>NC_136879.1:14540698-15812377 GCF_949152265.1 Phoxinus phoxinus
AGTAAGGAATCAAACTAGAAGAGAGGCGATGGTGAAGCAGGACATTAGATGTTTATTACAGCTGCATGGGACAGATTACAGAACCTGCATGAGAAAACCCTTGAGGTTAATAGAAGAAGCAAAGGAAATATGGATTATTTGGAAGAAGAATGAGCAGCCATGGGAAAGCAGAGGATGTTTGAGGAGGAATGACGGTTAATCAGGAGTTTTTATCAGTCAGTTACACTCTCTTCATCTTCTTCTGCGGGTTCCTCCTCTTCCTCATCCTCTTGTTGAGCGTCCGTCTCTACGTTCTCGGCCGGATCCTCGTCCTCCAGCTCTGCTGTGTGTGCGTCTCCGTTCTGCTCGGCCTCCTGGATTTCCTTCTTCTAGAAGAACAAACAAAGCATCCCAGGAAAGGGGAAATTAAAACTGTTATGACACTAAAGACAAAGGCACTGACAAAAGGCACCGCGGGATCATGGGTAGTTTTAGGTCCCTCGGGATGAAAACAGGCAAGAGTAAAGCAACTGGGCTTTCGGGAGAGCAATCGCCAATGGAAGTTGAGAAACAGTACCAAGAAAGAAAAGAGGGTTTGTTTGTTAGACAATGTTGCCGAACAAAATGATCATAGAAGTTTGAAATGTTGAAAAATCCTCAAAAGCACATCTATATTTTTCAAGACAAAACCACATTGGAAGAAGAACAACAAACACAAGTACATAGAGTTGTAATTACTTAGTTGTAAATACAAAATAAGTTTGTAAGTGCTTGTAATTACATAGGGTTATAATTGTATAGTCATATCTATGTAACTTTGAAATTATTGTCAATCAGAAATAAACAAACATTATGAGTAAAATTTATGCATTAAAAGTAATTAAAATTGCAGTTCTTTTGACTTAAGTATTTGAAAAAGTGAGAAAGCATGCCTGATTAAATGTGATTAATAACTCGTGCAAAAATGCAGTGGATTATGAGGAACAGCATGCGGGAATGTGGAGATGTTTATATGTGTTTGGAATGGCGTACTATCACTGAACAAAGACCTCTTACATGTCAAAGATCAATGTGATTTCTCAGTTCATGACCCCTTTAATATTTTACCGTTTTTCTCAGTCGCTTTGGTACATTTCTCAGATCAGAATTGAAATTCTCAAAACTGTCACTTGTGCACATCAAAAAAGCAGTTTCTTATTTCTTTGAACAAGTTGCAAATGCTTTGGTACATCCATGCAAATGATTATGTGCAATTGACCCTTTGAAGGGAGCTTGATTGACAGGTGATCTGACCAATCATACCTCGCCATCCGCCATTTTGTCCGACAAAGCAGTCAGGGGAGTTAGTAGATTAACATGGGAGGATTTGAACTTGAAGAGCGGAGTGTACTGACGCCTTCCCGCGGGTAAAACAACATGTGTTTTTCACTGCGTGCGAACATGGTGTGTGTGAGAGCGGCGTAGCTTGTCGGACATAGCGACGGTAACTAAGGGGGGCGGGTCTTTGCGAACGGTCAATTCTCTGCTGTTTCCTACATTATCAATTGCTTGTGTCATGTTGATCAAAATGTATTATAATGGGTCTCTGTTGAATAGTCTCACCCCCCACAAGCCACAACATTTAGGCATTAGTTCATAGCATAAGTCTTTACATGCAAAATGGTTGAACAAATTGTCATAATATGTCATAATATAGAAGATATTCGTTGCGATGTGGATGAGAAATTGTGGCCCAACAGAGGAACGTCAGGAGGTGTAAAAGACTGATTCCTGCGGCACTGCGTGTACAGTTTTCCCTGAGGAGATTGTCCTATGTTCACATTTCTTTTGTTGTTTTTTTACTTCTTTCTTTGTGCTATGCAGTGCTGTCCTTTCCTTTCTGTGTCGCAATGACATGGACTGTCAACAAATTACAGAGCAAACAGTAAAAGTGTAAATGTGAATCTTGTCCAGTCTCTTGCAATCAAACTCCCACATGTGACCTACAATTTACAATAATTGTCATCAAACTTTAGCCATAGTTTACATCAGAGCATCCCTCCAGAGTACACTGTTATATTGACAACATGACAAAAGCAATTTGACTTTGTCTAATCCGTACACAGTGACACACGGACTTGTCGTTCTGACGGCACTGACATGTTCATAGACACAGATACTTACTTTTGAGAGATGAACTGAGGATTTTGAGCGAGAGACTGGCTTGTGCAGGTAATCCATGGTTTGTACGCATTGTTTTGGGAAATGCACTTACTGTTTTGCAAATGTCGAGGATGATTCGAGAAATGTACCAAAGCGACTGAGGAAAACTGTCATTTTAAACAAATTGAATACACATTTATAACGCTATACTTTGTGTTATATAACCTTCACACTAAATGACTAAATAGGAATTAACACTCCAGTGAGGGTGTTTCTACAACGGCTGAGGGAGTGACGGCTAACTTAACATCTTTCTCTCTTCTCACCGATGTAATCAATCTCTCTATATTTTCCCTCTTTTGTAAAGTCGTGGAATCGCCATCACATAATCTTTCTTTTGCTTTTAGAGCAGATGCAAATACAAAAATTATATTTGCTGTCATCTCCCGTTCAACACTATAAAAGTTCACACAACTGTGATGACTGGCACTTCTAAGAACCACGGAAATGTGAAAAAGGTTTATACACTAAACAAATTCGCAAATGTTAGCCATGCAGGAATTTCTTGCAAATGTACTCTGAGCAGTCTACATACCGCTGAAGTAGTATAGCATACTTATCCGAACATGGTGTTAAGTTACAAGGTTACACTCTCAGAAAAAAAATTATAGTACAAACGTTTGTCACTGGGATGGTCCCCTTTCAAAGGGATCTAATATATAACATCTAGGCACTAATATGTACAATTTAGGTACAGATATGTACCTTTAACCCTTAAAGACCTAGGACATTTTTGGGGCACCTGACTCGCCTGTTCTTTTCTTTGTTTTTCTAACTCATTATAGCAGTCAGCATCAAGTGCCATATATAATTTTAAACATTTTAAAGAACTTGAAGTTTCCATCTAGCTCATTTAAATTCCAAATTTGACATTAATTTTGTCTTGGAATGGATGAATTTACCAGATTTAAGAAAAACGGTAGCACATTTTTAGTGATTTTTTTTTTTTTTACTCAACTCAAACAAATCCTCCTGAAGTTTGTATCCTTTCCTTTAGAAATATTTACTTGGATATTCTAGATATCCAGATGAAATTTTGACTGCATGTAACAATCCCTAAGCAAGTTATAGCCATTTAATACAACATTATTATAGGCGATTTTCAGTGAAAAGCTGGTGTGTTTTTTCAATTTACTGACAATGTTGTGTCCAAAAAAGTTCAGGAAGTAAAATAAATAGAAAACATTGTAATAGGACACTGAAGCAAAAGTGACATGTATATATATAAACCAATCTGGGCATGAGGATGAGACTAAGCATCAACAATCATTCCTGTTTGGCTCAGAGAAACAAACGCATTGGTTTCTATTACGAATCAATGCTGATCAAGAAAATGATGCAATCACATTCACTACGGAGCCTCTGAATGTCCAAAGGTGTCCCGACACCACATAAAAGCCGCGAATCTCCTCTTTACGGGACTTTTTTAAAGCATACAGATTGGATTAGCGGTTCAAAAGTTATTAAACATTTAAGAACAATAGTTATTTTTAGCTGCCGGCGGCTGTATGGGTCTTTAAGGGTTAAGGTACTGATATGCACCCTTTAGGGGTAAATAAAGTACAAAGTGTCCCTTTTTTCTGAGAGTGTAGGTTGTGATTGACTGGTGAACAAAAACTTAGCAGAATCATAAAGCAGACGAAGGGCATAAAACAAAGACGTGTCTGGAAATGCACTGGAAGTGAATTTCGGTTAAATATATATAAACCAAAGAACTGAAAGAAATTCAATTGGGTATTACTGTTGTGTCATCACCAAGATGTTCCTCTGTGCCAGATCCATTATGAAGCTTTTGTGAATGTTCAGCTTGTTGTGCCTCCTGCACCAAGAGAGATTTTTATTAAAGAACTGGAGAGTCAATGCAATCACTGTCAGCAAGGGACAATTCACCAAAGTTGCTAAAAAAAGAGAGAGGAAGAAGACCGAATTCTACAGTGATAACACACTTTCATGATTAAATGTAATTCTACAGATGTTTGTCCATCCACCACCAAAGACTTGTCTGGTAATTGTTGTGCTTGATTCAGAGGATGACAAGGAGCCTGGGATATCTTTACTGGCTGATGCATTTCAAGCAATTTGATTCGATTTTTAATGAGAATTTCTATGTATTAAGCTAGATGTTCTGAGTGACATTAAGGTGGACAAAGGAAAAACATTCGATTTGGGTTTGCTGGCCGATAACTGTCTCAAATATCTTTCTCTTTTGTCTCTACGTCTGTATTCTGCATTACTAAAACTTTTAATAAAGTCACCCAAACATCTGCAGATAGTTGAGGCCTAAAACGGTACCAAAGCGATGTTTGGGTAGTTGGCAGATAGTGTACATGACTGGGAACAAGTGAAAAAAGATTTGGTTGTTATTTGCCCTAGATGTTAAAGGTTTAGTTCACCCAAAAATTATGTCATTATTTACTCGTTCTAAACCCGTAAGACTTTCCTTCATCTTCAGAACACAAATTAAGATATTTTCTATGAAATCTGAGAGCTTTCTGTGTCCCTCCATAGACAGCTAAGCAGCTGACACTTTGTGGTATACGAAAAGTTCAAAAAGTTCAGCTTCAGGTTCTTGCGTAGAACCTCGTAACACAAGAGAATGAACCTCATTGGTTATTGCAGAAGCTCAAACTTTCAGTGTAACACGAGAATGAACCTCGTTGGTTCTTGTGAAGCTTTAGTCAGATGCATTTACATTGTCACTGTGCCTCAGATGCAATCATCGCTATCTGTGTCTGTAAAGGTGTGAACCAAATGGCCCATACAGACGTATGGCCCATAGAAACTGAAGGGTGTGAATGACAAAGAAGCAACATTGCTCAGATCATTCTCCTGTGGGAGGTCCTAACAGTTTTCGATTGTATGTAGCCCTTTTGTCTTCATGTATAACGTTCACACAGACAGAACTTAGGATTAAGATTTTTTAAAGGCTGACAACCCGCTAACATCGCTGCTGAAGAACTGTGCTATACTACTACCTTCAATACATTCTCATTGGTTCTTGCAGAAGCTCAGACGTGCTGCGTGACACACAAGAACGAACCTCATTGGTTCTCACACCTCAATGATTGAGCTTCCGTATACCGCAACTGATGTGTGAGTGAGTTGATGAATATGTGAATAAAAGCCTAAATTTAAACTGTTCAATTCATTGGATTAGTTTTACGATCTCTTTATGAACTTTTTTAAGGATCAAAGTAGTAGTTGTGTAAGTTGACAGAAAGCTCTCAGATTTCATCAAACTTAATTTGTGTTACGAAGGTGAACGCAAGTCGTACGGGTTTGGAACAACATGAGGGTGAGTAATTACTGACTGAATTTTTATTTTTGGGTGAACTAACCCTTTTTACTGGTATCACTTTAAGATATTGCAGTCTAAAGGCCAATTCACACTGCGCCGACAGATGCAGACCAACGCCGACAGCCTCCAGTTTACAAGTATGTCATTTCTCAGTCATTTCAAGACCGACAAACGGCAATTCAACATGTTCAATCGGCAACAATGAGAGCCAACACACTGATTCAACAAAACCCGACAAAGTGTCTGTCGGTGGCGGTGCTGTAAAAATTGGCCTTAAGATGGTTTTCTATCAATCAAGAAAAGGAAGCACACAGAAAAGAAAAAAACAACAACAACCTTAGATCCTGGTGGAGGTGTCAGACCCAAAAATTCATAGACTGTGTTGTCCTCTTTGGCATCAAAGAATGTGTCGTAGTCCTGCAATGTAGGATAGGAAACCATCGTTAGCATTTTAAAGCAAATAATCTAGCAATTAATGTCTCATTTCTGATCAAGCAGAGGGTCCAGACTGGGTTATTTTATATAAAACATTAGTGGATGGGGACCGCATAAAATGAATGTAGTCAAAGTAAGTTGTCCATATGACTTATGCACTTGCTTTAAAATATCATGAAGCCGTACAATAACTTTTAGAGGAGAATGGATCAAAATCTTTAGTCATTGTTCCAACACAATCTCACTGCGATTCATAACTATAATACATTTTGGTGAATTGGTGGATAATTCATATGAATTCATTAAGTTCCTCAAAGATCACATTTTGTTCCCTATACATAAACTGCAAACAATTACACTTTTAAAAAAAACAACAGCAAACGGAATAAAAATATGAGTGTAATTTATAATACTGTTAACCACAGACATTATTTTCCTCAAAAAAAGCTTGAACCATTTTACAGCCCCATAGGAAATCCCCAATGTATATGGTAAATTTCTTCCAAGTTTTAGGACTACTAACTGTGCAGTTCTTTTGAATACGTTCTTGGGGGTTTCTGTCTTATAAAGTGGATTTTACATCTCTTAACCTGGATATACGACTTGTGAAAATGTTATCTCACATTAGGTCTTGACCCAAATTGTAGACTTTTAGAAGGGCCACATTCGAGATCTTACCCCACAGTACATCTCCTCGTTGAAAATCTGTGGAGGAAGAGGAATTCCACTGGTGGGCTTCTTTTCTCCAGGGACATTTTCCCTCATCCACAGCCGATTGTCCTCGTTTGAAGCAATGTCAAGCTGTGCGTGATCGATTTTAAGTGCCTCAAGAAACCCGACAACATCCTGCTGTTTCTTTTTGATCTGTGGTATTAGCAATAACAGATTATTGACGTGAATCCCAAGACACTTGGAAAAAGAAAAAAACATTCAAATTCTTGCAAATTCAAAACACACTCCAGATAGCAGTTCATTGTACACCGTAGTAGATAATGCATTTGAAATGTAAATACAGTAATGATGTCAGATGATACAAATGTTTCTTTGACATAAACCATAATAAAAAAAAATTAAAACACATAAAAGGTTTCAGAATTAAGGATTATAATTTGTAGGCTATAGGTTGGCATTTCCCGAAATAGGGTTTATGCCGAACGTCACATGAAAACAGGAAAACTGGTCTCATTGCATCCGCTTGTCAGAGAAAGTGTTAATAAAGTGTTATGACAGGACGAACTGATATCTATGCACTTATAAGGTAATCGGCTAACCTATCTATTTATTTTAATTGTTAGCTTTTTTTTCAGTTTAAATATTAAAATATTAGTGAGAAGAAGAAAAAAAATCGATACCAATCTGCATATGTGATGGACATTGGTTAAGCTCATCTTTGCTCACTCCTTTGTAGGTATCTTGAGTTAAACGGCTTTATATTTAAAGTCTATGTAGTGTTTTTAATATCCTTTAAGACAAACCATGTGTAGATTCATAAGTCGACAGCATTGCTGAGTATTTTCTACTTAAATCTGCAGTGAACCAAAGACAGTCTCAAAAACACGGTGTGAAATCGCTGGTGTTTCTGACGTCACAAACTACCTTGTAACCAATCAGATCAACGTGTGATCGTCAACCAGTGGATCTCTGAGCTGAGTGAGTGGGTGGAGGCGGGGTTCATTTGCATATTCATAGAACTGCGTATACTAAATGAGGCAAGGGTGTAAAGTTACATTCAAGCTATTTTTAGGAAAGCTATTTAAAGGTGAGATTTAAGGGATAAAATTATTGACTACAGGGGGACTTTAACAAAGCACATACAAAAGACCTGAACCGGAAGAGACACAACCTGTTTTACAAAACCCCCATTGTCAGAGTGACCAACACACACACACTAATACTTTTGAGCTATTTTTAATTGGCCATTGGGATAGTTTTGTTACGCAGACCTGGCAACTTAAAAAAAAAAAGATTTTACCTGTCTTAAAGAAAATAATTAGATGACTAACTGTCAAGACAAGCAGTTCATGCAATCAATCAATATTTTTGAAAAAAAGCAAAAATTGTTATTGGTCTAATTATTTTAAAGGGTGACCAAAAAACAAATGCAGAATTTAGCTAGGTGTGTTACAACAACGTATTATGGTGCGTTCAAGTCAGGTTATAAAGATCGTATTTACGAGTTGAACGCACATGAACCACCACAATGTCATAAATACGAGATGAATCTCTGGATTTTCTTTAAGCCCCGATCTTTGCGAGTTGAGGACGTGTCAGTGAACAACATGGCGGAATACCTTAAAGCTACAACATTCAACTGAACTACACGCAAGTGCTGAATTACTGTCTCATACAGGCCAGATCATATTCTAATTCTTTCACCACGTTGAGCTACATAACATTGATTAGTTTTATGTACATTGGCTCACCTGTCTAATAAAGTACATGCAAGAGTGTCTCTGTCAAGTCGAAGTTTGTCACAGACGCGAAGCTCTCGGCATCTCGAAAACGCCACGCTCGTTTTATTTCTTCTTTTGTCCCAAAGTCTGCTTGCCATGGTCCATAATGTTTGAACGAAACAACAACAACGTGGCGCTAGAAGTTACGCACTACGCAGTTGTCCACGTCTGTCGCCATGGTTACTATGGCAGTACAAGCGGAAACCAGGGATAACGCGGATATCACGTCATTGACAGGCGACAAGTGACAGGGACGGGCACTATTTAAAATTTTTAATTTTTCTGAATTTACAAATTCTTGGAAACAATTAGGATAATGTATACACAATTAAAAGAAATATAATAACACTGTGCATGTGGTTTTTGCATATTTTGATACAAAATTCTTACATATTGTACCTTTAAAGGTGCAGTATGTGAGATTGACAGCTAGTGGTTGAAATGGGTACTGCAGACCAAATTCAAAATATTGGAGAGTTGTTTCTTTCGCCCCATCCTCATCAGTCTCGATGCTCACGCTGGTTGCCAGATTGAGGACACGCAACAGGAACAAGCGCAATTGACAATAAAAGCTGAGGAGACTTACACTATAAGTTGATGAGTTGATTTATTGATTTATGATGAGTTAATATCGCGTTTTAATATGCTCCCATTCTTAGATATTTTTAGATGGGTGCGGAGGCTTTTTAGGTCGGGTAGAATCTGCAATCTTTGACACAGTTTGTTCGCTGGCTTCCATGACTGCAATATGCTGTGTTTTCCGACAACTGGCAACCTGTGGTGGCGAAATACTATTGGGAAAATTGGCAACCTGTGGTATCGCACAGACCAAAACAAAAACATATATTTCGACACGGAACACACATTTCAAAGTAAAATAACTGCCGGTAGCATTGTTTTTCAGAGAAACGAGTATGTGAACTTAGCATATTTCCTGCAAACACATTATGTTTTTTTTTTATGCTTTAGTACAGTCAAAAACTTACATACAGCACCTTAAAAGGTATTTATCAGTGATTTTGTCAGGCTTTTCTATTTGCAGCGAAGTAATTAATTTTCTACACAATATAATATAGCATTATAATAACAATAGCCTATAATATGTAACAATAAAGTAGTGGCTTCATAAATGAATTAAAAACATAACAAAAGCAAAACACACCTGATGCACATTCCTTGTTCTTCATTTTCTAGAAGTAGAGTTTAAGAACCTTGCTGTATTTTTGTGTAATTAATGAAGAGAAAGTACACCGCCATCTTACTCCGACGAAAGTGACTATAAACACACCTGCCGTCGTAAACACGACTTCCTATCTCGTAAATAGCAACTTCCCAGGAGGACTTGAACATCACTCATTAGACATGGACGCTATAATTTACACGGTGCAGGGGTAGATTGTAAACCCTAACAAGTTAAAACATGACAGTAAAAGTACCCTACATGTTTTGTTAGAGATAAAGTTAAGAGATTAGATCATTAGTAAGATATATCTTTAAAAAAAACATAAATCAATAAATAAACACGTCCTGCTGAGTAACTCAAATCAGTTCTGGAAGTTTCATGTTTAAAGGATCAGCATGCTGCTTTCTGGAATGTGATCTCAGAGATATTTAAGGAAACTGGCGGAGCTGCATCGGTTATTAGGTCACTCGGGATTATTTAAACCAGCTTGAGTCAAAAAAAATGTTAGGCTTTAAAATACATGCGCTAATTATTGCAAATACGCTTTTGGAGTATCGATCGATTCATTCCGCAATCTGCATTAAACACAGTCGAACTCAAAGCGCTTCGGCTCTTCGACCTGTTGAATGACTGAACAATAAACACACTTGCTGTCCGGTTTCTTACCGCCGTCGATCCCGAGGAGGATGCCAGGAAGACTTTAATGACCATTTTGTTGAAGTGCGAGGTTAAATGATCAGGGAAAAGTGTTTAAAGACACAGATATCCTTCCCACTTCGGCTGGAAAGCACAGACACAGCGCTTCAGTCTCAGTCTGGACTCTGGTGTCTATTTCTGTCCGCAGAGCATCATTGGCGCGCTTGTCCCGGCTTGTCCCAGTGCTGTCTGAGTGATTGGCGATTTCAGCTGTCTGTCCACATCAGGAGCTGCTAAAGTTAGTGTAACGAAATGCATATATGGGCAGAGATGCTGTTTCTCAAGAAACGTGCAATTTGCATTGACAACAACAACAACAAAAAGTGTGGTGAATTTTACTTTCATGTTTTGTTGTTGACTGCAACTCTGAGGCTATAGTTGGTGCTATTTAAAAACGGGTCAGTAGTTTAGTTAATATACTGCTAATCATTAGGCTACTGTTAATATCGCTTATCATTTACAAAATTACAGATTCAAACTGGAAAGTTACCACTGTTGAGACAGTGGGAATGTGGTCCCGGGCCCTGTGATGAGGGGGTCCCATGAGGTCTTGTAAAGTTTCGGCTATCTGGGAAGAGAGGCTTTTGACTCTGGACAACAAGAAACTAGTAATGCTCTTCTACAATGACCCAGAACACCCTAACAAAACTCAACTCCCCAGAAATCATCCAAGCAAATATCTACTGGGACAATATCATGATAGCAAGTTTTGCATTAAAAAAACAACTGCTCTAATTTTTCTTCTGCTTTATTGCATATCCCGTCACTGCGAAAGTTTCTTGTAGGTAAACAGAATCTTGTGCCTACACAAAAATATTATCATGCATACACACATTTTTTTCTGCAAATGTTAATTTAAGAGCTGTATTGGTCCATTATGTTGCAAGGTTAAAACCATCAATTAAAATAACCGTAATAAATGACAGAAGCTGTAACAGTTAATAAATATACAACTGTTGCATGAATAAGTTAAATTCATGAGCTTTATTCAGTGATGTATCTAGCAATTATTAACAAATGATCTACAGCGGGGAATCTAAAGGATCTGGAGAGATGAGGAATGAATGGTCAGGTGTTCTCTAAACTCATCTGGCATTAGGAGAAGATTCAGAGCTGTTATCTTTGCAAAAGGAGCTTGCAAAAAGTATTTGCCCCCCCCCCCCTCCCCCCACAGAATTTTAATTATTTTACTTCAATTAAAAAAGGTTCCATTTTTGTGAATTTTTTTAATAAAAGATCAAAAGGATGACCAATGCAGATTTATTTTTACAGCCATTTTTGATCATATTTACCAGGGGTGCCAATAATTCTGACCACGACTGTATATCAACTATTGTAATTAGCAAGCTATAGCTAACATTATAGCTAATGATATGCATCTAACGTTAATCAAGTAATTAAATATAGTGTAAATGTACATTTATGCATCATCTTTAATGTGCACCATAAAGTTGCTTATCAATCACTGAAATTAAATTATGTGTCACATTAAATAATGTTAGAAAATTTCAAAACAAATAGTAGGAAAAGAGCATAAAAGACAAGTTATGTTTCTGTAATGTTTTTTTTCCCTTAAAAAAAAGAGGAAAATGTGATGGTTATGCTAAGGGATGAGACCTGCAGGGATGCACAATACAATATTTATTCCTCGGGGTCAAGTAAAAGTTCTGATTTTAATAGTAGGTTTAAATTACTCTCAAAAGCAGAATTGTTTTTGAGTAAGTTCAAACTAACCACTGGGGTTACTCAGGGTTCGGTGCTTGGACCTTTCCTCTTCTTGATCTACACAACATCGCTAAAAACATCATCAAATTAACTAAATGACTTTAGTTGAAGTCAACAATACATTGATCTTTTTTACTTAGCCTAATGCACATTCCTGGTCTTATTGTGATTGATTCATTGGTACATTTTACTGCAAAAACTTCGGTAACACTTTATAATAAGGTTCATTAGTTAACATTAGTTAATGTATTTACTAACATGAACTAACAATGAGCAAAACATTTGTCACTGTATTTATTAATCTTTGATAATGTTAGTAAATAAAAATCCAGCTGTTCAGTTTTTGCTCATGTCAGCTCACGGCGTATTAACTAATGTTAACAAATACAACCTTTGATTTTAATAACGTATTAGTAAATGTTGAAATTAATATTAACTAAGATTAATAAATACTGAAGAAGTATTGTTCATTCTTAGGTCATGTTAACTAACAAACCTTATTGTAAAGTGTTACCAAAACTTCTATTACATGTTTAAATATAATAACTTGCTCTTATGGATGCTGATGTCACTAAGGCCTCACAAACAGATATTGAAGCATAATTTTATCAAACTTGCATTTGGTTTGGCTGCATTCTTGCATATTTGTGTAATGCCCTCTTTTCATGATCCAATCAATTCCCAATGGATGAAATAAGATATTAATGCATGTTCTTGGTCTTCATTAGTTCACATTATTCCAAAGAATGTCTTTGAATATTAACATTTTATCAGCATTTGCACTGTGCTTTTTTGTTTTTCTGTTTATTAGACAGACCAGTGAAGGGTTGAGACAGACAGAACTGAAGATATAACAACAGGATATGGGAATGCAACAAGCCAGCCCACTCAAACCTGTGTCCGCATAATGTCCTTGTGTGCACAAATAATGTGCAGTTCTTACATTCTTTATTCTTAAAAAAACATCATTCAAATTGTTATTATTCTACATTTTCTGAAAGTATTTGGTAAATAACAGCTATTCGTTGACATTTTGAGCATCAGTGACACAAAACCAGAACAAGGCACTGCAGGATCTAAAAACAGCTACTTACTGTACATTCAGTTCTTGATCCTTTTTTTTTCTTCAAAATTATGAGATAAAATGTGTATTTTACCAAAGTATAACCCCGTGTTTGTGCACAAGGACTGTGCATACAGCAAACAGGTCATGTGTGAAATGGGCGTTACAATGACTTTTTTTTTTATCATATTACATCATACAAACAAACCAAATGCAGTGGCAGGAACAGGTTTTTGAACAATTTGATATCTGGATGTCTGCATTGATTACTCAAGACACACAAACAGTTTCACTTTTCAACATGTTATTGAAGACAGTGATCATTGACAGAGCAGGCTGGACGAAGAAAGTGAACCTCTTGATTACTAATGTTCTGTGGACAATTAAGAAAAAAAAAAGTTTAACCGTTTTTTTTACTGTTAAAAACTCTTTTTAGACCCAAATCACACAAGTAAACCAACTAAAGAACGCTTTCTCTGCTAAAGGGGGGTCGAGAAGTTACTAAATTCACCCTGCACTGTGAATGATTTTAACATATCCAATAAAACTGTAAAAAGTACAATTGTTTGTGTGTTATTAGTTTAGCCAGAACAGACCAAATTGTATTAGTACCGGTAATCAATGCAGAAATCCAGTACCGGTAATTTCCAAAGAGTTCCTAAACATATTCTTGCCACTATAAAGGCAATTGAAGTAACAACTCACATACCTCATTTTCACATTTATTAACACATGGATTTTTTTTTTTGAAATACAATCAATAAATAGATTTGTAACACTGACAAAAAAAAAAACTGTAACACCAAAGCAAGCCCAAATATACAATTATGGTACAAGTAATAAATAAACAATCTTTTGATGGTTTCAACTTATATCATAAAGCTTAAACCAGTGTTTTGCTATTTGTCAGGAATGTTCACATGTCAGCATTTTCTAACTAAATGCAAATAAAACATTTGAAATTCATTAAACAACAAATTTACCACAGACTTGAACTGTTTAACGGAACAGTGAATGGTATGTTTTTTCATTAAAAGCGTCACTGAGATAAGGCCAGAGGTCCTGAGCCTCGCTGCACACCTCTTGTTTAGGCCACTCATGAAAATCCAGTGACTGTGTTGATGTTGATATGAAGCGGTTAGTTTAACTGATAGCATGAAGAACGATGGCCACCACCTTGTTGCAGACAACTAGCCAGCATGTGATCCCAACACCACCTGAGAAAAATCAGGGGGAAAAAACACACTTTATAACACTCTAAACCCCATGTGAATATATTTATGTTATCCAGATGGCAAGTAAATCATTCAGGGCTCGCAAAAATCACTAGCCCGACGTCCCGGGGCTATTGTGTTTTCCAGTCGGGCTACCAAAATGTGTGACGGGCTTTCTGAAATAGTGTAATCAAATTTCTCCCTTTTTTCACATTATTGACTCGTTATTTTAAGGAAAAATATGACCGGGTAAGTTTTTGATCATGCCGATTTATCCGCAGCGCAATTTCTCATGAATCTCTGTGCCTGTTTTAAGAGAAACACATGATCATTGCGTGTGATCACTTTTTTGTTTTAAAAAGTGGGTTGGAAAGGTGTGTGTGTGTGTGTGGGGGGGGGGGGGGGGGGGGGTTGCTAATACAATGCTAAATCAGATTTACAGGTGAAACGCGAAAAATTAGAATATGGTGCAAAAGTTCATTTATTTCAGTAATTCAACTTAAAAGGTGAAACTAATATATTATATAGACTCATTACATGCAAAGTGAGATATTTCAAGCCTTTATTTGTTATAATGTTGATGATTATGGCTTACAGCTTATGAAAACCTTTTAACAATATTCTAATTTTGAGTTTGGGGTTTTCATAAGCTGTAAGCCATAATCATCAAAACTATAACAAATAAAGGCTTGAAATATCTCACTTTGCATGTAATGAGTCTATATAGTATATTAGTTTCACCTTTTAATTTGAATTACTGAAATAAATGAACTTTTGCACCATATTCTAATTTTTCCAGTTTCACCTGTATGTACAATAACAATTTTAGGCAAAAAAAATAACATTATGATGTCTAGAAATCAATTTCAATAGTAAATTTGAATATCAGCAAACTCTGTTTGAGTTCTTCAATGGTCTAGTGGTTAAAACTTTTGCCAGAGGTTCTAATCCGCACTCGTATAGTTTATATTTTTTTCTCATCAAAACCAAATATGCTCATCAGTGGTTGTATATCAAGCAGGGACACGTTTGTGTGCATTTTGTTTTGTGATTACACCTGAACGAATAGAGAATCTCCGCAACGGCGATAGATTGAAGAGCGCGTCCGAGTGAAGACTGTGCGTGCGCCACAAGAGACACTGTATCCGCGCCACTGAAAGCAGCGGCAACAAGCGCTTGATTTCAAAAACAACACATTATAGCGCTAGATCGTCTCTTATTTAATAACGAACTAAATGAATGCTCTGCTAGTTAACTGGAGATGTTTTATTTATTTGTATTAGGTACATCCGTGCCTCATAATGTTTCCTTCTGATTCATTCATTCATGTTTATTTGATGCTATAAATGAACTAGAAGGAAGAGATGATCGGTTCACGAGCAGCTTTAACTGATGCTCTACACAGCAATCTGTCAGACACATTAAAGAGCCACAAAACGGTATTTATCGTTTAAATTTCTGCTTTTTTTTAAATCACCAAATTTGAAAGGTGAGACTTTGTTTAATATCAAAAGTAACCAAAAAGTAACCTGGTCTGTCCTGTCTGTCAGCGTGCGAACGGTCAATTGTTGATATTTGTGTTTTGAAAAAGTTTTTGATGGATGTTTTGACTCCTAACCAATTTTCTACATTAAAAATTGTCTTTTTATTTGGGCTAGTAAAATTCATTTCGGGCTGAAGAGTCTGAAGAGTAAGACAATCTGAAGAGTGACCAGCGATTTTGAAATTTTACGAGCCCTAATCGTGAATACATTTAGATGTCACTTTGTTAAAGACTTTTTAAATCTATAATCTATCCCACTATCCCATCAAAGTGGCCATCCAATACCGCTGGTGACTGGGACATACCTGCAACTCCAGAAGGAAAGGCTACTAGTCTCTCCAGCGGAGCAATCCATTTACTGGGCACAACTGTGACCGGATCTGCGTAATACTTCAATATGAGCGAGATCATGACGGCCGCCTAACAACAGAACAACATGCCATTATGAGAGGAATGCACATGCAGATACATACATCATATTAACACAGTAAAGCCTGACATATGAAAGAATAGTCGGAAAAAAAATTATTTCTTGAAATGGAAGAATTTATTCAACCTTTAGACAAAATCTAAAAATGTTTGCCTATTAATTAGTTAAGTATCTTCTATGAGATCTTTAGCAGTGTAGCAGACTACTAACATAAAATGCATATGAATAATAAACATCAGTTGTCACTCTACACGATTTTCCTAAAACATGATGCACGTGTAATCAAATAAACCTAATTTGCTTCTGTCCAGAAAGTGTTCATCTAAAAATATTACTAACAATATAAAAATTATTCTTGTGTTTACCACTACAGAATTTTTTTGGAAAGTTTTCATAGCAAAAATAGGCATGGACCATGTTCTGAAGGTGGACGCTTTTACAATTATACTAAACGGGCTTTTACTTATATTGTGTACAGCAGGTTTATCAGCAAAGGTTGACATTTGCATATCAAATATGATACAGTAGGCTTCATGGGGTTAATACGCAAATTAAAAATGCTCCTAACTCACCTGAGAAATGTAAAATACAATATTCACAATCCATTTCATCTTGGCTTGTTGTGCAGTTCTTGATTTGACTGTAAAGAAGAAGAAAAAAAACAAAGAATATAAACAAGACACCTAAGAGAACTATCATCTACTCAAAGTTTTCCTCAAATCCAGGCCCAGAAGGCCACAACCCTGCAGAGTTTTGCTCAAACCAAGTACCTGTCGTCTTCTAGCAACTCTGAAGCCAAGCTGCTTTAGGGTTAGCAAAAAAAAAAAGTGTAAAGCTTGAAAGACATAAGTGAATAAGACAGAGGGAAGTTAGTGAGGGAAGGGCATAAAACTTAAATCTAGCCCATGTAATGTGATTGGTTATCAAGGCACACGTGATCCAAGTTGGCCGTTACACTTTCTCCAATGGTAGAGCCACAGAGCCAATGAGAAGACCATCTCTGTCTGAAGAACCAGCTTTGAGCTGAACTCTGCAGGGCAGTGCTCTTCCCAGGCTAGATTTGAGGATTGGGCATCCATGAGATTAAAGATTTTCACAATTTATTCATGTAAAAATTGGTCTGTTTCTCACAGCACAAGAGTCATGTGAGCTACATTCAAGGTGCATTTTTGAGGCCAACAGTGTGAATCACTGTCCATGTTCACATGGTCAAGCTCTACAGATGTAGACAATGATCTACACACATGGATCAAAACCATTTTAGACTTTGGATGTCATATCTCACCCTCATGTCACTCCAGTCCAAACCCATAAGACTTATCATCTTCAAAACACAAATGAAAAGTCTTTTGAAAGTCCATTACAACAAAACTTTTGATGCTCTCAAAAAGTTCATGAAGACATTGTAAAAGAGATCCATACGCCATCCAATACCAAGCTAAATGGATGGAATTTAGGAATCCAAAACCAAGCGGTTTAATCCAGGTCTTCTGAAGAGACACAAACACTTTAATGATGAACAGAGTAAATTTAGTCTATTTATTATCATATAAACAACAATGCACATATGTAGATCACATCAAATATGGTAAAAAAGAAACTGAAATGTGCTTGCCTTAATGCAAGAGCCAATTTAATGGATCTTAATTCATTATTTTATTATTATTACAGATATATAATCACAAACGTTTGGCCAAAATGTGCAGCCCTACAAACAAGCACAACAAACCTGGATTTTACTTTAAATCACAAATGTATTATTCCCCAAATAGTGTAGCCCTAGTATAAAGTGATAGTATCTCTTCAGGAAACTTGGATTAAACTACGAAATTCATACATTTACAATTTTAATGGAGGGACAGAAATCTCTCAGGATTCATTTAAAGTCTCTTTGGTGTTTTGAAGATGAACATGTCTTATGGGATTGGAACGAGTAAATTATGATACAATTTAAAATTTGGGGTAAACTAACCCTTTAATGAGTTATAACCATGCTTTACTCCAATAACTGTGGCTACGGAAGACATGAAGGACAGCGCCAGGCAGCAGCTGAGCCATTTGTCTTCCTTCATGAATACTCAAGCCGTTATCTGAAACCCACCTGCCATTTTCCACACTTGGCCTGTGAAGTGAAGAAACTTTTGGTTCCTCAGTTTTCACCCTACTATAAAGTGGACAACAGCAATCACACAAACAAGCTCACCAAAGCAATGTTGGAAAGATTCATGCTAGTTTGACTTTCATCAGGTGTGCCGCTGGCTGTAAACATCTTAACACTTGCTGCCCTTTGCTCCTTGTTTTCAATATATCAATATTACTCATGTTGCGACACAATTTGGCTATTTTGTGAGCTTCTTTCTGTGTTGTGCTGGTTAGAAAGCAACCATTAGCTTGTCGCTTCATCTGCAATCTTGCTGCACACGCACCTATAAAGAAATCACAAAATAAAAACTTCATGAGGTTTTGTTTACCTAGAGTCTTTAGTTGATCGGTCATCTTGTTGATCTTGCGTTCCAGTCTAGCGTATCTGGCAAACTCGTCCATCATGTTGATGCTGGACAGCTCCATCCTCATGTTCTGGATCTCCGTCCTCATCTCTGTCTCCTGATCAGCATCTTTATGAAAGATCTTCGACAGCTATGAGAACAAACACAAAATCTTATAATGTTAGTATGTTACATGTGCTCATTAATATTGGATGCATTCAAATATACTCAAAGATTTTACGCTGAATATCCCCCAAAAAAGCAGAATCAAAAGGGAGATTTATTGTTATTACTTATGAAGATCTAAGAAGGCGATGGAAGTTTGTTTTCGCCACAGAATAAAAACATTAAAAAGGCAATTGAAATGTTTATCTCACAATTCTGACTTTTTCTCTCTCAAATACGAGTTTATATCTGAGTTTTGACTTTTTCCACATCTCTCAATTACGAGTTTATATCTCAGTTTTGACTTTTCCCTCTCAAAAGTCAATTTACTTTTTTCCTCAGAATTCGGAGTTTACATCTTAATTCAGTTTTATTTTCTGCCACGGAATAACAAAATAAAAAGGTAATTGCAACATTTTATCTCACAGTTGACCTTTCCCCCCTCACAGTTTATATCTCTATATCACTTTTATATTTATACGACTTTATAATGACTACAATAATCTAAACATTAAAAAAAAACAGACATTAGCATGTTTTTTAATATGGTATGTTGTTTTTTGGACATGTGTGGTACGAGATTGTTGAGTATTATTTACATGAAATGGCATGTTATATTAATAAATGATAATTCAGTACATGTGTAAGTAACATGGTATTGCCTAATTCATGAAAGAATGGCACTTTTTATTGGTTTGTGAAAATATGAATACTCCACATCAAACGTTTGTTAGGTCCTAGTACTACTGACCGCTAGTTGGTGTTAATGAATGAGTTTTACTTAGTAAAAGCTAAAGAATGGTGGTAGTTTAACAGAGCTTTTGTTTGCTGTGACTACATGAAGCTCCTGTAGGGGTAGCAGACATGCTGTGTGACACCGAGCATTATAATGGCGTCACATCACGACGAATATACTTTCGAAAATATAGATGTGTTTAAGCGTCCCTAAAAACCCTTTTGAATCAATACTTACAAATGAAGAAATGGATGGCAGGAGTGTTTTGACGAGGTTGCACAGAAACACACAGCTCAGTACAAGAAACCAGTTAAACCCGGCAGCCATTTTCTTTTCATCACCCTGATCCTCCCCCAATAATACAAACACTGCTTTTAACCGGTTCACGTTACATGTTTAAAATATGCTTATATAACGTGATCTAAAAATATGAAACGGCATAAACTCCCTAAAAAAGTAATGTTTCTAAGACAAAAAAAGGCGTTTTTTTATTTCTTAAGCGACGTGTTTCTTTAAATGCATTAAATTATCTGCACAGCATGAATATATAACCAATGTATTATGCAACCAACACTAAAGATATATTTATTTACATGCTGAAACAACAAATGCAGAAAGTGGCGCCTAAAGTACAGATACAAGCAAATCTGTGATTGACATGTCAACCTATCCACACGGGCACTTTGCTTTGGTTTGAAATGTGGTTGCCAGGACGTTTCAGCCAATCAGCGCCGAGAGGGGGCGGAGCGTCGCCCGCATCAGGTTAGTGCTGTAGTGGGAAGAATATAGAAAGGGGAGATCCAATCCGGTTTCAGCTAGTTTCTGTTCCGATAGAACATTAATGCTTGCTTCAGTGTTTCCAAGACCTGGTTTTTACACTTTACTTACCAGTGCGTAAGCTATCTTAATTTATTTTCCTTTTTTTGTTCTAAAAAGCACACAAGCTTTAAGCAGCCATGCCGAAAAGGAGCAAAGTAAGTTCACATTTATTGGATATTTTATTCTGTTTTATAATGTGTGATTTTTAAAAGCATGCAATAATTAAATAAGTACGTCGGTAGGACGCTTTATGTGAAGTTATATGAGTGTTTACTGCATTGGTGCATGTGTTAATTCGTAATCTAGGGCAGGCGAGTCGGTGGCATGAATCTGGCGCCTTTTTACTTAGAGTGTGTCGACTGCGAGTGGACATTTAATTTTTTTATTCTTATAATAAATAAATAAAAACATTATAAAGCGCATTCTCGCCTTAACTTTTACACTAAAGATGTAAAAAAATATATACGCAAAGTAATTATCACACAAAGGGGTGTAACCTCGTAATGTTTGGGCATGTTATTCCTCATGGAGAACAGCTTGTCCTGCAAATGTTTTCCTTATAACTGCGGTGTTTTACGATCTTTACAACCAAATACATGCGAATTAATGAAAGTTGTATGTTTGAGGACATCGTGGGGTCTTTGTTAGGCCCTTGTGTAACTGTAAATACATGTGTAGTTGTGTACGAATCCATATGGTCCTCGAGTAGGACACAAACACACACTTCGGCTTGAAGTCATGGCTGCCTTAACACGTTTCATGCCTTGTTATATTCAAATGAGTGTTATCCCAGCCGGTTTATTTCATAACGAAAGTATTTGCGTGACTGTATTTTTCATTTGACCTTTGAAACGGTCTTTTTTAAAGTGCATTAAGAAAGTTTCCACCGACTTTATTCGCGTTTTATTTAACTATTAAATGAAATATCGACGCCAAAGCTGGTTAATGTTCACAAACTTAGGCGGAATGTGTCGATTTTAACGTGTTTGCTCGTGGATCGTGTCTCGGGGGCGGAGCTAACGTTCCCCTCCTCCCTTCGACACGGACATTTGTCGTTAAAAACATCGCTAATAGCGATAATAATGCGTTCGCTACGCTCCGTAAATAAGCGCGCTGTCGGTGATTACGGCATTTCTGTTTACTTTTTATTTTTATTTCGCTGTGTTTTCTCGACGGATTTAACTCGTACGATAAAGGGATTGGATCGCATGACGCTGCACGGGACCCCTCCCCCACATGCACTTTTAGATTACATAATTGCACATAACTTGGAGGGGGTGTGGGGGGTACGGCACCTCCCCCTCAGTCAGCCATGTATGTACACATACTAACAGCTTGTGTTTCCTCTGCTACAGGCTAACAATGACACTGAAGCAGCTGGGGTGAGTTTCAGTCTACATTACTGTATGTGTGTGTAGGGTTCAACGGGGCTAAGGCACACCCTGGTTTTCACTACTCACACAGTGTGGTTGCAGAAAATATAGATATTTACATACTTGTATTGAACATTTATGGAGCAACAGATTTTGTGTAAATATATCATACATTTTATTTAAATGACTTATTTAATTTATTTTGTTTAACGTCTTCTACATGTAAGATGGTGGGGTAAAAGGCTGATCAAGCATGGGGCATAATGCACACATTATTTATATAAATACTTAGCTAATATAATGTTTTTAATAATGTATTAAGTTAATACTTGTTCAAAACAATCACTTTAGCAAAGTTTGTTTTATATATATAGATAAATAATTCATTTTTGTTCAGTAAATATACTGTAATTAAAATGTTTTAAGAATACAGAAACCAAAATTTTGAAAGCATTGAAGGATATCCCATAATAATTTAATATAGATTTACAGTAGTAAAAATAAATTATATTTTATTGAATAAATATTATATTTCATTATAATAATGGTGATTTATCTGGACACCCAACAAGGGCTGTGAAACTATTAGCCTAATCGCATCCAAAATAAAAGTTTGTTTACATAAAATGTGTGTGTGCTGCTTATAATTATTTTGTATATATAAATATACACGCATGCATGTGTATATATTTAATAAATATTTGCGTGTGTATATATATTTATTGATATATTATAAATAAAATACAAATTTATATAACTATTTTATATATATATATAAAAAAAATCTTAAATATAAACGTGTGTGTGTGTGTTTATACATACAAAATAATTATACACGTATATTATGTGTAAACAAACTTATTTTGGATGTGATTAATAATTACACAGCCCTACTACACCCAACTATAACCATGTCATGCCAACAAATGGTCACAGATATTTATTATCACGTTTATTATTGTGCCTTTTACCCCAAATACCATACTTTTACACATTCTTCCCATTATTAAAAAAAAAACGTTGCTTTAATACCTTGAACAAAATCATAAAGAAGACATTTGTCACAAAATATATTCAATAATTTTAGTGAATCTCATTTGCTACTTAAATCTACATTTATTTAAAAGAATCATTAAATAGTAGATCAAATTAGCGTCAAATCAACTTTTGTGCCATCTAGTGGTTTGGTTTAAAATGCGCCTTTATCCCCGTTGTCCCCTATAACACAGTTTCACATACAACTCTGATACTTAATGCCTGTGTTTTTCTTCTTCTTGTCCTCATCCAATAATCACACAGCCCAAAAGACGGTCTGAGAGACTTCAAGGAGTAAGTTGGTTTTGTCAGTCCCCCTGATTTCATATTTCCACATTTCCCTTTTTCCGTGATGCCCATGGCTTACGCTGACTTCTGTTTTACAGAAACCCCAAACGACAAAGTCTGAGCCCAAGGCCAAGCCAAAGGTGAGTCAGTTACCCAAACGAGCTTTGTTCAGGCATGAAAACTCCTCACCTTTCGGCGAAATTCGCCGTTTTAAAACCTAAAAGGGTCACCTACGTGATTTGTGCAGATCCGATGAGAAAATATTTTGGGGGGGGGGGGGTGTTCGAGGTCGAGGCCAGCATTTATCCCCTATAAAGTTACCATAAACTAGTTACCATCAGAGTAACGTTAGGGCAGAAATGTTTTCAAAGTCTTTTACACCGCGAGTCTGAGAACTGGACACACTGCCGAACAAAGAACCGCACGTCGGAAAGCAAGCCTGAGGTAAGTTAGCTTACAATGTTAACTGTCCTGTCAGATACAGACAGCGATGTTGCCAATGTCATTATTTTTTATTTTGACATAGAAGTGGGCGAGATAATATCGCGAGTGGGCGCGGGCGCCGTGAGCGCTGAGCGAGCAGGAACAAGTATTCATTGCGCGGCTCGCGAGCCTCATGCGGCTCGCCAAGCTTTAATTTGTGGCTCGCAGTTGCATGGCGGTAAATAATACGGTGATATGATAATGCATTCACTATAGATATTTTATAAAAACATAACAAGTAGGGCTTTAACATAACCCGTTAAAAACTCAAAGTGTCAGCTCTATTACAAATTATTTCGATCGGATTGAAAGGGGTGGTTTATCGAGAGAACGTGAAAAAACTTGATCGATTGAAAACCGAAACTGAAAGGACGACGTATGACGCGCTGAACAAGCTGTTCTCCTGATTAATAAAGTGTCATATAAATGAATATCCTTTCATTCTATAATTCTCCTTTCACTCAGCATCTGTGAAGTGAAGCAGGACAACGGCTCACCAGTGCTTGTTTCAGATTATCATACAGACGACTGGTTTGGGGCATTTTTGGGATAAATAGTAGTAGTAAATAGTTTTTTTTCTCTGAGACCCGATGAAATACGTAGATCAGCGGCCCATTGGTTCTTTTCTTGATTGACACTGGGCTAGCCCAATCACATCTTTAATGTGAAGTATAGAAATATACTCTTTCAAGTATAGAAATTAGTACAAAACTAATTATGAAAGTTTCCTTTATTTTTCAGTGCATTTGTTTTACAATAGGCTATATGGCTATTACTATCATGGGATTAATATTATAACTATTATTGTAGTAGTAATGTAGACAGACACTGTAACTAAAAGAGTTTTGAAATTTTCTTTGTTTAATTTGCACCAGATTGATGAATTTCACATTAAAAAGCACAAAATTTTCTTACGGGGGACCATGCCCCCGAACCCCCCTAGAGTGGCAGAGGACCACTCATCACAGTGATCCAAAAATCCTGTGAGAAACACTGGTAGCCTACTACAATGCCAATGCAGATTACAATTTGTTTTTTTTGTTGTTGTTGTTTCATTTTTTTTTTTTTTGGGGGGGGGGGGGGGGGGGGGATATATGCCGCATCCTTCTCACCTTTTTTACCCCTGACCTGTTTTCATGCCTGTTTGTTACTCTCAATGAATGTTATGGGCAATAGCTTAACCGTGTGTTTTCTGGAACATCACAGAAGGCACCCGCGAGGGGCAAGAAGGCCAAGGATGTAGAAAAGGCCAAACCAGAGGAGAAGAAAGAGGACGCCAAGCCCGAGGACGAGAAGACCCCCGCGGAGAACGGAGAGACCAAAGCTGATGAAGTGAGTCCATAACTAATGAATCCATCCCACTGAGGTCCGGTATGACCATTAGTGCTAGAGAGAACATTATATCTGTGGATAAGGTTATTTATTTGTTTGTTTGTTACAGGAGGACAACGGAGAGGAAGAAGGCGAGGAGGCCGACCAGAAAGAGGGAGCTGCTAAATAACGTAGATTACATTTCACCAGAGCTCCAATACCTCTTTTCTTGTACAATACAGAGGAATATTTTTATTGACTATTTTCTAAAAAACAAAACAAAAAAAAAAGGGCAGGTTTTTAGTAGTTCAATATTAGAAGCTCATTTTATAGATGACTTTCCCAAGAGAAAAGCCTTAAAGAGGGATTCCATCTTTTCCCACTCCAGTTTTTCCTGAAGAAGATTGACAGTCATGAAACAACCAATGACTACTTCTCTTGTTGTCGTCTTATTCTTCTGACTCTGTTTTGTTTTTAAAGAAGGGAGGGGAGCGGAACAGGTTGCAACAGATGTGCCATTTTTAAACCTTTAAAAATGAAATTTCTTGAAACTGGGAGTGTTTGCCTGAGACACTAACATTCCATAGGCAATGTGACGGACGTCTGTGTGTTGTATGGGAAGGGGGTTCTTTGTTTTATGGTTTGTTTGTTTTTATTGTAAGCTGTATTCTCTTTATTCAAACCGTTTTATGAATCAACCGCTTTGAATAATGATCCTGCTCACTAGTACTGGAACACTCATAAAGATTTGTGTTTTACATTGACTTTTGTCTCTGTGTGGTGATAGCATTGCAATAACGTTGTTGTATAGCTGCTGTGAAAAGGTTTTCATAATTTCTATATGCAGTATGTGATGGTACTTTAAGAGGATGAAAAATGGAATCGTGTGTGTTAGCAAAGCTAATAACAGAGCTGTGTTACAGTGTTAAACATGCAGGTTGTAGCTTATGTTATAAGAAAATTACTGTAATTTCTTTCACGTGAACATGCCAGCAGTAGCTATATCACTCAAGGTTTTTAGGTTAAATGTACAGTTTCTTTTTTATTTCCTTTTTTTTTTTTATGTAGCTGTCTCTGTAATGAGTGGTATGATATGCCAATAAAATGGGTGTTCTTTCACCATGATTTTTGCCCTTCTGTTTTCCTTTCTATGATTAAATGGAACAAAAGATTTAATATCCAACAGATAAAATACAGGTGAAAAGGAATACAGGGTTCCCACGCGTCCTGGAAAACACATGGAAAATGGGGAAAAAACTTCCTGGAAAATAATTTAAAAATATTTGCATTTAAACACATTCAGCTTTACAAAAGGTCTATCCATTTCAGCAATACAATTGACAAAAACGGTTACAAAGATTTTATAAATCAGTAATAATTCAGAATTTAGTCAAAAATACATAACTCATCAGTTTATGCCATTATGTATACCAGATGCGTAATGTGCCTTGGTGCGAGCAGATGCAATTAATTTAGAAGTCCGATAATAGTTAATATTTTTTAACGTTGGTGACTGATTGCGACTACAGCTTGACTGAGAGAGTTTGGACTTATAAACTGATATCAGCAAGTAAAATAGCAGTGTATGAACTAAAGTAGAGAATAACTTCTGTTTTAGTAGTGTGGCATTGTGAAAGACAACAATCTTTGCACAACTATAATACAGATATAACATCACATCTGTTTCAAAATATTTCTCGATATGATAATATTGCCCAGCCTTAGTTGTGATAACTTGACTCGCACTGTAGCAGCTGAAAAACTCCTGGAAAATCATTTCAAGAAAAGAGTGGGAACCCTAGAATAGCTATAAAAGTAATTATTTATTGACATATTGCATTTTAAATGTGTGTGTATATAGTTTTTGTGTAATATTTCATATTTTATCATTGGCTAGAATATGATTATATTTATAAATCCGGGAAAGTAATTTGTCAAAATATATAAACATCTATAAAAATGATTTGACATTTAGATATTTGGAAGTTATATTTTATTTATTATTATTATTATTATTATTATTAAAACCCCTATAATATCTATTATAAACTCTTCATTGACGAAGCTGGGACTGGGAATCCTTATTTCACTGTTCTGCATTGTAGATGTTTTCAAATCTAACCACTAAGTATCTGTGTGTGGTCTGCATTGCCACTGGTTGATTTTTATTTGAAGAAAAAAGAGAACATTGCCCCATTATATGACATTAGGTGTGTGTGTGTGTGTGTGTTCTGCAGTGGGGATGTTCTATGGTTTCATCTCTTCATTTGTGTGTGTGTTCTGGATTCTGCGAGGAGAGGATTTGATTTCTATTACAACCACAAAAAAATCCTTGAATTCAGTCTATGTGTGTTGAAATGTGACAAAACGGACAAGGTATTACACCACTTCGATGAACACTTCATTTGAAAAATGTAAGAGCCAGAAGAGTGTGGGTCCATTTGTATTCATTGTTTGTGAATCTGATCAGAGTTTCTTATGTTTTCTGTGATAAGGAGATAAAACATCCATGTAGTTTAGGAATTAGGGTCTACATTTTTGGAAGCTTTTATTTTAGTGTCTTAGAGGTCAGGGTGAAAGTATGTGACCAATATTCATAAACACGTCCGGACGACAGCATTGTAATCATAATTTAATCAACACTTCGCACTAGCTATGTATTTTGTTCTCACAAACCAGCTCATATTAAAATACAACATTACACTAAACATGTAACTATAGAGTTTCACTACAGTATGTACATTGGGTCCATAAATATGTGGCACCAAATATAAACGCAAGTGGCATCTGCAAACTAATTAAACCTCAGAATTATGTGTTTTAACCACATAATGTGATTTAAGTGGATGTCCGTTTCCTCAAGTACTCGTAGCAATTGCAGGTGTAGTTCTACCCAGTAACAAAGGACAGAGTAAATGTGACTTTGACAACCAGAACGTCTCCAAATCTGAACTATTTTATTTCTACAGCACTTTTCAAAATCTTCAATTTTACAGCAAATCACAATTTTAATGATTGTAATATCTATGAAGATAAGTGCCTTTTAGTCACATTTAACAGATTACTGCTCGGTTTACATAATACCGGTAGTTTACATTTTGCAATGATATAATCCATCAAGAAGTTGAGATTTGGCATATATCGCTTTACATGAAAGTGCTGTATGTATGTGGGTAAAGTTGGATTACACACATCCAACGTTATATATATGTGCAATATGAATGTATATTATCAGCAATAGGAACTGTATCATCTTTTATCATGTAAAACCTAACAAGCTTATTTTGTAAAAAGTTTTGCATGAGTATGCTTGCTCTCTTGAAAATAAGTCACTTGATTTGACGTTTTGTTTTTCATGCATAGAGACTGATACATTTGAAGCGTGTGCAACTGCTTTTTGATTTAAAAAAAAAGATTCAAAGGTTTGGTCTATTATTGCATTGTTCTACCTCAGAATCGGTGCTGTTTCCGTCAGCGGGCATATGTGTGTGTGTGTGTATCAAGTAAATTCGACACATTTAATACAATATACATCACGTAATCCCGCAAGCATGTAATAATAAGGAGGGGTGGTGAATATTAGTAGTTTGCATATCTTTAAATATTCAAACCATCAGGCTCTCAGACTGTTTTATAGACAAAAGATAAACGGTTTCTTCTGTCGCCATTCAACGTGACGTCATGAACGAGCCGCGCGACCTTCTTCGAACAGGAACGCGCGTTTTCGTCGTTCTCCGAGGAAAGGGTTGCTTTTAACGGCACGACAATAAACGTTTTGACCTGTACATTGAACGTTTGAGTTTTTAAACCTCCGCGTGGCTTCTGTTTTGCTGAAGGAGAAGACGAGCGGTCGAACCCCCTCCCCCTGTTTCCGGTGCTCAACCGGAAGTAGCTGTGATGAGCTCAGGCCTCATACTTCCAATGGCGACCGAAAACTGGCCGAACAGAAAGCGGGAGCAATCGTGGAGGGGGTACGAAGCGTACAATCGACATTAAATAATTATTTAACTTACAAACTACACATAAAGTTCGTCTCCAAATACCGTATTCTTCGAGCTATGGCCGATACTGCAGCCAGAAATGGGAGTATTTCGCCCCTTGAATCGGGTAAGCCACAAAAAAGTAGTATTTATGAATATTAATAACAGGTACTTTTATAGCGTCTGTGTCGTAAATCCATTAATAACCGGTGTCCTTTCGCAGAGTTATATTACTTGATCTCGCGCTATTTGAGCACGGGGCCGTGTCGGAAAGCGGCCGAGGTGAGTTGCCTTCAGTCATCGAGACTTTAACGCGAGGATTGTGTGTTTTAAACGATGCCCGTGTCGAACTGAGCCCGATCTCATCTGTTGCAGGCTCTCGTGTGCGAGCTGGAGGAGAACCAGGTGTGTGTTGCTCGGGTACTTCATGTCCATCAGAGTCTGTGTGTTGTTCGGCTCCCTCTTGGATTGAAACATGGATTCGGCGATATGCTACTTCTCATTATCTCTTGCCCTGAACTTTGTTTACATTTTCGGCTGGTGTTATTATTATTATTATTGAGACAACAAGAAAGTCGCATTCCTTATTAAACCGGCTTTTTAATTTTTTTTTATAGCTCCTTCCACGTCGGTTGGATTGGGAAGGAAATGAACACCCACGATCTTATGAAGATTTGGTAAGTGTTTTGATTTTTTTTTCCTGGAGCATGTTGTGCATGGTGTGTGTTTAATTCTCGCACGTGTGTGTTTTGTGGCCGAATTATGCTCGACTTTAAATGACAGGCATCTGAATTATTTCCTTCCGTTTTGTTATACATGCGTAAAGTATCTTTGACGACTTTGATTTGATCGTGTAGCGTTATTATCGCGTGCAGTTCTTGGGGGTTCTCTGTGTTTTGACTGCTTCCCTATTATTTAGTGCTGTATTGCAGTTAGGGTGGGGCCTCGCCGGGTTGTGGCGACGTCACGATGTTAAATCGTCCAATCAGAGATCAGGACTCGCTGTCGGCTTTTTATTTTGCATGTGACCTGCGCTCTGATTGGCCGATAAAGGGGCACGATTTGCATAAACTCCCTGCACTCAGCCGCATGAGACAGGCTTTTATTTATGTTTTCCTGACGGCTCGCGACCACAGTCAGTTATCTTAACCGTTTAAATTGACATAAATTAACAAGACGGCTACTTCAAATTAAAATTTAGTTGTCTGTTTGATTGTTTAAAAGCACATTGAGAAGCCAGAAATCAAATGCATCCACTAAAAAAAGAAGAAAAAAGAAAAAAGGTATTACATAGGGTGCAAAAAATAGCAATTTTACTTCGTATTAAGGACAGGTATTGCTATTACAAATAATTAAATATAAAAATGTTGTATTTTGGTCCCACTTTATAAAGTTTAATATGTACTAAGATTTAAATTAATAATTTGATATAATGCACTTATTGTGTACATGTTTTTAAACATTGTACTTGTATTTAAAGTACATGTGCATATGATTACATCTGTAAATAATTTCTGTAATTACATCTATAATTACACTGTTGACCCTTCCCTTCCCTTTTAACCCACTCTTTATTAAACCTACCACACCAGCAAACCTGTCCGTACCCATACCAGCAAACCTTTCCTGTATCTGCCTCAATAGCAGCACAAGTGGGTTTTTGATTTTTCAATGCAACATCAATACAATAAGTACGTTGTACTTACAAAAATAAAAAATGATTTAAATACATAGTTGTTAAAGACACCCCTAATATATAGTGACCACTTTTTTTATTTTTTTCATTTGGAAATGCATGTCATTAGTAAACGTGACAGAAGTAAAATAAGTGACTTTATTGCATCCACAATGGTGTAAAGATCCTTTGTTCTTTGTTAGGTTGCTGCCAACAGACATATCGCACCAGATCACCTTTTGCAGATATGCAAGCAGATCGGCCCGATCCTGGACCGAGAGCTCCCGTCTGGTGTGCCAGGAGTGCACTCTCTCCTGGGGGCCGGCAAACACTCTTTACTGCGGCGGTCAAAAGGTGAGATCAGCCTGAGCTTTCAACCGCACTGGCTTTGGTGTGAGTCTGTCAGTTATCCAAGTCTAAATGTCATCACCACCGCCTCTCTCTCTCTAGACTGCAGCAGCAGATGGAAATCCTCCACGTTTGCGGCCCTTCATAGAGGGAGACCACCAGAGAGGCCTTTAAGCTGCAGGGATGCCAATATTGGTGAGTGCCTTCAGTTATTCACCTGTAGCACAAACTTCTTGCCCTGGCTAAATTTGAACTGACTCGGAGGAAAAAATATAGGTTGCTTTTTTCTTTTATCGGCATGAAATGGAAGTTGCGAACATCTTTTCTTCCCTATTGTGATGCATATGCTTGAGTGAAACCGTAGGGCAGGAGTTAATTGTGTCCGTCGGGAATTGATTGGATAGTTGTTGTCTGCTCAGGAGGAGCACGTCATTAGAGAAGAGATGCTGTTGCGAGGGGGAGGGAAAGGTTTTATTTTTCCTTGGCGTACATGAATAAAAAAAAGTAGTGATGTGCCCGGATTAATCACTTATTATAAACACTATAATATTCCATAAAAAGAAGAATAGCCATTTTTGATTTGCATGGTGAATTTAACTTATTTTCCGCTTTTAAAAGCAAGTTATTTGTTGAATAAGATTAGGGTAGCCCACTGGAGAAATACTAAACCATAATAATGAGCATTTAAAATAGAAATCTTAAAGTGCTCAAGCTTGCCGCAGCGCCACCGGCAAACTTTTTTTGAGATCAGAATGCAAATAAAATAAATAACAGCCATATCTTATTTAACGAAAATATTTTTAAAATGTAGGGCATTAAAAAACAAATGCATAAATAGCCTATGCACCAAACTTTAACTCTTAAAAGAGAGATATCAATGCAAACATAATCAGGCCGATGAACAAGCGGCCTTAACATCGAATGAAAACAGTTTCCCAGAGGTTAAGAACACAACATAGTTACATCATATAAAAATGAATTAATAAAATATAGAAAACTGAAACACTACAGCAATATGGACAATTTGGCTATTCCTTAACTCGCATCACAATTTTTTTACTAAATTAATGTTAATATTTAATGTCGTTAATAGTTAATAATTAATCACCAAAATTACATATGTAAAAGTTTTTTCCTTTTAAAAAAAATGATTCGTGCCTCAAAATAACTTGAATGTAACTCTACACCATTGCCTCATTTAGTATACACGGTTCTATGCAAATGTTACCCGCCTCCACTCACTCACTCAGCTCAGAGATCCACTGGTTGACGATCACACGTTGATCTGATTGGTTACAAGGTAGTGTGTGACGTCAGAAACACCAGCGATTTCAAACCGTGTGTTTGAGACTGTCTTTGGTTCACTGCAGTTTTAAGCAGAAAATACTCAGCAATGCTGTCGACTTGTGATTCTACACACGGTTTGTCTCAAAGCATATTAAAAACACCACATAGACATATAAACAACATTAAAAACTGGATTAAGCAGGAAATGCTCAGTTAATGGCCTCCATTTTAATGCATCGTATCTCACGCCTTGAACGTTGATGTAAGATGATTAAACTTGACAGAGCAAACTGTCTTAATGGCGTAAATGTGGCTCTGGCCTGTTGACTCTCTCCTCTCACTTTGGCTCATAGCCATCCCTGATCCACGTTTAATGCGTTTAGTCTTGGCAAACGGAGAAATGCAATGTCTCTGTCACTAGTGGAGGTGTGTCGAGGCAGAGAGCTCACCGGCGCTCAGCGCTTCAGCTCCATCAACCCTGTCAGCAATTATCAGCACATGCGGATGCACAGGAGGATCCTGGGACATCTCTCGGCCGTGTACTGCATCGCCTTCGATCGGACGGGCTCCAGGATCTTTACGGTGAGCGTCACGCATATCGTGGGGGATTCACAGCTCTGGGTCTCTGATGTCCCACGCTTGACACTGTTCGTTTCCTGTCCCGCAGGGTTCAGACGATGCCTTGGTGAAGATCTGGTCCTCCTTTGACGGAAGTCTTCACTCCACGCTCAGAGGACATTACGCTGAGATATCAGACCTCGCCGTTAACTTTGAGAACACCCTTATTGCGGCCGGGAGCTGCGACAAATCCATCCGAGTCTGGTGCCTTCGTACCTGTGCCCCAGTGGCGGTCCTGCAGGGCCACAGTGGATCTATTACCTCTTTACAGGTGAGAGCGCTGTATCAATGATCATGTGATATCACCATTTTAAGTTTGGGAGCGCTTCAAATGTCTTCACGATCTGCCTTTGAGGAGAGATTGTAGTATCGTGCTACATTCGTTCAGTTCAGTTCTGGCACCCACGTCCCAGCATGCTGTACATCGGCACGGCATGACATTTACATAGCTTTTTAAGCAGCGCTGGGGGTGGAGTTAAGCTCACGTGACACAGCAGCTCTTCGTCATCATTAGGGTCGGAAAGTGAAAGTCCTTGAGGTCAGGAATCGGATACTTGTTATAAAATAAAAATTTCGATTCCTCTTATGCCTTTGTCTTATTTTAATATAACTTCAAACTATTGTTGTCACGGTACCAAAAATTTCAGTATTCGGTACCAATACCCGTGAAAATCCACGGTTCTCTGTACCAAGTTCGGTACCAAAGCTTAATGTTGATTAAATATACATATATTAAAGTGTATATCCATTTGTTAGATAACATTAGATTAAATTACCTAACAATAAACAATAGTTATGTATACTGAAGCAATTATTCTCCTTGGGGCAATTTAAAAATGTAGCCTACTACATTTTTAAAATCAAAAGTATTATCTGTTCATGAACAATCAAGTGTTTGTATTAAATAACATGTGTTGATGTTAGATAAGGCATTAAGTAATGTTAATGAATGGTATCTTATTGTAGTTACCAACTAAAAAGGAGATAAAACATGTTTTATTAGACTTGACTGTCCTTTTATTTAATCCAAAACTGCATTCATATTTAATTTTAAAAGGCCTTTTAAACTAGATACAACCGCACACAATACCACTTTAGGGGCCGTTCACATAACACGTTTTATGCGCGTGCAAATTCGTTATTTCAAATGTAGGCGCGCGGCTTATAATAGAAGCATCTCAACAGGTCATGTGACAAAAACCAGTGGCCTTTCCGTAACAACATGGAAAACGCACATGTGAACGGCTCTTTCCTCCTCTCTTGTCAACAAGTGGATTCAGAGCCACCGCATTAGCAGCGCCGCCGGTCGCCGTGTCTCAGTGTGTTTATGAAGAGGACGCAACTGTGCACCTTTCGGACAGCGCATCAAGAACCGGATTTACCTGATACTTCGGTACCACCGGTACTTAAGAAAAGCTGGTACCGTAACCATTTAATTTTTTAGTACCGAAATGGTACCGAAGTACCGGGTCTTTTGACAACACTACTTCAAACCATTCGAGCGCGAGACAACTCGTGTGTAACTATATTGGGCAACTCTTAAAGTGACAGTACACTAATATAGACGCTGCCGTCTCTATAATAACACTAATCAAAAGACCATTCACTCGTTCTTGACTGAATAACTTTTGTAACTATATTTGTAATGTATATTTTATTTATAAAGTGCAGTGTTATTTTACATTTGATCACAGTTTCTGTAGCTGAATACCTGGAAATCTTAAAACACAGTTTATTTAAATCGTATATTTATTCAGTTGTTTCTATTTGTTGTGATTGCTAATTTTTTTATTTGTTTTTTTTTAATTACTCTGTGTTTACTTGTCTTTAATAATGCTTGACATGCATATTAGTCAGGCTAGGGGGTTTTCTACGGTATTTTTAAACCACAGACATGCGTTTCTTGTGTAAGTGTTCTTTAGCCTGTTTGTTCATGATATTCAGCTACAATTAAATGTTTTGCAATAAGACTAAATGTGAATGATATCTAAGGTTTTTTGTACCTTATTGTTATCAAAATTAGGAATTGAGAAGAATCATAATTGATAAGCAGTGTGTATCATACACGTACATTATGGGTAAAAAGTTTGGATTTATTGTTTTTGAAATAAGTCACTTATGAAAAATAAAATAAAAACCGTAATATTGTGAATAGTTTTGAATATGTTATCAAATTTATTCCTGTGATGCAAAGCTACATTTCCAGCATCATTACTCCAGTGTTCACTGGCTACGTTCACATGCAACCAAATAATGCGTTAGTAATCGGGTTGGCGGCTCAATCGCACAGAAAAGCCTTCATGTGAACGCCTTAATCGATCGGATTGAGCTCGATCCGAAGAGATTTCGATCGGATTGAAAGGGGTGCTTTATTCCTTTTCTAATCCGATCGAGAGAACATGTAAACACTTGATCGGATTGAAAACTGAAAGGACTGCGCATGTGCAGTGACGTAGAAATAGCGTAATGGCATGTGACGGGTGGAGCGTTTTTAAGATTTCCACTCCGGAGGGTGGTTTCACTTTTTTGCGTTTTTAAGCCCCAAAAACGCCGTCGCCGTCTAAACGAAAGACGCATCCGCTAAAATATTTTTCCGTTTTCACCCGCGAGCGTTCTCGTGTAAACACGGCCTCAGACTCTCATCCACGTTCGGTTCCATCAATCGCAATGAATTCAGTCCGATTGAAACTAAAGTTGTGCGTGTAAACGTAGCCAGTGTCACATGATCCTTCCGAAATCTCGCTCTTTTAAGGTTTTAGTCATCAGCCCACTCATAATCGTGTTAAATAATCGGTATTACAGAATAAACGTGATTGTGATTTCTGCCACGATTGAGTGTGGCGATAGGAAGCTAGATGTGAAATGAAAAGACTCGTTCCATCTAGACCACGGCGTGCATCAAGGCCGCTCTGTCTTCTTCAGTGGTTTTCCTGGGGGAAAAACATGGTGTTCTCGGTGGAGGATTACCCACAATGCTTACAGCGGTGTCATTTCATGAGTTTGAATGCTCTAACGGGTGTTTCTGCTTCCTCTTTCTCCTCGCAGTTCTCTCCATTTGTCAAGGGCTCCAAAAGGTACATGGTGTCCACAGGAACCGATGCAACGGTGTGTTTCTGGCAGTGGGATGTGAACAATAGCTTTTTCAGGTGAGGCTTATTCAAGTCAGAATGGAAGTATGAGAAGCCAGTCAGAGATTGATGTTCGTTCTTCTCCCTCTCCTTTAATGTTCACCAGCGATCGTCCACACAAGTTCACAGAGAAGCCGAGGCCTGGTGTTCAGACGGTGTGCTCTTCCTTCAGCCCTGGTGAGAGGACCGGATGTTTGCACTCCTGCTGGAGGGGTTCTCTCTATCTATCTCTCTCTCTATCTATCTCTCTATCTATCTCTCTCTCTATCTATCTCTCTATCTATCTCTATCTATCTCTCTATCTATCTCTATCTCTATCTATCTCTCTATCTATCTCTATCTATCTCTCTATCTATCTATCCATCTATCTATCTCTCTATCCATCTATCTCTCTATCTATCTATCCATCTATCTCTCTATCTATCCATCTATCTCTCTATCTATCTATCTATCTATCTATCTCTCTATCTATCTAGCTATCTATCTATCTCCATCTATCTCTCTATCTATCTATCTCTCTATCTATCTATCTATCTCCTATCTATCTCCTATCTATCTCCTATCTATCTCCTATCTATCTCCTATCTATCTCTCTATCTATCTCCTATCTATCTCTCTATCTATCTCTCTATCTCTATCTATCTCCTATCTATCTCTATTTATCTATCTCCTATCTATATCTCTATTTATCTCTCTATCTATCTCTCTATCTATCTATCTCTATCTATCTCTCTATCTATCTATCTCTCTACCTATCTCTCTATCTCTATCTATCTATCTTTCTATCCATCTATCTCCATCCATCCATCTATCCATCTCTCTCTCTCTCTCTCTCTCTCTCTCTCTCTCTCTCTCTCTCTCTCTCTCTCTCTCTCTCTCTCTCTCTCTCTCTCTCTCTCTCTCTCTCTCTCTCTCTCTCTCTCTCTCTCTCTCTCTCTCTCTCTCTCTCTCTCTCTCTCTCTCCCCGTGTGTATGTTTACGCAAGGCTTTTTCAGTTTGCTTTTGTTTCTCTTCATACAGGTGGCATGTTCCTTGCAACAGGAAGCACAGATGATGTCATCAGGATATACTACCTGGGCAGCGGCTGTCCTGAAAAACTAGCTGAGCTTGACTCGCACACAGTAAGAGCGCCCGGTTTTTAGCAGTAGTTTGAGGTAATTTTGAGGTAATATCTCTCATGGTGTGTCCTGATTCACAATACTTGGTTTCATTTGTAGGACAAGGTGGACAGCATCCAGTTCTGTCATTCAGGAGAGAGGTAATATTGGTGGTGTTTTGTTTGTTTTTGGACAGAAACGAAATTTAAAAAGCAAACATAAGTTCACAACACAACAAAATGAATCCACAACACAACGGAAATGCTCCCGACCACTAGAGGGCTCTCGGAGTAAAGTTAGTTTTCCTTGCCATTGTTCAATAGAGTCAGCCGTCTTAAGATGTCAATACCACGATTAGTTCTAACAGTATGTAGCTGACCATTGTATATCAACATAAAACATTACTTCAAAATAACCTACATGAATTATAGCTGCGTATTTATACTCGAGAATGCTTTGACGCGTCACCACAGCGCATGATCCCTAAGGGAACGTCTGCCAATTACTTCAAGTGGGTAAAACTTATAATTTATCATTTGATAGCCTAAATATAAACAATTTGGTGAGTTGCAGAATTACAGGAAGGTATTGGCACAATTTCACCTGTAATAAACCAGTCTGGACACTAGGAACCACAAGCTTTGTGACATGAAAAAGAAAAAACCTTTAGGGGGTTTACAGTAGGCCTAATGTTTTCATTAAAAAAAACGAATTGTGTCCTGTGCATACAGGGAGCTGTTGGCACAATTTCACCTGTTGTAAGTCAGTCTGGTTAATAGGAACTACAACCTTTGAAACATGGTAAAAGAAAAAAAAAGTTTACAGAAATTCCTAAAAAATAATTGTTCACTGTAAATACATGAAGGGAGGTGTAGTAAAAATGTAGTAAGTCAGTCTACTACCAAATACAACCAAGCTTTGGATTTTGAACATGTTTGTTTTTTAATGTTAAAAGTAATTTTAATTAATACAAATTATACGTTTTAAGAACTTGGAGGAATTGGCAGACGTTCCCTTATGCGCTGTGGTGACGCGTCCAAGCATTCTCGAGTATAAATACGCAGCTATAATTCATGTAGGTTATTTTGAAGTAATGTTTTATGTTGATATACAATGGTCAGCTACATACTGTTAAAACTAATCGTGGTATTGACATCTTAAGACGGCTGACTCCATTGAACAATGGCAAGGAAAACTAACTTTACTCCAAGAGCCCTCTAGTGGTCGGGAGCATTTTCCGTTGTGTTGTGGATTCATTTTGTTGTGTTGTGAACTTATGTTTGCTTTTTAAATTTCGTTGTGTTATGCACTACTGGGCCACCGTAGAAACTGTTTTGGAGGGCCGCAATCATTGACTGAAATGGTTTACCGGTAATTAGCGCTTTGAATTCAGGGTCTATGCGGAATAAAATGAGTGCCTATTTCAAAGTAGATTCGCTCCAAGTAAACGTGAGCTGTGTAGATGTTAGGGCTGGGTTGACTAAAGATTTTTAATTAACATTTTTATGAATTTAAGAATCTTTTTTATATATAACTATGCAAACGCAAATTGTGACACTACATATATATGTGCTAAATACAAAATAAACAGGACAAACATACTAACACCCAACATAAGTAAATTCTGCTAACTGTGGGAATGGAAGCATATAAACCAGAGTAGCTGTAAAGTATAACAGATATACTAACAGTAACAGTAAATACATAATGATAATCAAGATATCACTGGAAAAGTATCAGTAACGGATATATAAATAGAAAGATCCATAAATAACAACAACAATAAACTAATTTAATCAAGATTGGGCTTTTTTATGATCTATGCACGCACAGTTCTCTGTGTTTCTACCGTGGAAAGGCATGAATAAAACACATCATGTACCGTTACATTTTCTTTAGGAAAGCTTGTCCTTGTGTCCAGTGTCCTGAGCTTGATAGAATATTCTAGAGATGAGCTTTTTGCTAAATATATACACTCTATTGCATATTACAGGGCTTCAGACCGCAATCTATGTGATTTAAACACAGCTCGTTTTTTATTTGAATGTTTCGTATTAATAATCTCATTGTTTATTACATTTTTCTTTTTGCTAAATATAACCTGTGTTTCTGTACATGAATTTTGGTGCATTACTGTCGTGTTACTTCAGTCTGTTCTCTGTTTTATTTATCCTTCTGTAATCTGTGTTTTAGGTTTGTGAGTGGCAGTCGAGACGGCACTGCTCGTATATGGCGCCTGCATCAGAGACACCAGTGGAAGAGCATTTTATTGAACATGTCTGCCACTCTTCCAGGGTACGGAGAACCTCCGGGAAACGCGTTCATTGAAGCTGACTCGATCTGATAGTGAAGTTTCTCCTTCCTTGTTTACTGCAGGTCTGCACCTTTAACAGAGGATGAGAATTTCTTCAAACCCAAAGTCACCATGGTGTCCTGGGACCGGCACGATAACACGGTCATTACCGCCGTCAACAATTATCTTCTCAAAGTGTGGAACTCCTACACGGGACAGTTGCTGCACATCCTTAAAGTAAGGCCGTTTTCTGCTGCACAGATCCTGAGATTGAAGCATGTAGGATTTAGTTTGAATGAATCTCTCTTGGCCTTCTCATAGGGTCACGAGGCGGAGGTGTATGTTCTGGAGCCACATCCCTATGACCCCCGCATCATACTGTCGGCAGGCCATGATGGGAACGTCTTCATATGGGACCTCATCAGAGGCATTAAAACCATGCACTACTTTAATATGGTAGCGTATACCAATGATCTTTTAGTATTACTTCCAGAACTCGTACAGCCGCAACAGCAAGTGTGCACTAGCCTAATAGTCAATAACCATTCGTTTTATTTAGCGACTTATAAAATGGAGCTTTTATCTAGGCTAATACATTTAAAACTACTCATTTGAATCAGTGCAAGTGTATTACAACTGTCATGCTGGTTTAGTGAGAAATAAATGAATAGTTAACTTGTATTGTCCATTTATATTAGGGATGCACCGAATGTTCTGCAACCGAAATGATTAGGCCGGAAAAAAAAACACTTTCGGTGTTCGGCCGAATAAGTGAAAAGGCCGAATAAACTTCACCGAACAATGACGTTTTTAATGACGCGACCATGGCAGAGTGAGAATGCCATGCAAACATGTGATTATGAATCCAGCAAACGTGTCGTCAGTGTGGAAGCGTTTTAAAGTGTCCGAGAAAGATGAAAAAGTCAGCGCGGAGATCAAGTCAGTGTGTGATTAACGAGAATCTTTAAAAAGAGTATCAAGTTATAAATGATGCGCAGTAAGTTGTGAAAAAATAACACTAATGTTGTCTCGGGCTGAATGACGTGCACCAGAAGCGCTCTCAGACCGCGCTCGATCCCGAATTCGCCTGAATGGTGAAATACTGACACACAGGTGTCAGTCAAACTGCGCATTATGTGGAGTATCTCACGTAAATACAGTCGGTTATGGCTTAACCACTCGGTGAAAACCTGATATGTGTCAGTATGTATTACCGGTAGATCCAAGCATTTGGTCTTAAAATGACAGCACCCTAAAATACCTGTCTGTGTCATATTAATGTTAATCAAACAACAAAAGATGCACTTTTGTTTTTGTAGGCATACAAACGTTACATTCTTTCAGCAGTTATAGGCCTAATATAAGCTCAAAGATGGTCAAATAAAAATATTATTAATTAGTTTAACAATTTATTTATTTTAAGTTATATTGTGCTTTGTTGGTATAATGTCTGCTGGAATGTAAACAAAATGTTCAATGTTAAATAAATATTTTTAAATTGTAGTTTTGTAATTAATTTTTTTCTTTGAAAAGCAAGACAAAATAGTAAAAAGCACATTTTGACTATTTAATTTATGCAATGATGGAAAAATGGTCAAAATAAATGGGGAAAAACCGTGTTTGGTATTCGGCCAAGTCTTTCATAATATTCGGTTTCGACTTGGCCAAGAATTTTAATTTCGGTGCATCACTAATATGAGTATTTATGGTTATTCTGATAATTAGCCATTACGGCTTCAAACATATGTGACATTTAATTAAATTGAAACTACGCAATTTTTTCTTTAAACTACCATTAAAAAATATGGGGTCTGTAAGATTTGTAAAACATTTTTTAAAAGTTTATTCCGCTCACCACGGCTGCATTTAGTTGATCAAAGTACAGTAAAAACAGAAATATTGTGAAATATTATTATCATTTAAAATAACTGTTTCCATTTGAATACATTGTAAAGTGTAAACTATTCCTGTGATGTAAAGCTGTTTTCAGCACCATTACTCCAGTCTTCAGTGTCACGTGATCCTTCAGAAACCATTCTTATTGATATTATGAAAACGGTTATGGAAAACGTGATAATTTGTTTTCAGGACTCTTTGAAGACTTTAAGTTTAGAAGAACAGCATTTTGTAACTTATAAATCTTTGCAATCTTTACTGTCAATTTTGATCAATTTGTTGGGTCTATGCTGAATAAAAGTAAAAAATAATAATAGTGTATATAATATAAAACAAAAAAAAAGTTCAATATCACTATTGCAACTGGCAATTTATTTATCAGAATATTACTGTAGGCCCTATCATTCATTTATTAGACATTCACATTTTTTTTGTCCTTGTTTTTCTGTGGTGTAGATTGAAGGTCAAGGACATGGTGCTGTGTTCGACTGTAAGTTCACCGCTGATGGCCATCGCTTTGCAATGACAGACTCTCATGGACATCTGGTTATTTTTGGCTTTGGGACCTCTAAGCCTTATGAAAAGGTTTGTATGATTTCTAGTTGACAGCTAGTATAAAACGATTGAAGTTTCCTAAATATAACTTCTCCATCTTTTAATTTATGTCTCCAAAATGATCCGTAGCTTCCAGACCAGGTGTTTTTCCACACGGACTACCGGCCGCTGATCCGGGACTCGAACGGGTTTGTCCTGGATGAGCAGACCCAGCAGGCGCCACACCTCATGCCTCCTCCCTTCCTGGTGGACGTGGATGGGAACCCTCACCCTCCCAGATTCCAGAGACTGGTCCCAGGAAGAGAAAACATTGCAGATGAGCATCTAGTTCCTCAACTGGGTTATGTCGCCACAAGTAAGTTCCCCACTGTTGTCATAACATAGTTGTAATGTATCCATAGTGTGAACAGCGCATAGAAAAACCAGTTTCAGAACCGGTTCTATTGTATTAAAAGAAGTGTGATGCACCAAAGTGAAATTTGACCTAACTGAAATTAAAGTTGCAATTTTTAGTTGAAAACTGAAACCAAAGAGAGTTTATTATTGATTTTGAAATGCATTTGATTACATTTTTCTTATTGTTAAATAAACGGAGTAATTCAAATTGCACATAAGGCTTATTTTTTTATATTAGCCTTTTAATGATTTTGAGGGACTGTATATCCAGCCGGTTATCGCAGAATAAATCCCCACTTGGTGATCAGGACCCACAATGCAGCTTGCACAATGTCTTCTTGTCACGCAAGTATATAATTAGACACAAAATATTGATTTGAATCTAAATATTTTATTAGCTCATTAAATGCAAAACTTCAGCAAATATTTTTTTTTCCTAGCAAGCAGACAAGCCTAGACAAACGATTAAGTTCTAACAAGACGGACATTTAAGTCATAAAATCACTTATTACACTGCTTTTCACCACACAAATATAGACGGGGTGATGAAATACTCATTTGAGAAAAAAGAGACGTTTTCTGATCTTACCCGTTTATTATCTTGCGCACCATCAGAGAAGCGCTTATTAAATGTCCCCGTTTTGAACAATGATTTTCTCAAAACCAAAAATTCAGTTACATTTTATATTAAGGTGATGTTACAGTGTAATTACTCTAAGTACAGAGTATTTTTAATTAGCTACATATATTTACTACATGGTTGAAATTTGCAGAGTTTATAATTGACCCTTCGCTAAGCCACGCCCAAAAACCGCCACTGGCCAATCGTGGCTTAGCAACCGTAACTATGCGCGGGAGGTCTGGCAAGCTTTCGAGCGAGGGAAACATGCCGAGGCGTTGTGCGTATGGATTGTGCAAATCTGATACGCGGTATCCTAAAAGTTTGGACGGCGGGGTGGAGTTTTTTTCCTTCCCGAAACCTAAAAGCCGAGGGGAGAAATGCCGGGCGTGGATCAGGCAGTGTGGGACGCCCCATTCACAACTAAATGTCCACAGGATTAACAAACGCACCTAACCTAATATTGCTTGAAATAATGACGGTTCTTTGCTCATAATGCATATATTTGAACGTAAAATAAGACGATTAAAGGCAAGACGGAGGCTCACTGACATACTTTCAAATGTATTTGAGCATTTTGTTAATCGAAATTACCCCTGGCCTACCCCTGAGTAACTTTAAGGTTACGTTACCCCAATCCGATCGCGGCTCTCCCGTTGTTAGTGTTCCACATAAGATTTATGGATAAGCTGTTTGATTTATAATTATTAGTAGGGCTGTAATCTCCCAGTCGATTAGTCGATTGTTGGTCGATACGTTCTGGCTCGACCAAAATTCAAATTGGTCGATTTTTTGCCGCGTTCGTTTCATTAGTTTTGCCGCGTTCGTTTCATCAGGAGGAAAGCACTAATTGCTAATGGGGGTGTTTTCAGAGCACCCCTGTTTCACAGGTAACAGTCTGTGTTCAGAACACCCCCCTTGTTTTCACTTCTTTTGGATTAGCCCAACCCACCGGAGAAGAGAGACAGATTGAAGAAAGTAGCCTACTAGAAGGTTTGCTGAATGTTATTTATTTAATTGTGAGAGCGTTTAATTCATAGTCAGTCCTCCTCTACCATGTCAACAAAGACATCGGCAGTGTGGCAGCATTTTTTTTTTTTTATAGAAAACGGGAAAAAATGATTGTAGCCTAATGCGCAATGCGCTGTTTGTATTAGTTTTATGCACTTTATTTCGTTTTTGCTCTTGATCTGGTTTGTTTAATAAATATAATTTTTTTATTAAAATGGACGTGCCTTTTGTGTTTAAGAGTAAAGCTTTAAGTTAATAGTCTATTCGTGTCTCAGCCGCGAAGCTGCGCTCCTGTGTTCAGACTCACTCTGTGCGAGCTGTCAGTTATTATAATACATATGATAAAAAACAATTGTCTAAATTATGTTGCATATTCCTCAAAAGTTCTTGTGATGATATCACTAGTTGACAACAGTACTATTTTCGGAAATCATAGGCTATGATATTGCGCAGGTGCACGTGATTCAACGCTGTCAGAGCCGACAGACTCGTGTGTCAGACTCATTTCAGTGCAAAATAATTTTATATTAAACGATTTAATATACTGCAAATACCCTACTATTTTTTTATGTTTATTTATAATTCATTTAGGCGGACAACAAGGCTACCAAGTACTGCGCACAGTGCGCAGCTAATTAATTTAAAGTTTTTTTTCCTAACGTCATTTTTAGTCGATTTTTTGTCGAAAATTTCAGGACTTCAGTCGACCAAGATTTCCTTTGGTTGATTACAGCCCTAATTATTAGATTATAATTTATTTTCACATTTCACTTACCCTGCTGTGCAGCTGTTCCTCAATTTGTGTGTTTCCCATTTGAATGGTCGGCGAATGAGGCGGCTGCTGCGCTGGTAACGTTAAGCCTATAGGCTTTGGCTTCAATTTTGATTAAATTATTCTCTAATCGGTTGCATATTATGTCGTGAATATATCCCTCGAATGCATACTGCAGTCCCTTCTGTCTCGCTCTCTCAGATATTTCATCTGTTCGCCAAAAATGACTAATTATCTCCTTGGGAATGTTTGACACCGGTCCATACACACTATAATAGACGTGCCAGGCGCGAAAGCTTGCCAGGCGTAGCAACAGTAACTAAGGAGGGCGGGGCTTAGCGAAGGGTCAATTGTAACTTCTAGTTGTAATTTGCACAATGCATAATTTACTGTCATTTCTATAGTAAGTATATGCAACATATAACTGTCAGCTTAAAATAGTGTTACCAAAAATAATATTTGGCTATTATGTGCATTTTCGGTTGCCGGTGCATCACTAAAAACATTATGATCACGGAGCGTTTCTGATTTGTGTCAGGTGATGGTGAGGTCGTGGAGCAGGTGATCAGTCAACAGTCTGCGGAGAGCGAGGAGGCTCGTCCCAGCGCCCTGGATTTTGCCATCCGCCAGCTTCAGCTGCATCATGACAGACATGTTTCGGTTCAGGGAGAGGGCGGCGTTCCCGCTACGGCCCGTGTGCTAGAGCCAGGAACTCCCCGCAGAGGTGCCGATGCATTTAAATCACAGCATTGTACTCTTAGATCCACACCCGTTCAAGTAGATTTGCAATTGAATCTCCACCGAGTCTCATCTAATGTTGCTGTGTTTGATTGCACAGTGTCGGTGAACGAGCGCATGGAGGTGCAGTCTCCACCTAACGTGGGTTTGCGGCGCAGCGGACAGGTAGAGGGAGTTCGGCAGATGCACCAGAATGCTCCACGCAGTCAGATGGCCACGGAGAGGGACCTTCAGGCCTGGAGGCGCAGGGTGGTGGTGCCTGATCTTACGACCAGTGGCTACAGGTGAGTTTTATTCATCAATTACGTTTGGTTTTCTTCAGTTTGTGTAAACGTTAAAGGATTAGTTCACTCCAGAATTAAAATTTCCTGATTATTTACTCACCCCGCCCCATGTCATCCAAGATGTTCATGTCTCTCTTTCTTCAGTCGAAAAGAAATGAAGGTTTTTGCATTCCAGGATTTTTTTAATGGGGTCCAAATGTGAGTTTCACTGCAGCTTCAAAGATCTCTACACGATCCCAGCCGAGGAATAAGAGTCTCATCTAGAGGAACCATTGGTCAAAAAAATTATGTTTAAACACAAATACTCATCTTGCACTAGCTCAGTGATATGTGTCCACGACTTCACGCATTGCGTAGTCACGTTGGAAAGGTCACGTGCACATCCTTTGTCAAGTATCAAATTCTTTTTCTTTTTTTTAATGCGTTCTTTTACATATTTACACATTAACCTTAGAGTCTTTAAAACTCATTTTCAACCGTGTCCCTTCATTTTTGACGGTGTCCCTAAAATTAGGGCAATAATTAATTAAAAACCTTTCAGTTTATGAATATTTCGTTCCCTTCTTGGGGAACCGGGTTACATTTGTAACCTGAGACATTCCCTTTTAAGGAAACTTCAATGTGTCATGGTGTTGACACTATGGGAACTTTAATACCCATGCTGCCGTACTGACCAAATGCCTGCCCAATCAAGCTGTGAAATAAGGCAAGCACAGACTTAATGATAAAAAAATCAGACAATAGCTTCCTGAAGACATGGTCATCCATGACGTATGTGCCCTTTAACCTGTTAGCCTTCACCAGAGCGAGGACGCTCTGAAGCGTTTTTTTTTTTAAATAGTTCAAAGTTACTATCAGATTTAATGTTATTACCTTGACAAACTATACATCATTAAAAATATATAAGTCTCACGTTTCAGTATTTGACCACTATTGTATTCTGAGAAACTTATAGTGACAGTTATGTCTTAATTTGTGTCAGGATTTATGTAATGAAAAAATTAGTCGATACCTTTAATATGAATTATGAGCGTCAGCTGCTCCATTCATAAAAAAACTCCGGTGCTGTTGTCTTGAGAACGCGTGACAAAACAACGTTCCTCAGGGCTTTTGGCTCAAAAATGTGCAGATTTGGAGAAATATTGATATATTCTCATAGGTTTACATCATATTTCTATAGACAGGAATAATATTTATTGAATTTATATCCAAATGCGTCGATGTATACATAAAGAGCGCTGGATACTCTGATGTACTGTGTTTTCAATCCATACAGCAGAATGAGGGCGCTCTATGCACAGTTTTTTCCAAATATGGAAGCTCACGAAGAAGAAATAACCTGTGACCTTCCAGGACGTCACTGACATAAACATAGCTATAGCTTCAGAGATCGCTATAACATGCAGATAAAGATGTTTTGAAGACAATAAACATGATTGCAATGATATTTGATTTACCTGTGTTCTTCGAGCCATGTCAGGTATTTTTATAATAATAGATTATATGTATAATGTAATGCTAATCGGTATAGACTTTACAATAGTGCAGAATAATATCAAATCATATATTTTCTGTCTGATTTTTTTTATTGAAGCCAAATAAGCTCACATAAGGTTATTTAAAACACTCGACTTGCGCTAAAAAGTAAGTTTGGAGCACAAACATGGGTTTAATCTCATAAATTGTCGTGTATTGATGGTGTGCTAAGCTAACATGCTAGCTAGCTCTCTAGGTGCACCTGCCATATAACTGTTATTTTTATGATTTTTTTCTAAATAGGAATGCTTACTGAAATGTTTCTTTATTTAAGAAAGGCATTTGATACAGTTATAAATGTGAAAGGTGAGAACTATGAAAGAAATTAGGGGGTGATGCACCGTGAATAGCCAGTCGCTAGCCATTATAATGCAAACAAAGGAAAAGAATATTTATGCCCATAAGCCGGCTGGAGGTGTAAATGTGAGCAAGAGAAACTGCCACTGAATGGGGCTCGTTTGCACCACAAAACAATAGATACAATAGACTGAATAGATGCTTATAGATGACAATAAACACAAGTTTGCATTTTAGAGTCTAATCAAAAATAAAGTCATATGACAGGATCTTGAAAAACATTTAACTAAATACAGAGTTTTAGACTTATCACCTTCAAATTTTAAATATAACATGGTCAGACATGTGTCTTTAGCTGGAGTGCATTTCTAGATTGCTGACGGGCCAACTTCAATTTAATTTTCATGAAGATGTTTCATAAAAATAAATTTCTAATAACTTACACAACTTTGAAGCTATTCATACATTTTTTTTTCATTATGACAATAATTAATTCTACATTTCCAATAAAGTGCCAGGTGTCAGCTTTCAAATGAGATCATGCTTGTGCTTTTAGGACAAAGGGTAAATTAACTGTGTCTGTATTAGTTTGGGTATTAAATTTCTGGGGATTTTTCAAAAGTGGCGCTGAAGGCTAACAGGTTAATGGTCTTGATGCGCTACGCGGAGTCATCTGACCTCTGTCAGCCAATAGAATTGGCATGTTTTCACACGTGCTTTAAACACTGGTCTCGCTGGATGCATTCCCATAACAACAACTGAACATGATGCAGCAACTCCATGTCGATTACCAATCAGTTGATTTGGTGGCAGGGGTTAAGTTATTGGAGCATTCAGACAGGCTGTTTAACAATGCAATGGCTTCTTCCTTTAGGGCGCAGGAGTCGTTCAGAACAGCCAAGGGAGACGAGGAGGTCAGCCTTTACAACATCAAGAGAAGAAGAGTGACCCACGCCAGCTTCAGGGTAGGGTTCTTCCTCCTCATGAACTGCATTATGGTTATTAATGTCAACAGCACTGAGTGAACGTCATTAAGGTGAGATGGTTTTGCCCATAGGATGATTCTGATGAGGAAGGACCATGTCTCAAACGTGCGCAGTCACGCAAGCGGCAGAAAAACCAGCAGCGTAAAGAGAGTCTGGCTGAAGAGTACATCGAGTTCTCATGTGAGGAAGGGGAGGAGACGGCATCTTCTGAGGTTGAGCGTTTGTTCATTTATTTTTTCAAACTCTGTCATATCAGACATGTCAATAATGATGTGCGTTTATGTGTATTGTTGCAGGACAGTGAAATGGAGGGCAGTGATGTTCATTTGTCCATTGAGGATGAAGAGGAATGGAGGAGTGACAGTTCAAGGTACTCTTGCTGCCACCATAATTGTTTTAAAAATGGAAGTGTTGACGTGGAAATGCTCATTTTTTGAATTCTGTTTGGTCCTGCTGGTGACAAAATAATAAGCTACACCCTTAAGCTACCGATAAGTCTTCCATATAGTCATTGAGTTTCATGTTGTCATCGCTAACATATTCATGAGGGTAAGATGTACGCTGTCTCTTTGTTCATGACTGAAGCCGCTCCTCCAGTGATTATTCCGACTGGATGGCAGATGCAGGAATAACTTTGCGGCGGTCCGCGTCTCCATCCTCCCGACGGAGGACTAGCCGCAGGATCAGCAGCTCTGAGGAAGAGGAGGAGGAGGACGAAGAGGCAGCGGATGAGGACCAGACTCTGGATGAAGAGGAGCAGATGGCTTCACCCCGAAAGCACAAGAAGGCCAAAAGCAAAATGCCAAAGGTGTCAATAGGGCCGTACAGCACATGCATCACTGTAAGGCCCTGATATACTCACGGCGAAGTACTTAGTCGTTCTTTGCATGGGGCAAAAAGAAATTGGAAATTTGTGACCAGCGGTATATACTGTTCGCGAACATCCCATCGCCCATCCTGCTGAGAGCAGTGTTTAGATGAACGTTATCTCTCTCAGTAACAAAATAAACACAATAAAAATAACAGCGGTGAGAAAACGGCAGTTAAGAAAGCATCAGATTCTGCTCTCCAGTCATGTCACATTTATTTATGTACCGCTTTATACTATAGATTGCTTTAAATCAAACAGCTTTACAGTGGTAAACATGAAAACATTTTCTACTATAAAGCGGCTCTCCAGGGTGTTTTTACTCGTGGATCTCTGACCAGAAGAAATGAACCGGAGAAGATTCCCATGTAAAGGTGAAACCTCAGAGCCACATTCCTATAATGTATTCACCGTGAACCAACGGTAGTGCGAAGCGTTTACCAGCCGGAGCAAACTGTCCCGGGAAGTTAGTTTTGGCAAGCTTTTTCGCTGTGTCCCGATTTTTTTCAAAATGGCGTCACACCAGTTAGTTACTCGCTTTAGATTGAAGTATATCGGGGCCTTTTCTGTCAGTATTTGAAGTATATCGGGGCCTTTTCTGTCAGTATTTGAAGTATATCGGGGCCTTTACTGTCAGTATTTGAAGTATATCGGGGCCTTTACTGTCAGTATTTGAAGTATATCGGGGCCTTTTCTGTCAGTATTTGAAGTATATCGGGGCCTTTACTGTCAGTATTACAAGTTCTTATTTGATCCTTTAAAATTAAATATCAACTTGGTACTGTGAAGTCATTTTTTAAATCCTTAGTTGTAATTCTGGAGGCATTTTTACTGTTGGCTAGCACTTCATTTTTGTATTTCATGAAATAATGGTTTGAAAAACTTATTTGAAATTCATTTTTAAATAATTTTCTTATCCTTAGCCGCCAAAACCGAGGCCACCCATTAACCGAGAGATCTCGAATGAGTTCCGTCCCCCAGCATGGATTACTGACATCATTCCCCGAAAGTCCCCCTTCGTCCCTCAAATGGGAGACGAGGTACAGAACACATTGCTCTCGTCTGTATTAAAGCATAACCGATCCATGTCTAAATCCACGGTCTCTTTTTCTGTTCACAGGTCATCTATTTTTGTCAGGGTCATGAGGCGTATGTGGAGACGGTCTGTAGGACAAAACTGTACCCCATCAACCAAGACAGACTGCCGTGGAAGAAGATGGAGTTAAGAGTATGATCAAAACAATACTGCGATTTTACTGACACTTTTACTGTTATACATCTGTTCTTATTAGTGCTTAGTAGTGCTTTGTGTTGATCTGATTTTAACAGTATGCGCACATGCATGCATCACTTCAATAGCTATGTTTCCATCCACATATTTTTATGCAAATTTTGGGATGTCGCATAAAATTATACTGGATGGAAATGCTCTTAAAATCTTAAAACGCGCGCAAAAAAAAATTCACTCAATTAGGGTGGATCACTTTTTATTCGGTAAGAAAACATACTCATAAACTGCGAGGGGAAACAAATTTACCGGATTGATCCTTGGTGCGCAACAAATAAAACTCTTTGTATCAACAGATCATGTGATCGGTTCACTGGTATTAATTCAGTTATCCAATCTCATTTAAAATACTGTTGTAGTCGTGATGAAATGCCTGACCCGAAGTCTTTCATCAATGATTTGGTATAATTGCCTCCCAGAACTGTTAACATGACAGCGTTTATTGCATTTCAAGTCATTTATTATAACTAAGTCCCACTGACTTCACCTGTTCAAACTCATTTATTATTCTATTAATGATAGTTTGTGCCAGTTTCCCATGAAGTAAAGGTTTTGTTCCCTTGAGCACATGGGATCATGGAAACGATGCTTTAATCGTTTTCTGCAAACGCAGAGTTTAATCTGCAGCATAGCTAGTGCGGCAAGGCTATTTTTATTTGTCTGCATTTATTTGTTGTAGTGACCGACAACAGGCCACAGACGCTGTCTTAATGTTCTGTTTCCTTGTATTTAACCTTGAACATTTCTTTATTTAAAAAAACATGCATGCAACTCAGCTAACCTTTAATGTTTTCATCAAGTTTGGCATTGAAAAATATAAATCCTATGTTTTTACCAGGACCAAGAGTTTGTGAAAATAACAGGGATCAAGTATGAAGTCTCCCCTCCAACCCTCTGTTGTCTGAAACTGACCCAGATTGACCCTGGAACAGGCAAAATAACAGACCGAACCTTTTCCATAAAGTAAGTGCTGGCAGGTAGATTACACACACTATTTAGTCCATTACTAAATACAAATTACCTGATGAAGATTGTGGTTAGTAACGGTATTATAACATTACACATTTTAGGTAATATAACACCTTATAAATACCATTTTGATATAAAAATAGAAAGAAAAAGAAGAAAACAAATGTTGAATATGAATTACGTAATCCAGATTACATGTAATCTGTTACTACCCAGCACTGTGGGCAAGCTCTGATATAAAATTCAGATTTTTTGTTGATTTTTAAGCAAAAATATAAGTTTTGTTGCCGTTTTTCCTCAGATATCATGATATGGCGGACGTAATTGATTTTCTGGTGCTGCGTCAAAGCTACGACGAGGCGCGGAGCAGAGTGTGGACGTCGAGTAAGTGTGAGGCATGACCTGGGAATAGAGTTGAGCGAGTTTGTTGTGGTACCCGGCATCATCATGTCTGTTCTGTTTCTGTAGAGGACCGGTTTCGCTCCGTGATCGATGACGCCTGGTGGTTTGGGACCATAGTTTGTCAGGAACCATATCAGTCCGAGTATCCCGACAGCCATTTTCAGTGCTTCAAAGTCAAGTAAGCTCAAACTTAGTTTGAATTATTGGGAGCCGTTGCATTGATCTTAGGCATTGGCTGTGATTTTTAACTTCCTGATTTTTGCAGATGGGACAATGGCGAGACCGAAAAGCTGAGTCCATGGGATGTGGAAGCTATTCCTGAAAACGGTACTTCTGACCGCTTGAGCTTTAGCTTAAACCAGATGCACTGTGGGATTTTTGTTTGTTTACTCCTGCATTTCTAACAGAAAGGTCATTTGTTATTGTGTTTTAATAAAGCAAGTGGTCTGTTTATTGAATTGAGCTGTTTCCGTGCTGCAGCTGAACAGCCGGAGTCGGAGGGTGCGGGGGTGCCAGTGACGGACGAGGAGATGATCGATATCCTCTATAAACCTCAGGGGGGTGAATGGGGGGACGGGGGTCGAGACCAAGAGAGCGCACGCGTCATTGCAGGCATAGAACAGCTTGTGACTGTGGGTGCGTTTGATTTTGCAGTTGTCCTATTCTTTACATTATCTTTATCAATTTTGTGCCATTTCTTTAAAGGTACACTATGTTACTTTTGTTCCGCTAGCGGTAAAAAAAAAAAAACACTGCATATATTTTGCGGAAGAACATTTGTCTTGGTTGTGCTTTGTGACTTTGCCATATGTAGCTCACTAACAGTCCGCAGTTTATCTGTTCAGTTAAATAGCTTACTCACCTGTTGAGTAATAAAAACACCATCTCCATGGCGATTATACAGCATTTCAAATCCCTCAGTTCTCGCAGTCTCTGAAAAGCCAAGCCAATGTTGGTTCTTGTTTTATTACGAGCTCCGTCTCGTTCTGTCTTCACCAGCAGACTCTCCTCTGTTCGGCATTTGTTTAAAACGGGTGATTCCCCGGAGGTTGGAGATTGGTTCTGCTCTGTCAAGCTTTCTCACTCGTTGTGACAACTTATCTATGCCACTCCCACACCATACACACGCCAAAGTAGCCGGAGCAACTTGAGCGAGTTTACATGTTCGCAATTTTTTTATGTGAAAACCATCCTGTCAGATCTAAAATATAAACACTTATAATTGCATACCATAGGGAATCAGGGTAAGACAAATATATTTTGGAAGGATTGATGTATTGTTTCTTCTTATTTTTTAATTTTGAACAAAAAAATTACAAAGTGTACCTTTAAGCAAATCCGATTTAGATGGTCTACAAGGACTTAAAGGGTTAGTTCACCCGAAAATTTAAATTGTCATTTTACCTCACCCTCATTTCGTTTCAAACCCACAAGACCTTTGTTGGACAATTTGTTATTCATAATTTTTCTTCATCCATTAAAAAAAGTATATGTAGTTAACATTTTCAATGCAGCAAAAAGTTCATAAAGACATCATAAAAGTAATCCATGTGAATAGAGCGATATAATCCAAGTGTGAAGAGACCTCAGTGGTTCTCACTCGTGTTTTGAGCTTCCATTTACCGTATTTGAGGTGCGTTGATCAATGTTTAAAGGTGATTAAAAGCCTAAATAAATCTGTTGAGCACTTGGATTATACCACTTAATTCACTTGGATTATTTTTTTCGATTTTTTTATGTACATTTTAAAGCTTGAAAATGTTGATGAGAGAATTTTAAAAATATCTTAATTTGTTTTCCGAAGTTGAACGAGTCAAGTCTTATAGGTTTGGAACGACATGAGGGTGAGTAGATGATGACAGTATTTTCATTGATGCGTGAACTAACCCTTTAAATGTGACCCTCTGGCTCATCAATGTCCATTTCTGTCCTTTTGACCAGATATCACAGCACCTTTCTCTGGACCGGTCGACCTTGCTCAGTATCCCACATATTGTGCTGTCATTGCATATCCCACTGACCTGAACACCATCAAACTGCGGCTCAAGCACAAGTTCTACAGGTTTGCAACTTAATGGGTATTGTCCACCTAAAAATAATGATCATCATTCGATCATCCTTTCTAAACCTGTGACGTTAGTTTTTCATTGTGAGACATTGTGATCAGTGTTCATTCTGCCTTTTTTCCATGCAAAAAAATTCCAAGTAGTCTTGACAACTTGTAGTCTTCGGTTTTAATCACCAATATTTATAGGGTTAGTTCACCCAAAAATGAAATGATCAATTACTCACCCTCATATTGTTCCAAACCCATAAGACTTTCGTTCATCTTCAGAACACAGATGAAGATATGTTTAATTTCTGTCCCTATTTTGAAGCTCTTTCAACTTTGACTCTTCAAAAAGTTCATTGAGATCGCAAAATTTATCCACATGTATCAGGCAGATTAATAAAAGTCTATTGTGGAGACAGTTTGTGATAAACATATTTCATTTAGGCTTTCATTCACATGTGGACATGCATGGAGCACATCAAATTTCAACCATACTTGCCTGAAACACAAGAGCAAACCTCATTGGTTCTCACACATCAAGCGTGCATTTTTGCACTTGACTCCTTTTATTTGTATGGAAAAGAGTAGTGTGCACATTATTCAAAATATCCATGAAGACATTTATATTATATATGAATAAATGAGAGTTTGATAGTTTTATTTTCTAATTTCCCATATTTGTGTGTTGCTTAATGTTTGTTTTAACATGTCTTGGGTTTTTTAGGAGGATGTCTGCACTGATCTGGGATGTCAAACACATTGAACAGAATGCCAAGACCTTCAATGAGCCCCGCAGCAAGATTGCAGAGTCTGCAAAAATCATAACAAATGTTCTTCTGAAGTTCATAAGGTTTGTCCTGGACATTTGTGGCAAAGATCTATTTGTGATATTGTAATATTTTAGCTTTGTAACCTTCCCCCTCTCTGTGGCCACAGTAAACCTCACTGTACAGATATTATGGAGATCTATAATGCCGTTGAGAACATGGAGTTCTCTGACGATGAGGTGAGTGTATTTGTTCAACCTGTATTTTCTCTGGGTTTTCCTGGAAAACATGAGATTAACTCACGTGGCTTTCAGGACATGGATGACATTGATGCACCTGGACCCTCTGCTGGACAAAGACTTCGCCAGGTACTGTGAGATGTGTTATGCATAATAGTACAGTAGTAGAGTTGGGTAATATGACAGCATGTACCCCACATTGGTAGAAATGGTTTAACAGAGATTCTATTACATTGTTACAGAGATGGTTCAGCCAAAAATGAATATTGTCATTTACTCGCCCTCAAGTTGTTCCAAACATGCATTGATTTATCTCTTCTGCTGAAGATATTTTTACGAAAATGGGGAACCAAACAGTTTATGGACCCCATTGACTTCCATAGTATGGAGAAAAAAAAAATACTATGCAAGTCAATGGGGTCCATCAACTGTTTGGTTCTCCCAACAGAAGAAAGAAACTCATACAGGTTTGGAGCAACTTGAGGGTGAGTAAACGATAACCATTTTAATTTTTGGGTGAACTATCTCTTTAATATCGTAGGATACATCCCTCATGGTTAAAAATTGTAGCGCATCAGTAAATGAGAAGTTTGATTACGTGGAAAACTACTTAAAATGCGTTAAAGATGCTTTCTTTGTGATTTTTGCCAGCCATCAGTGGAGGTCGTACTGGACAGGGACGCATGGAAGGACTCCAGCAAGCGTTTACTGAACTACATGTTTGAGTGTGAGGATTCAGAGCCTTTCCGGGATCCTGTAGATCAGGGAGATTATCCGGTGAGTCTCCAAAACACGATCAATGGAATATTGTTATGGAAGTGGTCATCTTTCTTATCTCTTTCCCTGCCAAAGTGTTGTTGTTTTTTTTAAGTTGCCAGCTTTTTTTAAAATATTAAATTAAAATTAATTGAATTAAAAAAGCTAATAAAATCACGTTTTTGTCAAAGACAACGTCTGGTTCGGATTCAGCATCTATCTTTAAGTAATGTATGTCTGAAAACAAAGAGGTGTCACTTCTCTGTGGTGTTAGGAAGTGTCACCTCTTTGTCCAAAGATGGTTAATAGTAATAGTTTAGTCTTATAATACCATATCTCGGTGTCTCCAGGATTACAGTAATATCATCGACACGCCTATGGACCTTGGAAGTGTGCGGCAGTCTCTGGAAGAAGACCGCTATGAAAATCCCATAGACCTTTGCAAGGACACCAGGCTTATTTTTGCCAATGCTAAAGCCTACACGCCAAACAAACGGTCAAAGGTAACGCATTAATGTCTTGACTAATTATGGCTTTTTTTTTACTTTTTGTGTAATTCTTAAAGACTCATCGATATCCTTGCGCGCTATTTTACAGATTTACAGCATGACTTTGCGACTGTCAGCGTTTTTCGAGGAGAGTATACGCAAAATCATTTCCGACTACAAGACCGCTGTGAAAAGTAGCTTGAAGCTGCGCCGCAGTCAGAGATTCAGGAAGAAGTTGCAGCATCAGGACTCGGCTCTTTCCCACCAAGGATCCACACGGTAGGCCTGATCTCCTGCCTCCACGTGTTTCCTCCTGTTCGATTCTTCTGTTTTTTTTTTTTTTTTGCGATGAATGGTTTGCATGCAGAAGACAATAAACCTGTCCTTATTTCTCCTCTTGGCCCTAGTCAAAAGAGGGCTACTATAAAGACTCAGGAAAATACAGAACAGTCTACAGCCAAATCTACCTCAGCCAAAGTGTCTGGACCAGAGCGCCGCAGAGTCAATGAAGCCAAGGAGAACTTCAGACGGAGCGGCTCATCTTCATCCGGTGAGACGGACAGTTCCCAAAAATATAAGGCACTCGGTTGCTGCACATTGTGCCTCACAACACCTGTGTGCAGAGCAGTTCACAAAATGAAAAGCTCATGGGCTCGCCATGATAGTGAACTACTTATTTATGTGAAGATGTTCTGAAACTGTTTGAACCTCTTTCTTCTGTGGGACACAAAAGGAGAAGCTTATGAATCCTCATGTCTGCTTACAAAGACAACTTTTATTGCTTTATTTAAGTTTACATTATGAATGACAGATCTCCAGTGACCTACAAACTTTGTGACCAGATCAGCAAGTTAGTCAGTTGAACTCAAAATACAGATCAGTCGTGTTGTGAATGAAACATTTTGCCTGGTTTTGTGAACTGGAGCAACAATTTCAACCAATCGTTTATGAATGCAAAATATATATCGGCCGATACCGGTATGGTGGCACCGATACATATCGGTATGAGCCGATATGTTACGTTTTAATGTTATCGTTATCTGCCTGATAAGAAAATTTGGCCTATATATATATATATATATATATAAAAAAAAAAATAATGGATTATTTCCTTCAGCTCAGACACTTCAGATGTGCACTGTTCAACATGAAAGTTTTGAATAGCTTGAAACATGATTTGAATCACTTAAAAAAAGGAGAGACAAGTCTCTCATATTATAATTGTGTTTGGGACATGGCTTTTAATGGTAAGACTTTTGTTTTTGTAATCAGGCTCTCAAACATTATATACAATTTTGGATTTCGATTTATCTGCCAATATATCAGTTATCGGCTTTCAAATATAAAGAGTTATCAGCATCTAAATATTCATATCGGTGCATCCCTACAATCGTTGTTCCTGTTGAGTGCACTGTACTTTGACAGACAATATTTTTAGAGACCCACCAGGTGGAGCCATTTATCAGTTGACCGGATATTACATAGATAACCTATTAAGTAGAAAATAGTAATTATTTGTCAAAGTACTGGATTATAGGTAACTCTCTGATTATAGGATGAACTATTCCTTTTATTACATGGGGCCTTTAGCACCTGATGTTCATTCCATAGTTTCTTAAGTTTGTGCTTTTGATTTATAGGGTCTGATCATGACAGCAAACAATCTTTGAGTCAGTCGGAAGAGGATGAAGAACCTTTATCTGCGTCTCGCGGCTTCAGACGAGAGACTAGAGCCACGAGAAGAGCTGCACAGAACAAAGGAGCAAGACGAAAACATGGTGAGACCCCACAATATGTGTCATTGGGTGCGCTTTCAGCTGTGGCCACCCAGTGGTAAAACGTGACTGGCTGGACAAACAAATTTTATGCATCTTACATCTTATGCATCCTAGAGAGCCACGCCAAGATGAATGGGCACAGCAGGTCACATGAGCGTCAGAGACCACGGCCCTGCAGCGACTCTGACCAAGAGCCTTCGCAAGGTTCAGACACCTCAGAAAACGAGTCGTCATCTTCTGTCAGTCGCCGGCCAAGGACCCGCAAGACCGCCATGGCAGCGGTCAATAAGATGAAACTCATGGATATCCTGGAAGACGGTGACGGCTCGGACGAGGAGGGTCGTGGAGGCAGCAGCCGTCCCGCTACTCGTGCTAGCAAACGCTCTGCTGTCATTCAGAGCAGCTCAGATTCAGACCAAGAGGAAGCTTCTCAGGGTAGAAACATCTACATCGCTTACCTTGAAATGACTTCTTTCCAAAAATCTTATGTACCTTAAACTCTTTTAAATGTTGTTCTTCTCATAGAGTCAAATGAAAGTGATGCTTCTGCTAGTGAAGAAGAGAAAAGTGGCGTCAGCGGGGACAGCGACTCGTCTTCTCACAGCAAAGAGGAGAGTAGATCTGCTGGGCGCAGGCCATGCAGACGATCGGCAGTAGAGAAAAAGGGTATGTTTGGTAGTATCGTTGAGCTCTACACTCAGCCTGAAATCAAAATGTTTATCCATCAACACGTCCCTGTTTTTCACTTTCCAAAAGAAGAAAAGAGTTCATCTTAATGATGATAACTTGAGTCATAATAACTTGTTCAGCTTCTATAGCCTGATCACTAGGACAAAACCTTTTCCACAATTTGCTGCAAACTCACCATTCTGGTAATGATGCCTCCTTTTCACAATCTAGTCAATTCCTGATGGACAAAAGTCCCATCCTGCAGCTTTTTTCTCATTAAATGTTCCATTCAGAAGTCACATTAAGTGAATGAGTTGTTTTATCTCTCAGATATTGTGTTTTGAAGATGAATGAAAGTCTTATGTTTGGGTCGACATGAAAATGAATAATGGGTGATGGGTAATAGGATCATTTTTGGGTTAACTAACCCTTGAATGCTAATGGCACTCTGACAAAGAATGAAAGAAAGTTCAATATATTGTGGAGAGGAAGTTGTTGACTACTTTCCATTTTTCCATCTTTAGAAACGTCTCCTTTCGTTAATGGACACAGCACCAAACTACAATGGGAGGACAGTGAGGACAACTCGAATGATGGGGGGAGTCAGAATGAAAGTGTGAATGGGGAGTCGGACGAGGACCTCGTTGTCAGGCGGAAATACAACAGGAAGACCGCGAAAGCCGCTGTCAGTAAAATAAAGAAACTGAATGACACCGATGCCGAAGAAGAGGAAAACTGCTCCAGAAACCGACGTCAGAAACCTCGGCAAAGCAAGCAGGAGTCTGAAAAGAGCTCGGAGGAAGAAGTTGAGGTTCCCAGAACTCAAAAGCACCCTCATCAGAACGGAAGAAAGGTGTATGCGAAAGAGCTGAAGAAAAGTAAAGCATCGTCGGAAAGCTCAGAGCAAGCTTCTGCCGCAAAACAAGTTACCCACAAAAAATCCTTAGCCACAGATGCGTTTATGTCAACAACCCAGGACTCGGAGGAACTCAGTGATGTTTCGGAAGAGTCTGACGCACACAGGAAGAGAATTAAATCAGAAGATGATGAGAATCAAAGCGATGGTGCAGAAGAAAAGAGGTCCCCCAGAAACAGAAAACGGGCGTCCAACGCTCGCAGAAAGAAACTTGATGAAAGGTCGGATGCCTCCAGTTCGGATAGCGAAAGAAAGGTGGACCGAAGGAGGAGAAAAAAGGTGGGCTCTTCCTCCGATGACTGGCCAAAGAGTGACGTTTCAGAGGAAGACAAGAAGACTCATCCGAGGAGGAAGCCTTGCATTACAGTTTCATCCAAGGGAATATCACTTCGAACTCTTCCCAAGAAGAACTACATTATGGAGGACTCGGATGCAGAATTCAGTCCTGAGATAGAGATTCAATCAAAGAACGGGAAGAGCAAGGAGGGGACCAACTCCCGGGCGAGGAAACCGCCAGGCGGCGACTCCAAAAGGAAACGCGACGGCTCCTCCGAGTCTGAAGACACGGACAACAAAAGTAGCAGGACCAGCGATGAAAACGAGTGCATGGAACCTCAACGGAAGAGTGCGAAACGCTTCAAGCGCTTGAGCGGCTCTTCAGACTCTGAGAGCGACTCGGAAACCAGATGCAAATCGGAGAACGGTCAAGAACTGAGGCCTCAGGAGAAGAATCCCAAAGCGACCCGACGGCGGCGGAAACGAAGTGAAAGCGATAATGGGAGCAATGAGGATGCCAGCGACTCTGAGAGTGGCAGGTCCGGAGAGTCTAAATCGGACGCCAGCTCAGGTTCACGGAGCAGTCCGAGGAGGAGACTGAGGAACCGTGAGCGAGGAGCCGCGAGGAAACGTCAGCGGGATGCGTCCGACGAGGACAGCGACGTGTCGTATGGGAAACCTCGACGGGCCACGCGCATCCGGACCAGGAACAGAGGCAAGCGGACTGTGAATTACCAAGACAGCGAATGAAGGACTTGGAGGGTCGAGCCATGCAAAAAGACACTAACTGGAGACCTTGAAGACACTTGATTGTCCCAACACTTTAAAAACTATGGTAGTAGCACTGGAGTCCTCAATATACTGTGAATCAGTTCCATTCAGGGATATTTATATTTTCTATGAAAAACAAATCAAAAACTAATGAATTATAAATAAGATGTATTTGATCTACTGGTTTGGCTGTGCAAACCAGCCCCACTCTGTGATTCGGCCAACAGGAAAGACTTGCATAGAGAAGCATTGTTTGCTTGGGTGCTATCTTAATATACCTCCTGATTAATTGAGCATATTTGCTGGCTTGCACTAAAAGGCACACTGTAAATGAGGTATTTTATACACTAAGTCTGCATTAGAAACTCAGGGGTCAACTACGTTTACCATATTCTCAGACTTGCATTTGTTTATTATTTTTAGTTCTTGGATTCTAGTGTCATATTGTCGACATGAGCATTTAGGTTCAAACACCCTTTACGAAAAATGAACAAGTCGTCTTCGGCTCGGACACACAAATTCTGTATTATTATTATCACTGTTAAAGGGATCGTTGAGCCAAAATGTACAAACTTTCTTTTTTTCCTGTCATCCTTGTGGTTCCTCTTTGTTTGTTTGGATTTCTTTGACCATATTTCCAGGTTTCTGAGAATCAGTCTGTAGCAAAGCATTGTATATTTAAATTCCTCTGTCAAGCATTAATTTTCTTTTTGTATTCAATTAAAATGAATTGACATGCCATGAAATATGAATTGGTACCTATTTGCTAAAGTACAGTAAATCAAAATGAGTACTTCCAGCAAAGTACTGTGATTTCTCATATTGGGAAGATGTTTTAGTGATCCGTGTTGCATACTTTCAGTATTAATTCCTTTTCTGACTTAACTTATGAACAGCAATGAACTTTTGTACACAGTCTTTGAATTGTGCATCGCAGTTTATGTAATGCAGTTGTCAATTGGCATTTTGCTTGATGTCTTTTTCATAAGAGCTTCTTTAATACACCGAGGATGTTAAGTCTGTTGGCCGCTGAAGTGAGAGATGGATCACCTCCTATGAATAAAGTACTGTTTCAGGTTGGAGTTGGAATTTGTTTTCTTTAGCTCGATTTTCAGCCACACCAGTTTTGCTTGAGAACGAAAATGAGTTAATAAAGGACAAATGAAAGGCAAATCTTAATTCTTTTCAAGTCCCCCTGTGGTGAAAATCAAGCTTTTAATGTGTATATTTCTATGTGGTGTTTTTAATATGCTTTCAGACAAGCCATGTATAAATTCATAAGTCAACACTATTGCTGAATATTGCTTAAAACTGCAGTGAACCAAAGATAGTCTCAAAAACACGGTTTGAAATCGCTGGTGTTTCTGACGTCACAAACTACCTTGTAACCAATCAAATCAACGTGTGATCGTCAACCAGTGGATCTCTGAGCTGAGTGAGTGAGTGGAGGCAAATGTGTAAGCTGCCATATACGGTGTTACTTGACTGAACCATATGTAGATGAATATAAATTAATATTCTGTTACAGTCGTTATTTAAGTGTTTGCTTGTCCCAAGAATCTGATCAAATTAATGCACATGGCATTTGCTTTATTCAGGTTTCTAGAAACCAGAATATTAGCTTAGGGTTATGGATGGCAATTGGCGTGTTTATGTAAAGTGGAATTTTAATAAATTCTGATCAATATCAGAATAATTATTGTGCTTTTAAATATGGTCATTGTGAATTGGTAAATTTAAATAATTAGCATTTCAACTCTAAAGCACATTTTATTGTAAGTTTGCTGTAGAAATTGCATATATTTATCTTTGTTTACTGGTTCTTTGGGCAAATTAAGTGGCTTATGCCAATCAGTACGCGGCTCAACCAATCAGAATCAAGGGACTGGAACTATCCGTTTTATAATAAGGATTTGGAATTAGGCGGATGCATATGGAAAAAAGGGGGGCCGGGGCTGGCGGGTTAATACTACAATTAAATAGAATAGAATGAAAAACTGGCTTCAATTTGGAAACATGAAAGATGGGATTAATTCTCCTGTACGCAGGAGGGAGTTTAAGGCGAACTGCCACCGGGCTAAGAATCATGGTGACAGCGAACAGGCCGATGAATTTGGGAGCTAACTTGTTACAAACGGCGCAGAGAGGAATGTTCTTGGAAGAAAGCCACACTTTTTGACCCACGACATATATGGGAGGCTTCGACCGGTGGCGATCGGCCTAAGCCATCGTGCGCACTCCCACTTGGAGAAGAGTCTTGAAGGCTATGTTGATATGTCGCAGGCTTCTGGGGCTCATGGCAGCAGCCTCTCCTGTGCTGCCCTTGGGTCTCCTTCATATGAGACCTGTGCTGGATGAAACTCAACCGCCCTTCTTGGTCTGCCTTCCGCCTGCTGAGAGTGTCGCGCAGTTGCCTTCGCGCTCTTTGGAGGTGGAAAGACTCCCCCTTTTTACTTCAGGGGGTCAAGAAGGGTGTAGTTTGCCGTCGCCAGGTTGTCACGACGGACGCCTCTTTGACTTGTTGGGGTTTGGGCTTCGAGGGCAGACCGACGTGCGGTTTGGACAGGCGAGCTTCTCTCGTGGCACATAAATTGCCTCAAGTTGCAAGCCCTAATGGACTGTCATGTCAGGACGGACAACATGGCAGTGGTGTCCCATGTAAATGTCCCAGGGATACTTGTGGTCGCGCACCCTCGACAGGCATGCGCACCGCCTCCTCCTTTTGGCTCAAGACTTCTTTCGCTGAGATTAGTTCATGATCCAGGGGACCTGAACATCGCAGCGGACTTTCTGTCGAGATAGAAGCTCAAGTCGGGGGAATGGATGTCTAAACAGTGGCTCAAATTTGGAGCAGGCGGACCTCTTTGCGTTGCAGAGCTGGACACAGTGCTCCCTGTGGTTTTCCCTGTCTCATCCGACGCCTCTGTGGATAGATGCCCTCGCTCATCCGTGGCTGGAGTTGAGAGTGTATGCATTCCCTCCGGTCAAGCTAATCCCTGCAGTCCTTTGCAGAGTGAGGAAGTGTGTAATCCGCCTCCTTCTGGTAGCCCCATTCTGGCCATCCCAGACGTGGTTCTCGGTACTGAGCTCCCTGGTGGAGGGGTCCCCTTGGCAGATTCCTATCAGGAGAGATCTGCGGTCTCAGCTCCAGGGCAGGATTTGGCATCCTCGACCCGAGATATGGAGGCTGTGGGTGTGGCCGATAAGAGGCAATAGCGACAGTGGCGTCTGGTCTTCCCGCTGATGTTCGGGAGACCGTTGAAAACGCTCGTGCGCCTTCTACTAGACTGCTGTATTTCTCTAAGTGGAAGGTTTTTGAGTCTTGGTGTTCGGCTAATGCAGTGGACCCAGTCAGCTGCCCGGTCGGCTCAGTGCTGGAATTCCTGCAGGATAAATTTGTGGCTGGAGCATCTGCTACCACCTTGAGAGTTTATGTCGCGGCTATCGCTACCTATCGGGAGTAAGACGAGGTAAGACCTACCCTTAGGTGGACACCGTCTGGTCTCCTCATTTAAGTGTGGAGTTAGACGCTTGAGGCCTGCACGTCCTATTAGTGTCCACTCCTATGATTTATCAGTTGTTCTGGAGGGGCTATTAAAGCCTTCCTTTGAACCCTTGAAGTCAGCTCCGGATCGGATTCTGACTCTCAAGGTGGCACTTTTGTTAGCGTTGGCCTCTATCAAGCATGCGGGGGATATCACACGCTTTCTGTGAGTGAGCCTTGTATGGAGTTTGCCCCAGGTCTTGTGAAGGTGTTTCTACGGCCTACACCTGGTTATGTCCCCAAAGTTTTGTCCACGTCATTCCGCTCTCAAGCAGCGCTGCTGAGGAGGGGTCCTCGCCATCAGCCAATTAATTGGCGTGATTCAGACGGGTTCAGACAGCCTTCACGTGGCAGCCCTGTTTTGACTAATGTTACAGTACCACACAGTTCTAATGAATTTATTATTTCTTGGAATGGTTATGAACCACAGAAACCACCAACACTAGGCAAAACGATGTGAGAAAGGAGAAATATGCAATTACTTAAGGGAAATTGTACTTATTTTTCACATAAATATTCTTGAAACCAATTGCTTTAATATATAATTGTACTTGTAATCACTTATCTATCATGCAGATATGCTAATTAGAATATTACATGGCCCAAACATGTATCAGGCACCAGTATTCCTGGTCTAGCAGGAATACAAAGGAGTAATTTTAAGGACCTGACGGCCGCCATTTTGAATATGGGGGCTTTCTTGGAGTCAAACTTTGGTAAACTTTTAGTATGTTTTTAAGTACATCTGATACTACTGTAAACCACTGAGAAACCTTTTTTTAGATTATTTTTTTTTAGGGTCAAACCATATTTGCAGCTGACTAAATGGTCTGATGAGTCTTAAAATAGTATCTTTACTATTCACAATGACAAATGTTGCAAGATTTCATAGTACAAGGAAGTAGGCTTAGTATAAACACTGGTCCGATTTTAATAACTACTACAAAATTGAACTGTGCTTCACAGTCAGCGATGCAGTAAAATTGCAGAACATGATGATGACACGATGACTTATAATGATGGAATTATTTAAACTGATTTTTTTTTTTTTTTAAGAAGAAGAATTGTGCAAGAGTAGATATCACAGACAGCAAACTGAACTTTAGCCTACATGACCATAAGTATATGCGTACAGTCAGCTCTGTCCTTATCTCTGGCTTTTGCTCCTGCACACTTCCTAATATCAATATTGAAGAGCACATTTGTAATGTAGCTTGAATGAAGTTAAGCATATCGAACTCTAGTTTCATTTTTATCTGAGGACGGAGAAGCTGAGTTTTCTTTTGATGTTTTGATTAGTGAAACTAATGTAATTCAGCCTATAAATTATGAATTATATTGTTCTGCTTGTTTTTAATCAGTGCCTTGAAATGTTCCTCTTTAGTCAGTAAGTGCAATAGGTTTCAATCTTGTCTTTGATCACGCTAAATATGAAATTTTGTTGATGGGATAAGAATTGCTTGGTGGTTTTGAGGACTAACTAACTCATAAGGTTTTTTTATTTTACAAGCTTTAAAAACACTGAACAGGTTGATGGGAACACTTCCCCTAAACTCTAGTTCTTAAGCAACATGACCCTTCTGCTCCATTTTTTAAACCCAATGACATTTTGCTTAGGAATAATGCCAACATCTTTTGTTCTTTTTCTTCAGAAATGTGGGCAACTCTCATTAAAAACTCAATCCACACATTAAATATTTACATCTATTTCAACTATTTCAACAAAAAATTAAATTGCTGTCTTGAATTTTAGGCATTTTTAGCTTAAATTAGGCTATTTTAAAGGCTAAGTTAAAATCTTGTGTAACAAAAAAAGTTTAAATTGTTTACATTTTTCTAATGAGTTAATGTAAAAACATGTTGTCATGACTTAGGCTATTAATTAGCCCTACACCATTTTTAGGTTTCACCCCAAAACCAGAAAAAGCTGCACGATTAAAAAATGCTGGGTTGTTTCAACCCAATTTTGGGTCAAATATGGACAAACCCAAACGTTGGGTTAAAAATGTAATTAAAAAATTTAACCCAACGGCTGGGTTTGTCCATATTTGACCCAAAATTGGGTTGAAACAACCCAGCATTTTTTAGAGCGTTAAAAGATCACGATCTCAATTCAAACGACACGCAATCTTATTCATAAGTGACAACGATTTGGCTCTGTCTGTTAAACCTTCGGCAAGTACGATCACACTGATTCAGATCTGCGTTGGTGCTGGAGCCAGTTGTCATGAATATATGAAACCGCTTTATAAACAGTCTTTTCAACCACAAAGAGTAGGCTATCATTATTTCTGTGTTACAGTAGGCTAATTCACATCATTACAGCCGATGCATTACAGTATAAAATTCGGATATAAACACTGATGTCAACGGTAGCGATAAAAAGAATAAACCACCTAAATCAATAAATCACAGTAACGTGACGCTTCAAATAAAGATTGTATTATTTGCATCATTACACCAGTAGGTGGCGACAGGCGACTGTTAAATGCATTTGTGATTGAATCATTCATCAATAGATTCCTTCAAAACAATTACTTATGAGTCATCGTTCATTAAAACAATTATTTAAAAATAATTAATTCAAATTAATTAAACATTTTTAAATAGACTGCAGCAGGTAAAATGTTGTCAGAACCTCTAGTATGTTATTGATTGTCTGTTCAGAATCGTTCAGAATTTATTTAGCTACATAATGGCATAATTCTATCAGATTAATGTTTTAAATAGAATATAGCTTATTTTTTAATACAGCCACGTGAAAATTATTTAAAACTATGTAAATAAACACAAAAGCCTCAGTATGTCAATAAATCACTGCATATCAAATCCACCCTTTTTTTTGGCTGTTGCGTCTCTCGCATTTAAAAAAATCCACCTTTTGTAACTAACTATCCCTCCATTGGAGTGATGTCAATCCTCTCTTCGCTTGATTGGCTAAAGGAGGAGCTGTCAATCTAGAACTAGTGGACCAATGGTGAGGCTTGAGCCCGCCCTGATTTACATGAAACTCGACCTGCAACATTTGGAAAAGCAAGCTCAGAACATGGAAAGAAAAACAGCACAAGTGTACAAAATATGAAAATAAATTAAAGTAATAAAAACAACTTTTAAGAACACAAACACAAGCAATATAATTTTTTTATAATGAATATAATTCATGCTTGATTTTTTTTTTAAATGCGCTTTTAATATTTTGATCCACGTTGTTTGCTATTCTGACCAATTTTCATAATGTTTTTCAGATATATGTTTACAAGTTTTTCCATTTTTGATTCACGAACAAAATACTTTCTGCAGGAATTTAATCTCATAAAAGACCATTAAATTTTACTGAATCAAATTCATGCTGAAGTTTTATTACAGCAATAAATATGAGATTGGTTATCTATTTGTTTATTTATTCATATATTTTTGCTCTGATTTCTTTGTATTAAACACACAAGGGTCATATTTCACTGATGGTCATATTAACTATCATGAAAGCCTCTAGTGATGGGTTATGGTAAAAAGTTAACACTTTATTTTACATTGTCCTTGTTATACATACTATAGTAATAACTATAAATTATGCATAATCAGATGCAAATAACCCTAAACCAAACCCCAATCCTAACCCTATAGTAAGTAAATGTTTATTACTCAGTAATTAAATGCATAATTACACTGTAACACTGACACCTAAAAATAGTGTAACCAAAACGTATAATGACACAGCAGCCAACATGCAAAAAAACATCTAATCCCATTTGACATTAGTTTAATCAATTACATTGTTATCACAGTGTAATTCATAGTATGTGTGCTAGAGTATAAATGCACTTGTGAAATCTGAAAAGTGATTGCATTAATGTGATGATAACTGATACTTCCTGATCAAAGACTGCGCTGATAATGAGTGTGTTTGCCTCATGGTGACAGAGATCAAATGCAGTATAAAGACACGTATCTTCACTTATCATAATGTGCCCTACACTTTCACCAGTGTTACAAATACACAGATGCAAGCGACACGTTATTACTGGAGCCTCTTTGCCAAACTTTACTATTTTATTGCACATTGTTAATTGAAACAAGATATGAACTTAATCACGGGACTGTTCAAAGGTTTGGAGTCACTAAGATGCATTATTTTTTAAAGAATTGAACACTTTTATTCAGCAAGGAAGCATTAAATTGATCAAAAGTGCAGTAAATACTCACATTGTTACAAAAGGTTTCAAATAAATGCTCTTCTTTTGAACTTTCTATTCGTCGAATAGAAAGGTAAAAAATATTACGCAGTTTTCAACATTTATATTAATAAATATAGCCGCAAATCATCATATCAGAATGATTTCTGAAGGATCATGAAGACCGGAGTAATGATGCTGAAAATCCAGCTTTGATCCTAAAATCTATTCAGATTATTTTGATTTCTAATAATATTTACAGTTTTTTCTGTATTTCTGATGAAATAAATTCAGAAATTCAAAAACATATCTAAATCTTACCAACCCCATGCAGTGCTAAGTTCAGATTTACTGTATACAAATGTGTCTGAGAGTCTGGGGAAATGCTTATATTTCTTTATGATTTAATACAAAGTATTAATTGCAAATCAAATCTGAATAAAAAGTTCAATAATTCATGACTTTGTTAATATTTTGATGTTTCCCTGTTCATTTTTCCAACAACAGCGGACACACGAGCTCCACAAGTGCTGGACGTTTGATTTGGGAATGTGTTTCAATAGTTTTCCGCGTTAGAAATGATACGAGATTATAGTGCTGATTCAAACAGTAGAGAGGAAGTATAAGACGTGGGACAGTGCTGTCACGGCTTTAAAAATTCATGACAACTGCAATATCTGCACGGCTTGTCTGTATCTTTCTCTCAGACCATATTAAAAGCTTACACAAGTACATCCCCTTTCTAAAGCCCATCCCTTCTTTTAATGAAGATAAAGAGTCTTATCACAAGAACTCTGTCCCTATGGTTCATTTCATCACACACACACACACACACACGCACGGCTATAAAAGGCCGTGGCTCTCCTCATCCTATTCTTCTCTCACACACACAAACACACACACACTCACACTCACACTCACACACACCACTTCCAGCTTCACAATGCCGGCTGATTTCAATGGAACGTGGGAGATGGTTAGCAATGAAAACTTTGAAGATGTTATGAAGGCTTTGGGTAAGTGCTGTTCTTCTACTATACGCCTAAACTGAATCATAACACGCCAGAAATATAGATTAGGCTCTCATATCTACATATTAAGTGGTTCTTAGAGGATCAAGCTCACTATAATCCCGCTTAAATTAAAGTGCAGTTGTTGCGAAACTCAGTCTGAAGAAGAGGATGCAGTGTAAAGTAACGGAGTAAGATGCCTCATGCCTCATGCATGCACAATATTCAGTCTTACATGAGAAATATTCATTCTGCAACAGATTTGAATTCACGTATTCATTGGGATTAATATGAAAGACTTGATTAGACTTTAAATAGACAAATTAAGGACAATTATAGCTGTAATGAACAAAAAAAAACTGTATCTTTACAAGTGCTTGTAAATTAATAAACAAAAGTGCTTGTTCTAGGGTCAAAGTTCACACCAGGGTTACGGTATCTTATCAATCGTTTTGATAAAGGTGCGAGATGAGCGAACCCGAACGCTTCGCCGACCTTTGTCCCAGTGTGTGAATGTGTGTGAGGTCATTCTGTTGCATCATGGGCCTGTTTTCTACCCACTGATCCCACAACGGCCACAGTTTCACACATTCATGCTTAAACTGATGCATTTGCACAATCAGCATGTGATTCTGTTCCTCCCGCACAGACATCGACTTTGCCACCCGTAAGATCGCGGCGCATCTCAAACAGTCTAAGGTCATCGTGCAGAAAGGAGACAAGTTTGAGACCAAAACTCTCAGCACCTTCAGGAACTACGAGGTCAACTTCGTCATCGGAGAGGAGTTCGAGGAGCACACCAAAGGCCTGGACAACAGATTTGTGAAGGTAAAAAACCATTCATATTAATTACACCACTCAAAAAAGGCCTTAATTTAAGATTCAAGATTCAAGATTCTTTATTGTCACTAAACAAAGGTATAGCGAAATTGATGCAATCCTTACGGTACCATCACATATATACGTAGCTTGTGCGGACTAACATTTCATTTAAATTAGACAATTTAAGCAGAATAATATACAGTACATACAAAAATAAACAATATGCCACAATCAAGACTTTCTGCCTTTTCCATGAACAGATTTATGCTGAAAGTGTTTTGAATAAGACATAAAAAAAGAAAAAAAAAGAATGAGAAATATGAAATCAAATTGACAATAATAAACACATTTTGAGTGCAGAATGCATTCCAATGCAAAACTCTTAAAGGTACACTCTAAAAAATGCTGGGTTGTTTTAACCCAATTTTGGGTCAAATATGGAAAAACCCAGCCATTGGGTTACATTTTTAAATTGCATTTTTGATCCAACGTTTGGGTTTGTCCATATTTGACCCAAAATTGGGTTAAAACAACCCAGCATTTTTTAGAGTGTACACACTGTTCACTATGCATTGCACATGTTCCTCTAGCGGTTAAAAACGGCCTGCGTTTTGCAGAAGAACATTGTTTTGGTTGTGCTTCGGCTCTGCGTGACTGTGTGGATGAATGTGACCCTTCACTGTGAAATAAACTACCGTACCGCCATCTCCACGTCACTTATACACCATTTCAAATTCCTCAGTTCTCGCCACCTCCGAAAAGCCAATCCAATGTTGGTTCTTGTTTTATTACGAGCTCTGCCGCGTTCTCTCTTCACCCGCAGATCCTGTCAGATTTAAAATACAAACACTTATAATAGGCTTAGCGTAGTGAATCTGAGTAGGGCAAAAACACGTTTTGGAAGAAGGATTGACAATGTATTCTCTCATTATTTTAAATTTGTTCATTTTTAACAAAAAAAACTTACATAGTGTACCTTTAAATTTAGGCCTAAAATTTTTGGAGTGCATTGTTATGAATGATAAATACAGCATATTTAATGCCCCTTGAGTTCTTGATAGGCAAATTTGCCCATATAATAATTGCTTTTATGTCATGGATGTGCAGGTGGGGTCCTATACGTCTGTCACATCTGTTGAAATATTTGTTTTCAGACCTTGGTGACGTGGGATGGAGATAAACTGGTGTGTGTGCAGAAGGGAGAAAAGGAGAACCGTGGCTGGAGGCAGTGGATCGAAGGAGGCCAGCTTTACCTGGTAAACAACAACATCAGGCCATTAGTAAACACACACGGGTTACAGTTTATTTTAAGGTGATGTAGTAACATTGTACTTGTTACTACTGAGTAATATTAATTAGCTACATGTACTTACTATAGAGCTATGGTTAGTTACTTGTAATTATGCATAATTTACTGTTAAGTACATGAAGTAACGTGTAACTTCATCACCTTAAAATAAAGTGTTACCATAAATCTGTATGGTATTTTAATACCATGGTACTGAATTATTAACATATTGTACCGTTATATATTTTAGAGGATATATCGTTTTACATACCCAAATAAACATGGTAATATCATGACACTTTATGTTACAAAAGAACACTTCCTAAAAAAAAATCTCAATTTGGCACTTTTTACGTGGGTAGTAATAAATGTTTGGTTATTATACTGACTATGAGTAACTTTGCAACTACATGTCAACTCACTGTCATTAGAGTATTAGTAGACCGTTAGTAGACTGTTAGGGTTAAGTACTTTCATAAGTAGCATACAAATAAAGTGTTAGCAGATATTAAGCAGACAGGCTACTAATACTGTAATGACTGCTAGTTGACATGTAGTTGCAAAGTTACTTATAGTTAGTGGGATGTCTAAAGTGAACCATTGAAATAAAGTGTTTCCAAATGTCTCGGTGTATGTGTGAATAGTTATCTTACTAACTAACACACTGTGTCTCTCTTTTTTTTAGGAGATCCATTGTCAGGACAAAGTCTGCCGCCAAGTCTTCAAGAAGAAAAACTAATGCTCCCTAAATAACTGGATATTCACTCCTGGGTTTGGAGTTGTGCTGTGCACTGTGCATATTTATTAAAGCAATTTTAATAAACAGATTTAACCATATACATTCATTTGGTCCTCCATTGGAGGATTTCAATGCAGCAAATAAACCTAATAAGCCCAATAAAATGATTTATGATAATCTCAGCACTAATTAATAATAATTTCACAAGGTGTATAATGCAGTTTAATGATAGGTGTGTTTTATTGAGATATCAAATAGGATATCAGGATATCAAAGTTCATATGAATCAAATCATTTGATTTAGCCAGAAGTGTGTGTGTGTGTGTGTGTGTGTGTGTGTGTGTGTGTGTGTGTGTGTGTGTGTGTGTGTGTGTGTGTGTGTGTGTGTGTGTGTGTGTGTGTGTGTGTGTGCACTTTTACTTTCAGACCAAGCTTTAACATACTATCCATCTTCCTAGTATTATTCCCGTTCATTTGCAGGGTCCACTCCACACACACATTTGATTTGGCACAGGATGCATTTCCTAACACAGTACTGAGAGTGCTGGGACACATTCTCTCACACTCTCTCTCTCTCACACACACACACACACACACACACACACACACACACACACACACACACACACACACACACACACACACACACACACACACACACACACACACGGCAATGACACGGACACTGAACAGGGGCTCAGCCAGGGCTCGACGCGGGGAACTTCCTGCTTGTATATTGATGTATATTTAACGTATAACGTTAATTTAACCCTTACTCTAAATGTGCTTTGTCTATAGGGAAAATAATAACATCTGACATTAAATTTAAACGAAATCACAAAAAAAAGAGAACAACATTTGTCACATTTTTCAATATTTCAAGAAAAATGTATGATATATTGCTATATATTTTTAGTATCTCACAACATGATAGTTCAGTCATCAAACTCTAGATGGCGCAGGTTGCTGGTCCTTTACATGCAATCTCCATGCAATCACATTATTACCGCATGGCACAAGTTGATTGGCCTCTGCTAATCCTGCACCGAATGAGATTGCTTGCTCAACATTTAAACAGTCTGGTTTTGTGTTTGCTGTATAGGCTAGTCCAGCATCGTGCTATCAGTGTTCCTCTGAAACCCTCCACCTCCCCCAGCTCCACCTGCCTAGATCTGCTACGAGATTCATGTTTGTCTATTCATGCAGCAGCAGCAGCATATCTTACATGCTCACAGCGGCGTGCTTATAGCATTAGCAAGTCCATATTTGCTCTGCAGCAGCAACAGCAGAATTAGTCCGCCAAGAGCCAAGACCAAATACATTGCCATATTCAATAACATACTAAAACTATTTAGATAATTGTCATGATTGATATTTATATACTAGCTGACGCTATGGGGAATTTGTACATTCATGTTGTGCTACTAGGAAGGGCGATCAGCATAAGCAGAGACATTAATAGTGCAGCTTTGCATAAGCAGTAACCGGAAATGCTACAGCCACTGTCCATAAGTAGCATAAGTAGCCTATACCTGACAACAGCTTCTCACTCACACACAGCTGAGGAGCTTACTGGGATCAAGAAACACAAATGATTCTTTGGGGATCCGTTATGTTACAAGTTGGCAATGCGGCAGCAGCGGCGGCTTCACCTACTACATAATTTTGTTTAATGTAATCAGACCTACTTAAACGCTGTATGTGTGTGCACGCAACAGTAAAGATAGAAAGCTGTAAAACTCTTCTTATGACCTGTAATGAGGAGTCAACGGATCGAGAATCCATCTGCAGCTTTATTATCTCAGAGTCAAAAACAGGTACAGGCTGGGTCGAGGCAGGCAGCAAACACACACAATCCAATAGAGAGGCAAAGATCGGGGCAGGCGGCAAAGAATCAAACAACGAGAAACAGTCCAAGATCAAAACACAGAATTATAGTCCACAGTAGAAACGCTCAGAAATTACCACCACGCCAAATCAAGACTTCGCAACGGTGGTGTGTGTCTGGAGTGTTGAAATAGTGTCTGTGTGATGAACTGTAGCTGTGTGTGTAATCAGTCCCAGGTATGAGGGCCTATGGGGATTGTAGTTCGAATAGTAACAGTCAATATTCTGGTGAGAGCTCCCTCTGGTGATGTTGAGTGGAGAGGAAGCCTCTTCTGTAACAAAACCGCTTATAACCATCCGAGAAAAGCTGCCATTGACAACATAACAACAAATGCGTCAACAAGAGATGACCCCCGGGCCTTGGTGTAACACTGCTGCCAGTTAGTAGAATGAAATCAATGCAGTAAACATGTTGTTTAGGGGCCATCGGCCGCTGAAGCTACAATGCATACCGTGGCAAAGCTCAGCGTTTAAGAGGGGATCATTGACAGCAATTAAATGTGGGCTTGTTGTATAAGGGCTTGTTGTTGGCGCTGGCGCTGTTACACAATCACGTAAGGACGCAGAGTTTACCATCTGCTCCAGGTTCACTGAACACAGCAAATCCAAAACATCTGATGTACCAAAAGCAATAATCACTGAGAGCAGTAAAAAACAAGCTTACCTTAGCCAGCCTTCTTGCACTGATAGGAGAAGCCAGTGAAGAAAAGCCCAACTTATAGAAACTGGCAAAACTGTTCTGTGAAGCCCATCCTGCTGCTGATCCGAGATCCTGTATAGACATGCCACTTGTCCATGCCCATGAGAAGGCCTTGTAGAGTGATACTTAGAGCTTGCACATCTATGGGACACGACACATCCTGTGAATCATAAGCCAAAGCTATCGCATCCACAATCCAATGGGATAGTCTTTGTTTTGATCCTGGTAGGCCTTTAGGGCGACCACCAAAACACACGAAGAGCTGTTCAGAGAGTCTAAACTGTCTAGTATACTTGACATAAATACGGAAAGCACACACAGGGCAGAGCGGCAGGGAAGTGGGTTCTTGAGGGTTCGCTGAGGGGTAAAAGCTGAGTGGGTTACCACCTGAGATCTGAACGGCGTTGAGAACACTTTAGGGACATAGCCCTTTCTCGGCTTAAGCACGACTTTACAATCGTTAGAGCCGCATGTGAGAGCATGCACGTTGCCAACTCGTTTGATAGAAGCGTGAGCAAGTAAAAGCGCTGTATTGAAATAGTTATGGAAGTGAGATTGAGACTGATGGGCTCCATTGAACTGCTAGATGTAAAGGGTCCAAAACTGGGTTGGGGTGCCAAATTGAGCCATTCGCTTGAGAGAGGAGATCCCTCCCCAGAGGAATGGGCCATGGGGGACCTGACAGTATCTTGAGCAGGTCCGCTAACCAGGCCTGTGTGGGCCATTTCAGTGTGATTAACTGAACTGACTCCTTTTCCTCCCTGATCTTGTACAGTTCTTGGTGCAAGATATTCACAGGGGAGCTCATCCACTCCCAGTGTGGAGTGCTCAACCAGGGAGAAGAACAGTGGGTACTGAGTGTTCTCTGCTGACGTGAAGAGATCCACCTCTGCTGGCCCGAATATGCTCCATATCACATTCACAGTCTGAGGGTGTAGTCTCCGTCCTCCCTGGGCTACCCTGTGTTTTGACAGCATGTCCGCCCTGGAAGTCTTTCAGACGTGCATTGAGCCTGAGTGCCAAGAGAGAATGGGGACACATGCTTTCAACCATAGTTCAACTGGCTGGATGTGAAGCAGTCCCATGCGACATAACGCCGAGACATCTTCCATAAAAACCTAGCGCTTTCTGAAAACTCTTTAGCGAAAATGCCCTGCCTTCCTTGAACAAGTTCAGATACCGGGTGGGCTCGCATAGCAATAGAGTTCAGACTCACGCCCACAAATGGAATACATTGCCTGGCTTTTCTACAGGTTGATCGGAAGACCCAAACCCTTAAGGTGGTTGATAAGCTGATCTCTGTGGCTGCACAGCTCATTTGCTGAAGGAGCCATAAAGCATCCAATCGTCCAAATAATTCATAGCTCGTACTTTGTTCAGACGAAGAGGGGGTTCATGCACTTGGTCAATGTACGTGGAGCTAAACACAGACCGAACAGTAGGACTGTAAACTGGTAGGCCGTGCCTTCGGAGGCAAATCTCAGAAAGCGCCTGTGTCGAGGGGCTATCTACCGAAGAGGTTGTGAATCTCTGCCCTCAAAACCAGGAAGTTTTGAGCTTGAACCTCCAACGCCACCTCGGGAAAGTGGGTTTGTCTGTGGGCAACCTGAAGCGTGTAACCACTTATGATCATGTTTAGCACCCACCTTGATATGCCTCTGTGAACTGCGCAAGAGGTTTTAGTGTGGCCCGGTCTGACAGTTCGCTAATGAGTAGACGGGGAACTGTGTAAGGCGTGAGTGTGAGTAAGAGAGGGAATAGGAGAAAAGTTATTTTTGTGAGGTTGTTTGATTTTGTGGAACAATCACATGACAACTTTCTTTGTTCTCGTCATCTGCAACAGGCAGGGAGGCGAGGAGAACAGGTAGAGCAGCATCCGATCAGGCTGCTGGACCATCTCTGGTGTCGAGTTTCAGACTTCTAGGGGCAGGGTCCCTGATGCTTAGGAAGCGCATGACCCAGAGACCAAGAATATATATCTATAGGGAATATATTCAGCATTTGTCCATCCTTTCAAAGTAACACAGACATGTATAAATAAAAACATGAATAAATAGGCCTACAAATTATTGTTGGTAGGGCTGCCCAAATTAAAGAATGTAATTAGAAAAAATTATAATCTAAAATCAAATCAAAAAGTATTTTAAAGTAGATTTGTAGAGAATTTAGTTATCATTGGACTCCAATATATGTGAAGACACTATGATAGCCTAACAGTCATAATCTTTAATTCATCAATAGGTTTATGACACTGGCCCAGATTAAATATATTGATTTTTATTATTATTATTAAATATGAGGCCTACTTTTATGTCAATAATGAAACACAGTGAATTCATTTTGATTCCGTTATTTATTTATTTATTTTTGTTGTTGAAAATATAAAATATAACCTATGCCACATTCAAAGGACATAAACTCATTGGTTTTCATGTGTTATATTTACATTTATTTAGTAGGCCTACAGATGTGTGCGCATTGTGTGGAACAAAGCACATTTGAAATGAAACTGGATCTCGATTTCTGGCGGGGGAAAAAACTCGTGATCTCGAGAAATCAACTTATTGTTATGCCAGAGTCAGATTACAAGAAAACAAATTCGTGAACGAAATTAAAAATATAATAAAACACTGCCTTTTATTTTATGGTTTCCGTATCAACGAAGCTGAACGAGTGAATACTGTAAGTGTCCAATCATGGACCTTTGCTTTGTGGTACACTGTTTTCATTGGATTACAGTGGTGACTGACAGTTCTGGCAACCAGTAATATCCACGGTTCTTGTCCGGAGGGCGTCACCCCCGCCTGTCCCATTTTCTGTAGTTTTCGTCCATTTCATATTGTTGCGCGTGAATCGTAACGGGACAACATGGCGACACAGACGGCCCGCTACTACAGTGAAGGTGGCAGAGCAACTAAACGCCAAAAAACGGAAAGCGAGGGAGGAATGGCGACCGTAAGACAAATCTTTGCTTACATACTATCAGATATTTTGTTAGAGATTTTATATGATATAGCTTTAGTTGGCTAGCTGGCTGAAATAGCGCTAGTTAGCGAACCAGCTAACCAAACAATTGAGCTACAACATGCTGGATGTTTGCACCGAACCCATTACAAAATCACAAATGTGACTACATGAAATCATTAAGGAGGAAATGTTTGCATCAATCGTATGAAATGTATGTATTTTTCATGCCACACGTAAATTCTGTTAGTTTTCTGAATGAATGAATTTGTTGCGTGTTGCCGTAGCCCAATCATAGATGCACGATGCACACGCTGTTATCACAATGAGTGGGGAAATATTGTGCATCTTCACAACATACTCGACGGGTTAATGCATATTAATTTAGAGAATGTGCTCAATTTGTACACGATAAGGATCGTACACACATAATGCAAAATGTGAATAATTTTATTTTGTCTTGTTATAAGTTATGTTTGTGCATAAGTTATTAATTATACCTGTTCACTGGAATAATGTGGTGATTTATTTTTTATAGGAAGGATATGATGACCCACATAAGACCCTGCCGTCTCTTGTGGTGCACGTCCGAGGTTTAGTGGACGGGGTTTTGGAGGCGGACATCGTTGAAGCCCTGCAAGAGTTTGGCACCATCAGGTAACTTTCCGGCTTTATCTACATAGGTTATGCCATACCTTGATTTTACTGGTTGTGAAATGCATTGAGGATCATCCATCTCCATCTCTCTGCAGTTATGTTGTACTCATGCCCAAGAAGCGTCAAGCCCTGGTTGAATATGAGGATATGAATGGGTCTTGCAATGCTGTTACTTACGCCAACGACAACCAGATCTACATCGCCGGACATCCTGCGTTCGTAAACTACTCTACCAGTCAGAAGATATCCAGGCCGGGTGACCCTGATGACTCCCGCAGTGTTAATAATGTGTTGCTTTTCACGATCATGAACCCCATTTATCCCATTACCACGGTAATACCCACAGCCACCAGCTTTTATTATAGAAATGTGTTTTTTCACAATTGAATTCACACTAATATTCTTGTCATTTTATAGGATGTTCTGTATACTATTTGCAACAACTGTGGTCCTGTTCAAAGAATCGTGATCTTCAGGAAGAATGGTGTCCAGGCCATGGTGGAATATCCTTTTCTGCTTCAGAATGAATATCAAAGCTGTTTGTGTTTATGAATCAGTGTGATCTTGTCATTTGAGTCCTTTTCCAATGCTTTCTTCTTGTAAGATTTGTGGTTTAAGAATATCTTACTAACATTGTCGGGAAGTTTCTATTTAAGCCAATTAACCGAAACCTATAGTTTGTTGCCTTCCAGGAATGCTTTAAATAATGTCATCTGTAGTGATGGCGCACAAGATTTCCTCTGTATTTCTTTAATTCCTCGCACATTTGACTCCGTTCAGAGCGCCCAAAGGGCCAAGGCCTCGCTCAATGGGGCCGATATATACTCCGGCTGTTGCACACTAAAGATCGAGTATGCCAAGGTGAGCTTCATCTAAATTCACTGTGTGATGATGTTAAAACTATTTTATTTTAAATAATTTTTCAGACTGTTTTGATGATATCCGATATGCATGAATGGCTTAAAAATGTGGTATCAGAGGAACCATAATTTGTAGCCAGTCTTCAAAACCTTGAAAGCTGAAGTTATACAGTTAAACTTTAAATAAAAGTTAAAATACTATAGCCAAAAAAAAAAGTTTTCATGGCTCAATTTTTACTTATTGCACCAATATATATATATATATCACTGCCCAGCCAAAAAAGTCACTGTTTGGATTTAAATTGGCAAATGTTTAAGAGTCTATGATTGGATAATTTTTGCAGTGGTTTTTATGTTTCTAGCATGTTATATGTTTGGCAACAGTTCTTCTAACTCTAATTAATGGAGTGTGTAGCTTTTCATTTATTAAACAGCCGTGTAGGAAGACACATCGTGGCCATATTGCAGGATGACAATGCTGAGATTCATCAGGCTCAGATTGGGAAAGAATAGTTGTGAGGGAGCATGAAAAATCATTTTCACACATGAATCGGCACTTTTATCTGAGTTTAAATTGATTGAAAGTCTTTGGGAAGTTCTGGAGGAGACTTTACAGACTGCTGGACTCTTGCATTGACAATACAAGATCTCGACCAAACATTGATGCACCTCTTAACATCACGTTTATTTCCATCAAGAGGTGCATACATTTTTGGTCAAGATCCTGAATATGGCCACGATGTGTCTTCCTAAATGGTGGTTTAAGAAATGAAAAGCGACACACTCCATCAATTAGAGTTAAAGGACTGAATATACTCAATACATCTCTACTCAAGCATGGCCATAGGTTATGGTAGAAAGCAAATTTTACTATATTAACTATTATTATTTCTCCTAGCCAACACGCCTTAATGTGTTCAAGAACGACCAGGACACATGGGACTACACCAATCCGAACCTGAGCACCCAAGGTACCGTTTCCCCTACATCTGCTCTGACATTTCTCAGCGCTCTTACTGCCACTGTGGGGCAAATAAGAGGGTGGGATTGGGGCATCTTACAACCGCAGCAACGAATCCGCTGTTTCATCCCCCTGTGCTGAGAGTTAGGCATACGTCTATATAGGCCGACATCTACACCGCATGTTGTGTGTGTTTCCCTGACTCTCTGAGGGCAAAGTAAAAAGCCGTATCTGTGTGATCTTGCTAAGGCTTCCTCCGAATGTTGTCCTTCTGATATCTCATAAGCTTCCTTTTCCAGCAAAGCCCGTCACATCTCAGTAATGTGAGGGGCAAGTGGCTTTCTGGGTAAGCACCATGTATTGTGCATGGGGATCTACTTGTATACATTTTATTGTCAACATGAAACTGATTAAAACCCATTTTGCTTTCTAGGTGAAATGAATTTTTTTTTTTTTTTAATGTATTGAATTGTAAAAAATGTAATACGCTTTAGTGAAATCGCTCAAAATGGAAAGTTGTTTTGTTCTTCAGAATAACATCCATTGATTAATTGTTCACCAAAAGAGTTGTGACGTGTTAAAAGTAAATGGGCACAAATCTGATTTCATGTTGACTTTTAGGACTAAAACTAACATGATGTTGGCTGATGGCATTCATAGCCACCTATAGTGTACGCAGAGAAATCCCCCTTACAAATTGCAGTTCAGACGCACTAAATGCCTTTGAAAGCAATGTTCTTTGGTGCTCACGCCGGCCATTTGCTCCTCACATTCATGCGGTACATTTAGAGACCGACACGAAAGCACAGAGCCCTCCAGAATATCAAGTGCGACAACAGAACACTCAGTACATCTGGACATGGGGGACATTTCCTAGATTTCACAGAAGACACAACAAGTGCCACAGACTTCCAACACTGTTACCAGTCAACAAACCACAACTGCTTCCTATACCTGCGAGAACATTTCTCCAGAAGGACAAACACTCATTTTACTCTCGTGAAAAACTGCAAGACATCCTGACAAAATCACGCACCATTTAGCACTCATCACCTCCTACAGAAATGACACTGCCAACGAAGACATTCTTCCCGTTGTACGGCAGTACACATTGATGGATTTGGGGTTGTTGGTACAAGTAGTTATGGCTCCCACACCCATTCAACTTTCTCCCGTTGTTTCTGACGGGGTCAAGAACAAGACACACTCCACTGTGACACATCACCTTAACCTCACTGCTAACAAGGGATGTTTTTGACACGCATCCTCAAGTGACACCACGACACAATTCAAACAGACCTCTTCTCTTCATTCATGTCAGACTGTTGATGTCCACAGACAAACAGCCTTCTCTGAACCTGTCTGTCTTTCTCTGGGCCTCGTCGTCTTTCTCTCACCGTGCCGATCGTTACAACACAAACCCCACACCTACAAATCGACATGCCTGCCTCTTCACTCGCCAACAGCTGATGACACTAAACCACTCGAGACACCGAAGACACTGCAGACAACATTCCTACAAGCAGACGCACTGACATGCAGACACGTCAAGTGTTTTTACTCAGTTAAGCACTGCAATTCTGCCCTGGAGGCTGGTGTTTCAAATACACTCTCTTCCTCCTCTAGTCCTTCCCTTTCACGATTCCTTCCTCTCTCTTTCTGTCAATATGTGACGTTTTTTCCCTTTTTTTCAGTCGTATGACTACTGTGTAACACCCTCCGTATGATGCAGGTTGGCTTTGTGTCTCTAGTGGAAGTACCAGTCAGTCTGAATTGAGCATAAATTGCTCCAGCTTTACGGCCTCCGTAAGAAGACAGGCATTGAAATGTGAATATGGATCAAATGCTGGCATCAGTGGAGCTTTGAAACCCATCTGAAACCAAGAAGAGTGCTTGGGAAATCAGTGGAAAGGACTGGTGGGGGGAAGAAATGGAAAGTTCTTGTGTGCGAAATGGAGGAAGACGCTCAACGGTGGCTAATTTACGGCATGTTCTACTTGCCCCATCCTTCAACCCCCAACCCTTACGTGTGTACTGTAAGTAACCCCAAGCTTCTGTTGTCTTGGAGTGATACTCTCATAGTCTAATGTTTCATGGGGATGTGTGACCAAATGTTGGACTAACTTGACCTTTTCCTTTTCAGTTTAGTTTTCTTTTTTTTTCCCTCATTGGGCTACACATATGTAGTTCAACAAGGTGCATTAAAATGTTTATTAAATGTAACATCTCTGGGTTGGGTTGTGCTTCTGTGAGCATTATTATCATACTTGTGATCCTCTTGAGGATCCCCTTTTTCTCAGACGGAGCAATAGTCTCCCATCTGGCACCATTTTATGTGTTTATACCAAATACAAGGTGCTTTTCTCAAAGCCAACTATGGTCGCAAGTTCTGTTGAGTTCAATGGAACTTGCGACCATAGTTGGCTAACCATGCTTTTGGGAGACGCGACCCCTGTACAGGCCCTTTAAACTAGGGATGCACCAATTTGATAGTCAGTGTTGGTATCCGCTTCGAAATTGCAATTTTTGTCGGATCGGGTATCAAGTCAGACAGGAACGATTGAACCTGAAAAATGCTCAAGGTTGTTACTGTTAAGCTCCACAAAAGGCAAATAATATTAAAAAGCACCATTCATTTTTGTGCGCAATATTCAAATCTTCTGAACCTTTCGATAGCTTAATGTGGGGAACTGACAAATATTTGTTGTTACGTTAAAGTTCACGGTAGCTCACGGTACACAGAGTAAGAAGTTTGAGATGCAATTGCAACGGTTGACAAAAACAAAACCACTGAGAATATATTGACTGATATTTTGATCTGTTTTTGGGCTAATTAATATTTTAGAGGAGCTAAAGCCTCTGTGAAATTGGTCTAGCGACGCCCCTGGAAATTAGTGGATTATGTTTAACACCTAAAAGATCACTCATCAGTTCCACACACACTCGGGTGTATATATATATTCTACAGTGGGCATTCGACTGGGATTGGTATCGATATTCAGTATTTTGGATATCGGATCGGTTTGGAAATTGTTTATTGGTGCATCCCTAGTTTAAACTTGGAGTTCGCCCAAAGTGTACTTCCGTTTTTATGCTTTCGCAGTGCTATTTGAACAGAGCGCGGCTTAAATTTCTTCATTTAGCTCGGTTCACAATTTTTTTCATCAATAAGTTGGCAACATTTTCACAGTCGAAAAAAGAAACCAACATGAGGCGGCAACAACTGCTTTGTCTCATTTTGAAGGCGGCGCCCTCCGGAGGTTGCATTTGTTGGCCACATACGTCATTGAGGAGCCTCATTTCAGAAAAGTAGCCGTTACATTACAAAGTAAGAAATAAATTACAGTAATTTTACACCTCAAGAGGAATAACTAAATTTTGTGACGGTTACTTTTCTGAATTGAGACCTACGACGCATACAGCCGCCATGTGACCTCCTGAGGGCACAGCATTAGAAATTAGATGTGCGTATGCGAGATCGACAAAATTGTACCTAGGCTCTTTTTGTTAATCTGCCCGAGTCAAACTTTCATGTATAAGCATAATTAGAAAGGAAACGGCACTTTTAAGATTGCCCGTATTGTCGATTTAGCTCAAACTGTGCTTGAAGTATCACCAGCAGCTCTACACTTGAACTCCAGCATTGACTACATTGTTTGTGTACACAAAGTTTACTAAAAAGAAAGGTTTTGTACGACTCACTTTATCAGTTAGTGTTTCCGGTGGCTGGAATTTTGTCCGTCAAAAGTAGTCGATCTCCGAATGCAAAGTAAACTTAGTGTACACAATGTAGTCAATGCTTGGAGTTCATGTGTAGAGCCGCTGGTGATACTTCCAGCACAGTTTCATGTTGTCGAGCCTCCTTAGTCCTCCTTACTCAATATTAAAAGTGGCGTTTCCATTCTAATTATGCTTTTGTACGAAAGTTTGACTCGGGTAGATTAACCAAAAGAGCCTATGTTCAATTTTTGTGACAGTTACCCTTTAAGTACAGACATTTTTTATCTGTTGTGACTTGTGACCTCTGGAGAGAAACAATTAAACTTTCAAGTGCACGTGTTGAGCATCTGTGTTCGTGCACACAGTCAAAGAGTATCCTTTGAAACACTGTTCAGCTGAACGCATACGCTAACTCGCTAAGCACGAAAACTCAAGTATACTTTGGGTTTAAAATCACTGGTTGTGGGACGAGAACTAGATTGTGCAAAATCATGCTGCTTAAGTTAAGTTGTTTACATCTTTATATTTATCATTTTCAATGTGTTGCATGTTTTGTAATAAGCAAAGCAAATAAAGGCACGGTGGCCCACACTTTAAACTTCCTAAATAGAGTAAGAACCCTGTAATGTGATTGTTCATAAATGTCAGTGAGATTGATGTTTGCACTGTGTGTACTTGAACAGGTGCAGATGCTGATGGCAATGGGGGCAATCAAGGTGTGTGTCTGCAGTAGACCGTCTGTCCTACACACTCTCACACACACTCACTCACTCACACTCCCAAACATATGACATACCACATAGTCATGATGAGTTACTCTGTGGCTTTATTATAAGCTTGATTGGGCTGGTACACCGCAAAAGAAAGATTAGCCAGCTGACTGTTTGTGAGTAGTAATAAATGGGTCATATTTAATTGGTGAATCTCATGAAACCTGTCAAAGTGTAAAATTTCACCCTAAAATCATTTTTAAATTAAAGAATATGAATACCATTATCATTAATCTTTTTTTTTTTTTTTTACTATTGTGGCAATTCTCATTATTGTAATGCAAAAAAACTCATGGTGAAAACAAACAACTTTTGTATTTTTGTTTTTTTAAAGTCACATTACAATATTTTTATACTGTGATGTAGTACAAAAAACTGTGATCAATTTTCCATAAAAAGAATCTCCTTTGGTAAGTATAAAAAAAACTGGACAAAAATGTTTGGTCACATTGATGCATGATATATCATACAACATTTAATGATTCAAAATAGACAAACTTAATTTTCTTTATGAATATTTGTAAAGAAATTTAAGTCTATTTAAAGAAATAAAAGAAAACGAGATATTTTTGAGATTCACCCTAATTTTCACCCAACACCATATTTTTTTTCTTCTGGTGTGTCCCCTTCTCTGCTGATCTTGAAGCACACGCCAGTCACATTAACATTACAAAGTCCTGTCGCCTCTCAGCGAACTCACTTTTCACTCTCTCCCTCTTCCCTTTCTTGGCCTTCTTCTTTCTCTCGCCTCTCAGATATGAACGCCAACCCCAACAAGCGCCAGAGGCAGCCGGCTCTGCTAGGAGACCACCCTCCAGAGTATGGTAAGGCTCGCGGGGTACACGCGCTTACACATTTTACCCATTTGCTCACAAACGGGGGACTGGGTGTTAAAACGACAACAAATTGGGGTGCGTTTATCACGGTGGCAGCAAGATGGTGCTGTGTTGACGATAAAAAGCTAAATTTAAGTGAAGGGTGTGGATAATGTTTGTTTACTCCGGACCTGCCCATAACCCCCGCCCCACGTGTGTATTTGTCGTTTGTGGATCCTCAGGAGGTGGTTATCACGGATATCAAGAAGAGAGCTATGGCACTCCCTATGAAGGGCGACGGATGGGGCCGCCCATGGGTGGTGCTGGGCCCCGGCGCGGTGGGACCAGTCAGCGCTACGGTGGACAGTACGGTCCCCCGCCTCCGCCTCCTGGAGAATATGGTGCACACGCAGACTCCCCAGTGATCATGGTCTACGGCCTGGATCCCGTTAAAATAAACGCGGACAGGGTCTTCAACATCTTCTGCCTGTATGGCAATGTGGAACGGGTACGTACAACAGCAATACGAGAGTCAGACGCTGCCAAAAATGCAAACTGCTTTATTTGAAAGGCCATTTTTCTCTTCTGACTGTAGGTGAAGTTCATGAAGAGCAAGCCTGGAGCTGCCATGGTGGAGATGGGAGACTGCTATGCGGTGGATCGTGCCATCTCGCATCTCAACAACAACTTCCTGTTCAATCAGAAGCTCAACGTGTGGTACGTTTCGACTGCAGATTTATTTGTTTTTTATTTAGCAATAATGGCAGGTGGATCTTATTTTATTTTGCATAAAAAAATGAAGCCTAATCGGATGAACTCTTTTGAATATTTTTGACAATTTATATATTTAATAATTAAAGGCATATTACAATTGCGTTGTTAAAATACTTTTTTACACTGAGAATATTTTTAACATTATGGTAATAAGAATTTAAAGGGAAAATGTTCTTGATTGTCACAATTATTTTTTTTTTCCTAAAACTTGTCTTCATTAAGTAAACTGCTAAATATTTTATTTTATCATTTCATCTGATTATGGAGAAAAATATGACCAACACTACCTTTCAAAAATGTAGGGTCTGTAAGATTTATTTATTTATTTTAAATATTTTTGAAAGAAATATCTTACACTCACCAAGGCTGCATTTATTGCATCACAAATAAAGTAATATGTAGTATATTATTGCACTTTAAAATAACTATTTTTGATCTTAATACATGAATGCACTCTTGCTAAATGTATTAATTTTATTCATTCATTAAAAAATACTGACTCCAGAGTTTTGAACAGTAGTGGATCCAGTTCCATCATGAAACTCAAGATGGGCCTATACATGCAATCTATAAGCAATCACATAATTACCGTAAGGCTCAAGCTGATTGGCCTCTGTTAATCCTGCAGCCAATGAGATTGCTTACTCAACTTTTCAATATTCTGGTTGAGTATTTGCTGTAATCTAGTCCTGCAGTGCAATAATCAGTTCCCCTGAAACCCTCCACCTCCCCCAGCTCCACCTGCCTAGATCTGCTATGGGATGCATGTCTACATGCTTGTTTCTGTGTATCTAATGGCAGTAGCATCTGCAGGTTTCATAATTGAGTAATTCAACGGTTTCATCTGTTTGTTTTTCTCCGTGTCAGTGTGTCTAAGCAGCAGGCCATCATGCCCGGCCAGTCATACGAGCTAGAGGACGGGTCCAGCAGCTTCAAAGACTTCCACGGGAGCAGAAACAACCGCTTCACTTCTCCAGAGCAGGCGGCGAAGAACCGCATCCAGCACCCCAGCAACGTCCTCCACTTCTTCAACGCAGCCCCCGAGGCTTCACCAGAGTCTTTCACCAGGGTCAGTGCACCACATCAGAGCATAGCTGGACCTTTCATGTCTTATGATGCGATTTGATGTCTAAATGTAGTACCTTCGTCTCTTTTCAGATCTGCGAAGAACTGGGTGTAAAGAGTCCTGCCAATGTCAAACTTTTTGCAGCCAAAGGTATGTAATAGAATAATTGTGCCATCTTTGCATTGTAAATCATAGCCAAACTCAACATAAACTAATTTACAGTGCAGCCTTTGTGTCAGTTTTGTGCGGGAGACGTTTGTCACCTGTGCAGCTCCGCTGTTGTGATGTCTCTAATGCGTCTCGGTTGAATAGGCTCCACATCCGAGAGGAGTTCATCAGGGCTTCTGGAGTGGGAGTCTGTTAATGATGCAATGGAAGCCCTTGCTATGATGAACCATCACCAGATGAAGAACCCCAGTAAGTGATCGCATCTTTAGTGCTCCACTGATAAAAAAACAAAATAAAAACATTTGGATGGCCGATGCTGATATCTTAGAGAGCAGGGTGGCCGATGACAAAATATACAGTACCACACACATTTTAAAGATAGTAGAAATGCATGCATAATAATTGCTTACATTAAGTTGATATTTGACATATTTTCTAAAATTTAAACTTAGTGGCTAATTCTGTAAAGCAACTTTAGAAGGCAGCTTCTTGATTCTGTAATTTTTCACGAATAATAAACAAGTGAAAACGATTGAGCTGCAGGAGTAATCGCAAATTTTTTTTAATGAAAAGATCCTGATTCAAACATCCATGCGTTCTTATTCCTGAGTGACACTGATTCGGCTCCGTCTATTAAATCTTCGGCAAGCACAATCACACTTGATTCAGATTCGAGCTGAAAACTAATTTTCAAGTCCTGAATATTTACGGGTGTGAGTTCGGTGATCATGCGGTTGTCATTCCGGTAAACAACTCAACTGTGTGTGTGAACGTAACCGCATTAAAGACTCAAATACTGGACTGACCACCGCATTCTGCTGCTGCCGGAACGTGGTTAGTGAGCCATTGAATCATTCATTCAAAATAATTTTACAAATCATTCAAATTAATTAGATATTTTTTTAATGGACTGCAGCAATGAACATTTTGTCAGAACCTCTAGTAAATTACCTAGTTTAGTTATAGTCTATTTAGTATCGTCGGAGATTCGTGATCCGTTTATTTTTTTATAAATTGTTGCTAAATTAATCTGGAATCATGCAGCTCTACTTTTTCATACAGTTTACTTTGTTTAAAAGATCTGTCTAATAATTTATTAAAAGATGACTGTTAAACCGAGAACTAATAAAGATGAAGAATAGGAGCAAAGACAATCAAGCACTCGCGTTCTCATCGCTGTCAAAATAAAAGTCCCATATCCAACACATCGGCCAACAAATACATAAATAAATAAGTATCGGCCAATGGCGTTAATTAAAAAAATTCCATATCGTCTTTGGAGATGTGTATATCGGCTGAATTTGTTATACGATGGGCACCTTTGATGGAAGTAGGGCTGAACGATATTCGATTTTAACATCGACATCGCGATGTGCGAGTGAGCGATAGTCACATCGCCGGAGCATGCGATGTGAAGGGTAGTAGCACCAGCGGGAGATATTACATGCGCTTCATGAGGCACGCGCGCGGTCTCTTGCTCGCTCTCCCTCTCTCTCTGCCGTGCACGCGCTGCGCGGTTTGGAGCACAGTCTCTGTCTCGCGGGCGCGCTCGCTCTAGATTCCGGAGATTTTAACTAATTCGCGGGCATCAGTGAGCCGCTATCAATATGCGGGAGACTCCCAGGAGATGTCTGTATCTATAATAATATCGGCATTAGAATTATTGATTTTTCATTAGGCTATTTTTTTGGTGCCCCCTCAGCTCTTGATGCGCATGCTGGGAGCGGCGACGCTGACAGAGGCGGTAAAGCTGCTGTTTAAATGTGTTCGGCTTTTATGTTTACAGAAACATGTTCTCTAATCTGTTTAGAAGATTTAATACAAAATATATTGAAGTTTTATATCATTTTGTTTATTTCATATGATTATGATGACCAACACTGTTTTACTTTGGCACTTTGGATAAGAAAAGTTGACTTAAAAGATTGTGAACCAAAATGCTTAAGTTGTTTTATAAAAAATATATTTTAAGTTAGCCTATATTGTTGTAAACCAATCAGGGGGTTGGTGTAAAGCTGCTGTTTTATTTAAAAATGTGTTCTGCTTTTGTGTTTACAGAAATGTTCTAATTTTGGAATAAAATATTAAGTGACCTTTTTGTCACTTGTAATGAAGCTTGCTTATTAGTGAAATTATTAATATCATGGAATGGTAATTATTGTCTTTAGCCTGGAGTTATGGCTCTCAATATCGCAATAAATATCGTTGGGGAAAAAAATATCGTAATGTAATTTTTTTCCAATATCGTGCAGCCCTAGATGGAAGTGACGTAGCTTTTAGAAACTGCTATACCAGAATGCATTGCACCATCAGTGAAAACTTGTCTTCAGTAGTATTTTTAAAAAGTAAACTTTAGTTCTCACTTGGTTCATACCCTTTTTCAATCTGTGTACTCATCCTGTGTTTCTGTGTCTCTGCACAGGTGGCCCGTACCCATATACACTTAAGCTGTGCTTCTCCACTGCACAGCACGCAAACTGAGTCCCAGTATCATCGCTCACCCATCACTTCACTTCCCTGCTACTTTATTGTCCTTTATGGCTCATTCGTGCGATTGGGTGTGCAGACGTGTTGAGTTGACCTTATGTTGATTGAGCCGCAGCACAAGCTGAGTGTGAAACTGACTGAACTCACTGTTTTTAAAGGAAGAGGAGAGTTTAAACGCTTTTGTACCAGTATTTTGGTTTTGTTACCGTTTTTGGTTCTTTTTTTATTGCTTACCATGAACGACTGTTAGCTCAGCAACTCACTTTTAGAAATGTCACCCTGTAAAGAAGATTGCATTTTTTTTTTTTTTTTTTTGATTGTAAAATAAAAAGTGATAATGGGTCTTTGTGTTGATTGCTTTTGCAAGGGAACAATTGTGACTCATGTTTTAAAATGTTTTGCAGCAGTTCAACCTCTTTTCTTTTTTTTCTTTCAAAAAGCTGCCTGGATGTTACTGACTAGTGTATATTTGCGATCTGGACAATAAAATGTAATCGATTTAATAAAGAAATTTAATCTGCGTATTCAAAATTGGCTCGCTGCCACTTGCTGTTAATTGCATATCAAGTTTGCTCATGCATCTGCAGGGTTTCATCAGTCATTAACTTTAGATTAGACACAAACTCATGGAAATGTAACAAAATATTAAGAAGTCACTGAAATGTCTAGCTGAGGTAAATGTCTCTGATTATCCTGTGCATTGAGGCCCAGAAAACCAAATCATCTGCTGGGCTACTTTCGAAGTAAATTATTTTATAATTATTTTGGGGGGAAATAATGCATGGCCATTGGGAGGGTCATGGAAGTTGATCAGGAATGGTAAGAAACACTGATGTGATGAATCATATTATGAAGTCTTATCTAGCCTTATTACTTGGTGAATAGTTTATTTTGCAAAGAGTAATATTGTAATAGACTAATGTTTACTCAAAATAAGCATAATTAAATTCACACGTCTTTGGACTGTCCTGACCTCTAGAAACTCATTAGAATAATCATGTAGTGCAATGTAGGCTAGTGCTACTATAATTAAACGCATATTATAGTTTTTACATATATATATATATACTACCAAGCCTGGCCCGTTTATTGAAGCTAAATGGTGACACCTATAGTCACAGTTAAGAAAGATAAAACCGGATAATAGATAATGTTACTAAAAAAGACTTTGATATTCATTGTGACTTTGGGTTCTCAATAAACATGATGAACGCTAATACGTCAACGTATTTATTGTCAAATATTGAATTAATAAAATGTATTATACTAAAAATACGGCTTATTACAGTGACGGACACATTTTCTTTCAGAACATTGCAGCATGAGCGGAAGTGCAGCACGCGCATGAGCGGAAGTGCACCGCGATCATGTAATGTGCTAGAAAGTTCCCCGGATATTAAATGTAGTGCGGATGAAGGTCAGTAGCGCACAGACAGAGTAAGCGTGTATACAGTAAGTCATATTGAAATAACTCCAGCTAGTCCAGTATCTTTTCTGGAACTTGTACATTAATATAAGAGCAACATGCCGAGAGGAAGCCGAAGCAGATCATCGAGGATGAGTCCTCCGAGGTGAGTGTTAATACACACACACGAGAGAGAGAGAGTGTGTGTGTGGTTATCACGAGTTGTGTGTGTGTGTGTGTGTGTCATCAACAAACATCTACTGTATATAATCATTGACATCTACAGCTTCACAAGACCGCCTACAGTTAAGTTATATGATCATTAATCTATATTAAATGTATGATGCGAATGCGATCCTAATCTACAATGTTTTAAGTCGTTCGCTCCTCCTGAATGTTTCTTTAGATGTTAGAAGCACTGATATTAACATTGGTGTTTTATAATTTCAGAATACTAAGTTTGATTAAATTCTTCATGTTTTAAAATATAAGCTTTAAGTGTTAGATGAGGACAACATAGAGGAAATGAACAGGCAAAAGTAGCCCAAATATTTATGAATTGTCTAATTAATGTTCAATATCTACCGATAGCAATTACATTTTTAACTCATATCTGTGATAACCTTGAATTTTACCAATATGTATTACACATCCCTATTTGTTCCCTAATTGTTCAAACCCCCCTAGTAACCACCTAGCAACCATCCAGAACACTCTAGCAACCATCCAGAACATCCTAGCAACTGTTTATCTATTTGATAGACGGCGTGGCCTTAAAATCTTGCCTAAGCCTCTAAGCTTTTAAAACTGCTTCAGTCTTTTAGCTTTTGGCTTTCTCACGCCAACAACAAAAGTTTGTCTTAAATAATTTAACTAGATAAAAAAGCTCATCATGTTTTTAAATATTGAGCATTAGGGGAGGACAACATTTTTTGTAAATGTAAAAAAAGATAAATAAACCGGCACCATTAAATGTATTAAAAAGGAATTGTCAATGGCTAATAAATATCTATCGATAGCGATTTAAGTTTTACAAATATCTTATATCGGTGATAACACCAGTATGTATATTGTGCTTCCTTATTTGGTCCCTGACTGGTTGAACTGATTCAAAAATTAGTTTGAATGATTCAACAATGAGCCATTAAAAATAATAATAAAGTAAATAACCACGTTTAAAGGGATAGTCCACCCAAAGATGAGCATTCGGTCTTCATTTACTCGCCCTCATGACGTTTTAAACCCCTATGAGTTTCTTTCTATAACACAAAAGATGATATTTTGACAAAATGTTGGTAACTAAAGAGTTTTAGTTCCCATTGACTTCCATTGTAAGGACATAAAAATACAATGGAAGTCAATGGGAACTCTGTGATTGCCAATATTCTTCAAAATATCTTCTTTTGCATTCAGCAGAAGACACGCATTGGGGTTTGGAACGACGTGAGGGCGAGTACATGATGGGGATGCACCGATATGAACATCTTGCCCGATACCGATAACTCTTTATATTTGAAAGCCGATAACCGATATATTGGCCGATAAATCTAAATCCAATTTTTGATATATCTTTTGAGAGCCTGATCACAAAAACAAAAGTCTCATCATTAAAAGCCATGTCCCAAACACACAATTATAATGTTCTCATTATAATTTGATGTCGCCGATATGACAGACTTGCGCTGCACATGTTGCGTTTAACAGTATTTTCCTTGTTTGAAGTGATTCCAATCATATTTCAAGCAATTCAAGCCATCGTGTTGAACAGTGTGCATCTGAAGTGTCTCCGCTGAAGGAAATAATACATTATTTATCGGCTTTAATATTTCAGCCAAATTTCCTTAACAGGCCGATAACGATGACATTAAAAATGAACAAATCTCGTCCGATACCGATATGGTTGCCGATATATTGTGCATCCCTAGTAAATAGGGGTGTGTAACGGTACGCAAAAATCACGGTTCGGTACGTACCTCGGTTTTAAAGTCACGGTTCGGTTCATTTTCGGTACAGTAAGGGAAAGAAATGCAAAACATTAAACTGCTGGTTGTTTATTATAAACTTTTTTTTAACAATTTGTTTACACTTTTTTTAAACACACTTTTTAATAAAATATAACGTTAGGCTAATAAATAAAAAAGATATCAAATAAAAAAAGAATAAGAAATAAAATACTGCTGCAAAGTTCTCCACTAAATAAAATACTCTCAAACCAATATTGGCCGTGACACTAGCTAGCGAGAGGCTGGGCTAAAGCGAGCGTGCCGTGTATGTGGTGATCTTTATTTATGCGATATTTATGTCCGAGCCCGACCCGAGAGTTAAAATCCTATTTTTTTTTCTCATACTAATGACACGTGTACGTTTGTTTGTGTGGAAACCGTGTTTTTGTTTTAACAGAAAGGCATTCGGAAATGTCCACAGATGAGCGCATCAGCGCTCTTAACACAGGCGCGCTTGCACGTGTTTCGTTGTCACAGCAACATAAACAAATTTCCGCACACAGGAAGACAGATGTAATGGTAATATTTTACATGTATTTGAATCACAAAAACGATTAATCAGATTTAATCAGTGCAACGTGGAGACTTCCGACACTTAATATGTTCGTGTGGAAACTCGGAATTGACGTATGTTCCGCACACAAAACTTGCCTAATTTACGTGAAAGATTGCATTCGGTGCACATGTGAACCGTACCGAAAGTCCTGTACCGAAACGGTCCGGTACGAATACATGTACCGTTACACCCCTACTAGTAAATGATGACAGACTTTTATTTTTTGGGTGAACTGTCCCTTTAATAAGATGTTGCAGTGCATCGCTGCTGATAACAAGTGCATGTTCTGTCTGCAGTTACTCCCCTCCACCGATGGCGCGCTCCGCTCCTCCGCGGTCGTACGCCCCGGCGCCCGCCGCCCCCCCCGCCCTCCGCAGTGTCCGCCCCCGCCGCGGCTCCCCGCCAGCCGGGGATGTTCGCTCAGATGGCCACCACGGCAGCCGGCGTCGCGGTCGGCTCTGCGGTCGGACACACCATTGGCCACGCCATGACCGGCGGCTTCGGGGGGGGCGGGGGCTCGGAGGCGGCGCGGCCTGACGTCACCTATCAGGTAAACACCGACCCAAACCTCCTGTCTGAGTACTTCCCCCTTCTGGAAACTAGTGGACTAAAAAGAGTGCTTGTTATGGATTATATACACACACACAAAAAAGAGAGTATATTATAATGTAGAAATGCTTTAAAGGAATATACTTGCACTACTGTTCAAAAGTTTGGGGTCGTACAATTTTCTCTCTTTAAAGAAGTTAGTACTTTTCTTCAACAAGGATGCATCACATTTATTTAAAAGTGACATTTATAATGCTGCATAAGATTTCTATTTTAAATGAATGCTGTTGTTTTTAATGGCTGCTGTAAATTATGATTTGTGTCTCAGAATTTAATTACATTTTGAAATGAATTCAAGTAGAAAACGGTCACTTTAAATTGTACAAAAATTAGTTTTTGATCAAATGATAAATGCAGCCTTGGTGTGAACTTCTTTCAAACACATTTAAAACTCTTACCGACCCAAAACTTTTGCACCGTAGTGGATCTGCGAACTGAATGTGATGTTTTTGGACACTAAATGAAACTAAATTAAAATGTATTATAGTTTAAATTTATATTAAATGCAATCAGCTGAACGTTGTGGGTCTTGTTTACACTTATAAGGACTTAAGTATTTCTTTATATGTAATTTCACAATTACTTCTATTGTCTTTGAAATACAGTTAAAGTTTACTGCTGAATGTACTGACAAACATTTAGGATAAACTAAAATATACTTTAATGTCATTTCAAATTAAATTTGTATTTATTTGTATTAATGTCATGTATTTAAATATATTGGTAATTTCAGATTGGTAAAGATGAAGTTGCAATTTAGTGCATTTAAAATGTATATTAACTGTAAAAAATGTAATATCAAATAATAAGTGTACTTCATGTGCTTTAGTATATTAGTCAAAATAAGTGCACTTCTTTAAAGCATGACAAAATATTATTAAAATAATGATTTAAAAGCATTTTAAAGGAAAACTTTTAATATGATATAATTTTTTAAGGGCCCTTTTTAAAAATGCACTTAAGTGTGTTAGTCATAGAAAGTGTGATCCGTGATGAAAGTCTGCTCAGTAACACTCAAGTGGTAGAGAATGAAAGTTATGGATGCATTTAAAGGGGTGGTTGATTATGATTCCACTTTTCTAACTGTAGTTAGTGTGTAATGTTGCTGTTTGATCATAAACAACATCTGCAAAGTCACAACGCTCAACGCAAGGAAGATATTTGCTTTTAAAGAAATAGTTTTTTAAGGACTACAACAAATGGCTGGTAGGGACTACATGTCATTCCTCCCGGGTTAGTGACATCACCAACCCTAAAATTTACATAAACCCCGCCCCCTGAACATGATTTATAGATTATCATGACAGAATTTGCTAATCAATGACTAGAAGATAACTACACATAAGCTACATAAATTCATCAACTAACCATTCAGAAATATCCTGTTGCTTTTGTCACTTCTTGAGTCTCTCCATCTTTGTCTGACTCCGGTTTGAACATAAAAGACTGAAAGTTTTTGAAATGTTCAGTGCATGTGTGTGTGAGGTAAAATAACACGAAGCTCCGCCCCCTCTGTGCTGGGAGCAGCAGCTCATTTGCATTTAAAGGGACAGACACAGAAACGGTGTGTTTTTGCTCACCCTCAAAAAGTGACAACTTTAACATGCTATATAAAAATATCTGTGGGGTATTTTGAGCTAAAACTTCACACACACACTCTGGGGACATCAGAGACTTATTTTACATCTTGTGAAAAGGGCATTATACCACCCCTTTAATGCTTTTCCCTTATCCCTATCAAGTGGCTTTTAATTTATATTATCTGCAAGTAGTTTAACAAAAATACTTTAAATATCTGAAGTACACTACAAGTGCAGATCAATACAATTAAGCACACTTCTATTTCTAATATATCTTATTAGCTATGAAAATTGCTGTTTGTGAGTGCTTGTATACTTTTAAATCCTTATACAGTAATTATGGATGACAAATTAATGTATGAAATGATATAAATCTCTTATGTCTGGTTGATCTGGCTAAATAATTCTGCTTTAAAATGTCAGAATCTTGAATGTAAGTGAATCCTAAGGGCTGTTGACTGTGTGTGTGTGTGTGTGTGTAGGAGGCTCAGCCGCAGCCGTCAGGGTTTCAGCAGGAGCCGCAGCGTCAGAGTCCCTGCGCTTACGAGCTCAAGCAGTTCATCGACTGCGCACAGAACCAGAGCGACCTCAAACTCTGCGAGGGCTTCAGCGACGTGCTCAAACAGTGCAAGTTCTCCTACGGTACGTGAACTGGGTAGTGCCAGTGTTGGGGAAAGGTGCGCATTCACTTTCTAAAAAAGTAACTAATTACATTACTTAGTTACTTTTTATGGAAAGTGCTGCAATGCGTGCAAAAGATATCTGGAAATCACGGGTCGTATTTTGTTAATTTTTAACTTTTTGTGTGTTCGCGGGAAGAGACTAGAGGATTCCTGTCCCTGTTTTGACTCCTTTACACATTTGATAAGCTCTTCATGAGTTCTCAGCTGGTAGAAACGCACATACAAACGCTCGCATTTAGCCCAGCACACAGCATGGGTTTGAGAAGTTCCTTCACAAAATATATACGTAATAAAAGCTGTTTTTATTTTTAACTTTTAGGTGCTGTGTTATAAATAACTGAGTGCTAAGCAAACCTAGCCTGGCTCCGCCCTCCTACGTACTTCCGCTCAACTTTTAATTTTCCTTCGGTACGTCGTCTGGGTTTGCGGTGTATTCTCGGGTCAATTTTTACCGGTCCAATCAGCGAACAGAGGGAGTGGCTGAGAACGATGACGTTGAGGTTGTGCGCTGGTTTGAGTTGCGTTAGCGATTGGTTGTGGCAGATCCAATAGTTTTAAACTTCAACAGAGTACCCGCCTACAAGGAAGTTTAACGCTCGTCAATGGAGAGAGGCCAGACTCTCTGTACAAATTAAATGTACGAGAGTCTGGTAGAACCAGGCTAAAGCAAACCAGGACTAAATGTATAATTTTTTTTCTGTTTTGGTCCAGACCAAACGAACCGAGAAAACCCGAACTACAAGTGTGAACGCATTGTGACTGCTATGCAGAAGACTATTTTAAAAGCAAATAGATTAGACTAAAAAGTAACATGGATTACATTAAAAAAAAGAAAAAAAAAGAAATTCAAATATTAATGTGTACATTTTATAAAGTAATGAATTACTTGTTACATCAAAAAGTAATCTGATTACATAAAGCACGTTAGCCTGAACACTGGCGAGTAACATATCATTTGAAAAAGTAATATAATTATCAACTGATAATTGCTGAACAACATTTACACTTCTCTGCTTGATCATAGCGCCATCTGTTGGGTCATTAAAGAATATAAATTAGTCAGAGTAGCACCATATTGAATGTTTGACAGGACTGATAAGGAGGCTGAGAAGGATGAACTTAGTACCGTCACCGTGTGTTCAGTGGATTGTTCTGTTGCATAACAACATACCAGATGTTCAGCTGACGAGCTGTGTTGTCTGAAAAACTTTCAAGAAAGTTGTGAGTTGTGAAATTACATGTTTTTGGCGCATGCCAATGTAAAGACTGTAAATCTTTCCCTCATAGGCTTGTTTTCATAAACTCATGATGGCGTCTAACCTGTGACTGAGGTCTAGAGCAGTCAAACCAGCAACAGTTACATTGCCATGCGTTCAACAGGAATCAACAGCTGTTCTCATTAATTACATCATTAATAGTTCTTCTGACAACAGTAATTACATTATGATTACAAAAATACATTTACAGGTTTTCACTAATAATCTATTCCAGTCAAAAATGCTGAGAAATGTCTAAACGCATGACTAATGCACCTAAACCTAGTTTATCATGAAGCAGTGCAGGCTAGGCTAATGTGCTCCTCCAACATTGCTTCTCCACATCTTTTGTCCTTTATCCTAGTTTCCACCGAGATGTTTATGGGTTATAATTGTTCTGAAGTAATTAAATGATTTTTTTCCGCCCCACAGGAATGTCCTGATGTTTGGATGGGAGACATGAACTATTCCACAGCCGTTCATCTGCTTACTTCTGGAACAAGTGTTCACTTAATGCAACTCAATTAAATATTAGCGCCTGCGTGAAAGTTCAAAGCATCCTGGGAGAAATGCTGTGTAACATGATACATAGTGTTTATGTAATTGGTGTAGATAATTGCAGATTTCTGATTTCTTTGCGCGAGTTACTGTAGAAGAGATCACAATGTGTATTGGATGAGGTTCTTTGTCAATATATGTTCTTATTGAAAATGTTAGATTCAAATTATGTGAATTGCAAATAAAAGGATCAGAAACATTTACATGCTTTTTGACATCTTTTGTAGAAATTAATGCATGCTGGGTAATTGTCTCACAACTTACTGTGAATCAATAGCAAAAGGATGCTGACATCACAGTACTTTACTGTGAACACCATGATGCCACTGTAAGACATGATATAGTTTAGTAGTGGGATCAGTGTCCCATTAGCTTGGTATCTTGGGGCCTCTATATTCATATTCATATTCATATATCTGATCTAGCCAATTCAGAAATGTGACTAATAAAAAAACTTGTTAAAATGATGGCAAGTTATAAATATGATAAAGTTCAGTTAAGCTATTAGCATGAATATGAAAATTTTGTTTTATTTAAGCATGAATATTGACCAATACTTATTCCAAATTCATATCTGTAGATGGATCTTTCACAATAATGAAGCAACTGCTGAGATTACTTGACATACAAAACACAACAACTATACAACATAAACCAATAACACAACAACTATACAACATAAACCAACATTACAACATAAACCAACAACACAAACTGCTAAAACCGAAGCGAAAGTAAGTTCAGCAGCACAGATAAAACCAACAAGAATCAAGAAACTCCACAGCATAATCTATTCACACCGCACTGCATGCTGGGTACCTTCATAGCACATATTGTAGAAATACAGTATGATGTTTGTTTACAGTAAAAAAAGAAATCCAATACTGTAAATAGAATCATTAGATTCACAGTAATTTCACAGTAGACATTTTTTTTGTAAGTAATGCAAATATTAACCTGGAATATACTGCAATTTCCCACTAAAATGTTCAACTGCACAATATTCATTCAAATGTTTAGCATGACCACATGCTTAATTTAAATATTATGTTAATAATTATGTAAAAGTAATAAGTAATTATGTTATATGAATAGTAATTTATAAATTAAGCAGATGCTAATATATATATTATAAGCATATATAATAGTAAGAAAAAATTATCAGTTGTAGATTTATTATATTAATAATTATGTAAAAGTAATAAGTATTTATGTTATATTAATAGTAATTTATGAATTTAGCAGATGCTAATATATATATTACAGTATAATAGTAAATAAGAAAAAATAATCAGTTGTAGATATTTTCTGAGGCATTGCATTGTAACATTCTAATGAATTACAGAAATGTAAGTGTAGGTGTGAGCTGGTTTTCTTATCGATATGGAGAGTATACCCGTAAGTGGTAACACGATGCGGGACTGTCCTGTCTTTAATGCGGCTTTTATTTTTGGATCTTGACATTCACGGTTGCCCTTTCGGCGCAGTGTTGTGAAGGCAGCAGAGCCGTCATATCTCCACCGGTACACTCGTCCAGGAAGACTGGGACATGGACTGACCGAGCTGAAGGAGAGGCAGACTGTTAAACACAGGGGATCATATACTCGAACAGGTTTGCTGAGTGTTGTGAATCCGTGCTTGTAATGTAATCCTGTGATCGGGTTTCCGGTGTCATGCCGTCCATGATGCTGCAGCCTCAGCTTGATGATGCTGCGACTGTAAACATCGCTGGTTCCTGTATTTTGCCAACCAGCTCATCATAAATCAATAGGTTGAATGTCAAAACTCTGCAAACAATAACAGTAACACAGAAAATAAAGCAGCAGACATATAAAACATGCGGTTTTTGAGCCGTACTAAAAGTAGCCGGGTGACAACTGTACCGTGGTATTTACATGTTTGCACATGTCCGAAATTGTATTGCCATGCAGTAGAAAAACAAGATAACACTTTTTATTTGGTTACAATATTTTACCAAAAAAACATGTTGCATGTTAATGACTATAATGCATTATATTAACCCTAAACCAAACCCTAATCCTAGTAAATACATGTTAATTATTATTAGTACTTAGGCCTACATGTATAATTACACTGTAACACTGACACCTTAAAATAAAGTGTAACTCTGTCACAGTGTAATTATACATTTAAGCTAAGTACTGAGTAACATTAATTGCCTAAATGTATGATTTGGATCAGGTTCGGTTGCATGTATGCATAATTTATAGTTATTACTACAGTAACTACATGTAACACATGTAACAAAGACACTGTAAAATAAAGTGTTAGAAAAAACAATAGCAAAATGGTATTAGGCCTACTACTGAAAACAAATCACACAATTGGCGAACAGAAAAGTACCATGTAATAGGTTGTTTTTGTGCCATGGTATTACCATGTAAATACCATAGTACTAGAATATATTTAATCCTTTACGCTTGTATATCAAAGTACCTCTGTATTACCATCTGATCTCTATGCCACTTGCATACTTTTTATGTAAGGGCTATAGTTTCATTAGTACTATTTGCCGAACAGTTTATTATTATATATATATATATATTATTAATTTAATTAAATTTGTATTAATTAGTTTTTGTGTTGTTGTTGTTAAATTTTTTACTACATGTTCTGCTCTTTATTTGGCTATTTTTTAATCAACTTCTAAACATTTATCTTGACTTTAACAAATGTTAACAACATACTGAGGTATGTTTGTAATAACCCAGTTTTCTTACAGGTGAGGTTACAATAATGGCCAAAGATGATGAGATTCCCGACTGGGCCGGAGCACAGGACTTCTATGAGAAGTACGACCCAAAGGAGATCCTTGGAAGGTACTGTCAGATTGGACACATATTTTAGTGAAGATGAAAAAATATCCCGGTCATGTTCACCTCAATTTACACAATAAAGCATTATTATTTTCACTTCATGCGAATGAGAATGAGATTTGTTGACTTTTTTTATATTAATGTCTAAATGTTTAACATTGATTTGGGGCTTTTTTGAAAGGCGTTGTTAGATTCACAATCTAACATTCATTTTCAGTAATTTAATGAACAGCAAATGAAACTAGAGGAGCATGACATTTGTAGTGCACCATTTTGGGCATTTTTCAAAAAAACAAGAAATATTAAGCTATATATTATACTAAAAGAGAAAAATAACACATTGTCTGGTATTTGACAATTGAGAAATAAGTATTCAGTATTATTAGGATTTATATAACATTAAGGTCCTATTTAATGATCTATAAATATGTTGGAGGTTAACTACCGGTAATTATATTATGTAAAGCCTGAAATATGAAATAATACTCAGAAAAATCCAATATTAGATACTGTCAGGGCTCTGTCACTTTTGGGTTTGTATTGTCTTGTCTTATCTGGTTTGCTCTCCCTATTTGTCCTCCAGTCCTGTGCGAGTTGGTCGTCTTAGGGTCTGTTTTACCGACACCATTTTCAACTAAAACCTGAAAACGTATTATGTATTTTGGCCGTTCGTTTACACGTAAACTTTTGGCGGCCTGAAAACGCAAGGTTTTGAAATCAGGTTTCAAAGTGCACGTTTTTGAAAACGGCATGCATAATACAGCGTTTTTAGTAATTTTCCTTGTGAACGTGGATCGTTTTTGCAACATTCTCGTCTGTACGTGAACAAAGCAAAGGGAAAACTTTTTTTTTTTAGTACATCATTCTCATGTGTCCTGATCCTGCCTCAAGTGTTTTCCCCCACGGGGTATAGTTTTTTATTATATTTTATTATAACCCCCCCAGTAGATTGTGTACAACAGGATTTTCAGCAAAGATTGTGTACAATTGATTTTTCATGGCCCTTCATTGGACAATGCAATGTGTTATATAATGCCCAATGTCGTACGTTCTTCAGCAGTCTACACTGCGAGTAGCTTCGCTCATGGTGTTTGTGTTGCAGAGGGGTGAGCAGTGTGGTTCGACGCTGCATCCATAAGCGCACCACTCAGGAATATGCCGTCAAAGTCATAGACATCACGCCATCTGATAAGATGAGCATTGAGGAGATGGAGGAGATCAGAAATGCCACGACAACAGAGATTGACATCCTCAAGAAAGTGTGCGGGCAAGAAAACATCAGTAAGTATACAGGAGGATCGAATAGTAGCAGCTTTGAAGCATGAAGATGAAGTATATTTATATCTGTAAAGAGTCTCATGATTTGAACACATTGCTTCTTGCTTCTCCAGTTCAGTTGAAGGACTACTTTGAAACTAAAGCTTTCTTCTTCTTGGTGTTTGACTTGTAAGTATTGATTTCATACTTTATATATATATATATATATATATATATATATATATATAAAAACATTTTTTTAACATTTAATTATGATACTATTTGAAAAGTAGTTAAATGCAATAAATATTGTTCTCACAGGATGAAGAAAGGAGAGCTTTTTGATTATCTAACGGAGAAGGTTACGCTCAGTGAAAAAGAGACAAGGTTAGTCATTTATAATAAATCACATGAAACCTGTCAACATGTGCAGTTGATATTTCATCACAAAATCAAAAAACAAAAAAATGAAGCCAGATTTATGATTGTTACGACGTTTTGCATTGTGACATTATTTTTATGACAATTTTGTCTAATTTACTCCTCAAATCTCATTCCCTTTCTGTAAAAATATCTTATTCTCAATACAGAAAAAAATATATATAATGTTTTTGTACATAATAAAAGTATTCATTGTACTTCCTTTAATTTATGCTGGGAATATATAAAGGAATATTTCGAGTTCGATACAAGTTACTGTAAACTCAATCAACAGCGTTTGTCTACGACAGAAAAAACAGTGATTACTGCATAAAAAAAGATACTGACTCCAGCCTCATTTTCTTTACAAACAGTAAAAATCAAGGTTAAGGTGAAGCAAGTACAATGGAAGTAAATAATAAATAATTGTATTAAATTACTTACATTAAAGGGTTTAAAATCTTTCTAGTTTAAAATCTGGCTTTTTCGTTTATCTAAAAAAGAAATGAAGATGTTTGTAATGAAACCTGAACCAACCCTTTATTTCTTCTGTTAAAAGTTGTCTTATTTGAGCTCTTTTTAGGTTTTAGATAAGTTGTTGCATGGCAATGAAGTTGTAAATTTGGATATACAAAAAAGGTGATGAAATCATCCTAACACACACATTGTTTATATTTTGTGGCTACCCTACACTTGAAACAGTAAGTAGCCTTTTTTAATGTTTAAGAATTGGCCCCATTCACTTCCATCGTAAGAGACTGATTGTAAAGAAATGTAGGGACAAATACATATTTTTTTGGGTTATTAACATTATGCCACAAGCTTAAGTGTATTTGCGTGTGGGACGGGTCGTGTGGGACATGATGTACCCACCACTTTTTGCCAGGGTCGACATTGCCCCCACCACTTTTTGAAACATCTCGCGGCACTGATGCACCAAATACAAAGGAAGCATCTCCAGTTGACTAGCAGAGTATTCGTTTTGTTCAGTTATTATATAAGAGGCGATCTGGCGCTGCAATATGTTGTTTTTGAAATCATGCTGAGTGTTCGTTGCCGCTGTTATCAGTGTCGGTGGCTCGTGCACAGTCTTTTACAGTGACGAGTTCTTCAATCTATTGCTTAATGTCATTTCGGAGACTCTATTCGTTTAGATTCGTGTCCCTGCTTTTGATATACAATCACTGATGAATATCTTTGGTTTTAATGAGAAAAAAAAAACTGTACAAAGGCAAATAAGAACCCAGAACCTCTGACGTGCTAAACAAAAGTTCCCTATCGATATGGTTCACTCGTATTGCGTCATAGAGACGGTATGGAAAACGTATTTTTTCTCCAAAATACTGAAGCCTGATTGAATCACGCAGAAACTGCACTAACCTATGCCACTGTAGCCCGCGAAATGGGCCCGCTTATAAACCCGTCTATACAAGCGGGCAAATCTCGCCATAGAACTCCAGAACCTTTCACAAAGTACATGGATGCGGCCCTCTCCGCCTTGAGACAGAAGGGAGTGCGCATCCTGAATTACCTCAACGACTGGCTCGTATTGGCCCAGTCGGAGGCCGAGTTGGACACTCACAGGTCCTTGCTCCTCAGCCATGGGAATGCCTGCGACTCAGGATCAACCTAGCCAAGAGCTCACTGTCTTCCAGCCAGCGCAATGGGGGCCTGGCTCAGTTCGGGTTTCACTCCACCTCAGAGATTATTTCCCCCCTCAGAGCTCATTATCATCGTATTATCATTATGGCGTAGACTTGAGGTTGTTGGAGAAGACTCTCGATCGGGACTAACAGTATATTGTATTGTACTAGATGTAAGGACGAAACTATCACAATAACTATGAGTTCTATGTCGATAACTATACAATTGGTATTTGGACTTCGTAATGTTTTTTTGTCCATTTATTATTGTCCATTTCTGATATAGCCTTGTATTAGCAACTACATTTTTTATCCCCTTTTTTATCAAATGAAAATTACCTTTGGGAATAATTATGGTACTGAGAATATGACGCCTTGTTTTTTTTTGTCTTGACTTGAGGGTGAAATGTGACCTGGACATGTTTTCGTGAGATTCACCCCAATGTATTTACCATGGCTCAATGTACAACAGTACATATCGTGTATATTTGCATTGCTCTGTTTTCATTTTGCAGGAAGATCATGCGCGCTCTGCTGGTGGTGGTTCAGTTCCTCCACTCTCAGAACATTGTGCACAGAGATCTAAAGCCGGAGAACATCCTTCTGGATGACAATATGAGCATCAAACTCACTGATTTTGGCTTTGCTGTGCAGATTGCACCAGGACAAAAACTCAATGGTAAATTCAATTCAATTTCATTCACGTTTATTTGTATAGAGCTTTTCACAATACATATTGTTTCAAAGCAGCTTTACAGAAAATGCATGTGTGTGTCTACATTACAATTTAGAGTGAACTGTTAGCAGAGGAAATTACCTCATTGAAGTTATTATTACAAGTTGTGAACATAATGATTACAATATATGTACATTTACGATTGGTGCATATTGATTCAGAGTTTGCTTCATCTGAAGTCCTCGCAGGAGTTGGTCATCTCTTCACAGGTGTTGTGGCATCTGAAGTCTTCATATGAGGCTGGATCCACACTAGAGCCGACGCACTCTCTAGTTACTTAGAGAGTTGGCATCCCGAGATACAACAGAAAAGCAAATGGAACGTAATTAGCGTAGAAGCTGTTCATAACATTTCAAGCAAAGATAATGATGTGCATTTGATCTGATATAACTTGAGTACAAGGTTATGAGAGGCATTATGTGAATGCTTGGCTAAAGAGATGTGTCTTTAATCTAGATTTAAACTGGGAGAGTGTCTCTGAGACCTGAACATCATCAGGAAGCCTATTCCAGAACTAGATAGTACAGGGGTGTAATGATACATCGATATGGATTGTTGCATCCATTAAATGACTAACAATATGATGTTGTCACAGTTTCCACTTAGTCACCAGTTAATCATCCAGCTCTTCACTACATTTCCCAGCATCCTCCTTGGCCCACACCTGCACTTCCTTCACAACCACCTGCACCTGTCAGCGACCACCCTCATTATCTTCATTTAAGCACACTCGTCACCCAGTCTCATTGTCTGGTCTCGTCTATGATATACTTCGTCGAAGACAAGCGCTTCCGTCTTCTCACCTGAGTTTCCGCTGTTCCTGTATACCTTCCTCGTCTGTGACAAGCGCTACAGACCACTCACCCGAGAATTCAGACTACTTACCTGAAGTCCTGTCGTTCCTGTCTCCGTTGATCCTAATCACCCTGGTTCTTCTCGTCAGCATATACCTGCAAAGACATTCATCATTACCGTCAGCTAAGTCATCATCACCAGTTCTACAATCAGAATTCATCACATCTGCATCACTCCCCTGCATTGCTCACTCTCTGCACTTTAAATAAACTTATTGTACTCACCTCAACCTTGTCTGCCTTCGTCTGAGTGTGACAGATGTATTGATGCAACACGTAAAACAAAATATTTTTAAGATGCAACTTCATTTTAACACTCTCATGTTAGCCACATCTGCACACAATGTCTCAAAAGAGACCAGAAGAAGACTTGTTTTTCTGTTATAAAAAGACAATTTTTCTATATATTTGAAAAAAATGCAGTTTATTTTCAGTTGTTGATGTCCATTTGGGATACAGTATTTTATACTTTAGTTGGATTTGTGAGTAAATAAAATGTAATTAGTTTTGTTGCATTCATAATATCATAATATCGATATTTGATCAGGCTCCCGAATCTAATGAAATAGTAATCTATCAGGGCATGTTTTGTGGTATCTGAAAATATGGGGACTGACCAGAGAAAAAGTCCCGGGCCTGACGGCGTTTGTGGCCGCCTGCTCAAAAATTGTGGTTTATTTTTATGTGATATCTTTTCTTGTATTTTTAAGCTTTCTTTAGCTCAGATGGATGTTCCTGCATTATGGAAAGAATCAATTATTGTTCCTGTGGCTCAGACTCCATCACCTAAGGGACTGAACGATTACCGCCCTGTGGCTCTTACGTCATTAGTCATGAAAGGGCTAGAAAAGATTGTAAAGAAGAGCTTGCTTGCTATGTCACAGAATATTATTGACCCACTCCAATTTGCATATCAGGCAGGCAAAGGGGTAGAGGATGCCACAGCCACACTGCTGGACCGTGTTACGGGGCACTTAGAGGGCACAAAGACACATGTACTGACTACTTTTAGTGATTCCTCATCAGCTTTTAATTGCATGCAGGCCCATATTCTTGCTCAGAGGCTCTCTGAAATTCCTGCAATAGATGTTGGTACTATATGTAGGTTGGTTGGCTGGCTGACTAGGAGGCCACAGAGAGTACGTGTAAATGGCACCTTGTCTGAGGCCCTGGTTTGCTCTACTGGATCACCCCAGGGGTGTGTCTTATCGCCATTGTTATTTGTATTGTATACAAATTGCTGTCGTAGTACTTCTGAATCATCATCCATAATTAAATATGCTGATGATTCAGTGATACTTAGTTTTTTGCAGGACCATGAGGTGGGCCATGGTCCAGTCGTGGACAGTTTTATAGAATGGTGCGAGGAGTCATTCCTACAGTTAAATGTCGCTAAAACTAAAGACATGCGGTTTGACTTCCGTAGGAAACCATCTGCCTTGCCATGCACCATTATAAATGGCTCAGCAGTGGAGACTGTCAGCCAGTATAAGTACCTGGGAATTATACTGGATGATAAACTGACCTTTGAGGCCATGTTGTGCATGCAGTATTAGATAACATGTTTCATTATAAGACCTCTGATCTTGTGTTGTCATAGAGGTGTGTGGGACGCCCGGCTATCTGGCACCAGAGATCATCGAGTGCTCGATGGATCCTCACCACCAGGGTTACGGGACCGCCGTTGATCTGTGAGTAGCGGACAGGCTTTTCACAGCATTTATATAAGAGCTTGGTCTATATAAGACAAACTCATGTACATTCAACTTTTAAGTTAGACTGAATTGAGAAAAATCACACCCTTTTTTTGTTGTCTTTTCCAGCTGGAGTGCGGGGGTGATCATGTACACCCTTCTTGCAGGTTCCCCGCCGTTCTGGCACAGAAAGCAGATGCTAATGCTGCGTATGATCCTGGCCGGAAGCTACCAGTTCACCTCTCCGGAGTGGGACGACCGATCAGACACTGTCAAAGACCTGGTGCGTCTGCCGCAGACCTGCGAATAATCAAGAGTGATTGAAGACTAATACAAGCCGGCAGCAGATCTACTAACCTGCACTCTTCACTGGGTGTTTCCACTTTCAGATCTCCAGGCTGCTGGTGGTGAACCCCGAGACGCGTTACACTGCCACGGATGCCTTAAACCACCCGTTCTTCCAGCAGTACGTGGTCGCAGAGGTGCGGCATTTCAGCCCGTACAGGAAGTTCAAGGTGGGCTATGTAATTGACCGTTCGCAAAGGCCCGCCCCCCTTAGTTACTGTCGCTATGTCCGACAAGCTACGCCGCTCTCACACACACACCATGTTCTCACGCAGTGAAAAACACATCGCGGAGCAGAGAAGAGACTGACAACACGCTGACAGACAGGACAGACCAGCTTACTTTTCGGTTACTTTTGATATTAAACATATTAAACAAAGTCTCACCTTTTAAATTTGGTCATTTTTTAAAAGAAATGTAAACAATAAATATCGTTGTGTGGCTCTTTAACGTGTCTGTCAGATCGCTGTAGAGCATCAGTTAAAGCTGCTCGTGAACCGATCATCTCTTCCTTCTAGTTCATTTATAGCATCAAATAAACATGAATGAACATCAGGAGGAATGTTGTTTTAACCGCGGAAAGGCGTCAGTACACTCCGCTTCTCAAGTTCAAATCCTCCCATGTTAATCTACTAACTCTCCTGACTGCTTTGTCGGACAAAATGGCGGATGGTGAAGTATGATTGGTCAGATCACCTGTCAATCAAGCTCCCTGCGAAGGGTCAATTAAGAATTTATTTTAAGTATTGATTTATTTAGCTGTTTTTCTTGCATATTTGTAGGAAAACACTTCACATCATTATTAGACAGTCACATTAGTAAAACAAAAATATATAATAATGAATGATGGATTAAATAAATATTATACCAGGGTTAAAAGTTAACAGGGATTGGTGCAAAAAAAGCCCCATTTATTAAAGGAATAGTTAATGTTTTTATTCTGTTATTTACTCACCCTCACGTTGTTTCAAACCTGTATGAGTTTATTTCTTCTGCTGAACACAAAAGAAGATATTTTGAAGAATGTCGGTAACCAGACAGTTGATGGACCCCATTGACTTCCATAGTAGGAAAAAAAATACGATGGATGTCAACGGGGTCCATCAACTGTCTGGTTACCGACATTCTTCAAAATATCTTCTATGGTGTTCAGCAGAAGAAAGAAACTCATAGAGGTTTAGAGCAACATTTTAAACTGAATATCATGTTTTTGCCACTGAACCAGAGAACCATTGTGCGTGTCTGAGCAACATGTGGTGCTGTGTCATTAATGAATGAATCTGCGTTTCTGAACAGATCGGTTGAGGGAATAATTCAATGACCCATTGATAAAGACAGGCTGCGTCTGGAAACGCATAATCTCTCAAAATAAGTCATTACTTTGCGAGCACTAAAAAGTATGTTCTATATAATATGAATGTGTGTGATATGAATAGCTACTACATCCGCCACGTTGTTATTATCATGTGATCTACCAGCGTCAGTTGTGTCGCATCGCTGCCATTCACAAATCTCACTTCAGAATCCCGCCGGAAGTAAGAGGTCGTCCAGGTACTTTTTGCCTGAATACTGTGAATCCGGACATACTACTCTTGTCACATACTGTTTTTTGCCTACTATAATAGGAAAGTGTGCGATTTGAGATGCAGTCATAGTCACTTGAACAAAATTGTTGAATGGATGATTCAATGACTCCCTAATGGTGGTTTTAGTTTTTAAAAGTAGACTACAATTTAATTTCAGCCCATCATTTCATGTTTCTAGTCATTGATTAGCATATTCTGTCTTGATAATCTATAAATCGTGTTCCAGGGGGCGGGGTTTATGTAAGGGTCTAAGGGATAATCCACGGCTAGCCATGCATTAAAGGATTTTAATACATGACGTAGAGGCGAAGAACCACCCGACGCTTATACCTTGGTTATTTGCCAAGTTAAAAACAAGTTAAAGCTGTAACTGTGTCATTTTTTAACAGACGGGTAAAAATGACGGTTATTTACTTAAGTTACGGCTAGTTAGTTCTAGCACTCCGTCCGCTTTAAATAAAGTAGAGCCATCAGATTGCTTTTATTTGAATGAATTATCACATTTATTTAAATTCATTATTAAAAGAGAGAGACAGAACTGAAAGAGAAGGAACAGAGAGAGAGAGAGAGAGAGAGAGAGAGAGAGAGAGAGAGAGAGAGAGAGAGAGAGAGAGAGAGATGCGTGCGCGAGTTACTTGTGTGCGTCTCTTTGTCTAAAGTCTAACGTTACAGTCCCCTCGTTGCTTTAAAATTATTTATGAATGACAGGCAACACTGACAGTGACAAGGCCATCTTTATTTGAACTAATCATGTAATTTATTTAAATGAATTATGTAGAGTGTGAAATAAAACCGGCGTCTCTAACCACGATTACTATATAAAGACACATTACATTAATTCTTTGTGCCGCTTTTTGTCATTCAACGTCTTCTTCAAGTCTTCTATTTCGTCTTGTGCCTGGACCCATTTCTCAAAATTGCCATATTCACCACACAAATTAAACGATATGCAAAAATCATCCATTTAGCCTACCTAAATAAACGTTTTTATTATGTGTCTCTCACTCTGTTTGCAAGAGTTACTTTGGTTACCAATGTTTGTAGCGGATTAATTTCGAACTGTAATCAAACTGACTGGAACTACCTGTGCATTAAACTGTTTTACTGCACACCTTCCAGCCAATCAGAATCGAGTATTTAAACAGCCCGTGGTATAAGTAAATTTTAGGGTTGGTGATGTCACTAACCCGGGAGGACTGACGTGTAGTCCCTCCCAGCCGTTTGTTGTAGTCCTTAAAAAACTATTTATTTAAAATCAAATATCTCCCTTTGCTTTGAACGTTGAGCGTTGTAACTTTGCAGATGTTGTTTATGCTCAAACAGCAACATTACACACTAACTACAGTTAGAAAAGTGAATTCATACTCAACCGCCCCTTTAATATTCTAATTTAATTGATTGATTAAATGTAAGAATTTGACATAAAATATGGGGTGTACAGAAAAAGTTTGCCCCTTAAAAAAGCAAACAATGCCCATGGATTTAGGTTCATTTCAATCACTTGTGTTTTTCAGGTAATCTGCATGACAGTTCTGGCTACGATGCGCATTTACTGCAATTATCGACGTGCCAAACCAGTTACCAAAGAAGTGATCAAGAGTGACCCCTATGCAGTAAAACCCATCCGCAAGCTCATCGATGCCTGTGCGTTCAAGATTTATGGACACTGGGTGAAGAAGGGCCAGACACAGAACAGAGCTGCCCTGTTTGAGAATACTCCAAAAGCCATCTTGCTTTCTCTAGCGGCCGAAAGCGACGATTCAGCTCTCAGAATGATGTAATGAATGTAAGCGCTCTACAGGAAAACATGTTCATGAAATGTGTAAGACATCAGTAGCTCACATGACACTGTGAGATGTTTCAATACTTATAAACATGCGCTTTCATTCATTTTGCCTTGAAGAGTTGCATAATTGGCCTGCAGCGTTTTAATGTTGTTATTGAAAGGCTTAGTGGAATATTTATGTGCGTTCAACCTGGATAGCTGGAGTTCTCATGCTTATTCAGGTCATGTTTATTTATTCTGTATGATAAATTATTTGACATATTAAAACAAACTAAATATTTGAAACTTATTGTGGATACAAACTCATTTTATGGCGTTGTATTTACTGTGGGGAGAGAAGAGTATCATCTACAGTACATCCAGATCTTTCAATTACCTTTGAATAGACCCTGATGTTGTCAAGCCAGTTTCTCCATTGACGGCCATTACAATATGAAATAGTCTATGAAATATGAAATTAATAAAAATAAATAATAGATCAATAATGTTTGCCTTTAAAAAGAAGATTTTTTAAATAATGTTGTTGGTAATCAGATCGTTTTTTTCCTACTATGGAAGTCCATCAACTGATTGAGTAATAATTCATTACATTTAATTCATTACATTTTTACCAACGACATTGTTCAAAATATCTTCTTTTGTGTTTAATAGACGAAAGAAACTGAAACAACTTGAGGGTGAGTAAATGATGACACAATTTTCATTCTCGTGACGAACTATCCCTTTAACTTATGAATATTAATTAGGTTTCTTGACGCTCTGATGACGCTCTAGAGAGAAAATGATGAACGTCAGCACGTCAAACTTAATATTCATGAGATACGCGTTTCCACGTGTTTTGTCCTAGCTCTTCTAGCTTTACACTTCCGCTGTTCCATGTGTATATTTTCGTTTACTGGGATATAACAATGGCTACTAAACGTCAAAATGAGAATCCTCCTGAGTCCGTTACAACACCAAAGAAACCCAAAACACAGGAAAGCGAGTTTACCGGCGCTGTCTTTAAATCCATGCTGAAGGACTCCTCTACTAAAGCGATAAAGGGTGAGTGTTTGTGTCCTTCTGCTTACAGATGAAAACATGAAACATCAAATGCTCGATTCGTGTACATTGTTATTAATCATTTTCTCTAAACGGTAAATATCACGTTGCAGTGTTCATCTCCACAGACTTTTATTTTGTTTTCATATTTTATTGTGCATGCGTAGAACTTTTAAGTTAGTAAAAAATGCAGAATAATACGAAATTATTTCTTAAATTAGTTATCTATTTATTAATACAAGTATTTCATTCATTGAAACTGCTAAATCAAGCAACAGTTTCTTGTAATTGAATGTGTACTCTTTTGATTATTTTCAATAGTTTTGCAATGTAGCCTAAGTAAATAACTTACCCCGTACATACTTGTGTGTGTGTGTATGTATGTGTATTTGTGTGTGTGTATGTGTACATATACCAGATTAGATGTATATATGTACATCTATGTCTATATACATATACACTATGTATATAGACATAGATGTACATATGTACATCTAATATATGGGCGTTTCTTCAACTACGGGCACTTTTAGCCTTGTAAAGTTGAATAAAAAAAATGTGTTCAAAGGTCACGAAACACAGTCTCATAAGTTTAAATAATTTGTCTAGTTTTAAGGCCTGTAAGTGGACAAACTTAGATTACAAGAGAAATTGTAAATATTTTATTTTTTTTCCGACCTGCAATGAACAAATGTCATTTCCACCACATCTCAATATACAGCTTTTATTTAAAAATAGAATAACTTATTCCACTCAAGAATTGTCTAAGATAATTTTTGTAACTAGTTTTATCAGTTTTTCCACAATGTACAACAATTATACATTTGTCAATGAGATAAATTAACTGCCCTAAGGACCAAACGCTGAACTGTACACCTTCCACACTCTTAAAGTTAATATTGGTTTGGGCAAGAGCTTATTAGAAAATAAATAAATTGAATTTTTATATTAAGTAGAGCATGATCTCATAAATTGTGGATACATTTTTAATGTGTAATGAGAACTTTTTTAATATTTAAAAAAAGTGTGTGTGGTGATGGAAATGACAGGGCGGTGGTGGAAATGACAGGGTGTTGTGGAAATGACAATTAATTAACGTGAATGTATAAAAACAGTAGAGATATTTATTAGAAAAAAATTAAACTCATCAAACTCATTAAACTCGATTCACAAAGTCATTAAACATAACCACCTGTTTTAGTGTACTGTTGAGTTTGATGTATAAAACTGATTTTTCCCACAGATGAATGGTTACAGTGCATACTTAAATAAAAATAGATAAAAATTAAATCAATTAATATTAAAGTAATATAATAAAATTAAAAAAATCATAATCCATCCATCCAACCATCTTCTTCCGCTTATCTGGGGGCCGGGTCGCGGGGGCAGCAGTCTAAGCAGAGATGCCCAGACTTCCCTCTCCCTAGCCACTTCCTCTAGCTCTTCTGGGGGGACACCGAGGCGTTCCCAGGCCAGCCGGGAGACATAGTCCCGGGAAGGCGTCCAGGAGGCATCCGGAACAGATGCCCGAGCCACCTCAGCTGACCCCTCTCGATGTGGAGGAGCAGCGGCTCTACTCTGAGCTCCTCCCGAGTGACCGAGCTCCTCACCCGATCTCTAAGGGATCGCCCAGCCACCCTGCGGAGAAAGCTAATTTCGGCCACTTGTATCCGGGATCTTGTCCTTTCGGTCATGACCCAAAGCTCATGACCATAGGTGAGAGTAGGAACGTAGATTGACCGGTAAATCGAGAGCTTCGCCTCGCAGCTCAGCTCTTTCTTCACCACGACAGACCGGTACACCGACCGCATTACTGCAGAAGCTGCACCGATCCGTCTGTCAATCTCCCGTTCCATCCTTCCCTCACTCGTGAACAAGACCCCAAGATACTTGAACTCCTCCACTTGAGGCAGGAACTCTCCACCAACCTGAAGTCGGCAAGCCACCTTTTTACGACTGAGGACCATGGCCTCGGATTTGGAGTTGCTTATTCTCATCCCAGCCGCTTCACACTCGGCTGCAAACCGTCTCAGTGCATGCTGAAGGTCCTGGTCTGAAGGGGCCAGCACGACAACATCATCCATCATCCATACAAAAAGCAGAGACGAAATCGTGTTGTCCCCAAACCCGACACCCTCCGGCCCCTGCCTGCACCTAGAAATTCTGTCCATAAAAATTATGAACAGAACTGGTGACAAAGGGCAGCCCTGTCGGAGTCCAACATGCACCGGGAACAAGTCTGACTTACTGCCGCCAATGCGAACCAATAATTAATTATAATTTGTTACATTTATATAGCGCTTTTTCTGAGACCTCAAAGCACTTTACATAGAAGGAGGGAATCTCCTCAACCACCACCAATGTGCAGCATCCACTTGATGATGCGTCAGCAGCCATATTGCGCCAGAACGCCCACCACACACCAGCTTACTGGTGGAGAGGAGACCGTGATGAAGCCAATCAGTATATGGGGATGATTAGGAGGCCATGATGGACAGAGGCCACTGGGCATATTTTGGCCAGGACACCGGAGTTACACCCCTACTCTTTTTCAAAAGACATCCTGGGATTTTTAATGACCACAGAGAGTCAGGACCTCGGTTTAACGTCTTATCCGAAGAACGGCACTCTTTGACAGTACAGTGTCCCCATCACTACACTGGGGCGTTAGGACCCACACAGACCACAGGGTGAGCGCCCCCTGCTGGCCTCACTAACACCTCTACCAGCAGCAACCTGTTTCTTCTCAGTAGGTCTCCCATCCAAGTACTAACCAGGCTCAGCCCTGCTTAGCGCCAGTGGGCAACCTGTCTTGGGCTACAGGGTGATATGGTTGCTGGAACCAAGCTCTATGCGAACCAAGCTCCTGCTCCAGTCGTACAGGGTCGTACAACAGCCCTTAGCAAAGGGCCCCGGACCCCATACTCTCAGAGCACCCTCCACAGGACGCCACGAGGGACACAGTCGAATGCCTTCTCCAAATCCACAAAGCACATGTGGATTGGTTGGGCAAATTCCCATGAACCCTCCAGCACCCTGGAGAGGGTATAGAGCTGGTCCAGTGTTTCATGACCGGGATAAAAAACCTTACTGTTCCCCCTGTAGTTGGGACACACCCTCCAGTCCCCCTTCTTGAAAAGAGGGATCACCACCCTAGTCTGCCAGTCCAGAGGTACTGTCCCCAAACACTCCGCGATGTTGCAGAGGCGTGTCAGCCAAGACAGCCGCACAACATCCAGAGACTTAAGGTACTCAGGGCGGATCTCATCCACCCCCGGTTCCTTGCCCCCGAAGAGTTTCTTGACTACCCCGGTGACTTCAGCTTGGGTGATGGACGAGTCCACCTCCGAGCCCTCGGCCTCTGCTTCCTCAATGGAAGACATGTCGGTGGGATTGAGGAGATCCTCTAAGTATTCCTTCCACCGTTCGACGATATCCCCAGTTGAGGTCAACAGCTGCCCACCTCCACTGTAAACAGTGTTGGTAGGGCACTGCTTCCCCCTCCTGAGGCGCCGGACGCTTTGCCAGAATCTCTTCGAGGCCAACCGGTAGTCCTTCTCCATGGCCTCACCGAACTCCTCCCAGGGTCATATAGCCCCGGACAACATAGCTCCTAGGATCATTCGGGTACTCAAACCCCTCCACCACTATAAGGTGGCAGTTCAAGGAGGAGGGGGATATATATATAATATCATAATATAAATATAAAAAGTATTGTAATACATTATAATATAATCAATCAATTGTACTTTGTAACCATAAATGTAATTTCCACCACATGCTGTCATTTCCACCACATAGGGCAGTGTGATGGAAATGACTGTGGTGGAAATGACATTTCTGTATTTTTTTGTGAAAAAATGGAAGATAGCTTCACTGATTAGCTTTGAATTAATACTAGCATTTCATGTATGCAAAATACTCTTATTTAACTTAAAATTTGTAACTTTTTAAAAACACCCTTGAAGGTACAGCATGTTTGGAAATGACGTAGAATAAAAATATAAACTGATCAAGCAATATTTACCTTGATTTTTCTTCTTATGTTCTTGATGAAAAATTAAATTGCCTCCATGTCCAACATGTGCTCTGATGTCACTGAACATTTCCATAGAAACCACCTAAACAATCTCTCACACAAACTTTTTAAAGGGACATTACAGTGTTGTGGTGGAAATGACACCAATACTGTGGGACAGCTATATTTTGTATAAAAAGTAATATTAATAGTGGTCTCACATTAAATATTATAATGTATTTTAATTATTCTACTAGTGCTTGATTTAGGTATATTCATAGTTACCAGATAATTCATATTTTTAAACTGTATTTTCATTGTTGAAGTTAAAAAGTCTGGGTGTGGGACAAGGAGAAAACAGTGATTTTGACACCTATAAGGAGGTTGAAAAGTATGAAAAAATTATAATAGAAAGGTGGTAAAAAGTTTTTAAGGTTGTTTTATTGTTAGTTTGACTAAGAAAGAGGAATTTGTCCAAAATTATATGTATTTTTAAAAATATGACCAAAGTACATAAAAGTGCCCGTAGTCTAAGAATCACCCATATACACATCTAGATTATTTGTATGACAGTGTCTAAGAAAATAAATGTTATCATGGCATGTACTTGATATTGATATTATATTGACATGCACTTCTGTAATATCATGTAGGTTTGGACACCTTCATAAAAATGGCGAAGAAACTTCCCTGTGAAGACCTCTACGATGTGGTCGAAGGATACATAAAAATCTCAGTTGAATGTTCAGAGATTTTCGAATTACTGGAGGAAGAAAATAATTCAGAGACAGAAGTAAGTCTTGCATTAGAATTTGGATTTGTTTATCTATTTGTTTGTGTACTTTTTTATTATTATGGGGTTCACTTTATTTTGAGGGTCCACTTTAGACATTCTACTAACTATTAATAACTTTGCAACTACATGTTAACTGACTCTCATTAGAGTATTGGTAGACTGTAGTAGAGACTATTTGGGTTTAGTAGAATAAGTTGACATGTAGTTGCAAAGTTACTTATAGTCAGTAGAATGTATAAAGTGGACCATCGAAATAACGTGTTCCCATTATTATTTTAATTTAACCAGGGTATTGGCTGGTACTGTATATTGCTGTGTTATATTGTAACACTGAATAATGCCTTTTTAATTGATAGTATATGAAACAATATGCAATAAGAAATATTTCACACAGCAGTATGCAACACTGTGGTCATAATGACCTTACTATTTTTGAACATAATTCAGTAGGTGGTATAATTTTTGTTACTTTAATTCCCTATTATCGCTGTAAAGCTGCTTTGAAACATATTGTTAAAAGCGCTATTTAAATGAAGGTGACTTGACTAAAATCTCAGAAATAAACAGACTTTTTATTTAATTTTGTAAAAGTGTCTTCGTCTCATAGGAAATGTAAGGTCAAGTCACATTGTACTGAAGGATAGAGTATTAAAATGTTATATACATTTAGGCATTTACAGTAGTTAATCTAGGTATCCCATATGGGATATTTGCTTACTATGCACACTATTCATGCTGCAGATTATGGCTGACAGCGCCTATGAATTTGTTATGCATGTTGTATGCAGATTTATGAAAGCTTGTTTCTATCACGGAATAAAAAAATAAAAAAGTGTGACTTTTATTTCACAACCCCCCCCCCCCCCACACACACACACCTCAAATTAGCAAGTTTACTTCTGAAAATTCAGAGAAAAAAAGTCAGAATTGCCAGTTATAAACTCTTAAAGTTGTGAGATAAAGTCACAATCATCATTTCAAACTCGCAATTGCGAGAAAAAAGTCACAATTGTGAGATATAAACGAGCAATTAAAAAAAGATAATTGCAACTTTTTTATTTCGGTTTATATCTCACAATTGTAACTTTTTTTTTCTTGCAATTCGAAGTTTATATTTTACAACTTCGAGGGAGAAAAAAGTCATCAGAGTTGTGAGTTGATATCTCGAAACTCTGCCGTTTTTTCTCTCGGGAACTCAAGATATAAACTCAAAAAAGTCGATTTGTGAGATTAAAAAGCTGCAATTCGCTTTTTCAAGCTTCCATACAGACTAGCCAACGTCAGTTCTTCTCGCTCCACAAAGAGTGCGGCTTGGCATTGCTGATTTGCATCACAGTGATAAATTGCATGTGATGTGTTTTGCAGCTGACGCTGATATTCCAGAGTCTGGAGATGATCCTGCTGCGCACGGCCAGTGATCTGTCTCAGCTGAGCATGGTGGGATCCAACATCGTCAGGAAGACGGTCTCCGCTCACATCAAACTTCTGCTCTCCTCTCTACACTCGGACAATCACAGGTATCTCTCGAAGCTTGTTGAACTTTTTCATTATTACAAATGAACGATGCATTATTTCATGATCATCTTTGTAGGACGTTATCTTTATTGGTTTTCGGGTACATGTTACAACAGGCATATCAATGAACCACTTTCTGAACCAAATGTTTGCAAATGCACTCAATGTTGTTTGCGCACCTGCTTTTTTCTTCAGGTTTGTCCGTCAGTGCCTGTGTTTGCTGTCCGCTCTGGTGTCTCAGGGTGCGGAGGCGGCGAGGGAGATCTTCAGTCTGATGCAGTTCAGCAAAGGGCTCACTAACCTCGCTCACAGAAGAGACAAAACGGTAAGTGCTTCACAAACTGCAAACTTTACATTTTCATTCATTCATTCAGCGGACGCTTTTATCTAAAGTGTCTTACAAATGAACTTTCTGGACCAAAATGAGACCCTCTTTACCTGATACTCAGACTTAAGTCAGTTAATTAACCTTCATTTATCCAGGCAAGTCACTTAAGAAGTCTGGTGAATGACATATAAACATACATTGCAATACATATACATATGCATATGCATTAAATACACACGCATATTAAATTAAAACATTGACTGGCTGTGATAAAAACACTCCCTATTCGTTTTTTAAATGTCCAAATGTATTTACATAGCATTTTTTATTGATCATGATATTAATATTTATAACAAGTTAATATTCTCATGCCTAATAATCATATTTAGCAGATATGAGCTGGGTTTGCATATATTTTACATTTTGAAATGATGCAAGCAATCAAGCTTTTGAGATTTGCTATATATTATATATTGCTTTACGTAAAAGTGCTGTATGTATGTGGATAAAGTTGGACATATTTATATAAAGAGCTGGGCAATAATATAGTTGCATTTGGCTACAAAATACAAAATCAGGCAGTTGAGATATGCAATATATTTTACTTTATAGTTTGCTGTATTTATGTGAATAAAGCTTTATATATATAAAGCCTTGTGATAATGCGGTTTCATTTTATTAACATAAACAAGCATACAGATGATAATTGCTATAATACATTACTAGTATTCTACAATGAATCCAACTTTTAATATCTCTCGCCGATAATATAGTTTTAATTTTTTGATGATATTTCAATCACCGAGTTGAGATTTGCTGTATAGTACAGTGCATGCCTCTTAACATGAGTGTACTGTAGGTAAGGTTGGATATACTCATAGTAGTTGTGTAATTTGCTTTTTCATGCAGTTGTAATACTTGTTATTTTTCCAGGGAAAGCCAGATGTTAGAATGGCTTACATCCAGTTTGTCCTTTCATTCCTGATGTCTGGAGACAATACAACTATTGGCCAGGTTCTGGACACTAAAGGTATCAGTGACTGGATCTGTGTGCGTTATGAATTTAGCTTTTTGAGTTATCTTAAAATAAAAAAAAATTCTGTTGCTCTTTAGATTTCTTGTCTGAAATCTTGACCAATGGCCTCACAGATGATAGGATCTCCATTGTAAACCTGATTCTATCCACCCTGCAAACCAGAGTAAGACCCTCCCTCATGAATGCCATTTACCAATGTGAGATGCTGTGCGTAACTGTGTACTATGTTTGTCCATAGGTTGTGCAGAATAAGACCATCACGAAAACTCAGAAAGTGCGTTTCTTCAGTGCTTCTGTCCTGAGACAGATAGCCTCGCTCTATAAGTGGAACGGGATTGTGGATGTCAGCATGGATGAGAATGAGGTACAGTAGAGATTTGGACACCCTTGCACCCAATGACACCATCTCTGACATTTTAGTCAATATAGATTATTGACTATAGACTATATGCAACACGTCATATACTTGGGGCGTGAAATCGAATCCTGTTTAAAATACTAATCCATTCATTTCTATGGTTTACAATGATCCAATAGATTTGACTGTATTAGAAAGTTAAATATGACTAATTTGAATGACTATATAATATTTTATTGCTTAACCGTTAAAGACCTATACAGCGGCCGGCGGCTAAAAATAACTATTGTTCTTAAATGTTTAATAACTTTTGAACCGTTAATCCACACAATAATGGACACAACATTGTCAGTAAATTGAAAAAACACCATTTTTTTCACTGAAAATCGCCTATAATAATGTTGTAATAAATGGCTATAACTTGCTTAGGGATTGTTACATGCAGTCAAAATTTCATCTGGATATCTAGAATATCCAAGTAAATCTTTCTAAAGGAAATAATCCAAACTTCAGGAGGATTTGTTTGAGTTGAGTAAAAAATAAATCACTAAAAATGTGCTACCGTTTTTCTTAAATCTGGTAAATTCATCCATTCCATGCCAAAATGAATGTAAAATTTGGAATTTAAATGAGCTAGATGGAAACTTCAAGTTCTCCTGTTTAAAATGATATATGGCACTTGATGCGGTGTGCAAACATTAGTTAGAAAAACGAAGAAAAGACCAGACGAGTCAGGTTCCCCAAAAATGTTCTAGGTCTTTAAGGGTTAACCTGAACCACGCGTCTGTAAAGGTGGTTTCCTAACAGTGGTTCAGGCTGCAGGATTGTTGGAGTTCTCCCTCTTTTGGACCTGGCTTTTAATCGCTAATTCGAAGCAAAAGTAAGATGCGCATACACACCGTTATGAATGCCGGCCGCTTCGAATTAGCACCAATTCGGGGGCAGCCATTGCTTGAATGGTGGATTCATCATTATTCTTAACTAGAAAAACACAACTAATCCTTTGCAGGTTCCCTATTAGCGTTGGGTTTAAATCCAAAATTTTGCCAAATAATTTGCCGCTTTCACATTGCGCTTCGAAACCAAATCTTCCGCCATCGTCTCGTCAGTCAGCTCGCCTCACTCTCGAGATAAACTCCTGCTGTTGATCTGTGTTTCGACTCTCGCTGAATCGAGCGGACTCTATTTTCTGTTGTAACCAAGGTTGGAGATGGGAGAAAATATTATCTAATAATCCCATGTTTCACTCCTTATTATCCAATCAAACTCTGATGGATAGCAAGAAGTCTCGTCCTACATTTCCCACTGCATGTTCTGTTTTGCTCAGAAAGTCGTTACATTACAAATGTTTAATACATTGCCAATGGCTTTTCATATTGTCTTTAAGTTTTTGTATCCGTAATAATGAACATCTTTTGTAAACAGAAGGACGAAGAGGCAGGGAAGCGTATAGTGAGGGATCTGGTGCATAACTTCCTGCTGGACATATGCTGCTCTCGCAAACATGGGATCAGTTTTCATGACCCGAGCCTGGGCACCGCTGGAAGGTGAGTCCTTCAGATGCTCATGTTGCCAGTCTTGCAGCTACAATTGATTTCTTAGTTCATTTAACAGGGTTAATGGGTAGTCCACGACCGCCACAGAACTAGGATAGGACACTTTTGGATCATTGCAGAAAATAAGCATCTTACATGTTTTGTTCATGATAATCTTCCCTAATATACACAACTTTTGAAGCCTAAATACAATTGGTGTAATAAAAAGTAAATCTACATCACATGACTTCACCATCACTAAGCTTCTGACCAGTCTTTCAGTATTTATTTAAGAACAGATTCCCTGAACATTCAGGTTATAATAATTTGCAACAGTGTGATTTATAAACACAATGAGGTTGTAAAAAGAGTAGTGAGTCGATCTGATTGGCCTGAAGACGTTTAATGTCCTCTATAACCTCTGTAGTCACGTTTAGCCACTTGTTAGCAAGTAAAAAGCTTTAAAGAAATCACCAGGTATTACTGATGTATTTTATGTCATAGAATAACATTCAAAAATATCTTGAGCTTGTGTTAACCTCAAACCTTATGTCAGGCATTTAACCAAAAACCCAATAAAAAACACCATTGACTTCGGGACGATGAAACCAGAAATGCGCTTGTGTGTTTTGTCCTACAAAAATACATTACAGCACTATCACCTAAATACAAAATTAGACATGATCCATATATGCTTAAAGGCACACCGCGGACTTTGTGAAATATCCTCTTGAAATACCGCCTATGTAAGTTTGGAGAAGACGCACCGTCTTTGGCCAGGTCATGTGACCTGGATAATGCCTGGAGAACTAATCACTTTACGACCGTCACGTGACCACAAGCTCTGATATACTCAAGGAGCTAACGCTTTTGCTACTATTTTTCCACCTGCTCGACTCCTGGCAATGGCTGAGGCAAGGAAAAAGTTCAAAACTGCTTCTGAGGAGGCAAAAAAGAGAAAACGCGAGAGGGATCGTGGATGTCGTCTTGACTTTTGCGACAGTGCTCCGGCGCTTGTGGCCTCTAGGGGCACAAATATGGTCATTGTGAATTGGTAAATTTAAATATTTAGCATTTCAACTCTAAAGCACATTTTATTGTAAGTTTGCTGTAGAAATTACATATATTTATTTTTGTTTACTGGTTCTTTGTAGCCTGGCTAACGCCAGACCCAATTCTCGTTGAGACTTGGGTCTGGGAACCACATGTGCATTTTCTCGTATTTGAGGCGTGGTTTACGAATGCCCGGCGCCGTTTATCGGGTGCTAAGAATGTCTATCAAATGCGCCTGTACGTAGCTCATAGCCAATCGTTTCCATTATACCAGACAACGTATGTAGAGCGAAAGAAATTAGACAAGGAAGAAGATGGGTAAGATATTTTTGTGTAAACAATGACGTTCAGCGACTATTGCCGTTTGTGCAAGATAAACATGAGGGTCGAAGGTATATATGGATATAAACAAACTGCTTAGTTGTGTCGCATAGATGTCGTCATCGTCTTGCTGCTCCCTCCCCGTTCTGTGATTGGTTCCCTAGATGAGGCGAAAATCTGGTCCATGGTATCCAGACTGCCTTTCAGCGAGAATAAAATCGCGCTGCGCAAAGGCAGTATGGGGAAACCCAGGCTATAGCCTCTAGGGGCGCTAGACGTGAAAGTTACAGGTCTAGCGCCCCTAGAGGCCAAAAGTTCCGCGGTGTGCCTTTAAAACAGTTTTATCAGCTTGTCCCAGTGAAATATGACAACACCAGCACAAACGCTTCCAAAAAAAAACTCTCAAATGAAAAAAAAAAAAGATGGACTGTGCCCAAATCGCTCTTCATCCATCTTGTGCTTGTATCCCCAGAGCCGGAAACCTGGTTCTCCTGCAGTTCCTGGTGGGGCTGAAGCAGGCGACGGAGGACGAGATGGTGGCGGAGCTGGTTGTTGGTGTCCTGAAGGGCAGTCCTGATATACTGACCAGATACTTCAAAGAAACCCAGTTCTCGTTCTCTCCACGAATCGCCAAAGCCTGGCAGGACAACATCACTCTGCTCAAGAAAGTGAGTCTGATTCCTTTTGGTTGCTTCATGTGGTTTATGTCATTTGGTGCAGTGCTTTGAGTTCATGTAATAACGGGGAAAATGTACCTCTTAATTATGTTGTAACTTCTTCTGCATTACTGGATCTTACAGATGCTACTTGCTCAAGGTTTGATGTTGTTACAGATCTATGAGGCTCAGCCGGAGGTGTCCAAGGCTTTCCAGAGCGGTGAAGTGATTCCTTTACCTCGTCTGCTGTCAATGGTGTTGGTCACGTCTTTCCCTTCAGTGTGCAATAAGGTCTTCTTCACTCAAGGTCTCAATGTAAGTGGAAGATTCAACCAATCACATCATCAGAAGTTGTGATGCGCAGTATATTTTTTAGCTATACCGTTATTACCGGTATTAAAAGGATAGTTCATTATTTACTCACCCTCATGTCGTTTTTTCTTTCGTTCATCTTCGGAACACAAATGAAGATCTTTTTAGTGAAATCTGAGAGCTTTCTGTCCCTCCAAAATGACATATTTAAAAGTTTTTTCCTTGACAAAACATTCGTCATGCCTTAAAGGTACACTGTGTAGGAATTTCTCCCATCTAGCGGTGAAATTGTATTTCGCATTCAAACAAATAGTGCTCTCTAGCGCCTCGCTTTGTCAAATGCGTGTTGCAACTACGGTAGCCGTTATGTGCCAAGAAGCTATGACAACAACATGTCTTCCAATAGCACTTCATCGAGTTTAACTATACATGTTATGCTTCCTATATGATGAATTACACAGCCAAGCAATGAAAAATTACAGCTTGTAATTTAGACCGTAACATTGACTTACCCGTCGAGAAGAAAGCAGGCAACTTCAGCGTCCTTCTCCTTCATTAGCTCTTTCCACCTGGGAAAAGCTATCCCGACATTTACCCTCGTTTTTTGAATTTGCCGGTCACGTTTTCATTTAAATATTTTTTTTTGCTTTTTTGGCGACGAGGATTCCTTGTGATCTCCGTGACGCTGGCTCTGAACGGAAACGCGTTGTGGTAGGCTAGTGCTTTTTGTCCCTCTCTGCTATTATAGTTTTTCAAGATGGCGGAACGACATGGAAGCCTCCGTAGACTTGCCCGTCCAATGTAAATATAGATAAGAAATTCTTCGCTTACGAGGATAAGTCAGATCATTGGCAGAGGTAATTTTACACCAATGAGGACATATTTATGAATAAGAAAATTAATTTTAGCTAATAAAATACTTAAAAAAAACTACACAGTGTACCTTTAAAATAGCTTGAATGAATGTAACTCTACACCCTTGCCTCATTTAGTATACGCAGTTCTATGAATATGCAAATGAGCCCCGCCTTCATTCACTCACACCAGTTCAGAGATCCACTGGTTGACGATCACACGTTGATCTGATTGGTTACAAGGTAGTTTGTGACGTCAGATTTCAAACCGTGTTTTTGTTTTTGTTCTTTGGTTCACTGCATTTTTAAGGAGAAAATACTCAGCAATGGTGTTGACTTATGAATCTACATGGTAGTCTTAAAGGTGCCCTAGAATGTGTTGAAATAATATTTAAATTTTGTCCCTGATATCTACATAGAGGGTATGTGGGTTAAAAAGCCATTTAAAATGTCCAGAAAAGGTTTTACAGGTCAATTTCCAACCCTATAAATTGGCCCTAGAATGAAATGGTCTGTTTTTACCTTATTTGGAAGGGTCATGAATAGTAATGAGGAGTTCTGCTCTGATTGGCTCTTTCACTGTGGGCTCATTACAAGAGCTCAGAGAGGCACAGCAAACAGGGTTTGAGGAACAAGCGGTTGTTTGTAGAATGCAAATGGACGTTTCGGAGTGGTAAGTTTATTCATTATTTTCAGTACGAACTTAACAGTCACGTGTGTGCGTGTGTGTGTGTGTATGTGCGTTCGTTCGTTCGTTCGTTCGTTCGTTCGTTCGTGCGTGTGTGTGTGTGTGCGTGTGTGTGTGTGTGCTTCACCTGCGCAGCGCAGTTCTGTGTAGCACCGTATCTCTGAAAGGGCTTGGCTTATGCAAATTTTGGAGGCGTACATATTAATGATCCCATCGGTTACGTCACAGTAGGTGTTATGTGGAGATTCGCCCGTTTTTCAGGGGTGTTTTTCAAAAACGAGATTTAAACAAGGAGAAAACAATGGTGTTTGAAACTCACTGTATGTCATGTCCATGTACTAAACTATTGTTATTTAACTATGGCAAGTTAAATTCAATTTCACATTCTAGGGCACCTTTAAAGCATATTAAAAACACCACATAGACATATAAACAACACTAAAAGATGGATAATTTTTTTTATTTTTTATTATGTCATCTTAAAATGAGACATTTCTTCTTCCTCTAATAGATACATAACTTGGTGGTCCAGCACACAACACTTTCCCTCCTGGTGTTTATCCTCAAGCGAGCTCAGAAGAACATTGAGCTCTGCCTGGACAAAACGGCCTGGGAGAGTTCAGACGTCCACAGCCCTGCCGTGATGGAGGAGTTCGTGCAGCTGTACAGAGAGGCGCTCAGCAAGGTGAGGGTGATGCAAAAACGACAGCAGTGAAAGGGTTTAAACCGAGGGAACAAACAAACAATCAGATATTTATCCTTTTGGTGCCACAGATTCTACCGGACATGATGTGTGTGGTTTCCAACTGGCAGTCGCTCTCGAAAGAGAAGGAAGATGTGGCAAAGACGAAGAACACGGATCAAAAACAGACCAAAGAACACCGTAATAATCTTTTGTTGTTGTTGAATATATAGACTTGCTGTTAACACTATAAAAATGAAGTGTTTTTTCTGACTCAGCGCGGCAGGACGATGCTCAGCTCATCCTGGTGAAAGCTCTTCTGCTCCAGGTGATGTGTTTGTATCAGCGGGCCGTGCCTCACCTTGTCAGCCAGAGCAAATTCGATTTCAGCAAACTCCTGAAAGGTACAATTGAGAACAGACATTAAAGCAATAAGCCCAGCGAAGCCGTGTTTTACAGTGGACTTAGAACAGCTAAGTGGCGTTGTTAGCTACGACGTGGAGTAAAACCCCCTTAGCTGTTTTAAATCCACCGTAAAACACGGCTTCAAGGGGCTTATTGCTTTTATAAAACGGTTACTCCATAAAAATATAAATTTTAATATTTATTTTATTCATAAAATAAACGCCAGCAACAAAAAATATAACGTTAGAACACATTTATTCCTCCGCCAAGCAATGTAGTTCGAAAGAGGTTGCTAAGCAACATATGCAGCAACGAAGAACCACAAACGGCAGTTGCGCAGTAACTAATGTAATGCGCTCACAGGTGTGTGTTTGTTGAGTAATTTACAACGGCTTTGAACGCGGCTCAACCAATCAGAATCAAGGACTGGAACTATCCGTTTTATAAAGAGCATTTAGCTTCTAACTTGCTGTGGAAGGAGAGAGTGACTTCTTGAAACGTTTGCAGGCATTGTGACGGAGAGGGGAATGAAACAGGAAGTTCCTCCAGTTCTACAGGATCAAATTCTCCAACTGGCTCTTGAACTTCCTGCGAGCAAGTTCTCCTGGTTCCGCGTTCAGGTGAAAGCTTTTTATTCTTGGATGCTGCGTTTGTGTGTTAGCTTGACACTCACTTTATTCAGGTTTACGTGGCCGTATGTCTTTTCAACAGTTGGTTTAGTTGCTGATGTTTTTCAGATTACTTATTTGGTAAGTTGAAGATTTTAATTTTTTTTCTTGTTTTTTCCCCCCGGCCAAACATAGGAATTGGCAGATCCAGATCAAGAAAAAGGAGAGAAATCTGTCTTTTATTTGTTACTTAAGATGTTTGTAAGTAGTAACAGTAGCTACTTGAAGACCTCAACCAGGATGCTGGTCCTAAAGGTGAGTTCACCTGCACCCAACAACAGAAGAAGATGAAAACTTTGAATTGTAGAACATGTTTAAATATTTGGTCCCACTTTATATTAAGTGGCTTTAAGTACTATGTACTTACATCGAAAAATAAGTACAATGAACTTATTGTGTTCATGTTGTATTGTAAAACACTTTTTCTGCTATTGAGATGTGATACTGGTAAGGTTAGCGACAGGTGTGGTGGTATGGTTAGGTATAAGGGTGGGTTAAGGTATAAGGGAAGGGTCAACAGTGTAATTACAAATGTAATTACATACAATAATTACAGCTGTAATTACATGCAGGTATTTTAAATATATAAGTACAATGTAAAAACATGTATGTACACAATAAGTACATTGTATCAAACTATTAATTTCAATGTAAGTACATAGTACTTAAAGCCACTTAATATAAAGTGGGACCAAATATTTTAATATACTTTGCTCAATGGTCCGCTGGGTGCTGACTTGTGCTCTGCTTTCAGGTGTTGAGGGACAGCGGTGTGTTTGAGCACACGTGGAAGGAGCTGGAGTTGTGGCTGGACCGTCTGGCACGTTTGGACCCGTCCCAGCAGGAGGCCGTTGTCCAGTTTTTAGACCATGTACTGCATTCTGACCACTCTTACTGGGCTTTTTACATATCCATGCCAGTGTTATGAATGATAAATTGATAATCTTGTCGTTTAATGCCTGAGTGAAGCAAGATTTTCAGTGAGAAAATATTTAGGGAAGGACTTTGTTTATATCCTAATCAAATACATGGTTCATTTTGAAGTGATGTTGACTTCAAAGTGTTGATAAATAAAATATATAGATTTTTTGAGTTTTGAAAATCCTCCCAAAAAAGTGTTAACAATTAATAATTATGGTGTAAAGATACTTTAATGCACTGGTCAGTTTTGAGATTTTTGTGCTTCCATCATTGTCTTCTTTCAGACTGTTAGAACGAAGACGTACAAAATACACATTTAAGTGTTTGTTTCATTAAGTTTTAAACTATTTTTGTCTAGATTTCAATTGCAATAAAGATAGGTGTGAATTCAGGTTTATTGAGACACTTTTCCCAGTCATCTCAATGGAAAATGTGTCCCGATTAACCTGAATTCACCCGTCTTTAAAAGGGAACTGTTTTCTCTAAACTTGTAATACTTTGTAATTGTAAAGTGTAATACACTTGTCTTAATGTACTGTGATTAATCAACTGGGGATGTTTGGTGAAATCTTTTTAAGTTAAAAGTTTATTTAAGTTTAGTTAAAAACGTTACCCAATTCACATACATGTTATCCTCTGATCAACGTTAAGTATAATCCCCTTTACCATTGCGATTGGTTTGAAGTTGGTGTTTTGTGCGTGCAGGTTTTGATGCGCGTGGTGTGTGACCCACACGTGTACACTGAGAAAGCAGCGAGTGCGGTCCAGGAGGCAGCGTTCCTGCAGGCCAATCTGAGCGGCCAGGAGGGAGACGAAGCCAGCATCCCCATATCACACATCGACGGTTAGCAATACACACAGTTTCAAATGTACATCTACAGTCATGCTGGCACTGTTAGGGATGCTAATATGGATTTAGTTGTTTAACCTTGTTTCATTTTGACCCGGAATATTTTTTTTGATATATAAAAAAAAAAAATGAGGGGTTCATCGGAGGGGTCCAAAACCCCTGGACTTTTGTCACACTTGAACCACACACACACACAGACAGACACACACACACACACACACACACACACACACACACACACACACACACACACAGACACACACACACACACACACACAGACACAGACACACACACAGACACACACACACACACACACACTTTGAATGGATTCGAGGAGTTTTGTGGTTGAAATTTTAAAAAGTAACAAATCCTTCTCTCGCGGGTCAATTTGACCCCTTTCACACAGAGATTCCAGAAAATACACAGATAATGTATAGGATTTCTTACATCCTGGTATGATCGTCAGGATGAGACGTGTAACGTACGTGTCGAAAACATGTACACTAACGCATCGCGTAGGCTACCGTCCCACAAAGCTGGCGAACAATCTCAGCTTCAGCACGGATAGTAAGGAGCTCCTGGTCTCTGCTTCGTTCCAGTTTGCTGACATTTTTTCGTTTTTTCTTTGTTGATGACGAACACAAACTTTCTTTTTCTAAGAGCAACAGAGTCGCACGATGGCATGTGCGTCATCACTACGACACACTCCTTACGGCATTGATCCTGGCTTTTGTTCACACATGGCACGTTCCGGGCCTAATCCCGGCAATGTTACTAGGTCCCCAACCTAGCTCTAGAGAGGAGCATTTTGCTAAATATATGCACCGTATTACAGTTTTTAAAGTTTTTATGACAGCCACCATTTAAATGTTTATATTTCATATAACTTTATTATTATACAGATAAATAAGTGTAATTTAAGTGTTTACACAAATCAGTAAATTTTTACCTTCAGTATTATATTAGGCTAATAGGCTACAACTGACTCCCATAGTTTACAGCATTAGTTAAGAGATTTGTTTTCCTTGAGAAAATTTGCTATGTATTGTACCTGGTGTCCAAAATAATCAATATTTAATCAAAATCGAATCGAATTGCAAGCTTGTTAATCGATAAAAACAAAACAAAAAAAAAACAGCCCTAATAAAAATGCTCAAAATTCAAACTAAAAATGATTAAACAATACCAAATATGATTTTATATTGTCTACATGTGTATCTAAATGCATATTTAAGTTAAATGACTTTAGGACCCAGCGGAAGAGCTCATTTGCTCCAAGTAGTGCTATAAGGCCATCTACTGGCTAGAGTCATGAAATATCATGTTATATCATTTTTTTTCCACAAGAGGTCGAGAAAGACACCCGATGTAAGATATTTTGAGCTGAATTAAAAGGGTCATGCATGAAATTGTGAGTTATTTTGAATTTAAGTTGAAAGAATGTGAGGAATGTACTTAAATTACTATTTATTTATAATTTATTTATTAAATCTATTAATTTAAAGGCAAGTAAAATAAAAAATCTCTAGAAAAATGCATTAATAATAGAAAAGGAATATTATCAAAATGAAATAAAATAAGCTTTCTGTAAAAAAAAAAAAAAAAAAAGAAGTATAATTTTAGGGCTTTCGGGTCATTTTGACTCCGCGCGGGAAGGATTTGTTCCAGGACACGAGGGAAGGATGAGGGTTACACATGTGTTTTACTCTGTGTTTTAGATGTGCTCGACATGGTTGATGTTATAGTGGAGGGCAGTGAAGGGGACGTGGAGGAGATCGGACCGTCCTTCACCGAAGACATCATCCTCCAGACGTTCCCGTTTAGCGCCATCGTACCCGCCGTGCTAGAGGCTCGCAACAAACTGCCAGAGAGTTTTAAAGATGGGAAAGGTAACTTTCTGAATCTGAAGATCAGGGTGAAGTGTTCTTATTTTGTCACATAAGTAAACGTAAGTAGCTTCTGACAGGCAGTCCTAAGTGAACAAATATTATATTTAAACAAAATAAGAGAAATGTACTCGTTTTCATGCATCTTAATGCATCATGATTCCTTCTGGAGCACCAGTGAATGTTTCCACGAGGTTGATGTAGGCAATGCCCTGTGTGTTGCTCAGGTGTGGTGTACGAGTACATGGCGTCGGTCCTGTGTGATGTCCTGCACTGTCAGCGGGACCCGCTGGCTCTGTGTCTGACCCTCCAGCACTACGACGAAGAGCTCAACTCGTCAGAGTCTTCATCGCCTCCTCACGCCTCTGTCCTCACCTTCTACCACTACTACTCACAATGGCTCCCCAAAAACACACGCAAGACACTGGTTGGTTCAGTACTCAGTATCTCATCCTTTATCTTCTTCTTGAGTGTGTATGGAAGCTTATAAAACCATACTTAGGAGAAGTTATGACATTTGGCACACAGATGGAGGACAGTCTGTTATCATAGCAAATTTGCTGTCTGGTCTTGATAGATTCATTGGTTCACGCTGAAAACAGTTATGCCACACATTTTAACTTTTAGTTCACTTTGAAATAAAATGTTGTTATGTTTTAGCTTACCTCAAGGGCATCCAAGATGTAGGTGTCTTTGTTTCCGCAGTAGTTTAAATTTTTGATATTTTTAGGTCAAACCGTTCTTGTCTGACAATCATATCATGCAGGTCTACGGTCACCGCCTCAAAGAGCATGCACAGAGAAGTCCAAATTACACAATTCCCCATCGCAAGTACACATTGATGGCCTAAGACACGAAACGAGCGGTTTGTGTGAGAAAACGAACAGTATTTATATCGTTTTTACCTCTTGTACACAACCACGTCCAAGTGATCTGAGGGCGTGCGCACACTTCCTGGTGTGTGACGTGTGCGCACGTTCTGGCTTAGTCTGCGGACTAATACATATATACATATGTATAAATACTGTTCGTTTTCTCACACAAACCGCTCGTTTCGTGTGTCTTAGGCCATCAATGTGTACTTGCGATGGGGAATTGTGTAATTTGGACTTCTCTGTGCATGCTCTGAGGCGGTGACCATAGACCTGCATGATATGGCTGACAGACAAGAACGGTTTGACCTAAAAATATCAAAATTTAAACTACTGCGGAAACAAAGACACCTACATCTTGGATGCCCTTGAGGTAAGCTAAAACATAACAACATTTTATTTCAATGTGAACTATCCCTTTAAGTACATGAACCTAGACTTTTGGTCCAATTTTCACTAAAAATGACTCTTCAGACAAAGTTAGCCTGAAAGTTAACAAAATGTTTTATATATATATGTTGGTTAGTAGGTAACACTTTAGTTTAGGGTCCAATTCTCACTATTAACTATTCACCTAGAAATATGCATGCAACTTATAATGTAACTAATGTTATTAAATGGACTATTATTGTAAAGTGATACCGTTTCAAATGTAGATTATAAATTGTTCTTATATAAATGGCTGTGTGGAGTTTCAAAGCTCATTTTCTTGATGTTCCTGATTGACTTGTCAATCTTTCTCACAGTTCATGACTGAAGACTTCAGTGAGGATCGATCTAGCGTCGGTTTCACCGCTCTGCTGAAGGCCATCTATAGTGAAGGAGCAGATGCTTTCCTACGGGACTCATTTAAGGAGGCGGCACAGGACGCTCTGACCTCTCTGGATGTGTCCCAATTCCCAGTGGCTGTCAATCAAGTGCTTCTCTACCTCAGAAGCTTCGTCGTCACTTTCAACTCGGTATTGAGCCATTCAAAAATATATATGAGTGGTTTCTGTATGTAAACTAACAACTGGGCAAACAGTGTCCAATTCAAGGTATTAAAAGGATAATTTACACGTATTCTGGCATCATTTACTCACCCTCATGTTGTCCCAAACCTCGACTTACTTTCTTCTGTGGAACATAAACGCATATTGAGAGTGTTGGTAACAAAACCATTTTGCTGAGCATTGACTTCCCATTGTATGGTAAAAACACACACAGATATTTCTCAAAATAATTGATGTTCCACATAAGAAAGTACTGAACAACACTTCAAGGTGAGTACATTTTAATTCTCCCTTTAGTTGCAGAAAACTATACTAACATTTAAATAAATTATTTTCTTAAGTATGTTTCATATGAGCTAGTAAAAAAAGAAGCAATAAATCCCTGAAACTACACTACCAGACAAAATATTTTCTTACTGTTTTTGAAAAAAAATCTCTTATACTCACCTAAACGGTAATATTGTGAAATATGATTACAATGTATTCCTGTGATCATTATTAACTTCAAATCTGGGGAAAAGTTTGTCTGAGGAAAGAGCGTGAGTCCTCATGACTGTGACTGTGTTCCCGCAGCTCCCCAAGGAGACGGCAGCTGAGGTGTTGGGCCGTCTGATGGCAGTGCTGAACTCCCTCCTCCTCAAACTGCTGAGCTCAGACACTCAACAGCCCACTCAGCCCGAGCCTGCGGGACAGCAGGGCGAGGAGGACCTGTTTCTGGACACAAGCCATGTTCCTGCGCAGGACATTGATAAGAAACAGGTAGCCAGCCTTGATCTTAATGTTTGGTTTTATTTTAAAGTAATATCCTGAGTTATTTCAGAAACATTATTTGGGGGAGGGATTAATTAAAATAAATGCGCGATTAATTAAAATAAGACTGTAGTCGTATTTTGCTTAGTATGGTTATCAAATCGCAAAGGCTGTGATTGAATTACCGTATTTTCCGGACTATACGTTTTTTTGACTGATGCGACTTAGTCTTTTGCGTATTTTTAGTCCGGAAAATACGGTAAATATATGCGCTGCGTGTTTCAGAGTGAAGCGTGGGACTTAGGGGTGTGCGATATTACGATTTTTGATCGTGGACGATTAAAATGTCTCCACGATCTGCTTTTGAAGAAATATCGTAGGATCGTCCATTTTATCAGTTTGCATTTCTGGCGCCTCCGTCTCAACATACTGTACAGCGCGACGTATATCCACATGAAATGCAGAGGAACGGGACACTGTAGTTCATAAAAATGAATTATTTGCATGTGCTTTAAAGCCTTGCCGGTTAAACATGTCATTCGCTGCTGATGCGCTGTTCTAACGGGCGCTTTTCTGAGCGCAATAGACCCGACGCGCACATGCACTAAAAGCCTGTCTAACAGCACCCGTTACTGAACTAAGTTATCTTATTGCGCTAATACTGTCAAATACACACAAGGTTTACATAAACAAAGTTGGTTATGTCTAAAGTGAAAGAACAATAGAAAAAAATAAGAAAAAATCTGCCTTGTCAAATGCGTGTAGACTCGTTGCGCGCAGATCTTAAAGTGACAGTAGCCCTAATAGTAAACATGCTGCCGCTTGTCCTTAAAGGGACAGTTACCCAAAAATAAAAATTCTGTCATTATTTACTCACTCTCTAATGTTGTTCCAAACCTGTATTAATTTATTTATTGTGCTGAACACAAAAGAAGATATTTTGAGGAGTGTGGCTAACGGTTGATGGTCCCCATTGATTACCATAGTAGGAAAAAAACTATTATGGAAGTCACTGGAGTACATCAACTGTTTGTTTACCCATATTCCTTCAAATAACTTTTATTTTCAACAGAAGAGGGAGACTTATTCGGGTTTAAAGCGGCTTGAGAGAATTAAAATTTTTGGGAGAACTATACCTGTTAATAAAACAACAAAATACAAAGAGCATCTCACTCACTCTTGACTGAGAACTTCAATAGTCGCTTTAATAAGAATCAATGTAAAATTTATACAGTGAAGTCGATGTTGTGTTTTATTTTCATATTTGTTCATTTAATTACTTTCTTCAATGCTGTTAAATAAACCTACAGCTGAAAAAATAAAGCACTGTTTTTTTTATTTGTATATTAAGTTGTGTATGTGTATCTTTGTTCTTAATTTTTAATAACAAAGACAATGACAAATATTTTTTATCTTCGCCACTTTGGCCTAAATGTCTGCCATTCTTTTTTATTTTATATTTTGTTACCTAAGGCTTTGTTTTTAAAATAGGGACATTAGTTTGGCTGTGAGGCTCAGTCACTTGCAAAATAGTAAAACCAACATGAAAAGGAATCGTGATAAAATCGTGAATCGTGATTTTCCTGAAAAAAATCGTGATATGATATTTTTGCCATATCGCCCACCCCTAGTGGGACTGTTCATTTACTTGTGACAGAAGAGAAGCCAGGAAAATGGAAATGATGTAATAATAACAACAATATTATTATGTTAGTATGAAAGATTTTATATAACTGTTGTTGTTATTATTAGTATTATTGTTATCGATATTTATTTTAGATTTTTTAATGTGTGTTTGTAGAGATATTATTAAATTATTGTATACAATATTAGTGTTAGATCATTTTTTAAAAATAGATAGATGGATTGTTGTTGTTATTAATATTATAAAGCCATATTGGTATATAATCAGAATTATAGTATAATATAATTGTGCAGCCCTACCAAAAAGCCCTCTGTAAATCGCAATCATATTTGAACACACATATATATATATATATATATATATATTTTTTTTTAACACAGAACAAACACAGGAAAAACAAATATTCTGACAGAACATTTGTGGGGCAAATTGACTGAAAAATCACAATTCGATCCCCCCTCACCCCCCAATATGGCGACTGCAGGAATCGAGTCCTTACGTTGATCCCTGTCTTTCCTGTGCTCTCCAGATCACCCTGGCTGTCCTCAGATCAGTGTTTAAACACCCCACAGTGGAGCAGTGGTTTCTGGCTCTGGAGCTGAGCTGTTTCCCTCCTCACAGCCTGAATCCAGTGAGACTGAAGCATCTGTGTGTCCGTCTGACCGAGGGCACGCTCACCCTGCTGGAGTCCAGCGCCGGCGCGCTCCGAGACCTGGACGGCCTGGAGATCGTGAGCTCGTACCTCACCGCCGTGCAGAGAGCCGTGCTCGCAGAACTACACCACAGGACCAGCAAGTATGTCCAAACATGCGGCTTCTGATAGGTTGAATACCGTTTAAAAGGATAGGTATCTGTTTACGTACTATTTTACAATACAGTTAATAATACTGTGATATTAAAGGGATAGTTCACCCAAAAATGTAAAATTCTGTCTTCAATTACACACCTTCATGTTCTTCCAAACCCATAAGTGTTCATCTTAAAAACACAAATGTTTGTTTTGTGTCACGCAAGCACGTTTCATTGAGCGCTGCATGTTCAAAGTCCAAACGTTAAGCAGTTGCTCTTGATCTATTGTTGATGCATCGTTTGCTCTATTTTCAATGAAAAGTCCTGCATTATGCTTAAAATACATCCAGTAAATAGGTTTAACAAGTATTAGCACAATAATAATGTGTGTTGCCTATTGCCTTTCTTTAAACACATTATTATCGGATGAGTAAAATCCAATATCGATCAACCTCTAATTCGTATCTATTATATATTAGTACATAAGACAAGTTTTATTCAATATATATATATATATATATATATGGTTTGAGTATTTAAACTTGCAGTGACCCTGTTTTGAAGTTGAATAAGCCCATTTAATAAAGGAAAAGAATCTGAGATGCATGATTTATTTTGAAACGATGTGGGTTTGTTCTGTATGGACATACCGTGTTCATTTTATTTGTGCAGGTCTTATAATCTCTTAAATCTAAAACACTGCAGAGGCTTTATGAACTTTTTGAAGTGTCAAAGTTTTAGTTGTGTGGACTTTCAATAGAGATCTTGTTTTCGAAGATGAACGAAAGTCTTATGGGTTTGAAATGACAGTTATTTTTGAATTGAAAGTAATCCCTTTTAAGTTTGACTTTTTGTTTCGAATCACAGATTTTCGAAATGGAATAATAGCATACCTCTTACTATATACTGTATACTTAATTAAAAACATAGTATGTAATACAGTACACATTGTGCAACAATAAACCTCACTACAATCCAGTGGCGCCCAGTTATCATCTCTAAAATAAATGTGGTTTTGCATTTGTATTAAAATTTACCAAAAATGGTGCATAATAGTCTAATATACGAAGAGGCGTTAAAAATCATGGTTGCTGTTACTTCGGTCCCACTTTATATTAAGTGGCCCTAATACCTGTGAACTAACATGGTAACTACATGTGTACATAGTATGTAACTACAGTGTAAGTACACATTGGTACATAGTATCTAGAACTGTATTATTAGTGTAACTACACGTATGTAACAACCCACGTAATGGTATGTGTAAGTACAAATGTGTAACAGGACATTGGTAACAACACTTTTTTCAGTGTAACAGGAATTATGTAACTACATTTTGTAACAACATGTAGCCTATTTGTTGTTCCACTTCCACATGCAGTCTTAGATACTGCAGTTACCAGTTGATGTACACAACAATTACCTTAACAATTACACTTTATATTAAGTGGACAGTTCCTGAGGAGTTACCATGTAACACTGGTATCACAAGGTGAAACTTTAGTTGTAATTCAACATTAGTCCTGCCAGTCATAAATACATGTATTCCAACTGGTAACTGCAGTATCTAAAACTGCATGTGGAAGTGGAACAACAAATAGGCTACATATTGTTGTTACAAAATGTAGTTACATAATTACTGTTACACATGTGTACTTACTGAAGTGAAAAAAATGTTGTTACCAATGTCCTGTTACACATTTGTACTTACACATACCATTCTGAGGGTTGTTACATATGTGTAGTTACGCAAATGTTACAGCTGTAGATACTATGTACTAATGTGTACTTACACTGTAGTTACATACTATGTACACATGTAGATACCATGTAAGTTCACAGGTATTAGGGCCACTTAATATAAAGTGGGACCGTTACTTCTAATTCATTAGACACACTAGAAAGGAAGTGTTGAGTTGAGTGTGTTGCATTATGGGATGTGATATTCAGTGTGCTGTAGTTGTGTAATGGCCATTTTGTCATTTGTAGTGGGTTTTGGGTTTGTAGAGGTCTTATTGTGCTCAAAATAGTATGTACCGGTAGTTTTTTGTTTGGTGCATCACTGAGAAACCCGTTTTGCTCTTCAGAAGTTGTCCCAGAAAGCAGTCCCTGTGTGTGCGAGCGCTGCTGTCTCTGCACGACTTCATGGAGGCGTCTGGCCTGAAGGAGGTGGTGTCCGCTCTGCTGCTGCTCCCCCAGAAGAGCCTGGTGGCCCCTGAGGGCCAGCTGAGCGTGTACGGGCACGCGGTGCTGAAGCTGCTCTCTGAGGACCACAGCAGATGTGTTTCTCTGTCTCAGGATCACCTCAGAGGTCTGGCTGCTCTCCTCACGCCCTGCCAGTGTGTGGCGCTCGAGGACTTCCTGCTGCAGGTACACACAACTGGGAAACTTAACACTCAAGGGGCTGATATAATCACGGGGAAGTTCTTCACTTAGGGGTAAACATGTTCATTTTTGTTCAAAATGACGTCACACCAGTTCGTTCTCCGATTTAGCTTGAAGTATATCGAGGGCCTTCAGAGTAGTGATAATGAGATGCTATTGTCTTTTTGCACACTTTCGGTAAAACCGCCTCTCTCTCTAGGTGCTGTCCCGGGAGCCAGGCACGGCCAAACTCATCCAGACGGACGTTCTCCTGCACTGCATGCAGAGAGAGAGTCCTTCAGCCCAGGCCGTGGGGGTCGTTCTCCTGCAGAACTGCTCCACACATGTGCTCCGCTTCGAGCTCTGGTGCCTGGAGCCGTCGAACCTGGCGCAGATCAGCTCCCAAAGCAGCGGCTTCTTGTCTCTACTCAACGCCTACTTGAGAAGAGACATCAGCGATGATCCCATCCGCCCTAAAGACAGTCAGTGTCGCTGCTTTCTGTGTAGTGGCTCAAATAATGCTGTTCGTATTTGACATACAGTAGGTTTCATGTGGTCTTATCTATCGCTGTACGCAGTTCATAAATCAGTCCTGAAGGCCCTGAAGAAAGCTCTGCTGTCTGAGCTGTGGCACGCAGTAGAGCGAGGGGACGATACGAGCGACCTGCATGTGGAGGTCCTGTCCGGTCTCATCCGACTGGCTGCTGGGACCGCCGACCTCGCTCAACTCATGAAAGATCTGCCTGCCATCCTTCAGAAACCAGACAGTCATCAAAGGTAAACTCATGGTGACACTTTACATTAGTTAACATTAGTTAACATGAACAATGCTTTTTTCAAATTTTTTAATCTTAGTTGATATTAATTTCAACATTTACTAATACATAGTTTAAATCAAAGGTTGTATTTGTTAACATTAGTTAATGCACCGTGAACTGACATGAACAAACAATGAACGCCTGTATTTTTATTAACTAACATTAACAAACATTACTAAATACTGTAATGCATTGCTTATTGTTCGTTTATGTTAGTTAATACTAGGGATGCAGCGAATCCAGATTTTTGGGGTTCGGCCGAAACTGAATAGCGAATCCTACTCCCATCCTCAGTCCATTAACACAGTAAACACATCAATGAAGTAAACAACGTCCACAGAAGTGTATTTTTCATTTAGAAAAAAAAAAAAGCAACATTATTCCAGGATGACAAGTGGGAAAAACTATTTTGACAATAACCATAGGCCAATGACTTTAGCTGTGACTGTCCTTCCTTTGCCGTACCTGAAGTTGCTGCTGTTTGGCTGCTGTCTGTAGATTGCACAACTCGTATTGTTTTCGGATGTTTCATACGCAAATGTTTCAACAGCGGCGATGTTGTGTATTGTTTAGGGTCCTTGCCACCACGAGACCAATCGTCATTGCAAATTGACTTTTGGACTTGAATCGCCTTCTTTTGACTGAAAGTACTGCCAAACAACACCTTTTCTGCTCACGAGGTTCATTTTCACTTTCTCACAGTTTACTGCATTCGAACAGTCCACCTACGTAAACACAGACACGTAATCAACGGCGGCGCGACGTCGTCCAGCGTAGCGCTAGCCTAGGGTTCGGTTCGGTGGAAAAATATTCTAAGGTTCGGCAGAAACCGAACCCTGTCAAAAAGCCCAATATCCGGCCGAATCCTGGATTTGGTGCATCCCTAGTTAATGCATGAACATGTTAACTAATGAAACTTATTGTAAAGTGTTACCAAACTCATCACTCTTTCTTTCAAACTAAACCATATGTATAAAGTACACATATAAGCAAATAATAATCCCACCGCTGCCACCACCAAATGCTTAAAGATGTAAACGGGATGACTATGCAACATTAGCGTGAGATACTGTTGCCATGTGTGCAAGTAGCAGAAACAACCAGCAAGACCAGAATTAACGTTAAAAACGTTTAATTTAAAGATGGATGAAGTTACAAAAAAACTAAAAAAACATTATAAATGTAAAAGAGAAACGGATAATCAAAAACAAGAGTGTCGCCAAATCAATGAAATAATCAAAACATAATTCCCATAACTAATTTACCCAAAACCTCTAAAACTACCTACCAAACGAAAAATGTAGAAACAAACCCGAAATCTTCAGCGTATACGCCGCCTTAAATAAACTACGCTGACTAAATAAAAAGAATAACAATGATAGCAACTAACTCTCCAACTAACTAACAAGAAAACTACCGCAGATGTGGAGGCCAGCAATCAGTAGAACACAAAATGGGGAAACTCAAATCTAAATGCTCTATGGTTAGACAGGTTACTGCATTAACACGTTCGGATTAACAGGGATCGGTCACACGCACACAAATGCACCACGAGTATTGGTGTGACTTAACACTGAACAGTGCAATAATACGTCAGCATCAGAATTAACAAACCCGAAGGAGTGTTACTCAAAACCACATAAGCATAAACATTAACAATACCAAATACGTGATCATGGTTCGACAAAACAGCTCAATGCATGCGAGATGACTGAGATCTGGCGCTGATCTGCTCTCTCCTGGTCAAAGGGCCTTTTAAACCCGGCGGGACGTCAGCGGATTGGTGGAACGTCAGCTCTGACGCGTGACGTAGTGACAGCCAATGATCACAACCTAAAAGTAATGAATAGAAACAAAAACACAACAGAGAAAGATAAAAATATACAAGTCCACGTGGAGCGTAACGTTACCAAACTCATCACTCTTTCTGTGACCATATGTATAAAGTACACATATAAGCTAATAATAATAAAAAAAGTAAATCAATTGCTAAAAAAGGTTTTATCTGTTTGCATGCATTTCATGTGATCATTAACCAACATCAGAGAACACATATCAAACTTAAAACCTGAGGAGGTTACTATACATCTGTAGTAAACAACTAAACATTTTAGGTCAACGGGTTCATCTGACAAAAAAAAGTGTGTGAATCCCTGCACTAATGAAACAATACCTAGTAGTAAACGGATAGATTTAGTATTTATGCTTTTTTAGATGATTAAAACAATTATAATAATTGAACCTATTCATTAAAAAAAGAGACCCGTGGAAATGATTCCAGTAAGTTGAACTGTTTGACATGATCCTACTTGAATATGTGAGGTCTTGAGCTGAAGCTGGCACGTGTGGTCTCAGGTGGAAGCTGGCAGACTGCATCAGTGAGAAGCTGTGTGATGGTTCAGAGGAACGGAGTCAGTGGAGGACGTCTCTGCTCTCGGCCGCTCTCCGCTGGCTGGCTGCGGTGTATAAAGAGCAGAAAGACCCGCAGTGCCCTCATGAAGAGGCCGTGCTGACAAGACTCACGTCACTCCTGGTGGGTCCAGCATTAGCATTGTCATCTTACTTCTCTCGGTGGATGAACATCTGGTTAAGGTTATCATCATAATTCCTGTGGGTGGTGTTAGCTCCATGAACACAGGACTTTACTGATAGTTATTTAGCATTTTTTTTCTTTTAATATTATTCAAAAGTTACTGAGGTTTCCAGACTTAGATGTTTACAGTTGAAAAGTGTTTCAAACTAGCCTAATGATAACGTGTAAGTGTTTTTGTTTTACTATCGAAACTGCATATTTTAAACTTTATGTGGTGTAAGTCAGAAGTTATGAAATCATATTATTTTCAATAACAGCGCACTTGTAATTGATTGACAAAGCATTCACTTTTATGTACTTGTGTGAATTATGTGAATGTTGTTTTTAATACAGCATACCATTGTCCATTTTATTATTTTATCCACATACATCAACTATTTGTTATAAACTGTGCTAATAACAACTTTTGTGCCACATAAGCATAATGTGGTTATATACATTTGTACAGTATTTTGTACACTTACACATGTTTGTGATGTAAATAGCTCAACATCCAGCTGATGTTTACTGCTTGTTTGGTTTATTGCAGATCGTTCCAGAAAATATCACTGCATCAGACTGGAACACCTTTGTCAAGTCTGGGCTGAAGTAAGTGACTTTTCACCTAAAGTCCTCATGCAGTCAATCATTTGATCCCTTAAAACTCATCTTTGATCACTAAAATTACATATTTAAAAAGTTGTTTCCTTCAAAAAAAAAGAAAAGCCTTAAAATAGCTTGAGTGTAACTCTACACCCTTGCCTCATTTATTATACGCAGTTCTATGAACCCCGCCTCCACTCACTCACTCAGCTCAGAGATCCACTGGTTGATGATCACACGTTGATCTGATTGGTTACAAGGTAGTTTGTGACGTCAGAAACACCAGCGATTTCAAACCGTGTTTTTGAGACTGTCTTTGGTTCACTGCAGCTTTAAGCAGAAAATATTCAGCAATGCTGTCGACTTATGATTCTGCACATGGTTTGTTTTAAAGCATATTAAAAACACCACATAGACATATAAACAACATTAAAAACTGGATTTTCACCACAGGGGGACCTTTAGGGGCATTTGCACCGGATGAACCTTTTCATAGTTCCTAGAACTATTGTCGAAACACCATTTTATATACTGTCTATGGAAACACCAGCCCCGCCATTTAAAAAAGAAATGTTGTATAAACACAGATTATAGCCTTTATATTAACTCTACGAACATGGAAACCAGTGGTAGATGGGCCTCTTAACCTTTATGCTGAGGAGAAAATTTGAGGGGACCAGCACAACTTGAGGGGACCAAGAGAAACATGATTATGTATTTCTGCTCAGCCACACTGGACACCAACCACACGACATACACTTAGCACTGTTATACATAGAAAGTAGACAGTATATGAAAAGTTATATCTAATAACGTGTTAGACAGATTGTAAACTAATGAACACGGAGAATGCGAGCGCTGTTTGTTTGCTCAGGCTCTGGTGTTCTCAGCGCCGTCAAAATAAAAGTCACAACAAGCACGGCTCACGTCACTCCAGAGTTCCTGCTGGAAACACACTGGTGGCTCGTTCCTAAAACTATCCAGTGCGAAAGCCCCTTTAATGAACAAAAGCTAATAGGACACATCGTTTACTAGCTTACTACTCCGATGACACTATCAGTGTGCGCTCTGGCTAACTTAAACTGCTCTTAAAATCCCACCCTCAGGCATCGATACAGTGACTCAAGCTTTTTGGGGACCTTAAACACCCTTGTGGAGATCATATATGGAAGACCAGAGACGCCTAAAGAGCTGCTGCCCATGTCTACCATCCACATGATGACCACCAGTCACTCTCTGTTCCTGCCCACGATGCTGGCCGCACAGAACGAGTCCCACAGTCCTCATCCGTCTAAAGGTAATGGAGACCAACCATATCAGCAGCTCAACGTCCTGAACACTTGAAGCTTATCTTTTGATTGGCATCTAAACGTAAATATTTGGATGTTTTTTGTCATTTTTAAATTAACGATGATCAGTTTAAAGTCAGTCACCTTCATTTATATATATTCAATACAGATTGTTTCAAAGCAGCTCTACAGTGATAACAGGAAAATAATGATCAATGATGCAAACAGAGTTCGATTCGGCTGTAAAGCAGCTCTACAAAGACAATAGTAAACAGCCATTATTCAGCTGAAGTCAGTTCAGTGTTGATTCAGTTCAGGTCAATAACTCTGTAAAGATGATCAATATGAAGCGAGTTTAATTCATCTATAAAGCAGCTCTGGAGAAAACAGTGATGTCGTCCTCAGCTCAGTTCAGTCCAATAGTGTCAGTGCAGTCAAGTCAATAAGAAATAAGTATATTGAGAATTTGTACAAAATTGTATGTGCATGAACACATGTTCATCAGGGGTCTAATGGTACACCAAAATCACGGTTCGTCAGTACCTCGATTTTAAAGTCACGGTTCGGTTTTTGATACAGAAGGGAGAAAAAAACAAAACATGCTTTTTTAAACTAAACAGAGTAAACTAAATGGTTATGTCCTTGAAATAATCAATATTGCTGCAACTATGGAAGCTTTCCACACAAAAAAATAATTACAGTAATTATCTGTTTATATCTCACACTTTTGACTTTATTACTCAGTTGCGAGTTCAATTCTGACTATTTTTCTTTCAATTGCATATTTATATTTTGTAATTGACTTTTTTTTCCTCAGATTTGCAATTGCAAGTTTACATCTTGCTATTTTTACTTTTTTTTTTTTATACAATTTTGAGTTCGTATATCGTATCCTCGACCTTTTTTTCTCAGAATTCTGAGTTTACATCACAATTCATTTTTTTTCCACCACAGAATAACCAAATAAAAAAGGTAATTTGCAACTTTTCTCGCAAAATCTCACAATTCTACGATAATTTTGTAATCCTGACTTTTTCCCCCCTCCGAATTACATGAAAAAAAGTCTAAATTGTGAGAGAAAGAGACTTTTTTTTAATTATTATTTTTATACTCTGGCGAAAACAAGCTTCCATAGCACACTCTTCATTCTGCAGTTTATAGTCCTTCTGTAAATGGAAGATGATGTTGGAAGTGCTTCTACTTCTAGATGAAAAATATTTTCGCTAAATGTATATTTTAGTCATAATTATTGCGTTCTTGTTCTATTGCGCTCCATCTGTTGGGGTTGCACGTGCATCCTCGCTCATTCATTGAAGTCTGTGAAGTTTAACGCAGACTTGCTTGCTAAAATGAAATGACACGCATCTGACAGGAGGGCAGTCTGCTTTAAAAAGTAGGTATGAGTTAGTTTGAAGCGCTTCATATAAAGCATGTCTAATGTTTAGGACAACTTGGATTGTCCACTTTTCCCACAACAGCTCAATATTTTCAGATGTTTTTGCAACATAAATCAATGTACACAGTACTGTCCCATCCTAGCTGGGAAACTTACATTCCACACACAATGTCCTTCACTTTCAGTGGTTGAAACAATGCTTTCGTTCGCCACACATGCATGCCAAACCGAAAGACCCATACCGATAATTGTCAGACAAATATGTGTACCGTTACACTCCTAATGTTGTTCAAAAAAAAATATCGTTTTTTTTTTTAGTTCTGCTTGCTAAGCCTTCTGTCCATATCACTGTTCCTTAGACTTAGGATTACGGATTCAAACAACCTCCTCTGAATGATTGTTGTTTAAAAATAATAATAATAATAATAATAATGTTTTCCAGAATCATTGGTATCTTTCTTGCTCACGCTGGTGAAGAAATGTCCTGAAGTGTGTAACAGCAACCACTTCCTCGTGCTGCTGGGGGCGTATGGAGCTTCGCTGAGCACCACAGGTACACCACCCACTGGACATGATTCATTTGAGTTGGACTTTGTATGAGATTAGTTCAGTTATGTGATTAAGTGAAATGTTTTTTGGTTATCGCAGACCAGAAGCTTCTACTGTTGCTCCAGGAATATGAGAAGAACAACATCAGTCTCACAGAGTTTCAGTACGTTTCAGCATATTTCACTTCACACGTTTTAAGTATGATCTCCACATACAGAAAAGGGTTGTTTACTGCATGTGTGTGTTTGCGGTCAGGTATGTGCTCTGGGGTCCCGCCGCGGTGGAGCACCATAAAGCCCGTAAGAGCCTGGGACCTTCCCTGTGGCAGAAGCCCAGTTCAGAGCAGCTGCTGTCACTGCTCACCACAGACATGATGTTAAACACTGTGACACACTTCCCACAGCAGCGACGGATCATCCTTCAGGTAACCACAGGCGAGAGAGAGTAAATAACATACAGCATTTACAAGGTATTCTAATGTATCTGTCTTAAAAGGTTAGTTCACCCAAATATTTAAATTCTGTCATTATTTACTCGTAATACTTGCTTTCATCTTCACAACACAAATTAAGATATCTGAGAGATTTCTGTCTCTCCATCGAAAGTCTATTCCACCCAAACGTTGGTGCTAATACCGGGTTGGACCCACTTTTGCTTTCAGAACTGCTTTAATTCGTCATGGCAGAGATTCAATAAGGTGCTGGAAATATTCCTCAGAGATTTTGGTCCATATTGACATGATATCATCACACAGTTGCTGCAGATTTGTCGTCTGCACATCCATGATGTGAATCTGCCGTTTCTTCGAATCGCAAAGTTGCTCTATTGGATTGATATCTGGAGACTGTGGAGGCCGTTTGAGTTTAGTGAACTCACTGTCATGTTCAAGAAACCAGTTTGAGATGATCTGAGAGGATCTTTGTGACATGACCTGTTATCCTGCTGGAAGAGGCTATCAGAAGATGATACACTGTGGTCATAAAGGGATGGACAGCAATACTCAGGTTGACTGTGGCTTTTAACCGATGCTCAATTGGTACTAAGGGGCACAAATTGTGCCAATAAAATACCATTACACAAGCACCAGCCTGAACCGTTGATACACAGCAGGACAGATCCATGCTTTCATGTTGTTTACACCAAATTCTGAACCGGCCATCTGAATGTTGCAGCAGAAATCCAGACTCATCAGACCAGGCAACGTTTTTCCAAAGATGCTTTTTCAGAGATACTCTTCTGCTTCAAGGTTTGATGTGTTGTGTGTTCAGAGATGCTCTTCTGCTTCAAGGTTTGATGTGTTGTGTGTTCAGAGATGCTCTTCTGCTTCAAGGTTTGATGTGTTGTGTGTTCAGAGATGCTCTTCTGCTTCAAGGTTTGATGTGTTGAGTGTTCAGAGATGCTCTTCTGCTTCAAGGTTTGATGTGTTGAGTGTTCAGAGATGCTCTTCTGCTTCATGGTTTGATGTGTTGAGTGTTCAGAGATGCTCTTCTGCTTTAAGGTTTGATGTGTTGTGTGTTCAGAGATGCTCTTCTGCTTCAAGGTTTGATGTGTTGAGTGTTCAGAGACGATCTTCTGCTTCAAGGTTTGATGTGTTGAGTGTTCAGAGATGCTCTTCTGCTTCAAGGTTTGATGTGTTGTGTGTTCAGAGATGCTCTTCTGCTTTAAGGTTTGACATGTTGAGTGTTCAGAGATGCTCTTCTGCTTCAAGGTTTGATGTGTTGAGTGTTCAGAGATGCTCTTCTGCTTCAAGGTTTGATGTGTTGTGTGTTCAGAGATGCTCTTCTGCTTCAAGGTTTGATGTGTTGTGTGTTCAGAGATGCTCTTCTGCTTCAAGGTTTGATGTGTTGAGTGTTCAGAGATGCTCTTCTGCTTTAAGGTTTGATGTGTTGTGTGTTCAGAGATGCTCTTCTGCTTTAAGGTTTGATGTGTTGTGTGTTCAGAGATGCTCTTCTGCTTTAAGGTTTGATGTGTTGTGTGTTCAGAGATGCTCTTCTGCTTCAAGGTTTGATGTGTTGTGTGTTCAGAGATGCTCTTCTTCTTTAAGGTTTGACATGTTGAGTGTTCAGAGATGCTCTTCTGCTTCAAGGTTTGATGTGTTGAGTGTTCAGAGATGCTCTTCTGCTTCAAGGTTTGATGTGTTGTGTTCAGAGGTGCTCTTCTGCTTCAAGGTTTGATGTGTTGTGTGTTCAGAGATGCTCTTCTGCTTCAAGGTTTGACATGTTGAGTGTTCAGAGATGCTCTTCTGCTTCAAGGTTTGATGTGTTGAGTGTTCAGAGATGCTCTTCTGCTTCAAGGTTTGATGTGTTGTGTGTTCAGAGATGCTCTTCTGCTTCAAGGTTTGACATGTTGAGTGTTCAGAGATGCTCTTCTGCTTCAAGGTTTGACATGTTGAGTGTTCAGAGATGCTCTTCTGCTTCAAGGTTTGATGTGTTGAGTGTTCAGAGATGCTCTTCTGCTTCAAGGTTTGATGAGTTCTGTGTTCAGAGATGCTCATCTGCTTCAAGGTTTGACATGTTGAGTGTTCAGAGATGCTCTTCTGCTTTAAGGTTTGATGTGTTGAGTGTTCAGAGATGCTCTTCTGCTTCAAGGTTTGATGTGTTGAGTGTTCAGAGATGCTCTTCTGCTTCAAGGTTTGACATGTTGAGTGTTCAGAGATGCTCTTCTGCTTTAAGGTTTGATGTGTTGAGTGTTCAGAGATGCTCTTCTGCTTCAAGGTTTGATGTGTTGAGTGTTCAGAGATGCTCTTCTGCTTCAAGGTTTGATGTGTTGCGTGTTCAGAGATGCTCTTCTGCTTCAAGGTTTGATGTGTTGTGTGTTCAAAGATGCTCTTCTGCTTCAAGGTTTGATGTGTTGTGTGTTCAGAGATGCTCTTCTGCTTCAAGGTTTGATGTGTTGAGTGTTCAGAGATGCTCTTCTGCTTCAAGGTTTGACGTGTTGAGTGTTCAGAGATGCTCTTCTGCTTCAAGGTTTGATGAGTTCTGTGTTCAGAGATGCTCTTCTGCTTCAAGGTTTGATGAGTTCTGTGTTCAGAGATGCTCTTCTGCTTCAAGGTTTGATGTGTTGAGTGTTCAGAGATGCTCTTCTGCTTCAAGGTTTGATGTGTTGTGTGTTCAGAGATGCTCTTCTGCTTCAAGGTTTGATGTGTTGTGTGTTCAGAGATGCTCTTCTGCTTCAAGGTTTGATGTGTTGTGTGTTCAGAGATGCTCTTCTGCTTCAAGGTTTGATGTGTTGTGTGTTCAGAGATGCTCTTCTGCTTCAAGGTTTGATGAGTTCTGTGTTCAGAGATGCTCTTCTGCTTCAAGGTTTGATGTGTTGAGTGTTCAGAGATGCTCTTCTGCTTCAAGGTTTGATGTGTTGTGTGTTCAGAGATGCTCTTCTGCTTCAAGGTTTGATGTGTTGAGTGTTCAGAGATGCTCTTCTGCTTCAAGGTTTGATGTGTTGTGTGTTCAGAGATGCTCTTCTGCTTCAAGGTTTGATGTGTTGTGTGTTCAGAGATGCTCTTCTGCTTCAAGGTTTGACATGTTGAGTGTTCAGAGATGCTCTTCTGCTTCAAGGTTTGATGTGTTGTGTGTTCAGAGATGCTCTTCTGCTTCAAGGTTTGATGTGTTGTGTGTTCAGAGATGCTCTTCTGCTTCAAGGTTTGATGAGTTCTGTGTTCAGAGATGCTCTTCTGCTTCAAGGTTTGATGTGTTGAGTGTTCAGAGATGCTCTTCTGCTTCAAGGTTTGACATGTTGAGTGTTCAGAGATGCTCTTCTGCTTCAAGGTTTGATGTGTTGTGTGTTCAGAGATGCTCTTCTGCTTCAAGGTTTGATGTGTTGTGTGTTCAGAGATGCTCTTCTGCTTCAAGGTTTGATGTGTTGAGTGTTCAGAGATGCTCTTCTGCTTCAAGGTTTGATGTGTTGTGTGTTCAGAGATGCTCTTCTGCTTCAAGGTTTGATGTGTTGAGTGTTCAGAGATGCTCTTCTGCTTCAAGGTTTGACATGTTGAGTGTTCAGAGATGCTTTTCTGCTTCAAGGTTTGATGTGTTGAGTGTTCAGAGATGCTCTTGTGCTTCAAGGTTTGATGTGTTGCGTGTTCAGAGATGCTCTTCTGCAGATAGGTATAACTAGTGCTTATTTGAGTTACTGTTGTCTTTCTATCAGCTGAACCAGTCTGATCATTCTCCTCTGACCTCTGGCATCAACAAGGCATTTTCTCCCACAGAAGTTTGGCTAAATTCATATTTTCACTTAGAGATGGTTGTGCGTAAAATTCCCTGTAGATCAGCAGTTTCTGAAATACCCGTCTCGCACCAACAACCATGCCACATTCAAAATCACCTTTCTTCCCCATTCTGATGCTCAGTTTGAACTTCAGCAGATCGTCTTGATCATGTCTACATGCCTAAATGCATTGAGTTGCTGCCATGTGATTGGCTGATTCGATATTTGCGTTAACAAGTTTAACAGGCGTACCTGAGGGAGTGCAATGTCAACAGAGTAGTAAGCTAGTTAACAGTTTTAGTCCTGTTTGCTTTTGTTTATATGCAAATAGAAGCCTAAATGAAATCTGTTCATCATATAAAGTGATTTTTTTCTTGAATTAAACCGCTTGTTTCATACGGATTTATTTTACAATCTCCTTATGAACGCCTTTTTTAGTTAGTTTTGGGTGAACTAACCTTTAGAACAAATTCTAAATTTAATTATTCCTGTTTACATTATTACATTAAAATGAATTGTACCATTTTAAATTACTATTAAATGTACCATTTTAGAGTCATGCATGAACATCACGTAACTCTTTCCACAGGGCAGCAGAAGCTGGGTGTACACGCAGGAAGGCAAGCGTTCTGTCGATCTGTCATCTCTGTATGACCCCTGTTTCCTCCTCCCTCTCTTCAGCTTCATCCTTCGCCCAGGTAACCTGACATGGCATGCCCACAATGCTGGTTATTGGCTCTGTGTATTTACTAGTATTTAGGTACTTTGACTAGCACTTGTATACAATGTATTGGGACCATATTGCCGGCTGTTATTAGTGATTTTTCTTCCTTCAATTTATTGTATCAGTCGATATTTTCAGTCGAGCATTTATTTAATCAAGCTCCAAAAGCGGCTCGTTTTTATATTGTGGGATCTGTGACGTCACATAGGCAAATACATATGCAAATGACTGCCTCCAGAGGATGGATGTGTCCCTGGATATGAGCGTCATTATAAGCCATTATAATCAGTGACGCCGTCTACACTGGATACAGTTTACAGATGTGTGTTCAGTTTCTGATGTATCCACACACTCGAGTTTGTATCGAGCTCGTTTGCATCTTCAAAGGGATCCCAGCATCAGAAACAAGTGGATGGTTTATTTGATAGCATGTCCCAGATCATGTCAGAGGATTATATGTTTGTTCAGAGCATTTTGTTTTTGTAAACAAGGTTTGTGTAACGGAAAGTTTGCAAATTAACTTTTGTTGACATATGAAGCAGTCAGCTGTATTTCATCTGAAAGCAGCTGCATCACAGCACATAAGTGAATGATTTCATTATGCTTTCACTGTAAATGACGATTTTGTATGGATAATGTTTTAAAAACACCAATTTTAATACCGAGTTAAATAGCCAATTATAACTTAAAGCCTTAAAGGAGCCGCCCCTTAAAAATACGCATATATATATATATATATATATATATATATATATATATATATATATATATATATAGTATTCGTTTTTTGTGTGCAAAAAACGAATAATGTTTTATTTATTTATATAAAAAATTTGAATTCAAATTATAAGTGTACCTCAAGTAATAAATGTTTTTAAAAATCTTTGTCATGACCCCTTTAAATCTGCCATAAAATCAACACAATATTCACATTAATTAATTATTAATTTTATATGGCCAACAAAATCATTGTAAACATTTTAGTCAGTATCTAGACATATGTCAAGATTTTTTTATATCTTAAAACATTTCATCAGATTGAAACATTTGCATGCAAGCCTGCTTTTTCAAGGTCACACATTTCGTGGTTTATTTACATGTGTTCACCCGTGCTGTGACCTCTCTCTCTCATCAGAGTCTGCGGTGGACTGCCAGAAGTTTGTCTCCAGTCATGCTTTGGGTGTCGCAGTGGCGGCCCTGAGCAGCTGTGACCCTAAAGTGAGGGCCGCAGCGTACCAAGTCCTGGGATCCTTTTACCAGCACCTGGAGGGCGCTCGATTCAGAGAGAAGAGACAGGTAGAGACGTGTGTCACTGTTTACAAGTGTCAAATATCACCGTTAGTAAGAGTTATTTGAAGATTGCTCCATTTATTTACTTTTCCCCCCATATTTTATGCTATTTTATACTTTGCTTTCAGTGTTGTAATAATGGGAAATATTAATAAAATTTGACTCTACATTTTTGTATATAATATAATATACCCTTCAAACGTTTGAGTTCAGTAAGATTAGTGAATAAACATTAAATGGATTAAAAGTTACAGTAAAAACATTTGTTACAAAAAAATATATATTTCAAATTATTGCTGTTCTTTTTAACTTTCTATTTTTCAAAGAATCCTGTAAAAAAAAAAAAATCATGTGACACTGAAGACTGAGTGTCACTAATATCTGCTGAAAATTCAGCATTCCCGTCACTCAAATAAATGATATTTTCAAATAGATTTTAAAATGTTAAATTGTAAATAATATCACAATATTATTTATTGTATTGTATCAAATAAATGCTAAATCTTACTGACCCCAACTTTTGAATTTTTTTATTATAGCATTTATTCATTTTAATATTTATGTTTTTATATAATATCCAGCTACTGTACTTGCTCGACACCGTTAAGAACGGGATCCAAAAGCGAAACCTCCAGGTACCGTTTGTACACGTGGCCTTCATTGCTAAAGTCGCTCAGCAAATCTTGAGACCTGGTGAGTGTGTTCATGGAGCCGTAGAGTCGAGTGCTCACTTGACCTGTTAACATATAATAAGAGTGAAGAGTCCAACTTTTCCTTGCTGCAGAGGAACACATGTACATGGTGGTGAGCAGATTTCTTCTGGGAACTCAGTTTCTGGACCTCAAGAGAATTCCCGACTTCTTCAAACTCTTCTACAGCTTCGATCTGGAGGTAATGAAACATCAGAGATCATGTGATTAGACACTTAAATAAACATGTCTTTAACCAAATGAATGTTGTAGTTGCTGAAGACTCGACTCTGTTTCTCTGTCCAGCACAAAATGGAGCGTGAGTGGGGTTTGAGTATTTTGGAGGAAGGGGTCCGGGATAAGCTGTGCTACGAGCTCTGTGAGAAGCAAGGCATCTATCAGACCCTGCTGGGCTTCGGCAGCACGCTGCTGTGTGACCAGGCCTCTCAGGTGCACATCAACGTCTCCTCTGTGTAAAATTACTGCTGTAATAAGTTGCAACTGAGAATTAGTTGCAGAATACAATAAGCTCTAAAAATGTTAAAGGAACACTCCACTTTGTGGAAATAGTGTCATTTTCCAACTCCCCTCGAGAGTTAAACAGTTGAGTTTTACCGTTTTCGAATCCATTCAGCCGATCTCCGGGTCTGGCGGTAGCACTTTTAGCATAGCTTAGCATAGATCATTCAATCTGATTAGACCGTTAGCATCTCTCTCAAAAAAATGACCAAAGAGTTTGATATTTTTCCTATTTTAAACTTGACTCTTCTGTAGTTACATTGTGTACTAAGACCGACAGAAAATGAAAGTTGCGATTTTCTAGGCCAATATTACTAGTAACTATACTCTCATTCCTGCGTAATAATCAAGGAACTGCCGTACCAGCAGCGCAATGATATTACAAACTTAGTGCCGGTCACGTTGGAAGTTACCGAGCTGGGGACTACTTTCAGGCGCTGTGTAATATCATTATCATCTAGGGGAGTTAATTTTGTATAATGACTTGTTGTTTGTTCTGTTTTTATTATATTTATATGATATTTGCATTTTTGTAATTAAATTTTTGCCATGAAAATAGCTTTAAATGCTGACATGGCATTAAATAAAATAATCTGAATCTGAATCTAGGGGAGTTGGAAAATGAGCCTTTTTCCAAAAAAAAGTGGAGTGTTCCTTTAAAAAAAAAGTAATTTTATGTAAAATATTTTTCTTGACTAGTGCAGAATCCAATTTTTTTTTTAAATACCTTTTGTTGTTAATTTTATTATCCTAAACTTTATTTTAGGTTTAAATTAGTAAGTACGCAAGTAAGTCATATACATTTTTAATGAGGAAGAAACTGTAAATGTATTAACTGAAATTTGAAGTCCTAAAAGGTGTAGTAACCTGAGCTGGTCTAAATAGGTAACGTTAAACAGAAGCGATTTGCTAGCGCGTTAACTCAACCAAACGCACCATATATGAGATTAATCAGATATATACAACAACATAAGTCATATTACAACTTGAATCTGCACAAAGGGCCGCGAACGTGAACTTGACGTGCTTGTCTGAATGTGTAACTCCCATTGTGGATGCGCTCTTCCTGTAACAATAACGCTGAAACACGGGCAACTAAAGCACAAATAATTTACGATGTTCTTTTACAGTAATGTTCTCATTATGATGTTATGTATATGGCAGATTGGTGCTGCACATCTTGCTTTTAACTGTGATTGCAGGCATCACTGCAGTGCGCGCTTGCAAATCCATAGTTTCACTTTTTTTCGTTAGTCTGGACTGCATTCTGTCCTAACCAATCAGACATCAGCAACCGCTCAAAATCCCAGAATAACCAATCAGAAAGAAAAATGACTTACTGTTTGTGGTGCAGCTGATGTCAGAGCCGATACAGTTTGCTGCTTCATCTTTCAACAAAAGTTTCTTTGCAAACTCTCAATAACAATTTGTACGACTTCAATTTATTTTTATTTTTTTACAAAAATGCTCCGAACAAACATATAATCCTCTGCCGTGATCTGGGACACTATTCAATAAATCATTGACATGTTTCCTGACGCTGGGATCTTTTGAAGTCTGCAGAGACACTGAATTTATCCGTTCAGGATTAATCTGATAGTAAAGTAAACGGCAGTCTGCAATATATTATATGAGGATGTGCAATGCCTTTGTTAACGTATCGTGTGCGGCGTTTGTCCAATCGATGACACTGACAGTTCATATATGCAAATCAGGACGTTAACCCAGGGTTTAGGAATGTACAGTGTGAAACCTCAACTTAGGGTTTAAAGCCTTATAAAGTGCTATACACGTTTCTAATTGTCACATATAGTCATACTTGTTGTGTAATATGGCATGGCATCGCTGGAAAACTGCTGGTTTGACAATTTTCTGCTCTGCTGTCCCAGATTCAGATTATAAATGTTTTGCGGCAGACGGCTCATGGCAACAGAGCAGCGTATGTCCTCACCAAAGAGCATGGAGTCCTGACATGGATACTACAGATTATAGAAAAGAGGTGATTTAACTAATGTAATATATACCAGCTGCACTTTAACTTAAGCATTGACATGTGTTTTCAGTCTCAGTCCGTTGTGGGGTCACTTTAGAAACTGATCAGAGTTGTTTCCTGCAGGAATGTTGACAGTAAGCTGTTGAGTTCGGTCATCGAGTTGCTTCATGCTCTGTGGTTCACTAATCTGGGTAATAAAGAGGGGAAGCCAGAAGCACACAGCACTACAGCAGAGCGGCCACAGACCTCAGGCAAATGTCTTCCTCTGACGATCATCAATGAGTTCCTGTGCACGCTGCTCACAGTCATCAGGCATCTGGGGTAAGGCCGTAAAACATCAAACGTCTGTGAAAAATGCATATTTCCATGAGGTCAGCTTACAATATTATAATAATATATCATGGTTTTCCTGTGCCAAAAACAGTCATGTATTAGTTTTTCGTGTCCATTTTCCACTTTCTCTCTACGCCTTAGAACAGGAATTCACAAGCTTTTTTCTAACAGAACCCCTTAGATGTAATACATTTAATAATTTAAGGACACATTCACATGTTTACAGCTCTCTGATGGTGGTTAATTGTCACGCAACATGCAAGTAAAAAAATATTTTTTAGTAAGCAGATTTTTTTGTTGTTGCTTTTTTTAAGAATCACAGCCTTTTTGTGTGAAATGATCAACAGGTTTTTTGAACGTGCTGTCGTGTCACATATCGTTCAACAGCCTTTTTGCTAAGACTACATTGCATTATGATAGATTCATAAAACAGTTCAGGCTGAAATGTGGGAGAACATGCAGAGTGAGGAACGACAGAAGAAAGGTTGGAAATGGTCATGAAAAACTAATTCAAGATTTTTTTTGATGCAAAAAAAAAACCTTGCTTGGCTAGAAACGTTTGCATACTTGAGTATGTTATGGGTAGATTCTGTTAATGTTTTATGCCCCCTTTTTTAAAGTCTTAGTTTTTATTTTTGGACTCAAACTGACATTTTTTCAAAACACACATTATTTTTCCCATACTCACCATTGTTGCAGCTCCACTCCTCCCAGTCTGTCAGAAATGCTCTGTTTAGTTCCTGTCTCTATGAAGCCCCTCCTTCTGAAAAGCACTATGTGCTCTGATTGGTTGGATGGACCAGTGTGTTGTTGTGATTGGTCAAGCGCTTTGAGCGTGTTTTGATCCTCAAACCAAACCGCGAGTTTCAACACACTATAACACAACTCCACCAGACCAGGACACTTTTTTGCGTTGCCTTGGGCGGGAATTATTTAAATGAGGAATATTGTGACAGAAGAAAACTCAAGACTTTAAACGAGGCGTTTTAGTGAGTTCAGAAACCGTGCGCACTGGCATAAAGAATAACTCCCTTTGGAGTGCTTTGTATCTTTGCAGACCTTTTCCATTCTCAAACTGCAACATTACACTAAAGAAAGTTGAACATGTAAAAAAAGCAGAATAGGACCACACACAATTCTTCATCAAACGCAAGGATATCGTTTTAATTAACCATTTGCTCTTTCTCTGTTCCTGATCAGGAGTGGTGTGAGCGCGCTTCAGCTGAAGGCAGTCCTGCACACACTCGACTCAGTACTGATGCATCATGGGACAGCTCTGAAGGCTCATAAAGAGGCAGGCTGGCTGACGCTACACCCACAGAAAGTGTCGTGCTCTGAAGTGCTCAGTCTCCTGCAGCGCTGGGCTACACTGGCCCGGGACGCCTCACTGCTGTCCGCTCTTCAGACCCTCGTCAACAAACACAGAGTCAAAGAGCTGATGGGTAAGAGTCCGAGTGCAAGTTAAAGGGTTCGTCCAATTCTGTCACTGTCGTTTGAAATCAGGGCTTAAAAACAAACAAAAAATATCAATCGGTTCACTCCGAGCAGAATCAATATTTTTGCGTTCCTGATTAAACATTACCGTTACGAAAACGGTTTGATTAGAATAAATACAGGTTAATAATGTTATTTTAATTTAGCATATACTTTAAACAAATATGTATAAATTAGGGATGAGACTTCACGAATATTCGATTAGTTGATTTTATTATAGAATAATGAATAGGTTGTGCGATTATTGTCTTTAAAAAAATCCCCATGTTTTCGGTTCTGATGCGCTAGTGTTGTGGCAAAACAATATTTAACAAACGCAGCATTCCCAGGCAAAAGAGACGTCAATATTCAAATTGTATTTAAAAGAAAATATACATTTATTCTGCAGAATAGTTCCCATTCTAGCCACACAGGCCAGCTGCAGGGTGAGGGTGAAAACCCACCAACCCTAACAGCCCAATCTGCAGGCAGAGTGAGACCCAGATAGGTGTTTTTCTGGTAGTCTTTATAATGTTCTCATCAAAGCATTCTATAAACACCCACCCCAGGGGGCAGGAACTGAGGAACCCCCATGGTTGCCTCAACCCCTCCCTAGCCTAGGGTCTTCTGTCTCAGTGTCACAATCACAGCTGTATCAACGTTACAGCATAAAGCTCAAAATACAGAACATATGGCATTCATATATTATCATTGAGAAAACACAGAAGCAAAAGAAAAGATTAAAATTGCTACTACACTAGTGACGCGTTCATGTAACCAAAGGGCGACGCTGCCAATAACGCACATAAAAGCTGTCAATCAACTATATCAGACAACAGAAGAACAACACGTTTTATCACACCGGAGCATGTGGGCGGAGTGGTAATATTTCCTCCAGAGCAGAGAGAGTCTTTCTGGAGATTACGCTAGCTCAGAACGCCCGTGTGACACGCTGGTTCAACAATATGTGAAATAAGTTGGGCTGCCCGTGCACGACTTAAGTTTTTTTCTAGACGACTAGTAGTAGTTCTTTAAGCCATTAGTCTAATCGCATATTTACATGAATTTAATTACTTAAATATTTAAATATATACATGAATGTGTGTGTTTTTATATATATAAATAATTATACACCGTACACACACATATATTATGTAAACACAAACTTTTATTTTGGATGCGATTAATCGTGATTAATCTTTTGATAGCCCTAATATAAATACATTTATTATGTTACAAAAAGGTTTCTTGAGCATGAAATCTGTATATTATTAGAATGATTTCTGAAGGATCATGTGACACTGAAGACTGGAGTAATGATGCTGAAAATACAGCTTTGACATCACAAGTAAAACTAAAAAAGTTATTTTTAATTGTAATAATATCGCACATTATTACAGTTTTTACTGTATTATGAATTAAATAAATGTAGCCTTGGTGAGCTCAAAAGACTTCTGACAAAAACAATTACGAACATTGACCAACCCCAGACTTTTGAACGGCAGTGAACACGGACAGTCCTTGGCCTTGTGGAAACTAGATGAATGTTAGACACACAGATCACATGTTTTGACACATTCTTGTTCCTAACTAAACATTTCATGTGTTTATTCAGGCTCTGGAAGAGAGAGAGGGCAAGGAAAATGCCACTCAGCAAAGCACGCTCAACTTCAGATGGAAAAACAGACAGAGACTGCAGACGGACAAGGGGAAAAACTGGAGCTGGCTTTGCTGGATGAGTGTAAACCACTTCTTAGAAACATCCTCACACACTGGGAACCCAAACCTGAACCCGTAGACAAGCCTGATTCAAGCAATCTAAACGTTGCAACTGCATGTTTAACTCTCAAGTGGGCCCTGAAGACATTGACCGAGAGCCCGTATGATGACGGCAGCACCTCAGCTCTTTTAAAATGGGTGAATAGCGTCATTCTGCCGCGCTCCGCTATCGTAGACGCTGTTCTGTCCGATGAAATCACGAGAAAGGACTTTCTAAGGTTGTATCACAACACAGCGCAAGAGCATGGCTCAACAGTGGACACCCTTCAGCTGTTCTCTAGAGTCATGGTTCATTTGCTCGAGGCGCACGGCGGGTTTCCGGACGTCATCCACCAGACGGTGTTACGAACGTGCCTGTCTGAAAATACAGATGATGGTGCCAAGAAAGGTAAGGCTACAGCCATAGAGCACATCAGTCAATCCCCGTCATTTCCTCTCTAGAGACTTAGCACTTAGTTCTCAGATTTAGCGTGTTCACACTTCGATTAAAACAAACTGTGTTAGTGTGGATCAATTGAACGAGTGCCATCCGAACATTGGTGGAAAAAAAATAAGTGGACTGAGAACTTGGACTGAGGCCCTATCTATCATACACCCAGCACAATGCGGCGCCAGATGCGACGGAAGTGTGTTTTGCTAGTTTCAGCCCGACGCAGTTATCATTTTCCCGTCCTGCTCCACCACGTTGTTCAAATGTATTTGCGACCATCTTTGCGCCCATGGGCTGCTGGTCTAAAAATGAGGTGTGTTCAGGCGCATTGCCTACAGCCATATCACCCTGTAGCCCAAGACCGGTTGCCCACTGAAGCTAAGCGGGGCTGAGCCTGGTTAGTACCTGGACGGGAGACTCCTGAGAAAACCAGGTTGCTGCTGGAAGAGGTGTTAGTGGTTACTACTAGGTGTTAGTTACGACACCCTGTGGTCTGTGTGGGTCCTAACACCCCAGTGTAGTGACGGGGACACTATACTGCCAAAAGAGCACCGTCCTTCGGATGAGACGTTAAACCGAGGTCCTGACTCTCTGTGGTCATTAAAAATCCCAGGATGTCCTTCGAAATAGAGTATAGGTGTAACCCTGGCATCCTGGCCAAATTTGCCCCTTGGCCTCTGTCCATCATGGCCTCCTAATCATCCCCATATACTGATTGGCTTCATCGCTGTATCCTCTCCACCAGTAAGCTGGTGTGTGGTGGGCGTTCTGGCGCAATATGGCTGCCGTCACATCATCCAGGTGGATGCTGCACATTGGTGGTGGTTGAGGAGATTCCCCCTTCTATGTAAAGCGCTTTGAGGTCTCAGAAAAAGCGTTATATAAATGTAACAAATTATTATTATTATTATTATTTTGGCACGTTGCTATTTTGAGGAAACTGAAATAGACTGCGCCATTGACCAACTGAAACCTGGTGTAAAGTCAATGGCGCAGTTATTTTTATATTATTTAAAGAGCGCATTAGTAATATGAGCCTATAGGCGGGTACACTCTGCTTATTACACACACACAGCAGCACACAAACATGCCATATATTCAAAATTAAAGGATTGCAAAGTAAAAGATTAATATTGTGTACATAAAGATATGGTGGAATCCGGCTTGTCCCGTAGATGGTCTTTAACCTCGCGCACGAGCAGAGCCGTTTCCTCGCTAGAGAAGCGTTCAGTTTTTCCGCTTGCAAATTCCTCCATGTAAATAGCGAATCTGTCATAGCGCGAGCACAACTGGCTTTTAAAGGGAATGGGACTCTGATTGGTTTATTGCACGGTACGCCAAAAACACACCTATTACTCATTAAGAGAATAGGGGCAACCCTTTTAGACCATGCGCCGGGCACACCAAACATTTTTCCCTTCGTTAAACTAGCAAAAGTGGATTTGGACCTGCCCTGAGTGCACTTGCGCCCTGCGCTTTAGACCATGTGCTTAGATCAGGGGTGGGGAACGTTGGTCCTGGAGGGCCACTGTCCTGCAGAGTTTGGCTCCAACCCTGAAAAAAAAACTCTCCTGATTGTAGCCGTAGTGATCCTGAAGACATTGATCAGCTGGTTCAGGTGTGTTTGATTAGGGTTGGAACTAAACTCTGCAAGACAGTGGCCCTCCAGGACCAACGTTCCCCACCCCTGGCTTCGGTCATAAAATAGGGCCCATGGTGTGCTTCGACTGAAATGTGAACGCAACATGGACCAAAGACATCTAAACGAAACAAAAACAAGATGTGATGTCACAAATGCTCAAGCATATCTGGTTCTTCTCTTCACATGAGCTTAGTGCCCACACCGGGGCATGATATCATCTGCCGCTTTAAATGCTCGAGAACCTCAACAACCCCCTCAGAAAATACAAGTTCAAAACGTTGACCTTAAAGACGTTATCTCAAATTATACGTCCCAAGGACTGGCTTACGTCAGTCGATCTGAAGGATGCATATTTTCACCCAGCCCCAGATAAAGTGGCTCTATGTGCCTGGCCCGTGAGAGGGTCAACTGGAGTGTGAAGGGTTTGCGTCCGAGGGTGATTGAAACAAATCAGAGCGGCTTCATCGCGCTCTGCTTATGATCGGAAATGGACTGTGTTTGAGCAATGGTGCGCACACATCGTCACTTTTCTCTGTTCTGTCGCGGATGCGTTATGTTTATTGCCTTGTCAACTGTTAAGGTTTATCTGGCCGCAATTTCTGCGCGTCAACACCCGTCGGTATCTTGAGCAGCCCCCGTTTGAGCCTATAGAGAGTGTGGAATTAAAGCTCCTTTCGCTAAAGGCTGCTTTATTATTGGCTCTTTCAACCGCAAAGCAGGTTAGTAGTGAACTTCACGCGTTATCGGTTCATAACTCCTGTATGCAGTTCGCTATGGATTACTCGAGAGTAACTCTCAAAACGAATCCAGCGTTTGTGCCTAAAGTTAGCGAGTCAGCTCTCGCCTGTAAGCAGGTGAATTTACGGGGTTTCCATCCGCAGCCTTTTTCCTCGTCAGAGGATGCGCGGCTTCATTGCTTGTGCCCTGTCCGTGCGTTGCGTCACTATGTGGACAGACCGAAAGCACTAAGGAAGAGTAATCGGTTATTTGTTTCATGGGCTACTCCTCATAAAGGGAAACCTATTTCGCGTCAGCGCCTGTCCCACTGCGTGGTGGAAGCTATTATATTAGGTTATAATGGCATGGGTCTCTGTCCTCCGGAGGGGCTGAGGGCTCATTCTCCCAGAGGCTTGGCTGCGTCGTGGGCGTTTCAGTTCAGGACATGTGCAGCAGCAAGTTGGGCTTCGCCTCACACATTTGTCCGATTTTATAGACTGGATATCACTGAGTCATCACTGGCTCATTCCGCCCTAAGTGTGTAAAAAAAAGAAAAAGCAGTACTCGTTGTGGTGTGTTTGTTACATACATCACTGAGTTGGTTGACATGCCTGCTTCAGACAGTATATCTGCAATACGGGAGTTGTCTATATCCCATAGTGAGATACCGAGCGAATGTTTGAAAGGGAACCGGGGTTACGCATCACGTGCAGTTCTTCAAGTGATGAGATTCATTCACTCACTGTAATGATATTATAGGTACTCTCTTCCCACCCAATTTTAGCTCCTTTTTCCCTCTTCAGAGCAAAGATGGTAACATTTGCTATTCCCCTGAAGGCTGGATAGTTTGGTTTAAAGCTCTTTATTGAAGAATGTTTTTGAAAACCCTGTTAAGATGATTAAGTTTGTTGATATGTTTTTGCACTGAAATATTGCTTGTTTGTTTTGTTGTCAGAGAGCGGTCTGAAGCTGCTGTCTCTGTACATCTATGAGCTGTGGAGCGGCGCTCGGTCACCTGACCTCCTGCTGACCCACGCCAGACTGATGCGCTCCAGGACCTGCAGCAGGACGCCCACATCTCACACACTGCTCATGTGCGGAGAGATCCTGTCTGCGCTCGACCCCTGACACACATTGTTACGCTAAATGGTAATAGATGTTATTGTTAAGTGGATCTTTTTGTAATTTTATAATTTTAAAATAAAAAAGATGAACGGGCCTTTTTGTGTTTGTGTTTTTTGTGTGCCTATTAATGATTTCAGTATGATTGCATTTACATCGCACTTTTTTTATAGTTTGGTACGGCCCAAAAAAACCCGCCCAATATTTGACCGTTTTGTATGGAAGCTCGTTTCTGCCATCAGTGAATAAATACAGCACAAAAGCTACTCACAACTCGCATCGTTCTCAGAACTGTGATATGACTACTAGAAAAGTCCCACAATTCATAGTTTTTCTCAGAATCATGAGATACAAGCATTTAAAGTCAAATTCTGAAAATGTATCATTTTGACTTTATAATTTGCTATTGCGAGTTTATATCTCACATTTCTGATTTTATTTCTCAGAATGACAAGTTTGTATCTCACTATTTAGACTTTATCCATCGCAATTATGACTTTCTCAGTATGGCTGGTTTATATCTCACAATTCTGACTTTTTTTTCTGCCAGTTGAGAGTTTATATCTCACATTTCTGACTTTATATCTCAGAATTGCAACTTTATTTCTCAAAATATCAACTATATTTCTCACAATTGCAAGTTTATATCATAATTCTGACCTTTATATCTCACATATCTGACTCCATTTCTCTGAATGGCGAGTTTATATCTCACAATTATGACTTTATTTTTCAGACTTGAGATTGCGACTTTTATTTCTCTGAATGGCGAGATCATGTCACCTTTTTTATTTTCTGTGACGGAAACAAGCTTCCACGGTTTTGAGATTACCAGCTGAAATGTCAGAACTGTCAGTCATCTATTGACATGATCACATGTTAATATTTCATTTTTTTCATATATTTGTAGTTACTTTTTAGTAAATACTGTATGTACATCTGATTTTCCATCACCAAATTATATATATATATATGAGATACACATTGATCAGGATATCATGGTTTAATGTCAGTTCGTAGGCAGTGATTTTTCAACAGTGTGTTTTCACTCGTGTACAGGATCAGATCTCATCATGGCTTTACTGTCTTCATGTGTCAGCTTCTTATTAGTATCTTTTCTGAGGAGATCCATAGCCTTTCATTAATGGCAAACCGGATTTTTTGACACGAGGACCCCTATAAACAAAAAATATATAATAATATTCACTTCATAAAATATTTATTGGTCGTTTATCCAATTAGTTGAGTATGTCTATAGATCCAACATGTCTTGTTGGTTATTAAAAAGCAGTATGAGAATTAAATTAAATTAGAAACCATAAACAAAGCAACTGCACAAATAAAGTATTTTAAAACAATGTAAAATTAACATCTCTAAAATGGCCACAGTGTGATAAATAAACATGTTTATACAGTGAAATTAGCTTTTTCATTCTTACCTTGGTAGTTGGCCTGTGTGTGATATAAGTGACAGAATCAAGAAGAAGAAGCCAATGAATGCAGCTAGAATGATCCAGAAGATCAGCACAACTGAGTCTGGAGAGAGACGGACGGTCAGACGCACATCAGCTGAACTGGGATCAAGAAGAGGATGTAAAGCAGCTCACATCTGTTGTACTTCAGTGCAGTGGCGTTCACAAAGACCGGGTCCACGTAATCGTAGTAGTACTCGTAGTCCAACACGTATTCAGATTCAGACTGAGTGGAGTTCTGCATTGTCTTTCGATTCGCTGATGTTGTGTGTGTGTGTGTGTGTGTGTGTGTGTGAATCTGAAACACCACCAAAAGCCGGAGTGAGTTTAAATCCTGGATCCCAGCAGGAGAATCAGGGCTTTAAACACAGTCAAGCCACGCCCCCTTTCACTGGATATCTGATTTAAACTGTGACATTTATTATACTGGGGATTTTCTCTTCAGTTAAAAAAAAGATCAATTAAATGAAGGAATGAAATGAAAAATGTATTTGTTAAATGACACATATAATAATAACAATTATGATGATTACTATTACTACTATTATTGATAATTGTTTATACAATAATACAATAATAATAATATACTTATATATTCTCAATAATTATTGTTACTATTTCTGAATATAGGATATTTCTGTACTTAATTGTACTTAAATACAATTATTATTGTTATTACTGTAATAAATAATATTTTTGTTAATTGTTTTTTTATTAACTTAATTATTGATAGAAATTATAACAATAATTACAATTAGAATGACTATTACTAATTATGAATGATGTTTATGAATATAGGATAGTATTTATTTTCTAAATATTTTGTTTATGTATTACAGTATCAATAATAATAATAATTATGATTATTACTAATATTATTGATTATTATAATTGATCATTATTTAAATAAATAACAGTAACAATAATACTTATTATAATTGGTAATTATAATATAGAATTAGTGAATAATTGAATCAGTACATTTGTTATTAATAGGTTCATAAATAAAAACATTATTATCATTGTTGTTACCATTAATTGAATTATTAGTAATAACTATAATTATAATATTATATTAATAATAATAATAATAATGTATATTTGTTAAATAATAATTACATAAGCAATGTTAATAATTATAACTATTATTATTGATGTTTATTTATCAAATAACACAAATAATTATTGTTATTAATAATAATATTTTTATTATCATAATTATTATATTATTATTTGTGTTATTATTTCGTAAGAATCAATAAAGTATCAACAACGATCTGCTAATTACAATATAATATACCCCAAAAATAAAATGTAAAATGAGTGAGAGCTTTGAGTCAAAATAATCATTGAATCAAAATATAGCTAGCATCCAAAAATAAAAATCCTAAATTATTTGTGCCCTGTTTACATAATAATAATAAAATTATGTACTTATAATTACTAAAATTATTGTATTTCATGAACTCTTTCTTCAACAGTAATGTAGTGTCTACCCTAATGTTTATGTAACTGTCATTTTGAAAAACTGTAAATGATTCTTGCTTTCATTATGTTCATGATTAATGATTATGTGTTCAAAAAGGATCTGTGATGATGGATTTATGATCACAACTTTTGCAGTGATGATAATAAGTTGAGACCATGGTTGAGACGTGTGGCCAAACCCATACATAAATCGACCAATAGTGAGCGAGCTACACGAGTGATCCCGCCTCCCGTGCGGGATTCCTCCAATCACAGGGCACGGTGTATGTTTGAAACGGCCAGTCTCAGATCCGATCACGTTACATGGACTTCATTGCTTACAGCTGTTTGTACATTGTCGAAGTTTCGTTTTCAGCCGAAAAACAAATAGAAGTCATCTCATCATCGAACTTTATTAACTAAAACTTTTAACCCACAATCAGTATTATACCGAGTATAAAATATCCGCGCGCTCGCGTTTCTGACCAATGGACAGCTTTTAACGCGTTTTAATTGCAAACGAATATGTGACATTAGAGTGTGGATTATTTATTGACCCGTTTTAAAGGAGTGTTGCACTATGGCGGATGGAGCGAGTCTAAACGCAAGTTGTTTGACCTCTCGAGCAAGGAAAGTCAATAACAACAGCGTTACAATCCCAGCGAACATGAGGAGGAAAGCTCGACAGAGCAACAGACGAGACATTCATAACCGGGTATGAGCAACAACAACACGACCCATGATTCACAGGCCAGAACTCAACCACTCTTCCCGTTTCTACATTCGGCTTCTTGAAGTTTGTTATTGTTTTTGTGTCATTCATACACAACTGCACGTCTATTGCATTGCATTGACCAGCATGCACGTTGAATGTTGACGTGCACGAGATGATTGGATGTATGAAATGTTTCATGAAGTTGTGTTGTGATTGCAGGTCGTCCTGGAGAAGGTCCTGGGCATCAGTGCCTCCAGCAGCAGTGCTTTAACCTGCGACCACAACACGGGTTTAGTGGCTTATCCTGCAGGGTAAACTTACGACTGTCTCTATATACGTGTTTTCTGTGTGTCCACACTTTAAAAATGCCACACTTATGTCATTCAAAAAAAGAAAACTGACGTTTACTCACACTTTTGACGTTACTTTTTTCTTCTTTTGTAAAACAAAAAGTTAATCTTTGAAAAATATCCTGACTGAATGGTGACCGGAGCTGTCAAGCTCAAAAGAAGCAAAGTAGCCCATACGATTTGGACTGCTTTATAATGGGAGTGAATGAGACCTTAGATTTTGAAGCCCAAAAAAGTGTGGCATCCAACATAAAAGTAATCCAAATGGGTTAATTAAGGCCTTCTGAAGTGAAGCCATGTGTTTTTGTAAGAACAATATCCATATTTATAACTTCATAAACTATAATCTCTGTACGGCTCTTACTGGAATCCAGTGATGGTTTATAAAGCTATAAATATCGATATTTTTCTTACAAAATAAATGTATTCACTTCAGAAGGACTTTATTAAACCCCTGGACCTGAATTACTTGGCTAAATGTTGTTTTTTTGGGCCTCAATCTCAGTTGCTATTCACTCCCATTATAAAGCTTGGAAGAGCCAGGATATTTTTAATCATAACTCTGATTGTGTGCGGCTGAAAGAAAGTCATATACACCTAGGATGGCTTGATGGAGAGTAAATTGTGGGATAATTTTCATTTTTGGGTGAACTATCCCCTAAATCTTAGTTTGTTGCATAAAGTTTTGTAATGATATCCGAATACTTGAAATATAGAGTTGTGTGGAGGACTTTTATTGTCTTTTTTTCTATGTTTGGAGCTCGACAGCTTTTCGCTTTTATTTATAAGGAAAAGCCTGCAGCCTTTCTTTAAAAAGAGGAAGAATAGTTATTCAGGTTTGGAACAACACGAGTAAATGACCATTTTAGATCTTAGGTGAACTTTAAACGCAAGTTAGACTTGCGATTGTTCTGCTCGGACATCTGTGGGAACGAGAGAAACTTCGAAACTAGTGTAAAAGAAAGCATGCAGACATTATAAATTGATTCATCATTTTATAATGTTACAAAATATTTCTATTTCAAATAAATGCTTTTAAACTTTCTATTCATCGGTGATTCCTGAAAAAAAATTGTATCACTGTTTCCACAAAAAATATTTAGCAGTTTGAAAACTCGAATTTGTATGTTGTAATTAATAATTTTTACTGTATTTTAATCAAATAAATGCATCCATGGTGAGCAGAAGAGACTTTCAAAAACGTATTTTTTTACTTGCGCCAAACCTTTGGACAGTAGTTAATCCAAACTGCACATTTTCTTTCACATGTGAACTAATGCAGATATGATGTTGTGTGTTTCAGTTGTGTTATTGTCATCCTGAGCCCAAAGAAAAACAAGCAGACTCACATATTTAACACATCCAGGTAAAGACACGCTTATTATCTTTACAGTGGCATAGTGTTGTACATTGAAACTGAATTAAATCCGTGTGTTTGTTACTTAGGAAAACCTTCAGTGCTTTGGCTTTCTCGCAGAATGGAAAATATTTGGTCACTGGTGAGGTAAGTGTTCTGAGATGTTTAACGAGGGCCTGAAGAATGACGACTGTGCTGAATGCCCGTAGAGGCGGTCCCTCACTGATCCGTACGGTTATCTTCTGCATATGTGGTAGAGGAGGGCTTATGTCTGGGCTTCTCCGTGCGCATTCCTGCTCCCCGCTCGTCATAGTGAGGCCCAGTGTCTGTCCCAACTCGGAAAACCAACAGAGAGTCGCTGTAGCGACAGCAGATCACAAGTGCAGTGCAATGCCTCACTTTTTTAGGCGTCTGACTAATAATGCTGCGTGTTGCGTTGGGGAGTTGGCAGATAAGTAAAAGAATAGTTCACTCAGAGAAAATGTGAGTGAAAAAAAGCCACTGGAAGATTCTTCAGATATTTTTCCTTGTGCGTTTCACAGAAAGAATAGCCTCAAATGGGTTAGGGATGGCGGTCATGCACAGTTCTCTGTTGTGTGAAGTATTCCTTCAACGGTTTAAGTTTGAGTCACAAGATTCATATCACTGCAGCTGCGTTTAGAGGAGGATTAGTCACCATTTAAACTCTTGAAAGGCTCATGTTGTCCTACATTCTCTGACACATGATTATTTATCGCTGGCTGCTTTTTCCACTCATGCTTTTTCTCACTATCTGACTGTTGAAAACTAGTAAATGAAAATCAAATCTAAAATAGCATACTGTCATACTACTCATACTATTTCTGCAGTGTGTACGAATAAAGTATCCAAGTTACCTGCTACATTAGCCTAAATGAATCGGTTTTTAATATAGCAGAGACTTTATATATAGAAAGTCATAGCGTCACTGCAGCTCCTGTTGCCATAAAAACATTCAGTGTTGTGAGACGCGTGCTTATGAAATATGTTTTTCACGCTATTTGAGCATAAGAAACTTTTATGGGACAGTTGATGTCAGATTTTGAAAAGTTTTTTTAGGATTTCCTCATTCAAGTAGACAGGACTTTGCCTTGGATGCCCGAGCGGCCCGGAGGTGTTGCAAATATGGCCGCCGAGTGAACAGGCTTTCCTTGAAAGGGACTTTTTAATATAGTCTGGTTTAATCTCATTATTGGCCACAATAGAGCGCACGTCTACTTTTTCAGCGCCATTGGTTCTGGATGCATTAAATTTTTTCCTTTCATTTTTCGCCTAGGGATTTTAAAAAGTTTTTGTTAATGAGTAATAACCATGAACCGAACAAAATCGGATACAAAGGTACAGGACTGTACTTCACCTTTTTAAGGAGAAAAAGAACTACAATCCCATGAAGCATTGCGGATGACATAATAAAAACTATAAACAAATATTAAGCTATTGTTTTAAATACATGTGTGTGGAATCAATTTATTCAGTTTATTGCAAAATTGATATAACATGTATAAGCGGTTTGATAGCGAAGGGAGATTGAAGATGTGTCCCATTTTGTGTACTTGTGCTCTATCTGGGCCGTTTTATAGTGTAAATAGTGTCAAAATTACCATATAAAATTCATGCACTAGATGTTTTGTATATAGTACATAGTGTATGGTGTGTCATTTGGGACACAGCTTGACTCTATTACGTCATTTGCAGTGCATTATGGGAGTGGGCGGGGCTAAAGAGTTCTTTTGGAGTGTTTTGTTTCTCTGATTGGTGGAGGTTTTTGCAGAATCATGGGTAATGTAGTTTTTCACCATAGATTCCGCTGTTAAACACTTATAATGTGAACTGATGGCTTCAACAAAGGCATATGTAATCGATGAACAACCTCTTGGCCCGCAGTAGGTCTTAAAAGCTGTATAAGTTAGCATTTAAAATAAGTTCCCCTACAGAGAATATAAATAGGCTTTTTTACTCTCGTAACCTGACTTTTGCACTCTATAGTTGGGTAGACCAATCTGGATGTTGGGTTAGCACACATTTATTATGATTTCATGCATTACTGTTACTCTTCTTCATCTGTTCACGGTCTCTTTCCCTGTTGCCGGGCAGAGCGGGCACATGCCCTGTGTGCGTGTGTGGGACGTGGCAGAGCGGGCGCAGGTGGCAGAGGTCCAGTGCCACAAGTACGGGGTGGCGTGCGTGTCGTTCTCCCCCAACGGGAGCTATATCGTGTCTGTGGGATACCAGCACGACAGGACCGTCAGCGTCTGGGAGTGGAAGGTGGGTTTGACAGACGTCTGCCGGGATGCTATGAACCCCAGAAAAGTGATATTGGACTCGGAGTTTAAGATTACAAAGACAATAGTGCATTAGTATTCTTGTAATCTTGACAACTTTTATTTCTACATGGGTTTGAAAACGGTGTTCTTGCAATTCTGTTGATGTTGCAGAAATGAAATGCCTTATCATAGTTTAATGCAAATTAGTTAAAATGTTTTCCCCTCTGAGGCCCTGTTTACACCTGGTATTAGAAAATGCGTTTTGGTTGATTGGATCACAAGTAGACGAGAGACACGTTCCCGTTTACACATGGTGTTTCTCTTGTCCACTTTACACCACTTCTGTCCTGATTACTTTGAGGGGAGGGTCTATGGGTGTTAAATGTGTTTTTCGATCTAATGGGTAAAATAAGCTCGCGCAATTTACACATGAACTCGGAGGAGACAATGGGAAAACACACAGAGAGTAGCGGCTCTAGTTTCTGATCTGACAGACGCAAGATCACGCCGAACGCTGTGAGTGTGTGTTAGAAATCAGGAATGCTGAGAGAACACTGCGTTTGGTATGATTTTAATCTTCAAACCAAACTTGGGTCTCCATCTGACAGTTTAAATCCCGTCTGGCTGGTGCGCTTCCCATAATGTTTTCGACTACCTCTGGAAGTGGTGGAAAGTGGACAAGCTCAAAAGGTTTTAAGACCCCGTTCACGCCTGTATTTAGCGCCGTCCACTTGTGATCCGATCGACCGACACGCATCTTAATACCAGGTTTAAACGGGGCCTAAAAAGCTTTGAGTTTTTAAAGAAACTTTAAAGAGCCATTGGAGACTTTAGTTCATTGGACTTTAAAGAATCAGGAGCATTATGTCACTTGAGCTAATGCGGTCTTCAAATGCTTGTGGGAAGATCTGTCCACTCGCGCACAGTCACAGCTTTCAAAGGATGGACGAGTTCGACACATGCAATTGCTTTTTCATACTCTACCTTGAACAAACTAAATACTTGTATTGTGAACAAATTCAAAATGAAAATGATTAATTTCCATCCCTTACCTACACCTGGGATCACGAACAAGCAATGTTTGTTATTGTGAAAGCTGAGACCATTCCCTACAGACTCGCTTTCTCTTGTTCTCGATATAGAGATTATAGATATAGGCCATACTATTATTTGTATTATATTGCACCATGTTTAAAAGCTACACTTCGCAACTCTAGTATCATCTGGAGTTTTGTGATTCCCAGTTAGTAAATAAGACGTCACTCACTTATTCATGTGAATCTGAACTCGAAATGAGGGTGTATTTGCTGCGGCAGTGTGGGACGCTGCATAGGGAACTGCCAATCGGGACGCAGCTGGTGAGTCTGGTTTACAAGAACATGTAAATAATGCTTTTAAATCTTCTCCTTGCTTGTAGAAGGGGACTGTGATCGCATCCAATAAGGTGTCCAGCCGAGTGCTTGCGGTGTCGTTCTCGGAGGACAACAGCTACTTCGTTACGGCGGGGAACAGACATGTTAAGTTCTGGTACCTTGACGCCTCAAAGGAAAGACGGGTGAGACGCTTGACACATGTTGCTGCTGTCTACAGATGCACTGAAAAACACAGTTTTAAAATACTTAATATCTAGAATCATTTTAATTGTTTTTAAATGTTATGGATCTTGAGGTGTAGTCGTAGAGGGACAAGTAATCACCCAATATGGCAGCATCCATTTAAAGATTTGAATAATTATAAGCATATACACAGAATGTTTTTATTTTTTGCATGCTGTTTTGTAATGTGCTACAATAGCATCTGCCACTATCTTACATCAGTTTACACTTCGTGCAATGCCATTTTCTCTTAATGTGAATGGCATCTGCACATTTATTTTGGTGCTTTTCGCAACCTTAGAACTTCAAGTGTGTTTAGTGCAGTTTCCTTTGTTTGCCCACATCCTTCTGTGGCTGGGTTTTTGTTTTCTTACCAAAGAGAGCATATGCACACGTTTTCTTCACGTCGTTCGTGGAGATTGAACACCTGTTGTTGTCCTGCAGGTGAACAGCACAGTGCCTCTGATTGGTCGCTCGGGGCTGCTCGGCGAGCACCAGAACAGTCAGTTCTGTGGTTTGGCGTGTGGCCGCGGCTCTATGGCCAGCAGCACCTACTGCATCACACACACGGGTCTGCTGTGCCAGTTCAACAGCAACCGACAGCTCGATTCCTGGGTCGACCTCAAGGCAAGTCATTTCATTGCTGTGATCCATCCAAACTCCTCTAATAGGGCTGGGTTTAATCCAGTTCTTGAGTTTAGTCTGATATCGATTCTCAATCAAAACTTCACTAAACAATAGGCATATTTCGCCATCCAAGAAATGGCAATAAGCTTTGTTGCTTTTGATATGTCAGCTGTCAAATTCTGCCCGTTTTATTATTAAATTTAAATGATAAATACCGTTTTGGCGCTCTTTAATGTGACTGCACAAAATAAACATGAGTGAACCTCAGAAGGTCATATACAGTAGTGGCCAAAACTAATGTCTGACTTAAGAAGATTTACTACACACTTTATTCAAATATTATTAAAAACCCCCAAAATTGAATGACAGGCAAGTCAATAGTTTTTATGACACCAATTGTATTATAAACTTATTATATAAAAAAAAGGTCTTATGTACAACTTAATGTTTCTATTCAAATCAGTTTGTAATTTTAAACTTTAATATTATAGTAATGTAGGTATTATTATGAAATTCAAATGATATATAGCGTTTTGGCACTCTTTAATGTGACTGCACGAAATTAACATCAGAAGGTAACTTGTATATAAATACACAGTAGTGGCCAATAGTTATGTCTGACTTAAGAAAATGTACTACTTCTCTCTTTATTCAAATATTATAAAAACAAAAAAATTTATTGACAGCCAAGTTAATAGTTTTTCAGCAGCGGCTGGTCTTAAAGGGACAGTACACACAGTATCCGCTAATTATCTCTGTCATTAAAGTTAATCAAAGAACAAAGGGAACAGAGAACATTACTAACCTCTCTAGACTAAAGAACTTTTGTAACTTTAATAAGGATTGGTCGATATATAATTTATGCAGCACAGACTGTTTGATAACTTTATTCAATTTCTGTAGTGTAGCCTTTGTCCTACCTGTTAGACAGAACGGGCACAGGTATATGATATTGTTTTAATTTTTATGGGTTTATGTGAGGATTGTTTGAAGTTCACTTAAATTAATTTGTTATTTTTTGCCTAATAGCCTAATAAATGTTGATTTTTATCCAGACATCAATGGCTTATTGATCGTTATTGATGTTATCAATAATTTAGTTGTTGTTGAGAATACACATTTCATCATTATTACTAATCTGTGTGTGCATTTTCCTTGAGAACCAAGCAAGTTGACTCATGAAACCATTTGTTTATTATATCGCAATATTCATCTCAATAATCGCAATATGACATTTTCCCCGAATCGTGCAGGCCTAATTTAAATCTGTTTAAATTGCTCTATATCAATCATTTTAAACATTTATATAATGCCAATAAATTTCAGTTGATCATTGTAGGTTTTTCCTATCGCGATGAAGAGATAAAATCCCACATGCAGGCATAGATGATGATCAATGTGAGTGCCTGGATGTGGAATTTTATCTCCCACAATTGTTTCGTCTTGTTCCCCTTTCTGGAGCACCAATAGGTTTGTTTTTTTGAGTAGCAGATGCACTCTTGGATGATACAGTTTTGGTCAGTTGATCATTATTGTGAAATAAACCAGCAGAATGCCAAAAATAACAAATACTAAAAAAAAAAGTCTAATGTCCCTTGTAATTTGTAGTAATCCCCATTTTAAAAAGTACATTTGCACACATCCTAAATAACCCAGTATAACCCTACAAAATATTCAAGCATTTATTACACAACATGTCTCAGAGACAAATAGGACAGGATTTATAGGATGTTCTGTATAAAGTATGCAGTCATGTGTCTTTGTTTTGCTTCTGTAGACGACGTCATCACAGTGCTTGTCGGTGAGCGAGACGTTTGTGTTCTGCGGTTGTGCTGACGGGACGGTGCGCGTGTTCAGCCCTCAGGACCTGCGCTACATCACCACTCTGCACCGGCCACACTGCCTGGGGGTCGACGTGTCTCAGGGCACACAGCCTGGGTGAGACACTTTCACACCAGCCTGGGCTGGAATAGAGCTAAAACCGCCTACGCTTGTTGACTTAAAGGGGTCATATGATGCTTTTTAATGTTTTCCTGCTTGATCATTCACTTTTTTTAGAATCTGACTCGTCTTCAAACTGATGCTTGAATACAGATAACATTATTAACTGTGTACAATTGCATAGAAGCCTTGAAAGCTGAAGCTCGTGATTATGGTTTAGGGCGTTATGTTTCCGACACATGCTCGAGGTGTTTGGCCAATCACAGCGCACTGGGGCAGTTGGCCAATCAGAGCACTGTGGGTTTTTCGGAAGGAAGGGCCTTGTAGAAATCGGCTTGTTTTTAGGTACACTGGGAATAGAGGAGCTAGAGTTATGTACAGTATATTTTTAACCTTAAAGGATTATAACCTATTCTAGTACACCTCTGACACCATACAAAATAATGAACTTTTTAAAATGGTGTCATATGACCACTTTAAACTTTTCAATCAATTGGTTAAAAACGCATCGGTTTCCTTTTCTTGCTATTTGATAACAGTAATGTATGTTTGCATGCCAATGCCATTTAAGTGTCATGATGTTAGATGCAGTCACATGTTAAAATTAGTGCAGTTTTGACCGATGTGTCATGAGAGCACTGTGTTTTGGTGTAAGGACCCGTCCTGTGTGAACACCTGCTTCCACCATCAACAGTAAATATACAGGGGTTGGACAATGAAACTGAAACACTGGCCAATATGGGTTTGGAGGTTTCACACATATACATGTGCATCAGTAAGAGCGGAGTGTGAAGGTTGAATTAGCAGAGCAATAGCACAGCTGTACATAAAATATTGCAACATAATGGGAGAGTTCAAAAGAGGACAGATTGTTCGTGCGCGTCTCGATGGCTCATTGTGACCAGCGCTGTAAGTCCATATCGAGATCTGTGGCATCCACGGTAATGTCGGCATCCCACCACATCAGACGAGCCACATCCAACAGGAGGAACTGTCAACGCAAGAGGAGCTGTCTGAAAGAGATGTCCGGGTACTAACCCGGATTATATCCAAAACAACATAAAACCACAGCTGCCCAACTCACTGCAGAATTAAATGCGCAATTAAAGCCAAGCCTTTGGTCAAATCTTAGGGTGTGGACAATGAGAAACATGTCTTGTTCTCTGAGTCTGTCTTTCCCACATCCGTGTATGTGGTACCAATGCATGATAATGCACCAATACACACAGCAAGACTTGACAGAATGGTTAGGGACTGGGTCAAAATCGCTTTGGTGAGTGAGAAAAAAACGCATTAGTTACATCGATGTACAAGTCACATTTTATTATTACAGTCTGAAATAATGTAAAATACTGGTGATTTAAATGAAATATTTACCGACATTATAAACATGTATTTTAGTTTCCATCACTCAAAAAAAAAGATCTTCAAATTTATGGAATTTCGTTTAAAAAAACATAAACGGTGTCTAAACTAATTTAAAGCTAAACTGAATTGCCGGCATGTGGGAATTTGGCAAGTTACATGTGAGGTGAGATGAAATATTGAAAATGACTCTTTACCGTCATTTACCACATGCAAAAAACAAAGATGAAATTGAGTTTAAACTATATCTGATCTACAGTTTTTCTACTTTAAACGAAAGGAAGAAAATAAATGTTTAAACAAATAAATCTCCTGCATAAAAAGGCTGTGTGAGTGAATGAATGAGGATGTGGGAGAAACAATATTTAACATGGAGTCCAGTGCAATATTGTTCAAAGCTTGCAAAACAATAGAAATAGAAAGCCAGCGTATGCTTTAATCCAGATCTCACGTACCTCTCATTCTTCACAAATCCAAATGTTTCTATATTCGCTTCCATTTATACTAAAACTCTTATTCTTTGTACTTCACTCGTATCCAAAAATCTGTTAAAAAGTAAAAATGGCGAACGTGAACAATCGCAAACATTTTCACATACTTTGTTCACTTTTTTTGTGAGAAAAAATAAATAAAAAATCGCAAACATGGTGTATTCGGCGTACCTTAACTTTGGATTATAAATCACAGCAGGTTTCAGATGATAAAGAACGTATTCCAGAAAGACATATAGCTTTATCTTCACAACTGTTCTAAGTTTAATGTTGATTCATTTGATTTATTTCGCATTTATTGAATTAAACATAAAATAATTTTATATATTTTAAGTTAATATTTAATTTCAGCTAGTGCTAAAATAACTAAAACAAGAACTATAAACCTATTTATAAAAAAGCTAATAAAATGACACAAATTAACTTTAACTAGAATTAATATGAAAATATAATGTATAAAAATAAATCCAAATTTGAAATATTAACAAAGTGTAAAAAAAATAATATATTTTTAAATATTAACAAAATATAATAGTGTCAATGCTAAAACAACTCTGGTGTGTGTGTAATGTTGGCAAAATAAATTAATTACCAGTGTTCTTGTGGTTTGAATGATCTTATATGTATAATTGTTTAAACAATTTCCTGTTGAACGGCATGTTAAAATCAAACATTTAACCTCAAACGTTGCATATCTTTTCTCTTTTCATAGGCATTTGTTCGGTGCAAACCCAGAAGCACAGTATCCAGATACCCTGGCTTTAACCTTTGACCCTGTGAGCAGGCACTTGACGTGTGTGTATAATGACCACAGTGTGTACGTATGGGACGTGCGGGACGTTCGCAGTGTTGGGAAGGTCTATTCAGCTCTGTACCACAGCGGATGTGTGTGGAGTGTGGAGGTGCGTTACTCACAGACCAGTTCATGTTGAGATTATCAGATGAGCGTCACGCATAAATGCATAATGTCCTCTGCAGACCTACCCTGATCTTGAAGACTCGTCAGCATGTCTGTCGCCCGGCTCTTTCCTCACCTGTTCGTCTGATAACACCATCCGCCTGTGGAGGAGTGAGTCCCCGCAGAGTCACGGCTCAGCTCTCGGCCTCCGGCACAACCTCTACAGCCAGGTACGGACGACTGCATCGGGGCGGGACGTCACAGCTTACAAAAAAAAATTCATAATCATTCTGAAAAGCAGAGAAAGCATATTTTGTCTTTTTAATTAGTTGTTTAGGGTTCGTACGGTCATGATAAACCTGAAAAACTTGTGTACTTTTAAAATGCCAATTTTCAGTCCTGGGAAAATTTGGGAAGAATAAATAAACCCAGAAAGTTTTTGGAAAAGTCGTGGATGATGGTTTCACAAATACCTGTATAATAGAATCTGATTTATCCGTGCCTGAATTTCGGAGTTTGATTGCTGGTAGTGCGCATAGTTTTACTAACGCCCCTCATTTTCCAAAACTAAATTTAGGCCCGGGTGTAATTGATGATATTGCTTGAACAAATGACAGTACTTAGGATTCGTGAAGTTATGTTCTTTGATGGCTGCGACAGTGCCAGACGTTACTCCGTTGCTCTAAATGTCCTCTTAAAATACTTTTTGTTCATCCTTGAAACACAAATGAAGATATTAAAGTCATCATGAAATCAAAATCGACCCCATTTACTTTGTTAGCGCACATTATTAGTCTTGTGGTGGACCATTAATCCGTGCAACTTAATGCACAGGAAACAAAATTTGCTCTGGATTGGCGTTCCTTCTCTGATGTGAGTTTGATGGCTTGGGTTGAATATCCTTAAAGGAGAACTCCGGTCAATTTTAACATTGAGCTCAATTTTTAGTAAATTTGGAGTGCTGTCAATACAGAGAACAACGACAAAAATCGGTGTTGCCTACACTGTGTTATCCTATTTTTAAAATTTGCACCCTATTGACTTGAATGGGGCAAGTTTTAAACCTGCTTTTATCCTCTTAACATATTTGATGTGTCATACAAGTGCCCAGCCATGTTGAGTGATTCCTTAAGAGTGAACACGAGTGAATCTGACTGCAGTAGATGTGAAAGATATGAATAAAAATGATGTTATATCAGCCAGCGCAAATACCTGTATTTAGTTCCTGTTTTCGGTCGAAGTCCAAAGTAGTCGATTGTCGAGTTCACGCGCATATGTTTAGTTACTATGATCACGCGCGTGAACTCGACAATCGACTACTTTGGACTTCCACCGAAAACAGGAACTAAATACAGGTATTTGCGCTGGCTGATATAACATCATTTTTATTCATATCTTTCACATCTACTGCAGTCAGATTCACTCGTGTTCACTCTGAAGGAATCACTCAACATGGCTGGGCACTTGTAATGACACATCAAGGATGATAAGACTAAGAACTGGTTACATTTAAAACTTGCCCCATTCAAGTCAATAGGGTGTAAATTTTAAAAAGAGGATAACACTGTGTAGGCAACACCGATTTTTGTCGTTGTTCTTTGTATTGACAGCACTCCAAATTTACTAAAAATTGAGCTCAATGTTAAAATTGACCGGAGTTCTCCTTTAAAGGGTTTTTTCACCCAAAAATGAAAACTATCCCATAAATTACTCGTCCCTCAAGCCATCCTAGGCTTCTTTAAATTACTTTCTTCTTTCAGCCGAACACAGTTATATTCAAAAATATCCTGGCTCTTCCAAGCTTTATAATGGGAGTGAATATTACCTGAGATTTTGAAGCCCAAAAAAAAGCACACCATCCATCATAAAAGTAATCCATACGATTCCAGCGGGTTAATAAAGGCCTTCTGAAGTGAAGCCATGCGTTTTTGTAAGAAAAATATACATATTTATAACTGAATAAAAGCCTAAATTAAATCTGTTCATCGTATAAATTGATTCTGTTCAGAGGACTTGGATTAATCCACTTGATTCATATGGAGGAACAGAGTAAATGATGACAGAATGGTTTGCCAGTGTCGTCTTGTGTTCATTGGTTCATTGTATGTGATTGTGTTGCAGGACATTGCAAGGATAGTATATGTGGACGATGACACGCAGTACCTCAAAGCTGAGGCTGAGAAAGCTGAGGGAGGAGGCCAGGATGGGAAATCTGGGATCAGGGTGATGGGAATCAGCCCAGATGGACAGCATTTGGCAGCTGGGGACCGCAGTGGGAACCTGAGGTGAGAGGAATGAGGGGTCTCTGCAGAGAACTAAATCGTGTGTATATATATATATATATATATATATATATATATATATATATATATATATATATATATATATATATATATATATATATATATATATATATGCTGAATCGATGGTCTCTTCTTCAGGATCTTTGGCTTGCTGTTTATGGACGAACTGCTGAAGATCGAGGCTCATGATTCGGAGGTCTTGTGTCTGGCCTTCTCTCCTAATGAGACCGGTAAGTGAGCCTTTATTTCAAATACATAGATTTTGTAATGCACAACTGCTTAAAAGGGATTCTTCGCCATTGGCAAAATGAGCTTTCAGTAAAACTAGGTTGCCTATGCAGTAGAAAGTTGAATTTTTTAATTTTTTATTTGGTGCTACCTTACCAGAGAGAACTGAGGAAAAAGGCTATTTTGCCAAAGAAGTAGGGAAACACCCATAATGCACTGGACATGCTGCTGTCCAAGGCCACTCCCATCAGTCTGCTATGGATACGCTTGACCAGAGTCAAATACCGCCTTGCTTTAGCAGGAAATGCCTCTTGGCAAACTTTCAGTCATAATGGTGGCGACTTTTATTGTTCCAATGTACAAGAGTTCAAAGAGTAAATGTTTAGCGGGAGTGAGTTACTTTCAGTTTCCAGTGAAGGATCCAGTGTGTTGTGGGCAGTGGCTAAAAGCTGCAAAGAATACGGAGAGAACGCCGTGACGGAAAATGTGAAAAACCTGTGTGTTTGTAGGCAACGTTTTATGCCAAAAGGAGAGGAAAAACTGAAACAAAGTGCCATTGTCAGTTTGTCCCGAAGCACAACAGTCGCATCCAGATTAGAAAGCTGTTGTCATTGTGTTGCTTTTTTACCATCATTCTGTTTAAAGAGTGACAGTACGTTACCATTTCCAGAGATAATAACTCTACCCTTACAATAACTGTCCTGTTAATAACCCTCTGTCGATCCGACGGTCTGTGGGCAGGGATACAAAATGTGGAAATATAATCTGTAGTTTTCACTAAAGCCCTGGAGCTTTCAAAAATCCGCCGGATGATTTTTTAAATATTTTTTTTATCTCAACACAGAGAACGAGTAAACATTCTTCCTTTATAAATACTACCGACATTGTCATCACAATGCAAAGCAGGTTGAAAATCAGTGAAGAAGAGAAATGTACACTAGTGTTAGACATGCTGAGCTGAGTCGTGATTGGCTCGTTGTAGTCTATATCACTACAAATTGTCATTATCTACAGTGCAGAAGAGTGTGTTTTTCCCGTCAGGTTTGAATCTGTTGGCTTCTGCGAGTCGTGATCGGCTCATTCACATCTTTGACATGGAGAAGAAATGCAACCTAGTGCAGACGGTTTACGATCATTCGGCCTCCATCACTGCCATCAAATTCACAGGTCAGTTCACAGTCAATAAATACTTCAACTAAAGTGTTTTCCACCAAATTTTTCGGCTGTTTGGACATTTCATACATTTCTTGTCTTTCGTGCATGTGTTTTTGTAGGTGTGAGTTCAGACTTGTGTATGGTCAGCTGTGGAGCTGACAAGAGCATCTATTTTCGATCTGCTGAGAAGGTGAGGATGAAGTGGTTGCGTTTAGATTTGTTACTGCTATAATGTTATAGAGGCATCTATCTTCTCATATCTACTGCATCGAGGTTTCACTCGGATAGATGAGCAGATCATTCAAAATATCATCATGCTTTTGGAGATATTCAACAACAATTATGCAGGCTAAATATGCCATGGGCTCCACATTCTAGTTTTTTTATTTACTTATTTTATATTATCAATGTATTACCCTCTGATACATCAATTATTAAATCAAGAAGGGAAAGAAAATAATGCTTAATGATTTAAATAAATTAATATGGTGCTCTATATTAGATTAAAAATGTCATATATATATATATATATATATATATATATATATATATATATTACTTTTTGTAAAATATAAATGTATGCTAGGATAATATAAATAAATAACTAAAAAAACACCTATACTTCATAGGGCCCTAATTTTATTTGTGCTAATCTTTTAATAAATATATGTAAAATTGTGTAAGTTCCATGATTTAAATTAGTAAGACATGCTTTTTTAAACCAATTAAAATTTTATTAAAGGGGAAACCAGAAACCAAATTTGCCTTGATCTTTTGGTATATATGAGGTCTTTGTGTCATTAAAACGTCCTGCAAGTTTCATAGCTTAAGACGTCCTCCCCATTATAAACGAATCATTTATTTAATCAAGCTCTAAATACAGCTCGTTCTGGATCCATGGTAAGAAGTGACGTCACGGTACGAAGTGACGTACCAGCGTTTGCATATGACCGCCTCCGTCACAAGACAACTACGCTTAAAGCGCAAGACAACTACGCTCATTTCGTATCGTTGTCGCGCCCGCGCGCTGCGCGCCTCACAAGTGTTCAGTCGACGGACAGCGAGTGGGTCTGTGTACAGGGAAATTACGATGCCACGCAGATGTGCTGTTCCTGGCTGTGGACAAACAACATCTTTGAATACGCTGCGAAAGATCCAGACGTCAGGGAAAAATGGATGCACTTTATTTTTTGCAGACGTCTCAGTCACGGCAGTGTTAGTTTAAGCGTTTGTTCTATACATTTGAAGGATGACTGTTTTGAGAACAAATCCCAAAATGATGCTGGCTTTGCCAGAAAACTGTTGCTCAAAGATAAGTCCGTGCCGAATATTCTGGGCTCAACAACGACGACGCAAACTGAAAGTAATGTATTTAAAACTTTAAACTACTTTTTAAATACGCTGAATCCGCAAATGTTCTGGCTGGGGGCATTAATAATTGATGCATAGGCACTGACGTTAGCCAATCATAACAGTGGGCGTTAACACTGAACTCTTAAAGGGGAAACACCCCCAAAACAGACTGTTTGAATCAGAGGATGAGAAACAGGGTGGGAAAGGGTCATAAATCACTACATTTTAAAAGTTTTTTGTAAAAAAAACTATAGTAATACTATAATTGCACCTAAGGGAACATAATAATAAAAAAAAAAAAAAAACATGTCATGACCCCTTTAAAACATTAAAATGGAATTTTAAACGGAGAGGAAAAAAACGAAATGGTTAAAAGGCTTTAAAAGACCAGTCCGCTGTAGTGGACATCATCATGTGTCAAAGGGTTAATCTGAAAAATTAACATGCAAATAGATTTCTTGGATTTGCTTTTGAATAATGTGCCTTTTAATGCCACTTTTTTTTAAATGTACCTTCTAACTATTGTTGTTGTGTGTCTCTGCTCCAAGACCTCGGAGGGCTTGAACTTCTCACGATCGCATCACATAGTGGAGAAGACCACACTGTATGACATGGACCTGGACGCCACGCGCACACACACGGCCATTGCGTGCCAGGACCGCAATATTAGGTAGGGCTGTGTGAGGTGTTATTACCGCTTCTACTGTTAACTTCTGATTGAAAGGGTCAATTCATATGTTTGTTTGTTTTATGCTCGGTACAATAATAATTTGTCTCTTGCATTTTCAGAGTGTACGATGTCAGGAGTGGCAAGATGAAGAAGTGTTTCAAGGGCTCCCTGAATGATGATGGGACAGTGCTCAAGGTGTGTGTGTGTATAATGCTGTTTATTGTGTAACTGACTACCTGAGTAAATTGTTTGCAGTCAAAATCCTTTGCATTTTTAGCAATAATAGTTTTTCTGCTCTCAGGTCCAGTTGGATCCCTCTGGGATGTTTCTGGCCACCAGTTGTTCAGACAAAAATATCTGCATCTTTGACTATGAGTCGGGCGAATGTGTGGCCACCTTATTTGGACATTCGGGTACGTTTATTTTTCTTAATCAATGATTTAATTCTTACTCTTCAGAAATATATATATATTATATACACAACAAATTTTTTATTTATTTATTATTATATATATATATTTTTTAATGTTTTGGGGTCGTCTTATTGTTGACCAAACATTTCTTCCCCCTCAGAAATTGTTACAGGAATGAAGTTCAGCCAGGACTGCCGGCATCTGATCACTGTATCTGGTGACAGGTACATCTTTTAAAAAAAATTTTTTTATTACCGGTACTGATTTTTCAAGAAACTGTTTTATACAGTATTAAAAAAAGGGGGTATACATTCACCTTTTAAATATTTTAACATTTTATTCCGCTATCAAACAACGTGCAGACGTGGATTGAAGGATTCCTGTGGGTCCTTAAAGTCTTGTCAAATCAAATTTAAAGCTGTAAAAAGCCTTAAATATCCTAAATGTTATAACAAAAGTCTTAATTATCATTTTAAGAGGTCTTAAATTTGTGCATGAATAAACGGGAATCATCATACAGTTAATGTGATTATTAAACTTCAATAGGTGATGATTTCATTGAACGTTCAGTGATCAATTTAAAGTCAAAATGTGGCACTGCTGTGTGTTCAGCGCGGTTTGCATCCAATAAATACCATGTTTGTGTAATAAGCAATTGCTTATGATCTTCTTTAGTTGACTTATGGCAATATTTAATATATTTTTGATGTTTGAAAGTGTATTTCATTTCATCTTTGGGTGAGCAGCTGGGAGTAGTAAAGCATAGAGATTACAAGTGAATTGAGCCGCATATGCTGAAAGGCACCAGTTTTGTTAAATGGCTGAAGTAAATTAGACTAATACAAATGCTTTTGTGACATTTTGATATTCTATACTCTGACATTAGGAGCAACCCTTCAAATTCTTTCTTAAAAATATTCTCTGCTCAACCTTACCTCAGTGCATGTTAATAACACACTCACTGACTCCGATCACGGTCTAATATGTGTTTGTGTGTCCAGCTGTGTGTTTGTGTGGCGGCTGGACTCTCAGATGACCAACTCCATGAGGAAGAGGTTGGCGGAGAGAAAGCAGAAAGCAGGCCTGAGGGTTCAACGGGCCCCCAGCAAACAAGAAGTCATCAGGTTGAGTCATTTAGCCCCGTGAAAACGGCGAATCTCATCTCTTCCTATGCCACATTCACACTAGAGGTGTTTGCGTAGATCCAGTTTGAGTTGATGTGTGTGTAAATTATGTATATTTTAAGCAGCTTCCAGGGGCATTTGTATTGGTGATCAAAGCATTTAGCAAACGTACCACTAGCAGTGAGCAGCGTCAACAAAAACCTTGTTGGGTGCGGTTACATTTGCTTTTGTTTGGTCAATTTTGTGGGCACAAAATCCAGTCAATTTCCCCATGTACACTTCACAACTGGTTTGACTGAGCTATGCTTCATGCATAGCTAGCTACACAGATGACAATAGATTGCTGACCTCTTTGCCCACTGCATTTTAGCTGTGAAATTTTGAATTGTCTTAAATGTTATAACGAAATCTTAATTATTTGAAGAGGTTTTAAATCTGGGCACAGTACAGTACACAATACAGCTTAATAGATTGCTGCAATCATGAAGTTTTCATTTAACAAATTTAACCTTTCACAATCTGAGCCTGATGAATCTTGACATTGCTATCCTGGAATATGGCCACGATGTGTCTTCATACATGGTTTTTTAAGAAATGAAAAGCTACACACTCCATTAATTAGAGTTAGAAGAACTGTTGGTAAACATACAACATGCTAGAAACATAATAATCACTGCAATAATGATCCAGTCATAGACTGTTAAATATTTGCCTGTTTAAATCCAAACAGTGACTTTTATAGTGTGTATATAATAAGCCTAAATACAGTCGGCAGAAGTAAAAAGCTGAAAGTAATACATTTTTTTAAAAGGCATTTTCCATAAAAGTTTGCGTTAAAATAGTTTGCAAGAGCGTGATTTATAAACTCAATGAGGCTTTGAAAGCAACTTGTGAGTTAGTTTGCCTGTTTGGTGTGAAGACATTTAGCCTCTTGTTAGAAACCACCTTTAAGACAAGTAAAAAAAGAAAGACTATCTGATTTCATTATTTTCCTCTTTAAATTGCTGCTGTTCAGGAGAGAGACCTACATCGCTGTGCCCTGTACTGCACTGCCTCACATGGAGGAAGAGGAGGAGGAGGAGGGCTTGATGCCGGAGGAGAGTCCAGAAGATGCTGTGGACGACTGCAGGACTCCAGACAGACTCGACTCCACGGATGGTGCGTTCATGGTGCTCTTCTCGGCTAGCCTCTCGATCACATCAAGTTAGGGCCCTATGATCATTCCCAAATTCTGTTTTATATTTCATTTTTATCATTAAATAATTTTAGTAATCAAAAAACTTGTCTAATTCAAATCAACTTCTACAGCTTAACAATTTATTAAACTTTCAGAAAAATGTAATTTTCAAGCTCTATGAAATGTTTAATTTTCTGTTGTATTTTTTCTGGATTCTGTTTTAATGGTTTAAGTTTTTATAATCAAAAAGCATTTCTAATAAGTTGAATTCATAAAACTTTACCTATATATATATATATACATATATATATATTTTTTTTACAATAATAGGGCCATTTCAGAAATGCTATTGTCTGTTTGAATTTTTCTGGATTCGTGATTTAATAAAATTGTATAAAATAATTTTCTAAAACGATGGTTATCGGATGAAGGCATTAAAGCATTAACAATTAATCTTTGAAAATGTAATCAAATGATTTTTTTATTTTTTAGCAAACAGTCGTAGAACAGTTTACTTTATGGTTTTAATTAAAACTAAAGATAATAATATTATGTATCTGACAATAGTTTTAGCAAATTAAGTGATTCAGAGCAGCACTGGAGATGGTTCAAATATAGAGAAGACAGATGCTGAAAAAGATTAGTTTGATTAATTATTCAGCCCTACTTTTGATTTATTTGTCCAAAATGGTGCATTCTGCATTATACTGTAAATTAATTTATTAATAGCCCTTTTTTTTGTCTGCGTTTTACACATGGTGGGAATCATTGGGCCCTACATCAAGTGCAAATGTCTAGTTTTCTGTTTAAAATTGTATTTAATGGGCTTGACTGTTACACTTTAGCATCTCTGGATTCTGTGGTGCTCCAAACCAATGGCAAAATGCCCATGTGGGTGCGCAGACTGGTATGTATGTTCCTGTTCTCAATAAATGTTCTTGCATATTGAATTCTGTCATGACGAATGGATCGGCTTGATATGGCAGGGTGGAGGAGGTGAGAGTGATGGCAGTGGCGTAGATAATCGAGCTCAGTACCAGCCTCAGGGACGCTGGGCAGTGCAGTCAGATCCGCTAGCCATCCGCACAGTACTGGAGATGAAGAGCATGCAGCTTCCCCTGTCACACACTCCCAGCAGAGCCGTGGGAGAGGACGAGTTCGAGGAAGACTCTCGCTTCCACCCGCAGAGTTTGGATAGTCTGTTGGATGAAGGCGTCGAAGACGATGATCTGGATGAAGAGGAGAAAACTTGCAGTGTAAGTTTTGTTAATTTAGCATGAACGGTGTCAGTGTTAAACTGCCCGTTGCGTCATCATGAACTTACAATGTATGAATCAAACTCCTTAAAGGGGTGGTTGATCCACTTTCCTAAATTTAGTTAGTGTGTAATGTTGCTGTTTGAGCATAAACAATATCTGCAGTTACAACGCTCAAAGTTCAAAGCAAAGGAAGATATTTGCTTTTAAAGAAATCGTTTTTTAAGGACTACAACAAACGGCTGGTAGGGACTACATGACATTCCTCCCGGGTTAGTGACATCACTAACCCTAAAATTTACATAAACCCCGCCCCTGAACCCGATTTATAGATTGTCATGACAGAATATGCTAATCAGTGACAAGATAGTTAACTCCACTTCAGCTACATAAATTCATCAACTAACCATTCAGAAATGTCCTGTTGCTTCTACATGTTGTCACTTCTTCTTGAGTCTCCATCATTGTCTGACTCCGGTTTGAACATAAAAGATTTTCAGTGCATGTATTAAACTTTCAGAAAGGTAAAAGGACATGAGCTGTTGAAGCTCCGCCCCCTGTGCCGGGAGCAGCAGCTCATTTGCATTTAAAGGGACAGACACAAAACGATGAGTCTTTGTTCACCCTCAAAAAGTGACAATTTTAACATGCTATATATATTTATTCTTGTGAAAAGAGCATTATAAGACCCTTTAAGACTTCTGACAGTTTGTCTTTTTCAATGTGTCATTTTATTATATAAATGTTGGTTTTACAATCTAAATCACTCCAGAAAATCTCTGTCCTGTCTTGCCTGCTCTCGAGGCGGGTGATGTTTTCTTACATTTAATTTGCTTAAAGCTGCAGTCCGTCGTTTTTCCTCTTTGTCGCCATCTCTGTTCGAAATCTGCAATTGCAGTTAATCGCGGAATTATTAACTGTGCGTGGGTAGTAAATCGGCATGAAACAGCGCGGATGAACACAATGTATTGAGGCTGCCGCGTCGCTGTGGATACTGTACTGTCATCAGCAATCTCAGAGTATACTTTATGAAAGTGTCAACATTAGAATTTTCATCGGAAAATGTCATCTGAACAAGTAACATTCACTTTTGTTCTGACCAAATTCGGGGGGTGGGGGAAGCATTGCAGTAACTATATCATGCTGATTAAATCTAACGATTGCTTATATCACGTCAAAACGTGAAAAATATATTTTTTCTGTAGCCACTCTGAAGTCCGAAGTCTTTTGGGTTTTACAACTGGTGAATCTCCAGTTGTCACTGGTGATTGTCGCTTTAAACTTTTTGGGATCCGCCATACCAAGTGCTAAGCTAAATCTCCACCTCCATCATCCACACACGCTAGCCGGGGACTCCTTCTCTCTGTGTACAGAAGTGACGTAATGACGCAAAGACATGCTCGAAATTCCCGCGGAAATCCACCAGTACCACTGGAATTAAAATCATTATTACAAGCTTACCGTTTTGAATCGAGGTAAGGCAAGCAGATCGTTTTGAACACTGGCTGGTTACGTTTTTTTTCAAAAATGTCTTTTTTGATATTTTTAAACCCAAAAAAGTGCCGGACTGCAGCTTTAAATTTAAATGATAATAATGTTAATAATAAATATTTGTTCAAACCTGTATCATTTTCTTTCTTCTGTTGAACGCAAAGGAAGATATTTTGAAGAATATGGATAACCAAACAGTTGATGGACCCCATTGACTTCCACAGTCGGAAAAAAAAATTACTATGGAAGTCAATGGGGTCCATCAACTGTTTGGTTAACCATATTCTTTACAATATCATCTTTTGTTTTCAACAGAAGAAATACATTAATGCAGGTTTGAAACAACTTGAGGGTGAGTACATGATTACAGAATTTAAAATTTTCAAGTGAACTATCCCTTTAACAACTGATCATGAACTACTGGGAAAAAAACATGGACATTTATTAGTGAAAATTTGTCTGAACCCTATTTGTTAGTTTGGTACTCTTGGTCTTTTATCCCTGGCATCACGTGACCAGATATTGGAGAGTAATATTTCAAGCCATCTAGTGGGACAAACAACCTAAAATCTAATACTCAAAGAATGAGCCAATAGTAGTAGTGATGCTTGTCTTGACAAGAGTAACTTCAATTACAATTGTAACCACATAATTGTCTGCTGCTATAACTTAAACATAAAAGTGTTTGTTTATTTCTTGTAGGTTTCTAGAGATGGGTTTAGCTCTTCTCTCCAAGGGCCAGATTTCCTGCAGTTGCCACATGGAGAGGAGAACTTCAATCCCAAGCACAGCTCACCAGAGAAGACTGGATACATTTTGTACCCTGCCAACAGCACCGCTCTATCCACCGGAGAAGGGTAAACCACTAATAACATCTGGCTGTGGTGCCTTTTCCATTTTGGGAATAGGTTTATTTGCATTTATATGTTTAGCAGATGCTTATCCAGCAACCGGAGAATTGCTGCGATGCAATTTGTTTTAATATTGGAAAATGCCTGGATGATGAGTTTGTCACATTGTGGTGAATACTGAAAAGGAAGTGGTCCAAGTATCAAGCCCTGAGGTATCCCAGTGTTTGATTGATGTTACCAGTCCCCCACATTGAGTGACATTTGAGTTAATTTAATTTGAGGTACTTTTAAGTCACCTGATGTAGTTTTGGTTCCTTGCCACTGTCGCTTTTGGCTTGCTTAGTTGGGGACACTTAATATTCAACAATATTATTGATCTGCCTGCGTTGACACCATTATATCTGAACTGAGCTGGACGATGACATCTCGCTTTTCTCCAGAGTGGCTATATATACAAATTAACTAAATTAATAACTTTTTTTTACAACAAAAATAACTTTTTTAAAACAAAAATTAACCATCACTGAATTTAAGCTGGACTGTGACACTTTTTTTTTCTTCTAAAAACAAACCTTGTTGCATTTGAAACATTCTGTATTGTAAAAAGCACCATATAAATAAAGGTGACTTGACTAATAATAAATCTTTTGTTGTTGTTTTGTTTCTTCCCTTTAGAGAGTTCGATGTTAAAGCTCTGTGTGAGGGGTCAGGTGGTGACCCTGAGGACGAGGAGCTCAGCCCAGATAGCGCTTGCTCTGCTGAGAGTCCAGCCTCCCACAGTGACCAGCCCCATGACCGTACGTCACATTACACACTGTGTGCTGCAGAGCACGACGTGCCCTAACACACTAGTAGTGGCCTTGAAGAGCTGAAGATCCTCCTGTTGATGTGACTTTATCTGTTGTTGTTGTTTTTAGAGGACACAGACTCGCTCAGTCAGGTGAGCTCCACGGGAAGCTCGGGAGTGGAAGAGGAAGAGGATGAAGAAGATTCTGGAGCGCTGCTTCGCCAACATTTCGACACTCTGGGTGTGGCTGCTAATGGTACAACTTCAGCTCTTGTGCTGGTCTGAAAATGCCCGACTGTTAAAGGATCGGTTTAGAGAAAAAGAGTATATTAAGCATATCTCAAAGGGCTTCATTAGTTTTACACTAAAGGCTGGAATACACTCTGGTCCTACCAGACTCTCGTACATTTCATTTGTTCAGATAGTCTGGCCTCTTTCCTTTGACAAGCGTTGACTTCCTTGTAGGCGTGTACTCTGGATCTGCCATAACCAATCGCTAACGCAACTCAAAACTCAAACTAGCGCTCAACGTCATCATTCTCAGCCACTCCCTCTGTTCGCTGATTCGACCGGTAAAAAATTGACCGGAAAAAAACCCACGAATACACCGCAAACCCAGACGACGTTCTGAAGGAAAAGTAAAATTCAGCGGAAGTACATAGGAGGGCGGAGCTACTCTACAGAAATTAAGATTTTTTTTTTTTTTTTGCTAATTCACAGTGTAGTAGTCAATGCTAGTTGCCAAAAATCAGAGCCAGTGTGCAGTGGGGGTTGAACAGATTAGTCCACTTCAATGGTCTGCCTTGATGACGCTTTATGCTTGACGTCGACTAGTCGCTGATCATTCATGGCCTATAGAGGGCGCAACAGGATAATAAATCTGTATCCTGAAAAAGTCCACTTTTACTTTGAGTATGCAGTTATTTGTCATTTTAACAGAGCGCTCCACAAGATATGTTTGATTATACCATCTGGATACTCTGTAAAACATGCATGACATGATAAATTATGTAATCGCTGTTCTAAACTGATGCTGCATTACACACACGCACACACACAGACCGTAGCGCACTTATCATGTGAAGATCGCGTGCACACAGATTCATTCAGTAGCGCAGAAATGTATTATAATCTCTGTTCTGTGATTTATCAGAAAAATATGCTAGAACTTCCTTTTCTGAGCTATTTTATTTAGTAACTAAAACCCACAGCTTCACTATTAGTAGAGAAACACTGTCAGGTGCAATTCACACGCAATCGCTCTCTCTCACACTAATGCATTCATGTAAATGTAATCTTTACTGTGCTACTTTATCTATATCTTATTCAGAAGGAGCAGAAATCTCTGAGAAATATAAAGAACTGATAAAAATAAGCTGTTATGTAGTGTCAAATGCCATAGCTGTGCTTAAGGCAACGTGTGTTTGATAAACAAATAACCCTGAACCTTGAGCTGAGGTGACTAATTGACATCCACTCGACTGTCATCACATAAATGTCGACTTGAAAAAATCAGAAGTCGTTCAACTCTTAGTGTGCAGATATTAGGTGGAGTTGACCGTTGCGTAGTGTATGATGGGTGCAGGTTTAGGCCCCATCCCCACTACTGCGTTTTCGTTTAGAAACGGAGACCTTTTGCTACGTTTGCACCTCCCATCCAGACTACAACGGCAAAAACGAAGACCTAAAACGGAGAAGTTTTGAAACGCTCCGACCCCTTTTTGCGTTTTGAATCTCCGGAGGGCGTTTTAGTGAAGACGGTCAAAACGGAGGACTTTACAAACGATGACGCAGAGGCTCACGCTCTGCTCTATGATTGGGTGTCATCAGTCATGGCGTATCCTTCCCTGATTCGTCAGACACCCATCACATGACCCGTCCCCGGGAATAAAACATACAAAACCAGCCTGGACTACGTAACGTTAGTGACTGCAACATGGATAACGAATTACAAGTCTTCAACTACATGTCTTTGCTAGCAGCTGTTGTGCAAGTAAATTCTGCATTTTACAATGCTAATACTGCCTACATGCTGTTTACAACGGCACGCGCATGCCCAGTGTTGGTGAATGGTCACGTGATCCGCGTTTTCAGTCGTTTTAATGTGGACTGAGATCAATTCTAATACGCAGCTAAAACACTGGTGTGGACGGAGATTGTGTTCGTTTTAATTCTCCGTTTCTAAACTAAAACACAGTAGTGTGGATGAGGCCTTAGTGTATAGGCCAATTCACACTGCCGAAAGATGGCAACTGACACTTGGGGTTTTGTTGGATCAGTTTACCCCACATGTTGAATCTGTGTTTGTCGTGTGTGTACTGTAATCCGGTGACTGTCTGCGTTGGTTGGCGTCTGATGGCGCAGAGGAAACTGTATGATGCTTTAGTCATGTAGTGTATTCCAGTCTTAAGATGATGTTGAAATCATTATTGCCGATCTAATCTGCTGTGGAAACTGTCTTGCAGAAAAGTTCAACACAGACTTGAGCTGTCTGCAGCCCAGCGGCACAGAGAGTAACTTCCTCAATCCCCGTCTCAGTCTCTCCACACGCTTCCTCTCCCGCTTTCAGAGCCGCTTCCGGTGAGTCCACAGCGTGCTGTCAAGCTGTGCGATGGAGAAACATGAGCTTGCACTTCTAGTTATCCCTTCCCTTTTTAGATCTTAATGAAATGAGTGAAGTAGCTGTGTATATTGTAGTGGTGAGTCATGGTTTAAATGACATTGTTGTGTGTGTGTGTGGTGTTTCAGCACTGTAGGGTCTAGTAGCAGTGCTGTTTGCCGGCTCGCCGCTTGTCTGCCCAGTATACCCGATGAGTCCAGTGATGGCTGTCAAACCCTCGACGCAACACCGGTATGATACTCACTCTCATGAATAATGTTATGTACTCGGAGTCTGAATGGTGTGTGTATTATACAATATGAGCGCGCTGGTTCTTCATATCGGTCTAGACTCGGACTGAACACTAATATGCCACATCATTGTGACATTTCTTCAGCTTTTGTTTTTAAAGCCAGAAGAATGAAATGGCGCAAGCAATCCTAAATTTAACCACTTCTTCTTTATTGTTAAAAATAATGTGTGATGCCATTTGTTTTTCCATGTGTAACCCCTATGTATATTAGCATCTCAAAAATGTGATTTTAGGTTTTCATAACTCTTTAAAGGGATAGTTCACCCAAAAATGAAAATGTCATTTGCTCACACTCATCTCTTTCTGAACCCATGAGACTTGCATTCATCTTTGCAACGCAAGTGAAGATATTTGAAACCTGAATGATTTTGGTCCCTGCGTTCAAAGGTCATTCCACCAAGATCATAACACTGCTTAATCCATGTAGATTACTTTTTATGATGTAGTTTAATCCAAGTCTTCTGAAACATTGATAAATGCTCATACTGTACATAGAGTGCATCATCAAATATGGGAAACAGTAGCTCAAATGCGCTCTATGTACTTGTGTTGATCAAATGTGAATAAAAAGAATATAAATTACAATTTATATTTTTGGGTGAACTAACCCTTTAAATCTGTTCATCATATAAAGTTACTTACAATTACATTTTTGTGTGAGCTTTTCCTTTAAGTCATAAGTGTATATCTGCTAATTTTGTCAATGTTTAGGATTAAACTTCTAGGAAAGATGACCTCAAATCTGATAGACATAAACCGCGTTTCCACCGGAATTGACCGTTCGCAAAACCCCGCCCTCGAACGGTTCTCGTCCAATCCTAGCTCAGCAACTGTAACTAAGGAGAAGGACCTCCGTCAAACATTGCGATTTCAGCAAGATAGTGAAACGATGCGCCTATGGCAGTGAGGTCTGCACGGGCTTAAAACTTAAGCCCGAACCCGGCCCGTACCCAAAATAATTTAAACTGACCCGACCCGAACATTACGGTTATATTTTAAGCCCGACCTGAGGTGCGTTTCTCACCTTTTTATTTTATTTTTATTTTTCATATGCTGTATTTTATGATTGCTTGCAACTATGATAAAAAAATAGGCTACATGTACAAACACGTTTCACTACGGCACTGCGGCCCCTCATCAGTCAGCAAACAAGAGGAAAAAAAAAGAGAGCACGGACTTACTAATTACGAAACTTTGATGTGGTTGAACAGGTACACAGTCACAAATTCCTCTGGAACTCAAACATTAAACTTCAAAACAAAGTTTGCGCAGTTGCACAACTATTCACACAAATATATCCTTCTCAGTCGGCTACGAGTTATGAATGAAGAGAACCGCATCGAGAGTTGATGGTTTCAGCGCGTCCTCTGATTGCAGTGTTGTGACTGAAATAGTGCGCGCGGGAGCACATGCGCAGAACAGTTTTGTAAAATGATATCTGATCAAATAAAAATTATTGATATATAATTTAAAAAAACTGTTTTGTGCATCTGCTCCCGTGCGCTATTCTGTCTATACTTTCTGTCGTGCCCTGGAGGATATGTCTGCTGCATTACTCCAAAACCAATCACTTAATGTATGGAGCTCAACCCACTATGTGTCTGGTTCTCAATTGTTTGACGGGCGTAGTAACAATAACTAAGGGGCGTGGCTTTTGCGAACGGTTAATTACCCGGAACAATTTGTCCCAGGAACTTTTTTCCGATTAACTTTTTTTGCCCCAGACCGGTTGCTTTCTGCGTTTACACCGCGGTCTGAAGTACTGGGAAGATTAGGTAAACTGCGCGCGACTGCTCGTCCCAGTCTGCGACGCACAGTAATCAGTTTTGAGCGGCACATTTATAATAAGTATGGAGGAGATTTAAACTGTGCTGCTTGTGATGTATTGGTTTACTAACGAGGAAATTAACAAAACGGCAGAAAAGAGACGAGCACTGATACTAAAGCATGTTCAGAAAGCTCGTAATGCTATAAATTTTGACGATGCGGACATTGGCCGTGAGATGGCTGGGGCGAACACGCAGAACATTTCCTCTTCCACAAATACGCTTAATAAAGCCTGAACCTCGTCGTCGGTCCAGCTGTGCGTTTTTTTTTATTTTTTTTTTTATTAAATTCAATATTTGCAGACAGACGACTCTTACTGCATGAAGCCACGAACCGCATAGTTTTGAAAATGTCGGTTAAAATAGAACGCTGCGTGGAGTCATCCAATCAAAATGCGGCGTGATCACAACCAATCAGCATGTTCAGTGCTCAAGTCTCACCCCCGAAAGTTCCCGAACTTTGAAAAAGTACTACCTCGCCAGCAGGGACTTTCGGAGGGGGAAATATTTACCTGGAACTTCATTTAGACCCTGATTCCTGCAATGTAAACACAGAGTACCAGCCCAAAGATCCTAGTTCCTGCGGTGGAAACGCGGCTATAAACTAAAAGCCACGCTACTTCTAGTTCCTATGCTCGAAGTAAAACTATACAGTAGCTATAAACATAGGATATGATAGGAGTTAGGAGATGATAATATTGGTTCTGTCAGTATAAACAATATGAGATTTTGACAAAAAAAAATTCTATTAAATGAGTACTTTTTCAATCGAACTCAATAGTTTGAATTACTGTCTTTGTCTTTTGGACTTTTTGTTAATGTTTTCTTTTTCTCCTGCTTTTAAGGACAAGTCAAAGCTTCTGTCAAACAACAGTGGAAGCATTGAGGAGAATGAGAAGAGTGGTATGTCCGGTCACCTGTTAATACAATGCATTTTACTTCTGACTGTGAGTGAAAGTGTTCAAGACCCTTATATACCGAATCGCAAAAAAGTTCAAGAGAGTAGCAGTATACTGTTAGCAAACATCTCAACGCTGTCCTAAGATGCTGGGAGCAGCATTTAGATGAATGTAATGATAGTGAACATGCAACAAAAAGGACAGCAGTGAGAAAAAATTGCACTTTATGCAATAGCAAGATGCTTTATAGCATCAAACACGAAAAAACTAGTCCGTGTCTGTTCAAATTGTAACTATAAAGCAGTTCTTCAGGGTGTTCATGTTTTTCTTGTGGACTTTCTGACCTCAACGGACTGAACAGAAGAAATGAAATGAAGACTCCAATGAGTTCTACATATTATGTAATCTCCATGTACCAATGGTAGTTCAAAGGCGTTTACCAGCCAGAGCAAACATTTTTAGAAAGTTCACTCTGGGAAGCCATTTCAAACTCCAGGTCATTCTTCGATTTCGGTTGAAGTGTATCGGGGCCTTAAGAATAGAATTTGACTGGTCATGTGATCTCAACATGTCTGGTCCGATGATCCTCTCCATGTAAAGTAACTTCAGTCTTCAGCTCTAAGAAAGTACATGGATTTTATGAATATTCATTTTATGAAGTACTTTTATTGGTTTGAGCTCTTTAACAACATAATTTTAAAAAATCCTCTCAGAAATGCTGTGATTTGGAAGATATTGGATGTTCTGGCACTGTTTTAGTCATTTAAAATTTAAAAAATCTTGTCCTCCAGTTACCAAGAAACGTTCCTCGATGTCTTCCCGGAAATCTTGCCGAAACGTATCTTTGTTACGCTGGAAAAATGCTCTGGGAGGTCTGTAAGAGTGTGTTGGGTGGTTTTTAATGTCTGGGGTTTTAAAATCACCAATCAGAATAATTTCACATGGGTGTCTTTGGCTGCATCCCAAATCGCATACTTCCCTACTATAGTAAGTGGAAAACGGTACGAATTCACAGTATTCATTAAACCGTAGAAGAAAAGTTCCCTGAAAGTTCTGCTACTTCGGCCGAATTTCTGAAGTGTGCATCCAATGGACACTTTACTATCCACGGGAGAAGATTTTTGAATGGCAATAAAGCTGTGCAACTGACACTAGTTGGTCACATGACAACATGGCAGACGTAGTATACCAAGGTTAAATCCATACTACACTTATTCATGCTCTACTATGCAGAAGAACATGCCTAAGTTTCTTAATGGTCATGACGTACTTACTAGGGCTGGGTAAAAAAATATAGATTTCTCGATTGTAATCGATTGTCATTTTTACAAACTGATATCGATTCTTAAATCCCACAAGTCATCCTGTTTTCAGTTGATGAATGAATGGAACATTGTAGTGCGCATCCCATCCTATAAGTAAGGCGGACTCGCTCTACATTATCTCGCTTATTACATGGCTACCTACCAAATAAATCAATAATTTGACACAATATTGATTTAAAAAGGAGTTTGATTTAAAAACGATTGTATTGCTTCCGCTAAAGAACACTGTCTCCATGGCAACGCTCTGTTTTTCATGGCAAAGGTGTGTTATCCTTAGCAGTTTCTACATTAGAATTCAACCAAGCCATGTAATAAATCGCAATAATCTTTGTGCTTTGTTTCATATCAATAGTAGCAAAGTCTCAGATTTCTAATTACGTCCATGTTCTTACAAAATTCAAAAACACAAATACCATTTTGTCGCTGTGGCATGAGATCGCTCTGGCAATCGAATTGCAAGCTTGTGAATCGAAATCGAATCGATTTGTCAATCCCCAGCCCTAGTACCTACTCATGGAGTGTGATTTCGGACGCAGCCTTGGTGTTTTCATGCTCAGTTTATCTCTTTTAGGTTGTGGTTCTTGTTTCTTGGTTTTCTTTGTGCAACTGGGGTTTGAACTACCAGCTTTAAAAGTCACATTAGAAGTTTTATTAAAAGAGCACAAATCCAAATATGTATTTTGTTCTTTTCAGAAATCTCAAACAAGACCATTCATTCCAAAGCTGCCAATAATACGGTCAACGCTACAACAATTCTTGCCACCAAATCTGCCAGCAACACCAAGGATGCAGATGCATCGGTCACACGTTCCCGCCAAAGCTACATGGGACCGACTGCAAGCTCCCGCGCTAAGATCGCGCAGAGCAACTCTGTGGAGGGTCTGAACGTGTGTGTGTCGGAGGAAACGCCGCTAAACACCCTGTCCTCGTCACTGGACACAACTGTAGAGCAAAGCAAAGAGAACATTGTCCCTCCTTCCTCTTCGGCTCTTCCCTCGGGACCGTCTCATCCGACTCCTGCCTTGGGAAACCACAGTGCCCGGGCAGCGCTTCGATTGGACCTCGTTGGCCCCGGCCTGGCCAGTTGGTCTCCGGTGTCGCTCAAGACTCGTCTGGGGAAAGTGGAAGGTCCCGGGTCTCCGTGTCGACAGGCTTTGGTGACGCCCACTGAGATGCGGTCACTGGGGAAAGAGTGTCGGAAGCAGATCATTAATATTGAGCAGAGTTTGGCTCCGAAGACTTCCGGCAGGTTCTCAACGGGGTCCGAAATGTTTTCCGGGAAGCCCAGAGTGTCGGAAGCCGGTCACACGGTGGTTGAAGACCTGCAGTTTACAGGGTCATGCGAGAACACGCAGACCTCGGGTCAGATCGCAGTAACTCTAGACAGAGAGGATTCGACAGGACACGACTGCCTTGGGGAGAACACAGGTAATTTGTAACTCCGTCTCTGAGTTCGGATTGCTTATAATAATCCGCGCTTTTGAGAGCAACATCCGTAATGATCTATTATCAAAGAGAAGCTTTAACCCTTTAAGCGACTCCCCCTTTTTAAATAGACATGAAAATGCACATGCCGAACTTAAATGGTTGTAATTCAAGAATGCTTTGGAATATAGATGTAAGATTGGTCTTGTTTTAAAGAAGACATTTGGCAGATTTTTGTAGAAGTGAAATAAATTAAAGTTAAACAGAAAAAAGATATACAGTGTTAAATTTAATTATTCATATTTTATATAAAATATATATTTTCAAAACCTGGAGGAAAATGCAACAAAATCAAAGGCAAAAATCGGAACAAGTTGTGTTTCAAATTTGAGGCTGATATCTCAAAAAATCAGCTTTCAGTGAGATTTTGTTTGTGCGCAGTACCACACTTCTCCACTAGTTGACATTACTGCCCATATAAGGGCGGCTCCATTTCCATATGTTGTCCGAGTGATCTGAACCATTATTTGTACAATTTTCATACAATTTATGAAGTAGACATCCTATTCAGAAGTAGTGTTGGAAGTTTGGCACATTTTAAATGAATTAAATCTCTAAGAAACACAAAAAGATCCCGTATGTGCATTATAACTCGCTGCCACATCACAAATGGTGAATCTATTATTATTTTCTTTATATTCAAAACATTTTCAGACCTTTTTTTCTAAAATAATTGAATGGATGCTATCTTTTAAACTAGATTTTAAAAGATTTTAAACTATCTTTCATGATTTTTCATGTTCATTACGATTTCAAAATAAAGGTCTGAACACGCTTTAGGAGTATGAAAATATTATTGTTGCACATTGATAAATTACGGCTCCTCTGTAATTTATTTTGAAAATCAGTCACCAAATATGTAAACTAGAGATTGTAAGCTTTCAAATTATATATAGTTTGTCAAGATTAGTTTAGGTTTAGTATAGGATATTACTGGTTTAAATATATAATGGCTGTGTGTCCCCCTGTGGATTTCCGTCAAAATAAAAGTTCAATATATAAATGTATATAGTATAATGTGCTTGCATGTTTCAGTTTTTTTTTTCTTCAGATTAATCTTAATTTGGTATTTTTTCCTACCAAATTGTTCAGCCCTGCTACATACTAAAATGCATATTAAATGGCAAATAAGTTGTTGACCATGAATGCAGTTGTTTCAATATTCTGGTCAAGTCTTAATTCTGAAAGAGATGCTCCATAGACACTGAAGTATTCCTTAATACATACAAATAAATACTTCCATCTAGATGTGCACAGATCCAATTTCGTGTTTGCGTTGCTCAAAAATCAGATTAATATGGGTTTATGTCTGCTGTCTGATTATTGGCTTAATCAGGTTTTTGCCGTTAGGTTAATCTTTTTACACAATATGCCTATCAGAATATTCCTGGATTCGAATTACCGTAGTAGGGTTGTTGTGTGTTTTGTATGTAAGTGCAGTTATTGACTGGATTGGTTTGTTTTGTCTTCAGGTCTTTCTGCAGGGTCGCTGAGTGTCCAGATGTGTAAGAAGATGGTGAATGAACTCTGGCACACCATCCATAAAGCAACTGGCTTTTATAGCGAGGTGATTTCTCTTGTTCTCGTTTTTACTGAAAGCAACTTGCACCGGCATATTTAAAAATATGTCAGTACAGTTGTTTTGTCAAGATGCACACATCAGTAATGCTTTTTCTATTCTAAGGCTCTTAGAAAGCACTTATACAAGCTACTTAAATGTCCTAATTGATCCAAGGCCTAATCTTGGCTTAATCTAAACCCTGTCTGTGAAACCAGGCGTAGTGTTTTTATTTCTAAGAAATATTCCTGAAAAAATCTTCAGCAGCATAACTGTTTTCAGCATGATGGTAATATGAAATGTCTTATATTTATATATATATATATATATGATTTTCTTTTTTGATGGATCATGTGACACTGAAGGCTGTTCTTTCACAGAAATTATATTTTAAAATATTTCACAAAAGTAGTTTAATTCGTTTTTACGGTTTGATTTAATGCAGCCTTTGTGAGCAGAACAAACTTTAAAAAAAAAAAAAATTTAAATTTAAACAATTTTACCAACTGTATGTTTTTAAATTGTAATATATATTTATTTGATTTTTTCTGTTGAAATTATATAGCAGGGGCGTTCAATTACACTTTCAAAAGGTCCGGTCACTATTAGGGATGGGAATTGATAAGAATTTAACGATTCCAATTCCATTATCGATATTGCTTATCGATCCGATTCCTTATCGATTCTCTTATCGATTCTTATTGGGGTGAGGAATTAAGTACAAATTTGTTTGTATTAACTCGTTTGATATCTGATCAAATTGATGATTTTCACATTCATTGGTCCGGACAAAAAATAAAAATAAAACTGCCATTTATGTGCCATAAAAAATAAAAACAGACTGAAAACAGTTAAGGAAGAGCTTGTGCCTTTTGGAATATTAACAGTGCTCATTTGGATTAGGCAATTGATCACTAAAACAAACTTTGTCAAATTATACACAGGTTTTCTTCACATTTTGAACGTTTTTGTTTCCATTTGTTTAATTTCAAGATCTGATGTGACTTAGCCATTGCTGTTTTTACAGCTACAAAGCTGGGAGCACTAAATGATATTCAGTCACATTATACACGCTTTTAACATTAAATAAAGCACATAAATAGTACCTGATATTATCATTGCCACACTTTGAGATTGTTGTTCCAGCGCGACGTCGCAGTAAAATAGGATCTGTTTCAAATAGAATCGTTGCGCGTTGCGGCTGGTTAAACTTTGATTAACATGGAAAATTATATTTTTTATTACGTGTCGCACCGTCGCATGTAGTTAGGACGCGGTCAGAGCGCTTCTGCCTCGATGCCATGTTTTCTCATAGTGTTTGCTACATTCTGAACCAAAACAACGCAGCACGTGTGTAACGTCGTGTCACATTTGAACGAGCGGAACCGATAAGCGGAATCGTTAAGCAGGCATTCTAACGGTTCCAAGGAATCGATTCACTGGGCTCCGGTTCTGAAGAAGAACCGGTTCTCGGTTCCCATCCCTAGTCACTATATTTCCTTCCCAGCGGAGGTTCGGAAAATATCTCTTAGGAATATGTCTACATTTCCATCTGGGTAGTAGTAGTTTTTTGTTTTTTTTTAACCTTTATTTTACCAGGAAATAATCCCATTGAGATTCAGAATCTCTTTTTCAAGGGAGTCCTGGCCAAGACAGCAGAATAATAGTTCCATATTAAAAGTACAAACATTTAACAGAAAGACATTTTGGCAATTTAACAATCTCAGCATAATCCCCAGCAGCACTCGGTAACAGCACGTGCGCATTTATACTCGAATAGTCCTTTATCCTCATTTTAAAGACTCTCATACTGGGAGCGCACATATGAGGTGTTCCTCCTTCCTCTGCTTCAACCTCTTGATTGTGGCATTTCATTGTGGTTTACAATCCAGTATTCACTTCATACTTTTGTCTTTTACGAGACAGTAAAGAACTCGGCCTCGTCTTCTGTCCAAACACACCGCGTCATCTTTAAAGAACGATCGACTGTGACGTACGTCAGGTGACCTTTCAATGCGAAAAACTGTTTCCATTGCAGTTTTGCGAAATATTCCTTTCAAATTGCCTGAAAAAGCTTCTTGCGAGCGTAAAAACCTTTTTGCGATTTATATAGGAGTTTTTGCAAAATTGACGCGTTTCCTTTGGGTGTATTTCCAATTTGAAATTTCTATTTGCGCAATTTGAATGGTAATTGAAACGTGGCTATTGTCGCAGTCTGGATGGGTCCAAGCTAGGGTCCGCTATTTGAGGATTCCCCTTTTCTATAGCATTCTTCAAAGTGAAAAGCTTAAATCCATCTAATGGTAAACCTGTGTTCGCTCTGCAGTTGTGCTCCATCCCGGAGCCGTCGGAGCAGCAGGAACAGATGAAGAGCATTTTGCAGGAGGTGTTTGTGGGCGTACAGTGCGAGTTACTCTCGCTGTGCCCACAGGAGACCCGCGCCCGTCCCGCGCCGGAAGACTCCCCCGGCCGCCAGCTGCGGGACGACAGGACCGTGGCCCTCCTGGAGAAATACTCCGAGATGCTCTTACTGCGAATGACTGAAAAGGGAGCTCCGCCCGCACTGGAGTAACGGCTCGCTTTATCGGCCGAGAGGAACTTCTGACGCCATGCCCCCATAAGCACCTTTAAACTTTAATGTCTTGCGCTGGTTTTATGCTTTTAAGCGAGCATGTACATGCATTTTAAAGCTTTTTTTTGTAAAGTTTTTTTTCCACTACATTTCAATAGCGGAGTGTATTTGCTCTCATACACTTTAATTATTTTTATCCTTTAAAGATTTCTCAAGGCAAACTCTTCAGGACCTTTGCCTTCAATCGTTTTTTTTCCATATTTCATGTAGAGGTTTGAAACAGTGTTACTTTTGGAATACAAGCAGTTGAATTATGTACTTTATGAGTTTTGTGTTGCAGTTCTTGATGTTTGATGCTTTTTGTAGTTTCTCACCATTTCACGCAGACTAGCGACGAGTCGTTCCGTTGTCGCGTTGTTCTGAATGGTTTTGAATGTGTAGATATCATGTTTCCTGAGGCACCGGGCTCTGAGACTCACGTGTGCGGATCATGCTTCGTCATGTTGTGCAATTCTTCTTCACTGAACATGTATAGTTAACTTTTTAGGAAAGCTTTGTAAATGTTTTAATCAGCCATTTACACTATTTTAATATTAAACATTTTAAAATATTATTTTAATATGAATTAAATATGAATGTTTTTTGTGGTTCTTTATTCATTTGAAAGACACATTATAAATCAAGAGCAGTCTATTGAAAAGCAAGAGAAATCATTTAGCAAAACGTGGAATTTTGCATTTTGGAAAAGTGTTAAGACGCCATGATTTTTATTTATTTATTTTATGGTTTTAAAGCTTGGATAAGAGAGAAAATTTCTGTACCAGGTGTTTTCTATCTTTTAAATGCCACAGACCTATATTTTCATGTGTAAAGACCCAATTTATACTGTGAAATTATAGTATAAATGTCCAAAATATTATTAGTTTAAAAAAAATTATATTACTTTTTTCCCTGCTTGTTGTAGGTGTATTTTAGTGTAGCCTATTTTATATTTAGTTTTGTCTTATTTAGTTTTTTTTTGTATTTCTAAATCAGTTTTAGTAAATCAGTACATCAAATAAAACTTCATTTACTTAAAAGCAACATTTCTAAATTCCAGTTGCTTTTCATCAAATATTTATATTTGGTTTCATTTTTGTAATTAATGAAAACATTTTAAATATTTGTTTTGTTTAACAATAACTTATTTTCTTTCTTCACGTCAGATGATAAAAAAGGCTCTTGCTCTATTGTTAATGTATGATCTATTGTTAATGTATGATGCACCTTGTTATTAGCTTGTACCTATAATTGCAAGAAAAAATTGTGAAACAACTGATTTTCTGCCAGGACATCATCCGCTAAGTTAACGGACATTTCCTGTAACCCTAAAACACAATGCTTAAATTAAAATATGGATAACACACCTGTGAAAAATCAATACGGAAAATTCCTTCATATCAACACAGTATTGTGCCCTGTTTTTAAGGAATTTTCTTCATGCAGCAGAGCAAACTATAACCAGTGTTTGGGAAAGTTACTTTTAAAAGGTAAGGGTTACAATATTGCGTTACTCCTTAAAAAGGTAACTAATTGCATTACTTGCTTACTTTTTATGGAAAGCAATGCATTCTGTTACTCTTTCTCATCTGGGCTGGACTTGCTTGATTGTTTTTTAATACCATTAAAAGTTATTTTTGTTGTCAAATGTTAAGGCCCTTTCACACCAAAAGTGAAATGAATAAGCCTCAAATTGAAGAGCAAATTCACGTCTGTGTGGCTAATAAAGTGAGATTAAACGCATGAAGCATGCGTGTTATTTTAATATTGTAGGTTTGTGTAATATTCTGATTGTGCATTTCACTGATTTTGTTCATTTTGAGGAATACTGAATGTGTTTTGTGCAGTGAGATGAGTAAATGCGAGTTCATTGTTCACATTTAGTCTAGAACTACAATAAGCATCATGATTACACACAACACCTCTGCACTTACTCACGGTTCAGGAGAACTGTCCGTCCAAAAATGGACTGACAGCTACCAATAGCTAGCTGTATTTTAGCTACCATATACAAAGTAGCGAACTTGCGTTACTAAAAAGTAGCTAAGATGTTTTTTGTAAATGTAAAAGTAATGCGTTAATTTATTAGTTCACAATGCGTTACCCATAGCTTAAAACTAGAATTGTACAGCATGTGTAGTTTAACTTGTTAATAAGAAAATGCAAAAAATGTAATTGTTAAAAAAATTGTAACTGTTCAATAATCATATAAAAAATGCATAAAGTTAATATTACTTTTACAAATAATATATACACATACAGGGGGGAAATTTTTGTCATTTAGATGACTTGGAAAAATTGTTTATCGGCTATTATATTATTTTATACTACCATATAATTTTATTGTGAATTCTATGCATTGACGTCATCGCACAATGACATCAAAACGTAATTTAGCAAAAAATTTTAGCAACAAATCGACCTGTTTTTAGCAACTTCCCCAGCAAATTGTTTGGCAACACACACCAGTTTGCCAACTGCTATCAAAGTAGGCTAATATGTAGCCTTTGGCAGAAATGATTTTGTAATTGACAATGTAATATAAAGTGTTACCCAATATTTTCCACTTACACTAAGACTAAGCTGACATTTTATATTAAAACAAAAGGTATTTGTCATCCATAAACTGTTATTGAAGTGCGACTCTCAGCCTCATAGTGGCAAACTGTCAGTCTTGCACATTAAATCACAATAGCGTTTGTGTGAGCTGAGGTTTCTGTGCTGAAGTGTTAAATAAAGAAGCCTGTAGTGTTTTAGGGAAGTGTTTGTACAGCTGAAGCACTTTTCCGCATTGGGTGGCAATGTTCCTCGCAAATATAACTATTTCTACTACAGCACACCCAAGCTAGTCACGACAGGAGGCGCTTTGGTGCTCAGAAAACCGAACTGCCATGCCAGCATTCAAATTTAAAGACGTTTTTTTTACTCATTAGTACAGTAAATGTATAAAATTTTAAATATTTTATGTATATGGGAGTTATCAGACATATTTTCAGAATGAAAAAAAAGTACTTTAAAAAAGAATAAATTGTTTAAAATAACCGCAACTTGTAATCACGACGAGTCGACTGTGATTGGTCCATCATGACTAATCGCTTAGAAAAGTAACTCCCGTCACATGATACATGACAATAGGCCACGCCCATTTGATCTTCTGCTCTTTCTATTGGCCGCTCTGCTCGCTCTGTTTCTGCGCTTGAGACTCTCGCACAGATTAGTCATGATTACTCATCAGAAGTCACAGAAGCGGGCGGGTCCTCCATGTGTTTACAGCACACGGACTTGACAGACACTGAAGTGACGCGTCGCGTCTCAGCGCGCACAGCTGCACCGCTTTCTGCCGCATTCCTATGAATTCGCTTCATAACAATGGAAAACATACTTATAAGTTTCAGATGACGGCTCGTAAACCTATGTACTATGTCTAAGAATGTAACGTTAGGTTGTTGTAACGATACTATTATTATTTATGATCATGGACGCGTTGCAGCGCGCGAGAAACTCTGAAGTTAAACAGAGCGAAACATGGAAGCGTCACATTATTAGACAGCTGAGACATCGCAACAGGACACAGACGAGCGTCTTCCAGGACATTATAGAGTCATGTAAGCTTTATTCATGTTATTAGTATCATTTAACTCATTAAAGCATGCAGTGCTATGAGAAGGAAGAAACTTGTTTTGGATGCAGTTTGTATCTTTCATGTCTGTATGGTTGATTCAATTGATTTAATTTTAAATATGATTAGGAACTTGTAACAACTTAATACAATAAATTATGTATTATACACAAAATACAAAATAGTTAAAATACAACATGTGAAATCATAATTTAGTATTATATGTTGTGATTTGTTTATGTTATATTCATATTCAAAGTTTTTTTAATGCTTTTTTACACACACACACACACACACACACACACACACACACACACACACACACACACACACACACACACACACACACACACACACACACACACACACACACACAGTATTTAAAAACAGCATTTAAATTTTTTTAAATATATATACGTGTATATATATATATATATATATATATATATATATAGTTCTACAATATACAGTATATTTTATTAAATGTTGGATGTATGCTATTATTTATTTATATTGTTTTATTTTAGAATTTAACCTATAACATAGTTATAATGTAGTTTATATGCTATGACATTTCTCCTTGCTCCATTTTATGAACGCTTATTTGGATCTAAGAACAGAATATTAAAATGTGACTATAAAGGTCTAATTTGCCTTGAGTATAACACTGATACAAAGGAAATTCAGAGTTGTGCAAGTTCTCGCTCATTCTGTGAATCCTGACACTTGGGTGCAAATGAAAAATCTCATTAACCAACACACTTGGAGTGCATGTAAACATCAGCTGGCCTCTTTTCAAACAAATATAAAGATGATGCTCTGGATGTATGTTCAGACGTAGTTTGCCTTATTGTTCTTCTTGTAGATCACAGTTTGCTGGAGAAGTCCAAGCAGAGAGCCTTCATAACCAAAGGCATTCTGGGATCAGGGTCAAGGTAACCTATTACTCTTGAGTCATAATGTGTTACTGGAAAAAGTGACCCTAGAAAATGTAATTCGTTGGAGTAACCTTTAATGCAGTCATATTTAATCATATTTTTCACACGAATACAACAAGTTAATGTAGATGTTACCACATGACGTGTGAAATCATTTATTTTCCCCCCATTATGTCTTTTTGAGATGCAGAATCTGCAATATGCAACTCTTTACCCAACCACGCTGTACCGACGTGACAACATAGCATTAGCATGAATCCTTTGAATTACATTGGGTTACCATATAAATAACACTCTATCAGTTTCAACCGTGAGTCTGTTCCTGCTCTTGATTTCTAAATGCTGTTTTTTTCTTCCCCTGCAGGCCCTCATCGGTCCCCTCATCTGAAGACTCACTGACGTCTCTAAAGACGACCACCGGTGAGGTATGAGATGATGGCAGAGTACAGTATGTGTGGGAAAAACACAATCAGACTCTCTCATAAGAAAGCAGTTTGATGTTTGGATTACCAATGAACCGTTATAGAACAAACTGAATTTTATCAATGGCACAAGTTGTGACATGTTTCACGAAACAGGTTTACAGGTTTGCCTGCTGTTATCTCTTCCTGTTCGCAGACAGTCGCACCACCAGACCTACCACAAGCAAGCCAAAGTTCCTCTGAACGGATGGCTTTTCACCTGTAAATCCAAAAGCGTGTAGTAAAAGCATATTAGTCTAACGTAGACTCCTCATTAGGAAATGATCACTGTATAGTCTGAGCATCGAGCATAACCAGTTCTTACACCTAATCTGGCATTGAGGCTGTCCTAAGATCAGCGGCACATTTTTTGTGAAAGCATGTGATAAAACCTGCTGCATATCTTTGCTTTATCGACACACAAGTCCTCTTCCCTGTATCTAGCTATAGACAACTCCTTTAAAACATGTGTTAATATAGTAATGAAGTTACACTGTCTTGAGTTTCCCTTCATGGCTTTTTTCCGTCTCTGAAATATGTTTTTTTGGCTTTCCACTTGTTTTTGTTCTCGCAGCTCGCATACCAAGTGGTGGAACTGCAGCAGCGACTCCAGATGAAGGACGTGACACTGGATGAACAACATACCAAGTAAACCTTATTCTTTTACACCTCAAAAACACACAGAATGTACATTATTCTCATCTCACCGCCCTTTAAATGTGTCACTTTCCACAAATAGGGCACATATTTGAATTTAAAGGGATAGAGGGACATCTAAAAATTATTAGATCTGATTGATTTAAGATGAAATTAACATACAATAAAGCACATCAAATGCATGACACACATTTATGACTGTGTTAATATTGACACATGTATAAAACTGATTGTAGTATAAAATAATCACAATTGTCACATAACATTTTCAAAGCATTTATCCCTGTTACCTATGTTTTTGTAATATAACAAACAAATATATTAAACAAATATTTTTATTTGATTTATATGAACGTGTTGTGCTGTTATGTTATGAAATAACTATAAATCAGCAAGTGTCAACCCTGCTGGCCACTACTGGTCTATAGGTTGAATTAAAATTGCATTATATATACACACACAGTACCGGTCAGAAGTTTGGAAACATTACTATTTTTTATATTTTTGAAAGAAGTCTCTTCTGCTTGATAAAAATTCAGAAAAAACAGTAATATTGTGAAATATTATTACAATTTAAAATTGTATGTTTTTCTATTTGAATATACGAATAAAATATAATTTATATATGTGATGCAAAGCTGCATTTTCAGCATCATTACTCCAGTCATTAGTGTCACATGATCCTTCAGAAATCATTCTAATATGATGATTTATTATCAATGTTGTGCTGCTTAATACTTTTTTTCCCCAGGATTCATTGATGAATAAAAGTTAAAAAGAAAAGCATTTATTCAAAATAGAAATTTCCAAACTTTTGACTGAAAAAAATAAATAAATATATATATATATACTCAGTATATATATATAAATAAATATATAAATACATATATAATGTGTGTATAATGGGTCCCACTTTATATTAAGTGGCTTTAAGTACTATGTACTTACATTGAAGTCACTAATTTGATACAATGGACTTATTGTGTACATACATGTTTTTACATTGTACTTATATTTTTAAAATACCTGCATATAAATACAGCTGTAATTAATGTATGTAATTACATTTGTAATTACACTGTTGACCCTTCCCTTATACCTTAACCCACTCTTAAACTTGACCATACCAGCACACCTGTCCCTAACCTTACCCGTATCACACCGCAATAGCAGCAAAAGTGTTTCACAATAAAACATGAACACAATAAGTACATTGCACTTATTTTTCGATGTAAGTACATAGTACTTAAAGCCACTTAATATAGAGTGGGACCAAATTGATTGATTTATTTTTTAAGAGAGATTTAAACCATATTTTATATCCTATATGTAGAAAGTGCCATTCATTCATACTCAATCTGTTGACTCTTCAGTGATTATCAGTGAATAATTTCCGAAATGTTGGTCAGAAAGCTAACACACCACTTTCACTGTACAGAAAAAGACACTGAACACTCTGCAATATACAGTATATCTAATCAAATTCCTGAAGTATTGAAAAGTGGAACCACTTTATCATACATCTTGCATATCTATAGTCATTTTGTGTGTGTGTTTTTTAAAATAAGGCTGTATGAGGTCCAAAAGCATCTCAGTCTCCTGGCCCTAGAGCACAGTGTGCTTCAGGAACGCGTGGCTGAGGTGCAGACTGGAAACCGACTCCTGAAACAAAGCTATGATTCTCTGCTGGAGCAGCACCAGAGCACGGAGAGGACGTACCGGCAAGAGAAACTCCACAGCTCCGAGATCCTGGAGAACATGATCACGCTAAAACAGCAGGCTGCTGCCCGCATGAACCATCGCAATGAGAAGAGAGTGAGGTCAGAGGGGGGAGGGGACGCACGTTAAAGAGTTACACGCAATAATTATTCATAGTAATAATCTCCTAAAGGTCAAACATGTGATTACTGCGCCATAAGAGTCACCAAAGAGAAAAGCAAGAAATGCACTCTCAAACAAACCTCACATCTTCTTATTCAAGCCATTGTGCATTAATTCTGCAGAATGGATTTAAAGGGATTGTTCGTTCCTGAAACTAAAATTCTTTCATCATCAAACATGTATGACTTACTTTCTTCTGTGGAACAGATATTTTTGAAAAATATCTCACTGCTTTTTTTTTGTCCATTCAATGAAAGCCAATGTGGTCTATGTTGAACCCCATTGACAGTTATTGAATGGGCAGAAAATTATTTAAAATATCTGCTTTTGTGTTTGCAGAAGAAAGTCAGTCATACAGGTTTGGAATGACCTGTTGGTGAGTAAATGATAGCATTATTTTAATACATTTACATGCATCCAATGTCAAAAAACACGTACATTTTCTCATAATACTGTATATTGCAGCTGCAGCATCACCTTAATACTGCATATTGCTGTATATTGCAGAGATCATTTTCTCACAGTGTCTGAAATAGTTTTATCAAGGATTCAGCCTCTCTAAACCCCTCCTTTCTGAGAGTCTACTCTGCTCTGATTGGTCAGATGGCCCAGTCTTTTTTGATTGGTCTACTCTGCTCTGATTGATTTGTTGTGAATGATCTACTCTGCTCTGATTGGTCAGATTACCCAGTCTGTTGTGATTGGTCTACTCTGCTCTGATTGGTCAGATTACCCAGTCTGTTGTGATTGGTCTACTCTGCTCTGATTGGTCAGATGGCCCAGTCTGTTGTGATTGATCTACTCTGCTCTGATTGGTCAGATTACCCAGTCTGTTGTGATTGGTCTACTCTGCTCTGATTGGTCAGATTACCCAGTCTGCTGTGATTGGTCTACTCTGCTCTGATTGGTCAGATGGCCCAGTCTGTTGTGATTGGTCTACTCTGCTCTGATTGGTCAGATGGCCCAGTCTGTTGTGATTGATCTACTCTGCTCTGATTGGTCAGATTACCCAGTCTGTTGTGATTGGTCTACTCTGCTCTGATTGGTCAGATGGCCCAGTCTGTTGTGATTGATCTACTCTGCTCTGATTGGTCAGATTACCCAGTCTGTTGTGATTGATCTACTCTGCTCTGATTGGTCAGATGGCCCAGTCTGTTGTGATTGATCTACTCTGCTCTGATTGGTCAGATGGCCCAGTCTGTTGTGATTGGTCTACTCTGCTCTGATTGGTCAGATGGCCCAGTCTTTTTTGATTGGTCTACTCTGCTCTGATTGGTCAGATGACTCAGTCTGTTGTGATTGGTCTACTCTGCTCTGATTGGTCAGATGGCCCAGTCTGTTGTGATTGGTCTACTCTGCTCTGATTGGTCAGATGGCCCAGTCTGTTGTGATTGGTCTACTCTGCTCTGATTGGTCAGATTACCCAGTCTGTTGTGATTGGTCTACTCTGCTCTGATTGGTCAGATGGCCCAGTCTTTTTTGATTGGACTACTCGGATTGGTCTGTTGTGATTGGTCTACTCTGCTCTGATTGGTCAGATGGCCCAGTCTGTTGTGATTGGTCTACTCTTATTGTTCAGATGGCCAAGTCATTATCGATTGTCAGCAGCCATATCACCCTGTAGCCCAAGACTGGTTTCCCACTGAAGCTAAGCGGGGCTGAGCCTGGTTAGTACTTGGATGGGAGACCTTCTGGGAAAACCAGGTTGTTGCTTGAAGAGGTGTTAGTGAGGCCAGCAGGGGGCGCTCACCCTGTGGTCTGTTTGGGTCCTAACACCCCAGTGTAGTGACGGGGACACTATACTGACAAAGAGCACCGTCCTTCGGATGTCCTACCCAGGTCCTGACTCTCTGTGGTCACAAAAAATCCCAGGATGTCTTTCAAAAGAGTAGGGGTGTAACCCCGGCATCCTGGCCAAATTTTCCCCTTGGCCTCTGTCCATCATGGCCTCCTAATCATCGCCATATACTGATTGGCTTCATCACTGTCTCCTCTCCACCAGTAAGCTGGTGTGTGGTGGGCGTTCTGGCGCAATATGGCTGCCGTCACATCATCCAGGTGGATGCTGCTCATTGGTGGTGGTTGAGGAGATTCCCCCTTCTATGTAAAGCGCTTTGAGTGCAGAGAAAAGCGCTATATAAATGTAATGAATTATTATTACCATATCTGCATTTTAGTTCCGAATCTTCCTCATCTGACCAATCAGAGCAGAGTAGACCAATCACAACAAACCAATCCGAAGAGGTCAATCAAAAAAGACTGAGCCATCTGACCAATCAAAAAAGACTGAGCCATCTGACCAATCAAAAAAGACTGAGCCATCTGACCAATCAAAAAAGACTGAGCCATCTGACCAATCAAAAAAGACTGAGCCATCTGACCAATCAGAGCAGAGTAGACCAATCACAACAGACTGTGTCAATGGGGCAATGTGCAACAACCACACTAGCACTTTAGCACTTGCACTTTAAACCATGGAAATGTGTTGTCAACAATGTCCGTTTTTCTTCTGTTTACTTTTTTTTTTGTGAAGTACAATATGTCGATGCTTCTCAGGTTCTGTCGATGTGTTTTGTGATTTGTGATGTCTTTTGTGATGTTTGTTATGAAGCAACTCCGCACTGTGCCCAAGCTAAATTTCCCCTTGGGGACAATAAAGTTAACCTACCTACCTCAGGGATTAGACACAGTGATAACAGTAACGATTGCGCCAATTTTACCATATCAATTCCAGCCAGAGCCCTCAGTGTCTTCTAATAACTCAATAACTCCTTTTATTGTGCACTTTGATCTTTTACAACTTTAAGAACTTTTACACTCACACTACATGAAATGTTAAATACAAAATAGCATAAGATTAAGACTTCAGTGACTTTGTCTTTGTTTTACAGACTAAAGTGCATGTTTGAGCTGTCTTAACTGAAAGCAACTTGCACTGAAATATCTTAAAATATGTCAATGCCATTGCTTTGTCTCAAAATGCAAACCAATAATGTTTTTTTCTAAGACACATTTTTGAAAGCTACATAAAGGTTCTAATTTAACAGCAGTTGTCTGCAAAACCAGGCCTATATATGTTACAATGTGGGAGCTAAAAGCACTACGTTAAAAGTGTCCAAATAAGTTTTGAGGTCATTGTACTGTACGCAACATCTGTCAGCAAGGAGTAAGCGACACCAAGGCCATGTCATACAACAGTAGAAACATTATTTAATTATTAAAATTCAATGGCTTAGATTAGAAGATGGTTAATGTAGTTAATGAATTGGTGTTTTGTTAAACAAAGGCCATATTTCAAAGTCCACTGAGCACATTCTCTTAGCGGCTGGGCTTTTCTGCTGGCAGCTCGTTTGTATGTTCCTTTTTTCCTAAATCTTGAGAGCACGTTTTGCCCATTTCCATAAACACCACATCCTTCTTGATCACATTTCCTCTTCTTTCTTAGAGCCAGAGAGGCCAGTATTCACAAAGAGCTTCAGATGGCTGCCAGTAAGAACGTGAATATTAATGAGTAAGTAACAACTGTATAAAGTGACACTGCAGCGTAAATCTGACTTCGTGTCGATCCAAAACCCGTATAACTGTTTTCTTCGGTTAAGCACAAAAGGAGACATGTTAAAGAATGCATTGTCGTTTATGTATTTGTGTTTCACAAAAGAAAGACAGTTATGTTGGTTTGGAATGACATGAGGGTGAGTACGTGATTTTTAGATGAACTATTCCTTTAATCAGCATATGTGGGCAGCATAAACAACATTATAAAGTGGTAACATATGGATCATCATGAATTATTGTTTTATATTTGTGAGTTTTCATCAATGGTTTTGCTTTCGCCTGCCAGAGAGTCTGGAAATGTGTCACCCTCCGAACCATCATCCCCCAAAAGTGAAACTGCAGAGACAGTCAAAAGATCCCATGGAGCACTTTTCAGGTAACAGTAGTGGCATTTATGCATTATTATTATTACAGTCATTTCTTGATCTTCCATCTCAGAGTTCTTCAAATTGTTCAGATTGTAAATGTTTCCTCAGGTCTGCTTCAGCTACGTCCCCCCGAATCATCAGCTCCATTAGAGGACTCTTTGAGTAAGTTTTTAGTTTTTTTAGTTTAAGTTTTTAGCAACATGATGTATCTCTGTATAGCATAAGTTGGGAGTGTTGGGGAATGTTACGTTTAATAGTAACGTATTAGTCAGAAGACAAACTAAGCAAGTTAGTGTAAAAACAAAAGGCTTCAGATAGGTACACAGAAACATATACACCTAGAACACATAGATCAATGCAAAAAATATATATATGCAGATCAGAAAAATACTCAATAAACATGCATAAAATACAATTTTGCCAAAAGGAAATCCCATAGTTGAATATTCATATTTTTTTAATTATTTAATTATGCGTAGCATAAAAAGCACACAAACAATTAATGCTTGGAAAGTTAACCTGAACTTAAAATATGGTAAATATATATATAAATATGATTTGAATAAACTAGTTCATACATCTTGATCATAGGCACCTGCACCATGTGATCACATCTCTTGGCAACTTGGCAACAATCTGAAATATTTAAAATTGAATAAATACAATAATATTTGTGTGACACATCCATTCTATCTCCATAGCCGTTGTTTGTATGGGAAACATTATTATTACTGCTGTACGTTGCTTTATGAGAAACGTTATTATTATGCTTTGCAGTAATTATGCTGCCTTCACATGCTATCGGAAATATCCTACTTCCCACTTCTGAAGTCGTGCTTCAAGTGAAACCGATAACTTCAAGAGCTTTGCTGTCAGAAATAATAGATATAATGGAAGATACAAGGGTTATTCTTGCTTATTTATTAGGGAAATCTTAGAAAAGCCAAAGATACAATTTTTTAATAAAATGTAGCATCCCATTTGTTGACAACCATATAAACATTCACTCCACTATCTAAATAGTAAGCTTGCTAACAATTCTGGAATTTGGGTCAAATAGAGGTATTTTTGCTGTGTATAAAACATAAATGCTTCAAATTATTGTTCATATATGTAAATATGCACAAGACAAGGTTTAGTTTTGAGAAAAAAACTAATACTCTTCCACATTTTATGGCCCGCCCAACTCTGGAACTTGGGTATCAAAGTTATCTCCAAGTTTCCCAGTTGTAAATACGACATGGAGGGCAACAGTGTCCAATTTCTGCCTCGCATAAGATAATAACGATAGCACGTGAAGGCAGCATTAGTTAATATTAAATAGTTACTATCCACCTTATTTTGCAACACAAAACGTTATTTTCTGTGAATATGCAAGACTTTGGATTCATTAGCATGTAAATAACTAGAAAATTTGACAAAGTGCAGTAAATGGTAAAACTGTTTGCGTTACAAACTACTGTTTATGATTATGTTAATACATTAAAATATGATAACAAACACCAGTATCAAGCAACATAATGGACTGTTTTTATACAGCTAAATTAACTTGAAGCTTTTAACTGCCAATAACAGTGTAGTACTCTCAGTTCCATATGTACCGGTAAATATAATACAGAATCCTCAAAATAGGAAATAAAAGTCATCAGATTCTATATAGACCTGGATATTGCTAAACTAGAAAGTAAGTGCATATTACTTTTTTCACAGTTGAAATCTAATAACTTCAATAGAACTCCATGCGGTTGTGAAAGATTTCTCCACGAAGATTTCAAGTGACTTTTTTTTTTTGCTTGTGAAGTTTCACTAATGTGACTTTATGGTAATTAAATACACTAGGCAAAGTTCTTTTTCGTTCTTCGCTTAGGTGTTAAAAAAAAGGTTGAAATACCTTTGCAGCAAGAGACTGTTACCGAAAGACTCCCGACACAACTTTATACAATTTTCGAGTATTAAACATGCACAAACTGCCAGTTGCTTTAACAATTAGTTTTTCAGTTTCTCCCATAAAGTGGCTCTCTAGTGTTCACTTTTACTCGCATCTGACCTCGACAGACTGAACAGAGAAATGAAGATTTCCACCTTAAAGAAGGCGGAGCCTATTACTCATTACATAATCGCCACGGACCAATGATAGTTCAAAGGTGCTTACCAGCTTTTCGAACTCCCAAAACCAACTCCAAATGAATGTTATGGCCAGATAAGTGATATATATATATATATACGATGTAGTATTTATCAGTGTTATTGATGTGTGTTCTGTTGTTTGTGTGTCCAGGAGGAAGGTCAGAGGTAAATCAGTCTGCAGGTCAGAAGAAGATCTCTTTATTCCACTAGGAGTCTGTCTGGTTGCCAGAGTCCCAACCAAGGCGATTTATACACTGGTGCGTGTTACTGTTTACAACACCATCAACAACAAAACATGTTTCTCACATACTTTGTGCTGTTATATTACATGTTGACTAGTAGGAACCTATATAAGCAGTTGGACTAGTAGATGGAGTGATGATATTTAAATGGCCAGTAATATTAATCTTGTGGTTCTTGAAGGGGTCATAGCATGTAAGGGATGGTGTTTTACAAGCACATCCGCTATGGTGGTCTGTGGATGACGAGGCTGTGGAACAAAGCGTCTGTGTGTCGCTGTGAAACAGTGTCTTTCTGTGGGACACTGCAGCTCTGTCATGTGCAGACACCCCTTCTCATTTGAACAGCTGACCGCAGGAACCAGCCCGAGTCGTGTTATGGAGAGGAGTTTCCACTTCCTTAAATGGACATGTGTCACAATTACTCATTTGCATTTCCTGTTGATCTTTTGGTTGTTGGCACGTCAATGCTATTTCTTGTCATTTCATCATCGTTTTTCATCAAGAAATTTCTTCAGATCGCTGTATTCTTGATGGCAAAATATCGCAGTGCTTATCGCCCGCTGTTTTAAGTTCCCCTTGAGTGTAAAGTAATACACTGCTTGTTATCATTTTCACACCTTAGCAACGTTTCTTTCCCCTTCTTCAGTTTCACAATCTGTAAGTGAGTGTATAGATATAACATTGAGCATGACAGCTATTGTTATTAGTGAAGTAGTGAAGTTCCTTCAAATCAGACGCATGGGGATGCATACCTACTATAAAACAAAAAGTACCATTGTTGTACCTTGGTATTTGGACTTGTACCATGTTAAAATAACGTTTTTTTAACAACAAGATTATACCTTGAGGTGCCATGTGAACACCATGTTATATGCATACTGTAATAATGTTCCTGCAGCATTAATAAGCAGGAGAGATAAAGCTTCTGACAGCAGCTCTGATCATTTTTTGGTTTGTTTTTTGGAATTGTAATGTTTTTGAAAGAAGTCTCTTATGCTCACGAAGGCTGCATTTATTTGATCAAAAATACAGAAAAAACAGTACTATTGTGAAATATTATATCATTTAAAATTAGTGTTTTCTATTTGAATATTTTAAATATATATATTTATTAAATTATTCCTGTCATTACTGTGTCACATGATCCTTCAGAAAATCACTCTAATACCGGGATTTGCTGCTCAATTATTATTGCAGTTAAATTATTAATAATGGTTATTTTTATTATCAATATATATTTCTGCTGCATAATATGTTTGTGGACATTGTGATAATTTTTTTTCAGGATTCTTTGATGAATTGAAAGGTAAAAAGAACTGCATTTATTTAAAATAAAAATGTTTTGTAACATTATAAATGTCATTACTGTCAATTATGAGCAATTTAATGCAACCTTGCTGAAGAAAAGTATTATTTTTATTTGTTTTATTTTATTTACCCCAAACTTTTTGAATGGTAGTGTATCACAGTTTCTACAAAAATATTAAGCAGCACAACTATTTTCAACAAATGTTTCTTGAACAGCTAATAATCATATTAGAGTGATTTCTGAAGGATCATGTGACACTGAAGACTGGAGTAATGGTGCTGAAAATACAGCTTTGATCACAGGAATAAATGACATTTTAAATGAATTGAAATAGAAAACAGTTATTTTAAATTGTAATAAAAGTAAGCGGCATAAAAGTGTTCTGGTAGCTCAAAAAAGTATAATATAGTGCTCTCAACGCCAAGGTCATGGGTTCGATTGCATGACAGGGTAGGGGATTCTGGGTGGTTACTTGGTTGCTAGGCAGTTTTGGGAATTTGCTAGGGGTATTTAAAAGATTACAACACTCAATGCATTAACTGATTAAATGTATACCTAACTGCAATGTTGCTCTGTATTAAAAAATGTCTTAATACATGTAAATGTCTGATACATACATGTGAATGTAAAGAATTAGAAATGAATGTATGTTTTGTGTTTTCAGGATGCTCACGAGCTGGGAATCAACGCTGTGCGGTTCAGTACCAGTTCAAACCTGTTGGCTACAGGAGGGACTGACCGAGTCATCAAACTGTGGGACATTGAAGCAGGTACATCACAAAACTGATCGGTTTCATTCTCAGCTTTAGTCATATAGACTATAGACATATACAGTTCAGATAGATAATAAAGAATCACGTCAAGTGATACTAAACGGTTTAGTCAGTACATGTGACTGCCTGTGGCCACCAGCAGGTGTCAGCACAATATCTAAACACTAACTTGAGACTACAAGATAAGAAGTCTTGTTTTCTGAGAAATTTATCAAAATTAAGTGAGATTTGTTCTTAAAACAAGAAAAATATCTGCCAATGCGGTAGGATTTTTTGCATTTGAACTAAGGTTATTTTTTAGATTTGTAGATATTTCTTTGAAATAAAAAAAATACTAAAACCATGAATACGAAAATCACTTTTTTTGCGGAGACCAGAATATCACAATGCAACACAATAAAAACCACTCCAAGCACTTAGCAACCACAGAGAAAAGCCGTGGCAAACACCCAAAACACCACACCATCATGTCAGAACGTTTAGCATGGGCAAGCATCGCTGTGTGTAGATAAACCATGATCTCATGTGATGAGCTCTATTATGCAGTCAATAGACACACAACAGGATTTAGTGTATATTCCCAGGCTTGATGTGACATAGTGCAGTGTTTTGTTTACACAGGGACTCTTCAGAACAGAGGGACGTTAGATGGAAGTAATGAGGGCATCACCAGCATTGAGTTCGACCCTACGGTACACACACACACACACACACACACACACACACACACACACACACACACATAATTTTGTTTAAATGAATTATACACAGAGTTTCGTCACCAGAAGGTCGGACATGCGCATTGAATCTGTTGTGCACTAATCAGTTGTTCCACAAGGTGGCAACACTTGCCGGGGCTGTTGTTACTAAACTCAAGAGACAGAGCAGGAACAACAATAAAATACTGCAAAAACAACACAATACTGCAAAAACAACACAATACTGCAAAAACACATTGACGAGCGCTTGTGTGAGGAGGTTTATGTGATATCTGCAACTTTAGTTTAAAAGAATACAAAGACATTTTTTTTCAGTCTTAACTTTTGGAGAAAAATAGCGTAGACACTAGACAAAGATAACACTTTCTAGAGTGGATGTCGACCGCCTGTGTTTTGCGCAAATGGAGTATGATTTGAAAGGTTACGCGTTCAACTGTATGTATACACTAGTGACAGCGTGCATGAAAAAATAATAGTATACTTTGGCCTAAACAAGACACAGTACAAGAGTGCCCCCCTTTACAATCACTGAAGCTGTCAGTCCCTGCAGGTTTACACAGTTTCCAGTATGAACCCTGTATGAAACACACAACTCAAGTGAAAACTTTGACTCAATAAGTGCAGACCTAAACTGAACATCTGTAATCGACTACTGTAGTAAAAAAAAAAGTACTGACCACACAAATTAGTGCCTGGTTTAACCTGATTGCAAGTAGTTTGTGATATGATGCAGCGTTTTGCTCTGCTATATCATGCACAAAAGTAGTGCAACTGTTAATTGAATTCACCCTATTCACCCAGCACACCCCATTTTATTAAAACTTCATAGGAAGCTACAAGAAAACACAATTATTAACTATTTTATTTTCCATATTCAGATATGTTTATGATTTCTTAATGTAATAACTGTTAATAGAAAAAAAAAATCACATTTGACCCTTCGCAGGGAGTTTGATTGACAGGCGATCTGACCAATCATAATCCGCCATCAGCCGAATCCGCCATTTTGTCCGACAAAGCAGTCAGGAGAGTTAGTAGATTAACATGGGAGGATTTGAACTTGAAGAGCGGAGTGTACTGACGCCTTTCCGCGGTTAAAACAACATTCATCCTGATGTTCATTCATGTTTATTTGATGCTATAAATGAACTAGAAGGAAGAGATGATCGGTTCACGAGCAGCTTTAACTGAGGCTCTACAGCGATCTGTCAGACACATTAAAGAGCCACAAAACGGTATTTATTGTTTACATTTCTTTAAAAAAATTACCAAATTTGAAAGGAGAGACTTTGTTTAACATAAAACGTAACCGAAAAGTGACCTGGTCTGTCCTGTCTGTCAGTGTGTTGTCAGTCTCCTCTCTGCTCCGCGATGTGTTTTTTACTGCGTGAGAACAGTGTGTGTGTGAGAGCGACGTAGCTTGTCGGACATAGCGAGTAACTAAGGGTGGGCGGGTCTTTGCGAGCGGTCAATTCATTTGAATGTTTTCAAATTAGTCTTTAGAAAGCAGAATAAGAGAGATTGAGGGCCCTATCTTGCACCCAGCGCAATTGACTTTGAACACCGACGCATGTATCATTCCTATTTTGCACCCGCGCACAGCGGACTCTTCCCTCCACAGACGCACGTCAGTAAATTAGGGAATGAACTTGCGCTCGCGGGGGCGGTTCAGCGCAAAGAGGAGGCGTGTTCCGCCGCAAAACTGCCCTGGTGCTATTTTCCAGATTTAGAAAGCAATTGCGCCATTGATCAGGATAAAAACAGTCTAAAGACAGTGGCGCGTTGCGCGTTAGTGATGTGGTATTTTAAGGGCGCGTGCTTGGCCATAATGTAACGTGTTAACGCGCATCCACTTTGATTCTCTAATAATTATAAACAGACGCAGCAGTTTTCATTTTTGCAAATCATACATTATTACAAGGAAAAATATTAACACACGAGGGAGGTTGTGTCCGTGAAGATGTGAAAAAGATCTATCTAGATAAAAAAAAAAAAAATCTAGATTAGGCTACACATTTACCCAAATGATACGCCTGTTTAACCAAAGCTAATTTGGGTGGGTTTCTCCCATCATCCCCAATGTCACTTCTCTGTGTTTTACGGCCCTGACGAGAACATCGGTCTCTTTGGCTGTGAACCGCTCCTGGCGTGCGCCGGCAAACCCGCCGTTATAATAGCAATCCGCCATGGAACAAGCGCGTCTGCTCTTAAAGGGAATGTGAGAGGACGCTCTGATTGGTTTATTTCACGTTACGCCCAAACCACACCTATGAACAATGAAGCTACTTCAGACCAACCCCTTTTAGATTTGCGTCGGGCGCAAGAGTCGTTTATCCGCCGGGAAAATAGCAACAGCGCCGGGATCCGCCCACAAAGTTACTTGCGCTTTGCGCTTTGACACTTGCGTTTCAGATCGTTAAAATAGGGCCCTGAAAGTGAAAATGTAAATTATAGCGTTAGTCATATTTAAGTCAAAACGACTCTCAAAATAGATTTTATTAGCATTTTGTTATTTGATTAGAGTGTAGGTAGGATAGGTCTTGGCACACTAGGTCTGCTACACTGCTTCTGGCATGAGCGAAGGCTTACTGCTGAAACGTGCTCAGAATAACAGGGATTAGGACACATGCTGGAGATCCTGTAACACATCCAGACAGGTGGAGCTGGGGAGGAGGAGGGACAACAACATTCTCAATGCACGTAACACTGGGGATGGGAATAAATAAGGTTGCATATAGGATAGACAATTCGATTGGATGCGCTTCCAGCTTCCGGCTTCCGGCTTGGAAGAACCAATCAGCGGCTCTTGAGATAAAAACCTCTGCTTTAGATGATCTGATGAGTCATTGTTAATTAGCATGTACCAATGAGCTGTTAGCACTATAAGAGCCCTTGAAGGATCTTTGTCAGCAATATAAGGATTCTGTTCCTGTAAGGCTCTTGAGTTGAGTATGCTGTGGTTGGTTACTGTGCTAATGCATTGTGGGATGTGTCACTGTGCTTTTCCATCAGGGCACTCGGATTTTAGCTGCGTCATATGACAAGTCAGCGCTATTTTGGAGGCTGGAGGACAGCGTTCCCAAGGTAACAGAGCTTCCCACCTCATACCCACCCAAACCTCCCGTGGGTTAGTCTGTCTCTCTGAATTACTCCAGGGCATCATCAGATGAGACAGAACAGGATAAACCATTTTAAAGATGTGTGTTGCTGTGCCGGCTTGGATTGCTTTGTGTTGAACATGACAGTGAGGCGGGCATGGGAGAGTTTTATGGGGAGGAATCGGCTTCTCTCATGATTTTGGAGGCAAACAGTCCCAGATGTGTGTCATTCTTAGACTTTTTATTGGCCCATATATATGTCTTAAGATATTGTATAAAATATTAGCCTAATCTCACAATTTTTAAAGGTGGAAATCGTATTCGTTCTTTGAAGGAAATATAACAATTATGTGATCATAGAGGTACATTTTTTTTAAAAGGTGCCTGGGATTCTGATATGCACTTACCGTATATAGAAATATTTACTTAAATTATATATTTTTTATAAGGTACAAAGTTCAAAAGGTACTGCATAACAGGAATGACCCATATGTCCTATAAAAACTAAAAACTACTAGTGAGACAATAAAGAGGACAAATGAAACATTGAGAACTGGGTCAGATATGTGACCTTAATAATGTTGTGTTAATGTTATGTTTTTATTTTCACAAATTTTAAGAAACACAACATCTGGAGTCTTGATAGAGCAATGAGAAACATCATATCCTTTAAGAAAATGCTCTTATTTTCTTAGCATCCAGATAAAATTGTAAAAAAGTATAAATTGTAATTTATTCCAATTACTTCTGTGTCACATTATCTTTCACAAATCATTCTAATTACAACATAAATCATTAAATTGTCATGAAATATATAAAAAATCCTAGAAATAGTCTTCATTTTGTTAATGCAATAAAAATGTCTTGTTTATTTATTTTAGTTTGGCCCGGAATATGTCATGGAGATTCAACCTCTCATTAATAAGTGCTTTGCTGTTGTTGTGTAGGTTACGTTGACGGGCCATTCTCGTAAAGTGACAGCAGCCAAATTTAAATACAGTCAGAGGCAGGTGGTCACGGGCAGTGCGGACAGGACCGTCAAGATATGGGACCTCCAGCGGGCAGCGTGTATGTCAAAATATGCAACAAATCACTCATGCATTAACAATGAGACTTTTCGCATCTGTCTGCAATACATTGCTCAACATATTACCACAGATCAGTTACTAATTTCATAATTCTCTCTGCACAGGCATACAAACCATTGAGGTTTTGTCTTTCTGCAGTGATGTTGTGTGCTCCGAGTACCTTATCATCAGTAGCCATTATGACAGAAAAATACGGTTTTGGGACAGCAGGTAAGAACAGGGCAATTACAACACCACCCATTACCTACACATCTTTTTAACAACATAAAAAATGATCTTAATACATGCTTATGATGAAATGTTAATATCAGTTTAGTCTGACATAGCCAGACTTTGACTATTGGTATAAAGTGTGGTTAACATTGGGGCTTTTGCTGTCTAAGGCTTTGTACATGGCTTTTTAAACGGACAGTATGTGTAAATGGCCATGGAGAACGTGGTTTCACCAAGTAGAACATGCTCCTGGATCAATAACCTTGTTGGCCCTGGAACAACATTCCAATCAACCAATCAGATTTGAGGGACAAGTTTACATTTAATGTCAACTTACCAGGGTTATGTGCTTCGACATCAGTGTTATTCACTATCATTTCCCTCTGGTTTTAGGGAAATGTTATGGGTAGGGTTAGGTTTAGATGAATAAAAGTATTTATTTATTTCCCCCCAAAAATACAATAAAAATTCCTACTGACCCCAAAGTTTTGACCGGTAGTGTTTAATGTTACAAAAGCTTTCTATCTCATATAAATGCTGTTCTTTTGAACTTTCTATTCATCAAAGAATCCTGGAATAAAAATGTAAATGTTTTCAACATTGATAATAATGAGAAATGGTTCTCAAGCATCATATTATAATGACTTCTGAAGGATCATGTGACACTGAAGACTGGAGTAATGATGCTGAAAATTCAGCTTTGCTCACAGGAATAAATTACACTTTACTCTATATTCACATAAAAAACAGCTGATTTAAATTGTAAATTGTAATTTTTTCTGTATTTTTAATCAAATAAATGCAGCCTTGTTGAGCAGAAGAGACTTCTTTTAAAAACATAAAAAATCTTACCGAACCAAAACTGTTTGACTGGTAGTGTCCATTTGGAGGTAAAGCATGTGACGACAGCATCTGTGGTGTAAACACTGTTATCACTTGTTATTATTCTGTCATAAGCACTTGTTATCAGATCACCTGAGACGGATATTGATGCCATGTGTAAAGAGGGTCTGAGTCTGCTTGTGTACACAGACCAGCTATTAACATTTTTTCTGGTCCGAGAGCAATAGCCTTTGAAATGTATTGTTGGATTTGTTAAACAAGCGGTGGTTTGATGGCTTTGTAGCATTGTAAAAACCTACACATCATAAATGTGTTGATCACTATAGTGCTTTTCACAGCAACCGTCCAGGTCTCCAGGACTGACTCAAGTACAGCTGGTGCAATTAAACGTGAATAATGAACTCAGCTGGCAGTGCTCGGACTGGCACTGCGCGCCGTCCGTCACCACATGTCAGGCTAGGACGGTGACCTAAAAGTGTGTCGCCTCCGGTGTGTGTGTGTTGTCACCGCTGGCGAGAGACGGCTTGTTAACGCTGTGGCGGTAATGCGTGAGATTGGTTTCTCCACTGGCCCAGTCGCACGGACAGAAACGTCTTCCACACGTGTTGACGGGTGATGCTCAAAGGCATTCGTGCTGATCTGCATGGAGTTCATTTTCCAGATGTGATTTCCTCTCTAGGATAAATCCTTTGATGTTTTTAGTTCAGTCAAAAAACATGATAGTCCTTTAAAGGGATGGTCCGTACGAAAATCCCACCATGGCATCCCAGATCCATGTGACATTCTTTCTTCAGATGAACACAAAAGAAGATTTTTTAGAAAAATAATCCATCTTTGTGAGTCCATATAGTACAAGTGAATGGGTTCCCAAATGTTCATGCTCCTATAAGCACATACAGCCAACATGAATCAATGTCTGCTGAAGCCAAATCATAGGTAGGCCTACTAATGTTTTTAACTTTTTTAGTATAAACCATTATAGGCCATGTTCACAAGATGGTGGAGTTTACACTTGGTGTAAACGTAAGCGCATTGTGAGGCTTGCGGAAGTGTAGCGGGCTGTCACTTATCAGCTTCACAACACATTTACACAACACCGTTACGTCAAGTGGAAACTCGTAAACCCTCTGGTGAATGTGTTCGACATTTAGATGGTTTATAATTGAAAAAGTTCCAACACCAAACAATCAATTTTTTTTTGGGTGGACTATCCCTTCAATGCTCCCAATCTCCCTTCAGTCTCACAAAACCTTCTAGGAATATGTTCAGTTCATATATCAGTTCAAAATCATAAGAAACTGTATTTGGTTTAAGGAAAATTAAACCTGTTTGTTGGTTTAAGATTTTTTGATGGTTTACATTTGTTTTCATGACAAGTAATAAGTAAGCAGATTGTCCTCCCCAGTTTTCATACTGTGATGCAAACAAATCTCACATTTTTATTATGCAAAAAATCTTTTTAAACTGTAATATATATGCAGTTGCAATCAAAATTATTCAACCACCTTGACCTGAAAGACAGTCTGCTGCTGAGAACAACATTTTATGAAAACAATTCAACAAAGGCATCATTGAATTATTATTGAAAGTTTATTAATACACATTTGAGTGATTCTGAGAATGTAAAGTTTTATTATTCAAAATAATTCAACCCTCTAAATTCAAATTATGGATGGATGGACAGACTATTGATTGATTGATTGATTGATTGATTGATTGATTGATTGATTGGAGACAAATTTGTGAACTTGACCTGTTTTTGTAAGATTTAATTTATTTTAACACAAAAGAGTGCAGGTTTTTAAGGAATCTCTTTTTAAATAATTTTTCCAAGTCCAATTTTTTTTTTGCATCAACCACAGTTTGAAATTAACTATTACAAGTAAACTATTAAAAGTTCAGTGTACTTTTTGGAATAATAATTTTCTTTTAATAAAGAAAGTTGCACCATACCCTAACCGGCCACAGTCGCCTTTTCAGTGTCACCCTGCTTGATAGTTCATTATAAAATCTCATTGATCCAAAATCCCACTCCCACTGTAAAACTTAGGTCTTTTCTGAATGACTGTGATTGTGTCGTGAAGAACGTTTGCTTCACAGCCGCATCGCACGGCTATGAGTGTGATATTGCGTTTATACAACAGTTTGACGGCACAAGTGTGTAAATAAATAATAAACAAACACAAAGTGTCTTTAAAACCCTCCTTTGTGCCAAACTACCTCCTTCCACCATAGATTTAAATCTCAAGTTGACAGTTTGACAGTTGAGCCCAAGCCTTTTCTAATTTCTAGATTTCTAAATTCTAAAAAAAACATTTCTAAAACGTCACTTTAGAGTAACGAACTATAGTAACGAAGGAACATTGAGTTGCTTTATTGAAGCTTATTGTATTATGTAGAGTAGAGTATTATGAAGAGAGTTTGTTTATCTGCATCATATCTGATAATATTCAGGTCAATCTTTTATTCATAATCACAGAATCTATTTGAATGTCCACTGAGGAAAGCGATGTATTCGTCTTCCTCCTTTTAACAGTTAAGGGGATTTCCCATGACAGAGATATAAACATATAGACAATTTGTTTAGACGTTTTCAGATATGTGAGCTCCAGGCCGTCAGCGCCCTCTCAACACTCATGTACCCGCAGAGAACAGCTTCATCTCGGCCAGTCTTTCGGGAATTTGCCTCTGGCTCTTATGTAGATAGTGTTTAAACATGACATACAGTATTATTGATTTAGTGTATATCAAACGGGCAATTTTTGGTCTTATTAATCTATTACTTGTTCCAGAGCAAGTCAATTTGGCCAAGGGCAAAGTTAAGTTTCATAACTCTATATTTACATTAAACTTAAATCCTGCACTATAACTAGCGCTGCATTTGTACTTTTGACTGAACTATTTGCTTGTGTTTATTTCCTATTGTTCAAACTTCTTGTACTTTTATAATGGCTAATATTGTTTATTTAAATATTATTTTTCAATAAATAATATTTTATATAAATAGCATGTTTTATTTGTTAATGAGAAAGGGTCTGTAGAGATTGTGATTTCGACTTCAGTGAAAGATACATTATTACACCGTTAGATGGCAGCAAAGACTTTTATATTGAAAGGACGAAACAAGGTTGTAAACAATAAGGCGCAACTTACAAATGCATTGCATATCTGAGGTCTAAATAACGTATTTATCACATAAAAACTCTTAAAACTACATTCTGTGACACAAGAGCATTTGTAAAATTATGGTGGTTTGCTCGTCCACCATGACACTCGCTGTGAAAGATGGCTGAAAAAGGCTCTCAGCCAATTAGAATCGAGAACCTCAACGAATCTTTGTAAATAATATAATATATTATAATATAAAAGGTTTTTTTTGCGCACATGTGTTTTCAGTTATATACTTATATTTAGAATACATTTTTGTTTTTTGTAAATCATGATTTATTCGTGAAAATGTTCGTACGCAGATTTCACGCACAAATTTGTGCACACGCATGCTTGGTGACAAATACACTCTCCCTTTCTCATAACGGCATAATAGTGTGACTCAAAAAGAACTTCAACACTGCAATCGAGCAGCACTTTGTGACTCAACATGACAAAACCACATTGCTCATTATAATCAATGGTCTACTCTGAAAGTGACGTGACGTCTAGTCATAACATAGACATTACATACAAAACATGACAGGAGACAAACTTGTCCACAACAACAAATATTAATCTGAATGACAAAAACACATGCAAGCCAAGAATAGAGCTACCGTTGTGGAAGTAACTCAAAACAAATGTTTTTTTTAATGCACTGGTTATTTTGGGCTATTTTGTTTCCATTTTGTCATTGTCAGACAAGTGGAAAGAAAAGATTTACATATTTAAGTGTTTATATTACTACGCGTGATCAATTGCATCTGTAGATTTCTATTACAAAACATTTCTTTAAGGTTTATTAAAAGTTTTTTTTTTCTCCTGCACTGAGCCAAAACTCACTTACACCAGACTTTCCAGTTTCATTCATATCCATATTCTCAAGGTTTTTGAAGCGGGGTTTCTTCATGTATCATTCGCCTGGTTTATATAACACATTATTCCTAAAAACACTGAGAATTTGTTTTCTGGCTGTGTACACAATTTCATGATTTATGAAGTAATAAAAAGAGATATCGAAAATCCCTCTGAAAAAAAAAAAATCCAAAATGTTAATAAGATGAAACTAGAATTTTGAAACTGGCTTTACCCAATATTCAGGTTTTTGTTCTGGAAAAGTATGCAAATTAGTGCATTTTAAACATAACATTTCAGAAAATGCGTAACACTTAAAAATTGTCTTAATGTACTGTGATTATTCAACTGGGTAAGGCGATATCTATCATTTAAAATCTGACCCTTGTTGTGTCTTGACTTAAACAACAACAGCAAACAGGTGTCTTTGATTCATTACAGTGATGCCGTAACAACAGATTACATCATTCGCTACTAAATATTAATGTTGTTGCATAAATCGTCTGTTACACTGGAGCTGGTCGGGTTTTCTTAAATAAGGCTGCTTTGACAATCACCTTGTAGCGGTCGAAGCAACCCTGTAATAATAATACAGAGCGTTTGTTGCATAACCCTCGTTATTCAGCATCTCAGTGGGTTTCGATTGCTCGGATTGGATAAGAGATAAGAGATAAGAGAAATAATAGCACCAAGGATGTCAGTCCAGCAAAGTTGTGCTCTCACAAAGCCTCACGGCGAGCGTAATTCACGAAACTTACAAATATAGATGACGCCACAGAGGTAGAAAAGGATCCATTATTTACACCATGTCTCAGTCCTTGACATCTCTCATTCACTCCCAGCAACCACAGCTCTCAGCTGCCAAGGAGCCGACGGCTCGCTTGTCTCCTAGCAACTGTCAGCCCACATAATTGTTTCTCCTCTCATCTTGTTGTAATAGGATTTGTGCAATATTATGACATTTGCGTTTTTCTCCATGCAATGCTTTGACCCTTTTTTAATCTTATGGAGAGAAGAGTTACTTTCAAGTGTCAATTTAATGACAGACGTGTTCACTAAACATCTCTTGTTCGCATGCTGCTTTAAGAGGCAATAAACACTAATGCATGTCTCTGCTATTAAAATTCAAATCATTGTCTTGTGCAACGCTCAGAGAGACAAGGCTCCTATGGTTTACAGGGCGACACCCCAGATGTCTTATATGTTAAAGGCCTTGAGATTCCAAATCTTTCTCCTTATCCTTGTCCAAATGATAATTGGTTAGAATATAAAAGGAAAGAGCAGACTATGACCTCGGGCTGCACATCTGCAGTCGCCTCTCTTGTCTTATTATGTCCATCATTCATAGTGTAATGAGACAAACTATCATGACATCAGTTTGCTTAAACTCGATAGAGATCTGCAGTTGACAGATTTCAGACTTTCAGATGCGCCTTCAGGCATCATGGTGCTTGATCTGTCCTAATATGCAATACGCAAATAATATGAGGCCAGATGGCAATAATGACAACTAGTGGCACTTTTCCCAAACAGGAAACACTGTGGTGTTTTTTAATAGACACAAATGCCATGTTTTTTTTTAAGTGAAAAGAAATGAGCTACTTTATGAATTGAATTTTAAAAAAAAACTGAATGCTGCGTTAATTGCGTTCCCTTTCAGTCAGTCACGTTCAATGTTACATCAGAATGGAACCGACAAATTGGTATCTTGTCTGAGAGTCCAATCACCTTCAAGGGTAAACTAAACGATACAATGCACATTGGCGTGCGAGATTTGCATCGCGTACCCCACTCCACGGGTATAAATATGGAAGCGTGTGCAATCGCACATTCAGCTTTTCGCTTCGGGGCCGAGCAGCTGATCCGGCTCCTCTGGTCCCACTTGTACAGTCTCTGGGAGCCTGGCTAGTGCTCTCCAGCCCGTCTTTCTGGCTCATGTAATTCAGTTTGCCGGCGTCCCCCCAAGTTTAGGGGCATTCACTTCACCTCTGTGCTGAACAGGAATGCTCCTGTCTTACGGGCAGAAATTGCAGACCTTCTAGAGAAGGATGCGATAGAGCCGGTCCCTCCAGCCAATATGAAGTCAGGGATCTACAGCCCCTACTTCATTGTACCCAAGAATGGGAGTGGGTTACGGCCAATCTTGGACCTGCGAGTTTTGAATTGGGCCCTTCTCAAGCTCCCGTTCAAAATGTCTTACATAGAAACGCATTTTCTAATGCATTCATCCCAGAGATTGTTTTGCAGCAATCAACTTGAAGGACGTGTACTTTCATGTCTCAATTTTCCCTCGACACAGACCGTTCAACGTACAACGGGCATGCAGCTTCGGGTGTTTGGACGGGACCCCGACTGCATTGGCACATCAACTGCCTCGAGTTGCTAACAGTACGGCTTGCACTGTGCCGCTTCAAAAAGCTATTTCTAGGCAAGCACGTACTGTTCCTACAAAGGTAGACCTGTTTGCCTCTCCAGACACTTCCCACTGCCAGTTGTTTTACTCCCTGACCGAGGGGACCCTCAGCACGGATGCGATTCCCCCAGTGAGGCTACTCACACAGACATTGTGCAAAGTCAGGGAGGATGAAGACCACGTATTGCTGTCTGCGACCTGCTGGCCCGACCGGACCTGATTCCCAGAACTCATGCTCCTCGCAACAGCCGCTCCCTGATGCATTCCTCTGAGGATGGACCTGCTTTCTCAGAGACGGGGCACCCTATGGCACTAAATACAAATACCGCGTCCAGACCTCAAGAACCTCCACGTGTGGTCTCTGAACGGGACGTGGAGGACTTAGGTGACCTACCCCTAGTAGGGATGTGTACCGAAACCCGGTGCTGAATTATGAATGACTGTTGTATCGATAAGCTTGGACGTTATCGGTTCTGCTGTCGGTACTGGAGAAATGAATACACTTACTATTTATAATTGCTAAAAAGACGTTATCTTGCACATTTGGTCTCGCCAGCCATTTCTATATATAATATCAATAATATTAAACAATTTGTCTGTGATGCATTTTTGCTATTCGTAGTTCAGAAGAGAGAGATAAATATCGCCACACGACAGCCTTCTGCAGTAACGATGGAGGACAGAACTAAGCATTCAAACGTATGGTTAGTGGTTACACTTTAGATCTGTGAAATTAATCAAATTTTATTTTAGATTTAGATTTTGGCTTCCAATGATTATAAAAAGAAGATATTTGAGGTAAAACCATTAAAAACTAGAGTCGCATTCTGTCTAGCGCAACTTCCTACCTTTCACAGCAGTGCACTGTAATTTCTCCCATACGTCAGTATCAGCACAATAAGTGATTGTTGTAAAATTCAGTCTCTATGTTGTTAAATTGCAGGACGTGTTTGATAATAAAAAGAGCTTTTAATAGCACAAAAGTCTGTGCAAGCGCGGCGCGCGCTCCGAAACGGACTGCAACGAGACAAGCTAATTATACTTTGGGTTTCGTGTGCGCGTCTAAACGATCAAATATACACAAAAATATGTAAAAATTACCTACTTGGAGTTTCACTTACAAACAGTTTTAATAAGAATGAATCTATCGTAAAAGAATGATCAACTATGATTTAGATTTATTTTTAGGCCGTATTACTTCCCTGAACAGTAATATTAGTAGACCTACCTGAAATTAAAGCACTGTGTATATAATTTGTATCTTTGTTTTTGCTTATCGTGTCCTACTCCTATCTCATGTATATAAAACACAAAAATGCTGCAAATAGATGTTGTATTCATTTTGTTAAAGCATTGCCTTTTCTTTTGCAATAGATATATATTTTTTTATAACAAAAAGAACCGATAAGAATACTGCTAAAGTACCGGATCGATAAGCAGTATCGGTAAGAGTAGTAATACCGTTAAAACCTTAACTATACTCATCCCTAACCCCCAGCGGTAGTCGACACCATCACTTCGGTGAGGGTGCCCTCTACAAGGCACGCTTACGCTTTGAAGTGGAACCAGTTCGCAGAGTGGTACTCTACTCACCGAGAAGACCCCCGGAAATGCCGAAGGCTGTCTCCCTCCACCCTGAAAGTGTATGTTGCCGCTATTGCCGCACATCATGATGCAGTAGATGGTAAATCTGGGGGGAAGCATGACCTGATCATCACGTCCCTGAGAGGCTAGATCTTTCCCGTCCTCACCTTAACCTCTCCTTGGTGCTAACAGCCTTGCAAAGATCGCCCTTCGAACCATTGCAGTCAGCAGAGCTTAAGATCATGTCGTTAAAGATGGCGCTCCTGACTGTGTTGGCCTCTGTGAAGAAGGTAGGGGACCTGCAGGCATTCTTGGTTGACGAATCGTGCCTGGAATTCGTGCCAGCCAACTCTCACTTTATCCCGAGACCCCGGCCCGGATACTTGGTCAAGGTTCCCACCATTCCTTTCAGGGACAAGGTGTTGAACCTCCAAGCGCTGCCCTTGTACCCAGTACCAAACCCAGGGCGAGTCATCGCTGACAGTTATATGTAGAGCTTCGGGCTGAACGACACCCAACACGTTTTCCAGATTTTATAATCTTCGTGTAGAGCCAGTGTCCTCCCATATACTCGCCTCAAGTAGCCAGTAAACACCAGGGGATCCCTACGGCAAACCCATATGTGTATCCTTCCACGGTACGGCTTCCACGGTAGACCTTCCTTATGTAGCAGTGGCCAGTCCATATATGTAACTTCCACATGTCACCTCCCTACGGGTAGGATGTGGTCTCGATAGAATTCCTTTCCCGTTGGAAAAGGCACGCTTTCCCGGTGTTAAGCAATAGTCTCACTGAATGGGTCAGAAGGAATATCTGCGTAAATCCCTGTCCCATCTTCCACCCCAGTAGGTCAGACTCAGATTCAACTGTATTGTCATTGTGCAGAGTAAAAGTACAGAGCCAATGAAACACAGTTAGCATCTAACCAGAAGTGCAAACAGTAAATATATATAAATTAATAAATCTAAACATATATATAAAATAACATATTATAGGAGAGCAAAATATAGGATATACAGGTGCAGAGACCAGCTCAATGCAGTTGTCTAAACAACTGCGGAGGGGTATCAGGTGGCTTACGCGGAGCTGAAGGGGCAGCAATGGTGGCGCTTTGGTAGGGATCCCAATTCGTAATTTCTGTTCTGGCGTAACGTCGAATGTAACTGACTGAAAGGGAACGTCTCAGTTACGTGTGTAACTCTTGTTCCCTGAAGGAGCGAAAGGAGATGTCATGTCCCGTTTTTTTGCTTCACCACCGCTGAGCGGCCAGGTCACCAGCTCGGCTCCTCATTGAAAACCTGAATGTGCGATTGCTCGCGCTTCCATATTTTTATACCAGCAGGGCAGGGTGCGTGATGCAAATCTTGCACGCCAATGTGCATTGGCTCGTTTAGTTTACACTCAAAGGTTATTGGGCTCTCAGACGAGGTCCCAATTCGTCAGTTTCGTTCTGACGTAACGCGTCCGTTCCCTTCTTCAGCGAACGAGGGTTACATACCTAACCGAGACGTTTTTTAACGTGTTAAAAAGCAAATAGAAATCACAGAAATTATTGAGCTATTTTTACAGCCCTATAAAAAAGTGGCTGCCTCTTACAGAACATTAAAAATATAACAACTTTTAATTGAAGACATTAATGCTGCTCGAATTAAATGAATTACTTTTAACATGTTAAACAGCAAATAGTAATCCCAGAAATAATCAAATAAAATAAATAAAAGTACAGTTCTACCCTTAAGTTTGCATACCCCTTGCAGAATATGTATTACTTTTTGAATTGGATGATTGGGGTTACTTGTCAAGGGTATGTAAACTTTTAAAATAATTTATTTGTGAATATTAAGTTATTATTTTGCCTTGTGTGTTAGATGTGTTAACATCTGTTTTGTGAAACAGCTTGCTCAGGACAGTATTCAAAAAATGAACATGCCATTTTTATGATACCTCTTATGTTGTTTATATTATTAACATCTTGCATATTCTGCAAGTGGTATGTAAACTTATTTAATAAAAAAAATGTAATTGTTATGTTTACTGGGTTTAATTTAAGTTGCACTAAAATATAATGAAATCTGGTAAATGAATCCATGTCTGTATTCCGTAGGGCAGCGACCTGCACGCAGGAAGTGCCTCTTCAGGGCATAGGGACGTCATTGGACCTCTGCCCTAACCACAGGCAGTTGCTCAGCTGCTCCCGGGACGACATCCTGCAGCTGGTCGACCTGAGAAAGAGTAACGACAGGGTGGCCTTCAGGTAGAAACACACATCTGAGACGAGGTTATGCACAGGTGGCTGTGATTTTTTGTGTACCACACACAGAACTGAAAAAGATTTTATTCAGCGTTAAAAATGAACACTCTCTGAGCCCCAAATACAGTTAAACCTGCATGTAGCGATCAAATAAAAACCCCACCAGTTAGTCAATAAGTCAAGTCACCCTTATTTATATAGCGCTTTTTACAATACAGATTGTTTCAAAGCAGCTTTACAGAGATAACAGGAAAATAATGCCGTGAATGCCGAAAATGTCATTGTGCCATCTCATTTAATGGTGTCAATGCAGGCAGATCAATAATATTGTTGATTATTAAATTAAATTTAATGTCCCCAACCAAGCAAGCCAAAAGCCAATGGAGCATTAAAGCATTTTAAGAATAATGTCTGACTCTCAGTGTTGAAGAGTTCCTGTAGTTCAACGGGAGATCATGGTATTGCCAAACTGACATAGCTGCGCACCAAACATAACTGATCATCATTCTTGAGCACCACAAAGAAAGATTTCTGAAGGATCATGTGATTGTCATGAACTGCTCGAGGACGCAGACAGTGGAGATCCAAATGCAGGCTTTATTGAGAGGAAGATCCAGATAACACAACGAGTACACAGGCAGAGGGTCAGAGTCTAGGTAAGCAGTCCAATACAGCAGAAGTACAATACAGGGGCAAGGCAAACGGGAAAACCAGATACAGGCAGGGAGTCCAGGAACTGAGAAACTAGGAAACACTAAGGAACTGGAAAAACGCTAGGTAATGCAGTCAGACACATACAATACTGAGCAAAGACACAAAGGAAAACCAAGGCTTAAATCATAGAAGCTAACAAGCATAATCAAAACCAGGTGAAAGACATAAAGCATAATCAGTACAAATGAAACCATAAGTAGTAAATGAAAACTAGAGAAGGAGTGCCCCCCAGTGGCTCAAGCGGGCACTCCAGCCGCTGATTGTCACAGTGATACTGAAGAGTAGATCAATGATGCTAAAAATTAAGCTTTTCATTACAGGACTAAATTACATTTTAAAATATTTCATTATATTACCTCTTTTCAATGGTAGTGTATAAGTAAGGAATAATTGACGACAGGCTGTTGAATTATTAGAAAAATAATGCACACCCGAGGTGGTAATGCGGTCACGACGCGAAGCAGAGTGGCCGTTACACCTCGGGTGTGCATTATTTTTCTAATAATTCAACGGTCTGTCGTCAATTATTCCGCTTATACTACAGTTACCACACCTCGAAATATTGTTCAGATGATGTATTTCAAGACGTTTGTAAAGTTTTTGTCATTAAAACGCTCTTGTATTTAGGACTAATTCCTTGTGCATCTAAACCCATGCTCCGTTGCTAATTCCAGAACGTCATTTTAGAGTTAGCGGAGGTTTGAGCCGCTGATAGCAGAGTAATGCTGGACACTAGAAACATTCTCTGACTGTGAATACAGCAGATTTTAAACACCGCTGTGAACACACACTGAACGCGCTGAAAACGCGTGCATGATCAGTCAAAAGTATCAAATTACATTCATAACCGCCCTTAGAGAGAAGCATGTGCGTCAATATTATTATTTATTTATTAATTAAATTCGTTTTAATTAATTCGTTCATTCTTTTTTTTTCTATTAGTGACAGTAGACTAGACTAATAAATGAAACACAAAGCCCTTTTAACAAGTATAGGCCTATCAATTTTATTTATTTGTTATATTATCTTCAATAATTACAAAAACCCGTGCAACAGGACTATCAATTTATTTAAATATTCTGTTTAATTTTCTATTGATTATGTATAGGACTATATACTTTATTTATTACAATTAAACTGCATGTTTCCATTGATTGTGAAGTTAGACATTGAAAATTGCAGATCAAGCGCATGGGGCTGCAGCTTTTTCTTGTTATGAATTGTATCATATTGTCCGTTATTACAGTTGACTACGCGCAGTGATATGAAACTGTAATGAGGTCAAGACCTGCCGGAACTACTTTAGCCGTGCGGTTCCCTGAAAATAATTGCACACCGTAGAACGTTTGTCAACCAATCAGATTCAAGCATTCAACGGCCCTGTAGTATAAGTCTATATATATATATACTGTATATGACAGATGACTTCTAAATACAGATACAGATTCAGCTTTACAATAAAAATGTTTTTTAATCTTTTTAAATTATGGAATAAGAAACTACCTTCTTTTAAAGCCACTGCAATTTACTTTGAAATAGACTCACACTATTCATTTAAGTTCTAAGAGAGAAAAAATGTATTGGTTATTTAAAGCATGACTATTCAATACCCTGATACAGCTGTGACTGCCACAGTCCTTTCAGCATTATCCTTTGTTTTAAAGCAAGTCAAAATGCAATTACAAGGATACTCGTTATATATACAGAACATGGCCGGAAGCATCTAAAAAGTTTTCTGTAAAGCTGAATGAGCTTTATTCGTGATTCGTTTCGTTGTCCAATTTACAGAACACTCAAGAATTTTTTTTTTTTTTGCTTGTCTTTGTTGTTTCAGAGCAGAGGGCTTCAAATGTGGAAGTGACAGCACCAAGGCCATCTTCAGGTGAGTGACATCAAAAAGGACGCTATGAGCCGTCGCTAACCATCTATCAATATGCGCAGTAACAGGACATGTCTGTGCTATGTCTCATTCGAGATGGCGTGCGTTGTGAGGCTTACAACCCCTGAAACGTACCACTGTGCTGCCGAGCGCTTCTGGCATCTACATCAACCCTAACTTTTTTTCTTTGCCATTGGAGAGGTCACGTGGATTTACACAGATGGAAAATCCAATTCGTGTACCGTAATGAATGGGGGAAGACTCTGACCCCTCTGAGTAGAGATAGCTGGTGAGATGGATTTAATTTGTTAGTCTTGTCACTTTCTAGTTTCAGCAGGACTCGCATCTTATTTTCTCTCAGGTAAAAATCTGGATGATTCTGGCTGTGGTGTTGCATAATATGTTAAAGTGAATCTCACAAAACTTGTGAAAATTAAGCCTATTCAAGATTACTGTAGTCTAAGGAAAAATATATAATTATATTATAGATTATATTAATTATTATATTATTTATGTACACTACGGTTCAAACATTTGGGGTACTATGTTTTTATGTTTAGCAAAAAAATAAGTCTCTTCTGCTCACCAAGGCCTCAGGTATTTGATTAAAAATACAATTAAACTGTAATATTGTGAAATAACTAATATTAAAATAACTACCGGAAATCATATTTTGAATATATTTAAAATTGTATTTATTTCTGTGGTGCAAAGCTGAATTTTCAGCATCATTACTCCAGTCTTCAGTGTCACATGATCCTTCAGAAATCATTCTGATATGCTGATTTGCTGCTCAATAAACATTTATTTTTATTATCAATTTTGAAACGGTTGGTTGTCGTAACAAACTTACAACAGACGCTTCCCTCAACCGGCCGGAGATGTCGAAACTGTGGGTTTGGCCCCTGAGGGAGATCAACATACTTTGATTTCTTAACAACTAGGTGTTTGAGACCATCCTAAACTCTAGAGCTCCCTCCACAAGAAAACTTTAAGTCAAGTCAAATCCCCTTTATTTATATTGCGCTTTTTACAATACAGATTGTTTCAAAGCAGCTTTACAGAGATAACAGGAAAATAATGCAACAAAGATTGTTTCCAGAAGAAAATAGCATCACAGTCCAGCTTAAGTAAGTTCAATGATGATTAATTTTGTTGTAAAAAAAAAAAAGAAAAGTTATTAATTTAGTTAATTTATGTATATAGCCACTTTGGAGAAAACTGTGATGCCATCGTCCAGCTCAGTTCAGTTCTCATATAATGGTGTCAATGCAGGCAGATCAATAATATTGTTGAATATTAAATTAAATGTCCCCAACTAAGCAAGCCAATAGCCAATGGCGACAAAGGCCAAGAAAGGTGAAAAAGGCGACAGTGGCAAGGAACCAAAACTACATCAGTGACAGAATGGAGAAAAAAAAACTTGTGAAAAACCAGGCTCAGTCGGGGGCCAGTTCTCCTCTGCCCAACGACAAACGAAAGTGTATGATTATGATTCAGGCAGCATTACAGGTCAGAAGTCAGATTGGATTGGAACATTCATAATATTATCCAGTTCCATCTGGTTGAAGATCGGAGTCATCACGCCGGTATGGAGATGAGTTTGTTGAGGATCAGTGCCGATGGCTGTCGTGTCGATGAGGCCTTCACAGGGGAGAGTCTAGTTGACACAACCTCTGCTGACAGGGATGCGTTGTGGTCGTGTCTAGGCGCAGGTCCACCATCTGATCTGGATACGGCCCGGATCCAGATGATTACAGTAAACCTCGGAATAAGCATAAAGACTAACATTAGTTAGCGTAGATGCCATTCTTCTACACATTTAATTTCCAGCTAAAAAGCTGGCTAAGAAGATAAGGGTAAAACACAGAGGCCTTCACCGGTTCCCACTGGAGGCAAGACAGTGACTACTATGTCTCCCTAAAAAGTTAAGGTGCCATTCTGGATGGTCACCCAGCCCAGAGAGAAGACATCTCTTTTGGCACATAAATTGCCTGGAGATGAAGGCTGTATTCCTGGCGCTCAGGTAACGGGAGCTTCAGAAGAGTAGGCCAGCTAGTCTCTCCCTATGGAGGATCCCTTTACCACTCTACAGATAAAGCGTTGTGGGGGGAAATTCGGCTCGCTATCCTAACCCGAAGTGATAAAATAAAATTCTGTATAAAAATTTAAGACAAGTAGTTTGTTTAGGCATGGTTTGCAGGGAATTACAAACCTGCGCATATATATATTCAAACGCATAGAACTATAGAATTCATTCTTGATGCGCACGTGAGCGTTTCTCACAGGTTCGCGTTTAAAGTCTGTTTAGAGAAAAACGGTGTCGTCTTAGCGGCCCCTAATTTAATAACAAATGATCACTTCGCCGGAAGTGAATCAATCAAAACTAACTTTAGCTGGAAAGTAACATTATTCAAGAACCACTATAAAGCCAAAACAATCTGTTACCTTAAATTATCCGTTTATCTCTGTAAAGCAGCTTTGAAACAATCTACATTGTTAAAAGCGCTATATAAATGAAGAGGACTTGACTTGACTTTCTCTTCTGGTTCACCCCCACACCTCCTGCTCTGTTAAGGCTGGTATATCATGGTGCAGACATGACCTCTCCTCGGGAGATTCCGACCAGGAGGAATCTTCTCTCCAGGCCATTATATGTCACTCCTAGATGTAGATGTAGACCAGCCCATTATATTAACAAATTCATGGTATGCACCACCGTACAGAGCCAGGACTGCCCAGTTGGTTCAGTGCTGGAGTTCTTGCAGGAGCACCTCTCAGCAGGGTTATCCGCATCTACGTTTAAGGTGTACGTGAGTTCGGAGACAGTGGCTTCTTACCCGGGTTAAAGGACCCACTCTGTGGGAAAGGAGTCTCTTGGGACTTTATTTATTAATTGCTTGTGTTGTGTCAGGCTGGCCCTTTCTATACACATTTATGATTTGAACCCAGGCTTGAATCCTCTGGGGGTTATTCGGGTCCTTAAGGCCAAAGGGCTTGTGCTTGTGATTACTTCATGACCTTCGTGACATCAGACATTTTTCTTAGGGCGGCTAATAAAATGACACCCAAAAACTTTAAAATTAAAACAGAAAATAAAAAAATAAAATGTAATTCAAAATATTAACAAAAACTATCAGTGATACTAAAATAAAACTAGACAACAGACACTTTTTTCCAGAAGTATTTTTGAAATATTTTTTTTTATAAAAAGAGCACTACACTATAAATGCTTTGTTTTTTTTCAATATATTTATATATAATGCAATATATTTTTAAGTTTATTGCAAAATATTGAAACATACAAATATATAAGTTGTTTAAGAGTGTAGGGAGATTCATTTACACTGTAGTGATTTAGGAGTGGACTCTTGCAATGGAGCATTTCCTCCCGAATTCCATATTCATGGTAACAGCGACTTTTCTGATTGGTGGATACGTTTCCAGAATTATGGCTACTGTAGGTCTTCAATTATGCAAAGGTGAAATCACACTGGCTTGCAGCTCCTCCAGAAGCTACAAATCAGTTTTCCTTGGGATTTTTTTCTGGAATCTAACTTTATATTTCACATTCATATTCTTTATGCACAATATGATTTCTTAGTTTGCTCTGTAGATTTGGTTACATTTTGCCAACATTTTTGTTGTTGTGTTCTTCTAGCCTAAAAAACACATTAGGCTACTATTATTATTACTATAGTGTTACTATATTAAAACTATTTTTTTTATTACTATACATTACTACAGATGTATTTTCTATAATCCTAGAGCTTTTGCAGCCCTTATCCTCATGCAATATTCTCAGCATTGTTAGAAAGTAAATGCAACACGCTCCATATGATGTGAGATGAGAACTGAGTCTTACAGATGAGTCTTTTTAGCACCTCCCTGCATAGACATATACACTGTTTCCATGGAGACAGTAAGGCCAGAATGCTCTGTGGCTTTTTTTTCTCGGCTAGATCTGGCATGAACATTTGAAAGGGGAGCGAGAGCCACAAGCAGGAACCCAATGGTCACTTAATCATTCATCAACACCTTCACCCTGCAACATTTTCCCTTGTGCCAGGCATATACAGTAACTCAACATCTTCCTCATTGGCCAACACTTTTCTGTTAGGCTGCCCACTGCCGTTAGGAAACAGTGTATTTCACTCAAACTAATTGTTGCACATAGCATATTTAACTATACTGAACATTTTTTTTTTTACAGTTGTTACTTTAAGGCACTATTTCTAGCTATTCTGGACCTTAAAAAATACTTTTGTTTATTTATCCTGATTTGGTCAGGTTAATTCAGACATAATATTTTCATCTTAAAACAAATTACTATAAAGTAATTTGTTATCTGGCAAAACATTTAGCAGTGTGCAAAGAATGATAAATCTGTTCAATCTGATCATACACGGTTCTGTTATGTTTAGACTTTGCAGTTTTCCCGCCTGAGTTTGTAACCATGAACCATTTGATTTCGTTCAGCTGTTCGTTATTAATTACCTTGGTTGATCTGTGTATATACATTCCTGTGTTTTCAGTAATCATTTGTCCTGTCTCGTCAATGTTACGGTTGTGTTTGCTTGCCTGCCTGCCTGCCACTGATTGGATTTACCTGTGGTTAGTGGTTACTAAAGACCGTATTGGATCTTTATCTTCTTCATAGTTTGTGTTACTATAGCCTGTTCATGACAGAAGAACGCACCAAATGAAAGAAATGGACTATGCTACAGCTTTCACTTCCCTCGCCAGGGAGGACTTTCATTCATGGATTATTCCATTCACATTTACACACTAGCCCAATGAGTGAACTTAGATGACGGAACCCTGAAGTCACTATTTTGGATTGGGGCTAACTATTACCGCTCTAGAGAACATGGGGGGAGGTAATCCTATGCTGTCTGGAGAGTCTCTCAAGGCATGGAGATGATGCCAGAGCCATCCACAGACGGGGATTTTCCACCTGCCGCGATAGAGGAGCCTGTGAGGATGACCGCGCCGACCATTGTCCCGGAGCTGAAGAACCACAGTGAGTCTGACCCAGTGTGACTCAGCAACATCGTCTATCGCCGTGGGAGTTTTAGTGGAGATCGAGGGAATGGATTATAACCCCGCCCAAACTCTCACCAATGTGAGTGAGTTTCTGTTGGACTCTATGGACAGTTGCTTTGATTTTGGAGAGGATAATTCCCTGGGATTCTTTTTAAATATGACTGGGGTTTGAGACTTCTTCACTGCCGTAACTCTAGAGCAAAGTTTGCACATTGCTTTCGTGATATCCACTGGCTTGCCTTCATGGTTTAAAATGAAAATATGTCCAATAGTGTCCGAAGATTTTCTTTACCAACAATTGTTCACAAAATAATGGACCTTGATTTAGATTTTGCACGTGTAATTTCCAGTGATAAAATCAAGTGAATTATTAAATAACTGAGTAAATATACAAGTACGCTAAATCAACCCCACCCCAACGAGTCTTGCAGTTCGCAGGGAGTGCCCCGTGGATTTGCTCTACGCCACTGGATCCCACCCAGCCTCTCTCTCCTGCCTTCTCTTCAGACGGTAGCCTTTCTTTCTGCCCAGTCTCTGCTGTTCCCTGTGCTGCATACACAGCCTCCTCTCAGTGGCATGGATCTACCTCAGGCCTTCCGTGAGCTAGCTACTCCCGGGTATGTGGATCCCCTGGCTCTGCTTCAGGTCGCTGATCCCTTCGCTCCACCTTGGATTGTCACCCTGACTCCTCCACCTTGGCTCCTCCTTACCTCTCCTCTACCAGAGACCATCGGCTTACAGCTCCACAGGGCTCTCTCGGACCACCAGCTCCACCTCGGTCAGACATAACCCATCCTGCGCCACGGACCTACAAGCCATCTGCTGGGCTCTGGCTCTGCCTCAGCCCTCCTGTACCTCTGTTCCACCTCATGGTTTCATCGCTGCAGCTCCGTCGTGGCCACTGAAGCCTTCGGAGTAGCCCGGTTCCATCGGCTCTCTATCTGCGCCTGGAGCTCCACCACCATTGACTCGGTCACCATCAATCAGCGCCATGGCTCCTCCCTCTTTTGATGCCGCCATGGGTTTCCATCCTGGCTGGGCTCTGGGATTCCAAAAGTCTTCTCTTTGGCTCAATTTTTACAAGGATGCGTTCTGTGTCCTCGCGTCCTTTCAAATTCGTTCTTTTAAGGTCGCCTTGCAAGACCGGTCTCCACAAGAACGCAAGTCCGTTCTTTGCGTTCTTGGAATTGAGAAACAGCCCTAGACTCTGTAAACAGCCGACCATAAAACTTGCCAATCAGAAATGCTCTTTACCTGTTAGTCTTTTTGTGCCTTTGGGATTGGCTGACATCGGTTGGCTGACGTCTTCGGAGGGCGGGCGGGCTATAAAGAGAAGGTGATCTAATGGAGTCTAGTAGAAGTTAGCAAAGCTGAAATCGCTTACAGTACCGTTTGAAGTCAGTGTTATGGAATAGAGCAAAAAAAACTTGAAAATTGTGTCCAGATGGTTATTGGCTACAGTACTCTTACATAGGCAGCTATCTTCTAAGACTGCATCCTGTCTGAAATGAAGCCTCAACTGATTTGAAACACTCAACATTGGACTCTATTCTCATAGACTCTGTCCCCCATCTTATTTTCTTTTTTCATTGCATACTCAATGCCATGTCTAATTTGTCCAAAACTATGTATCTTTGAAGGCAGCATCATTTTAGCATAAAATAAAACGAGCTACTATTCTTTGAAGTGCATTCTTGGAAGGTCTTTCACTTGGTTTAGGAACAGACTTGTCTTGTCTTGTATAGGTTCCTGACATTTGATCAGATCACTTGCCTGAGGGATTTATACAGCTAGAGAGAATAAGTTCCAGAGTAATGTGTATCAGTCTGTAGTCATCAGTCACAATTGTGGGTTTTCTCTCTATTTCAGTCCAGATGGCAGTTTCCTGGCAGCTGGCTCTGCGGACGGTGCCGTGTACATATGGAATGTGAACACAGGAAACCTAGAAAAAAGGCTTCCAGACATGCACAGGTAACTCGGGGATGATGGGCCACCATGGTCAACCAATTTAACAATACTTTTTTTGAAAAAGTATGTTCTGTATGTAAGTTCTGTCATTACCAACATAATTCAATGAGTCAGAAACCAAAGTTTCTCCAAACTTTAGTTCCAACAAAACATTCGCAAACAGCATCGTAAACTTGGAACTACAGCTCTCGACCTGTGGTTAGAAGCATAGTTTTTTGTTAGTATGACTAATATTGACTTTTTCAATATAGATGACAATCTGTATTGTTAAAAGCGCTATATAAATGAAGGTGACTTGACTTGACATCTAGACTTAGATCATGCTGTTGAGTAGAATAAGCAAACTAACATGGTGTACAATATATATACAGTAAATTCGATCTCAAAGCAATTCATTAGCAGAATTGATGATGTCATTAAGGACTGTTCTATACTGTTGAACCAATGTGGTCACTCTCAAATAAGCCATCATTATGTCAAAATGTGTCATTATGACTAAATGAACCCTAAAGTGTGACATGTTTTGAAGAAAGATTTTCAGCAAATATTAACTTTTGGCAGCGACTATTTGCACTACGTTAAAATAGCATATTTTCTTAGCGATAGATGCTATTTACACTGTTTAAATAGCAACAGAAAATGCAACCTTTAATGACTTCTGCCATCTCAAAATGATCCAACCCCCTGAATATAATTCCTCATAACATCACAAATCTGCAAAACAGGTGTTGTTTCAAGCACACCTGATGCAACTAATTAAGGGCTTCGTTAGTTGTACCAGGTGTGCTTGAGCGAGAACGTTCCGGGTTACTGTAACCCTGTTCACTGAAAAAGCTACAATCGATGCTGCGCTGCTTAGCGCATTGGGAACGAGAATACCCATGCTGCCGTGCTTGAAGGTGTCTGGACTCTTTACGGTTGTGTAGGGAAACCTCGGGAACTTCCTATGTTGTGGCAATATTTCTATGTGAAAATATGCGTCTTTAAGATCTACCATGAAGATCCAATCGCGATGTTGAATTTGCAACACGATCTACTTGATAGTTAGCATCTTGAACTTGAGCGTTCGAGCCTCAAAGATCTAAAAACAGACGCAGTCCCCCATTTCTTTCTTGTGACAGCAGATGCGCCTACTCCTGTTTTATGGTAGTGGAAACACACCGTTAAAACGAGGAGGACAACATACTCCTTTTTACTGTCTTTAGGGCATAAAAAGAGATCCCCGGCAGTAGCTTTCACGCTGCCAAAGTCTCTTTAACGGGTACCAAATTTAATACTTCATATTGGGGGGATGTTAAATGTTCTGTGTCCTGGGCGATAACAGGAAGCAACTGAACCTTCAACATTTCACTGGAAACCGCTGCCCCCGAATCACCAGAGGTGGCAGAGATGTAACAGTGGTTTCGTGAGGGTGTCAGGTAGGAGCTGATTGATGTATTTTACATGCCCCATCCCGAAGGGGCACAACCCCCACAGACCTGGGACAAAAAACAAAAAAAAACACTCAGGATTTTTGTTGCTGGTATATTATAAGGCTGCTGAGTGTGACGAGCCGGTCCCCAGTCTTTATGAGGGGGAACGCAACTCGCCACACTTTGCTTTTGAGCCCTCCTTTTTTAAATCAGATCAGCCTGATACGCCTGCAACACTGCCATAGTGTGCAGAGCAGCACCAGTCTGACCCCCACCAGCGTGGATGTTATTATACACGGCTTGGTGGGGAGTGCTGACTCCTTAAGGCGAGACACTACAGGTGAATAGGGTACAATTTTAAAATAATAGATATCACCATAAAACTTCCTCAGTTGATCACTTACACAAGTTCATAAAAAAAATGTATTACAAGGTTTTGAAATTTGTATGTTTAATTATGCAAATTAGGCATTACCTCATTAAATATGTGCAATTTTGCATATACTGTATTTTCGGTAGATAGATCTGAACATATGATAAAGCCAGGTGCAACATAATTTTTTCATTTTGATTACACATAAGATGAAAAAAGATGTTTAGAGGGATTTCAGGATATATGCTTTTATTACCTAGGAAATCAAAATATACTGTCCATAGCCTTAAAAAAACAATTTTCGCCATATTTTTTTTTATTAAAATGTCACATGAATCAGGCCAGGAATGATTTATTAACAAATCCCTCTGAACATATCTTCAGAATACTGCTAAGTGTATAACTGGAAAGTTTGGTGTACATCGGTGCAACATAGGCTGAGATGTGTCACTGGAGAATAACAAAAAACTAATTTTGAGAAAAAGGCATTTAAAGATTTGGAATGTAAAAAATCATACTTTTTTAGTGGAAACAACTATTTACTGACAAAATATCTTATCAAATCATTAGCAACAACAATACAAACCACCTAAATCACATCAAAATTTTATAAACACAGCATTTATGGCCTTTAACTGACCAGAAAAACAGCCACAAACACACATCTAAATGTCAGAGCGCGTCACGTGATGCATCTGAACCAATCACTTTGTCAGAAATTGACATCAGCCAATGAGATTCCGCTTTTACAGTTAAATGCCCATTGTACTTTTACGATTGGTTGAATCGTGAATCATTAAAAGGAAATTACCATATTTGGATCCGACAGCATTGTACAGGAGAGAGAGCGCTTTCCAGACGTGTGTGAGATTAAAGGAAGCAGACAGAGATCGCGGAGCGTTGATTTATAACGCCAACTTTTGTTGAATTTCTGAGAAATCTACAGACGCAAATAGACAAAGTGTAGTAAAATAAAGACCTAAATGTGTATTTTGGACTTTTTTTCACCACAAGTCTGAAAGAAGACATATTATTGAAGACAAATAGACCAAAATCTCACAATTGACCGGGGAAAAAAACCTTCTGTTTTCGCCTGCCGTGTCTCGCCTTAAATGATGATGAGCCACAGAGATGAGATAGCCCGTGAGCATCTCTTCAGACTGGCGCATCATCGTATGCACACGCCCCTGCACCCACGATAGTCTAAGAAATTGACGTCGAGGGCACAAAGATACACAAAGAGTAAGGTTTCCCCATGCACAAGTTAACGTCATGGAGATCCTCAAGGAGGGCAGTCTAGCTGTAATCTGGCCACTGCACGAGTCACCAACTCGAGTAACCTCTCACACGCTTTATCATAACGAGAGAAGTCTGTACTCTCAAAGTCCATCATTTTTTTTGATGGCTTTTTCAATATTCAGTCCCCAGTGATAAACTAAATAACTCCTAACAAAGATCTGTAGTAGATAGAGAGGAGATAAATGCTTGCACACCAAACACAGAGAGGTCTCTGAAGACTAAAGACCTGACGATGCACCTGCGGCTCATCTATTTATAGCCTCGCGTCGCGGGTGCGCACCGATGACGTCACCGGCCGAGGCTATATTACTTCTGGTCAATTTCATCTATGTTTTTACACACTATATTCACACCAGGTCATGATTAAAGACGTTCCCAATGCGCTAAGCAGCGCAGCATCGATTGTAGCTTTTGAAAGGGAACACATGAAAGATCTGAACTGGGTAGGTTTGTTGAGTGTCACGTTTGACTGCATGTTATAAATATGGCTAAGTCAAAAGAATTGTCCAAAAAGTTAAGAGAAGATATCATCACCCTTCACAAACAAGGAACAGGTTTTGTATAGCGAAGGCACTAAATGTTACTAAAGACACAGTTGGAAGCATAGATCAGCTCAAAATCATATAAATAAGCCACAGGGATTCTGTTCTGTGGAGCGATGAAACAGAACTGGAAGTTTTCGGCTCTATGGATCAGCGGTATATGTCTGGAGGAAGAAGAATGAAGTATATGCTGAAAAGATCACTCTGTTAAGCATGGTGGGGCTCGTGATGCTTTGGGGCTGCTTTGCATCCTCTAGCACTGAAAACCTGCAGCGTGTGGAAGGCAGGATCAGGAAATCCTAGGAGAAAACGTCATGCTGTCAGTGAGGAAGCTGAAGCTTGAGAGTCATTGGACCTTTGAACAACAGGACAATGATCCCAAGCATACCCTAAATTCCACTAAGGCTTGGTTGCAGAAGAAGCCCTGGAAGTTTCTACAGTGGCCATCAGGTACTGAATTGAACCCCATAGAAAATCTCTGGTGGGATTTTAAGAAGGCGGTTGCAACACGCAAACCCAAGAATATTACCGAACTGGAGGCCATTGCTCATGAGGAATGGGCTGAGATCCCTCAGAAACACTGCCAGAAGCTGGTGTCCGGTTATACATCTCGTTTGCAGCAGGTCATAACAGCAAAAGGGCTGTTCTACTAAGTACTAAATATGCTTGACATGAAGGGGTTGAATAATCTTTGAGACTAAAACATTAAAGACAAAAGTCATTAAAAGTAGCATTTTCAGTTGAGTTTGGGGAAACCACTTGAAACATTTGTTGTGTTGAGCTATTTCAATTACTTTTGTTTGATTTGTTCCTTGCAAACAGCTGACAGTCTGTACATTTGGCCAATAAACCTGATTTGCTATGTGGGTTGAATACTTTCGATTACAACTGTATTTACACTAAGTGCAAGTTGCAATAGATTATAGTTAGATGCTATTTATACTAATAAATAGTGGCAGATACTATTTGCACGTTAATGTTGTACGTTAAACGGTATGCAATAATAACATAGAGTGTAAATTATCATATGGATGCCGCCTTATTGGGAAAATAAAGCCCTCCCTACACCCCTAACTGACCCCCCCCCCCACCCCACCACACACACACACAGACACACACACACACTTTATTATTAAATAACCGTTAGACACTTAATTTCCACTTTTCAAACATTTTTTATTTTCAATTTATTGAAAATAAATGCCTTTCCGATCTGATGTGATGGGAAAAGGGAGTAGAGCAAGTTCAGAAAAAGGCAGATTCAAACTTGGGTTGATTTGCGTCACAACTTCCTGTCATGTACTTTACCCCTACACTATTGCTACTGTTGACAATCCATCGTCTTTCGTAAATTTGTCTGCCCAACCAGACGTCAGTGGGTGGAGTTAGTGTAAATAGCCTCTGCCAACAAGGTGGGCTATTTGCATTAGTGTAAATAGACACTCCGTTAACTTAAATTTCTGTCTGTTTCTCACGCATAGCTATATCTTGGTATTAAGGATGACATTAGAATAACTGGAATCCATAATTTAGTTATATGGACCACTTTTATGGTGCTTGTTGTGTCAATATTTTGTCTGTGTGTGGTATGTGGTGAATTATCTCTTTAATTTTGCCTTTAAATTGATTTCTAAGATTTCATTCTTTTTGCAGTGCTCCAATAAGCGCTGTAGCCTGGTCGTTGTCGGGCGAATACGTGGTAAGCGTGGACAAGAGCCGTCGAGCTGTGCTCTGGAGTGATATCTGAGACCAGACATGGGCTCTCCTTTTTCCATCTTATCAACTGAAATCACTCCTGGAAATGCACTCAGGGATGTCATCACAACACAACCTTGTCGGGAAAAGCTCACACCCTGCACTCCATCAAGAGCACGACCCTCAGTGTTGTGACAGTCGTCGTTGCTAAGAAGCCGTGTCATTCAAAAGCACAAACAGATGTGCTAATGTTACAGGGGTCTGGCGTCTGTCGAGCGGAGCTGTCTGGGTTTTTGTTTTGAAACCTTGTTACAAATGAATTACTGACGCAGGACGTGGCGAAGCATTTGTAGGCCTTCCTGGTGCTGGACTTCTTACTATAATTGCCAGCCACTTTAAAATCGGAGATCTCTTGACATGCACCAGATATTTCAGCCTCTGGGATTTGATATCAAAGGGAAACATGAACAAAATGGAACCAACCAGTTTTAAGAACATGACAGCACATTTCTGAATACGTGGAAACTCGACCCCAGCGTATTCACATATCAGTCCTATTTTTAGAGACCAAAACACAGACATCATTTTCAATGCCTGGTTAAAGCCCATTGCATATTATCGCACAATGACTTTGATTCTTGAATGCAATGCAAAAAGAGATATAAATATTACAAAGTTATGCATATATATATATATATATATATATATATATATATATATATATATATATATATATATATATATATATATATATACATACATACATACATACATACATACATACATACATACATACATACATACATACATACATATACATACATACATATATATATATATATATATATATATATATATATTATATATATATATATATATATATATACACACATATAGTATTATTATTATATAATATATATATATATATATATATATATATATATATATATACATTTTTTAGTAAATTTAAGGATGCATTCAACTGATCAAATGTGACAGTAAGGACATTTATAATGTTACAAAAAAATTCAATGCTGCTCTTTTAAACTTCTATTCATCAAAGAATCATGGAATTTTTTTTTGTTGTTTCCACAAAAATGTTTTCAACATTGAAAATAATAAGAAATGTTTCTTGAGCAGCAAATCAGCATATTAGAATGATTTCTGAATGATCATGTGACACTGAAGACTGGAGGAATGATGCTGAAAATTCAGCTTTGCCAAGGAATAAATTACTCTTAAAATATATTTAAATAAAACAAATATTTTAAATTGTATTAATATATCAAATATTACTGTTGTTGCTGTGTTTTGTGATTTGTTGCTGAGCAGAAGTGACTGTCTAAAAAATCTTACAGACACCAAAACCTTTGAACCGTAATATATATCAGATGTCTTACCACAGTGAAAATCTGAATCATTATGATTTATTTGATCTTATTGATATAGATCACTAATGAAATCGACTAAATCAAATTTGTGAAATTATCATTATGATAATGATTAATATCACGTGCAGAATAACATGATCTTCAGGTTTGCACAGTTCAAGTTCAGCTTGAGTGTTGCTGACATTAAAGCAAAAGGGAGACACACTGAATATCATATTTTGAGTTTTAATACTCAAAATGTTATTCTGCTAATATAATTTGTTATGAAATATAAAAGACAAATTTGAATTAGTAACTTAGAAAAATGCAAAATAGAAACATTTTTCACTATAGCGGTCTCAGACATTGAGACCCCAGTGTGTGTTGTTAATCACTGCCTCAGGGAAGAGCTCAGTCATACTGGATCCACTCTGGTCATTTATTATAAAAAGGGACTGGTGTTTTAAAAATGAATGAGAGGAAGCCTTGCCCTCCGCCACACTCTTTAGTGCTGCCGTAGAGACCCAGTGTGCTCACTGCTAAACTGCGCTCAGATTAACATTTAAAAGGGCCTTCTGTCTCTGACTGACTTTGAAGAACCAAATTACTGCCATCAGAGATCACACAAGACGGCACGTCATTTAATCTGCTGCGTTCATTTGCAACTTAATTATAGGCCGGCTGAGGAAAGTCTAATGCCCGTCTTACCCTTGTCAGCTGTTGGACCAGAGAGTTTAATGTAAAGTCTAGAATATTTATTAAGCTAAAACTGCCATATAATAATGATTTAGGCAGAAATCACTGATTTTACAGTAAATCCTTGTATTGTGAGTTATTGTACAATTATAACATGGTCATATTTCATCCTGGAATCAAAATAAAACAAGAAGGTATTTATTCACAATTATTTTTTTTAAATATTATCAGCATAAATTAAAAACAGTGGAACCAATTCTACCATAGTTAAAACTAAACTTACTTACCGTAAATCTAATACTTTACTTTATATGTTTACATGTATATATATGATGATCTTTCACCATGTAGTAATGAGAATTGAGATGGAAATGTACTTAACTGTCATGAAAATGTTGCAATGCAATGCAAAAAAAAAAAAAGAAAAAAAAAAAAGATTGAGAGATTGAATGATTGATTAAATATGTTTAAATGTTTTTCATGACCTGCTTGAAAACATTTGAAATAATCTGGTTAAGTGAATTAAAAACGATGAAGCCACTACATGAGATTAAGTATCAGAGAAACATCTGTTGACAAGAAAACATCTGGTATAGATATCTTGACTATATGAGAATAACGGTTATGCATTTAAATTAGTTTGAACAGCAAAATTCTTACAAAAACAGGGATTTTTGTATTCGCTTTTCTCTGAAAAGAGCTTAATGTACTGTTTGGGGAAAGTGTTTTCTTTATTATTATTATATTTGTTAGGGTTAGGTTTAGTTTTATCATTGTTTTGTGACCAAAAAATGTATTATATTATACCATGCAAAACTACAGAGTAAGGACCAAAAGTGAGTTCAAAGTGATGATGAAGTCTGTTGTTTACTGGAAAATAAAGAACAAGAGCAAATAAGAATATAAGTCCATGCTTGTCTTTGTTCTAATAGGCACTTTCTATTAATACTGTAGGTTAAAAATAGGTCCTGAAACATCAACATTCATGTCATGACATAGTTTAAACCCTTTCAAATGTTTTCTTCATTAAATGAACATCAAAATTAAATAATTGAACTGTGTTGTAAGTACTGTAACAGGGTTGGAGATTTATCACTTTGTAGAGTTCCAATAGTTTGAGACTAAACTGTTTGTTTGTAGTTGGTGATAGCTTGTGAACCATAAGTAAAAAAAAAAAATTTGTTCGATTTTTTCTTTCTTACAGTAACTGTTTGAAATGTAAATGTTTGAGAGATTTTATATGTTTTAAAATGTGTCAACTTTTGATTGGTGTCTAATAAAAGTGTAATGGGACACTAAATTTTATCCTATTTGTGGAAAGTGCCAATATAACATGATTTTAGCATTCAATTTAGAATATTCATGTATTTAAGAGTTACACTTTTTGTCATAACAGTGAATTAATTATGAAATGTTGCTGTGTAATATCTGATGTCATATGTAATTTTTTATCTTAATATCATTAGGCTATATTACATGGAAGCTTGTTTCCGCCACAGAATAAAAAATGAAAAAGGTTATTGCTTGAATGATTTTTTTTATTTTATTAAAAGGACAACTTTTTTTTCCGAGTTTACATCTCGCAATTCTGACTTTTTTCCTCAGAATTGTGAGTTTATATCACGCAATTCTGAGAAAAAATGTCATAATTGCAGAAAAAAATCGGAATTTCGAGATTTAAGCCTTTTACACATGCAGTCTTAATTTACCGGTAAGTTACCGGTAACAGATCATGTGTGAACAGGACCTTTTCAAAAATGCCGGTAAATTGGTTCCGGCATTTTACCAGTAAGGGAAGTTGTAACATTTCCAGTTAATTACGGTAATGTGCTCTGTGTGAACGTGGAATGAAGATTACCGGTATGATTACGTCAGAATGCGCTGGCGTAAGAAGTCTGCTTTGGGCCAATCATAAAGACTTATGAAGATGACATGATTACTCTGCGCTGTTTACAGTAAGCTTTTTAATATGTTTTCTATTTAAATATGTGCTAAACTATCATCTTTGACAGTTGCGCCACATCTCGCAGCTTTTTCAACGTGTCGCGCACGAGACCCTGCCGCCTTTTCCATTCATCAACGCTGCGGCTCTGCAGTTGGTTACTATCAGGTACGTCTCGCGTTTTTAAGAACAAAAACGCATTCTGTTTGATCATCCGTTATGCGTTTCACTCAGATGTTATATTTTTTGGTCAAATTGAACAGAAAGTGAAACTAAAGTGATTCTCCTCATGCGGGCAGATGAAGACAACGGCACTGCGTTTAAAGATCATTTCTGATGACTGACATCACAGAATTTACCGGTATTTTCCTGCTGATGTTTGAATGGTCTCTTACCGGAAAAAAGCCAGAACGCCGTTGCTTGTGTGAACAGCATATTTGTGCATTTCCCGGTAAAGTCATTCTGATAATTTTACGGTAATTTACCAGGATTGCTGTGTGAAAGGGGCTATAAACTCACAATTGACCGTTTGCAAAGACCTCTTTAGTTACTGTTGCTACGTCCGACAAGCCATAGCGCTCTCACGCCACACATCATGTCCTCAATATACAAATACATCGCGGAACAGGGAGTAGACGGGACAGAGCAGGTTACTTTTGATATGAAACAAAGTCTCAGCTTTCAAATTTGGTCTTTTCTTTAAGAAATTTAAACAATAAATACCATTTTGTGACTCTTTAATGTGCCATGACAGATAGCACCTCAGTTAAAGCTGCTTGTGAACCGATCAACTTCGGTTGTAAATTTATAGTATCAAATAAACATGAATGAACATCAGAAGGAATGTTGTTTCAACCGCAGAAAGACATCACACACCGTTTTTCAAGTTCAAGTCCACCGACATTAATCTACTAACTCTCCTGACTGCTTAGTCGGACAAAATGGCGGATGGCGGGATTATGATTGGTCAGAACGCCTGCCAATCAAACTCCCAGCAAAAGAGTGAATTAAAATGTCTCGCAATTCTGACTTTATAATTCGCAATTGCAATTTTATATTATGCAATTCTAACTTTTTTACTCGTAATTCTTACTTTTTTCTCTCAATTCTGACTTTTTCCTCACAATTGCAAGTTTATATCACGCAACTTTGGAAGATAAAAATTGTAAGATAAAAAGTCACAACTTCCTTTTTTCTTTTTTAATTCAGTGGCGGAAACAAACTTCCATACCATGCATCTTGGTTGATTCCATTGTATGGTTCATTTTTAGAAATCATAATTTCAGTTTACTGTATTACGAATTTAGGCTATTTTATAGCTATAGCCTACTGAACTGATAGCCTACTCTAAACCAATAACAATTTTTTTTTTTTTTTTTTAACGTGATAAACACTCTAAAAACATCAGGGATGATTTCTCAATTAATAAAACCATCTTAAACCCACTCAATGGCTGATTGATATGCCTTCCTGTCCATTATTGATTTATTGCTTAGGGAGTTTAGAACCGAAATGCGACACCACTTCAAATGATGTCAATGTCAAGATTTAAATAATGCTTCATCCGTCGCCTCGGCGACAGACACCGCGCGCGCTTGTTTCACACAGTGATGGCGAGCTGAGAATAAATCTGTTCAGCGTTGGAGAGTATCATCACCCACTCACCTCACCTCAGTCAGCACCCGCACACACACACATACCCTCACACACCCAGAGAGGAGGAGAGACAGCAGTGAGTGTATGTCAGTGAGTGAAGGAGAGAGAGAAGCACAGCGGAAGGGAGGGTGAGAGCTCTGGTAGACGGAGGCAGTGTGGATATCAAACGGACGCTTCTATAGCTTTAGGATTTACCAAACAGCATTTATTTTTTTGTAAATTCCCACCTGAAGGACTCTTGAACCAGAGCAGCACAGGAAGGCAGCGAAGAATCGCCGACTTTCGCTTGTTTTATTGGGAAACGCGGGGTTTGTCTGTTGGCAAGCGGCAGTGGAAGATGCTCCTGTAATTGGATTCATCTGGAAAGCTCTCAAACCGCAAGGAGAGCAGCTTAAGTGACAGCGGTTCTGTAACGCAGCGTAGTAAATTATCTTTCCTTCAGTCTTTCTCTCCATCCTCCTGTTTTCCATCGGCTGTGCCCCCCTCTCTTTTCTCGACAACCCCTCTCATCTTTTTCCCACTAGCAGAAGAGTTTCGGGGGAACGTGTCGCACGCAGATCCTCGCGATGGGCGATAAAGGCACAAGGTAAGCCGTGTGTTTCAGATGGATTAGCTGCTACAGGAGGACATTGTACTGTACAATTGCTCAGTTTTTTTATTCTTTTTTATTCTATGTGTTCTAAGATGTAATTGGCCATTTAACATCGCAGTGGCTCAACGCAGTCAGTTAACGTTAGCTACTGTAGGTTTGCAATGCATGTAGGTGCAAAACAAAACACCACCATCATATGACACTGAAATAATGCCATGAACATTCATTTAACAACATAAGATGTAGAATACAGCTCCCATGTGCATAACTGATAACAAAAAAAACTAAGAAGAAACAATTATTAAAATGAAAAACCAGCAAACTCTTAATATGTCATAAGCTTTTCACTGTAAAATATAAGATTATTTGTTCTTATGTGCAAAATGGTACATTTAACAGTATTTTACTGAAGAATTGCATGAAATGTGAAAGGCTTGTTCTATTACAGTTTTACCCGCATATAGTAAGCGAACTTACTGTTAACCAATTAGCAGGTTTTTTTACTAGCATTTTACAGTAAAAAAAAAAAAATGTTGTATTACTTCAAATGAAAACAGTGAAACTGGACAGGTAAGTGGAGGGAGAGAATGTGATTGGGACACGGGCTGGATTTGGACCTGCCCTTTTGAGCACTTGCACAGCACAGCCTATTCGCTATATGCTAAATGGACAATTAGCCAAATGGTCAGTTGCATTTTTATCCACTCCGTCCTCTCTGTGACCCAAGCAGGAACAAAACTGCAACCCTTCAGAAACCACTATATAAATGTAACCCATTTGTTTCTGTAATTCGTTTGCTTCAGTTCTCTAGGAAGGTTTTAGAGGTTGGTGGAGGTATCAAACTGTTTTGGCATAGTGCCATTTCCATTGATATTTGACATTTCACACAAGGACACATTTGACCTGGACATACCCACTGTTTCTAAACTCTCAGCAGGATTGTGTGCAGGTCAGTGTTCAAAGCCCAAAGCTTTATGATATAACTCAACAGTTTACTCATCAACATCATCTCTAAATCATGCTTAACATTTTTCTTTATTGGCATCTGTGGTTCTTTGAAGAACGTTTTACATCCATGGAACCTTTCTATTGCACAAAAGGCTCTTTAAGGTGTAAAAAGTTTCTTCTTATTATTGAAATGTTCTTCACGGTGAGGAAAATGGTTCTTTTAAGAAGTTACTATTAGGGGTGTAACAGTACACGAAAGTCATGGTTCGGTACGTACCTCGGTTTTGGGGTCACGGTATGAGTTCTGTACAACAGGAAAAAGCAACAAATCCCCAATGTTAGATTTCTTTTCAATTATTTTGAACAGACAGTAGTGCAAATTACAGTTTGTTCCACCTAGCGGCATTTAGTCCCCCCCGAGATAGGCTAGTTGGTACAGGCTATTTTTATTTGTGTACTCTCAACACTCACAATAAAAACAAAACATTGTGCTTTTGTAAAATAAGGAAAAAACACAGGATGCCTCTATCTGCAATCCCAGTTTCATTTTTCTTGAAGTTAGTGGAGCGTGTTTACATTTTTTTAAATGAATCAAACTACTAGTTTACTAGTAGCCTACTAGTGTATAGGCTACTAGCAAGCTCTTGCGTGCCATCTGAACTCTTGTTTTAAGTTGGTGCACGTCTCTTCTTGTTGTGGTGGTTAGCAAACAGTGTTGCATTACCACTCGTGTCCCCTTCTGGATTGGAGTGTGGATCGCCTGTGACTGACTGTTTTCGTTATCTAACTGTATGCACCGAACTGTGACATCTGACGGTTTGGAAAGAAAACATGTACGGTAACACCCCTACTGTGTACTGTTAGGTTCTTTGGGGAACCCAAAATAGTTCTTATATGGCATCGCTGCGAAAACTACTTTTTGGAATCTGGCTTTATAATTGAGCTAGTTACAACCAAACTCTTAGGCAGTACCCCTTATTAAAATAGGACATATTTTTAAACTTTCAGTGGTTCCATCAGTGTTGTCGATTAATAAAAATAAATAAAATAAAAAAACAGACAGACCACATTACAGTTTATATTGGTCAATAATCACCCACATAAATCAATAGTTTCTAAAAATTCTGATATGATTTACTAATTTTATTTGAAACCCTTATGGTTTATTTTTTATATTTGTGACATAACATTGCATTTGTAATAGGTCATACTACATTAATAAATACAAACAATAAACAGTTTTTTTTGTTGCAATGTATGACGCAGAATTTTTAATGATATGACAGAACAAAAACGTAGTCTAAACCTTAATCTCTTATTGCAAAAAACAGTATGATAGGCTCCAATGCAGAGTGGCACAAAATCACCTTTTCTGGACATATAATAATTCGCTTTTAATCTCCTTTCATAATGAATGTTTCATTCAGTCTGCTACTCCCATGCACTCGTCTGACAGACACCCAATTGCTTGTACCACATCATTCAGAGTCACCAAAAATATCCAACAAAATACAGTCTTTTTAAACAAAAGCACAGGCCTTTATGTTCAGTTTATGCGTACAAAGGGGGAATGTTAGAACATCTTGAAGAGAGTTTTACCGAGTTTTACCCTACCCGAATGTGACATTCTGTTTGAATGTTGAATCTGGAGAATGACGTGCCCAATGCAATTTCATAGCAATTTGTAATTGGTTTTGCAGTATCGAATTTGGAGCAGTCCTGTTTGATTGATACCTGATTGGACCAATAAGATACTGAGTGTCAGATTGGCGTATTCCTAGAAGAAATATGATACATAAAAATATAAACGTAAGAGAAAAGTGGAATATAACGTGCTCAAAAATGTCTTGTTTGCTTGTTAATAATTGTTTTAAACACATTTATTAAATTCAGTTGCATTAACCTCGCAGTGATTAGCTCTTTCTAGTTGTTACAAGTGCTCATTGTAACAACTTAAGAATTTGTAGATATGAGTGTTGTGGCAAAAATTCATCAAACAAACATCACTGCGTAAGAGACACTCAGAGTCAAATTATAAAATAGAAGTATTTATTCTTGCAAGAATAGGAGCAGTCTAATACACAGTTGTTACCCTGTGCAGAAGAGTGACACACCCTCGGACAGACTCAACTAGCTTTTATCTTAGTTTCAAGCCAGAGCCTTCCTCCCAGTAGTTTTCCATCCAGTAGTTTTCCATAGACAAGGGAGCCATAACACTAGTTTAGATTCGTCACTAGTTGGCCCACTAAGCCCCCTGCACCAAATGGCCTTCTGACATTCTAGGTCAGAGGTCCTTGTTCGTCTGTTCTCTGGAGTGCCTCTCCCTTCTGCCTCCCCAGGTACATAAACATAATCTTCTCTCACTACAAGTGAGAGACACACATGTGACATTCTTTGAATCATCTATATTTTACTAAAGATCAATGAATATCATAAAATTGCCACCACATGAGTTTCCTGGGAGTCCGATAAATACATGTACACTCTGGCTCCTGGAAATTGCATACCTCCAAAAGCCAGTGAGATCAAGAAGTAAAAAGAAGTGCATCATTGGCTATCATCTATTGCTTCATACATGATTATGTGACTTGTAGATGTTGTTATTACCTTAAATATACTGATCAAAAATTACTTTTCTCTGTTATTATACCTATTTATACCACCCTTCTCACAACATTACCAATAAGACATTCAGGAAACCCTTTACAACTAGGTTCAGTTAGTTGGATTTGTAGTAGTAGTAGTAGGAGTAGGATTAGTTAATGCATTTGTATCATGAACTAAAAACAAACAGTGCTTTTACAATATTTGTTCATCTAGGTTATTGATACAATGAAAAATACTTCGGACCAACTTAAAAAAAAAAAGGTTTGGTTCAGACCGTACATTTTTATTTAAGGGGGTCATGAACTAGCCTGGCTCCGCCCTTCTACATACTTCCGTTCAATTTTAATTTTTTAATTCAGTAGGTCTGGGATTGTGGTATATTCTTGGGTTTTCTCCAGTAAATTTTTTACTGGTCCAATCAGCGAACAGAGGGAGTGGCTGAGAACGATGACGTTGAGTTGTGCGCGTCATACGTGACGACCAAACATTAGTGATTGGTTATGGCAGATCCAGAGTAGCTCTGGGCAGATCCAATAGTTTTAAAGGGGTCATGACATGAGAAACCAAATTTGCCTTGATCTTTTGGTATATAAGAGGTCTTTGTGTCATTAAAACGTCCTGCAAGTTTCATAGCTTAAGACGTCCGGTCCTCCCCATTATAAACGAATAATTTATTTAATCAAGCTCTAAATACAGCTCGTTCTGGATCCATGGTAAGAAGTGACGTCACGGTACGAAGTGACGTACCAGCGTTTGCATATGACCACCTCCGTCACAAGACAACTACGCTTGAAGCGCAAGACAACTACGCTCATTTCGTATCATTGTCGCGCCCGCGCATTGCGCGCCTCACAAGTGTTCAGTCGACGGACAGCGAGTGGGTCTGTGTACAGGGAAATTACGATGCCACGCAGATGTGCTGTTCCTGGCTGTGGACAAACAACATCTTTGAATACGCTGCGAAAGATCCAGTCGTCAGGGGAAAATGGATGCACTTTATTTTTTGCGGACGTCCCAGTCACGGCAGTGTTAATTTAAGCGTTTGTTCTATACATTTGAAGGATGACTGTTTTGAGAACAAATCCCAAAATGATGCTGGCTTTGCCAGAAAACTGTTGCTCAAAGATAAGTCCATGCCGACTATTCTGGGCTCAACAACGACGACGCAAACTGTAAGTAATGTATTTAAAACTTTAAAGTACTTTTTAAATACGCTGAATCCGCAAATGTTCTGGCTGGGGGCATTAATAATTGATGCATAGGCACTGACGTTAGCCAATCATAACAGTGGGCGTTAACACTGAACTCTTAAAGGGGAAACACCCCCAAAACAGACTGTTTGAATCAGAGGATGAGAAACAGGGTGGGAAAAGGTCATAAATCACTACATTTTAAAAGTTTTTTGTAAAAAAAACTATAGTAATACTATAATTGCACCTAAGGGAACATAATAATAAAAAAAAAAAAACCATGTCATGACCCCTTTAAACTTCAACTGAGTACCTGCCTTCAAGGAAATTAACGCTTGTCAATGGAGAGAGGCCAGACTCTCTGTACAAATGAAATGTACAAGAGTCTGGTAGAACCAGGCTAGTCATGAACTGCATTGTTTTATAATGTTTCCAGGGGTACAGTTATATCGTTAGTATGATTTTTTTACACACAAAAAAAAGGCATTTTTCTTACCCTGATTTTAGCCCTCTTTGAAGGGGCGTCTCTGATGTGAGACTTCAGTGTAAACGCCCACTGCTGTGATTGGCTAACATATTTGCATATTAAATTATTAAATAGCTATTATTACATGTACAAAATTACAATTGTAAAGTATTTATATTAGTACATAAATATGTAAATGTGTTTGTATGTAGCATAAACATATCATTTTGGTATATTTATTTTTCACTAGGATGTACATGAATTATTACATATCAGAAATTGCTGATCATAGATCAGGCATTAGAATTAACACAGTTACTTTGTTGTGGCAATACTGTCGAAGTCCATATTGTAAAAGTCTGTTTGCAAAGCTTTCATATTAACCAAAAATATTTATTTTCCCACAGACAAAAACATTCATAAAAAGTAAAACGTTTTTTCTAAATAAATAATTATTATAAAGACCACACATACATAATCATTATATATTTTTTAGACATAAGCCAAAATGTTAGCTACTTAATATAGTCAATATAATAATTGTTTGGCTTTTTACAACTTAATTACATCACAAAAAAAGCTAAATTAACCAGAATATGATGGTAGAATTTTCACTTAAAGTCCTCCTGTAGTCAATAATTGTATCCCCCTAAAACTCATCTTTGATCACCAAAATGACATATTTAAAAGTGTTTTCTTGTGAAAATAAATTCTTCATGCCTTAAAATTGTCACGGTTCGTAGGAAGGATGACGGAGATGAGGGTAGAGATAACACTTTCTATAATAAAGTAAACTCAGGAACAGGCGAACGGGTGAGACCATGAACTGAATGCAGACAGGAACTTAAATACACAGTGATGATGATTACAAATGACAGTCAGCTGTGAGGAAGGTGATCAGAGTCCATGGTTACAGATTGGTGGCGGGAAACACAGACAGGGAAACACAAGTGATGAATGACAACAGAAAGTCCATGAACGGAACATAATGTGACATTACTCCCCCCTCCGGCAAGGCGCGTCCTCGCGCCGTAACAGGACAACGGAGGGAGGACCCGAGGGGGTTCTGGAAGTGGACGAGGTGATGGAGAAGTGAAGGAGAGAGGCTGAAGTGACAGGATGGTGAAGGGATGACGACGAATACCTGGCGGCACAGATGGAAGGAGCCTGGTGGCGCAGACCCAGAGCAGTCCAGTACCGACAGCCCACGACGGAGGGAGGGAGGAGACCAGGTGGAGAAGGGGCTGAGGGTAGCTGGGGAACAACCGACGGAGATTCGGCGGGTGGATCTATCGGCGCAGACGGAGAGCTGGAGGGCGCAAGCGACGTCGCTGGACTCGGAGACCTAGGCGACATAGCGGCGACGAACGCTGGAGGTGGAGCCGGCGTACCCGAGAGCAGAGGCGGAATTGTGGTGAGGGAAGACAGAGGTGACGCCAAGGGGAAGGAGAAGCCCGCTGTAGCCGAAGGGGTGACCGTAAGTCCGTGGCGGAGGTAGAGTGACGACTGACCAAGGGGGAGCTGGCAGGATGAGGGAACCCGATTTAGCCGTCAGTTCGAGGGTCTCCTGTGAAGCCGCGGGTGGGAGGAGCCAAGACGGAGCCGGCAGGTCGACAGGCCGAGATGGAGTGCAGAGGACCGAGGCTGGAGGCGGAGCTGTGGGATCCTCATGCACAGGAGCTGCGGATGGTGGGCTGACATGTGGCTCGACGTCAGGGGGACTCCCCGGAGACGGTGTAGGACTGCGTACATCCAGCAGCGGCGGGGCTGGAGGACTGGCTGAGCTGGGTGTTAAGATGGTAGAGTAGATACAGTCACTGGAGTGGAGATAAAACGTCGAAGATGCAGATGACGGGTGGGATAGGGTGGGAAACGGTGTTTCTTCTGAGAAGTCAATCAGCCAGTCCTCGTGTTCCGTTGATTGGGTTCCCTCACCTGCAGATGTCGTGGGCTCACACCCCTAGTCAGACTCCTGTTGAAGCTCCTCCTCCGGGGCGAGGGTCAGCTCTGTCCTCAGCATCTCGGGCTCTGGCTGGCGCGTCGTCGCGGGTGGTAGCTCTCCGTCTGCGGGGGGCACGCACGAGTTCTCCGCGGTCGAGAGTGGTAATCTGGGCTCTGGGTCTGGCTGTGTGCTGGATCGGGGTGCGACGCTCTCCAGGTCGATCGGAATGGAGCAGACTCGGGAGGACACACTGGAGATGAGGAAAAACGAGGAAGGCTTGGAGAGATCACAATGAAACAGGTAAATAGCTTTGGAGTCCTAGAGGTAAGCACAGCGTTTAGCGTCTTGATGCAAACGATTCCGGACAATGACTGAGAGTGAGAGTGGGGCTTAAGTGCTGGAGGTGATTGCAGGACTGATGACGTGCAGGTGTGTGTGATCAGTAAGCAGGAGAGGGAGTGCGCTGTGATTTGTGTGAGGGTGGAGTCATAATAAAAACCAAACTGAACATAACTGCTACAAATTTTTTTTTTTTGCATTTCAAGTTGTATAAATCAATAAATTAGTTATTGTAAAATGAACATGAATATTTGTGAACCCCAAATTAGGATTAATGCTTGTTATTTTTCACATATTCTTTCAAATAGTATATGATAAGTTTGAGTTAACCTTGAAAGGCAACCTAAAGATAAGAAAGATCCTAATGATCTGTTACTGGCTAGCTGCCAATATTGGAGTAACCAGATAACCTGTTTAGAGTTCCTAGATTAAAACGGACATGTCATTTTCTTTGACCATTAGAGTCAGACACTGCATGAAATAAAACATGGTTGTGAAAGAATCAATTCTGCTTCTGCTCTTTGAAAGTTGTAGGAACATATAACCCCCTGAAAATCTATGGACTTGCATTATCAGCCATGTTACTTCTGAATCGACACCCCATTCAATCCAGAAACTATGCCTCAGGACTCTCTGGCAGTTAATGTTTTGTGTGATAAAGTTTTGCATTATCTGCAACTCCTGCTTAAGTGCTTTTTTGTGAGATAAAAAATCTCTCTTTTTTTGTTGTTGCACTTAATCTAATTCAGGATTGTATCAGGCTATCAGCACTGATGCGCTCGTTAAATTCAGAGGTTGATTTCTGAGTTTCCGGTGCAGTAAGCAAGTTTAACATTTTTATAGCCCTTAATGGTTTATTGTTACTTGAAGTGCTTTTTATTTCAAAAGCCTTCAGTTCTAGAATATTTATTTTATGGATCTCATGTGCAGTGATTTCAGCACTGGCGTCCTACTTGTGCTTCCCACATTTAAAATAAATTAGTATTCTTTCTGATTCATTGTTCACTTTGAATGTTTTTTATGCTTTAAATGTCTTTGTGTTGGGACTGTTTGAGTATCACAGAGCTCTTCAGTAGCTTTTGAATCCTCCTGCCAATCTGAATCTCCCATGATGCATATGAGCACTTGAATCACAGTTCGAATGTCTAGATTCAGAATGAGTTGTCTCTTGTGCGTGATCCGTTAAGCGGCAAATCCATTAAATTGATATGGAATCCAATAATAGAAGGCACATGTCTTTAATCCTATAACGGTTTTGTTGTATTTAATGTATTTTTGTAAGAAAACTGCAATTACACAAGAAAAGCTGCTGTTATTCTGCACCTGATAGAGACTTTAAAACTAAACTTTTTTTCAACGTGCATGGGATGGGTAACACTTATACTTAATTGATTATTGATTTATCTCTTCTTTTTAAATATAAAATTAACTCATAATTTGGCAAAAGGCTGCTGAATGCAGTAAACATGCTAAGCATTCCATTCCCCATAATAAAAGCACACTGAAACAGCTGCAGTACGTTTTCCACATTATATTATTATTATTATACTATTATTAGACAACTATTATTATGTGGAGATAATGATAAAACAAGACAATAAATCATAGAAGCACACTGAAAATATAATACATTATATAATAATGTAATAAACAGCTAAAAGATAATATTATATTGCCAGATATGTATTTATAATGTATAGTAATAATACAAATAATGTATAAAACTTAACTAACAGCTCCTGCATTTCATTAATAAAACACTGCCATTTACACTATGTTGCCAAAAGTATTGGGACACCCCTCCAAATCATTGAATTCAGGTCTTCTAATCCCTTCCATGGCCACAGTTGTATATAATCCAGCACATAGGCATGCAGACTCTTCTACAAACATTTGTGGAAGAATGGGTCGCTCTCAGGAGCTCAGTGAATTCTAGCGTGGTAGGTTGCCACCTGTGGAATAAGTCCATTCGTGAAATGTCCTCACTACTAAATATTCCACAGTCAACGGTTAGTGGTATTATAACAAAGTGGAAACAATTGGGAACAGCAACTCAGTCATGAAGTGGTAGGCCACGTAAAATCACAGAGCGGGGTCAGCGCATGCTGAGGCGCACAGTATAAGTCGCCAACTTTCTGCAGAGTCAATAGCTACAGACCTCCAAACTTCATGTGGCATTCAGCTTAGCTCAAGAACAGTGCGTAGAGCTTAATAGGTTTCCATGGTCGAGCATCTGCATCCAAGCCTTACATCACCCAGACCCAGTACAATGCAAATTGTCGGATGCAATGGTGTAGAGCAGTGAAGACGTGTTCTCTGGAGTGACGAATCACGCTTCTCTGTCTGGCAACCCGATGGACGAGTCTGGGTTTGGGGATTGCCAGGAGAACATTACTTGCCTGACTACATTGTGCCAAGTGTAAAGTTTGGTGGAGGGGGGATTATGGTGTGAGGTTGTTTTTCAGGGGTTGGGCTCGGCCACTTAGGTCCAGTGAAAGGAACTCTTAATGCTTCAGCATACAAGACAATTTGGACAATTTCATGCTCCCAACTTTGTGGGAACAGTTTGGGGACCCTTCCTGTTCCAACATGACTGCGCACCAGTGCACAAAGCAAGGTCCATAAAGACAAAGATGAGCGAGTTTGGTGTGGAAGAACTTGACTGGCCTGCACAGTCCTGACCTCAACCTGATAGAAAAACCTTGGCATGAATTAGAGCAGAGACTGCGATCCAGACTCTTCCAACATCAGTGCCTGAGCTCACAAATATTAGTCTCTCTGTCTATCCCGAGGTTTACCGCTGTCCACCGGAACCAGGCCGTATCCAGATCTGATGAAGGACCAGCGCCTCCTCTCCACTCCGACTTCAACCAACCGGAACTGGACAAATACTCTGAATCATTCTGAACTTCTGACCTGTAATGCTCCTGAATCATAATCATACACTGTTCACTCATTGGCCAGAGGAGAACTGGCCCCCGACTGAGCCTGGGTTCTCCCAAGGTTTTTTTCTCCATTCTGTCACCTGATGGAGTTTTGGTTCCATGCCGCTGTTGCCTTGCCTTCTGGCTTGCTTAGTTGGGGACATTTAATATTCAACAATATTATAGATCTGCCTTAAAGGTGGACGATGATGAAATAGTTTTTTGTATTATTTTCATGTTATCACTGTGAAGCTGCTTTGATACAATCTGTATTGTAAAAAGCGCTATATAAATAAAGGTGACTTGACTTGACAAATGCGCTTCTAGAAGAATGGTAAAAAATTCCCATAAACACACTCCTAAACCTTGAGGAAAGCCTTCCCAGAAGTGTTGAGGCTGTTTATAGATGCAAAGGGTGGGCCAACTCCATATTAAACCCTACGGATCAGGAATGAGATGTCATTAAAGTTCATGTGCATTGTGCATGTGAAGGCAGACGTCCTAAAACATTTGGCAATATTGTGTAAATGCTACAATCATTTCCCAAATACCTACTGTGTACACCCAACAAATATGTGTGAAAACACTTATACATACATACTTTGACCACTCAGAAATCAAAACTCCATGTTTTCGTAAAGAAAGACATTTTTTTACCCTCTTCTATTACTAAATACAGGCTACCTAATTCATACCTACCTAAATCATGTAAAATCAAAACATATACTGCATATGCATACAAGTCAAGTCCCCTTTATTTCTGTAGCACTTTACACAATACAAACAAATTCAAAATGTGTTTGGGTTTGTGCAGCTGTGTGTGTGTATGGGTGTGTGTGTGTGTGTGTGTGTGTGTGTGGGGGGGGGTGTATGTGTGTGTTTAGGTACTTGGTAAAATCACAGTATGTGCACATCTGTGACTACAACATCACTGCTGGTATATTAAAAATAAAGTATGATTGGCATTCTGATTGGTGTTTACTGTCATTTTCAGTTTCAGCATAGATAAATTACTTGTGGCTGGATGTTTTGTTGCTTTGCACATGGCTTAGTCACAGTGTTACGTGTATGTGTCCAGTGTTTTTGGAGAGTGGAAAGTAAAATTATGCCAAAAATCATTTTAAACTACGCACAATAAAGGAGATTATTGCAGATCTGATCTCATTTACAGTAGTCTAGGATCAGTTTTGTGCTTCCAGTGTTGAAGAAGCTACTTTGAAACGAGTTTATAAAGCTACCAGTAATTTTAAGTGAAACTGTAGTCAAGCAGCTCTGCCATACAATTAGCTACACTACAAGATACCAACAAATAGAGTTTTGAGAGATCTTTAAATGGACAATGTCATTTTAAATATATGACCAGAGCAAGCGGGTTTGTTGGTCCTTCTGTGTGATAATGAAAATAAACCCCAGTGTTATTAAATGATCTTCCTATCGGGACTAATGATCTGCGTTTATTATTGATCATCTTGTTGGGCCCCTCAGACACCGGGGCCCTAGGGAACCTAATTTCTATAACCGAGTAGAGGTCAGCAGGTCAACATTTTCATCCACTTCATGATCATGTGCCATACAAACAAACCAATTCACAAAGAAAATAATCAGATTTTTCAATGTTGCATATTAAACCAGTTTTAGAGAGCATGCTTGAAGCCTCAGTTCAGGGTTATTATTGTTAACTGAAATTAAAACTAAATCCCATAAAAACACTTTCATTACTTGAAATAAAATAAACATTAACTAAAAAAAACAACAACATTTTATTTCAGCGTGTTGCAAAAAGCGACATTTATCATTTTGGTTGAAAGTTGAAGTACTAAAATAACTAAAACTAAAACTAAACCAAAACCTTATTTAAAAAAAATCATAAACATGACAAAAACACACAACAAAGTATATATATATATTAAAAACAATTTCTAATTTAAAATTTACAGTACATCAGTCATACTAAAATAACAGCTCGATCAGTCATAAAGTTGCACATAAACAATGTGACAGTATTTCATCAGAGCAGAATCAGCAGGGAATGTCTTACTGGTTGTGAACAGTGTTCAGACAGGACACATCAGAATGATTGGCACAATTTTATTGTTAAATGTGTCAAATCGCTGGATATATTCAATTGACCTTTGACCTGCATGACATGAGGAAGCAATTCGATTTGTCATGCCAGGTAACATCAAGTTTGTGGTCTCTGTGCGGTTCCCTAAGCTGACAGACATACAGTGCATACAGACTTTCTGTTTTGCTCAAGCTCCTTGAATTCAGATGTTTTGTTGTGTTGGTCATAAACAAAAAGTAATATTTTTGCAAAATGTTAAGGTACGCTGTAAAACGTATAAATATTTTGATCTGAAAAATAAAAAAATACTACTGCTTGTTAATACATCAGCTGTATGTTTGTATTGTATGTTACCATATGGTTAAAATTGGCAAAATACTCAGCAAAACAATACACGTAAATGTAGCCTACTATAAATTACTGTTTAAATATATTTTATAAAGTATAAATTACTTTGATAATAAGAGAAAACATGTAATTGGCAAAAAAGCAAAACCCTGTTTTTAAACAAAAAGTATTTGCATTAAAATGTTAATGTTAACACATGGTTAAAATGTCCATAATATTTAACAAGGCAGTACACATAAAATAACAAAAATTGTATTCACTATACAAATACAAAAAAATGTCAAAAAATATGAATTACTATTAGTTTACAATTAATGAATATTAAGCAGAGTACCACCTTATTTTAGAATATGTGTTTTGATGGAATTTTGTCAATTAAAAATCACATCCTGTAATCTTTGAAAAACTGTCTTTCTATTTGTACTGTAAAATTCTGGCAACTGCAGCCAATGTTTTTATAGTGTATCGTATATCGTTTCAGTCCATTTAAACAAGAGTGGGGCAGTTTATTTTCACTTTAAACTGTAGATCTTAGATGCTTTAATCACAATAAATACCACTACCATTTTATTTGATGATTATCATAAGCACCTCTATTGGCTTAATGTAAAGGGCGGCAGTTGTTTGCCAGTGAATGAGTGGAGGTGGTGAGGGGAGAGGCTTTGCTCTCAGCCCACCATCTGAAAGGGCACGACCACTGTTTGTTAAGAGCACTGACTTCATTTATTGATTCAGGCTGAAAGCCTCTGACATAACCATGAGCAAAATCTATTGCCACAGCAAGATAGTCTCAAGCAGCTGCCAATAAACTGGTTGTCTTCCCCTGTGTTTTGTCCTGTTGTTCTCTTTATTCATGGACTGCAAGAGAATGGCTTTCTCTTCTTCAACATCTGATTAGTACAGCAGAGGTTATTCAGTGATCGCCTTGACCTGCTAATCACTCACTCAGCTGTGGCAGCTTTGCTTTACTCTGACCTACAATGGTATTCTCCATGAATAGGGCACAAATTAGGGTCTGAAACTATTTAAAAAGTATATATATATAGATTTTGCAGTGCAGTGGACAGTGAGGAGCTTAACCTTTCGAAAATGTTAATCATATTTCTTAGGAGGTCAGAATAAACATATATATTATTAGTTAATTTTATTTTAGGTTAGATATTATTGCAACCTTGTTACCAAAATGTGGGACATTTCTTAATTATATTTTAAAATCCTGATTTGTGTGATATTGTTTTTTTTTTATAGCAGTAAACATTCAAAAATAAAATTCATTAAATTAAACATATACTCTTGTAAAAACACAAAAACAAAGGCAAACAGGGGGGTCAGTCAGATTTAATAGAATTTATTATTCTTTAAAAAAAGAAGAAGAAATTATCCCTTTTATTCAGCAAGTTGTAACGTGTTTATTCATTTGATTTTCACAGTTCTGTTCCTGTTTTGCCTGCCTGAGTTTCTAGTTAGTTTCCTTGTTTGTTAATTAGTCCCTCACACCAGTTTCTGTTCAGTTTTATTACCACTTTCCATGTATTTAAGCCCTCTGTTCCCTTTTCTGTCAGTCAGTTTCAACATTATGTCGATACTGACATTTGGGGTCTTACTTGGTAGCCTCAATCACCTCTGAGTTGACAAAAAGTCAATGAAATTGGTGAGTGGAACTTGCATGTCTAGCCACTTCCCCGGACATACACGTATATAAGATGGTGCCTGCATCTATTCATTCAGATTTTTGCTTCAGAGCAATCAAAACACTTTTGCTGGAAGAACTTACGATGCATACAGCGATGTTTCGCCATCTACACGCACAATTAAGTTGAGCAATTCCCCCCTGGATGCTTCGTGTGAAAAAGCAGATTTCTCTAAAAGAGCAATCATGGGTCAGCGATAGTCTTTTTCAAGATGCCTTTCCATTTGTGTGTTTCTGGATGCGGTCGTTTTCCTGGCCTCGCTGACGTCCACAATCGCTGTCACACTTTTGGGCCGTAAGTATGCTGAGCATGGCCTTCATGGATGGTTCATGTCCTTATTTCGAGAATATGACCATGACGACAGTGCGATTGCGACTCTTTCCTTGTGAAGGGTGGAGTCCCCTCTGCTGCCACCCAGCCTGCTTTTTTTTTCGGTACAGCACAGGGCCACAGTGATTAGTTTCAGAGATGACGGCCATGCTTTCCCGAGGCACCACAGGCTTTAGTGAAACCTTCCACCTTACCCTGAGTGCTCGCGGTTGATATCACCCTTGGCTGCTAAGGCTTACAGTGCCTCTGCCCTGCGTGCGATGGTCATCCTGTAGGTACATCAGGCCAAAGCACTTAAAGAAATGCATGAGGGTAGTACTGAGCCGGTTCGATGCAGGAACTGAACAAAAACAGACGGAGACCATCAAGCACATCCGACCCGCCGTGATACCACCGCCACCAGGCTGCCGAGGGCCAGCCTTTAGTCTGCTCGTCGCTGAAGGTTTTCCCCTGTGGCTTCTACACCTGCTCTGAGGCCACCAGAAGCAACACCTCGGCCGAAACGTTGAGCCCCCACCCCCGCAGAAAGGGTGGGGGTTAGGGTGGTACATCCCTCAGGCCACCGCTAAACCCTCCAAACATCCATCGAAGCGGCCCTGAGCTGCACTGAATCAGGAGGTGGTGATAGCACCACTCCTTCCCCGCAAGAGGGCCGGATGGAGAATCTTTTGTTTCTTTCAAAATAGTTAATTTCTAGTCCATTTTCAATTAAAGAGTAGTTTCCTCAGTCTCTGAATCATACTGGTGCAGTCTGGCAGTTAGCGACGCTGCTCTTCCTAACTCTCAGCCTCAAACCCCCCTTTTCCCCCTTCTCGGGTTGAGCCCCAGCACTCCTCACTACATCTCTGCAGGTATATTGTTTTTCCCTCTGGTGCCGCTTGCATGGAGCTTGGGAGCCTAGCACTTCCCAGCCCGTCCCGCTGGTTCATTTGGACAATCAGCTATGCTATTCAGTTTTCCAGGCCTTTTAACTTTCTATTCTTCAAAGAATCCTGAAAATAATGCATTACAGTTTTCAGAAAAATATTAAGCAGCACAACTGTTTTCAACATTGATAGTAATAAGAAATGTTTCTTGAGCAGCAAATAAGCATATTATAATGATTTCTAAAGAATCATGTCATTGCAGACTGGAGTAATGATACTGAAAATTCAGCTTTAAATCACATGCATAATCTAATATATAGTTATTTAAAATTATAATAATGTATTACAGTTTCAGTTTTAATCAAATAAATGCAGCCTGGCTGAGCATGAAAGATTTCTTTCAAAAACACAAAGATCTGATCCCAAATGTTTCAACTGTATACACTCTTTTTTCTTACAATTTTTTTGTAACATGGTTAAATGGTTGACAAAAACACAACAATGTAAAAATGCAATAAGATTATTTATCTGTCTGCCCATTATATGAAAAGCGTCCAGACAGTTACAGTATTTTACCAATTTTAAGCTTTTTAGCATTTTTGGCACAGTTACACTACTTTTTTGATCATAAAATAAAAAAAAAGATTTTTTTTTTTTTTTACTGGAATAAAAATCGGTTAAAATTTTTCCCCAATTGATGACAATATTGTATGATTTTAATTGTTGGTTACAGTCAAGAACATAAAGTGAGGCAGTGCAGAGTGCCACATATTGCTATAGAACTAAAAACATGCTATTCTCTTTAATCATGGATCATGTCTGTCACTATTGTTAGGATGGTGTTTAAGTGTTTTCTGCACTTTTCCTCCTTGTCAGAATAGATACTGATAGTCTGAGATAGTCTGGAGAATGAAGACTTGCATGTGTAAGACCGACAGAAGTCATGCTTAGCGTGCTAAACAGAGAGGGCCTGTCATCTATCCTTTCCGCTTCCTCCCCCAGTCAACCCCCACCTGCCTCGATCCCACCCATGCTCTTTGTTCCTGGGTGCACATCCTGTGTCTTCAGAGGCCGAGGGCTGGAGGCTGCATGGGATGAAGGGGATGCAGTTGAACACAGATTTAACCTGTTCTTAGATGTCGTGGAAATGTGGAAGACGTTTCGCTGTTAAACGTACAGTGTGTGTTTGAACTTAGCTTGATGCTATTAAGATAATAGCTTTAGATGTGAAAAAGACAATCCACTAGAAGTCGAACTTATTTGTTTTTGATTAAAGGAGGATGATACCCCACTGAAAATACCAGCATGGGACTTCTTAACAAGCTTAACTAACAATCTTCCTTGGATAATAATCAGCTTAACCGGCTAAGTTTTGCGGGTCAACAGTAGGCTACACCTGGATTAACCACATTAAACAGCATAGAAAAAACTAAAAACTAAACTATACTCAAACTAAACTGACTTTTGTCACTGTGTATAAAGCATACAATATGCTTCAAATAATTATTCATATTTGTAAACATGCACTTCTTTAACAACAAGCTGTTCAGCTGTTAGTTTAGCGTTGATTCAGTTCCATTGTAAAGATCATCAATTATTACATTTCTTTATTTAATCTATAAAGCAGTTCTGCAAAAAAAGCTTGGGAGCTGAGCAGTTGCACAGTGATCGCTCTTTCCAACTCACCTCTACTGAAGAGTACATTTCTAAAGAGCAAATTACAGCATTTTTAATTGCTATTAGGACAAAAAGACTCCTAAAACAGCAATTTTAATTGCTACTTTGCCTGCAGCCTGTCGTGGTATATCTCTTCTGTTGTGAAGGCACATTCCAGCTGTGTTTGCATCCAGCTTGCAGCATGGGCGTTTCGGCTAAAAGAGCTGTTCCCTAAAAGAGCAAGCACCGCCAGTCAGCACCTTTTTCAAGATGTCTTTTCGTCCATGTGTTTCTGGATGCGGTTACCTGACTTCATCTGACGGCCATGATCGCTGTCTCTCATGCCTGGGAACAGCATGTTGAGAGAGCCTTCGTGGATGGTGCACGCTCTCACTGTGAGAGGATGTCCATGTTGGCATTGCTGTCTCGACTCTCCTTCTTCAATAAGGAGGCATGAGCCCTCTCTGCTGCTACCCAGCCCCCCGCCGCTTCTCGTAGTAGAGCCGTCTAGTTAGCACCCTGGGAGATCTGAGGGTTACAGTGGGAGCTTCTTCGTCTTGCCTGCCCCCAGGAACCGCCCACTCCTCTAGCATGCAATTTGCCATTGAGTTGCCGAATGTTGGTGCGGGTTCCTCACGTGAGGCACCTTCTGTCTCATTCGGGCCTCCGGATGAGGATCAGATGTCGATCACTGCATCGGGGAGTGCTTTTGTCCTCTGAAGAGGATGAGGAAGCTAAGCTACCCACCTCTGGAGTGGTTGCTCACACTGAGCAACCACTCAGCAGGACCACCAAGGGTTACGTGGACATTCCACAGGTGGAGCGTGCAATTGCGGTGTCCACACTGGTGGTTCAGGAACTTAATTTCTGGTTCAACCTGGCTGAGATGAAGGACACCAACAAAGTTTGCTTTCTCGACACCCACATCTCCCAGGCCGGCCTCTTCGGCAACACTGTTGAGGACTTTGCCCAGCAGTTCTCGGCAGTCCAGAGGCAGACAGAGGCCATAAAGCACATCCTCCCCCAGCGTGACACTGCCACCATGCCGCCGCGGGCTAGCCCCCAGCCTGCTTGTCGTCCAGGGCATCTCCCTGCGGCTGCACCAGCTCTGAGAAGACTGGAGGCATCCCGTCTACCCCGAGCCAACCGCAGGAAGGCGACGCAGCCCATCCAGACTGCTAAACCCTCAAAGTGCACATCGAAGCAACCCTAAGACGGGTTGCCCAGAGATGGAGAGAGCTACTCTGATCCAGGACATGGTGAAGAGTCTCCCCCAGAGTCTGGGTGGAGAATCTTGTGTTTCTTTTTGCTTTTGTTCTGCTGCTGGCCCTGGGGCCCTTGGTACCCACATTCTCAATAAAAGTTTCCAAAACCTCTGGGTCATACTGGGTCCGTGGTGACAGTAAGCGACGCTCCTCTTCCTCACTCTCGGCCACACCCTCATTCTCCACGGGCAGAGGGTTGCGTTTTGAGGACGCATCGCCTCACTCTTGCCCAGTCCCTCACGAGACCCACGGAGCCAGGTAAGTGCGCCAAACTCACTGCTTCTACTCTGGGAATCTGTATATCTCATGTTCGGCCCCAGCACTCATCGCTGACAGCAACATCTGCGTCTCCAACACTCATAACACAGTTCAGTGGCTATGGCGCTTTCCAATAGGGACCCCATGACTGAATGGGAACTGAATGGGAATGTCTAGGTTACTAATGTAACCTCCGTTCCCTGAAGGAAGGAACAGAGACGTTATGTCCCCCCTGCCACAGCCCTGAACCACCGCTGAATGCCCGGGATTCTGTCTCTGCTCCTCAGCAAAACATGAATGAAGTGAGTAATGCTGGTGCTATTTATACCCGTATGTCCGGGTAGGTGTGACTTGGCATGCGAATCTCACTGGCCAATGTTTTTTGGTTCTTTCTGTTACCACTTGGAGGTGAATGGGCTCCCAGGCGAGACCCCATGACGTCAGTCTGACATAATGTCTCCGTTCCCTCCTTCAGGGAACGGGAGTTACATTAGTAACCTAGACGTTCTCATACAATGGTGTCAGTGTAGTCAGATCAATAGTATTGTTGAATATTAAGTGTCCCCAACTAAGCAACAGTGGCAAGGAACCCAAACTCCATCAGGTGACAGAAAGGGAGAAAAAACCTTTGGAGAAACCAGGCTCATTTGGGGGGCCAGTTCTTCTCTGGCCAACAAATGAACACGGTGTCATTATGATTCAGGCTGCATCAGAACTCCGAATTCAGACCGGGATCAGGAAAGAATAGCAATAACAGCAGCAATCATTCTTCCCTCCTTCAAGTTTATGACTCATCCAACTCTGGAATTTGGGTATCAAAATGACAAACTAGCTTAAAAGGGCAGGCTTGGATGCATTTTTTTGCTTCTGTTTTTCCTAGCTAACTAGAGGAGCATACTTGAGTACTTGACATCATGGACTACTTTTATGATTCATGTATCATCCTTTTTGGAAATGTATAGCATCCATCACCATCCCCTCTCATTGTATAGACAAGAGATAAATCTGCAAACTTAAAAAATAAATAAAAATGAAAGTGTGTTGATAGAAATGATGGTTTCATTTAGTGAGCCTTCATAACAAGTAAATAAAAACAGTACACTTTTTCAGAACATGCTTCACCCACAATTAGAACATTTTCACTAATTTAGTCTGAACAAGGTCTAAATAGTTAACTTATTTAACGACACCGGTAGCCAGTCAGTATTGCTGCTTTAGCTTAAGAGTACAGTAAAGATTGCATATAGTCTTGCATGCACCATATTTAAAAATTCATACATACACTTTGACATCACTTACTTTATGTTCCTTGGCTATTAAAACCCGGAGTGAGATAGCACATTATGGGCTGAAAGCTTCCTGGTGCCTCTCAGATTTATTTTCATGAAACCTTTGTCTTTGGCATGTTTATGTTAAGCCATAATCTAATGCTTTTAGGGAATGTCTATGTATGGGCACATCAGCCATTGTAGAGCTGTGGTGGGTTCGTAATTGCATACAGCTTTCCATAAAATTACATTTAGGTGACACATTGCTGATATATCGACATATATCAACAATAATCCCAAGGTCCAACAATTACAGCTTCAATTGTATCATAAGCAAGTTTGTTTGGTCTCATGGTTATGCATCTGAAAATGATAATCTCTCTGAAGATTGTGTGTAAGTTTTAGCAAAACGGTTAATTCAAATGTAGTTTCAAATGCGCCTAAATACGTCGTTCCTTCCGCCGACTCTAATGTGGCTTTGTGAATGAGGCTAAATGTAGGTCAGAGAGACAGCTGCAAGTATTTGTTTATTTATTTATTCTGAGAAAAGAATGAATTCCTATGGCTTCATGTGGTGAAGTCTACTGTGCCGTATGACCCACAATTCTAAGATAAAACATGTTGTAATTGCCTTGTTTATATCAGTGTTTCAGTCTGCAGTGGGATCTGAGGGAGCCATGACCCTCTGTAAGACCACCAAGATGTACAGTATTGTTACATTTGACCAAATACAGTTTTAATATTATGAATAGTATGGTAATAATAGCCTAAATATGTCACAAAAATATGTGATATTTTCTTTTAGGGGTTGGTTTATCTGAAATACATTGTGCCAAAACAATAGATAGATAGATAGATGGATAGATAGATAGATAGATACAGTAGAATAGATAGATAGATAGATAGATACAGTAGATAGACAGAGATAGATAGATAGGATAAAGATAGATAAAGATAGATAGATAGATAGATAGATAGGATAAAGATAGATAGATAGATAGATAGATACAGTAGATAGATAGATAGATAGATAAAGATCGATCGATAGATAGATAGATAGATAGATACAGTAGATAGAGATAGATAGATAGATAGATAGATAGATAGATAGATAGATAGATAGACCGTTCAACAAACGAAGTATGAAGGAATCTTATGCTCACCAAGGCTCCATTTATTCAACTAAATACAGTAAAAACAGTAATATTTAAAATAAAAAGTAAATGACAGTTATATTTATGGCTATTTAAGTAATGTAGGTTGTAGTTTATGCATGCAATTTAAAAAAAGTAAGGCTTACATCAGCATTAAAAAGCCAGTGTTGTCCTCAACTTCCTGAGGCCAAAGATCACCTTGTGTCCGTAGCAACAGTTTGTCAACTATATTTAAGCCATTTGTAGGTTGACTTCTCTAAACAGTTTGTGGCTTTATATAAATATTATTCGGTTGAGCAATTCCATTTGGCACTGCATGAGAATTTTTTTGAAATTCTACACTTAACCTTTAAATTATCACCGTTATGTTATGAACAACTGGCAATAAACATCACAGCTGTTCATCTTTTAGTGTATTTAACTTCACTGTGTATTTAAGTTCCTTCCTTTGTGCTGTACATTGTCGGCTGTTGTTTGTGCATAGCACACTGTCTCACATGTTGGCTTGTTATTCTGAGTTCGTAATACATCGTATGTTATTTTATAATCTTCTCTGGATCTGAGTGTTACATAAAAAAATATATTTTTTTCAACATTAAAAAAATTTATTATAAAAAATATACACTGCGGCTGCTTCTAAAAGTCAGTCATAAAATCCTGTAGAATAAAAAAGTCAAATATAAAATAAAAATAAATCAACAAAAACATTATACATGACTGTAGTCTTTCTTGATTTGCATGTCAAAGGCACACATTTTCATGAACGCATTATTACAGGACATGCTGGGAATATCTCTCCAAACTAATTTCCTTCCTGATGAATCAGGGTTTATGGCATGACCACGTCATGTGCTCAGCTAAAATAATTAATTTTTAATTCATTCCTGGTTTGTAGAAGCAGCCAGGATGTATTAAAAATCACAGAAATGAATAAATCATTTATACAACATACATATATTATTGATCTTCTGCAAGTATGTCACGTGACAATTTCATCTTTCTAGCTTTAAATGTTAAAATATTAAGGATATTAAAGGATATACACCCTTTTCAGGCTTTCAAATTACCATGAAATCAAAATGGACTTTTTTTTTCCCAGAATGTTGCGGTCTATGTAAATATATTATTTAAATCATATATACATATTTTTATTCATATGATGATCCAAGGTAAATCATCAACACTATCATCATCATACATGTGTTTTATTTAACTAAATACATCATAATCAGCTAAAACACATGTGCAGGTCACTTAACTTCCTGAACAAGTGCGGACCCGAGTCCGTGTTGCTTTCACATTCACGCGAACCGCGGCATGGTTCGGGAGCAACCGAACTCGGTACCCCAGTGCGCACCCGGGTCCGCATGACAGCGTTCACATTAGCGATTTTTCATGCGAACCGTGCCCCGTTCCGAACTAAACTGCCAGTGTGAAAGCCCCCTAAAGGTAGAGACACACTAAGCCGACGCCAAAGAACTAGCGCTGATGAAAGCAGACTGTGTTGTCGCCTCGCGTCGGGAGAAAAAAGCTGCACTTGAACACACCGAGAGAACTACAGCCGACTGTCAGCTAGCATGCGCGTAAATATGACTGTCTATTTCTGCAGATATATTAATCTATATTCGTTGTTCAAAAATGGAAACCGACACTGCAGGCTGCAGATAGCCTACACAAACCATAAACAAGGCAGTCCGGTTTGAATATCAGTCCTGCTTAACACTCTTTATTCCCCTCTGCTCATGTTAATATTCAAATATTCACCAAGGAACACTCCGGTAAGATGACATAACATTAGCCTTCTATCTGCACCGTTTTGAGACAAGTTGAACGAGAAGCTAAGTTTAGCAGTCAGAAACTGTCCTATAAGTTGTGATATATCTCCGTGTACATACAGTGGTGTTCACAGTACTGACTCGGAGCCTGATTGGTTTCGTGGACCCATATAGACCGGTATTTGCCCGTTTGTTGCAATTAAATAGCCGCGATAGCAAAAAGCACTCACAGTTTCTCGTTCATCTTTAATATTATGCATGTTATACTGATTCCATTTATATTTTGAATTTTTCTTCCAAAATGTTTGTTTGTAGTGGCAAGAAAACGGATTTGTTGTCTACAACATGGAGAAACATCCGTGAATGTCACTCACAAACATTACTAGGCAACCAGTAGCGGGAACGCCCACTAGCGACCTCACCGCCAGCCACTGGCGACCTGCAGCGACAAAGTCGCTTGTAGTGTGCACGCACCTTTATTCTCGTGCACTGACTCGTTCAGTAAGTTGAACAACCAATCATAGTTCTCTCTCTCACCGACGGCCCGACGCCGATTCAATATGTTGATGGTGCGGAACACACTGAGAAAACTTAGTCGGCCGACGCACTAAAACTGCCCGACGGCCGACCGTCGGCTTGGTGTGTCCCGGGCTTTGTCCACCAAAGTATTTTTCTCCACGGCTAGCATATTTTTCCAATTATTATTAATACGGCAGGAGCCTAACGAGGTTCTGAGTGTCTATTTCACGCTGAACGCTCAGTGTTTTTTACCAGTCGCAGAGAGTTGATGAATGTTAAACTTTTGGGTAAAACACAGCGCTGATCACTGTCACTTTTTACCCAGCCGTCCAATCACAGGGCGGGACAAATACCACATGACCAACTGTCACATTCTGCCTGTACAGCGTGAACAAGATGACAACAAGCATAATAACAGAACAAAATCATTTAAAACAAGAGCCAGAGCAAATACTTTACATTGTATTAACATTTTAAAATAGAAACAATACAGAAATAAACTATCTGTAAAAAGAGATACTAGTAACACTTCCGTGGATATTTTTGATCATAGCAAGCAAAGCGTCTCAACTGAAAAAAATTCTGCACTGCCAAAACTCTTTCAAGCGCCCACAGCTCACAGCGCTGGACACACGGCCTAAGGCTTCACACTGTCAGTCTAAATCCGATTATTCATGTATCCGATTGGAATCTGATCAAAAATTATTGACTGTCTCAATGATAGGATGAATTATTTTCCTTATTGATAGAGAGTTTCAAAGTAGCTTCCCCAATGTTCACAGTGTGAGTATAAAACATGGACTCCTCTTGTAAAGGTTCTGACTATTATGACCAGTTTTTAGACAGAACAGAATGAAGAGGCTCTATTTATAATCACATCTCACATCCTGCCCTTTCCTCTTCATGAATATTTTGTTACTCTAGAGCCTTGCCTTTTCCTATTGATCATTTCCTCTTTATTTCTCTCAGGAAAGCTTGGTGTGAAAAGGCTGAATATATTTCACTGTAATTGCCATAAATGATCTAAATCACTGTCTGTCATTATTTTGCTGCCAGTGCCTGAGCCAAGGGAGCATAACAAGAGGCTCCACTGAATGAGCCATTGATTTAGATGAAGACAATTTGACTCTGGAGATTGCAGAGAGGCAAGTTGAATGGCTGCTTCTCTTCCCAGGTGTTTGCATACGCATGGCATATTCTGGAGCACTGTAGCTGCCAATCTGCTCTTAACTCTTCGGTAGTAAGACATTACTTTTTTGGCTCATGGTACTGTAGTAGGATGTCTTGGTCCCATGGCTAATGATCCCAGCTGGTGACTGAAGAGGAACCCTTAAAGGGGGAATTAACGGCTGGCAAGATGGATGATGGCCACTGGATGATGCAAAATGACTCGGTTTACATCATCTGCCAGACTTTTGCTGACAAATGAATGGGGATATCTTTGTAGGTAACATGGAGAAATAGTAAACATTGTATTTACATACTACTGACATTGTAAAAATACAATGCTAATTCAAAATCAATGAACTTATCCTTTACATTTCAAGATGATTCAGCAAAGCAAATGAAGATTGGATTTTTGTTTGTCAAATTTTTTTAAACCAAGAGAGCATTAGTTTTATTCCCTCCAAAATTACCAGCATTTGTATGTGAAAAGATTGTCTGTTTTTTTAAATATATATACAGTATATGTCTATCAGTTTGTTTCACCCAGCGGCATTTAGTCCCCCCTGAGATAGTTGCACGGTTTACTGAATTGTATGTAGTTGCAGGGTTGTGTCATTTCATTTTATTATAAATGTATATTTAGTGAAGATAATCAGAGTATGTGCTTATATTGCCTGGCCCACATGTTTCATATTTTTAAAATGAAAATGAAAAGAGGCAGGTTTGCGTTTTATATTTCGTTTTGTTATAAATATACTTGCAGTGAAGATAATCAATGTGTGCGTTGCCTGAACCACATTTGTGTGGCTATTAATAAAGATTTTTAAAATGAAAACCAAAAGAGGCAGGCTGGTGTACATATTTAGTTTGATTGTAAATATATGTAAATACAGATAACTGGAGTAGCCAAGGAGAGCTGAGTGACGTTATCAAGAACGCTGTTGTACCATTTGCAGAATCACCGAAATTGCGTCCTCCCGTCCTCGGGAGTTTGTAATCTTGAGACAAACTTGGCAAGTCCAAACTACCATGGACTTGGTAATAAATGCCCTTGTTTTGAGTCGGTGCATAGACTGTCTTTTCTTCCTCTGCTTTATTTTCTGTTGTGGAGGTTATCAAACAGCGTTGCATTACCATTACCTTGCACCCTCTTCTGAATTGGAGTGTGAATCATCTGTGACTAATTTGTATTCATCGTTTGACTCTCTGCACCGAACTGTGACATCCATAGCATGACGGTTTTGGAAGAAAACATGTACACCCCTACTATCAGTCATTCTAGCAAATACCTAATTCCCTAGCAAGCAGCCTTTTAAGGGGCCGTTTACACTACACCAGGAAACGGAAAACTTTTTATGCATTTTGGCCGTTCATTTACATGACAGCACCATTTTGGGGGCCTGAAAGTGTTGTTCAAAGTGAATTTTTTTTCATCTAATTGTAAACTACAAAAAATTGTACTTGATTTGTAATTGAATTTGTGAAAACGTTGACGTCATGCAAATGCTTGTGTACAGTCTATAGTCGCGTAGTGTTTCTATACAAAGTGACCTCGCCAACTACTGGCCTGGTGGCAGAATACAGCGTTTTAGTCATATTCGTGGATCAGTGTGAATGGGGATCTTTTGACTAGTTGTCCTCTGTACGCGAAAACACGAAATAGTTTGTAGTACATCATTGTCGTGTAGACATACCTCAAGTTAAAAGATTATTTCACTTTCAAAAAATGTTTCGCTGATAATTTACTCACCCCGATGTCATCCAAGATGTCCATGTCTTTCTTTCTTCAGTCGAAAAGAAATTAAAATTTTTGAGGAAACATTCCAGGATTGTTCTACACAGAATGGACTTCAATGGCAACCATCTATCCCAATGTTCAAAAGAAGGTTCAAATGTCCGTCTCTAAGCTTCAAAGTCAATGTTCAAAAGAAGGTTCAAATGTCCGTCTCTATGCAGCTTCAAAGTCTCTCCACGATCCCAGTCGAGAAATAAGGGTCTTAGCTAGCGAAACGATCGGTCATTTAAAAAAAAAAAAAAAAATGTATGAAAATGACCTTTCCAACGTGATTACGTAATGTGTGGCGTGTCGCAGATCAGCACAAGACGAACTATTGTGGGTAAAAAGTATATATATATTTTTTTTTCCAACCACCACCAATGTGCAGCATCCACTTGGATGATGCGACGGCAGCCATATTGCGCCAGAACGCCCACCACCACACCAGCTTACTGGTGGAGAGGAGACAGAGATGAAGCCAATCAGTATATGGAGATGATTAGGAGGCCATGATGGACAGAGGCCAATGGGCATATTTTTGGCCAGGATGCCGGGGTTACACCCCTACTCTTTTTCGAATGACCTCAACCGTGTTGTGTATGAAGTTTATTTTGTCTTTCGACATCAGAGTCTGATAGCCCCTTCCATTCCGCTACGTAATCAAAGCCGCGACAGTTGAGTGCATGAAGTGTCCAACGTTCCACACTTTGTTTTTTCCAAAGTGCACTTTTTCTTTTTAGAATTTTTAGTGTGAATAAAACATATTGTAAAGTCAGTGCCCTATTTAATTAGAGCCATGGCACTGAGTGTTAAAATGCATCATTCATTGTCATGCCGACTGTCTCTTTCACCGAAAGCCAATGTGCTGTCAGGGTACATTTCTCAATTTTTTTAAGCAGTGCCAGCTGTACCATGGTAACAGTGACAGTCACTGATTTATTTTCATTCATTTATCATATGCTGTTAAAAAAACCCCAGCAATCATGAGCCAAGGATATGGTGCCAATAACATTTGTGAAGAATGAAAGTAATGTAACGTTGTTTTACATGTTGTTTCATAACTTGGAGAATACTACAAATCTACTTAAGAAACATAAATTTGGATCTTAGACCACATTGAAAATTTGTTTGTTTTCATTCAAACCTGGAAATAAACACAAATGTAAAAAAAAGAAGAAAAAAAAGAAACAATTAGTGTATGATGTAAAATAATAAAGAATCATTAGTGGTCTCAAATGTTTAGACATTACATTACATTTACATTTATGCATTTGGCAGACGCTTTTATCCAAAGCGACTTACATTGCATTATCCTATACATTTATACATAGGTATGGTGCAATCCCCTGGGATCAAACCCACAACTGCATTGTTAACGCAATGCTCTTAACACTGAGCTACAGGAAAGCTATAGAAAAGACCACACTATTTGCAAAAACAGTAATAATAAAGTAAAAATAGAAGCTTGTTCTTCCATGAGGGATGTAAAAATTTACCGCATGCAATTATTACAAATGATTTCAAATTTAAATGTTAGCACATAGTTAAATACCATTTTTTTAGTTTACAGAAACTATATGTATCATTAGTTCTGAGAGCTGAATACTCTTCGGGGATCGCTCTCTTTTTTACATGACATTTCCTGCCATTCATGATTTATTGGAGAAATATTTGTTAAAAACATTTTCTACTCATAATTTTTACCAGATCAAATATTTTAGAGCTTGGCATAACTAGTAATTTTGAGGCCACCCTAAATTGGGGTTAATATTGTGAAGCTAATATTGTGGTCTCTTTATATCAGTTTTGCACTAAACATTTTGTACATCAGTGCCATTAAAACCACTTCAAATTTGTCCTATAATGCTAAAGCCATAAAAATCCCACAAACTTGTGTTTTTGAAGTCGCTAATGGTTCACACTCACTGCTCTAATAGTAAACAGCTTTTTGCTAACTGCCTGTAAGATCCCCATCATTACACACTTCTTTATCGTATACCAAAATGCTTCCTCTGAAAGCTTAACGTCCATTAATGAGGACACTCCTCTGATAAGGATGTAAAGTTGAGAGAGGATATGCTGGTGCCCAGAGGGATTTCTGGAGACACCACAGCTAATTTGCAGCAGCATTAGGACTTAACAGAGAGGAAAGCTGTGTAATTTAATTGAAGCCCTATAACTAGAATAAACATGCCTGTAGGCTACCACTACATAGGACACTGAAAAGACAGGTTGAGAAGCTTTTGCGCCTCACCTGTCTAACTTTAGCCATGGTCTGCTAGAGCAGTTTAACTAGCAAAGGCTTTATGAATAGTATCTATGGCACTGTATCCCACAATGCAATGTGCTTGATTAGACCTTCCATTTCTAATGTCACAAATGAATAAGAGTGATATCAGCTGCATTTTTAAATCTGCTTCTTGATTATTTGATCATACTGCCTCGATTTAAAGGGTTAGTTCACCCAAAAATGAAAATGTACTCACCCTCATGTCGTTCCAAACCCATAAGACTTTTGCTCATCTTCAAAACACAAATGACATTATATTTAATGAAACCTGAGACATTTTTGTCCCTACACTGAAAGTCCATTCCAAAATGTTGACGCTTCAAAAAGTACATAAAGACATTGTAAAAGAAATCCATGTACATCAAGCGATTTAACCCAAGTCTTTTGAAGACTTGCTTCATATGATGAATAAGAATCTGTTATTCACATATAAACATTATTCAATGCAAATAGAGCACATCAAGTATGGTGAATGGAAGCATAAACGTGCATGCTTGACACAGTGTTGTTGACGAGTCACCAACTGTCGAGTCCGAGTCGAGTCTCGAGTCCCCAGTGTCCGAGTCCAAGTCCGAGTCACCAAAGAAGAGTCCGAGTCGAGTCACCATTAGGCTACCTGAGTTCGAGTCCGAGTCGAGTGTCGAGTCCCCAGTGCTCGAGTCCGAGTCACCAAAGAAGAGTCCAAGTCGAGTCACCATTAGGCTTCCTGAGTTCGAGTCCGAGTCGAATCTCAAGTCCCCAGTGTTCGAGTCCGAGTCCAAGTCCGAGTCACCAAAGAAGAGTCCGAGTCGAGTCACCATTAGGCTACCTGAGTTCAAGTCCGAGTTGAGTCACGAGTCCCCAGTGTTCGAGTCCGAGTCACCAAAGAAGAGTCCGAGTCGAGTCACCATTAGGCTACCTGAGTTTGAGTCCGAGTGGAGTCTCGAGTCCCCAGTGTTCGAGTCCGAGTCCAAGTCCGAGTCACCAAAGAAGAGTCCGAGTCGAATCACCATTAGGCTTCCTGAGTTCGAGTCCGAGTCGAATCTCAAGTCCCCAGTGTTCGAGTCCGAGTCCAAGTCCGAGTCACCAAAGAAGAGTCCGAGTCGAGTCACCATTAGGCTTCCTGAGTTCGAGTTCGAGTCCGAGTCGAATTTCAAGTCCCCAGTGTTCGAGTCCGAGTCACCAAAGAAGAGTCCGAGTCGAGTCACCATTAGGCTACCTGAGTTCGAGTCCAAGTGGAGTCTCGAGTCCCCAGTGTTCGAGTCCGAGTCCAAGTCCGAGTCACCAAAGAAGAGTCCGAGTCGAGTCACCATTAGGCTACCTGAGTTCGAGTCCGAGTGGAGTCTCGAGTCCCCAGTGTTCGAGTCCGAGTCACCAAAGAAGAGTCCGAGTCGAGTCACCATTAGGCTACCTGAGTTCGAGTCCGAGTGGAGTCTCGAGTCTCCAGTGTTCGAGTCCGAGTCCGAGTCACCAAAGAAGAGTCGGAGTCTCCAGTGTTCGAGTCCGAGTCGAGTCACCACATTACCTGAGTTAAAATCATTGCCAACTAGTTGTGGCACGCACAATTATATTTATTTATATATTATTTATTATTTTATATCATATTTTCTGGATAGTTTACAATTTTATTTAATAATACAGCATACTTTCACCCAAACTGAATAATTAAAAAATATATATATTATTTATTAATTTTTTAAGTCTTCATTTTCTTTTCTGACATACTCCAGTTCTTTTTAAAATGCACTAGACATGCAAATTCTTTGCATTTTGGGCACTTTTTGTGTGAAATCATGTTTATCTTGTTCATCAAAAGTGTACTTTCACTTTAATTGAGCGTGAGCAGCGCAGCAAAACACACTTCTTTATCGTATACCAAAATGCTTCCTCTGAAAGCTTAACGTCCATTAATGAGGACACTCCTCTGATAAGGATGTAAAGCTGTCCGGCCGGACAGCTTACATTGGTCAACTTCTCTGCAGCTGTACACCCAATAGAGTGAATGGATTTTTTTAATTCTTTTTTCTCTTCATATTGTTAGGATTGTACTGTAGAACCATAACCAGCATCTAAACGAGGTTATTAATAATGAACAATCTTTGAAATCGTAGACCATAGCTTTAAGCAGCGAGTTACGCCGTTGTACGGGAAACACAGCCCTGTTCAGTTATCATATAATGGTGTCAATGCAGGCAGATCAATATTATTGTTGAATATTAAATGTCCCCAACTAAGCAAGCCAATAGCCAAAGGCGACAGCGGCAAGGAACCAAAACTACATCAGTGACAGAATGGAGAAAAAACCTTGGGAGAAACCAGACTCAGTCGGGGACCAGTTCTCCTCTGGCCAACGAGTGAACAGTGTATGATTATGATTCAGGCAGAATTACAGGTCTGAAGTCAGATTGGATCAGAACAGAATAATTAATTAATGAGTAACCTATAAGAAATCAGGCAGACAAACAGGAACATAACCCACGGAAACTCAACAAAACAGAACATGATCTTGACATCTACTTAAAGACTAATAATACTTATATTGAAATAAAGTTAGATTAAAGATGCAGATTAACTATTGTATTTTCAAGGTTTTATTTACACCTCTCACTAAATTGAGATCATGTAACATGCAGCATATCGCAGCATACTATTGTTTAAAACGTTTTATCGATTACAAAAAAGGAAGTATCAGTGCAGGATATATTGCAGAATACTTTGCAGTTTAACGTAAGCAGTTTGCTGCAGTATTATATTCTGAACATAGCCTTAAGCCTCTGTACATTTGACTTTATCAATTTCACAAATGTGAAAATGTTTTAATTTGTTTCTTGTGTTGTGGTTTACAAAGGGTGGCACCCTAAATCTTTGTCCAGAAAGAAAACAGCTCATTTAGTTTAGGCCATATACAAACAGATAAAACGCCTTCCTTTAAAAATGTAGGCCATCACATCAGCACAGGCTGATTTACGACTTCATTTATTGTTGTTTGCTGTAGGGTGCTATCTGTGAAAGTAATGGCTGAACGGTGGGTGAGGATCTAATAGATTTGGTATTATTTCAGAGCCACTGAGGCAGTCAATCTTTCCACAAAGAAAAAATGATTTCTTGGAAAATAAACAGTAGTTCTATCCTGCACCTTGAGTAAGAAAAACTGTTAAGGGTTTCTTTGCAAATACTGCAGCTAATGTGGCCTTTGTATGTTTGACTACTTAATGCCATCACAAATTACTTTTTATTTTGCACTTTTCACAATACACATAGTACATATTGCTTATAGATTTATCACTGGGTAATAATAGTTTACATTTTGTGATGATTCAAACAATCAAACAGTTGAGATTTGCTATATTGTATCGCCATACAAGTATAAAACATGTAGGCCTATGTGAATAAAGTTTGATGTACGTACATTTCCAACTTTATATATAGAGCTGTGCGATAAAGTAGTTTACATTGTGCACTGGTATAAACAGTCAAGCAGTTGAGATTTGCTACACTAAATATCACTTAATGTGAGAATATCCAACTTTTTCTGCATACATTGGCCTACAGTATAGTCTCAATCTGTAGTGTTTCTGTTTCGTTTTTCAAGGACTCTTAATTAGTTTATGGACAATTCCTGTGTTTCTATTCTCTTTACGTTTGTCGCCATGGATATTCATTGAATTACTGATTATCACACACATGTTCTTTATTTGTTTGGTTGGTTGGTCACTGTGTACATAACACCCTCAGCTACTCTTTTGTTTTGTTTAATATATAGCTGTGCTATAATACAATTTGCAAAGATATAATCATGGCTTAGATTTACTACACTATATAATACATATATCCCTGGACATGAGTGTATTGTATGTTTATGGATAAAGTTGGATATACTGGTAAATTGGAGATATTCATTTATTATTTAGACATATTGAGGATTATAAAACCTTAATAACAATTTGGTTTAGTAAAAAGCCTAAACTAAATTTGGTGATGTGAATCACTGCCATGGTTAGATCATGCATTTAAATGACAAGGTTAAAATTCATGATCCAAAGCAAGACTTAAAATTCATGACCCAATTTTTGTTATACTGGTTGACACTCTCTTCACATCCTTTACAGATACTTGTAGAACCAGAATGAACTGTTGTGTGTGTATACGTATATATATATATATATATATATATATATATATATATATATATATTATTTAAGCAAATGTAAAAAAAGTAAGTAAGGAGCTTACAGAAGGAATGATTTAGGGGGCTAAATGTGATTTCTCAAGACACTTATTTCAGTGAAATCTGTCGAGGGGTAATTTAATGCATGCTGTGTCTTATGTGTTATGTGTTTAAAAAAGAAAAGAAAAAAAAGCGCTATATATAAATAAAGGTGACTTGTCCCTCTTGTATTTCCACAGGGTGTTCAAGAAGGCAAGTCCGAATGGAAAGGTAATATTACGTTCATTTTGTCCCTCCTTCATGTCTACTGATCATGTTAGTGTGTCAGTTGTTTAGAATCTGATACTTCAAATGTTTTCTGTCAGTGTCTACAGCATAGCCTGTTATGAAATGGTTATGTCTGAACAACCACAAATATTGAACAACAAAGAACCTCTTGTTCCAAAATTGTATTTGATGCTTGTGATCCAGACGGATGAGTCCCAGCTCGCAATGGCTGTGCGGTTAGCATATAGCCTAGCCTCGAGTCTATATCATTAGCAGGGAGACCTGTGGTGCGCCACAACAGTCCTTGAGCAGGAAGCGGGCGTGGGGCGAATATGAAAGAGGGGCATGTGACTCATTACCCAGCCTTCTGCAAAAGCTGGGAAAGGCTTTTCTAAGCATCGGCACAACACAACTATTATGTAAACATATATTCTCGAATGGTACAAATTGGTCTTTTTTACAAAATTTGTGCTCATAACTTAAAAGCATTTGTTTTGATAAGGTTAATGAAAGATAAATATAGAACTGTGCATACTCACAATGGTGCAAATTGGCATTTTAGCTCAGTCAAAATGGTTCTTCGTTTGAATTATGCAGATTTTTAATTTTATGATTGTCTTTTCAGCTAACTGTGTACCTTGGTAAGAGGGATTTCGTTGACCATGTGGACCTTGTGGATCCTGTCGGTAGGCAACAAGAATCACAATCTTAAATTTTAGTTTAGCTTTATCTTAGTAAACATGTTACATTGTAGTTTCATTGTAATTAATAAGTTATAAATGAGTATGTGTACTTAATTTGTAATTTCTTATAATCTCTTCCCTTACAACTTATCCTAATTAAACCACCAATCCTGTCCCTAACATTACCCGTATCTGACCTCAATAGCAGCAAAAGACATGAACACACATAAGTACATATGTACATAATTACACTATACATTAAACCTTTTTTATGTAAGTACATAGTAGTTAAAGACATCTTATATCAAGTCTGACCTTATAATAGTGCATTATTTTGCATTATCTGCTAAATAATTCATCAAAGAAAACACTTTATTTTTTATATATATATTTTTTTTTTTAAATAGTTGAGGAATTGAATTACAAATTAAAGTAATAAAGAACAATAATTTCGTAGCTAAGCTGTTATGCAGCTGACATTTTACCCATACAATATATTTTTCCTATTGCAGATGGTGTGGTTTTAATTGATCCAGAGTACTTGAAAGAAAGAAAAGGTGAGGAGCTTTTTTCCCCCATTTTTTATGAGCCATGGTATACCAATATGTTATGTGGTCTCATAAAAAAAGCAATGTTTTATATCACAGTTGTTCCTCCTAAACAAGATTAAAGTGCCTCTATTATACTTTTTTTCCGGATATTATCTATCATGTAGTCTGTTAAAAGCTGTTGGTGAGTAAAAAAGGTCTGCAAAGTTTTAGAAAAAGGTCTGCAAAGTGCTTTCACATCTGTAGTTTGGTTCATTTGGTCCGGACCAAGGGCGAAAAATTATATTTTGTAGCATTTTTCAGGAGTTTTGGTTCCTTTTCACACTGATTGCTCTGGTCCGAATCAGTTGATGAATTGATGAAACGAACCAAAATGCAGTAACGTGACAACATCCACATCACTCGTTGGCCAGATGTGTCTTGAACATATTTCCATAACTGCGCTTCGATTGGTCCGAATTAACATGCGGGAAAATTCCAACAGAACTGACGGAAGTAAACAAAGAGGAGGAAAATCCGTCAGACAACGCGCCACTTTTAACTATGGAGAGACGACTGCGTGGGCTGATTGTATCCCTGGTCATAGTTTATTATATAGTTTGTCTACACCACAGGCAAACAATAACATTTGAGAATGAAGCGAGGATGTGTCTTGAAAATAATGTTTTAATGCACTGCACGTGGCGAAGGCGCATCGCAAGCAAGGGGGTAATCCATCCGCCGGAAACTGAAGCTTCCCCCGGGGGCCGCCATTGGCTATCAAGCCATCACCTGCTTTTAGCATTCCATTGACTCCCATTCATTTTGTCGTCACTTTGACAGCGATTAACTTTACATCTGAGGCGTCCAAAGACTCCATTTGTCCATTATTTATTTTTAAAGAAACACGACAATGTATAAAAGGCTCCATTACCTTGTATCTTACGTTATGGCCCCGTAGAAGCCGTTTTTGTAAAAATAGGATAACGATTGCGTCATAACCACGCGACTCTCTTGTCGCACAGTTGAGAAATTACCGTATAGACTGGCGGACAAGCTCGCAAGCAATCGGGGGACGTGGAGGCATAAAGTCCGATAAAGTCAAGGGAGAAGCCCATAGAGAGTGATAAAGTTGCTCCCGCTGCTAGTTCATGGACAGCTAATACCCACGCTCTCCGTCTCTGCGAGATTCGGAAGGGAATGATTCAGATTTCTCTCGGCACAGCTACTAGAAGACCTACAACTGTCAGACAGGTTGCTCACGTCACATCTACGTCGTCAAGCTCAGTTTGAGCCTGTGCAGTACGCCTGGCAAACAGGAAGTGAGTGCTTCTAATTGGCTTCACTTTTCTCCGTTGAAACCTATGGGGTCGCTGTGTCCATCTTATACAGTCTATGATCGCAAGTCACTTCAGGAGGAGACGTGCATTAATGTTGCTAAACAGTGACGTAATGCACAGCGCCGCTGACTACGGCAGCTGGTTTAGTCTAAAAATGCGCAGTTCTTTGGCAGTTGGGTCTGTTCAAGGTCAGATCACGTTCTCACCACAAGCGAACCGCTCCAGAGTTCACTCGAAAGCGTTTGGTCCACTTTTGGTGCGCACCCGAGTGCGATTGCTGCATTCACACCTGCCCAAATGAACCGTTCTAAGGGGGACAACGAACTCTAGTGCGATTCAACCCAACTAAATGAGGCAGGTGTGAAAGCACCCTAAAAGATCAAAGTGCAGGATACATGGAGTTTTTCCCAAAAGAAAGAATCGATTCTGAACTGACTGAAATGAATCGTCAGTAATTCCAGTCTTACATACTGCTCGAACGCATGTGGGTTCGTGACAAATCTGCATAATGCCAGCCTATGGTCTTCAATGGCTGCCTGCAAACATAGTCTACTTTGACCCTCACACACACTGTAGTTGTAGCTGAGTCTGGAAGAGTTTGATCTGTGTTGTCGACATGTCAAAAAGACTATCTTCTCTGCACTGTCAAAGCAAATCCACTTTACATGCACTTCCAAAGGATGAGGAATCTGGCTCGAATTGATACGGTAAAACCGACACAATCACTTCCATTCGTATCACTGTTTATCATGTGCTGAGGAAGGGCCAACCGACCAATCAGAAAGGAGTAATTTAGAGAGGCTGAATCCTTTATCGAACTGTTTCAGACACTGTGAGATAAGTGGTGATGCTACAATGTAGATTATGAGAAGTGTTTTTTGATCTTGGATGCATGAAAATCTATTGTAGGAGACCTTATACAGTAAATAGCAGAATGGGGGTGCTTTAAATGAAGAACAGATCATTTGCAGAAGTTCCCGATGCACAGATGTTTCTCCTAAGAAGAAGACCCTGTTAATCGCACATTCAGAAGAGGTTTCAGTGTTATAAACCGGACTCAGATTTTAAAGATACCAAAGTCTGGAATCATCATAAATCAGAGATCTCAATATAAACTCAAACATCACTCATCACTCATCTGAGATGTGCAACCCACATTAATTTTATAGCTCTGTACACTCAGTCTATGTCAATAATTGTTCCATATGTAACTGGTTTTCTTTTATTAGGAACTGGAAGAACAAAGTTGACTGTAAATCCATTAACTTTACATGTTACTCTGTTTTTTTTTAAATTCCCCCACAGTTTTTGTGACACTGACATGTGCTTTCCGCTATGGACGGGAGGACTTGGACGTTCTTGGCTTGACGTTCCGCAAAGACCTCTTTGTGGCCAACATCCAGGCATTTCCTCCCGTGCCTGAAGAGAAAAAGGGCTTGACACGTCTACAAGAGCGATTGATAAAGAAACTCGGAGAACATGCTTACCCCTTCACCTTCGAGGTGAAACTTCTTTCTGATTTTATTAATATAATGGCAACTATGTTATGTTGTGCAGAGATGATTGGATTCTCTGTTGATTAAATTAGGACCCTTCATCACCACTTCAATCTCAAGTTTAAATATCCTTTACTCACAGATTACTCCGAACTTACCCTGTTCTGTCACGTTACAACCAGGGCCAGAAGATACAGGAAAGGTACATTTTCCCACACATAATGTTTTATGATGTTGGTATTAATAGAGTAAAAAGGGCTATGCAGAATTCTCCACTCTCCAGAGTAACATTTTCTTTTTTCTTGTCTGCAAAGGCCTGCGGGGTTGACTTTGAAGTCAAAGCTTTTTGTGCAGAAAATGTTGAAGAAAAAATCCACAAAAGGTACAACCTTTCACAATGGCACCCAACTGAGAAACAGACACAGAGCCAAACATAAAATATTACTCTTCTTTTATGCATATTTGCAACATTGTTGGTATGCGTTTTTGGAAAACATGTAGCATGTACTACAGTATTTAGCAAGGTGACTATCACTGTGCTGAAGAGGGCACAGCTGTTACTTTTTAAATAGAGTTTAATAAACTTTGTGGGTAGATCTCGACGCAAATCTAAAATGGGTTGGTCTGAAGTCGCTACATTATTCATAGGTGTGATTTGGGCGTAACGTGAAATAAACCAATCAGAGCGTCCTCTCACATTCCCTTTAAGATCAGGTGCGCTTGTTCCATGGTGGATTGCTATTATAACGGCGGATTTGCAGGCGCACGCAACTTACATGATGGTAAAGGTGATTTCACAGTCTTCAGAATTTTGTTTCCTGATTCTTGACGGACATCCCACTTTGTCAGATGTCCTCATATACCAATGTGTTGCAAAAATATGAACTGCTGCGTCTGTGTAGATGAAGTGTATGCGCGTTGTGCTCACGCTACATTATGGCCAAGCATGCGCCCTTAAAATAGCATCTGAATAACGCGCCACTGACTTTAGACTAGGTTTTTCCTGGTCTGTGGCGGAATTGTTTTCTGAAACCGCAAAATAGCACCAGGGAACGTTTGCGCCAGAACACGACTCCTCTTTTCGTTGAACCGCCCCCCCAAGCGCAAGTTCATTCCCTAATTTACCGACGTGCGTCTGTGGAGGGAAAAGTCTGCTGTGCGTCGGGTGCAAAATAGGATTGATACATGCGTCGGTGAACAGAGTAATTTGCGCTGGGTGTAAGATAGGGCCCATACAGTCATTTGAGGATTTTGGCATTATAGTGAGTAGTTTATAGAGTAAGATATAGTCTTAATGGTCTTCGGTCAATCGTCAACCGAACCACAGGCTCGACTCTTCAGCACAATGGTGACAACCAAAAACTCACACATACAATAAAACTTTTTAAATAAAAAAATAATAGAACATTAAATGCAGATCTCCCCCTATATTAATATTGGACAAAACACATTAAATAACACTTCATTTTAACGTTTACTCTCCTTTAACAGTCAGAAGCAAATCATGCTGGGAACTAGAAATCTGTTGTGTACATTCACACTTATGTGGGAACATGTATGTGCAATATGTACACAATAAAGGATTCAACTTATTACATGTAATGCTATTTTTGTCTTTAATTCTCAATATTGTATATTGCCACATGGTTAATGCATATATTGCAGTATATTGAAAAATATAAGCACTAGTTTCACATGTATAGAAATGTATGATGTAATATATTGAATTATATTTTGCAGTATTTTCCCATATATTTTTGTTCCGTAAGTGTATTACTCTTGCTCACACTCATAAATGGTCTCACACCATTTGTGCCATGAATATAAATAATACTTTAAAAAGGAGATTTGTTGAAGAAAGATGTGCGATTATGGTCTAAATGGTCCGGAAAAATGTCTGAAAAAAAAAGAAGAAGACCAGAACATCGCAAAGATGTATTACATAGATTGCAACATAGATTTTTGTTGAAGTCAATAAATGTCACAAATTATGATATGGTTCTCCTATTACTGGCCCTTCCACAGGAATTCAGTGCGTCTTGTCATCAGAAAAGTGCAGTATGCTCCAGAGAAGCCGGGCCCGCAGCCAATGGCTGAAACCACAAGGCAGTTTCTCATGTCAGACAAACCATTACACCTGGAGGCCTCACTTGACAAAGAGGTGGGTTTGTGTAGTTATTCAGCCGCTCTGAAGAAGATTAAATATCTGACGATTGATTGAGGAAAGGCAACATCAGTAGGATTCTGCTGTACTGATCTACATCTACACCTAGTGTTGGAAAAACGCAATTGCAACTGAAATGCTGTGGGCACAATGTTATGTATAGTAGTAGTAGTAGTAGGATCTAATAATACTAATACTAATAGAAATAGCTTTTATTTTCTCTTTAAATTATTTTGATATGACTCTATGCTAAACTTAGAAATTTATGCAGATATTATTGAAGCTTTAACAAAAATATAACTATAAAACAAATCCAAAAAGACATTTGGCATGAATGTGTATTGCTACAATCAGTACTGCGTTCACAGAAATATCTGGCATATGAAAATTCATTCGATTTCTTCATATTTTAGACCTGGGGTCTCAGCATGTCATTACAGACTTGACATATGATTAAATCCTTTGCCTGCTTATTATTACAAAATTTTTGAGTATCTAAAAAAGGTTTGGAGTCTTTCCTTGAAGATAATAAAACATAAACACGAATATTTAGGTCTAAATGTAATATTTATATACTTGAATTGTTTATTAAATGTCCATCCAATTGGATCACACAGTTTTGACATAGACAAACTTAAAACTTAAACTCAATGTGATGCAAATGAGTGTAGATAATAATTTAATTCCATATCAGTCTATACAATTTTTTTCAGAAACACAAACTGTACAGAGTACAGATTTTTTTTTGGACCTATGCTGCTGTTATCAATTAATTTTGTTGTTTGCATGATGCTGTATGTGCATAATGTTTTTCAGATTTACTATCATGGTGAACCAATTAGTGTCAACGTCCATGTCACAAACAACACAAACAAGACAGTAAAAAAAATGAAGATTTCAGGTCATTCAGTTATTTATATAGATGGACTTTGCATTTACATCGGTGTGTAGATAAGAAACTCTTGCCAATAACATTTATTTCTATTATAAAACGTTGCAGTGCGTCAATATGCTGATATCTGCCTCTTCAACACTGCCCAGTACAAGTGTCCAGTGGCGACAGAGGAATCAGAGTATGTACACTGCAAACTAAACCATGCGCTTAATCCGTACGAGAACACATCTTGACATCTGTCTCATTGCTCTCTGCTTTGTGCCGTGTTCTAGTGATTTTGTGGCTCCCAGTGCCACATTTTGCAAAGTATATACTCTCACCCCATTCCTGGCGAATAACCGAGAGAAACGCGGCTTGGCTCTGGATGGAAAACTCAAACATGAAGACACAAATTTAGCATCGAGTACATTGTGAGTCTAATCTCTGATTCTTCCATTTGAAAGTGTGTTTTGTTTCTTGTCATGTGTATTAATTCACCTTTCCATGGCATTGCTGTCTTAAAAGGTTAAGAGAGGGGGCCAATAAAGAAATTCTGGGCATCATTGTTTCGTATAAGGTGAAAGTGAAGCTGGTGGTGTCCCGCGGAGGGTAAGTTTGCATTTTGCTCATCTTGTGTGGCATGAGAGGGTGGAATAAATTTCAAACTTTACAATTCGGTTAAATTTTTTTACATAGCACTTGCCAGGAATTTGTGCTAGACATGAAACTGGTTGAAGAAGGGGTGTGCTATCACTTTTCTAAGCAATTGAACTTGAATGAATGAATGAATGAATGAGGCATTTATATAGCGCTTTCATATGTTTACTGTACACCCAAAGTGCTTTACAATCATATCAGGGGATCTCTCCTCAACCACCACCAGTGTGCAGCATCCACTTGGATAATGCGACGGCAGCCACAGAACAACGGCGCCAGTGCGCTCACCACACACCAGATACAGGAGAGGAGAGAGAGTGATAGAGCCAATTTAGTGGATGGGGATTATTAGGTGGCCATGATTGGTAAGGGCCATTGGAGGGAATGTGGCCGGGACACCGGGGTTACACCCCTACTCTTTACGAGAAATGCCATGGGAATTTTAATGACCACAGAGAGTCAGGATTTCTGTTTTACGTCTCATCCGAAGGACGGGTTGATTTTTATTTTTTTACTTATTTTTTTAACTTAAGCCTGGTTCACACGGGACGATTTTAAAATCGTCGGGCGATTTTCCAAACCTGAGAGACCCCACACACGGCGATAAAAAAATCACGGGTCTAACAGTTTTGGTCGTACAGTGTGTGGTGCGCAACCACACGGCAAAATCAACACATCACACACGAACCGATTTGACTCCCGAGCATTCCCAGGTCAGACGGGAAATCTTGCAAAATCCCTCGAGATCAAACGTGACTTCAGAGTAAACAATCATGGCGGACAAAGAGGATGCAGTGGCGATAGTTTGTAGTTTGTTTTTAACCGGAAAAAAAAACTTTATCCTCCATCTCCGACATCTACCGGACTTTCTGGTGCGCCATGCCGCCGGCTGTTTTGATTTAGTTTCCCGGTGCTTCCTCGCCGCCTCGTCACCTCGATTTCTGATTGGCTACACGCCACAGTCCACAGGCTGCGAGTTCGTTTGTCCTCGGGGGACACCACACACGAGGAGAAATCGGGCCAAAAAAATCCAACATGTTGGATATCCCCGATTTGAGATCGGAGCGGTCCCGACGTCCTTCCGAGCAGACGAGATCAGTCTTAACACACCACACACGGCAGGAATATCTGATCAGATTATTTGACGATAATCGGAGCATCCTTAAGATGGTCGGAAGAGGTGAATCGGGGCTAAAATCGGCCTAATTATCCTGCCGTGTGAACCAGCCTTTAGACCATACATTTTTGTGGGGGGTACATCCCATAGATGCACATTGAATAAGGGACCAGAGTCATGGAATATCAGAGAGACTTGAAGATGGGCTCTTTTGACATGGGCAAGTAAACAACCAATTAGCAATCACTCGAAAAAAGCTCAAAAAAATATATATAGTAGGAAAAAAACAGTATGTGACAAAAGTAGTATGTCTGAATTCACAGAACTCATAAAAAAGTACTCCCATGACCTTGTACTTCCGGCCAGATTCTGAAGTTTACTATGGGACTCTTTACTGTCCCATGAGGCCACGGGAGAGGATTTGTAAATGGCAGTGAAGCGACTAAAAATTACGCTGGCAGATCACATGATAATAAAAACATGGCGGATGTAGTTTGTCCACATTACATTCTTACTACACATATTCCATACTATATAGAACATACTTTAGCAGTCATGAAGTAATTACTTATTCAAATTAAGTAAGAGAGTCAAGAGAGTAATGTAATGTAACTGTCAATGTAACTGTGAGTTTAGCAGAGAGGACCATTCAAAAAACATTTAGAAAGTGTAAAAATATTGTTACATTATTAGTCAAATTGCTTGAAAAATTAGTGTATGACCATAAAACTATATATATATATATATGTATATATATAAAGGGTTAGTGATACGAAAACAAACATTTTATTTTCCTGAACCCATGACCAGAAAATATGTAAATGTGGGACAAAATCTCTACTAAGTCATGACTTAGTAGAGATGCATAGAATATCAAATAATTGAATAACTGAAAAACATACACAAAAAAATAAGTCACACACTAACTGATCAATTTGACATTCTTTATGCATTCTAGGGGTACATTAAAATGACTTTGCCGAGTCAATATATGCCACACCAAATCAATAATGCCTTAATTATTGTAATAGGCCTGCAGTAAGATCATGTTTAAATTTTTTTTCCAGACTGCTGGGAGATCTTGCCTCAAGGTACTGTGCTATTTTTGTTCATTCTTCAGAAATGCTTCTGTTTCTGTGTAATGTGTGTAAATGTTTGACACCTTCGCTTTGAAACCGGATTAAAGCTGCTCCATTACTAAGACTGCATGACCGTATACTGAAGAGTGTGTCTTACACAGCCCATTGTGAGTACTATAGATTCCTATAAGTAGCCAAGCTTTTGGCCAGAAACACAGACAGGCTCAGACACTTGATAAGATGCCATCAATTACTGGACCATTTGTGCTGATGCTTTTAGGCCAGTGGTTCCAGCACTCTGTTAGCACCGCATGAGTGGTGGGATTGAGGTTTGGGAGCAGCGTTGGCTGGGGTTTATTTGGTTATCATGTCTACTGGATGCATGATTTGTGTTTCCCTCTCCAGTGATGTTGCAGTCGAGCTCCCCTTTACATTAATGCATCCCAAACCATTGGAGGAATCGTTCTACAGAGATGGTATTTGCCAGACTGCCTTTTTATCGGCTTTCACATTGCTTTCTTGAACTAGTTATGATTTATTATAGCATGTTCTGGCACCTAAAACATATACTTTCACTTGTACTGGAAATATAAATATATTTTTATGAATAACATATAAAATATTAAAAAAAAAAAAATATTTATAAAAAAAAATATACACTTTAAAATAAGACTTTTAACTCGTAAAGTGTCCTAACATGTCAGTAGTGAATTTCAGCTTTAAAAATATATGCAGAAGAGTCAAAAGGTCAATATGTTTTATTTATACGAACAATTATTGTTTCAAAAATAATTACTGTTTTGACAAATAAAAACATCACTATGTATGTATAGACCTTTATTAATGGAGTATACAAGTTTTTTTAAGTAAGAAATTAAGTATATTACCTACAGAGTTGTAATCAAAATTCATTTCTGTAACCTTTCTGTTCTAGCCCCAGAAAATGATGCCCCCATTGACACAAACCTCATTGAATTTGACACAAAGTAAGTGAAAGTCTTTTCTATGGTTTAATTGGATTTTAAACTACTAAACTGCTTTGAGCTTCATATTTATAAATAGTTACACATATGTCTTAGGATGCTGGTTTAATGTATTTAATGTATTCATTTATTTTGTTTAATCAAAAATTCTGTCAGTCGTAAACACTACCGGTCAAAAATTTGGAATAATTCATTAAGATTCGTCATGTTTTTGTAAGAAATGTCTCGGTTACGTATGGTAACCCTGAAGGAGGGAACGGATAAAAACATCCGGGGGAATGGTGCGGTCACCATCTCCCGGGGCGCAACTCCTTCCAACGCTGGGTCGCCCGTCTCAGGGCGCTTGCCCTTACGCTTGCCACCTGGTTTGGTGGCGGCCTGGACGTGCTGGGCGCTCCTCTTGCGGCCGGCCGCTGCCTGGTTGGCTCACTCATGGTAATGGTAAATGGACTGCATTTATATAGCGCTTTCCCAGACCCAATGGCCACCAAAGCGCTTTACATGTTGCCTCACATTCACCCATTCATACACCGACGGCAGTGTCTGCCATTCAAGGCGCCATCCAGCTCGTCGGGAGCAGCTGGGGTTAGGTGTCTTGCTCATGGACACCTCGACACTTGGTCAGGTGGAACCGGTTATTGAACCACCAACCTTCCGGTTTGTAGACAACCTACATGAACTGCCGCCCCTAAACTCATACTCACCAGGCCTCAGGTGTCGCTCCAGGGAGCGTGCAGTGACTTTCGTCGCCTGTAGAGTGAGGTCCGTCGCTGTACGCAGTTCCTGCATAACCCCTGTCAGAACTACCCTTGTGCAATTCCTTGAGCGCTTTGGCCTGGTAGACCTGCAGGAGCGCCATGGCATGCAGGGCGGAGGCAGCTTCTCCGCAGGCTGAGTAAGCCTTACTCGTAAGAGCGGATGAGAACTTACACGCCCAGGGTAGCGGTCTTGGGACACAATTGCATCGCCACAGACCGCTCCACTGGGGGGAGCTCCACGTACTCTTTAGCCACTCCGCCAGCCAGGTTAGTGAGGGAGGAAAAGGCACCAGACCGGTTTCGGGCAGAAAAAGGTTCCGTCCATGATCTAGTGACCTCATCATGCACTTCCGGAAAGAAACGCACTGGGGCGGGGTGCTGAGAACCAGCACGGGCCACCCAGAGATACCAATCGCCCAGCCGCGAAGGTTCGGGACATGGTGGAGGGTTCCACTCGAGCCCAACACTTGCGGCGGCCTGGGAAAGCATAGCCGTGAGCTCTGGGTCTGACTCGGGCAACGCTGCCACACCCGAAGGAGGCAGCGCAGCCGTATCCTCCTCCCCAGAGGACATTAGCTCCCCCTCCGATGCAGCAACTGACATCTGATCATCTGGTGGAGCCCCAAAAGAAACAACTGGCACCCCCGTGGGAGGGCCAGCACACTCTCTTGGAAGCTCCACGGTGTGCACCGTTAAAGAGGAGTGAGGGGCCAGAGGAGGTTGACTCGGCGGGGAAGCCCTCACTGGTCAGAAGAAGAACTAGATCATCGACCGCATCCAGAAACACGCGGTCTGAATGACATCTTGAAAAAGATGCAGGGTTGCTCTCTCTGGTGCCGAAGCGCACAGGGAGATGGCCGTGGCTACACGATAGTGGATAGCGATAAAGCAGAAACAGCATTCACCGTCTGGACAGCATTCACCGTCTGGCTCCGAAGCGAAAGACAAATATGTGATGCACTGGCTTTTTTTTAGCATTTGCCGAATTTAGCATTTAGCATTTTTTATTTAAAATGGAAAATACTTTTATAATGTTACAAAAGTAAGTTACAATTTTTTTTTTTCAACATTGATAATCAGAAATGTTGAGAAGCAAATCATCATATTAGTATGATTTCTGAATGATCATGTGACACTGAAGTAATGATGCTGAAATTTCAGCTTCGATCACAGGAATAAATAATATTTTTAAATATTTAAAAATAGAAATAGAAATTGTAATAATGTTTAACAATATTATTGTTTTTTTTTTGTATTTTTCGATCAAATAAATGTAGCCTTGGTGAGCAGAAGAGACTTTCAAAACACTATAAAATCGTAATTATTCCAAACTTTTGACCGGTAGTGTATGATTTATTGTAATTATCTATATACATACATATATATATATATATATATATTATATATATTCAAATAAAAAAAAACTCTACAAAAGCATCAAGACATCTACTAAACAAAAAAGTCTGCTTCTGCCTACAAATTCTTTAGCTCTGGCATTTGTTTTGTCTATAAGAAACAAGAACAGTGTGTAATGCGCAGGGCAAAAAGTGCTTTTAGGGAAACACAACAACTGAATTCTTCTCTGACTGTTTGTCCCTAGTGATGATGACATCATCTTCGAGGACTTTGCTCGGCAACGACTGATTGGGGCAAAAGACGACAAAGATGAAGAAGAGGAGGGTGCCGATTCGCCCAAACTGAATGACAGATAGACGCGCAGATAAGAGTTTCCTGTTTCCTGTGACGATACGAGAGACCCTTTCGAGATAACCTGGAAAAATGGGACACCCTTTAACACACTCACAGTCGTGAAGTTGTTGTGTTCTTGTTCACATTCGTCTCTTCCATCCTGCGAGGGTGTAAAATAAAAACTTAAGTGTAGAAAAATGTGACCTTGTCGTTGAAGCGATTAGAAGGTGAGGTTTTAGTTGATAGGCCACCCACTGAGTGCCTCGGATATTTGAGGGTCTTTTGGGGTTGAGGCAATGGTTTCTCATCATAGCTAAATCAAACGTCAGTGGTAGCATGCCTTTAATGTTGCTTTGTTTCATAGATTCTTCCTTTGACTAGAACAGAGGAGGAGTTGGAGGGCCGTGGCTTAGTATTAAACCATATTTAACGTATGGAATTTGATCTGTTTTAATTACTCAAAAAGGAACTGGATTTAGTATTTTTATTATAAAAAGCTGCCAAATTGAATAATCTTTATAATGTCTTATGTCTCAACTGAGAATTTTTTTCCACTTTTCAAAAGAACCAATGTATCATCTAATCTAAAAAGTTATGGGTATGGGTAAAAGTTATGGGTATATATAAAATATATATATATATAAAAAAAGATACATGACAATGCAACAACCGTTTATGACTTTTTTTTCTCTTCAATCGTTTGTAAAAGTGGGTTTCTATGAAATCATTTAATTGTAAACAATGCCTATATATCTTTAAAGGGACAATATATTACTATATAATATTTTTACATAATTGAAGCTTCTCAAACAAAGCACCTATGAATAGTTGTGCTACAAACATTCCAGTTACAATATCTATTCTGAATATCTATTCTGTGGAACAGAAAAGGAGACATTTTGAAGAATATGCTGGTTATTTATCCAGTACTATCACAATTAATAAGGACTGCAGCTTTCAAGTGCCAATAAAGCTTTAAAAGCACCATAAATTACCGGTAATCATTAAAAATCACCCCAACTTGTGCCTATATTGTATGAGGCTTTTTAAATGAACAGTTTTGTGTAAAGAAACCAACAAGTTTGGCCAAGTTTGCGAATTATTTAGTGTGAACCAGATTAAACATTAAATTCATTTGGGGGGGAAAACAACAACTTTTGAATCAAGAATCACTAGGCTACTTGAACAAGCCAAGGAGATGTTGGGCAGATGCCAAGATTTTCAGTGTTTAAAGACTCTAAAATATGCTGGGTTGTTTCAATCCAATTTTGGGTAAAATATGGACAAACCCAGCCGTTGGGTTGAATTTTTTAATTACATTTTTTAACCCAACGTTTGGGTTTGTCCATATTTTACCCAAAATTGGATTGAAACAACCCAGCATATTTTAGAGTGAAGACTTAAAGGGACAGTTCACCCAAAAATGAAAATTAGCCCATGATTTACTCACCCTGAAGCCAGATGTATATGACATTCTTCTTTCAGACGAATACAATTGGAGTCATATAAAAAAATGTCCCAAGCCTTGTAATGGGAGTCAATGGGTATATTTTTTTGTGCACAAAGCGGCTCCGGGGGGTTAATAAAGGCCTTCTGAAGTAAAGCGATGTGTTTGTGTAAGAAAAAAAAAACTTTAGCGACTAAAATAACTAGCGTCTGGCAGATGCCCGTACGCAAGTCGACCTACGCCAAAAGAGTAACACTTGAAAATGTATGATGTAGGAGTAGCGTAAGCTTTGACGCCTCTCGTGGTTCAAACCAAGGGGGTAACCCAACAGCCGGAAACTGAAGCTTCCCCCGGGCGCCGCCATTGTAGCAGAACATCACCTGCTGTTAGCATTCCATTGACTCCCATTCATTTTGGCGTCACTTTGACAGCGAATAACTTTACATCTGAGGCGTCCAAAGACTCTATTTGTCCATTATTTATTTCTAAAGAAATTGTATCTTATGTTATGACCTCGTAGAAGCAGTTTTTGTAAAAATAGGCTAACGATTGCGTCATAACCACGCGACTCTGTCGCACAGCCGAGAAATTACCGTATAGACAGGCGGAGAAGCTCGCAGGCAATCGGGGGGATGTGGAGGCATAAAGTCCTATAAAGTCAAGGGAGAAGCCCATAGAGAGTGATAAAGTTGATCCTGCTGCTAGCTCATGGACAGCTAATACTCACGCTCTCCGTTTCTACAAGATTCGGAAGGGAATGATTCAGATTTCTCTCGGCACAGCTACTAGAATACCTACAACTGTCAGAAGGGTTGCTCACGTCACATTGTTGACTTGCGTACGGCCGTCTGCCAGAAGCTAGTTATTTTAGACGATGAAGTTTAAAATATGGATATTTTACTTACACGAACGCATCGCTTCACTTCAGAAGGCCTTAATAAACTGGAAACGTGAAAGCTCCAGTCCCTATTTAAGTTTTAATCATGCAGGTGTATAAATGATGACAGCATTTTTATTTTGGGGCAAACTTTTCGTTTAGATCTTCTATGGACAATTTCAAACTTGTCTGTTCTCCTCAAGACTCTGAGCTGGAGAGCCACTAAAATCAAAAGACTCTTGATTGGAAATGTAGCCATTTTTACATCGCAAAGATTATGTGCTTTCTATATGAATGAGGCCTTGACTTACTGCATGAAACATGTCAATAATTTGTTATGTTTTGTGAATGAAACATTTGTAAGAAAGGAAGAAAGACAAACAGAAAGAAAGCCAGAAAGAAAAAAAGAAAGACATTTAAAGAAAAATGGATTGTTCAATGAACTGATATATTATAATTTCCATGTGCTGGATAAACCACAATTCTAAAATAAATAAACTTGATTATTGACATAAGGCAAGACAATGATATTGATGATAAAATGTAAGGAGAACTTACAATATATTAAAAACACACTATGTTGTATATATCAAAGTCTTTGTTTCTTCTTTGTATTCTACGTATGTATATATATATAATTTAGAGAACAGTTGTTACTGGTTCTCGAATCTGATTGGCTGAGAGTCTTTTCCAGCTGTGCGATATTCCCCCAGTATCAGCACTCTAACCGTTTTACTGTTTGTATCATCAGCGTACCAATTCCACCATATCTTTTACAAATACTACTGTTATTGTGTCATGATAATGTAGTTTTAAGAGTTTTTTAGGCATGTAGTTATTAAACCTCACATATGTGACTCATATGTGAGGTCTAATAACTACATAATGCCTATTTTAAAATTTGTTCAGAAGTTTTTAGAGATGTGAGTTCCAGGCCGTCAGCTGCCATTCAGCTCTCATGAACCTGCAGAGAACAGCGTCATCTCGGCCAGTCCTTCAGGAACTGTATGCAGATCGTGGTTAAACATGAGATATAAATAATTTGAGGTATATTAAACAGGCAATGTTTGGTCTTATTCCCACATAGCTAATTTGATCTGACCCAGCTCCGTTCCACAGAACCCTATTTCCCTCGGCCCACACACCACAAAGAATGACGGCCCTGTAGTGGCTCAGATCCGGACTGAAGACATGGACCACACTTGGGCCAACACTAGCCCAAATCTCAGCCATTTAATAACCATTACAGGGCCTGAACTGGGCCAGAAGTGGTTTTAATAGTGGCGCAGATTCTCAGTCATTAATAAAGCATGTCAACACCAGCTTTTAACCAAACCCTCATCCATTTAATAACCCACAACTAGCCCTGTCCTGAGACAGAAAAGGGTTTATTCTTGGTACTAATTATCAGCCTTAAGTAAACCAAAACAGAGCCACACCTGAGCCTTATCTTGCCCAGTCCCAAAAAAGAATTCTAATCTTGTATACATTTTACATTACTTGCCATTATTTTTTTTATATGTTGGTAATATTGAATGTAAACAATAATTTCAATAAACTACATTAATTTGAATCAAAAACCACACTCACAAACTTACAATCTATAGGCTAAGACAAATGTACCAGACAGACAGTGTAATCACAATAAAAAAAAGTATGGCGTACTGATTTCCTCTCTGGTGGTATACAGTGGTTTTGTGAGATCCATTATTTGAAGGCATTTCTCATTCAAATGCACCTTACCTGAAACACAGCATCAATGAGCATTTGATATCACTGCCGTAAAACTTGTCATAAAGCTTCTTGAGGTTTTCATTGCTGGAAATTCTTCCCCTCAAAGAAATCAGGACAGAAGTGGTTGAAAGTGAACAAAAGAGACCAGATGTAAACGGAAATGTCTCCCTCATCTACTTGTGATCAGATCAACTAAAACACATCTTACCAGTTGGAAAAAAAGGCTTGAGAATTAAAGGTCAATGTTTGTGTTCAGCAATAAGCAGTAATCAAATGCTTCACAGGTGGACTCCACATGCACAAACAAGGTTCTTCTTTGCTCCAGATGGTCCTCACTGCAGAACACGAAATCTAGGGTCCATATCCAACTCCTCCCACCCTACATATACCTAAACCTACCCATCTCCACCCCCTGATCCCTAAACCCACCCCTAAACCTACCAATCTCCACCCCCCTGATCCCTAAACCCACCCCTAAACCTACCCATCTCCACCCCGATCCCTAAATCTACCTATCTCCACCCCCTGATCCCTAAACCCACCCCTAAACCTACCAATCTCCACCCCCTGATCCCTAAACCCACCCCTAAACCTACCAATCTCCACCCCCTGATCCCTAAACCCACCCCTAAACCTACCCATCTCCATCCCCCTGATCCCTAAACCCACCCCTAAACCTACCCATCTCCACCCCCTGATCCCTAAACCCACCCCTAAACCTACCCATCTCCACCCCCCTGATCCCTAAACCCACCCCTAAACCTACCAATCTCCACTCCCCGGATCCCTAAACCCACCCCTAAACCTACCCATCTCCACCCCGATCCCTAAACCTACCCATCTCCACCCCCTGATCCCCAAACCCACCCCTAAACCTACCCATCTCCACCCCCTGATCCCCAAACCCACCCCTAAACCTACCCATCTCCACCCCGATCCCTAAACCTACCCATCTCCACCCCCTGATCCCCAAACCCACCCCTAAACCTACCCATCTCCACCCCCTGATCCCTAAACCCACCGCTAAACCTACTGTAGCAACATTGACTATCGACATCTGGTCTGCCAATTGGTGAATTAAGAACACATACTTCTTTGTCTGAAAAAGACAAGACATTTTGGTGGCTCCCCATAGAACCCAGCCCAAATTCCTCACACCAAGGAATTCATGTAACTGGACACCCACGTCTCCAGAGAGACACGCACACACACACACCAAGACCCCCCCCCCCCCCCCCCCCGTGTCTTGCACAGAGAAAAAGGACTGCTAAGTAGTCACTCTTAAATGTAATAAATATATCCCTTTTGTGTTAAGATGTGTGTATAAACCATAGGAAAGCATATATATGTCCAAGTGTAACATTAATCGAACTTTAAATGTCTATACTAATGCATAATAATCAAACGTTGTATGCCTAACCGTAAACCTGATGTGTTTCATATCATTTTAAATCTTGAGACCTAACGGAGTTGAATCTCGATAATAGACTGCAATGATATGATTATTACTATATGAATCCTTTTCAGTCGTAGAGATGACTAGCCCTGGAGCTCTGTCATAAACTACACGAGACAAGACAAAGAAGAGTTTCCCGCTCTCAGATCACTGAAGGTGATTGGACAATCGTGCCAAACTAGGCGTGAACCATACATTCTTTAAAGGCCAAAGCTCCCCCAAAAATCGCTCTCTTGCTCTGCGCTTCCTGCCTTCATCACTGCTCATCATGTGACGTCTCCGATCTAAACTCCCTCACGGAGTTCCCTGCTTTTATTTTCTTTATAAAGTTTCTTTTGTGCCATTTTCAAATTCTCCTTTGGTCGTTTCCACCTACGAGTCGAACGAACGGAGCCTGAATTCCTTCAGCAACTTCACTTTCAACCAGCCTTCAAAGCTCCCGCGGAAATGTGCTCTAGCAACGAGAAACGACACGAGAGAACGCGCCTCAGACACGAGAACGCGCGCTCCCCTCAGATCCAGACATGCGCACACACGACCTTTTGCAAGTATCCACTCTAACGAGTTTTTAATGTTTTAAGGTTCGATGCATTTTGGTTGGCTCTCAAAGGTCTGTGATTTCGTTATTCTATGATGTTTGCTGTTCTATGGTCACACGTGACCATTCTCTCTTTCTCTATCTCTCTACAATCTCAGCGCGTGCTACGGCGCGCGCCCCTCCCCAACTCTCTATCACTCTCCTTCTCTCATCATCTGTTACCCGTTTGTCTTGTCTGTTTAATGTAAGTAACTGTACATAGACGTATAAAACCTATAATCACTATGTGTATTCCGTTATATTCTGTAGTTTGCATTTATTAAAACAATATATTCAACTGTTTCTGTGAAAGTGCTTGTAAAAAAAAACGAGTCAATGAGATTAAAAGATCCAAGAGCTGCCAGAGCTCTTATTATTTACTAGTTTTAATTCTATAAACACAGGAAAATTAATGTTCACGGCCAGAAAATTAATGTTTCTTGGAGTTTATAAGGAGATGGCTTTACTGAGAGGTTGATGGGTGATCTTTGATGGTTTTTGCAGGACAAACACCTATTTGATCATTACATGAATTTCCCTTAAAGGTTATCTCATAATCGAAATTAAATAAGATTATTGATATATGAATGAGGAATTATAAGACGTTGTGATCGATTATTCATATATTCATATAATCTATACATTTTCAATTTCGATAATTTAATGTAACTGTAATAGGCAGAATATTAATCATATTCATGATTAGTTATTAAAATTCCCTATAGATCATTTGAGCTAATTCATCCGGACCCAGAGTCCGAAGCATAAGGCATAAGGTCTACATTTTATGGTGGAGAATGCGGGCAATCTCAAACTTCGTTTTATAAGCAATTTTCAGTATTCAGTCTGTTTATATGGTTATTAATAATTTTTGTGCACATGTGTTATGAAATTATGAGATAAGTCGCAAACGCGAACTCACTCCTAACTGACCGAGGCAAAAAGCCGGAGTCAGTACCTTACACTTTAACAAGTTGCTAAAAAATGCCTAGACAATTTTAGCACTGTTAAATGCTATGTACACTGCGCAGTATTTAGCCTAATATTACAAATGTCCTGTTAAGAGATGAAGAAATATCTCTGCAGTCGATACATTTCTAATATTTGTGAAATCGCTGTGAACGAATAAGTCTCACGTGCGTATTACCGGTATTAATAAATATGTTTCTAAGCGAGATTCCTTTCAAACATATATAGGCCTTGCATGCAAATATCGTTATTGAATTTGTGGTTAACCCAGTGAAATTCAGCAAAACGATAAACTCCTGGTTAACGTTGACGTAGCTAATCAATCGAAAACCTAATACATTAAAATCCGTGCTATTTGGATTAATGTCTATGGGAGTTGCCCACAATTGTGTTTTGCAGCGACGAAATCCTGCTTCACGCTCTTGTGCAATAGCACCCAAAGATCTGCAAAGATCTTGTCCTTTTCATTAGTCAGCGCCGCGCTGACCGAGCTGAACGCTCTGAGCTCCGTCACATTTAAAGTTGGTTGTAATTCCGCGGACTAAACACCAGAGGTCCTTTTAGGTGTTTGAGTCTCAAAATACGCGCCCCACCGACGTCACCCTGCGTGAGCACCACCTCCCACTGACGTCAGCCTGCATGAGCGCAACTACGCCATCTCGTGGCCGTTTCAGATAATGCTCTTGTACTGCTAAATTCCAAATTCAAGTATCATAATGAATAGTGAATTAGCTTGTATAAATTCTCAATAATTATTTGCAATAATTATTTGCTCGTGCGAATATTATTTCGTGTTAGACAATTTTCCTGCTTTTGACTGGTGCATTTACTTTGAGTTTGGTTCAAACAAGAGTTGAATTAAAACTTATATTAAATCCCAGCCCAGCCATTGAGAGCCCAGTTAGAGGGAAGTCCGCCACCCAGTGGCCGCCTCCCGCTAAAGCGGTTCATTCAACTCGCTTCTCTGTTTCCAATTCTGTGTGAATTGCTTTATTTCTGTTTTCTCGTCTGATTATTTTATAATAATTACTGATACTTTAATGCATCTTAATTATTGTACAATATCATTCTGATTTCTCAATCCCCTTACACGCTTATTTAAATTCGAGTTTAAACCAGATTTAAATTTTGGATTTAAATTGTGTTTGGCTGCCAGCCACTGAGATCTACTAGAAGGAAACAGCGCCACCGTGTGGCCTTGTGGATACTAAGTCGGTTCCACTCTTTTTCCCTTTTCACTCTTTTGAAGTGTGTACTTATTTCATCTTTCCCTTCTGATTATTTCATAGTAATTACTGATACTTTAACGTCATCTGGATTATTATAAAATATCACTCTGATTTTTACATTTCTGCACAGGCTTATTTAAGTTTGAATTTAAACCAGTTTGAATTTAATTTGAATGAGTTTGTCTGTTCAAACAGGTTGACCGCTGAGAGGAGGTGCGCCCCTTTTGTGGGACAGACCCACTACTGCGGCCTGTCTCTTCTTCTGGGGTCATCCTGTCTTTTCATTATTTTATTTTATTAAAAAAAAATTTTTTTTATTATAAATTTTTTTTTTCCAAGAAATTTTTTTTTTTATTATTACTTTTATTCCTAATTTTTCTTATCTCTCTTTTTGGTTAGGTTATTCTGATAATCACCAACATTATCATAATTCCCTTTTTGTTTTACCATTATTTCAAAGCCTTTGCCTTTATTTCTACATACATAATTACTAAACTTGGTTAAACAAGAAAGCCTTAATTGACTTTAACTTTCACCTGTTTACCCCTTTTTGTGTGTTTATGTGTAGTTCTCCCTAGGGCGCTGTGGTGATTTGACAGTCATCTCTGGTTGGTTTCCAGCGAGCGGGGTCACCTGGTCGTCACGACCGACACCGGCACTCTTCTGTCTCTTACCATTGGGGTGGCACGCAACTGCTACATCAGCAATTTAGCACTCCAAGGGTAAAGTCAACCACGCCAGCTGACACACAAGGCAATTTCGGGACAATTACCTGAACCAGGGCCTGCTGCAGGGGCCGGGTTCCGGGGAAAACCCCATTTTTGTCGTGCTGTCTGGCAGTTGACACCTTGGCGTTGCCAGGTTGTGTTTAAGGTCGCAAGTTGTTTTGAGAAGGTCGCACCGTGGTACACAGAGTAACAGAGGGCCCGGGTCCACTGCGGTCGAGTGTTTGGGACCGTCGAGAAGGTTGACCGCGCCGCCGGCTCCCACCTGAGTGACCTCATTTCACCCCAGGCACACTAAATAAGGTAAAACCCATACACTTAGTATAAGCCACAGAATATTAGATATTCCCCGGTCATTTAAGTGTTTGGCCCATATCTTTTTCTCCAAGCCTCACCATCTTCCTAGGTTTTCTACCCCGATAGCCCCACTCACCTGTAGGCCCTATCGTAAACTCTAGCAGTGGTAATAGGCTTAGGCCTCCTTATTCTCTCTAACACATACCGTGTTACTATTGTTTGATCTTATTTCACTTTGATCTGTTCTATCCTTTGTTCTGTTGTGATTTGTTTCTTTCATTTCACCTAGAAACAGTGACCTGAGAGAGCCACCAAGAAGCCAAGTAGTAGAGTGACCACCAGCAGCCGGTGCCACCACGTGACACGCCAGGCTACTGCTCGTCACGACATATAGTTGCAGGTCCTCAGTCGACCCGAGTAATTGGCTCCGCGAACTGTCTAACTGTTGGCATCAGTTAGCCCCAAAATTCTCATAAACGGCATAGCCGTATGATTATAGCTCGTTAACCTTAAAACAAACTTGCATTGGTCTCTTTGTGTGTGTGTTCTGTGTTCTCTCTCTCCTACAGTGAGGCAGAAGGCCGTCCAGTATGGCTGCCCAGTGGGACGAACTCGAGGCGTGGTTGAGAGCCATGACTACCGACTTCCTGCCCAAAGACGGCGGTGACGCAGAGCCCCTGAGCCGAGAACAGCTGGACACCGACCTGGTCGAACTGATGACCCACGATCCGACACAGAGCTACAGCTACAAGGACTGGGCCAAGATCGTCGGAAGCCTCGCACACAAACTCGTCGCCCAGGCACGGCTCAGCGAAAGGAGCCACATCAACCTGGAGCAGGAAGCAGCAGCGCTAAAGCTTCAAGCAGAGGAGGCCCGGAGGAACCAGGCCCACACCCAAAGTCATCTAGACCAGCTTCTTCTCCAGACCGAGAAAGAGGACGCCACAGATCCAGAGCTACAGAAAGAAGTAGAAAGACTTCGAAAGGCCCTGCAAGATCTTCGCCTCGACACAGACAAAAGAGAACAGTCGGAGAAAGAAACCCGTAAAGACCTCGACGAAAGACTCCAACAAAGTGACGCTCTCCTCGAGAGAGCAAAGACTGAACTAAGAGACAAAACGCTAAAGCCACAGCCAGTGAAAAACACTTACAGGTGGCCAGAGCTGAAATCCGTGAGCTTACTCTGCAGAGACACAATCTCAGAGACGAACTTGACATTGTTCACAGAGAACTGAGCCATTCTTACAGACTTAACAGTGACCGGGTAGGGGAAACACACACCACAAAGTTTCCCCTGACCAGCCGGTACACACCAGCCAGCCAACAGAAACCCCTGTCAGCAGAAAGGGGGGAGCCCTCACAGAGAACACTTACCGCTCAACGCGGCACGGCTCCCAAAGCTGAAGGGGGCGGAGCTGAAAAGGGTCAGAATTCCCCCCAGACGGATTGGGCCCCCAGCAACAGCTCCTCCCCCACAGACTTTGACAAGTTGGCAAGAAACATCCCCACGTTCACTCCAAATGCTGCAGGAGGCCATGATGTACATGCGTACCTTCAAGACATTGACTTTCACCTGCAAACTGTCGCCAACGTGACAGCTTGGGACAAGTTTTACCTGCTCAGAATTACTTCTAGCCGCGACGTACGCAGCTTCTTAGACCGTCAACCAGAGACTGTCAAAAAGGAATACCTGCAACTGCGACAAGCTTTGATCCGTGAATTCTCTGATCCAGAATCAGAACAAGGGGTCTTCACCGCCATGGACGTCAAACAGGCCCGACCTGAACACCCACAGACCTACTACGGCCGACTCCGACACGCCTACTTCGGAGCACGAAACGAGCCCAGTATGGAAGAAGATGTCAACTTCAGGACGCTGTTCCTCCGAAATCTGCATCCCACAGTGAGTCATCTCTTAGGCGTTCTGGCCTGTCCACGTAGCATGTCCACCCAACAGCTACGTGACTTGGTCCACAAAGCTTACACCAAGCAAATGACTATTTCTAAAAAGACTGTAAAAGACCCCACAACCTACTCTGTCTCTGAGCACTGTTCAGAGCTGACTCTAGAGGGCGCCCAACAGCACCACAGTCACAGATCTTTCAACAGAGAGTCAAGACCGTTCCAAGCCAGCAGAGGGCAGCACAACCGTGACGGTGCTCATCCAAAGCATCGGAGCGAGCGCTCTAAAAGATTCTGGGACCCGCATCACCCGCCGTCCAGAACTCCAAGCCCAGAAAGCCGGCCCTGGAACCCCTCTCGACATGCTACTGGTAAGCCCAAGTCTTATCACACACCAGAAAAACACAGCGCAGCCACGTCGGAGACAGCAGAGATCGTGAGGATGCTGAAAGAGTTTCTTCACAAGAAACATCGCAAGAGAGACAAGGACGAACCAGACATCTTATGTCTAAGCATAAGAACTGAAACCAACACCCGGTCTGACTGCCATCTGCCTGAGCCAAGCACCACGAACACTGCTCGTCCCCCACAGACTACAGAGCTAGCTGTCACATCACACACTGACAGCTCCACTCTAGCACCACAGCTGACAGCTGCACACCCCACACGAAACAGCACAACACATCACACCTGGGACCAACATCACAAAGTCCCAGGAAGTGCTGTCCCGGCTAGCTGCCCCCGCAGCAAGCCACACGTCCCTCCCGGGGACAACCCACCAGACATTGTTATCAAATCGCAACCCACGAACCTTGCTGTTACATCACCAAATAGCAGCTCCACTCACTCCCTCCATGCAACTGCCCCCCAGAACACTGTTGGTCGGTCACCAACTAGTGAACTCATTGTTGCATCACAAACTGACAACACCTGTCATGCATTCCGGCTGACAACAACAGCCCCGACGCCAACGTTTCTGGGCAACCTTCTCGAAAGGGGGGTGGCCAGGAAACCCTACCTAGCCTGCACTTTGGAGAAGGAAGTAAAACTTGAAGCCTTGATAGACACAGGAGCAGACCTCACTGTGATCTCATCTCAACTTTTCAACAGACTCAAAGTTGAAGCTAAGAGACAGAATCGAACTCTTGAATCTCACACTTGTGAACTAAATGTGCATTCATACAGCCAAAATAGCATCCGGTTTGAACAGCTAACTCTAATCCACCTGTCAATAGGTTTTATGTCGCTGACTCACCCTGTGTACGTTTCACCAATGAACACTCATCCACTCATCATTGGCAAAGACCTGCTGGATCGTTTCGAGCCCTTACTGGACTTCAAAAAGCGAACTCTTTGGGCTCAAGTGCCAGAACCTCTCCCCATCCAGTCACACAGGCCACCCGAGCCAGACTGTCAGATCACAGAGGTCACGAGACTTTTCACAGAGCCAGACTGTCAGGTCACACAGTTCATGGGAACTCCCACAGCCAGTCACAACGACACAGACTTAGCACCAGGTCAAGTTTCAAGTTCGCTACCCTGCACCTTCCAGCTCACAAAAGACTTTAACAACTGCTGTCCCAAGGTCAAGACTGACCTGCAGCTACATGACCAAACTCATGCCCGCGCCAAGCCTGGCGCACTAAACAGAAAGCAGGGGTCACACCCGACCCACCCACCCGCCCTCACGGTTGCAGCGACTACACACTGCATAAGACTCTTACAGGCTACACTGCCTAACCCTGTGCCTCTTACGCTGACTCCGCTGTCTGCAACACCCAACTTAGCGGACATGCGGGCTTCTGACACCACAAAGACTTTGCATTGCCTCCACTTATACCCCTCCTGCCTCCCTTGCACGCCGTTTGAGCTCACTGACAGCCAGTGCCTCAAACCGCTGCATAACATGCACACGCTGCATACACACAACATTACGGGTTCTGCACCTGTTGACATCACAGCGCAAAAGCTTGTGATGAACAGTTGCAAAAGGGGGGTCATGCCAATGTTTATCTATGATGCATCATGTGCGGCACAACACAGCACCAGAGTCACTGACGAGACATTGAAGCAAGCGACAGGCTGGCAGAAAGATGTGACAAAACATGGGCCAAGGCGAGCTAAACCTAGCTGCCACCCACAAAGCAAAAGAACTGCCCTGTCCAACCAAAGACAACCCTCGTTTGCCTCTTCCTTCCCTTTCTCTCTCTCTCTCCCTGTCATCTGTACCAGGTTGCTGCTGTGGGTCGTCATGCTGTGCTGTCAGCCATCCAGAGGACAGCTGCCACCGAGAGAACAACTGAGACTCCTGATCACCGACTGCGGAACCTACACTCAGCCAGTGTATGGTCGACTCACCCAGTCCCGCCCGGTCTACAGAGCACACTACCCCAGCACCGCAGCCCCATACATCTGGGCAAGTGCCCAACGGACAGAGGACTCCCTCTCTCACGCCAAAGCCAAGGTCGAACACCTGCTCAACCAACTTGAGAAAGTGACTGTCACGCAATCAGGACTCCTAAGCACCAACCACCGATCCGAACGGTTCCTGGGAGCGTTGCTCGGAGCCGTAGCTGCCGCCAGAACCCTGTTTAGCATTGGTATGTCCAGTGTCAACGCAGCGAACCAGACTGTGAACTCAATGAAACCGCTGTTTAATATCTTCCAGAATGACTTTACCCAGACTCCGCTGATTACAGCGCTAACGATAGACATGCTGTGGGAGGTTAGCTCCTCCAATGACAGCCTAGCCACAGGTGCAATCCCACCGTACCTGAAACTCTTAAGCCTTGTGCGAACTGTGCTGGCTTCCAGCATCACCACGCCAGCTGACCCTCTACAAACACACCTTGCTTACTCTCTGGGTTGCGCCACCCCACTTCACGTCAACCCCGAGCAGAGAGAAGTGGGTTTTCTCCTAAACCTACCCATCATCGAGTCAAACCAAACCTCCAGGCTCAAAGACATTGTCAACATCGGGTCCTGGAAAAGCAGGACCCAGTTCAAGATATGCACTCCAGATGTGGTGGCCTACCACGACAGCGACACCCTGCTGTACCCGGCCTCAAACCTGCACGGGTGCACCTTGACCAAAGACTTTCATTATCTCTGCCCTAGCAAGCCCTTCCTCAGAGACAACACTGAAGGAATCTGCGAGTTGCAACCCCTGGTCAGCCACACACGCTGCCCTGCTGAAGCTAAGCCTCGCACACAAGTCACAGAGACACAAGCAGAGATTGTAGGTGAACGATGGCTGGCTAACACACCTGCGCACACAGCCACTGTCACTCACGAACAGCATGATACAACCAGCCGTGTCAACCTGCTCAACCCGAGTATGCCGACTCAAGTACCGACAGGTGCCATCTCACACCTCAGTAACCTGTCATGGTACCATCTTCCGAGCAAAGAGTACCAGACAGCACTGGAACTCCCATCCTTTAAGAACTACAACGTCACCTTAGATCCAGAAGGAGATCTCTGGTTTGAGAAAAGGGGGTCCCAACTCACGAACATTGCTCCTGTCAACACAGCCCTCCAAGCATGGGCAACCGCCCAGCCTGAATACCTCACCTGTGTCCAAACCTGGACCGCAGCTGATACTGTTGTATCTCCCCAAGGTCACCGACCACGCCCCGACACTCGTCTTGGCCTTCACCCTGTGCCAGACTCAACGAGATGTGAACATCCACAGCCAAGCTCACAAAGCCGTGTCGGCGGTTTCTCACAGAACCCCACACCATCGACCACCTCAACCTCATGTGGGCTGAGCCATCAGTCTAGCAAACCACCTGTCATCCATTGTGCTAAGTTGTTGTTCGATGAAGTCCATCCCCTGACTTAATCGAACAAAAAGGGGGAATATGTAGCAACATTGACTATCGACATCTGGTCTGCCAATTGGTGAATTAAGAACACATACTTCTTTGTCTGAAAAAGACAAGACATTTTGGTGGCTCCCCATAGAACCCAGCCCAAATTCCTCACACCAAGGAATTCATGTAACTGGACACCCACGTCTCCAGAGAGACACGCACACACACACACCAAGACCCCCCCCCCCCCCCCCGTGTCTTGCACAGAGAAAAAGGACTGCTAAGTAGTCACTCTTAAATGTAATAAATATATCCCTTTTGTGTTAAGATGTGTGTATAAACCATAGGAAAGCATATATATGTCCAAGTGTAACATTAATCGAACTTTAAATGTCTATACTAATGCATAATAATCAAACGTTGTATGCCTAACCGTAAACCTGATGTGTTTCATATCATTTTAAATCTTGAGACCTAACGGAGTTGAATCTCGATAATAGACTGCAATGATATGATTATTACTATATGAATCCTTTTCAGTCGTAGAGATGACTAGCCCTGGAGCTCTGTCATAAACTACACGAGACAAGACAAAGAAGAGTTTCCCGCTCTCAGATCACTGAAGGTGATTGGACAATCGTGCCAAACTAGGCGTGAACCATACATTCTTTAAAGGCCAAAGCTCCCCCAAAAATCGCTCTCTTGCTCTGCGCTTCCTGCCTTCATCACTGCTCATCATGTGACGTCTCCGATCTAAACTCCCTCACGGAGTTCCCTGCTTTTATTTTCTTTATAAAGTTTCTTTTGTGCCATTTTCAAATTCTCCTTTGGTCGTTTCCACCTACGAGTCGAACGAACGGAGCCTGAATTCCTTCAGCAACTTCACTTTCAACCAGCCTTCAAAGCTCCCGCGGAAACGTGCTCTAGCAACGAGAAACGACACGAGAGAACGCGCCTCAGACACGAGAACGCGCGCTCCCCTCAGATCCAGACATGCGCACACACGACCTTTTGCAAGTATCCACTCTAACGAGTTTTTAATGTTTTAAGGTTCGATGCATTTTGGTTGGCTCTCAAAGGTCTGTGATTTCGTTATTCTATGATGTTTGCTGTTCTATGGTCACACGTGACCATTCTCTCTTTCTCTATCTCTCTACAATCTCAGCGCGTGCTACGGCGCGCGCCCCTCCCCAACTCTCTATCACTCTCCTTCTCTCATCATCTGTTACCCGTTTGTCTTGTCTGTTTAATGTAAGTAACTGTACATAGACGTATAAAACCTATAATCACTATGTGTATTCCGTTATATTCTGTAGTTTGCATTTATTAAAACAATATATTCAACTGTTTCTGTGAAAGTGCTTGTAAAAAAAAACGAGTCAATGAGATTAAAAGATCCAAGAGCTGCCAGAGCTCTTATTATTTACTAGTTTTAATTCTATAAACACAGGAAAATTAATGTTCACGGCCAGAAAATTAATGTTTCTTGGAGTTTATAAGGAGATGGCTTTACTGAGAGGTTGATGGGTGATCTTTGATGGTTTTTGCAGGACAAACACCTATTTGATCATTACATGAATTTCCCTTAAAGGTTATCTCATAATCGAAATTAAATAAGATTATTGATATATGAATGAGGAATTATAAGACGTTGTGATCGATTATTCATATATTCATATAATCTATACATTTTCAATTTCGATAATTTAATGTAACTGTAATAGGCAGAATATTAATCATATTCATGATTAGTTATTAAAATTCCCTATAGATCATTTGAGCTAATTCATCCGGACCCAGAGTCCGAAGCATAAGGCATAAGGTCTACATTTTATGGTGGAGAATGCGGGCAATCTCAAACTTCGTTTTATAAGCAATTTTCAGTATTCAGTCTGTTTATATGGTTATTAATAATTTTTGTGCACATGTGTTATGAAATTATGAGATAAGTCGCAAACGCGAACTCACTCCTAACTGACCGAGGCAAAAAGCCGGAGTCAGTACCTTACACTTTAACAAGTTGCTAAAAAATGCCTAGACAATTTTAGCACTGTTAAATGCTATGTACACTGCGCAGTATTTAGCCTAATATTACAAATGTCCTGTTAAGAGATGAAGAAATATCTCTGCAGTCGATACATTTCTAATATTTGTGAAATCGCTGTGAACGAATAAGTCTCACGTGCGTATTACCGGTATTAATAAATATGTTTCTAAGCGAGATTCCTTTCAAACATATATAGGCCTTGCATGCAAATATCGTTATTGAATTTGTGGTTAACCCAGTGAAATTCAGCAAAACGATAAACTCCTGGTTAACGTTGACGTAGCTAATCAATCGAAAACCTAATACATTAAAATCCGTGCTATTTGGATTAATGTCTATGGGAGTTGCCCACAATTGTGTTTTGCAGCGACGAAATCCTGCTTCACGCTCTTGTGCAATAGCACCCAAAGATCTGCAAAGATCTTGTCCTTTTCATTAGTCAGCGCCGCGCTGACCGAGCTGAACGCTCTGAGCTCCGTCACATTTAAAGTTGGTTGTAATTCCGCGGACTAAACACCAGAGGTCCTTTTAGGTGTTTGAGTCTCAAAATACGCGCCCCACCGACGTCACCCTGCGTGAGCACCACCTCCCACTGACGTCAGCCTGCATGAGCGCAACTACGCCATCTCGTGGCCGTTTCAGATAATGCTCTTGTACTGCTAAATTCCAAATTCAAGTATCATAATGAATAGTGAATTAGCTTGTATAAATTCTCAATAATTATTTGCAATAATTATTTGCTCGTGCGAATATTATTTCGTGTTAGACAATTTTCCTGCTTTTGACTGGTGCATTTACTTTGAGTTTGGTTCAAACAAGAGTTGAATTAAAACTTATATTAAATCCCAGCCCAGCCATTGAGAGCCCAGTTAGAGGGAAGTCCGCCACCCAGTGGCCGCCTCCCGCTAAAGCGGTTCATTCAACTCGCTTCTCTGTTTCCAATTCTGTGTGAATTGCTTTATTTCTGTTTTCTCGTCTGATTATTTTATAATAATTACTGATACTTTAATGCATCTTAATTATTGTACAATATCATTCTGATTTCTCAATCCCCTTACACGCTTATTTAAATTCGAGTTTAAACCAGATTTAAATTTTGGATTTAAATTGTGTTTGGCTGCCAGCCACTGAGATCTACTAGAAGGAAACAGCGCCACCGTGTGGCCTTGTGGATACTAAGTCGGTTCCACTCTTTTTCCCTTTTCACTCTTTTGAAGTGTGTACTTATTTCATCTTTCCCTTCTGATTATTTCATAGTAATTACTGATACTTTAACGTCATCTGGATTATTATAAAATATCACTCTGATTTTTACATTTCTGCACAGGCTTATTTAAGTTTGAATTTAAACCAGTTTGAATTTAATTTGAATGAGTTTGTCTGTTCAAACAGGTTGACCGCTGAGAGGAGGTGCGCCCCTTTTGTGGGACAGACCCACTACTGCGGCCTGTCTCTTCTTCTGGGGTCATCCTGTCTTTTCATTATTTTATTTTATTAAAAAAAATTTTTTTTTATTATAAATTTTTTTTTTCCAAGAAATTTTTTTTTTTATTATTACTTTTATTCCTAATTTTTCTTATCTCTCTTTTTGGTTAGGTTATTCTGATAATCACCAACATTATCATAATTCCCTTTTTGTTTTACCATTATTTCAAAGCCTTTGCCTTTATTTCTACATACATAATTACTAAACTTGGTTAAACAAGAAAGCCTTAATTGACTTTAACTTTCACCTGTTTACCCCTTTTTGTGTGTTTATGTGTAGTTCTCCCTAGGGCGCTGTGGTGATTTGACAGTCATCTCTGGTTGGTTTCCAGCGAGCGGGGTCACCTGGTCGTCACGACCGACACCGGCACTCTTCTGTCTCTTACCATTGGGGTGGCACGCAACTGCTACATCAGCAATTTAGCACTCCAAGGGTAAAGTCAACCACGCCAGCTGACACACAAGGCAATTTCGGGACAATTACCTGAACCAGGGCCTGCTGCAGGGGCCGGGTTCCGGGGAAAACCCCATTTTTGTCGTGCTGTCTGGCAGTTGACACCTTGGCGTTGCCAGGTTGTGTTTAAGGTCGCAAGTTGTTTTGAGAAGGTCGCACCGTGGTACACAGAGTAACAGAGGGCCCGGGTCCACTGCGGTCGAGTGTTTGGGACCGTCGAGAAGGTTGACCGCGCCGCCGGCTCCCACCTGAGTGACCTCATTTCACCCCAGGCACACTAAATAAGGTAAAACCCATACACTTAGTATAAGCCACAGAATATTAGATATTCCCCGGTCATTTAAGTGTTTGGCCCATATCTTTTTCTCCAAGCCTCACCATCTTCCTAGGTTTTCTACCCCGATAGCCCCACTCACCTGTAGGCCCTATCGTAAACTCTAGCAGTGGTAATAGGCTTAGGCCTCCTTATTCTCTCTAACACATACCGTGTTACTATTGTTTGATCTTATTTCACTTTGATCTGTTCTATCCTTTGTTCTGTTGTGATTTGTTTCTTTCATTTCACCTAGAAACAGTGACCTGAGAGAGCCACCAAGAAGCCAAGTAGTAGAGTGACCACCAGCAGCCGGTGCCACCACGTGACACGCCAGGCTACTGCTCGTCACGACATATAGTTGCAGGTCCTCAGTCGACCCGAGTAATTGGCTCCGCGAACTGTCTAACTGTTGGCATCAGTTAGCCCCAAAATTCTCATAAACGGCATAGCCGTATGATTATAGCTCGTTAACCTTAAAACAAACTTGCATTGGTCTCTTTGTGTGTGTGTTCTGTGTTCTCTCTCTCCTACAGTGAGGCAGAAGGCCGTCCAGTATGGCTGCCCAGTGGGACGAACTCGAGGCGTGGTTGAGAGCCATGACTACCGACTTCCTGCCCAAAGACGGCGGTGACGCAGAGCCCCTGAGCCGAGAACAGCTGGACACCGACCTGGTCGAACTGATGACCCACGATCCGACACAGAGCTACAGCTACAAGGACTGGGCCAAGATCGTCGGAAGCCTCGCACACAAACTCGTCGCCCAGGCACGGCTCAGCGAAAGGAGCCACATCAACCTGGAGCAGGAAGCAGCAGCGCTAAAGCTTCAAGCAGAGGAGGCCCGGAGGAACCAGGCCCACACCCAAAGTCATCTAGACCAGCTTCTTCTCCAGACCGAGAAAGAGGACGCCACAGATCCAGAGCTACAGAAAGAAGTAGAAAGACTTCGAAAGGCCCTGCAAGATCTTCGCCTCGACACAGACAAAAGAGAACAGTCGGAGAAAGAAACCCGTAAAGACCTCGACGAAAGACTCCAACAAAGTGACGCTCTCCTCGAGAGAGCAAAGACTGAACTAAGAGACAAAACGCTAAAGCCACAGCCAGTGAAAAACACTTACAGGTGGCCAGAGCTGAAATCCGTGAGCTTACTCTGCAGAGACACAATCTCAGAGACGAACTTGACATTGTTCACAGAGAACTGAGCCATTCTTACAGACTTAACAGTGACCGGGTAGGGGAAACACACACCACAAAGTTTCCCCTGACCAGCCGGTACACACCAGCCAGCCAACAGAAACCCCTGTCAGCAGAAAGGGGGGAGCCCTCACAGAGAACACTTACCGCTCAACGCGGCACGGCTCCCAAAGCTGAAGGGGGCGGAGCTGAAAAGGGTCAGAATTCCCCCCAGACGGATTGGGCCCCCAGCAACAGCTCCTCCCCCACAGACTTTGACAAGTTGGCAAGAAACATCCCCACGTTCACTCCAAATGCTGCAGGAGGCCATGATGTACATGCGTACCTTCAAGACATTGACTTTCACCTGCAAACTGTCGCCAACGTGACAGCTTGGGACAAGTTTTACCTGCTCAGAATTACTTCTAGCCGCGCCGTACGCAGCTTCTTAGACCGTCAACCAGAGACTGTCAAAAAGGAATACCTGCAACTGCGACAAGCTTTGATCCGTGAATTCTCTGATCCAGAATCAGAACAAGGGGTCTTCACCGCCATGGACGTCAAACAGGCCCGACCTGAACACCCACAGACCTACTACGGCCGACTCCGACACGCCTACTTCGGAGCACGAAACGAGCCCAGTATGGAAGAAGATGTCAACTTCAGGACGCTGTTCCTCCGAAATCTGCATCCCACAGTGAGTCATCTCTTAGGCGTTCTGGCCTGTCCACGTAGCATGTCCACCCAACAGCTACGTGACTTGGTCCACAAAGCTTACACCAAGCAAATGACTATTTCTAAAAAGACTGTAAAAGACCCCACAACCTACTCTGTCTCTGAGCACTGTTCAGAGCTGACTCTAGAGGGCGCCCAACAGCACCACAGTCACAGATCTTTCAACAGAGAGTCAAGACCGTTCCAAGCCAGCAGAGGGCAGCACAACCGTGACGGTGCTCATCCAAAGCATCGGAGCGAGCGCTCTAAAAGATTCTGGGACCCGCATCACCCGCCGTCCAGAACTCCAAGCCCAGAAAGCCGGCCCTGGAACCCCTCTCGACATGCTACTGGTAAGCCCAAGTCTTATCACACACCAGAAAAACACAGCGCAGCCACGTCGGAGACAGCAGAGATCGTGAGGATGCTGAAAGAGTTTCTTCACAAGAAACATCGCAAGAGAGACAAGGACGAACCAGACATCTTATGTCTAAGCATAAGAACTGAAACCAACACCCGGTCTGACTGCCATCTGCCTGAGCCAAGCACCACGAACACTGCTCGTCCCCCACAGACTACAGAGCTAGCTGTCACATCACACACTGACAGCTCCACTCTAGCACCACAGCTGACAGCTGCACACCCCACACGAAACAGCACAACACATCACACCTGGGACCAACATCACAAAGTCCCAGGAAGTGCTGTCCCGGCTAGCTGCCCCCGCAGCAAGCCACACGTCCCTCCCGGGGACAACCCACCAGACATTGTTATCAAATCGCAACCCACGAACCTTGCTGTTACATCACCAAATAGCAGCTCCACTCACTCCCTCCATGCAACTGCCCCCCAGAACACTGTTGGTCGGTCACCAACTAGTGAACTCATTGTTGCATCACAAACTGACAACACCTGTCATGCATTCCGGCTGACAACAACAGCCCCGACGCCAACGTTTCTGGGCAACCTTCTCGAAAGGGGGGTGGCCAGGAAACCCTACCTAGCCTGCACTTTGGAGAAGGAAGTAAAACTTGAAGCCTTGATAGACACAGGAGCAGACCTCACTGTGATCTCATCTCAACTTTTCAACAGACTCAAAGTTGAAGCTAAGAGACAGAATCGAACTCTTGAATCTCACACTTGTGAACTAAATGTGCATTCATACAGCCAAAATAGCATCCGGTTTGAACAGCTAACTCTAATCCACCTGTCAATAGGTTTTATGTCGCTGACTCACCCTGTGTACGTTTCACCAATGAACACTCATCCACTCATCATTGGCAAAGACCTGCTGGATCGTTTCGAGCCCTTACTGGACTTCAAAAAGCGAACTCTTTGGGCTCAAGTGCCAGAACCTCTCCCCATCCAGTCACACAGGCCACCCAAGCCAGACTGTCAGATCACAGAGGTCACGAGACTTTTCACAGAGCCAGACTGTCAGGTCACACAGTTCATGGGAACTCCCACAGCCAGTCACAACGACACAGACTTAGCACCAGGTCAAGTTTCAAGTTCGCTACCCTGCACCTTCCAGCTCACAAAAGACTTTAACAACTGCTGTCCCAAGGTCAAGACTGACCTGCAGCTACATGACCAAACTCATGCCCGCGCCAAGCCTGGCGCACTAAACAGAAAGCAGGGGTCACACCCGACCCACCCACCCGCCCTCACGGTTGCAGCGACTACACACTGCATAAGACTCTTACAGGCTACACTGCCTAACCCTGTGCCTCTTACGCTGACTCCGCTGTCTGCAACACCCAACTTAGCGGACATGCGGGCTTCTGACACCACAAAGACTTTGCATTGCCTCCACTTATACCCCTCCTGCCTCCCTTGCACGCCGTTTGAGCTCACTGACAGCCAGTGCCTCAAACCGCTGCATAACATGCACACGCTGCATACACACAACATTACGGGTTCTGCACCTGTTGACATCACAGCGCAAAAGCTTGTGATGAACAGTTGCAAAAGGGGGGTCATGCCAATGTTTATCTATGATGCATCATGTGCGGCACAACACAGCACCAGAGTCACTGACGAGACATTGAAGCAAGCGACAGGCTGGCAGAAAGATGTGACAAAACATGGGCCAAGGCGAGCTAAACCTAGCTGCCACCCACAAAGCAAAAGAACTGCCCTGTCCAACCAAAGACAACCCTCGTTTGCCTCTTCCTTCCCTTTCTCTCTCTCTCTCCCTGTCATCTGTACCAGGTTGCTGCTGTGGGTCGTCATGCTGTGCTGTCAGCCATCCAGAGGACAGCTGCCACCGAGAGAACAACTGAGACTCCTGATCACCGACTGCGGAACCTACACTCAGCCAGTGTATGGTCGACTCACCCAGTCCCGCCCGGTCTACAGAGCACACTACCCCAGCACCGCAGCCCCATACATCTGGGCAAGTGCCCAACGGACAGAGGACTCCCTCTCTCACGCCAAAGCCAAGGTCGAACACCTGCTCAACCAACTTGAGAAAGTGACTGTCACGCAATCAGGACTCCTAAGCACCAACCACCGATCCGAACGGTTCCTGGGAGCGTTGCTCGGAGCCGTAGCTGCCGCCAGAACCCTGTTTAGCATTGGTATGTCCAGTGTCAACGCAGCGAACCAGACTGTGAACTCAATGAAACCGCTGTTTAATATCTTCCAGAATGACTTTACCCAGACTCCGCTGATTACAGCGCTAACGATAGACATGCTGTGGGAGGTTAGCTCCTCCAATGACAGCATAGCCACAGGTGCAATCCCACCGTACCTGAAACTCTTAAGCCTTGTGCGAACTGTGCTGGCTTCCAGCATCACCACGCCAGCTGACCCTCTACAAACACACCTTGCTTACTCTCTGGGTTGCGCCACCCCACTTCACGTCAACCCCGAGCAGAGAGAAGTGGGTTTTCTCCTAAACCTACCCATCATCGAGTCAAACCAAACCTCCAGGCTCAAAGACATTGTCAACATCGGGTCCTGGAAAAGCAGGACCCAGTTCAAGATATGCACTCCAGATGTGGTGGCCTACCACGACAGCGACACCCTGCTGTACCCGGCCTCAAACCTGCACGGGTGCACCTTGACCAAAGACTTTCATTATCTCTGCCCTAGCAAGCCCTTCCTCAGAGACAACACTGAAGGAATCTGCGAGTTGCAACCCCTGGTCAGCCACACACGCTGCCCTGCTGAAGCTAAGCCTCGCACACAAGTCACAGAGACACAAGCAGAGATTGTAGGTGAACGATGGCTGGCTAACACACCTGCGCACACAGCCACTGTCACTCACGAACAGCATGATACAACCAGCCGTGTCAACCTGCTCAACCCGAGTATGCCGACTCAAGTACCGACAGGTGCCATCTCACACCTCAGTAACCTGTCATGGTACCATCTTCCGAGCAAAGAGTACCAGACAGCACTGGAACTCCCATCCTTTAAGAACTACAACGTCACCTTAGATCCAGAAGGAGATCTCTGGTTTGAGAAAAGGGGGTCCCAACTCACGAACATTGCTCCTGTCAACACAGCCCTCCAAGCATGGGCAACCGCCCAGCCTGAATACCTCACCTGTGTCCAAACCTGGACCGCAGCTGATACTGTTGTATCTCCCCAAGGTCACCGACCACGCCCCGACACTCGTCTTGGCCTTCACCCTGTGCCAGACTCAACGAGATGTGAACATCCACAGCCAAGCTCACAAAGCCGTGTCGGCGGTTTCTCACAGAACCCCACACCATCGACCACCTCAACCTCATGTGGGCTGAGCCATCAGTCTAGCAAACCACCTGTCATCCATTGTGCTAAGTTGTTGTTCGATGAAGTCCATCCCCTGACTTAATCGAACAAAAAGGGGGAATATGTAGCAACATTGACTATCGACATCTGGTCTGCCAATTGGTGAATTAAGAACACATACTTCTTTGTCTGAAAAAGACAAGACATTTTGGTGGCTCCCCATAGAACCCAGCCCAAATTCCTCACACCAAGGAATTCATGTAACTGGACACCCACGTCTCCAGAGAGACACGCACACACACACACCAAGACCCCCCCCCCCCCCCCGTGTCTTGCACAGAGAAAAAGGACTGCTAAGTAGTCACTCTTAAATGTAATAAATATATCCCTTTTGTGTTAAGATGTGTGTATAAACCATAGGAAAGCATATATATGTCCAAGTGTAACATTAATCGAACTTTAAATGTCTATACTAATGCATAATAATCAAACGTTGTATGCCTAACCGTAAACCTGATGTGTTTCATATCATTTTAAATCTTGAGACCTAACGGAGTTGAATCTCGATAATAGACTGCAATGATATGATTATTACTATATGAATCCTTTTCAGTCGTAGAGATGACTAGCCCTGGAGCTCTGTCATAAACTACACGAGACAAGACAAAGAAGAGTTTCCCGCTCTCAGATCACTGAAGGTGATTGGACAATCGTGCCAAACTAGGCGTGAACCATACATTCTTTAAAGGCCAAAGCTCCCCCAAAAATCGCTCTCTTGCTCTGCGCTTCCTGCCTTCATCACTGCTCATCATGTGACGTCTCCGATCTAAACTCCCTCACGGAGTTCCCTGCTTTTATTTTCTTTATAAAGTTTCTTTTGTGCCATTTTCAAATTCTCCTTTGGTCGTTTCCACCTACGAGTCGAACGAACGGAGCCTGAATTCCTTCAGCAACTTCACTTTCAACCAGCCTTCAAAGCTCCCGCGGAAACGTGCTCTAGCAACGAGAAACGACACGAGAGAACGCGCCTCAGACACGAGAACGCGCGCTCCCCTCAGATCCAGACATGCGCACACACGACCTTTTGCAAGTATCCACTCTAACGAGTTTTTAATGTTTTAAGGTTCGATGCATTTTGGTTGGCTCTCAAAGGTCTGTGATTTCGTTATTCTATGATGTTTGCTGTTCTATGGTCACACGTGACCATTCTCTCTTTCTCTATCTCTCTACAATCTCAGCGCGTGCTACGGCGCGCGCCCCTCCCCAACTCTCTATCACTCTCCTTCTCTCATCATCTGTTACCCGTTTGTCTTGTCTGTTTAATGTAAGTAACTGTACATAGACGTATAAAACCTATAATCACTATGTGTATTCCGTTATATTCTGTAGTTTGCATTTATTAAAACAATATATTCAACTGTTTCTGTGAAAGTGCTTGTAAAAAAAAACGAGTCAATGAGATTAAAAGATCCAAGAGCTGCCAGAGCTCTTATTATTTACTAGTTTTAATTCTATAAACACAGGAAAATTAATGTTCACGGCCAGAAAATTAATGTTTCTTGGAGTTTATAAGGAGATGGCTTTACTGAGAGGTTGATGGGTGATCTTTGATGGTTTTTGCAGGACAAACACCTATTTGATCATTACATGAATTTCCCTTAAAGGTTATCTCATAATCGAAATTAAATAAGATTATTGATATATGAATGAGGAATTATAAGACGTTGTGATCGATTATTCATATATTCATATAATCTATACATTTTCAATTTCGATAATTTAATGTAACTGTAATAGGCAGAATATTAATCATATTCATGATTAGTTATTAAAATTCCCTATAGATCATTTGAGCTAATTCATCCGGACCCAGAGTCCGAAGCATAAGGCATAAGGTCTACACTACCAATCTCCACCCCTTAGATCTGGATCCAACTCCGCCCCCTGGATCTTGTGTACTGAGGTGCTACTGGCTTTTTAAGCAAAGTTGAACTGCATTAGACTGCCCTCTACAGGTCTTTAATATTCATATTCAGCAGTTCACTTTTAAATCCCACATAGCAATTTTTTTCTGGCCCAGTTCCGGTCCACACAACACCCGTTTCCCTCGGCCCACATACCACAAAAAAATGATGTCCCTTGTGGCCCAGATCTGGATTAAAGACTAGGACCACATATAGTCTATTACTGGCCTGAGTCCCAGCCAATTAATGACCCGTAACTGGCCCTGCACTAGGCCTGAATAGGTTTTAGTATTGGTACATATAATAAAATGATGTACTTCATGGTGAACAAAATAAAGAAAATACCTCATGATAATGGTGAAATTATCACAGAGATTATAATCAGTTCAAAATTGTAAAGTGAAGTATTGTTTAAAATGAATCTTTGAATTGACAAGTTATGGCAGAATGAAAAGAACGGACATTTCTGTGATAATTTTACCATTATCATGTGTAAAATACACCACAAACACAATAAAATTATCATAAAAGTATTAAATTCTAGTGCTGTAATCCAAATCTTCAGGAGAACCTGTACAAATACTTAAACATATTCAGGCCCAGTGCAGGGCAAGTTACGGGTCATTAATTGGCTGAGATGGGCCGGTTATAGCCCATTTGTGGTCCTAGTCTTAAACCCAGATCTGGGCCACTACAGGGCCGTCATTCCTTGTGGTATGTGGGCCGAGCGAAAAGGTTTTGTGGAGCAGAGCTGGGCCAGATACAATTTCCTATGTGGCAAAGTGTATTTATATGGCCCATGGTCACAAGCCTGATTATGGCCAGATAATCTTCTGACCATCATGCGGCCCTCATGTGTTTTGCCGTGATCATGCTGTGCCATCATTGCCACACATGGACCAGCTGACAGGAGACATGTCATTGCCGACAGGAGTCCAGCAGTGCCAGACTGAGGACACAATCAGGCCAAAACTGCTTGCTATGTGGGTACTCATGTTGTTCATATATATATATATATATATATATATATATATATATATATATATATATATATATATGCAATTTTGGAGCTGGAGTGCTCAAACCTTTATACAAAGTACCACATTTGTTTAAAAGCCACCAATTCAAACCTGCAAGAATAATGCAAGATCACAGCCCTTATGAGTGGATCTCAAATACGTGGTGTGACTTTGTTAAAATCTACCCCACTACCGGGGTATAGGGATGTAACACATACTGCGGTAAGTGGCCACACTATGCAATATGCTTAAAAACAGGTTTATTAAAACAATACAAAAGAACAATACAAACAATGCCCCTTTTTATGTGATTGACCACAACAAATAAAATCAACCGTTTGAATTAGTCTACTAGAACAAACTTCCTTAGTGGTATTTATGCTTTATGTTTAGTGAACACTTGACTGCAGTGTACCTATGTAAAGTATTACCTGTGAAATATATATGAATAAATGTGAATATTCTGCACGGTGCAATGCATTCTGGGTGCATCATACAAAACTCATCAGTGGCTCCCAGAATGCATTGCGCCATGAAGCATGTCACCGTTATTGAGATTCACACGATGATTCTTGAGGTTTGAGTGTGTCTAAATGAACCAGTAGATCAAAATCTTTAGTTTTTTTTTTATTATTACACAAATGTTCTTATTTAAACACTGTTGGATGTCATTCTGCGGAAACAATACTATAATCAATTAAATGAAATTAATAACACACATAACAGTCTAGAAGAGATCAGAGCACTACATGATGATTATATCATTATTGTTATCAAGTAGCTGACATCATCTGATCATATTCCTCTTACTGTTCTTGCCATAACACAGTTACAGCAGCCAGAGAAAAACTAACATTAAAACATCAAGAGTCAAACTGTCCAACTAAAGCAAACATTAATCACCATAATGGTGACATCAAACCAAACTATTAATTGCAATAAATCATCAACATCTAAACCTCTGTTAATCTCAGTAAGGACTTTTGTACATATGCCAGAAGTAAATCTGGTTTGTAAGAAGTGAAGCTAGTAATGCTGTTTGTGGAGTTGCTTAATGACGTTGGAGCCTGACATCAAAATGTTTCACCAACCAAAAGACGTCAACCCAATTTTAATTTTCAACCAAATTTTGACGTCTGAGCGATGTTGGAGTCCATGTCCAATAACATTTCTAGCTGGGGTGACTCACATTGTGGCCATAATATGAGCACAGAGTGAGTGCACAGTGCTGTTACACTTTTAGCTCACTGTGAACTCACATTGTGATCATACGGAGAGATCACTGTGAGATCAACGTGTTGACTGGGTTGGCTTTGAGTTGCCAAATGGCTCCATGCAGACAACATAAAAGTTTTCATTATCTGAGATCTCAGAATCCTCATCATGGCTTTCAACATTGCTGATATGACAGACCTGCCACTTCTTTGAAACCTCATCAGTTCCTCTTTAAAAAAAAAAAAAAAAAAAAAAACACTGGCAGACACAGCTCCATCTGTATTTTTCACTGTCTAGGCATTCTGTAAAATTATTACAAATAAACTGTTCTTAGTTGTATGTAAGGGGATGGTTGTAACACTTAAAAAAAATGTGTTTAACAAACCACCCCACTCCTGTCAGGCAGTGTTTAGCAAGCAGTATCAGCATACTGGTATCACATTTTGCCTGAGAAGCCACAACTTAATCCAATATTTTATCTAAAAATGTTGAAGTACTAAACAAAATATAGTTTTAGTAAAAAAAAAAAAAAAATCTTTAAAAAAAAATCACATAAGCAGCACTTTGGACTAACTGAAGACAGGCAATTTTACAACTGGATATACCGCAATATAAGTAATTGCAGTAATCTAGCCAACACAAAATAAATGTATGAACAGCCATTTCCAGAGTTTTCGTAGTGAGAAAGCCTTTGATTTTAGCCAGTAGACGAAGTTGGTAGAAACTGGAACTGATTACGTATAAAATGTGTTTGTCAAATTTTTAATTCTGGTCAAAAAGAACACATAAGTTCCGCACTCCTGGGGATTTAAAAGCCGATAGACTCTCTAAATCAGGGCTTATACACTGAGAATTTTCATTTGGGCCAAAAACTATGACCTCAGTCTTGTCTTCATTTAGAAAGAGGATTTGGCTAGCCATGCTTTCACCTCTTCTAAGCAAAGCAGAAGAGAATTTAATGCTACAGGGCTGTTTCTCTTGATTGGAATATACATTTGGGTGTTGTCCACGTAAAAATAAAATGATACACCATGTTTACACCAGAGGTCGCATGAAGAGAGAAAATAGAGAAGGAGCCAAAATAGAGCCCTGTGGAAGATCACAGGTCAGTGCTGCCATGGAGCTGGAGAAATTACCCATCTTTACTAAAAACTTTCTGTCTGACAGGTATGACTGAAACCATGTCAGAACTGAAGCTTTTAGACCCACCCAAGTCTCGAGTAGGGTGGTCAATGGTATCAAAAGCTGCCGAAAGATCTAAGAGAACAAGAACCACGGTGTCTCCAGAATCAATAGAGAGATAAATATCGTTTAGCACTCTCAGGAGGGCGGACTCAGCGCTGTGGGCCCAGATTGAAAAACCTCATAGATACAATTATTTGACAAAACCTAAGAGAGTACAATAACGACAACACACAAAAGTTTCACCTGAAAGATGGGGGAGTTGTTTATGGATCACAACCTGTAAATTTTATTATTTGTGGCTCCGAAGTGTTTAGCTACAAGGTTCTCTCGCTTTTGTGAGACTGTTCACAGCACATTTCGTATTCCGGAAGGAGGGGCTTCATCGAAACAGGAACTAAACGGCGTGTTTGAGACAGACTGGGAAGAGAAGTGCTGCAATAATGTAAAATATGTGAAAAATAATGTGTTTTTTGAACAGTCAAGCATGAAAACCTAGTACACCCCAAAACCAAAAGCAAGACAAACTAAACATAAAAGGGCATAATACTGTAGGACACCTTTAAGGCCTAAAGGATGTTGGCTATATTACAATTGTGTGGTTTTGACAGGTAATGATCATGCTAAGGGGGGCAAAGGATGCTGCTGACATGCTGAATATAATTCTAAGATAATATTGTGAATTTAGATCATATGTATCCAATCCTGCTCCTCGAGGGCCACTATGCGTTTACACTTGGCATTAACATGCGGTCACCATGATCCGATCAAGCAGATCGGATCATTAGCCAATCAGGACACCTTGCGTTTACATTTGTTCATATTAAGTAGCCTCTGTATCTGGATAACCGATCGGATTTCTTGAAGGAATATTTCTAGAGTTGATCATACAAAAATAACCATGGTTAAGTCACATCATTGATCATCGGGATTTAAGGTTATAGCATGCAATGACTATATTAACAGAAATGGGAGATTAATAAACATGCTGAAACAATAAAAACATTCAACAAATTTAAAAAATAAAAAAATAAAAAGTGTATTCCTATTATTCCTCTGGCAAAGCAGCGCACGCTCTTCATTAAGATCTCATGCCTCACAGCTGTGATTGTACAGGCGATTACCTCGTTCAAATAATGTCGCACAATTAAAATGAAAAATGACAGACAGTATAATGTAAGTCTAAATAAACTGTTTTAAATATTGACGTTTATTGTAAGGTTCAAATAAATTTAATTTATTGTCTAAACTGCATCTGGCCATTATTTTCTGACAGCCACGTGGGAAGACTGGGTGGGGATTTATATCACGTCCACCTGTGAATACAGACACGATGGCTGGATGGCGTTTACATTACACTGAGATCCGATCACAATGCGTCCTCGACTACCTCCGAAACTGGACCCGCTGATCGGATAACATTCCGATCAGAAACACGTTTACACTTGTCTTTTCAATGTGTATGTGGACAACATCCAGAAACAGGTCGCATGTTAATGCCAAGTGTAAACGCAGCCTATCCTGCAAAGTTTAGCTCAAATCCTAATTGAACACACCTGAACCAGTTAATCAAGGACTTTAGGATCACTTGAAGCTTCCAGGCAAGTGGGTTGGAGCAGCTGGAGAGCTACACTCTGCAGGACATTGGCCCTCCACGGGCAAGGATTGGACACCCCTGGTTCAGAGCCTGCCAGGCTAAATTAGACCTCTGCTTGAAGTGCATCTGCATGTGTTTAGTGATTAGAATACAAAACATACAAGCAGTTAATCATACCATAATTATATATTAATTATATACAGCTTAAGCTATGACCCAGAATCTGCCACATCTAAATTTATGGTCAGGAACTGCTACTGTGCTAATGGAAACTGTAGGTAGTATTTCTCTTGAAAAGGGTATTCTCTTTATAGTATTTTGTAGGCTGTCACTCGAATGGTTAGAAACTGCCTTTCAGCATAGAGCATAGAAAGAGAGTGCTGTGTACTTAAAAAAAAGAAAATTCTTTATGAACCTACCCAGTTCTGAATGGAAAAAAGTGTCCTCACTCAACAGTTTCCTCAGTCAGTTCAAAAGCAAGCTAATCGGCAGTTTCAACAGCAAGCTAGTCAACAGTTTCCTCAGTCAGTTGAACAGCAAGCTAGTTAACAGTTTCCTCAGTCAGTTCAACAGCAAGCTAATCGGCAGTTTCAACAGCAAGCTAGTCAACAGTTTCCTCAGTCAGTTGAACAGCAAGCAAATCGGCAGTTTCCTCAGTCAGTTCAAAAGCAAGCTAGTCAACAGTTTCCTCAGTCAGTTGAACAGCAAGCTAGTCAACAGTTTCCTCAGTCAGTTCAACAGCAAGCTAATCGGCAGTTTCAACAGCAAGCTAGTCAACAGTTTCCTCAGTCAGTTGAACAGCAAGCAAATCGGCAGTTTCCTCAGTCAGTTCAACAGCAAGCTAGTCAACAGGTTCCTCAGTCAGTTCAACCGCAAGCTAGTCAACAGTTTCCTCAGTCAGTTCAACAGCAAGCTAGTCAACAGTTTCCTCAGTCAGTTCAACCGCAAGCTAGTCAACAGTTTTCTCAGTTTCAGCCTAAGCAGCCAGTGGCACAGGCAGAGCCCCTTGACAAATGTCCTGTAGCTGATTATGAGCAGATCCAATGTGGACCACCTGGTATTAGTGGTGCTGAGTGTGCAGCTATCAACTGCTGCTTTAATGGACAGCAATGCTACTATGGGAAGGCTGGTAAGATTGAGTCAATGCAAAGTGTTCATGTTAAACTGATTTTCAGCAATAACCTGCTCTTGTAACTCATTCCAGTGACTGTCCAGTGTATAAGAGATGGTCAGTTTGTGGTAGTGGTGGCTAGAGATGTTACGCTGCCTCGACTGAGCCTGGATTCTGTCCGTCTCTTGGGTGGAAGTGACCCATCTTGCAGTCCTGTGGGATCCACACCTTTCTTTGCTATATACCAGTTCCCTGTCACTGCATGTGGCACGAGCATGATTGTGAGTAGCTGCTTGTGTTTTTTTTCTGTGTAGCTTAGGATGGACTGGATGCCAACAGTGTTACTATTTGCAGGAGGACAGTGGATATGTGGTGTATGAAAACCGAATGATCTCCTCGTATGAAGTGGGTATTGGACCACTTGGTTCCATCACAAGGGACAGCCATTTTGAGTAGGTGACCTATGCTTTATCATAAATGTTAATCATTGACAACTGCTACAAGCTCATGGTTTGTCCAGGCTTCTCTTCCAGTGTAGGTACTCTGCTACTTCTGTGGAAGCTCTGGTTGTGGAGGTCAACAGTGTTCCTCCACCTCCACCAGTAGCTGCTCCTGGACCCCTCAGGGTTGAGCTTAGACTGGCAAATGGTCAATGTGTCACTAAAGGCTGTGCAGAAGGTAAGTGTTTGTCCCAAGTATAACTAACGCCTCTCATACTCCAGGTTGCAGCAGTTTAGTTTAACACTGTATCCTCAGGGGATGAGGTGTGCACATCCTACTACAGTGGTGCTGATTATCCAATTACAAAAGTCCTGCAAGAACCTGTGTATGTTGAGGTGCGCATTTTGGAGAGGACCGACCCCAACATTGTCCTGATGCTGGGACATTGCTGGGCGACACAAACCCCCAGTCCACTCAGTCTACCCCAATGGGACCTTCTGGTTGATGGGTGAGTAAGGCCAGTCTTTATCCATGTGCAGTTAGGCTTTACTGAATGCCTCTTTGCCTTTCAGATGCCCTTACCAGGATGATCGTTACCTGACCACATTGGTTCCAATGGCTGGATCTTCTGGTCTTCAGTTACCAACCCATTACAAGCGCTTTGTTGTGAAGATGTTCACATTTGTAGATCCAGCATCACTGGCTCCTCTGCAGGAAACTGTATGCTCTGCAGCCTTACCTCAAGCCTTAATTTTAGTGCTTTTTATATTGAATTATATGGCTTAACCCTTTCCCCTCTGTTAGATCTTCATCCACTGTAGTACAGCGGTGTGCCATCCCTCTTCTGGCACCTGTGAGCAAAGCTGCACTAGGAAAAGTGAGTGCTTGCTGTACATTGACTTCAGGAATAACATTTTATTTAAATGCCTCATGCTTCTATCACTTTTTTTTTAGGAAGAGATGCCCACGTCAAGACCATCTCTAGTGGGCAAACTGTGGTGTCTAGTGGAGAAGTTATCCTGGTCATGTGAATTTAGTTTTTTAATAAACTTCCTGAAACTCCACATTAGTTTCTCTCTGGTATTGATTTCTGACTGGAGTTGGATGTTTCGTGATTGTTCTCAGTTTGATTTATAGGGCTGCACTATTAAACACTTTTTATTTTGTGCAATGAGGTTTTAGACTTGAACTAAATGGGCCAAGCTTCTACCCAAACCATTTAACTAAACTATTTGCTAAGCTCTAGTTGCTATATTGGGGCCCATCAAATTAAGAGTTGTATAACTTCTGATTGTGGCTTTACGTTTGACTTTATGGCTGGACTAACATAACTGCACGTATTGATACTCAAGCATACCCAAGCCCCTGTAAGGTCACTTGATGGCCTTCCGAAGGTCAAATCTGGCTTTCCTGTACAAATCAGGGTCCCCAGAGTTAAAGGCGGCAGCCCGGGCTCTTAGGTTATTCCGTACCCCAGCATCAACCCAGGGCTTCTGATTGGGAAAGGACCGAACAGACTTCTTAGGAACGATGTCCTCAATGCAGTGATGGATAAAGCTGGAAACAGTATCTGTATATTCGTTAATGTTCCCATCTGCTGCCTCTCTAAACATCAGCCAGTCAGTGGTCTCAAAACAATCCTGGACAATCGCAACACTCTCATCACTCCATTTTTAAACACATTTTTAAAACTCATCTTTGATTACCAAAATGACATATTGAAAAAAATGTTCCTTGGAAAATTTCTTCACGGCTTAAAACTGCTTGAATGTAACTACACTGCTGCCTCATTTAGTATACGTGGTTCTACGAATATGCAACAATTAGCCCCGCCTCCATTCACTCACACCAGTTCAGAAATCCACAAGTTGACGTGTTTTAACGGTTTAGAGAAATAATGCTTTTGAACTTTTTCATTGTGAAATCTATTATTTGCATTTGTCCCAATGGAGACAAAGGTGATGGCAGCAGGTAAAATAGTTCCATAATGTTTAGTTGACGAGAAAAACTTTGGATGGAGCCTATCCTCCTCTGACAAGACAATAAATGTGCATTTCAATAAATTTGGTATATATTATCGCCTTATAATTTCAGGGCTAGGGTTAGGTTGGTTGGTTAATATTACAGCTAGAACATGACGGCTGCACAAATAGATTTTTAAATGCCAGTCACAGTTTTTATTATATTTATTACTGTAGTATTGCAATTTCAGGGATGAAAAAATAATAATACAGATATAACTGAAATGCGGGACACTATTTATGTATTGAGGGACGCACCAATTTCGGGACTGTCACCCTAAGTTGTCGTCTGCCCACGAAAACTCAAAGAAAAAACGTTTCCATTTTTAGTACGTCGTTGTTGTGTAAACATACCCTAAATATACAGGCCTTTTGCCATGAAAACCGCAAGATGTGTAAAAAAAAAAAAAAAAAAAAATCCTGAATAGCCAAACCATCAAATAGCCTATAAAATTCAGCTAATGAAGGAGAAAACAAAGGCTGACTTCAGAATGAAATAAACTGTACTAGCATACTATTCAGAATTCAGCTCAATATGTGCTTTTGTGTATGTTCAAAAAGTGTGGAAACAATACAAAAATTATAATACTTGTAAGAACCAATAGAATCACGCATTGCATAGACTCCCACTCATGCAAGTCTGGAGAATCATGACTGTTAATGAAGAGGGAGGGATTATCATTAATCAGCCAAAGTCTGTATGGTACAAAAAAAACAAAGGGCAGTATCTCAGCAGTGTGACTAGCTGTTGAATAATGGCAGGAAGTTGGTGTGCTCTTCAGTCTCTGGCACTTTGTGTTTGGCTCTTTGCGTTCAGTCATGCTGTTCCACAGTGGAGTAATCTGCCCCAGAATCCTCAAACTCTAATGTTCCAGCAAACTGACCAGCGGTTTCAACAGCAAGCTAGTCAACAGTTTCCTCAGTCAGTTCAACAGCAAGCTAGTCAACAATTTTCTCGGCCAGTTCAGCATCAAGCTAGTCAACAGTTTCCTCAGTCAGTTCTACAGCAAGCTAGTCAACAGTTTCCTCGGCCAGTTCAACAGCAAGCTAGTCAGCAATTTTCTCGGCCAGTTCAGCAACAAACTAGTCAACAGTTTCCTCAGTCAGTTCAACAGCAAGCTAGTCAACAGTTTCCTCAGTCAGTTCAACAGCAAGCTAGTCAACAGTTTCCTCAGTCAGTTCAACAGCAAGCTAGTCAACAGTTTCCTCAGTCAGTTCTACAGCAAGCTAGTCAACAGTTTCCTCAGTCAGTTCTACAGCAAGCTAGTCAACAGTTTCCTCAGTTTCAGCCTAAGCAGCCAGTGGCACAGGCAGAGCCTCTTGACAAATGTGCTGTAGCTGATTATGAGCAGATCCAATGTGGACCACCTGGTATCAGTGGTGCTGAGTGTGCAGCTATCAACTGCTGCTTTAATGGACAGCAATGCTACTATGGGAAGGCTGGTAAGATTGAGTCAATGCAAAGTGTTCATGTTAAACTGATTTTCATCAATAACCTGCTCTTGTAACTCATTCCAGTGACTGTCCAGTGTATAAGAGATGGTCAGTTTGTGGTAGTGGTGGCTAGAGATGTTACGCTGCCTCGACTGAGCCTGGATTCTGTCCGTCTCTTGGGTGGAAGTGACCCATCTTGCAGTCCTGTGGGATCCACACCTTTCTTTGCTATATACCAGTTCCCTGTCACTGCATGTGGCACGAGCATGATTGTGAGTAGCTGCTTGTGTTTTTTTTCTGTGTAGCTTAGGATGGACTGGATGCCAACAGTGTTACTATTTGCAGGAGGACAGTGGATATGTGGTGTATGAAAACCGAATGATCTCCTCGTATGAAGTGGGTATTGGACCACTTGGTTCCATCACAAGGGACAGCCATTTTGAGTAGGTGACCTATGCTTTATCATAAATGTTAATAATTGACAACTGCTACAAGCTCATGGTTTGTCCAGGCTTCTCTTCCAGTGTAGGTACTCTGCTACTTCTGTGGAAGCTCTGGTTGTGGAGGTCAACAGTGTTCCTCCACCTCCACCAGTAGCTGCTCCTGGACCCCTCAGGGTTGAGCTTAGACTGGCAAATGGTCAATGTGTCACTAAAGGCTGTGCAGAAGGTAAGTGTTTGTCCCAAGTATAACTAACGCCTCTCATACTCCAGGGGCCTGTACCATGAAGGTAGCTGAACAAACTCAGAGTTACAGGATTAGTTTTGAGTTGACAAAACCAAACCGATGCAATCAGGCTTTATTGGTACCATGATGCAGCTCATCAACTTTCTCTGTCAACTCAGGCTTTGATCTTAAGTTATGATTACTCCACGAGCGCGTGCACATACCAAAGTGACGTTGGCACCGAACAACCAATCGCGTTCGATATGGATAGAGCGAGAGCGATATATTTTTTCCGCGGAGGAGCAAGAGATAATCATTCAGTTACAATTAATTTAAATATGTATTACAAGCTCGAAACAATACTCTGCTGCCAAAGCAAGAAAAGACTGTTGAAAGATTGCTGATTGTGTTAATGTGTAAGCTAAACAAATACGTTCTATATTCATGTAAAATTATGTATAGGCTATGAATGTATGTGTGTGTGAAATATAGCCTATATTTTTATAATATATAAAAAATGTGCATGTATATAATAAAGATTAATATTCATTGATTTTTAGATGCAACTCCAAACGTTCTTGGCAGCAGATAAAGACAAAATATAAAAATCTAATTCAAAGTAGTAAGTATTTACACACAACCTTTTATTATTTTTGTAAACATTTGATCACAAACACTTGTTTGAGGCAAACCGAAAAAAGAGTGAAATTCAGAAAACTGGTGGAGGGCCACTCCTCCAGAATACACTGAGTTGGCTCTGATAGGAATAAGGGACAGCCGATTATGGATGGGATTACAGGTGCTGTACAATCTGACCCTGTGCTGGCTCCTCTAAGCAAGTAACACTGGGTTATTAGGGTGGAGGAAATTATGAAGACACTCTGTCTGTGTTCTGAGACAGTTGCTGAGGTGAATGCAATGGGCTTTTTATTAAGGCAAACATTTGAATGTGTGGCATAAAACAGGGACTGGCCCTTACACATCTCAGCTAGACTGCAAGGAGCCTATGGAGCTAGACTGCACACTAAAGGAGCCTGACTGTGATCTGAAGAGGCTCCACATTTAATAAATAAATAAATTAGAGATCAAACAGCTGGATAAAACTGATCTCAGTATGTGAACTTATTTAACCAAGTAACACTTTACCATGAAAATTGATTAATGCAACTTCCTCTTGCTCTCTCTCGAAAACAGTTGAAATGTAGGATGCCAAAGGTCATCTCTAACTTCACTCTGTTTTACTGAGGGCCACATTGAAGCGGTTCTGTGGCCCTGTCTGAGGGTCATGATAGGCGGTTATTGTGTAGGTTGCAAATTAACAGTGTTTATACTGTACCAAATTTAACTTGCTTTCCTCAAATGACACAACACAGACTCGCAGAAAGTAGATCATTGTTATATCTGTTAATGTTAGCCTACTATTAATTTAAAGATTCATCTCACAGAAAATAATAATTTCACATGTTCACATCATCTCTACTTGAACATTACCTAAGGGTGAAAGGACTTTCTATTAACATAATCTGCCTCATGTTCTCTAGAAGTGGAGATTGCAACATGTGTGTCTATTGCTCCAATCACTCTAGGGAATCATATCATAAGATTAACCGAATAATAATAAAAAAGATTTAAAATAATTTTTAACATGTACTGTAGTACATTTGTGAAATTTTCTTTTTGAAAGAAAAAAAATTTGTTCATGTGATGTCACCCTATCAATATATCTTAGCTGCAATTTTATAAAAGCCCTCTTTTATGGACATGGTCGATATATGTCCGGGGAACATTATTAATGAAACTATTTATGTACTCCTGCAGAGCGAGGACCCCCTTGCGAATAGTTCGACAAACCCCCTAGGTTCTGTGCATCACCGATCGTGCAAGTATGTACCACTTGCAAAAAAACGCTAAACAATAACATTTGCGGTACAGTAATGAATTCGACGTGTTAAATTATTTATGCGCGGCTCAAGAAGTTCGCAAAGATAAGATATTCCTTCCGCAGAAAATCTGTATCTTTCATACAAACTTTCAGGAAAGGCAAGGGGATTTTGTCTGGCTAAAAACTCTTTCTCTACGATGCGCTCGTCTAACAATTTGTGCTGAGATGTCCACAGGATTTGAAAGAAAATGTAAAGCCATTGCAACAAAGAATTAGTTACGTCACCTATATGTTTCTTTGCTCACAGCTGATTGGTCAAACTTCAGTCTGAGATCTCGAATCCAGAACTTAACCTGCCCCGGAGCAGGCTAGCCGTGCAGCGTAAGATACCATGGCAACGAACACCGATTAAAGCCGAGCTGCTTTCATAGTACCTAAAACCCAGGGTTGGCGGAAACTAAGCTGAGACATAGCTGGCTAGCCACCTAAACCGGCTTCATGGTACAGGCCCCTGGTTGCAGCAGTTTAGTTTAACACTGTATCCTCAGGGGATGAGGCGTACACATCCTACTACAGTGGTGCTGATTATCCAATTACAAAAGTCCTGCGAGAACCTGTGTATGTTGAGGTGCGCATTTTGGAGAGGACCGACCCCAACATTGTCCTGATGCTGGGACATTGCTGGGCGACACAAACCCCCAGTCCACTCAGTCTACCCCAATGGGACCTTCTGGTTGATGGGTGAGTAAGGCCAGTCTTTATCCATGTGCTGTAAGGCTTTACTGAATGCCTCTTTGCCTTTCAGATGCCCTTACCAGGATGATCGATACCTGACCACATTGGTTCCAATGGCTGGATCTTCTGGTCTTCAGTTCCCAACCCATTACAAGCGCTTTGTTGTGAAGATGTTCACATTTGTAGATCCAGCATCACTGGCTCCTCTGCAGGAAACTGTATGCTCTGCAGCCTTACCTCAAGCCTTAATTTTAGTGCTTTTTATATTGAATTATATGGCTTAACCCTTTCCCCTCTGTTAGATCTTCATCCACTGTAGTACAGCGGTGTGCCATCCCTCTTCTGGCACCTGTGAGCAAAGCTGCACTAGGAAAAGTGAGTGCTTGCTGTAAATTGACTTCAGGAATAACATTTTATTTAAATGCCTCATGCTTCTATCACTTTTTTTTTTAGGAAGAGATGCGCACGTCAAGACCATCTCTAGTGGGCAAACTGTGGTGTCTAGTGGAGAAGTTATCCTGGTCATGTGAATTTAGTTTTTTAATAAACTTCCTGAAACTCCACATTAGTTTCTCTCTGGTATTGATTTCTGACTGGAGTTGGATGTTTCGTGATTGTTCTCAGTTTGATTAATAGGGCTGCACTATTAAACCCTTTTTATTTTGTGCAATGAGGTTTTAGACTTGAACTAAATGGGCCAAGCTTCTACCCAAACCATTTAACTAAACTATTTGCTAAGCTCTAGTTGCTATATTGGGGCCCATCAAATTAAGGGTTGTGTAACTTCTGATTGTGGCTTTACGTTTGACTTTATGGCTGGACTAACATAACTGCACGTATTGATACTCAAGCATACCCAAGCCCCTGTAAGGTCACTTGATGGCCTTCCGAAGGTCAAATCTGGCTTTCCTGTACAAATCAGGGTCCCCGGAGTTAAAGGCGGCAGCCCAGGCTCTTAGGTTATTCCGTACCCCAGCATCAACCCAGGGCTTCTGATTGGGAAAGGACCGAACAGACTTCTTAGGAACGATGTCCTTAATGCAGTGATGGATAAAGCTGGAAACAGTATCTGTATATTCGTTAATGTTCCCATCTGCTGCCTCTCTAAACATCAGCCAGTCAGTGGTCTCAAAACAATCCTGGACAATCGCAACACTCATCACTACATTTTTAAACACATTTTTAAAACTCATCTTTGATTACCAAAATGACGTATTTAAAAAAATGTTCCTTGGAAAATTTCTTCACGGCTTAAAACTGCTTGAATGTAACTACACTGTTGCCTCATTTAGTATACGTGGTTCTATGAATATGCAACAATTAGCCCCGCCTCCATTCACTCACACCAGTTCAGAAATCCACAAGTTGACGTGTTTTAACGGTTTAGAGAAATAATGCTTTTGAACTTTTTCATTGTGAAATCTATTATTTGCATTTGTCCCAATGGAGACAAAGGTGATGGCAGCAGGTAAAATAGTTCCATAATATGTTTAGTTATCGAGAAAAACTTTGGATGGAGCCTATCCTCCTCTGACAAGACAATAAATGTGCATTTCAATAAATTTGGGATATATTATCGCCTTATAATTTCAGGGCTAGGGTTAGGTTGGTTGGTTAATATGACAGCTAGAACATGACGGCTGCACAAATAGATTTTTAAATGCCAGTCACAGTTTTTATTATATTTATTACTGTAGTATTGCAATTTCAGGGATGAAAAAATAATACAGACATAACTGAAATGCGGGACACTATTTATGTATTGAGGGACGCACCAATTTCGGGACTGTCACCATAAGTTGTCGTCTGCCCACGAAAACTCAAAGAAAAAACGTTTCCATTTTTAGTACGTCGTTGTTGTGTAAACATACCCTAAATATACAGGCCTTTTGCCACGAAAACCGCAAGATGTAAAAAAAAAAAAAAAAAAAAAAAAAAAAACCCAGAATAGCCAAACCATCAAATAGCCTATAAAATTCAGCTAATGAAGGAGAAAACAAAGGCTGACTTCAGAATGAAATAAACTGTACTAGCATACTATTCAGAATTCAGCTCAATATGTGCTTTTGTGTATGTTCAAAAAGTGTGGAAAGAATACATAAATTATAATACTTGTAAGAACCAATAGAATCACGCATTGCATAGACTCCCACTCATGCAAGTCTGGAGAATCATGACTGTTAATGAAGAGGGAGGGATTATCATTAATCAGCCAAAGTCTGTATGGTACAAAAAAACCAAAGGGCAGTATCTCAGCAGTGTGACTAGCTGTTGAACAATGGCAGGAAGTTGGTGTGCTCTTCAGTCTCTGGCACTTTGTGTTTGGCTCTTTGCGTTCAGTCATGCTGTTCCACAGTGGAGTAATCTGCCCCAGAATCCTCAATCTCTGATGTTCCAGCAAACTGACCAGCGGTTTCAACAGCAAGCTAGTCAACAGTTTCCTCAGTCAGTTCAACAGCAAGCTAGTCAACAATTTTCTCGGCCAGTTCAGCATCAAACTAGTCAACAGTTTCCTCAGTCAGTTCAACAGCAAGCTAGTCAACAATTTTCTCGGCCAGTTCAGCATCAAACTAGTCAACAGTTTCCTCAGTCAGTTCTACAGCAAGCTAGTCAACAGTTTCCTCGGCCAGTTCAACAGCAAGCTAGTCAGCAATTTTCTCGGCCAGTTCAGCAACAAACTAGTCAACAGTTTCCTCAGTCAGTTCAACAGCAAGCTAGTCAACAGTTTCTTCAGTCAGTTCAACAGCAAGCTAGTCAACAGTTTCCTCAGTCAGTTCAACAGCAAGCTAGTCAACAGTTTCCTCAGTCAGTTCAACAGCAAGCTAGTCAACAGTTTCCTCAGTCAGTTCAACCGCAAGCTAGTCAGCAGTTTTCTCAGTTTCAGCCTAAGCAGCCAGTGGCACAGGCAGAGCCTCTTGACAAATGTGCTGTAGCTGATTATGAGCAGATCCAATGTGGACCACCTGGTATTAGTGGTGCTGAGTGTGCAGCTATCAACTGCTGCTTTAATGGACAGCAATGCTACTATGGGAAGGCTGGTAAGATTGAGTCAATGCAAAGTGTTCATGTTAAACTGATTTTCATCAATAACCTGCTCTTGTAACTCATTCCAGTGACTGTCCAGTGTATAAGAGATGGTCAGTTTGTGGTAGTGGTGGCTAGAGATGTTACGCTGCCTCGACTGAGCCTGGATTCTGTCCGTCTCTTGGGTGGAAGTGACCCATCTTGCAGTCCTGTGGGATCCACACCTTTCTTTGCTATATACCAGTTCCCTGTCACTGCATGTGGCACAAGCATGATTGTGAGTAGCTGCTTGTGTTTTTTTTCTGTGTAGCTTAGGATGGACTGGATGCCAACAGTGTTACTATTTGCAGGAGGACAGTGGATATGTGGTGTATGAAAACCGAATGATCTCCTCGTATGAAGTGGGTATTGGACCACTTGGTTCCATCACAAGGGACAGCCATTTTGAGTAGGTGACCTATGCTTTATCATAAATGTTAATCATTGACAACTGCTACAAGCTCATGGTTTGTCCAGGCTTCTCTTCCAGTGTAGGTACTCTGCTACTTCTGCGGAAGCTCTGGTTGTGGAGGTCAACGGTGTTCCTCCACCTCCACCAGTAGCTGCTCCTGGACCCCTCAGGGTTGAGCTTAGACTGGCAAATGGTCAATGTGTCACTAAAGGCTGTGCAGAAGGTAAGTGTTTGTCCCAAGTATAACTAACGCCTCTCATACTCCAGGTTGCAGCAGTTTAGTTTAACACTGTATCCTCAGGGGATGAGGCGTACACATCCTACTACAGTGGTGCTGATTATCCAATTACAAAAGTCCTGCGAGAACCTGTGTATGTTGAGGTGCGCATTTTGGAGAGGACCGACCCCAACATTGTCCTGATGCTGGGACATTGCTGGGCGACACAAACCCCCAGTCCACTCAGTCTACCCCAATGGGACCTTCTGGTTGATGGGTGAGTAAGGCCAGTCTTAATCCATGTGCTGTCAGGCTTTACTGAATGCCTCTTTGCCTTTCAGATGCCCTTACCAGGATGATCGATACCTGACCACATTGGTTCCAATGGCTGGATCTTCTGGTCTTCAGTTCCCAACCCATTACAAGCGCTTTGTTGTGAAGATGTTCACATTTGTAGATCCAGCATCACTGGCTCCTCTGCAGGAAACTGTATGCTCTGCAGCCTTACCTCAAGCCTTAATTTTAGTGCTTTTTATATTGAATTATATGGCTTAACCCTTTCCCCTCTGTTAGATCTTCATCCACTGTAGTACAGCGGTGTGCCATCCCTCTTCTGGCACCTGTGAGCAAAGCTGCACTAGGAAAAGTGAGTGCTTGCTGTAAATTGACTTCAGGAATAACATTTTATTTAAATGCCTCATGCTTCTATCACTTTTTTTTTTAGGAAGAGATGCGCACGTCAAGACCATCTCTAGTGGGCAAACTGTGGTGTCTAGTGGAGAAGTTATCCTGGTCATGTGAATTTAGTTTTTTAATAAACTTCCTGAAACTCCACATTAGTTTCTCTCTGGTATTGATTTCTGACTGGAGTTGGATGTTTCGTGATTGTTCTCAGTTTGATTAATAGGGCTGCACTATTAAACCCTTTTTATTTTGTGCAATGAGGTTTTAGACTTGAACTAAATGGGCCAAGCTTCTACCCAAACCATTTAACTAAACTATTTGCTAAGCTCTAGTTGCTATATTGGGGCCCATCAAATTAAGGGTTGTGTAACTTCTGATTGTGGCTTTACGTTTGACTTTATGGCTGGACTAACATAACTGCACGTATTGATACTCAAGCATACCCAAGCCCCTGTAAGGTCACTTGATGGCCTTCCGAAGGTCAAATCTGGCTTTCCTGTACAAATCAGGGTCCCCAGAGTTAAAGGCGGCAGCCCGGGCTCTTAGGTTATTCCGTACCCCAGCATCAACCCAGGGCTTCTGATTGGGAAAGGACCGAACAGACTTAGGAACGATGTCCTCAATGCAGTGATGGATAAAGCTGGAAACAGTATCTGTATATTCGTTAATGTTCCCATCTGCTGCCTCTCTAAACATCAGCCAGTCAGTGGTCTCAAAACAATCCTGGACAATCGCAACACTCTCATCACTCCATTTTTAAACACATTTTTAAAACTCGTCTTTGATTACCAAAATGACGTATTTAAAAAAATGTTCCTTGGAAAATCTTCACGGCTTAAAACTGCTTGAATGTAACTACACTGTTGCCTCATTTAGTATACGTGGTTCTACGAATATGCAACAATGAGCCCCGCCTCCATTCACTCACACCAGTTCAGAAATCCACAAGTTGACGTGTTTTAACGGTTTAGAGAAATAATGCTTTTGAACTTTTTCATTGTGAAATCTATTATTTGCATTTGTCCCAATGGAGACAAAGGTGATGGCAGCAGGTAAAATAGTTCCATAATGTTTAGTTATCGAGAAAAACTTTGGATGGAGCCTATCCTCCTCTGACAAGACAATAAATGTGCATTTCAATAAATTTGGGATATATTATCGCCTTATAATTTCAGGGCTAGGGTTAGGTTGGTTGGTTAATATGACAGGTAGAACATGACGGCTGCACAAATAGATTTTTAAATGCCAGTCACAGTTTTTATTATATTTATTACTGTAGTATTGCAATTTCAGGGATGAAAAAATAATACAGACATAACTGAAATGCGGGACACTATTTATGTATTGAGGGACGCACCAATTTCGGGACTGTCACCATAAGTTGTCGTCTGCCCACGAAAACTCAAAGAAAAAACGTTTCCATTTTTAGTACGTCGTTGTTGAGTAAACATACCCTAAATATACAGGCCTTTTGCCACGAAAACCGCAAGATGTAAAAAAAAAAAAAAAAAAAAAAAATCCAGAATAGCCAAACCATCAAATAGCCTATAAAATTCAGCTAATGAAGGAGAAAACAAAGGCTGACTTCAGAATGAAATAAACTGTACTAGCATACTATTCAGAATTCAGCTCAATATGTGCTTTTGTGTATGTTCAAAAAGTGTGGAAAGAATACAAAAATTATAATACTTGTAAGAACCAATAGAATCACGCATTGCATAGACTCCCACTCATGCAAGTCTGGAGAATCATGACTGTTAATGAAGAGGGAGGGATTATCATTAATCACCCAAAGTCTGTATGGTACAAAAAAACCAAAGGGCAGTATCTCAGCAGTGTGACTAGCTGTTGAACAATGGCAGGACGTTGGTGTGCTCTTCAGTCTCTGGCACTTTGTGTTTGGCTCTTTGCGTTCAGTCATGCTGTTCCACAGTGGAGTAATCTGCCCCAGAATCCTCAAACTCTGATGTTCCAGCAAACTGACCAGCGGTTTCAACAGCAAGCTAGTCAACAGTTTCCTCAGTCAGTTCAACAGCAAGCTAGTCAACAATTTTCTCGGCCAGTTCAGCATCAAACTAGTCAACAGTTTCCTCAGTCAGTTCTACAGCAAGCTAGTCAACAGTTTCCTCGGCCAGTTCAACAGCAAGCTAGTCAGCAATTTTCTCGGCCAGTTCAGCAACAAACTAGTCAACAGTTTCCTCAGTCAGTTCAACAGCAAGCTAGTCAACAGTTTCCTCAGTCAGTTCAACAGCAAGCTAGTCAACAGTTTCCTCAGTCAGTTCAACAGCAAGCTAGTCAACAGTTTCCTCAGTCAGTTCTACAGCAAGCTAGTCAACAGTTTCCTCAGTCAGTTCAACAGCAAGCTAGTCAACAGTTTCCTCAGTCAGTTCAACCGCAAGCTAGTCAGCAGTTTTCTCAGTTTCAGCCTAAGCAGCCAGTGGCACAGGCAGAGCCTCTTGACAAATGTGCTGTAGCTGATTATGAGCAGATCCAATGTGGACCACCTGGTATTAGTGGTGCTGAGTGTGCAGCTATCAACTGCTGCTTTAATGGACAGCAATGCTACTATGGGAAGGCTGGTAAGATTGAGTCAATGCAAAGTGTTCATGTTAAACTGATTTTCATCAATAACCTGCTCTTGTAACTCATTCCAGTGACTGTCCAGTGTATAAGAGATGGTCAGTTTGTGGTAGTGGTGGCTAGAGATGTTACGCTGCCTCGACTGAGCCTGGATTCTGTCCGTCTCTTGGGTGGAAGTGACCCATCTTGCAGTCCTGTGGGATCCACACCTTTCTTTGCTATATACCAGTTCCCTGTCACTGCATGTGGCACGAGCATGATTGTGAGTAGCTGCTTGTGTTTTTTTTCTGTGTAGCTTAGGATGGACTGGATGCCAACAGTGTTACTATTTGCAGGAGGACAGTGGATATGTGGTGTATGAAAACCGAATGATCTCCTCGTATGAAGTGGGTATTGGACCACTTGGTTCCATCACAAGGGACAGCCATTTTGAGTAGGTGACCTATGCTTTATCATAAATGTTAATCATTGATAACTGCTACAAGCTCATGGTTTGTCCAGGCTTCTCTTCCAGTGTAGGTACTCTGCTACTTCTGTGGAAGCTCTGGTTGTGGAGGTCAACAGTGTTCCTCCACCTCCACCAGTAGCTGCTCCTGGACCCCTCAGGGTTGAGCTTAGACTGGCAAATGGTCAATGTGTCACTAAAGGCTGTGCAGAAGGTAAGTGTTTGTCCCAAGTATAACTAACGCCTCTCATACTCCAGGTTGCAGCAGTTTAGTTTAACACTGTATCCTCAGGGGATGAGGCGTACACATCCTACTACAGTGGTGCTGATTATCCAATTACAAAAGTCCTGCGAGAACCTGTGTATGTTGAGGTGCGCATTTTGGAGAGGACCGACCCCAACATTGTCCTGATGCTGGGACATTGCTGGGCGACACAAACCCCCAGTCCACTCAGTCTACCCCAATGGGACCTTCTGGTTGATGGGTGAGTAAGGCCAGTCTTAATCCATGTGCTGTCAGGCTTTACTGAATGCCTCTTTGCCTTTCAGATGCCCTTACCAGGATGATCGTTACCTGACCACATTGGTTCCAATGGCTGGATCTTCTGGTCTTCAGTTCCCAACCCATTACAAGCGCTTTGTTGTGAAGATGTTCACATTTGTAGATCCAGCATCACTGGCTCCTCTGCAGGAAACTGTATGCTCTGCAGCCTTACCTCAAGCCTTAATTTTAGTGCTTTTTATATTGAATTATATGGCTTAACCCTTTCCCCTCTGTTAGATCTTCATCCACTGTAGTACAGCGGTGTGCCATCCCTCTTCTGGCACCTGTGAGCAAAGCTGCACTAGGAAAAGTGAGTGCTTGCTGTAAATTGACTTCAGGAATAACATTTTATTTAAATGCCTCATGCTTCTATCACTTTTTTTTTTAGGAAGAGATGCGCACGTCAAGACCATCTCTAGTGGGCAAACTGTGGTGTCTAGTGGAGAAGTTATCCTGGTCATGTGAATTTAGTTTTTTAATAAACTTCCTGAAACTCCACATTAGTTTCTCTCTGGTATTGATTTCTGACTGGAGTTGGATGTTTCGTGATTGTTCTCAGTTTGATTAATAGGGCTGCACTATTAAACCCTTTTTATTTTGTGCAATGAGGTTTTAGACTTGAACTAAATGGGCCAAGCTTCTACCCAAACCATTTAACTAAACTATTTGCTAAGCTCTAGTTGCTATATTGGGGCCCATCAAATTAAGGGTTGTGTAACTTCTGATTGTGGCTTTACGTTTGACTTTATGGCTGGACTAACATAACTGCACGTATTGATACTCAAGCATACCCAAGCCCCTGTAAGGTCACTTGATGGCCTTCCGAAGGTCAAATCTGGCTTTCCTGTACAAATCAGGGTCCCCAGAGTTAAAGGCGGCAGCCCGGGCTCTTAGGTTATTCCGTACCCCAGCATCAACCCAGGGCTTCTGATTGGGAAAGGACCGAACAGACTTAGGAACGATGTCCTCAATGCAGTGATGGATAAAGCTGGAAACAGTATCTGTATATTCGTTAATGTTCCCATCTGCTGCCTCTCTAAACATCAGCCAGTCAGTGGTCTCAAAACAATCCTGGACAATCGCAACACTCTCATCACTCCATTTTTAAACACATTTTTAAAACTCGTCTTTGATTACCAAAATGACGTATTTAAAAAAATGTTCCTTGGAAAATCTTCACGGCTTAAAACTGCTTGAATGTAACTACACTGTTGCCTCATTTAGTATACGTGGTTCTACGAATATGCAACAATGAGCCCCGCCTCCATTCACTCACACCAGTTCAGAAATCCACAAGTTGACGTGTTTTAACGGTTTAGAGAAATAATGCTTTTGAACTTTTTCATTGTGAAATCTATTATTTGCATTTGTCCCAATGGAGACAAAGGTGATGGCAGCAGGTAAAATAGTTCCATAATGTTTAGTTATCGAGAAAAACTTTGGATGGAGCCTATCCTCCTCTGACAAGACAATAAATGTGCATTTCAATAAATTTGGGATATATTATCGCCTTATAATTTCAGGGCTAGGGTTAGGTTGGTTGGTTAATATGACAGGTAGAACATGACGGCTGCACAAATAGATTTTTAAATGCCAGTCACAGTTTTTATTATATTTATTACTGTAGTATTGCAATTTCAGGGATGAAAAAATAATACAGACATAACTGAAATGCGGGACACTATTTATGTATTGAGGGACGCACCAATTTCGGGACTGTCACCATAAGTTGTCGTCTGCCCACGAAAACTCAGAGAAAAAACGTTTCCATTTTTAGTACGTCGTTGTTGAGTAAACATACCCTAAATATACAGGCCTTTTGCCACGAAAACCGCAAGATGTAAAAAAAAAAAAAAAAAAAAAAAAAATCCAGAATAGCCAAACCATCAAATAGCCTATAAAATTCAGCTAATGAAGGAGAAAACAAAGGCTGACTTCAGAATGAAATAAACTGTACTAGCATACTATTCAGAATTCAGCTCAATATGTGCTTTTGTGTATGTTCAAAAAGTGTGGAAAGAATACAAAAATTATAATACTTGTAAGAACCAATAGAATCACGCATTGCATAGACTCCCACTCATGCAAGTCTGGAGAATCATGACTGTTAATGAAGAGGGAGGGATTATCATTAATCACCCAAAGTCTGTATGGTACAAAAAAACCAAAGGGCAGTATCTCAGCAGTGTGACTAGCTGTTGAACAATGGCAGGACGTTGGTGTGCTCTTCAGTCTCTGGCACTTTGTGTTTGGCTCTTTGCGTTCAGTCATGCTGTTCCACAGTGGAGTAATCTGCCCCAGAATCCTCAAACTCTGATGTTCCAGCAAACTGACCAGCGGTTTCAACAGCAAGCTAGTCAACAGTTTCCTCAGTCAGTTCAACAGCAAGCTAGTCAACAATTTTCTCGGCCAGTTCAGCATCAAACTAGTCAACAGTTTCCTCAGTCAGTTCTACAGCAAGCTAGTCAACAGTTTCCTCGGCCAGTTCAACAGCAAGCTAGTCAGCAATTTTCTCGGCCAGTTCAGCAACAAACTAGTCAACAGTTTCCTCAGTCAGTTCAACAGCAAGCTAGTCAACAGTTTCCTCAGTCAGTTCAACAGCAAGCTAGTCAACAGTTTCCTCAGTCAGTTCAACAGCAAGCTAGTCAACAGTTTCCTCAGTCAGTTCTACAGCAAGCTAGTCAACAGTTTCCTCAGTCAGTTCAACAGCAAGCTAGTCAACAGTTTCCTCAGTCAGTTCAACCGCAAGCTAGTCAGCAGTTTTCTCAGTTTCAGCCTAAGCAGCCAGTGGCACAGGCAGAGCCTCTTGACAAATGTGCTGTAGCTGATTATGAGCAGATCCAATGTGGACCACCTGGTATTAGTGGTGCTGAGTGTGCAGCTATCAACTGCTGCTTTAATGGACAGCAATGCTACTATGGGAAGGCTGGTAAGATTGAGTCAATGCAAAGTGTTCATGTTAAACTGATTTTCATCAATAACCTGCTCTTGTAACTCATTCCAGTGACTGTCCAGTGTATAAGAGATGGTCAGTTTGTGGTAGTGGTGGCTAGAGATGTTACGCTGCCTCGACTGAGCCTGGATTCTGTCCGTCTCTTGGGTGGAAGTGACCCATCTTGCAGTCCTGTGGGATCCACACCTTTCTTTGCTATATACCAGTTCCCTGTCACTGCATGTGGCACGAGCATGATTGTGAGTAGCTGCTTGTGTTTTTTTTCTGTGTAGCTTAGGATGGACTGGATGCCAACAGTGTTACTATTTGCAGGAGGACAGTGGATATGTGGTGTATGAAAACCGAATGATCTCCTCGTATGAAGTGGGTATTGGACCACTTGGTTCCATCACAAGGGACAGCCATTTTGAGTAGGTGACCTATGCTTTATCATAAATGTTAATCATTGATAACTGCTACAAGCTCATGGTTTGTCCAGGCTTCTCTTCCAGTGTAGGTACTCTGCTACTTCTGTGGAAGCTCTGGTTGTGGAGGTCAACAGTGTTCCTCCACCTCCACCAGTAGCTGCTCCTGGACCCCTCAGGGTTGAGCTTAGACTGGCAAATGGTCAATGTGTCACTAAAGGCTGTGCAGAAGGTAAGTGTTTGTCCCAAGTATAACTAACGCCTCTCATACTCCAGGTTGCAGCAGTTTAGTTTAACACTGTATCCTCAGGGGATGAGGCGTACACATCCTACTACAGTGGTGCTGATTATCCAATTACAAAAGTCCTGCGAGAACCTGTGTATGTTGAGGTGCGCATTTTGGAGAGGACCGACCCCAACATTGTCCTGATGCTGGGACATTGCTGGGCGACACAAACCCCCAGTCCACTCAGTCTACCCCAATGGGACCTTCTGGTTGATGGGTGAGTAAGGCCAGTCTTAATCCATGTGCTGTCAGGCTTTACTGAATGCCTCTTTGCCTTTCAGATGCCCTTACCAGGATGATCGTTACCTGACCACATTGGTTCCAATGGCTGGATCTTCTGGTCTTCAGTTCCCAACCCATTACAAGCGCTTTGTTGTGAAGATGTTCACATTTGTAGATCCAGCATCACTGGCTCCTCTGCAGGAAACTGTATGCTCTGCAGCCTTACCTCAAGCCTTAATTTTAGTGCTTTTTATATTGAATTATATGGCTTAACCCTTTCCCCTCTGTTAGATCTTCATCCACTGTAGTACAGCGGTGTGCCATCCCTCTTCTGGCACCTGTGAGCAAAGCTGCACTAGGAAAAGTGAGTGCTTGCTGTAAATTGACTTCAGGAATAACATTTTATTTAAATGCCTCATGCTTCTATCACTTTTTTTTTTTAGGAAGAGATGCGCACGTCAAGACCATCTCTAGTGGGCAAACTGTGGTGTCTAGTGGAGAAGTTATCCTGGTCATGTGAATTTAGTTTTTTAATAAACTTCCTGAAACTCCACATTAGTTTCTCTCTGGTATTGATTTCTGACTGGAGTTGGATGTTTCGTGATTGTTCTCAGTTTGATTAATAGGGCTGCACTATTAAACCCTTTTTTATTTTGTGCAATGAGGTTTTAGACTTGAACTAAATGGGCCAAGCTTCTACCCAAACCATTTAACTAAACTATTTGCTAAGCTCTAGTTGCTATATTGGGGCCCATCAAATTAAGGGTTGTGTAACTTCTGATTGTGGCTTTACGTTTGACTTTATGGCTGGACTAACATAACTGCACGTATTGATACTCAAGCATACCCAAGCCCCTGTAAGGTCACTTGATGGCCTTCCGAAGGTCAAATCTGGCTTTCCTGTACAAATCAGGGTCCCCAGAGTTAAAGGCGGCAGCCCAGGCTCTTAGGTTATTCCGTACCCCAGCATCAACCCAGGGCTTCTGATTGGGAAAGGACCGAACAGACTTCTTAGGAACGATGTCCTCAATGCAGTGATGGATAAAGCTGGAAACAGTATCTGTATATTCGTTAATGTTCCCATCTGCTGCCTCTCTAAACATCAGCCAGTCAGTGGTCTCAAAACAATCCTGGACAATCGCAACACTCATCACTACATTTTTAAACACATTTTTAAAACTCATCTTTGATTACCAAAATGACGTATTTAAAAAAATGTTCCTTGGAAAATTTCTTCACGGCTTAAAACTGCTTGAATGTAACTACACTGTTGCCTCATTTAGTATACGTGGTTCTATGAATATGCAACAATTAGCCCCGCCTCCATTCACTCACACCAGTTCAGAAATCCACAAGTTGACGTGTTTTAACGGTTTAGAGAAATAATGCTTTTGAACTTTTTCATTGTGAAATCTATTATTTGCATTTGTCCCAATGGAGACAAAGGTGATGGCAGCAGGTAAAATAGTTCCATAATATGTTTAGTTATCGAGAAAAACTTTGGATGGAGCCTATCCTCCTCTGACAAGACAATAAATGTGCATTTCAATAAATTTGGGATATATTATCGCCTTATAATTTCAGCGCTAGGGTTAGGTTGGTTGGTTAATATGACAGCTAGAACATGACGGCTGCACAAATAGATTTTTAAATGCCAGTCACAGTTTTTATTATATTTATTACTGTAGTATTGCAATTTCAGGGATGAAAAAATAATACAGACATAACTGAAATGCGGGACACTATTTATGTATTGAGGGACGCACCAATTTCGGGACTGTCACCATAAGTTGTCGTCTGCCCACGAAAACTCAAAGAAAAAACGTTTCCATTTTTAGTACGTCGTTGTTGTGTAAACATACCCTAAATATACAGGCCTTTTGCCACGAAAACCGCAAGATGTAAAAAAAAAAAAAAAAAAAAAAAAAAACCCAGAATAGCCAAACCATCAAATAGCCTATAAAATTCAGAAAATGAAGGAGAAAACAAAGGCTGACTTCAGAATGAAATAAACTGTACTAGCATACTATTCAGAATTCAGCTCAATATGTGCTTTTGTGTATGTTCAAAAAGTGTGGAAAGAATACATAAATTATAATACTTGTAAGAACCAATAGAATCACGCATTGCATAGACTCCCACTCATGCAAGTCTGGAGAATCATGACTGTTAATGAAGAGGGATGGATTATCATTAATCAGCCAAAGTCTGTATGGTACAAAAAAACCAAAGGGCAGTATCTCAGCAGTGTGACTAGCTGTTGAACAATGGCAGGAAGTTGGTGTGCTCTTCAGTCTCTGGCACTTTGTGTTTGGCTCTTTGCGTTCAGTCATGCTGTTCCACAGTGGAGTAATCTGCCCCAGAATCCTCAATCTCTGATGTTCCAGCAAACTGACCAGCGGTTTCAACAGCAAGCTAGTCAACAGTTTCCTCAGTCAGTTCAACAGCAAGCTAGTCAACAATTTTCTCGGCCAGTTCAGCATCAAACTAGTCAACAGTTTCCTCAGCCAGTTCAACAGCAAGCTAGTCAACAATTTTCTCGGCCAGTTCAGCATCAAACTAGTCAACAGTTTCCTCAGTCAGTTCTACAGCAAGCTAGTCAACAGTTTCCTCGGCCAGTTCAACAGCAAGCTAGTCAGCAATTTTCTCGGCCAGTTCAGCAACAAACTAGTCAACAGTTTCCTCAGTCAGTTCAACAGCAAGCTAGTCAACAGTTTCCTCAGTCAGTTCAACAGCAAGCTAGTCAACAGTTTCCTCAGTCAGTTCAACAGCAAGCTAGTCAACAGTTTCCTCAGTCAGTTCTACAGCAAGCTAGTCAACAGTTTCCTCAGTCAGTTCAACAGCAAGCTAGTCAACAGTTTCCTCAGTCAGTTCTACAGCAAGCTAGTCAACAGTTTCCTCAGTCAGTTCAACAGCAAGCTAGTCAACAGTTTCCTCAGTCAGTTCAACCGCAAGCTAGTCAGCAGTTTTCTCAGTTTCAGCCTAAGCAGCCAGTGGCACAGGCAGAGCCTCTTGACAAATGTGCTGTAGCTGATTATGAGCAGATCCAATGTGGACCACCTGGTATTAGTGGTGCTGAGTGTGCAGCTATCAACTGCTGCTTTAATGGACAGCAATGCTATTATGGGAAGGCTGGTAAGATTGAGTCAATGCAAAGTGTTCATGTTAAACTGATTTTCATCAATAACCTGCTCTTGTAACTCATTCCAGTGACTGTCCAGTGTATAAGAGATGGTCAGTTTGTGGTAGTGGTGGCTAGAGATGTTACGCTGCCTCGACTGAGCCTGGATTCTGTCCGTCTCTTGGGTGGAAGTGACCCATCTTGCAGTCCTGTGGGATCCACACCTTTCTTTGCTATATACCAGTTCCCTGTCACTGCATGTGGCACGAGCATGATTGTGAGTAGCTGCTTGTGTTTTTTTTCTGTGTAGCTTAGGATGGACTGGATGCCAACAGTGTTACTATTTGCAGGAGGACAGTGGATATGTGGTGTATGAAAACCGAATGATCTCCTCGTATGAAGTGGGTATTGGACCACTTGGTTCCATCACAAGGGACAGCCATTTTGAGTAGGTGACCTATGCTTTATCATAAATGTTAATCATTGATAACTGCTACAAGCTCATGGTTTGTCCAGGCTTCTCTTCCAGTGTAGGTACTCTGCTACTTCTGTGGAAGCTCTGGTTGTGGAGGTCAACAGTGTTCCTCCACCTCCACCAGTAGCTGCTCCTGGACCCCTCAGGGTTGAGCTTAGACTGGCAAATGGTCAATGTGTCACTAAAGGCTGTGCAGAAGGTAAGTGTTTGTCCCAAGTATAACTAACGCCTCTCATACTCCAGGTTGCAGCAGTTTAGTTTAACACTGTATCCTCAGGGGATGAGGCGTACACATCCTACTACAGTGGTGCTGATTATCCAATTACAAAAGTCCTGCGAGAACCTGTGTATGTTGAGGTGCGCATTTTGGAGAGGACCGACCCCAACATTGTCCTGATGCTGGGACATTGCTGGGCGACACAAACCCCCAGTCCACTCAGTCTACCCCAATGGGACCTTCTGGTTGATGGGTGAGTAAGGCCAGTCTTTATCCATGTGCTGTTAGGCTTTACTGAATGCCTCTGCCTTTCAGATGCCCTTACCAGGATGATCGTTACCTGACCACATTGGTTCCAATGGCTGGATCTTCTGGTCTTCAGTTCCCAACCCATTACAAGCGCTTTGTTGTGAAGATGTTCACATTTGTAGATCCAGCATCACTGGCTCCTCTGCAGGAAACTGTATGCTCTGCAGCCTTACCTCAAGCCTTAATTTTAGTGCTTTTTATATTGAATTATATGGCTTAACCCTTTCCCCTCTGTTAGATCTTCATCCACTGTAGTACAGCGGTGTGCCATCCCTCTTCTGGCACCTGTGAGCAAAGCTGCACTAGGAAAAGTGAGTGCTTGCTGTAAATTGACTTCAGGAATAACATTTTATTTAAATGCCTCATGCTTCTATCACTTTTTTTTTAGGAAGAGATGCGCACGTCAAGACCATCTCTAGTGGGCAAACTGTGGTGTCTAGTGGAGAAGTTATCCTGGTCATGTGAATTTAGTTTTTTAATAAACTTCCTGAAACTCCACATTAGTTTCTCTCTGGTATTGATTTCTGACTGGAGTTGGATGTTTCGTGATTGTTCTCAGTTTGATTAATAGGGCTGCACTATTAAACCCTTTTTTATTTTGTGCAATGAGGTTTTAGACTTGAACTAAATGGGCCAAGCTTCTACCCAAACCATTTAACTAAACTATTTGCTAAGCTCTAGTTGCTATATTGGGGCCCATCAAATTAAGGGTTGTGTAACTTCTGATTGTGGCTTTACGTTTGACTTTATGGCTGGACTAACATAACTGCACGTATTGATACTCAAGCATACCCAAGCCCCTGTAAGGTCACTTGATGGCCTTCCGAAGGTCAAATCTGGCTTTCCTGTACAAATCAGGGTCCCCGGAGTTAAAGGCGGCAGCCCAGGCTCTTAGGTTATTCCGTACCCCAGCATCAACCCAGGGCTTCTGATTGTGAAAGGACCGAACAGACTTCTTAGGAACGATGTCCTCAATGCAGTGATGGATAAAGCTGGAAACAGTATCTGTATATTCGTTAATGTTCCCATCTGCTGCCTCTCTAAACATCAGCCAGTCAGTGGTCTCAAAACAATCCTGGACAATCGCAACACTCATCACTACATTTTTAAACACATTTTTAAAACTCATCTTTGATTACCAAAATGACGTATTTAAAAAAATGTTCCTTGGAAAATTTCTTCACGGCTTAAAACTGCATGAATGTAACTACACTGTTGCCTCATTTAGTATACGTGGTTCTATGAATATGCAACAATTAGCCCCGCCTCCATTCACTCACACCAGTTCAGAAATCCACAAGTTGACGTGTTTTAACGGTTTAGAGAAATAATGCTTTTGAACTTTTTCATTGTGAAATCTATTATTTGCATTTGTCCCAATGGAGACAAAGGTGATGGCAGCAGGTAAAATAGTTCCATAATATGTTTAGTTATCGAGAAAAACTTTGGATGGAGCCTATCCTCCTCTGACAAGACAATAAATGTGCATTTCAATAAATTTGGGATATATTATCGCCTTATAATTTCAGGGCTAGGGTTAGGTTGGTTGGTTAATATGACAGCTAGAACATGACGGCTGCACAAATAGATTTTTAAATGCCAGTCACAGTTTTTATTATTTATTACTGTAGTATTGCAATTTCAGGGATGAAAAAATAATACAGACATAACTGAAATGCGGGACACTATTTATGTATTGAGGGACGCACCAATTTCGGGACTGTCACCATAAGTTGTCGTCTGCCCACGAAAACTCAAAGAAAAAACGTTTCCATTTTTAGTACGTCGTTGTTGTGTAAACATACCCTAAATATACAGGCCTTTTGCCACGAAAACCGCAAGATGTAAAAAAAAAAAAAAAAAAAAAAAAAAAAAAACCCAGAATAGCCAAACCATCAAATAGCCTATAAAATTCAGCTAATGAAGGAGAAAACAAAGGCTGACTTCAGAATGAAATAAACTGTACTAGCATACTATTCAGAATTCAGCTCAATATGTGCTTTTGTGTATGTTCAAAAAGTGTGGAAAGAATACATAAATTATAATACTTGTAAGAACCAATAGAATCACGCATTGCATAGACTCCCACTCATGCAAGTCTGGAGAATCATGACTGTTAATGAAGAGGGAGGGATTATCATTAATCAGCCAAAGTCTGTATGGTACAAAAAAACCAAAGAGCAGTATCTCAGCAGTGTGACTAGCTGTTGAACAATGGCAGGAAGTTGGTGTGCTCTTCAGTCTCTGGCACTTTGTGTTTGGCTCTTTGCGTTCAGTCATGCTGTTCCACAGTGGAGTAATCTGCCCCAGAATCCTCAATCTCTGATGTTCCAGCAAACTGACCAGCGGTTTCAACAGCAAGCTAGTCAACAGTTTCCTCAGTCAGTTCAACAGCAAGCTAGTCAACAATTTTCTCGGCCAGTTCAGCATCAAACTAGTCAACAGTTTCCTCAGTCAGTTCAACAGCAAGCTAGTCAACAATTTTCTCGGCCAGTTCAGCATCAAACTAGTCAACAGTTTCCTCAGTCAGTTCTACAGCAAGCTAGTCAACAGTTTCCTCGGCCAGTTCAGCAACAAACTAGTCAACAGTTTCCTCAGTCAGTTCAACAGCAAGCTAGTCAACAGTTTCCTCAGTCAGTTCAACAGCAAGCTAGTCAACAGTTTCCTCAGTCAGTTCAACAGCAAGCTAGTCAACAGTTTCCTCAGTCAGTTCAACAGCAAGCTAGTCAACAGTTTCCTCAGTCAGTTCAACCGCAAGCTAGTCAGCAGTTTTCTCAGTTTCAGCCTAAGCAGCCAGTGGCACAGGCAGAGCCTCTTGACAAATGTGCTGTAGCTGATTATGAGCAGATCCAATGTGGACCACCTGGTATTAGTGGTGCTGAGTGTGCAGCTATCAACTGCTGCTTTAATGGACAGCAATGCTACTATGGGAAGGCTGGTAAGATTGAGTCAATGCAAAGTGTTCATGTTAAACTGATTTTCATCAATAACCTGCTCTTGTAACTCATTCCAGTGACTGTCCAGTGTATAAGAGATGGTCAGTTTGTGGTAGTGGTGGCTAGAGATGTTACGCTGCCTCGACTGAGCCTGGATTCTGTCCGTGTCTTGGGTGGAAGTGACCCATCTTGCAGTCCTGTGGGATCCACACCTTTCTTTGCTATATACCAGTTCCCTGTCACTGCATGTGGCACGAGCATGATTGTGAGTAGCTGCTTGTGTTTTTTTTCCTGTGTAGCTTAGGATGGACTGGATGCCAACAGTGTTACTATTTGCAGGAGGACAGTGGATATGTGGTGTATGAAAACCGAATGGTCTCCTCGTATGAAGTGGGTATTGGACCACTTGGTTCCATCACAAGGGACAGCCATTTTGAGTAGGTGACCTATGCTTTATCATAAATGTTAATCATTGACAACTGCTACAAGCTCATGGTTTGTCCAGGCTTCTCTTCCAGTGTAGGTACTCTGCTACTTCTGTGGAAGCTCTGGTTGTGGAGGTCAACGGTGTTCCTCCACCTCCACCAGTAGCTGCTCCTGGACCCCTCAGGGTTGAGCTTAGACTGGCAAATGGTCAATGTGTCACTAAAGGCTGTGCAGAAGGTAAGTGTTTGTCCCAAGTATAACTAACGCCTCTCATACTCCAGGTTGCAGCAGTTTAGTTTAACACTGTATCCTCAGGGGATGAGGCGTACACATCCTACTACAGTGGTGCTGATTATCCAATTACAAAAGTCCTGCGAGAACCTGTGTATGTTGAGGTGCGCATTTTGGAGAGGACCGACCCCAACATTGTCCTGATGCTGGGACATTGCTGGGCGACACAAACCCCCAGTCCACTCGGTCTACCCCAATGGGACCTTCTGGTTGATGGGTGAGTAAGGCCAGTCTTTATCCATGTGCTGTTAGGCTTTTCTGAATGCCTCTTTGCCTTTCAGATGCCCTTACCAGGATGATCGTTACCTGACCACATTGGTTCCAATGGCTGGATCTTCTGGTCTTCAGTTCCCAACCCATTACAAGCGCTTTGTTGTGAAGATGTTCACATTTGTAGATCCAGCATCACTGGCTCCTCTGCAGGAAACTGTATGCTCTGCAGCCTTACCTCAAGCCTTAATTGTAGTGCTTTTTATATTGAATTATATGGCTTAACCCTTTCCCCTCTGTTAGATCTTCATCCACTGTAGTACAGCAGTGTGCCATCCCTCTTCTGGCACCTGTGAGCAAAGCTGCACTAGGAAAAGTGAGTGCTTGCTGTACATTGACTTCAGGAACAACATTTTATTTAAATGCCTCATGCTTCTATCACTTTTTTTTTAGGAAGAGATGCGCACGTCAAGACCATCTCTAGTGGGCAAACTGTGGTGTCTAGTGGAGAAGTTATCCTGGTCATGTGAATTTAGTTTTTTAATAAACTTCCTGAAACTCAACATTAGTTTCTCTCTGGTATTGATTTCTGACTGGAGTTGGATGTTTCGTGATTGTTCTCAGTTTGATTTATAGGGCTGCATTACTAAACACTTTTTATTTTGTGCAAAGAGGTTTTAGACTTGACCTAAATGGGCCAAGCTTCTACCCAAACCATTTAACTTTAACTATTTGCTAGGCTCTAGTTGCTATATTGGGGCCCCTCACATTAAGGGTTGTGTAACTTCTGATTGTGGCTTTACGTTTGACTTTATGGCTGGACTAACATAACTGCACGTATTGATACTCAAGCGTGCCCAAGCCCCTGTAAGGTCACTTGTTGGCTTTTTTTTTTTTCTTCAGTCATGCAAGTATAGCATTATCTGGAATAAAATATGCATCAACCTGTACTTTTCCTTTTATCCCAAGTTTATTATTTTTTTTTCATTTTTTTTTTCAGGATAGTCCTAGTAATGTTTGAGAAGTAGACTGCTTTAATATCATTAATTATCTTTGTCATTAGGATACATACCAAAAACTTTTAAGCCGGTCTTTAATTAAACTGCTTGTTAAAAAAACGCAACTTGACCCTACAGAATTTGTCGATTACAGGCCGACCTCAAATCTACCTGTCAAAGATACTAGAAAAAGCAGTTTCCTCACAACTGTTCCTATTTAGAAAGAAATGATATCTGCGAGGATTTTCAGTCCGGATTTAAACCATACCATAGTACCGAGACAGCTCTCGTTAGTCAAAGGATTTGTTCTTATCTTCCGATCGTGGTTGTATCACTCTATTAGTGTTACTCGATCTTACCTATTTGGCACCAAATCTTTGGAACAGTCTTCCTAACATTGTCTGGGAAGCAGACACACTCTGTCAGTTTAAAGCTAGATTAAAGACACATCTCTTTGGCCTAGCATTCACATAACACATAGACTTCTATAATTACATGTTAGGATGCATAGATTATGTCAGCCGGAACTGGGAACACTTCCCGTAAATCCTTCCCTTCCTTGTACCTCTGTACAGATAAAATGTTGTCGGGATAATTCCGTTTCATGTGGTTATGCGGAAGCAATAAAAATGTCAGTATTATAAAGGTTTCAAGGCTTAGGAACTTATTTCATGGTTTGCGTTCTCAAGACACCAGGCACTGTTTTGAGTGGCTGGATCGCATTGGGGTTTTCTGTTAGAACGGTGTTGTGTTATCGGACCCTAAGGTAATAACTAATGATCTTTGCGACGGAAGTGAATCAATCAAAACTAACTTTAGCTGGACAATAACTTATTCTAGAGATGCTGTAAAGCCAAAACAATATCTGTTACTTTCATTTCCTAGTATCACTGTAAAGCTGCTTTGAAACAATCTATATTGTGAAAAGCGCTATATAAATGAAGGTGACTTGACTTTACAAAATAGGAAACAAAAACAAGAATAACTAATGGAAGCACATGAAAGTTAAACCCTTGTTAAGTAAGGTATAATGTTGTAAGGATCACCCATTGGCCCAACGACGGAATCCAACGGGGTGGGCGAAGGGATAATGCGTGTATATCTTTCCAGCGCTCCAGTGAAGTTCACTTAATTTATTAGAATTTAGTTTGAATATTACTTTAGCTCTACGCTTAATCTGACTCCAGTTTCAAGTGATAATCAAATTTAGATTGTGTTTCTTATTAGAAAATAGTCATAAATATTGATTATGAATTAATTTAGATCTTTGGTTATTCAGAGTTTCTTATCTTTCATTTATTTATTCATTATGGACCCAATGCCGCACAGAGATCACGTCGGCCACGTCGTGTTTCTCACGGACACAAAACTTGTCAGTTCTGAAGTTAGTCAGAGGATGTAGGGTTAGCTAATACCTCTTAAGTCGGTTGCCTACTGCTCACTCATACAAAAGTGTAGTTGATTTTAGCCATTTCCATACAACTTGCTAAATCAGTAATAGACAGAAATCAAAAGGTCTTCAAGATGACGTGCCTACTGCTCCATTCATACATGCGCCTTTCGTTTGACCTATCCTGCAAGATTTGCGGTAGCACCAGCCTCCTATAATCTACTAAAATAATGATTTCAGAAAACTTCAGAATAAATCAAGATGTAACATTTATTTGTCAGGTATAAATGTATCATGCCAATTACACAAGTAATTAAAAGCCAATTCAGAAATAATAGATGCATGACATACATTTCTCAAAGATGACTCTAAAAGTAAGCAATGCATTCCTGACAGAGACACACAGCGGTGTGTGAGTGTTTTCCAACGGGAGAACACTGACACAGCACTGTATGGGGGTTTTCCTGGTTACAGGATCCCAAAGACAGCTCTGTTACCTAGCCTTAAATACCCAGACCAGAACAAAAGGGTTGTGCCAATATTTTCAGAGTTTGTTTTGGGTCAGTTCCTGTACCCCAGGGGTTAGCACCTGGTATCGGGGGAGTGGGGAGATATCTTGAAGAGACATCACCCAAAGAGGAACACAGGATTCTCCTAAGTTCTTAATCTTTCTAATATTACCAATGACTGCAATGAAATTAAGACCATTTTACCAATCGCACTGAGACATCTAAAATGATACCAAACATGAAAAGGAAAAACAATAGATTTACAAGATACATCATATGTGATATATAGGCATTCTTAGTGAACTTTTGGTGACTTGACTCAGGGGGAGAGGGGGATGCAGAGATAAGGGAAAAGTGTTTGGACAGGACAATGTCCTATGCTCTGTCTTTGCGATCTTCTGTCCAGGGTGCGTTTTATGGCTATATTGCAGGGTGAGTTTTATTTTAACAGGAAAATCAGTTCTTACAATGTATAGCGAGACGGTTGTTGAATACAACTCCGACAGGCTGATCTGGAGCCCGAGGCGAAGCGGAGCCTGAAGGGATTGTATTCGCTATAACAACCGCCTCGCTATACATTATCCCGCTTATTACATGGCTACCTACCATATAAATCAATAATTTGACACAAAATATTGATTTTAAAAGGAGTTTATTGATTTAAAAACGATTGTATTGCTTCCGTTAAAGAACACCGTGTCCAGAACAAAACTTATCAAGAAATAACACACCGCATAATGCGGTCCGCATTCTACATTAGAATTTAACCAAGCCATGTAATAATTCTCAATAAAAACGTATGTAGACGTCTGACAGAAATAAAGTCAGTCTGTGATAAGTGAAGCTGGTAATGCTGTTTGTGGAGTTGTTTATTCCTCCTCTGCTGAGATTTTCACAGATTTAATGTCTTCTTTTCTCTTCAGTGGATTTCATCTAAGGCTGTGTCTGGAGTAGTTCTTGTGTTTCTGCTCGTCTCTTTTTCTGTTCTTCTTTCCTTCAGTCTTTCCTTCAGTGATTCTGCTTGTTAACAGGCTTATTAAGGCTGAGATTACTCCATATTTAATATACACAGATTTTGTGGCTCAGATACGGTCCAGTTCTGGTTTATTTCTTTGCTCTTGTCTAACATGTGGCATTGCTATGGTCTGCTTGTGGCCCAGATCTGGCAAACAGGAGTGAGCCGCCCAAGAGCCGTCATTCCACTCTGCATGTGGGCCAGATCATCTTTACACGTGCCAGACGTGTGCCGGCACTTTTTTTTTTGCAATAATTCACAAGTTAAATAGCATTTAAGCATCTAAGCATATTTTTAAAACGAATGACTGATGGCATCAACAAACACAGGTAATTGTTTTGGGTAATGATTGCCATGACCAAAGCTTTGCTAGTAAGAGACATCTAAAATGATACCAAACATGAAAAGGAAAAACAATAGGAAGCAGCTTCTGGTTTATAATAATAATAATAATAATAAAAATAAGCTTTAAGTGAAATTATAACTTAAAGCAGTAAAATTATATATAAGCAGTAATGAGAAAAAGATATGCAGGTTCATGCTATTCCTTCTCCTATTATATCATACATCATTGTCTCCCTCTCCTGGTAGTAGTCTGTATTGCTGGACAAAATAACTTTCCCATATATATATATATATATATATATATATATATATATATATATATATATATATATATATATATATTATTTTTTTTCTCTCTCTCTCAAATCTGTATATGAAGCTTAATTTACACCTCAGATCACCATTACAGATAACTACAGATTCTAAGATTTGGTACACCCTATATTACTGAACATGATTATATGGTTGAATACTTGATTTTTATGATATTCTGGTAGTGAGTTTTGTTTACTCCATAGAGATTGTTTTCTTAGAGGTGTGTATACTGTAAGTAAGCAAGCAAGCACTAATAGAAAATATACAGGTAACAGGTTGTATTTCTCTTATTAGGAGAAAGTATAAATGGAGTAAAAAAAATAATATATATTTAGTGGGTTTTATCAGACAGGCTTGAGATCAAATGTAGCTGATGGAGAATGCGTTTTTTTTTTGTTTTTTTTTAGCTAATTGAATTTGACAAGAACTCCTCCAGTTCTGTATACAAAACATGTGCACAAGGATTCTTGTAAATTATCATCACTGTTTACAGTATGTTTATTATTAACTATATTTTCAGTCTCATCATTTCAAATGGCCATTTTAAACTATAGCTTTAACAAAGCACATCCTTTTTAAAATGTTACAGTATCAGCATAACATATTGTTGATCTTTTTTCTTTTTTTTAAATAGGATTTCTTTGCAAAGGAAAGACTTTTACTTCTTTAATAAACTGAATAATCCTTTGTCTTATTTCTTTTGTTCTCACACCATAAACAATTGGGTTAAAACAACTTGGAAAAAGTAAGTACATTGTGCTCACAAATACGCGACTACTAGTAGAAAAATTATTTCTTATTCTGTATGACATAAACGCAATCAGGGCAAAAATCAAACTGCATGTCATGACAATGATGTGAGTAATGCAGGTGTTTATGGCCTTCATGTGGGCCTTACCAGACTTAAACACAGAGACAAAAATCACAGCATAGGAAGCAGTAATGAGAAGAAAATCTGCAGTTGGTATAAGGAAAGCAGACAAAAGTCCTACCAAGTTATTAACAGATATATCTCCACATGCTAACTGAACCAGCGCCATGTGTTCACAAAAACAGTGATCGATGACATTTGTTACACAAAATGACAGTTTTCCAGCCAGAGAAACCATGGTGATATTCAGGAATCCATTTCTGATTAATGGAACAACAATAAACTTCAGAAAGTTAGGGATTTCCATGTATTTATGATAATGAAGAGGTTTGCATATTGCAAAGTAACGGTCCAGTGCCATCCAAAAAAGCAAAGTGGACTGAAATGATCCAACGTAATGAATGCAAAACATTTGTATCAAACAACCCGTTAGAGATATCTCACTCCAATTAAATAAAAAGCTAAGAAGCATGTTAGGCACAAAAAATATAGGCGAGATCAAGTCTACAACAGCCATTAAACCTATTAGTACATACATAGGAGAATGCAGAGACTTTTGACATATGATTAAATATATGAGAATAGAATTTGCCGTGATAGACAGAAGAAACATCAGAAAGAAAGGGATAAATAACAAAGGCCTCCATTCTCCTAGGCTGTAGAAACCGATCAGATTGAAGTCTGTGAATGAAATATTTTGTGCAGAAAGATTCTTCATGCTGTTCATAAAAAAAAGGAATTAATGCCTAAAGATAACAAATAAAACATTTGTCCATGTATGTCCAGTAGGCAGTGCTATACATTTGAGAGCAAATTCAGGAAATTCTACAGTATTGCTCACAATTATGTTATTCTGTGATTTCACTTTCACAATATGAATTAAAATGCCAAGTGAATGTGCTTTTCTCATCATCTATTATCATTATGAGAGGATTCGAATACAGTTAATTTTACCTTATTTGTGAGGCTTCTTTGTTGTACTTTGTTGCTGTGAAGAGAGAGAGAAAAAAATCAAGCTGACTGATACAAGTTAGATGTTCAATGAATGTGTCATTATATAAACAGCAGAAAATTGTAGTAAAATAGTACACAAGATATGATGTTATGTTAAATGGCATAGGCCTTTCATGCATTAACCTGTGCTCTCCCCATTACATTGATGAACTGAAATCTTTGCTCGTTTGTTGAACTATCATAGTTATTTTTCTTACATGTAAGAGTGAAATGAAAGCGTGACATGAAATCATGGTCTCTAAATACACTATGCCGTGTTCCCATGAGTCTGTAAACTATTCCCATGTTGGAATAGAACTATGAATAATAAAATATGATAAAGAAAGTTGGCTACTTGTTGATAATAAAAATATTATTATTATGTAGCGGCCTGACTTCATTCAGCGACTAGTCTCTGGTATCAATTTTACATGATGATAATAATCCAGGATTTCTTTAGCATGAGATCCTGCATCAGTTTAATAAAAAAATCTGGAATATTTAATATGAAAAACTAAATCTGTGAACAGTGATTTTTAAAACCCTTTATTGAGGCAAACACAAACCTCAAGAATCAGCGCGTAAATCTCAATAACGGTGACATGCTTCATGGCGCAATACATTCTGGGTGCATTATACTAAACTCATCAGTGGCTCCCAGAATGCATTGCAGCATGAAGCATGTTACCGTTATTGAGATTCACGAGATGATTCTTGAGGTTTAAGTGTGTCTGTAATACAAAATGTTTAGATTTTTTTTTATTATTACACAAATTTTCTTATTTAAACACTGTTGGATGTCATTCTGCAGAAACAATACTATAATCAATTATATGAAATGAATAACACACATAACAGTCTAGAAGAGATCAGAGCACTACATGATGATTATATCATTATCGTTATCAAGTATCTGACATCATCTGATCACATCAAACCAAACTATTAATTGCAATAAATCATCAACATCTAAACCTCTGTTAATCTCAATAAGGACTTTTGTACACATATGCCAGAAGTAAATCTGGTTTGTAAGAAGTGAAGCTGGTAATGCTGTTTGTGGAGTTGTTTAATGACGTTGGAGCCTGACATCAAAATGTTTCGTCAACCCAATTTTCATTTTCAACCAAAATTTGACGTCTGAGCGATGTTGGAGTCCATGTCCAATAACATTTCTAGCTGGGGTGATTCACATTGTGGCCATAATATGAGCACAGAGTGAGTGGACAGTGCGGCTTCACTTTTAGCTCACTGTGTTCATATCTCTGGGCGGCAGTGGCTCAGTGGTTCATGTAGATTGTCTACAAACCAGAAGGTTGGTAGTTCAATCCCTGGTTCCACTTGCCCAAGTGTCGAGGTGTCCATGAGCAAGACACCTAACCCCAGCTGCTCCCGACGAGCTGGATGGCGCCTTGCATGGCTGACACCGCCGTCGGTGAATGAGTGAATGTGAGGCAACATGTCAAGCGCTTTGGTGGCCATTGGGTCTGTGAAAGCAATCAATGTGTTGACTGGGATGGCATCTGAAAAATGTGTCCCTATAATTTCAGAAAAAGATTTTGAATATTCACGAAACTATCGTACAGACCATATTTTGCAGCGTTTTTTAAATAATACAAAATTATTTGTTGTTTTGCACAACTCTATATTGTTTTGCATATATTGTACAAAAAAAGTAAATTTCAAGTTCCCAGAAGTTCCCTGTTTTGTGCCCTTCATACCACTTCTATATGTCATTTGTAGTTATTTATGCATTTGCTTTAATACTCATTTTGGTTACAAAAGTGTACAAAAAATGTAAATAACAATACAAAAAAAAATGTCCCTTGATTTCTTGTCATTGGTGCTATTAACTTAAAGGCAACTTTTAAAAGATCAAAGTTCAGAATACGATCAGGCTGTTTAAATGTGCATATGGTGATTTTCCATGTATCCATCCATTCTCCAAACTGTTTAGAGTAGGGAAATTAGAGCTTATCCCAGTGTCTCAGGCCACTGGCAGGGAAACGCTCTGGACGGATGGCCGGTAAACTTATGTTTTGCTTTTTTCTTTCATAATACTGCAATTTTTACAAGTATAATTGTTCTGTTTATTATAATTATTATAAGGTCTGACTGACATTTAAGAGTCATGGTGATAAACTTTGTGTAACTTTGCCCCTGAGTTAGCGAACTCTTAGAAAGCTCATCACTCATTACTGGACTTTGTTTAGCAAGACCCATCTCAAGGGTCCTATCTGTTTTTGTTGCTATAACAAGGGTCAAACTAAACACTTGGCGGTAAACACACTAAGTAGCACTCCAGGGGAGGCTTAAGAGTAGATTGGACCATGAGGTACAGTTGACATCACCAAGGGTCCAATTATCTTATTTTTGTGTTAATTAGACTCTGACCACTTATCACAAGAGATATCATACCTGTGTATTGAAGAAAGAAAACACCAGGTTTATATTGCATCATTGGTCAGCTGCTGATTGTTTACTTTTAAATGTATTTCATTTTATTTAAAAAAACATCACGTGTTGAAACACTGTTGATACTAACATTGACAATCCTTTTAAGGATGTGTTTAGTCTGCCAAAAATGTACAATATGCGTAATATAATACAGTTTTGACTGATTGAAAAGCATTAGTTTTTAAAAAAATGAGTGCATGACAAGAGTGTGTGTTAATACACATCTTCCTTCTATGTGTCATGGAGCTTCTTCATGGCAAGCTTGGAAAGTAGTAGTTGGATCACTCTTGACTTCAGGCAAGACAGAAATCTTTTTAGTATCTGAAGGCACCAGGCAACCACCATTGTGGTTTACTGGTCTTCTCCCCAGAAGACCAGCATGGTGCTTGCTGCTGCAGTGAAGACCTACAGAAAACTTTACCTGTCCGTCAAAAAAAGAGTGCGTTAGAGTTGAAAAATAAGCAGATCTAGCAGCTTTTCAGGCCTTTCTGTACGCGATCGTGCTCTCTCTCCACGAAATTTGAAAAATCGTCTAGTTTTGTTTTCTTCCAGCTGCTCTCTTAAGGGCCTGAGATTTAGATCTAAATTATGATTATGACAATGAGTGGGTCCTGACATGTGTTGTCTCCAATAGAGTTCATAATGTCTCTAAATGCCAATCCCAATGCATATGTTTTACTTGTTATCTACATGTATAATAAAATACCATGTATATTAAATGTATATTAAAATCAGGCCCTTCAACATCAGAGCCCCTCCACCCTGACCCTGCAACATCAAGCCCCTCAACATCCTAACCCTCCAACATCAGGGCCTCCAACCCCTCAACATCAGGGCCCCTCCACCCTAACCGTGCAACATCAAGCCCCTCAATATGATGCGGAACGGCTGTGGCCATGACTGACAGCTGAAGTCACGAGGACCCACGAGATTCACGTATGATCGCGCGATATAACCTGTCCCGCACAATCTGCCCTGTTCTGAATTGCTGCAGAACGGCTGCGGCATCCGGCAAAAATAGAAGTTCTGCGTATCTGCTCCGGAGGGCTGCGGATCCCCGGAGCTGGGACGGAGTCGGAACGCAGCCGTTCCGCAGTCAGTGAAAATACACACATTGACTTTAATGGAAACCTATTGACTCCGCCGCTGTTCCGGAGCGGATCTGCAGCCGCTCCGCAGTTGGTGGATATTTGCGGGTTAAAGTAACTCTGAATCAGAGTTACTTCAACTTGTTAACAGCAGGTGTTCATCACTAATGCTCAATCATCACTTAATTAATCACTTGATTAAGTCATTAACTTTAACTCTGATTTAGAGTTACTTTAACACTCTTTAAAGTATATATGGACCATATACTCTGAGCAGAGTTGATTTAACTCTGGGGATTTTGCTGTGTATAACAAATCAAAGATGGATCACTTGTAGAGGTTAATTTAGAAGGATTATTAGCTAAGGTGTTTCTATTATCTCTCTGGTGCATCAATAGCAGGTGTACTAAGGACTCTCCAAATCAAATGGTGTGTTTCAAGTTGTTGTTGTAAAGCTCAAGATCTTTGAATTACTTCAGATAGTGAAACAACACCTTCAGAGGGCAACAAGAAGAAACTATGCCTTAAGTCCAGTGGTGCAGTTGTTAGCTACACTGCGTTATTATTCTGTACACGCTCTATAGTGTAGAGGCCTATAGGACTGTGAAAACAAAGTTTTCGCTGCATCAGTAAGTCCAGTGGTGGCCTGAAGCTGAACCCCTCCAAAAGCTATTCTGTTATTGTGGTTACTGCAATTCTCCACTACATTGCATTCAGGGAAAATGTCCAGCTTCTTGAAGAGGAAGAGGGAGGTCATGCTGGCGCTGATGGTGAGGAAGATGCTGCTTCTGATGATGATGACAGAATGCACCCTGCAGGAGCAGACGTCAGATAACTTTTAATACAGAATATGTTTGGTTATCAGTCTAATATCTTACAGTTTGGATACTGTATTTTCTATTATTTGTTTAATTTAATCTGACATAACTTGTGTTAATAAATATTTTGTTAATTTGCCTACAGTATGTTTCCCCCCTGCAAAAATCATTGCAATAATTTTGCAAACAGTAAATATGTATTTGTTTCTTATAAAACCTATGAGAATATTATATTCCACTCCTGTGAAAACAACACAAAACCACTTAATTACATTTATTGACTAAAAATACTGTGGTTTGAATGTGTAATGTTGTTAAATAGCATATGTTAATGCATGGAATTTACTTTTCCTTAGTGCTTAGTGTAGCAGTATGCATTCGCTCTGATTATTAACACTAACTGGATGGTGATTTAGCTCTAATTATGAGGAGTATAAATGTGGTAGTGCGCGTTACCTGAGAGGGCATCACACGTGACGTCACGTCCTTGTTGTCATTCCGGCGCGGTGTTTAGGAGCTAGAGAGTGGACGGGAACTAATCGGCATACACTCGGCCGCGCTCATTGTTGTGCAAACTTCCGGTAAAGCGGACGAGTTTTGCGGTGCGTTAATATCGTGTTGTCCCAGGTGTCTTCCATATGCCTGGTTAAAGTTATGGTGGGTTGTTCGTTACTGTTACTAACTGGATGCTCGAATCGGAGACCCAGTTCAACATAAGCTGCTGTTTGACCATCACCCCGTCACGTGACCGCTACTAGACTAGCGTATGGATAAACTGCGACGGCATAGTTTTGTGCTGCTGGGCTATGTAATTTTGCCCTAAATGGGTAACGGCCCCACGACGTCATCCGATCTCTACGACACCACTAACATTAAACTGGTGGGGATGCTTCCATGACCCAGGATTTGATATTGGCCGATCTGAATGTAAAGGGCTATAGTTAGTGTGGCTTTCTGATGCTCATTACCCTGTCATCACTGTTCATTTTAGCTTTGATTCAAGCTCTCATCCCTTGTTTATTCTTTTGTTGATGTCCTTGTCAGGTGAATTTTGTTTTGTTAAATTCTTTTTTTCTCTCTTTTTGGACTCAAGCGCGCTCTTCGTGGCCCTTGTACGATACACAAACACCAGGTCTGTATTTTCTACTTCTGTCCAGGATATTTATCCTACTGTTTTCTTTAAGGGTACCCTGATTATAAGCGGGGCAGGTGTAGTGTAGAACAATGCTGTGAGGTGATCACTTGGAATGCATCCTTACATGTGCTGAGAATGTTTGTTATCGTACTAGTCTGAGATAACTGTGTATTTGGGTCTAACCATTGTGTTTGTGTAGTTTCTTTTTTTTCTTTTCTTTTTTTTGGGTTTATGCTTTGTTTACATTATTGTTTAAGTCTCTGATTGTGGTGCATGAGTTTTATGTGTGTGTGTTCTTTGTTGTAGGCCTGGGCGGCAAGGAAAATAAGGGCGGCAGCCCTCCTCATTTTGGTGGTGGGATTTTGGAGTGTTTGCTGTGCCACACGGAGGGGTTCGACCGAGTGCAGTGTGAGTGCACGTGTGTGTGTGTGTGTTTTTCTTTGTTTCTTTTTTTTTAGGAGAATCAAGAGGCCCATCTGGGTTGAGTGACTTTGGCTGCCGACCCCGATTTCTGTCGTCAGGGCTGTTTAATTTTGAATATTGTTGTTGATTGTGTTTTTTTTGTCTTTTGCGAGTGTTTGAATCATTTTATTTAATAAAAGTGATTTTATTGTTTGCCTATCTCACCCATGTCTCTTCCCTGACCCCAACCGAGACGAGCCTGTGAGCCTTGTGTGCTCCTAGCGTGTCTAGGGCGATTCCCTGGTAGTAAGCCCCCAGGGTGGCGTAGTTGGTTTTCGGAGCCTGATCGCCACAATCAGCACTGCATGTGTGTGCAATATTTAAGGGGAAACCTCTAACATACTGTTTTACAAATATTGTTGTATGAGAAACTTGTCTTTGGGAATGTTTTAACAAAGATACTCACTTGCAAACTCACCGTTTCTTTGCACAAACGAAACCAAGGCTTAAATAATGCTTTCACAGGGCACTTTGAAAGAAGAAAAATTGCGATGGTCACACTGTTCTATCGTTTCAAACTGAATTTCTAATACAGATACTTACAAGTAAATTACGTAAAATGTGAGCACCACGACTTAAAGGGCCCTATTTTAACAATCTAAACGCATGATCTTTAGATGCGCACGGCACAAGTCCGAATCCAATTTTGCTAGTTTAACAACGGGAAAAAAAGGGTGGTCTAAAGGGGTAGTCCCTATTCTCTTAATGAATAATGGGTGTGTTTTAGGCATAACGTGCAATAAACCAATCAGAGTCTCATCTCCCATTACCTTTAAAAGCCAGTTGCGCTGGTGCTATGGCGGATTCACTATTTACATGACGGAATTTGCAAGTGGAAAGACTGAACGCTTCTCTAGCATGGAAACAGATCTGGTCGTGCGCGGGGTTAAAGCGCGCAAGCAGACCATCTACGGGACAAGCTGGATTTCACCATATCTTTGGGTACACAATATTAATCTTTTACATTGTAATCCTTTTATTTTTAATATTTGGCATGTTTGTGTGCTTCTGGACGTCCCTGTGTGTGTAATAAGCGAGTGTAGTGTGTTGTGGACCCGCCTATAGGCTCAAATTATTAATGCGCCCTTTAAATAACAACAACAAAAAAATACTGCACCATTGACTTTAGACCAGGTTTAAAATGGTATATTTCAGTTTCCTCAAATAGCAACGCGCCAACAATGCGCCTGAACACACCTCGTTTTCAGACCAGCAGCCCATGGCTCACAAATGGGTGCAAATGCATTAACTATTTAAACAACATGGAGCAGGGCATGAAACTAGCAAAAAACAGGGCCCTGAGTCTTTCAAATCACTTAAAGTGGATGGTGAAATCTTCTGAAGGAATAGGCCATAGGGTCAATAACTCTGAATAGAACACACCCAATGATGTCAATGAAATCATGTCGACACAGCAAACTAACAAGGAACTATGCTTCTAACCACAGGTGACAAAGAGCTGTCGTTGCAATCACAGACGTTTGCAATGCAGTTTGCAAATGTTCGTTTGAACTACAGCAAAAGACATTCAACAAATCTGAATGCGTTTCAAAACACAATGTGGACAATTTTCACATTTGAACTTGAGTTTTACAGACACACACATATCAAGGATCAGTGTATGAATCTCAACAACAATGACATGCTTTTATCCAAAGCAACTTACAATGCACTTATTACAGGGACAATTCCCTTGGAGCAACCTGGATTAAAGTGCCTTGCTCAAGAACACAATGGTGGTGGCAGCTGTGGAGATCGAACCAGCAACCTCTTCTGAACTGATCAGCTCAGTGGCTTCGGCCAGTACACCACAAAAGTAATCAAGCTCTAACAAAAATGAGCATGTAATTGTAAACACATGAAATTAAATTTGGCTAGAAATGGAATGCTGACAGCATGAATTGTAAAACGTTTTAATCTATTTAAATGTTTTACAGGCAGTCATGCTCACGGAGAGCAGGCACACAAATGTTTGGAGCAGACACATTGGCAGCCAGATTGTCCTGCACATGTTCTCCCACTCTTGCTTCAAGGTTGTGGGGTTCAGGGGGCCGTCATCATGGTCTTCCTTATCCTCGGGCTCTACGATGTCCCATTGAGAAGAGCGAGATTGTGAAGCTGGAACCTCCAGCTATTTGCTATTGTTACAACCTATTGCACCATCTGCTCTGCTGAAAGCTGGTGATCCAACCAGCTGTGCAAATCCTGGTCCCACTGCCTCCAGGTCATCTCTGGTCGGAAAGCAAAATTCCCATTATTGCCTTGCTCACTCTGTGCACAATGTCATGCACAGAGGTCTTGGGGATATCAAAGGTCTGTGACACACCACCCTGAAATACGCTGCATGGGCAAACCAGTAGAGGAACACAATCACCTCAATGTCCATTTCCCATCCATGGTAAGATTCCTTCTAATTTTTATTCATGTTTCGTATAGTTGTCAGTAAATAAAATATAATCATTTAATTAATTCATGCATTTATTGATTTATTGACTGGATATGTATGTATTTGTCACGGTGTGACAAAAACCAGAACGGGACTAAGATCCTTGTCATGCCATGGCAGCGAGGCCAATTGCTTGAGTGACAGCAGGTGTGGGGTAATTACAGGGAACGCTGTGAGAGGGACACATATTCAGATGGGGCTTTAAAAACGAAGAGGAAGCAGACTGAGGTGTGGTTCTCCTCCCGTGAGATACTGTGTTTGTCGGCGGGTTGTTCTTTTTATTGAGGCTGGGCTGTGGAGCGGGCGAAGATCGAAGCGGAGAACTAGAAAGAAGAGAGTGAATGATTTGTCAGCGAAAACCCAAGGAATAACGTCAGCAGTGGGAAGGACGCAAAGTGATGAGTAGGCTATTGGATCTGTTGTTTATATGCACTAACACTGAAGTGGTGTTGAGAGTTTGGAAAGTGTGTGGCACGAGTGAACTAGTACACCGAGTGAATTGTTGATCTGTCTCCAACTTCTGTCCTCTCCTTGCCGAATGTGACAATAGCTGCACCGTTCTTCTGCTTTCCCCGGTGCGAAGTCGAGCCCTGGCAAAAGACGAGATCTGATCTGGTGGGAGAAAGACCGGTGGGTGAGTGCTGGCCCGAATGCACGGTGTACGAGTGGAGATGCAGTGCCTGAAGTGACGATTCACACGGTTTGTGCTGTGAAGTGAAATTGTTGTGTGGAGAAGTAATAGTAGTCTGCCGTGCACTCTCCTCCTACAGTCTTCCACCCGCTGTCTTTAAGGAAGGGTTTTGATACAGCAAGCGCCCAACTTCCTGTTTCAAGACGACCCGGCTTCGTTAACGCTGAATGCTTCATGTACCGTTGAACTGTTGTATTGATCTGTTGAAACCTGGCTGTATTGTTCCAGTGTCCAGCCAAGTGGAGCAATTTGCTCAAAGTGTCCTCCCCGCCTGGTGGTCTCCACACGCCCCTATTGGAAGCCTCTGCCCTGTCCAGAAAAAGAGAAGGTATCTCAGCTGAATGTTTCATAAACTGTTGAACAGTTAAAGTCTTGCTGTATTGTTCCAGTGCCCAGCCAAGTGGAGCGTTTCGCTCAAAGTGCCCTCCCTGCCTTGTGGTCTCCACGCGCCTCTATTTGAAGCCTCTGCCCTGTTCAGAAAGAGAGGAGGTATGTCAGCTGAATGTTTTATATACTGTTGAACAGCCAACCCGTACTGTCTTGTTCCAGTGCACAGCCCAAGTTGAGCGTTTCGCTCATAGTGTCCTCCCCGCCTTGTGGTCTCCACACGCCCCTATTGGAAGCCTCTGCCCTGTTCAGAAAGAGAGGAGGTATGTCAGCTGAATGTTTCATATACTGTTGAACAGCCAAAACCGTACTGTATTGTTCTAGTGCACAGCCAAAGTGAGCGTCCCGCTCAAAGTGTCCTCCCCGCCTGGTGGTCTCCACACGCCTCCATTTGAAGTATCTGCCCTAAACGGAAAGAGAAGGTATTTCAGCTGAATGTTTCATATACTGTCGAACAGTTAAACCTTGCTGTATCGTTCCAGTGACTCGCTGGCCCCCACACCTGAGTACCTACCTCTGGAGTAACACCAGTGACTCGCTTCGCCCCCGCATCTGCATACCTACCTGGCTCCAGCCCGAATGGGGTTCGTATGACCACGACCCCCTCTTGAGTCCTGTAAGGAGTACTTACCTAGTGACCTACCTGGACGGCGCGAGTATTCCCCCTGATCCTCCTTCAACGAGCCGCCGCCCCGCCACGATTGTTCCTCCCCTCCTGTCTCAGGAGGTCCAGAGACTATTGAACCGCCTCTGGTGGCAAGAAGAAGATTTTAGTTAGGACTTTTCCAATTTACCATTTTTAACTTAATAAAGAAACCTGTTATTTTTTTACTTCCTTGTCTGTCTGGTTCTTGACACGTTCCTCGAGGTGGTTCTCGGTTTTCAGGGGTGGGTGCAGTCTGGCTTGGCCCGCCCCGACCTGTGACATATTCACATCATTAAATTACATTTTGCTTGTTTTACTAAAATATATAATTTTCAGTAAGAAAATATGTAATATAATTCATAAGTCAGCATTTATAATTATTATTGTGTGCACGTGTTGGGGTGGGCTTGCAATGCAATTCATTCTGGGGTAATCTTAAGTAGTGCTACTTACATTTTTTTAGAGCATAAAATCAATAATCTTCTCCAAAGGTGAGATCTTCGAGCAGCTGCACGACGTCTCCTTTGTGCAGACATTACACACATTGAAAACGCTGAGGAAAATACTAGGGTTATCCAGTTACTGATGCAATGAGGTGTTAGTGCACCTTTCGCACATACTTTTATAATAAGTTTTCACGCTTATTACATTTGTAGGTCACATATAATATCAACATGGCGGATGATGTCCAGATCGCATTCAGGCTATGTACATACGCTTTTAGTGCTTACTAAGAACTTAATGAAATAAAGTACCTACTCCAGTGATTATACAGTTTTAAAGACAGGGTTACTATAATCAATGATTCTTATCAGATCATCAAATAAGGCTATGTGTGGGTCAAGGGTCAAACCGACTATTATTTTAAATAAAACATCTAAACCTCTTTTAAATCTTAATACATTTTGTAGATGTATGACAAAAATAAAGTAAACTTAGTAAGGTAGTTCTGCTTTTGGAGATGATTAATCATTCTCTGCTGAGATCTTGAGAGACTTATTGTATGTTATCCTCAGTTGACCTCATCTAAGGCTGTGGCTGAAGTCAGTTGTAGTTTCTGTTCTTGATGCTTCTCTGTCCTTCCGTGAATCTGCTTATTATCATCAGCTATCTTCAGGAATCCACAGTCATCACTCAATTAATCACTTAATTATTGTTGTGGCAAAAATTTCACGGCGTAAGAGACACTCTGAATCAAATTGTCTTTTAAAAGTATTTATTCTTGCAAGAAGGCCCAGTCACCATACAGAAGTTACGCTGTAGAGTGAGTGTGACAAAGTCAGGAAAAGCTGAGCCGCCTTTATACTGGTCTCAAGGTCCTATAAAGCTCTCCTATACAGCTTTTTTGCTGAAATCACACATACATCGCACAGTGTATGCCCGCCTTAACTGGAAGCGCTTAACAGTTAATTTAAAGTTTGTAATTTCACTGTTTTTACTCAATGTTGTGAAGTTTCAGCTATATACGATATTTGAATGCAGTGTAAAGTTTAATTGTGTATTAAGAAATATCCTTGTTTTAGTGGACTCGATTAAAATAAGTTCAGGGTACTCATAACTATTGTTTTTTTGTAAACTTAATTAAATTGAGGTAATCGGTGTCCTCAAATGAAATGAGTTATCTTAACTTGACTTGTTGGGTTTTACAAGTGAAGTCATTGCTGTGTGAAGTCAAATGTTTAATTAGTTGTAAATTGTTGTTGCGTAAATGGGTAGAACTAAAAGTAATTCATGTTGATGATACTCATAATACATATTGATAATAATTTTGTGGGAATAAAGAGATTATGGATATGCTGAGGCTACTTTTATCAATCAAGTAGTTGTAATTATCAGTAAACTAAGTGTTTCTAAACATGGTTTGCATTTCTTTAAATGTTAATCACAATAACACAATAAGTATGTGAAGTTTTTCTTCTTTTGCCAGTCATTAAACTTACTCAACCACAAGCAGTAGTTTAAAAGTCATAGACATGCATGACAATAATCTTACAATTTAATGAATGCATTCATGTTTATTCAATTTGGTTGGAAATTAACTACAGTATACAGTGCATGAGCATGATAATAAAGCAGTTCATTGGACATTTTTTTTAAAACATTTAGTTATCAAATTAGTGCAACGCAACTAGCAGCAGTCTTAATACCAATAGAAAGCAAGTTGTGAGTAGAATGAACTCGGGCACATATGTGTCACAAATCGCTGGTTGCAGTACAAAGGAAGTTGTCAGGATCCAGAAGCTTCTCTTTATTAAACTTATTCAACAAACTCAAACATTTAAAAAACACTGGAGATTCTCTGAAATCTTTGGACATAACATCCAAAGTCGTCAAAACCATAGAACTGACCCTGAACAGAAAGACAGAGGAACTAATGAACTAGACACACCTGAACTCAAACTCTAATCAATATGTAACTATGGTGACTAACAGGGGGAACTGAGGATGACAGACAGCAAAACACAAAACCAGAAATACAGACATGAATGAAAACACACATAAAACATGACAATGGTGAACAACAAACTAGAAAAAAAAGAGTTTTTCTGCAGACTTGGATTTGACATCCTGGATGGAGAAAATAAAAGCTAATCGACAATTTTGCAAAAGATAATGACAAAACTCGTATTACAAATGTCTTAAATGCTGTGTATTTGACAATCAATATGAAGTAACTTTATTCAATTTAAACAAATTCACAATTTGAGTTCTAATTTCTGTGGTTCTGAGACCATAAATAATAGGGTTACATATTGCAGGAACAAGGTGATACAGTGAGCTTGTTAAGATACGGATATCTCGGGGTATTGTAGCTACTCTATACCCGACAAATGCAGCAGTAACACTGATATAGGCTATTACTATGGTCATTATGTGTGTGGTGCATGTATGAATGGCTTTGTGGCGGGATTCACCTGAAGGAGAGCGAAATATAACTACAAAAATTATGACATAAGAGCAGAATATCACAAAACAATCAGCGGATGTTACACCAAAAGCCACTGTAAGAGCTAAATAGTTTTTAGAAATATCATTACAAGCTAGATTGACAACAGATGTATGCTCACAGAAACTGTGGTAAATCATATTTGTTCTACAAAAAGTAAGTGGCACAACTAGACCAACCATGGCAATAATGGCAACTGCGTTACGAATGCTAAGAACTGCAGAGAAAACAAGTGAGTTTGTCATATTTACAAAATCATTGTAACGTAAAGGATAAATAATAGCAAAATATCGGTCCACAGCCATCCCAAGCAATATGCTGGACTGAAAACAACCGGAAAAATGCATACAAAACATTTGTATTAGGCATTCATGTCGTGTAATTGTATTCCAGTCCAACAAAAAACCCACCAACATCCTTGGAATAAAGTAAATCGGCACACAAAAACCCAAAACTGCAATCAGTCCAATTAAAATATACATGGGAGCATGCAGTTTTCTATGTTTTGTAATGACAATAATCAAAATGCCATTAGCAAATGATGTATAGATTAGGATTATGCAAAAAGGAATGAAGAGTAGAGGCCGGTACCCTTTAAGATCTGTGAATCCAATCAACTGGAAACTAGTAAAAGAGACGTTACTGGATTGGTCACCCATTCTGCTTTTTTAAAGTGTGTAGTACAGACCTTCAAAAATAAAATGTCAAATGTCAAACACATGAAAATATAAACGTTTGAAATATATACAAAACAATGACAATACATTACCTATCCGGACATATTAAGCATAAAAAATCAAGAAGAAATTAGTTTGTTTTTCATATTTAGTTTAAAGTTCTGTACTCCCATGAAACAGTCTGTCTTATCTATCTGTCCTGTTCTGTCTTTCCATACCACTGCGCGAACTCTTCCCTGCTCTTAAATCCTCCATCTTCCCCTCCCTCAGCATTGCATGGGGATTTGGTGCTTGTTAAATTGGATCACAATTAGTCACAGCATTCTTTTCAGGCAGTGTTTTCATTTTTTTGTAAGACTGTTGGGACTGTATTTTCTTGCTTGAAACAATTAGTGATTTAACTTTTACTTGATATAGATGAACTATTTATTTTACACTTAAATGAGATGGACACCCCTCAATACAGTAATAGACATTAGTCTGCCACTATTTCTGTTTTAAAACGGGATGCTCTTCATGGGTGAATTAATTAAATGCATAATTTTACCAGATACATTATCCAACATTCATCATAACTGCTGCATTAAAACATTAAATTAAATTAATATAGCTATATCCCAGGTGTCCTTTTACTAAGCACAGCTTTTCAACATTTTCCATCATTAGTTAATTTTTCACATTATTTTGGGAACAGTGGGCACCCAATTGACACTGATTTGAGAAGACTATATGATGGCTTCAAATTAATCTAAATGATCTAAAATTAAAAAGCATGACATACTTAAAATGTATTATATTTAATTGCTTTGCAGCATAAATTCAGCGGTACAACAATAATTGGCAACGCTTTAGATTTCAGCACGGAAAGTAATGCGTAACTAAACCGATTTTACAGTAACTTTCGGGATTTATAGTGTACCTATAAAGTACTTACATGGAAGTATAAGGGAACAATATGTAAAGTTTGGGGAATAAAGGGGTAACAACCAGTAGAATAAAAAAATATTTATACTGTAAGTATTATAGAACTAAGGGGTCCTTATTCTACTATTATGATACAACAATCTTACAATTTAGCAAGAGCATACACTACATACCTTTTTGTAGTAATGGTGTACCAATACAAACTGTAAAAGGCTTTTTTAAAAATTACAGGGTACAGATCTATATATTTATACAGTAATTATTTTTAACAAAAGTCCACTGAAAACTAAAACTATTGCAACTTATGCTTTAATATTGGGGAAAGATACTCTTGTTTCAAGTAGTGGTGCTTGTTACCCTCTTGTTTCATGTAGTTACAGGGTAAGTGTGTCATTGCGGGCCGTAAATTAAAGTGGTGCTTGTTACCCTCTTGTTCCATGTAGTTACAGGGTAAGTACAATACAAATACATACACACAATCTAATATCACGGACTCTGAAACCTTTATTTGAAAAAATAACTTAATTCAAAACAGATTTAAAACTATGTTTTTTAATTCATTTCAAATGCTTAAGTCTTGACAGAAAGTAGCATGTTTTGTCCCCAAACAGCAAATTGCTGTCAAACAGCAAATACTGCAATAACTGTAGTAATCCATACGACCCCAGTGGATCAATGTCTTCTGAAGTGAAACGATAGGTGTTTGTAAGAAAAATTACAATATTTTAAACTGTAGACTATCGCTTCTGACCAACTGTAATAAGTTGTTTTCCAAATAAAGGTTTCTGAGTCAGTGATATTAGATTGTGTGTATGTATTTGTATTGTACTTACCCTGTAACTACATGAAACAAGAGGGTAACAAGCTCCACTCACCCTGAACAAGAGTGTATTTCCCAATATTTAAAAATAAATGGCAATAGTTTTAGCTTTCCTTGTTTACTTAGTTTAATAGTTTACTTCTGCACTTTTGCTATAAAAAAGTATAAATACATAGATATGTACCCTGTAATTTTTACATCATTACTAAAGGTACACAGTGTATTTTCTCGCTAAATTGCTCCCAAATGTAAGATCATAATAGTAGAATAAGTACCCCTTAGTTCTATAATACTTACAGTATAAATCATTTCTTTCCAGGTTGTAATCTAAAGCGTAACCCAATAATTATACTGAAAAATAATGGCATAGTAAAAATTATAAATTTTTGTTCCCTAACAGCCCACATAGCAACATTGTTATGGCCCAGATCTGGCCCACATCTGGAACATGTGGAATGATGGCCCTTTGGTGGCCCAGTCCTGTTTGCCTCTTCCTTATACTGCAAATGTGTTCAACACACACACTGTCAAAGGAACCAAAAAAAGACAAGAGATAAAATTAAACACATTATAAACCTCTGTTAATTCTCAATTACAACTTTTGTAGACATCTGACAGAAATAAAGTCAGTCTGGTTAGTAATAAGTGAAGCTGGTAATGTTGTTTGTGGAGTTGTTTAATCCTCCTCTGCTGAGATCTTGAGAGATTTAATGTCTTCTTTTGTCTTCAATCGATTTCATCTAAGGCTGTGTCTGAAGTCAGTTGTAGTTCTTGTGCTTCTGCTCATCTCTTTTTCTGTTCTTCTTTCCTTCAGTGATTCTGCTTGTTAACAGGCTTATTAAGGCTGAAATGACTTCATATTTAATATACACAGATTTTGTGGCTCAGATACGGTCCAGTTCTGGTTTATTTCTTTGCTCTTGTCTAATATGTGGCATTGCTATGGTCTGCTTGTGGCCCACATCTGGCAAACAGGAGTGAGCCACCCAAGGGCCGTCATTCCACACCGCATGTGGGTCAGATCATCTTTCCACATGTGCCAGATGTGGGCTGGATCTGGGCTGTCACAATATTGCTATGTGGGATACTCTACTCATCACAACTGACATGTTCTAATGAACAAGGCTGCTTTAGGATACTTTTTTAAAAATAGCTAACGATAATGATCCCTGCTCTCCATCCACCTTCATTGTCTGGGAAAAGCAGCATTCTATATCAAACTATATATTTTTGTTTCACATGTGTAATATTCCAAATACTGTAAGTGGAAGTATGTGGGTCACAGCAGAAAGGTCCCTGGTTTGAGTCCTGGCTGAGCCTTTCTCTGTAGAGTTTAATCTTCCTGTGTTGATGTCAGTTGTGGGTTTCCATCACAATCCAAAGACATCAGGGGTTTCCCCTGCCTACAGTTTACGATAGGCTCCAGCATCCATGTAGACCACATATAGACGATTTGATTTAGGGCTGGTTCTTCAATAGTTACCATGGAAAAACAACTTCCCATTTGACATTTTTATTTGTGTCTTTGTCTATGTCTTTCCAATCTTGTCTAAAGCATGCTATAGTACATCATCTCCTTAAGCATTTTACGCTGTTTGACATGGAACAATTGTATTGTAAAGCATTTGTGTCAGTGTGCAGGGATCCAGGGAACTGCCCTTAAATGTTTTTCTTCTTACTTAAAGTACTAAAGTTGGGAAAAAAATTTGGAAATCAGATTCTGCAGTTTGTATTTGTGTGGTTCCACAGGGGTCAATCCTGGGGCCCATATTGTTTTCTTTGTACATGTTACCAAAGTTTTATTTGTCCAAAAATATAATGTTGCATATCAGGGGGTGGGCGCCCTGGAGGCTGATGAAGGGCTGGCCGATCTGGAGCAAGAAGCCTCCAGGGTGGAGCTGGCCATGGTGGTGGCCAGGGCGGAGCAGGACGTGCAGGCGGCCATGGCAGTGTGAACCCTTCGGGCGGCCACGGCGGTGAGGACCCTTCGGGCGGCCATGGTGGTGTGGACCCTTCGGGCGGCCACGGTGGTGTGGACCCTTCGGGCGGCCACGGTGGTGTGGACCCTTCGGGCGGCCACGGTGGTGTGGACCCTTCGGGCGGCCATGGCGGTGACCGCCCTTCGGGCGGTCCAGGCGGAGGCCTATAGCCCCACCCAAAAAAATACTTGGGGAGAGTGACAGGATTCGGAACCGGCTCAGAGACAGACACCAGCTCTGGGACAGACACCGGCTCAGGGACAGACACCGGCTCAGGGACAGACACCGGCTCAGGGACAGACACCGGCTCAGGGACATCCAAGCCAGACGGGATAAATGAAAAAAGCTCAGCAGGCATGATGCTCTCAGTCACAGGCGCGGCGGGCATGAGGCTCTCAGTCACAGGCGCGGCGGGCATGACGCATGCTGCCTTGAGCTCGGCAGATCTGGCGTGAAGTGCGGGCTTGGCTGGACTGGCGTGAAGTGCAGGCTCGGCTGGACGTGAACAGTCTCGGGCTGGGCTGTGCTCTGGACGGGACCAGTGGTGAAGGAGGCTTGGAGCTGGACGTCAACGGTCCAGGGTCGAAGAGGGACCAAAGCGGAGAATGGTGTCGGGGTCCATCTCGACCACCGCCTCTACTGCGGCCTCCACGGGTCCCGCGAAATCTGGCCAGACGGGTTCCCTCAAACGACCCTCCATGGGCAAAGGCTGGGAGATCTTGGCTCTCCTTGACCAGGACGACAATTTTTACCCTATCGTCCATTTTAGGGTGGTCGGTCCTTCTGTCACGGGTATGGTGCGGGTGAACAAAGGCAAAGGCACAAAGCTCCAATTCAAACTTTTACTATAATAAAGCTTACACAAAACGGTAACACTCACGATACACGGTAACATATACAAGGACCGACAAGGACAAACTGAACAGAAGCAAACTAAATACAGATACAAACGAACACTAACAAGGTGAAGACAGGTGACACAGATAATGAGGACGATGAACAGGTGGATGAATGAGGGAGTGAGTTCAGGTGTGAAGACACAAGGGATTCTGGGAAGTGTAGTGCAGACTAAGACAGACAGGTGCAGACGAAGACTGTGACAGTGTTAGTAAAGCCGCGTTTCCACCGAAATTACCCGGAACAATTTGTCCCAGGAACTTTTTTTCCCAGGAACTTTTTTTGCCCCAGACCGGTTGCTTTCTGCGTTTACACCGCGGGCTAAAGTACCGGGAAGATTATAAACTGCGTGCGTCTGCTCCTCCCAGTCTGCGACGCACAGTAATCAGTTTTGAGCGCCACATTTATAATAAGTATGGAGGAGATTAAAATTGTGCTGCAGTTGTGTTTGTGATGTATTGCGGACATGAATGTGAGATGGCTGGGACGAACGCGCAGAAAATTTCCTGTTACACAAATACGTAACCTCGTCGTTGGTCCAGCTGTGTTTAAAAAAAAATAATTAAATTCCATATTTGCAGACGGACAACTCTCGCGCATGAAGCCACGAACCGCAATAGATTTTTAAAAATGCTGGTTAAAATAGAATTCTGCGTGGAGTCATCCAGTCAAAATGCGGCGTGAACACAACCAATCAGCATGTTCAGCGCACAAGTCCCACCCCCGAAAGTTCCTGAACTTTGAAAAAGTACTACCTCGCCAGCAGGGACTTTCTGAGGGGGAAATATTTACCCGGAACTTCATTTAGACCCTGGTTCCTGCGGTGTAAACACACCAAGTACCACCCCAAAGTTCCTAGTTCCTGGGGAAAGTTCCCGCGGTGGAAACGCGGCTTATGTTTACTCACTTTGCTGGGAAAGTTTGTGTAAGCCAAATCTGCGTGGATTTAGCGCAAATACTCAACTCGTGTCGTGAGTCATCGTAATCTATTAAATAGAGCGTATTGAGCAGAATCTGTGCAGAATTTCTGGCTTACTTGGAAAACACACGTCACTACGCAACAAATAACGGCACGCTTGTTCACTTGCATTAAAGCAATAGCTAAGATTTAAAAAACATTTGGTTAACAGAAAATACATTGCTATTATCCAACATCCTACATGTTCTTTGTAATGTATTGATCTGTCCACCTAAAATGCATGTTTGGTAAAAAAAAAAGAAGATTTTCTTTTAATAATAAATTAATGTATGTATTAATTATATATATTTATACAGTATACATATATAAAAGCTGTGACGTAGTTAATCTGGTTAATTTCGTCTTCTTATTTTTGGCTAGTAGAAGTTCTGAATGGCCGGTAACTTAAAAATTTAATAGTCAAATTGGCCGGTAGGTTAAAAAGTTCATTTCAAACCCTGATTGTTATGCAGATGACACTTTGATTTATTGCTTGTGTGAAATGAAATTATGGATGGCACAGAAACTTTTACAACTTAATGAAGCTAAAACAGAATGCCTATTATTTGGCTTCATTAGGTCACCCACTCACATACTTGATGTTTAGGCCCTCTTGTCTCTAATGTACATATAAGCAAGCAAAGAATCTGGGAGTCTTTGATTCAGAGCTTCAGTGGTGAAGGCTGGCTTCTTTCATTTAAGACGCAATGCAAAAATTAAACCCAGGTTATACAGGCTTGTATATTTCAAGGTTGGACAATTGTAATTCATTGCATCTAGGGCTTCCTTGTATAATGTTGAATCGGCTTCAACTCTTACAAAATGCAGCTTTGACTGGGACAAAGAAGCAGGTCAGTGTTTAATAGTCTTTTAATAGCACCAGTGTTTTTTGACCCTCAAAAAACACTGAGTCCCCCCAAAAAAAGCATCCATCCATGATAAAAGTAATCCACATGGCTCTGTGGGGGTTGATAAAAGCCTTCTGAAGTGATGTGTTTGTGTAAGAAAAATATCCATGTTTAAAACTTTGACTAAAATAACTAGTGTCCAGCAGATGGCCGTACGCATACTAAGTAAGTCGACCACCGCCACTAGAGTAAACATTGACGCATGTAGCATGCAGGAGTGTCGTAAGTTTAGATGACTCTCGCAGTTCAAATAAACTCAAGCTTCACCGACATTTCTCTTTAAAAATTGTTTTGCTCTATCCTCTGCACTTCCACGTTCGTAATTACGTTGTGCGTTGGGTCAGGGGTTAGTCTTCCAGCCTAAATCGATGTGTACGGCCGTCTGCCGGAAGTTAGTTATTTTAGTTGATATAGTTTAAAAAAATTATATTTTTCTTACATGAACACATACATTCACCTCAGAAGGCCTTCATTTACCCCAACAGAGCTGTGTTGATTACTTTTATGATGGATGGAAGCACTTTGATGGACTTAGTAAATCATGGGGTAATTTTTATTTTTGGGTGAACCAACCCTTTAAATGTCAAGTCTTTTATTGTCAGATGCACAGAACAACACACGGTTAACTGGCACTGAAATTCTTATGACAAGACACCGCATAGTAACCTGACATTACATAACATATAATATACTAGGTGCAAATAGTTAACTAAAGTGACAGTGTATAAATGACTAAAGAAAAGTGAAGAGAGATGATCATTGTCCATTTAGGAGCCTGATGGCCCTTTTGAAAAAACTTTTATCCAGTCTTTGTGTGCGGTCCCGGATGCTTCGGTATCACCTACCTGAAGGCAGCAGGGTTAAAAGACTGAAGGATGGATGGTAACAGTCTCTTAGAATCCTGCCCGCTTTCTTGAGGCATCGTGTGTGGTAGATGTGCTGTAGGGCTGGGAGCTTTCTGCCGATGATGAACTCTGCAGACCTAACCACACTGGATTTTTCTGTCCCTGTCAATGCAGCTCACATACCACACTGTGATACAGCCAGTCAGTGTGTTCTCAATTGTACATCTATAGACGTTAGTGAGGATGACTGGGTCCATGCCAAACTTCTTCAGTCTCCTCAAGAAGAATAGGCATTTCCGGGCCGCTTTGACCACCTTGTCCGTGTGAGTTGACCCAGAGTAACTTAAAACAACTGACCTTTTCCACTACATATCCATTGATGTGCAGGGGTACATGCTCCTCCCTCTGTCTCCTCCTAAAGTCCACAATCATCTCCTTAGTTTTGCTGACATTGAGAGAGAAGTTGTTGTCATGGCACCATGTCACCAGAGTGTCGACCTCCTCTCTGTAGGCTGACTCATCTCCGTCAGAAATGCAGCCCACAATGGTTGTGTCGTCAGCAAACTTCACGATGAGGTTGGAACTGTGGTTTACTTCGCAGTCATGTGTGAACAGGGAGAACAATAGAGGGCTGAGCACACAGACCTGGGGCGTGCCTGTGTTGGTGATCAGTGTGGATGAGGTGCGGTCACCGATTATCACCACCTGTGGCCTCCCCGTCAGGAAGTTGTGGATCCACTTACATAGGGAGATGTTTAGTCCCAGATCCACGAGCTTGGAGACGAGTCTGGAGGGGATGATGGTGCTGAATGCAGAGCTGTAATCAATGAACAGCATTCTCACATACGTATTCCCATTGTCCAGGTGGGAGAGAGCGGTGTGCATGGTCAGGGCGATAGCATCAACTGTAGACCTATTGCACCGATATGCAAACTGCATAGGGTCCAGGGTGGGGGGCAACGAGGAGCAGATTAATGGTTTGACCAGCCGCTCAAAACACTTCATGGTGATAGAGGTCAGTGCTATCGGGCGATAGTACTTCATGTCGGTGGCTTTGGTTTTCTTGGGCACAGGGACGATGGTTGTCCTCTTGAAGCAGGTAGGGAGTACAGACAAACTTAGAGAGAGATTGAAGATATCACTGAAGACCCCAGCTAAATGGTCAGCACAGCCCCTGAGGGCCCTACCTGATATGCTATCCGGACCAGGTGCCTTGCGGGGGTTGATCTTTTTAAAGCATAGCCTCACCTCAGCTTCAGTTAATATAGGCACGCCACTGGTATGCAAAGGCTCGGCCTTCAGACAGTTCCACTGCAATGGGTTCACTGTCCCTCTCGAAACGAGCATAGAAGTCATTTAGCTCGTCTGGTAGTATGACAGATGCCTGGGTCTCGCTACAACATCTCCCTTTGTAGTCTGTAATGGCTTTAAGTCCGTACCACATATGCCTAGGGTCAGAGCCATGATAACTGGACTCCACCCTGGTTCTGTAAGACCTTTTTGCTGTTTTGATGACCTTCCTGTACAAATCAGGGTCCCCGGAGTTAAAGGCGGCAGCCCGGGCTTTTCGGTTATTTCTGGACCCCAGCATCAACCCAGGGCTTCTGATTGGGAAAGGACCGAACAGACTTCTTAGGAACGATGTCCTCAATGCAGTGATGGATAAAGCTGGAAACAGTATCTGTATATTCGTTAATGTTCCCATCTGCTGCCTCTCTAAACATCAGCCAGTCAGTGGTCTTAAAACAATCCTGGAGAATCGCAACACTCTCATCACTCCATTTTTAAACACATTTTTAAAACTCATCTTTGATAACCAAAATGACATATTTAAAAAAATGTTCCTTGGAAAAGTTCTTCAAGCCTTAAAATTGCTTGAATGTAACTACACTGTTGCCTCATTTAGTATACGTGGTTCTACACATATGCACAAAAAGATTTTTAAATGCCAGTCGCAGTTTTTATTATATTTCTTACTGTAGTATTGCAATTTCAGGGATGAAAAAATAATAATACAGACATAACTGAAATGCGGGACACTATTTATGTATTGAGGGACGCACCAATTTCGGGACTGTCACCCTAAGTTGTCGTCTGCCCACAAAAACTCAAAGAAAAAAGGTTTCCATTTTTAGTACGTTGTTGTTGTGTAAACATACCCTGAATATACAGGCTTTTTGCCATGAAAACTGCAAGATGTAAAAAAATAACAATAAAATCCAGAATAGCCAAACCATATAGCCTATACAATTCAGCTAATGAAGGAGAAAACAAAGGCTGAGTTCAGAATGAAATAAATTGTACTAGCATACTATTCAGAATTCAGCTCAATATGTGCTTTTGTGTATGTTCAAAAAGTGTGGAAAGAATACAAAATTATAATAATTGTAAGAACCAATAGAATCACGCATTGCGTAGACTCCCACTCATGCAAGTCTGGAGAATCATGACTGTTAATGAAGAGGGAGGGATTATCATTAATTAGCCAAAGTCTGTATGGTACAAAAAAACCAAAGGGCAGTATCTCAGCAGTGTGACTAGCTGTTGAACAATGGCAGGAAGTTGGTGTGATCTTCAGTCTCTGGCACTTTGTGTTTGGCTCTTTGCGTTCAGTCATGCTGTTCCACAGTGGAGTAATCTGCCCCAGAATCCTCAAACTCTGATGTTCCAGCAAACTGACCAGCGGTTTCAACAGCAAGCTAGTCAACAGTTTCCTCAGTCAGTTCAACTGCAAGCTAGTCAACAGTTTCCTCAGTCAGTTCAACAACAAGCTAATCGGCAGTTTCAACAGCAAGCTAGTCAACAGTTTCCTCAGTCAGTTCAACAGCAATCTAGTCAACAGTTTCCTCAGTCAGTTCAACAGCAAGCTAGTCAACAGTTTCCTCAGTCAGTTCAACAGCAAGCTAGTCAACAGTTTCCTCAGTCTGTTCAACAGCAAGCTAGTCAACAGTTTCCTCAGTCAGTTCAACCGCAAGCTAGTCAACAGTTTCCTCAGTCAGTTCAACCGCAAGCTAGTCAGCAGTTTTCTCAGTTTCAGCCTAAGCAGCCAGTGGCACAGGCAGAGCCCCTTGACAAATGTGCTGTAGCTGATTATGAGCAGATCCAATGTGGACCACCTGGTATTAGTGGTGCTGAGTGTGCAGCTATCAACTGCTGCTTTAATGGACAGCAATGTTACTATGGGAAGGCTGGTAAGATTGAGTCAATGCAAAGTGTTCATGTTTAACTGATTTTCAGCAATAACCTGCTCTTGTAACTCATTCCAGTGACTGTCCAGTGTATAAGAGATGGTCAGTTTGTGGTAGTGGTGGCTAGAGATGTTACGCTGCCTCGACTGAGCCTGGATTCTGTCCGTCTCTTGGGTGGAGGTGACCCATCTTGCAGTCCTTTGGGATCCACACCTTTCTTTGCTATATACCAGTTCCCTGTCACTGCATGTGGCACGAGCATGATTGTGAGTAGCTTTTTTTTTTTTTTTTTTCTGTGTGGCTTAGGATGGACTGGATGCCAACAGTGTTACTATTTGCAGGAGGACAGTGGATATGTGGTGTATGAAAACCGAATGATCTCCTCGTATGAAGTGGGTATTGGACCACTTGGTTCCATCACAAGGGACAGCCATTTTGAGTAGGTGACCTATGCTTTATCATAAATGTTAATCATTGACAACTGCTACAAGCTCATGGTTTGTCCAGGCTTCTCTTCCAGTGTAGGTACTCTGCTACTTCTGTGGAAGCTCTGGTTGTGGAGGTCAACAGTGTTCCTCCACCTCCACCAGTAGCTGCTCCTGGACCCCTCAGGGTTGAGCTTAGACTGGCAAATGGTCAATGTGTCACTAAAGGCTGTGCAGAAGGTAAGTGTTTGTCCCAAGTATAACTAACGCCTCTCAAACTCCAGGTTGCAGCAGTTTAGTTTAACACTGTATCCTCAGGGGATGAGGCATACACATCCTACTACAGTGGTGCTGATTATCCAATTACAAAAGTCCTGCGAGAACCTGTGTATGTTGAGGTGCGCATTTTGGAGAGGACCGACCCCAACATTGTCCTGATGCTGGGACATTGCTGGGCGACACAAACCCCCAGTCCACTCAGTCTACCCCAATGGGACCTTCTGGTTGATGGGTGAGTAAGGCCAGTCTTTATCCATGTGCTGTAAGGCTTTTCTGAATGCCTCTTTGCCTTTCAGATGCCCTTACCAGGATGATCGTTACCTGACCACATTGGTTCCGGTGGCTGGATCTTCGGGTCTTCAGTTCCCAACCCACTACAAGCGCTTTGTTGTGAAGATGTTCACATTTGTAGATCCAGCATCACTGGCTCCTCTGCAGGAAACTGTATGCTCTGCAGCCTTACCTCAAGCCTTAATTTTAGTGCTTTTTATATTGAATTATATGGCTTAACCCTTTCCCCTCTGTTAGATCTTCATCCACTGTAGTACAGCGGTGTGCCATCCCTCTTCTGGCACCTGTGAGCAAAGCTGCACTAGGAAAAGTGAGTGCTTGCTGTAAATTGACTTCAGGAATAACATTTTATTTAAATGCCTCATGCTTCTATCACTTTTTTTTTTTTTATAGGAAGAGATGCGCACGTCAAGACAATCTCTAGTGGGCAAACTGTTGTGTCTAGTGGAGAAGTTATCCTGGTCATGTGAATTTAGTTTTTTAATAAACTTCCTGAAACTCAACTAGTTTCTCTCTGGTATTGATTTCTGACTGGAGTTGGATGTTTTGTGATTGTTCTCAGTTTGATTTATAGGGCTGCACTACTAAACCCTTTTTATTTTGTGCCAAGAGGTTTTAGACTTGAACTAAATGGGCCAAGCTTCTACCCAAACCATTTAACTTAACTATTTGCTAAGCTCTAGTTGCTATCTTGGGGCCCCTTAAATTAAGGTTTTACTTCTGATTGTGGCTTTACGTTTGGCTTTACGTTTGACTTTATGGCTGGACTAACAACTGCATGTATTGATACTCAAGCATGCCCAAGCTCCTGTATGGTCACTTGTTGGCTTTTTTTCTTCTTCATGCAAGTATAGCATTATCTGGAATAAAATATGCATCAACCTGTACTTTTCCTTTTATCCCAAGTTTATTTTTTTAATTTTTTTTCAGGATTGTCCTAGTAATGTTTGAGAAGTAGACTGCTTTAAGCAATAATCCCTTAACTATTATATCCACCCTACACTTTTTAGAAGAAAAGGTTCTATATAGAACATTAAAAGGTACTATAGGCGCTTTGTATTTGGAACCCCTAAAAGGTTCTATACAGAACCCAAGAAAGGGTTCTTGTCATTATAGAACATTTTTAGCATATAAGGTTCTTTGGAGTTGAGTAAAGAACCCTATGGTTCTATATAGAACCCCAATGAACCCTTTTTTTTCTAAGAGTGTAGAACCTTTTATGCCTAGTTCACACTACAGGATTTTAAGCCCGATTTGCAAATCGTTGAGCTTGCCGACAGGTCGGGTTGTTATCGCGTGCAAATCGCGGGGGATTAGCGGCCGATGAACGCTCGCCAATCTGTTAGTATGAAAGAGCCAACAACGCATCAAAGACGCTCGCGGACGTGTCGCCGAGCCCAGAAAAATATCTAGCATGCTAGATATCTGGAGCTGTCGCACGACTCAACCACATGTGATGCCATGAGCTACAGCCAATCAGAGCAAGGCATGGGTTAAGGTCACTGGGAAAATACCGTTTATATACTGTCTATGGGAATTATTATTATTTTTTCCAGAGCAAATCATCGCGCAAACAGTTTGCAGCACTAATTTCTGTCTGACGTCCATATTCAAATAAAGACTCGTGTGTTGTGTACTTGTGTTCTTCTTCGCTGGGTAGTGGCGCGCGTGCTGTATTGCGTCATTTCCGGTTCGTTTTATCGCGTGATTTCTTCGTGATAAAACGTGGTTTGTAGACAAGATAGAATCGTTGGCTGACAGAGTTGTTGTCACCTCGTGTAGTGAGTTACCTCCTGTTGCGGATCAATCACGTTGTGTCGTGTGGTGTGAACAGCTCAACAACTTGAACACTCCTGATTTCACAGAGAGCAAGTCATGTAGTGTGAACTGCACAGTTCAGCCAGACGTTTTAAAATCCTGTAGTGTGCACTTGCCTTTAGGAGTTTCAAATACGAAGCGCCTATAGAACCTTTTTAAGGTTCTATATAGAACCTTTTCTTCTAAGAGTGTAGGTTGCTGTCCAATGACTTGTTTACACCTAGTACTAGGCATAAAAAAAAAAAAAATTCAATCACCAGTTGACGCATACAAAAATGGTCTTTTTGAGCTTGTCTATTTTTGATCACTTCCAGAGGTAGTCAAACACATTTAACCAGATTGCTTTCATAGTGTAGATGCTCATGTTGTCTGAACATCTGCAAAACATGGTCTACTCTACCGCCTACTGACCTAATATGTAAACAAAATAGGAAGTGCACTAGCTGATGTAATTTAAACTGTGTCGGCTTAAGTACTAAGTTTGGTGTAAGACACATGTAAAACAGGCCAGCTAGTAGTTGCTTAAACCTCACTTCCCTGAACTCAAGATGTGCTCTGACTGATACTAGAGACTGTGGTATTTAGCCTTTAGGACCTGGTTGAGAGCTTACACAAGTTTCTTACCATTCCAGATTTTCAACATGCACTCAAGTGTTTGGTGTGGTATTGCTGCTGTCAGAGCAGAAACGAAAGCTGCTGCTGCTCTCCATATGTTTTTCAGTTTTATCCTTTTGAAAGATCTGAAAAAGCCCAAAGGTAGACCCTCTCTAAGAAAGGACAGAAGTGGATAAATGAAACCAATTAAAACAAGGTGTAAACAGAAATTTCTACTTGTGATCTGATCAACCAAAATGCACCTTAATACTGGGTGTGAACAGGGCTTGAAAGCATTACAAATTTGCCCATGCAAGAATTGCCCTTATGAGTTCTTGAGTGTGCATTTTCACAAGACTAGTTATTTGGTCTTAAAGTATCTATCAATTTTATCCCTTACAGGGATAATTCACCCAATGATGAAATTTACCCCATTATTTACTCACCAGCTTCACCGTAATGGCTCCCAAATAATGTCAGGGTCCAGTTAAAGGTTTTAATGTTTGTTTTTAAGGCCTTGCATGGTCTAGCTCCTGAAAATATTTAGGATCTGGTCTATCAGACGACAAGGCCATTTAGCATTACTAACATTACTGTTAAAGATCCCTGAATCTAATCAAAAGTCCAAAGGAGATTGTGCCTTCACTGTTGCTCCACATCGCCTCTGGAATAACCTGCCTTTGGACATTAGATGTTGTACTACATTGGGTATTTTTAAATCACAGTTGAGAGCACATTTCCTTGCTCAGGTATGGTTGAGCTACAGCATTGTACCTTGTTTTACTGTTGTCTTGTGTTCTAAGTGTCTTTTGGTTTGATGTTTAATGTTTTTTGTATTTTTTGGAATATTGTTTTAATGGAAAGCCACCTCACATTGTTTTTAAATGTGCTATACAAATAAACTAAACTAACTAAAAAAATATGCACACATGGGGATCTTCAGGTAAATTGCTCTTTTGTTTTCTTTACCTAGTCAGTTACATTTTGAGCAACTCAGTCACGAGTGGCCAATTATGAGCAGATGCATCCAGTAGACGGTCATTTAATTAATTTTGGAGTGATTATAATTGGCTCTCTCTTTGCACATTTGATCACTTTTGGGATTTTCTGATGATCCCTAAACTCATTTAATCTGTTGTCACTGCTTAATTTAGAGCCCTTTCGTTGGAGTTAGCATAATAAGTAATAATTTATGTTTTTTGTTTGAGCAAATTACCAACCTGTGCCTTCTCATGTAAACAGATACCGTAGTGGCAATGTATAGGACGTGTCGAGATCATTTAATTTGTAGCTGTTTTCGTGGGACGTATTAACCTAAATATGGACAGATATTAGAGGACACAACTTGTAATTTTTTAAGTTGTTTATAGGAGGCTACATTCATCCAAAACTTAGTATACTAAATGAGTGATACTTTAGACGTCCTGGAGAAAGCTTTTTGGATTAAGCATCTTTCAGGGCATCAGTGTAATGACTAAATACTACCAAAATATAATTATTGAATACATTTTGCCAAAGCCATATCTTTCTTGTGAAAAGAGGCTGATGAGAACAATTGCTCCTACTTTTGTAATTGTTTGTATGCACAACCTGTAATAAAATTTGTTTTTGAATTGTTTTTAGTATTAGCAACTACTTCCTGGGGTCCGTTCTTCGTACGTCGCTAACTCACTTAGCTGGATTTGATTGTTGGCGATTTGGCATGATCTTGGATTGTTTGGTTCTTCGACGCTCATCCTGGACTTGCTGTCATAGCAACAGGTGCGCAATCTTAAACCTGCTCGCGAGCAGGCTTATTTCATGTTAACAGGATTAGATCCCGGCTTTATAAGCGGAGGTGATCCGGGAAGTCCTTTAGCGCAGCGCGATAGCGTACTTTTAGAGAGATATAGTTTTTCTCGTGACTCGTGAGTGTCATTTGTATCATTAATTTGTTGGAACAACACATTTAATGTCGGAGTCGGGCTTTAACAACAGCACAAACTGTGTGCATTTCCCTGAGATTCTTTGCGAGTGATACGGTGAACTTGGAGAAAAGTGCTGCCTGTCGTGCCATTCACAAAGTTTACCTCGCGCTCAAGCTTTTTTTTTAGGTGTTTTTATGGTTTTTCCAGACCCAAGGTTGTAAAGCAGATACATTTTTTTTTTTTTTTTTGCCAATGCAGGTACATTGTATTTTTTAATGAAGATCATGCAATCATGACTCAACCAATAAGTATGATTTACAGTAGCCTTTGTGTCAGGCTTCACTAACGTGATTGGTGCCAGAGACTGTACACACGTTCCCATCAAGGCCTCAATGAAGAGGATTTTGTGAACAGTAAATGTGCAGGTAAGTTACTATTACAATTCTAAATATATCATATTAGTAATATTATTAGGAATGGAATCAAAAAGTATGCAGTTGACTGACTAAAATGTCTTGGTGGTGTGTGACACTATACCATATCAGTCACATAGTCAAATGTAGCACATTATTTGAACATGGAAACGGAAAATATAAATATCAAGCACACTGTATAGACTACACGTATTCTGAGCCTAAAATAACTATATTTTATTCATTATGTAGGTGATTACAACATTACAGCTTGGAGACACAGGGGCTATACCTGCAGGCAGTATTTTATGACCCCATTCCCTGACCCACAACCCGGACAATGGAGCTCTAGTCAGGACAAGGGCACAGTTTTAAATTGACCATGGGCAACTAAAGGGAAAACTTCAGTGTCTGAAAAGTCTGAGGGTTGCACCTGACAGGGACTGTGACATTATTGTTACATGTGCCGTATTACACATCATTACACATCAGAAAGGAGAGGATCCCTGTGATGGAGGTGCAGCCTGATGATGACCTCCAGCCTAATGATCTCCAGCCTGATGATGACCTCCACCAGTGCACTTGGACGGACCTAGTAGCAGAGCGGCACGGGACAGAATTGTGGGACACCATTTTTAAAATTCACTAAATGTTTAATAAAAGACAAGACAAATATGCTTAGTTCCTTTTTTATTTAAATTATTCTTTGTAAAGAAAAGCCAGTCATCAAGCCATCTTTTGCCTGCAATAAGAGATATTATGCAAGGTCAGCAATAGTACTCTGTGTGTTCTTTTAGAGAGCTATTTTTACATTAGCCTACATGCAGTGTTCACTTTCATAAAGTAAAGCAATTCAGGCTTTAGACCAGCCATTTGGATAATAGGCCTACTTAATTTAATGCAGCAACAAATTATTTTACAGTGTACTAAGATAATTAAAAGCTCATTTACCAGTAATGAAGCTGTTGCTGCTACTGGTCCCTGCCGTGGGTCTAAGGAAGAGATGCCCCCCACAATAGGGTCAATTCACATTCAACCCAAGGGCCAGCCCTTCTGTCGGGGAGTAAGTAAGCAGGACCACCACCTGTTTTTTATTTAAAAAATGTATAGCCTTTTTCTTGGTTGCTGCACATGAACAACACATGCACATCATTTAACGGTGTATTTTTAAAAGAGACCAAGAACAGTATAAGTAGCTTAGTAAAGATTACCATTTTCACTTTTACTTGTTCCAATGTTCTAGTGGGTGGTGGCTCTGACATTACAATGAACAAAGTAATTATGAAATTAAATTAAAATACAAAAATGTATATAGGCTACTGTAACAAGTAATAAAAACATTTAACATGGTCCCCACTATTGAATTTAATTTGTTTGCTACTATTTGCCAGCCCCATCTCCTGGCTTTTACAGACTTTGATGTCTTCCCTGGCGTTTTCATTAAACATTAAAATTCCGCATAAACTTCGACTAGCCTACTAGCTTTTGCTCTGCTGCGGAGAAAAACTGTGCGTGCTCTTTGGCCACGGTGAGCAGCCAATAGCAGCGTTGCTGATCAATGTTTCTACTATCGATACATATCCCCTTTTAAACGCGCAATTATCTCAGATAACTCAATCCAGCTATACTAATCATAACCGGCTGGTGTGTTCGAAGAACCCAATTAGCCAGATCATGATTAGGCCGATTATATCATCTTGGATGTCTCGTTTGATCTCGGATGTTTTAAGCAACGTACGAAGAACGGACCCCTGATCCCTACATTTTAGACGCAAACCAAAAACTTGATTGTTAGCAGGTAAGATATATGTAATCTTAAAGCTACAAGCACACCGTTTCCATTTTTTTCCATTGTCATTGAAACTTAAATTTTATAGAAACAAATCAATTTATTACAGAGTATCCATTGAATCAATTTATTACAGTGTACTATATGAAACAGTGAATAAATCAGTGATTCCCCAAAATGTTTTCTCCATTAACAAGATGAAGATGAAACAATATGTTTTACCTGAAACTTATAGTTGAACAGACGTTAATTCTTCTGAGGATGCAGATAACAGATTAACATGGTTTATTGGTGATGATCGCTATTTCTCACAATGAAAGTCACTTTATATGACTACACACATTTCTAATTCAGTGGCTGAGATTACTAGATATAGACAAAGGGTCAAATTCAATGACTTTCCTGACACTTACATCTTTATCGTTGAAACCTTTACAATGGAGACTTTATTTATATTTATTTTGAACATTTTCAATAAAGCATTCCTTATTTCTTTTGTCCGCACACCATAAATGATTGGATTGACACTTGCAGGAAATACTATGTACGTAACACCCAGAAAGGTATTTACATCGATTGGGATTGGAATATGAAGATTTCGTGATAGAAAGGTAATACTCCCCACAAAGTAAAAACACATCATAACCATTAAGTGTGTACCACAGGTATGAAAGGCTTTCCAACGATCCTCTCCAGCTGCAGCCCCCAACACAACATGCAAGATTTTCACATAAGAGAAGAAAATAACAGATATGTCAATTCCCACAAAACAGATTATCACAACTAATCCCATTGCATTATTTTTGCTTATTGAATCACAGGCCAAGCTAACAAGAGCCATGTGGTCACAGTAGCAATGATGGATAACATTAGACCCACAAAAAGACAAAAGTGAAGCCAAAGCAACCAGTGCAAACATTATAGTGCCACTTCTGATCAATGTAAAAATAAGCAGTTTCAAAAACATGGCCGAGTTCATGATTTCAGTGTAATGTAATGGCTTGCAAATGGCCACAAAGCGATCTAAAGCCATAGCTAAAAGTATGGTGGATTCTACAGAAGAAAAGAAATGAGTAACAAACATTTGTGTCAAACATCCGGTTAAAGATATTTCATTCAAGTCAAAGAGGAAACCAAGGAGCATTGCTGGGATAATGGCAGTGGGTACAATGATGTCGACAACCGCCAAAGCAGACACTAGAATGTACATTGGACTGTGAAGACTTTCTGTGTTTTTGATCACGAAAAGCAACAAAGAATTGCCCAGCACGACCAAAATGTAACTTACAAAAAATGGCAGGAAAAGCAGACGTCTGTGTTTGTAGATCTCTGGAAATCCCATAAATAAGAACTTTGTATGTGAGATGTTTGCTTCCTGGAGTTCCTCAATCATGGCACTCTGAATGTCGTCGTTGCAACCTTTACAGGGTAAGTACAAAATATTTATCACTTGATGGAATTAAATAAACATCATGTTTGGGATGAGCCATATAGTTTGGCAACACATTGTGACCTCTATATTAAATGGCAGTTATCACATATTTAGCTACTCAATGAATTGAAAACTAGACACAATAACTCCAGCAAATGTATCACCAATGAAATATCCACCAATTGGCTGGTACATTCTCCTATCTCAGCCTTTCTTAAAGTTTTTTTTCATGAGCAACATTCTTGTTGGAATTTCATGACTTTGTTCCCAGGCTATTTCTCATCCATATTTCTCATAGGTAGTAACTACAACAAAGTACTTTTCGTAAATTTAAAGACCTGTCAACAAAAATGTTTTTTTTTGTGAAAATGTTGTCAAAATTGGAAATTGCAACATCACAACAATCACATCACTGGTAACCACACCAAAACAAAGGCAATTATAAGTCTTACAAGTTTATGCAAATAAAATACATTATATATTTTTCTGTATACTTTGGTCATATTTGCTCAGAAACATACCTGCCTGAGTGTCTTGGTTTCTCTGTCGTTTGGTCATTCGCTGTAGAATAGGGGCCCACTTTAAGACCTGAAGCCATTCGAATGGGAGCATATATACAGTGAGTTTGATCTACTGTATGCTCCCATAGGAATTAGACAGCAAACTATACAGCCACTGACCATACATTATAATGACCTCATTCCATCCACTCAAACACGCAGATGAAATTATTGTTCCAGGAAGAATGAACCAATTACTAGATCGTTTTTGTCTCGGTTAATTAGCTCTGCTGAGGGGGTTCATGTTTGTGGTTTTAGTTGCTATAGCATAGATAGTGTAAGTGCAACAGAATAATTAGCTAAAATGTGTAACATAAAATTGATTAGTTATTTTATTTTTCTCTAAATGTCCAGTAAGGCAGTGTAAACTCTTGCAACATCATTGACAAGTCAAGCCAAGTCACGTCAACTTTATTTATACAGCTCTTTTTACAATACAAATTGTTTCAAAGCAGCCTTTCAGTGATGACAGGAAAATAATGCAGTCCAGCTTAAGTAAGTTCAGTGTTGACTCATTTTGGTTGTAAAATTCATTTGTTATTAATTTAGTTAATTTATCTATAAAGAAGGTATCGAGAAAACAGTGATCTCCTTGTCTAGGTCAGTTCAGTTCTCACACAATGGTGTCAATGCAGTTGAATCAAAAATACTGTTGAATATTTAGTGTCCCCAACTAAACAAGCCAGATGTGACAGTGGCAAGGAACCCAAACTCAGACAGAATGGAGAAAAAAAAACCTTGGGGGAAACCAGACTCAGTCGGGGGCCAGTTCTCCTCTGGCCAACAAACATTATAGGTCAGAAGTCAGATTGGGACCGGAAAATGTTTCATATTTAATCCTGTTTTAATCACTCTGATATGGGACGGGTTTTGTTGAGGATCTGTGCCACTGGCTGTCGTTTCGATGAGGCCTTCACAGGGAAAAGTCTAGTTGACACAATCTTTGCTGACATTCAGGCGCAGGTCCTCCATCTTATCTGGATACGGCCCGGATCTGGCTGACTACCCCTTACAAAAACAAAAATATATGGGAATATACTGAAAAATATAATATATTACATAATACATTTCCATATATGGGAAACTAGTCCTTATATTTTTCCAATATACTGTAATATATGCTTTTCTGTAGCTCAAACAGTAGCGCATTGGCGCTTGCAATGTTGAGTTCATGGGTTCAATTCCCAGGGAAAGCAAGAACTGATAAGAATGTAAAAATGTACCTTGAAATGCAATGTAAGATACTTTGGATAAAAGCATCTTCCAAATGCATAAATGTAAAATATGCATTGACATGTATGGCTATATATTATATTCAATATTTATGAATAGGAACTATTACACTGAAATTATGAACTCTGTATTTTTTTTGAACGGCAGCTGTGATTGCTAGACATTCACTGTAAAAAATAGTGTTTCAGGCATTCCACGATTACATATCAGTGTGACGGTGCCTGTGTATTTTACAACGTTTAACTAAATTTCATTAAGTTACATAATGTTAATACTTATGCGATTCAACAACTTTGAATGTTAATAAAACTAACAAAATCTGCTTTACCTTAAAAGTGCATTATGCAAGATTGACAGCTAGCGGTTTGAAATGGATGCTCGACGATCACACGGGTTTACAGATTAAAGAAAAGCAACAGGAGTGAGCGCAATTGACAATGGAAGGCGAGGAGATATATACACATTGTAAGTAGCGGAAAGAAAGTGGAGAGTTTGCCACCTTCAAGCTTGTGAAATAGCTTTGAATTGTTAAAGTCAAACAAGTCATGACACTTCCCTGGCTAGCCACCATCAAAGTCCATGAACCTGTACTTATAGTCTACAAGGCCCTGATGCTGCACACTGTACCATCCCTTTCTATTATAATAATCAGTCCAGTACAGTGAATGAGCAAAAATGGGGATGTGAGTACTGTCACGGTTCATGGATTCATTGACTCGCCCTCGCTATGTGTGTGTGTGTGGGAATAGTGGGCGCGGCTCATCAGCGGCTCGCTGTTCTCCGCTAATGAGCTGATCAGCGTCAGCTGTTTTGAATGAGAGATGTTCTATATATTGTTTGTCACCTCGTCCTGTCTTTGTCAGATGGTTGTGGAGGTTCTCGCGCCCGGCTCACTGTCTTCTCTCCCTCGCTCCAGTTTCCTGATTCGGAGGTTCGTCTGCCTGTTCTAGATTCGTCTGCCTGTTCCAAGATTATCTGCCTGTTCTGAGGATCGTCTGGGGTTTCCCTTGCGCTGTCTGCCCACGGGGTCCTGCGTTGCCGAGCCTGTAAACTGCTGCCTGCCTCACTTCTGTATATGCTCTAACTCTACTCCTTGTGTTATTAAACACCAGTATTCACTTGCTATTGAATCCTTGACTTTTCCTTCGAGCCATGACAGAACCATCTGACCAGATCATGGATTCAGCGAGTGCAATCAGCTTTGAGCAGATGTATGCCGGTAACCACGCCCGCATGGACCGTCAGGATGAACAGATCGGTGCCTCGGGTCGGGCGATACAGGCTCTGGTAGCGCAGGTGTCCGAGCTCACCTCTCAACTACAACATCTGAGAGGTCCCACTGCGCCAGCACCGCCCCCGCCTGTTCCCCCGGAAAATCCCAACATCAACCGATCGGAGCCGCGCATCCCCACCCCCGAGAGGTATTCAGGAGAACCTAATATGTGTCGAACTTTTTTAACCAAATGCTCGATTTACTTCTCTCTTCAGCCTGTGACGTTTTCCTCGGAGGAGAGTAAAGTGGCGCTGGTAATGACGCTGTTGTCGGGACGCGCGGCTCTGTGGGGAACAGCGGTGTGGAAGAATCAACACGCCTGCTGCTCCTCGTTCCAAGCACTCGAGCAGGAGATGGGTCGTGTGTTCGATCGCGCGGTCGCAGGACGCGAGGCGGCCCGCCAACTTGCCGATCTCCGACAGAACAACAACTCTGTTTCTGACTATTCCATCCAGTTCCGGACGTTGGCCGCCGAGTGCAAATGGAACGAGGAGGCGCAGTGGGACATGTTCCTGCATGGGTTGGCTGACCGTGTTCAAAAGGAGATTTATACGTTGGATTTACCCAAGACACTTGATGAACTGGTTGAACTGGCACTTCGAATCGATGCACGATTACAACAGAGAGAGAATCGACAGTTCCAGACTCCAGTGGGGGTTTTCGCTGAGTTTCCCAGTCTCAGAGGAGTGAACACGGTCAGCCCCTCGAACGATCCTGAACCCATGCAGGTAGGTCGAGCTCGGCTCTCCCGGGAGGAGAGAGAACACCGCCGTTCGAGAGGTCTGTGTCTCTACTGTGGAGAGCCCGGCCACTTTGTCTCCACCTGTCCTTTAAAAGGCCAAGCCCGGCGGTAGGAGGGAGGCTACTGTCGGGCGGGATATCCATGGCCAGACCCTCGAACGCCACCCTCCTTCCGGTGAGACTCCAGTGGGCAGGCCGCGCCTTCAACGGCCAGGCGCTGGTGGACTCGGGAGCAGAGGGGAATCTGATGGACGTTTCAGTGGCTCAGAAGCTTCACCTCCCTGTCACACCTCTGGAGCACAGTATCACCATCCACGCACTAAATGGACAGAGACTTCCGGGCATCACTCACACCACGGGACCCATCACACTTACCACTTCGGGTAACCACACTGAGAGGATCTCACTTTACCTCACTCAGTCACCTCACGCTCCCATTGTCCTGGGTCATCCGTGGTTGGTGAAACACGGACCCAGGATAGAGTGGGGACAGAATTCTGTGTCCAGCTGGAGTAATCAATGTTATGCCTCATGTCTTTCGTCTGCTGTTCCGTCCGTTTCTTGTTCTGTGTTGCAGGAGGAGCCAGTGAATCTGTCTAACGTGCCACCAGAGTATCTCGACCTGAAGGAAGTGTTCAGTAAGTCCCGGGCTGCTTCTCTTCCTCCGCATCGTCCCTATGACTGTGCTATAGATCTACTGCCAGGTACGTCTCCGCCTAAGGGCAAGTTATATTCGCTTTCTGTTCCAGAAAGGGAGGCTATGGAGAAATATATTTCTGATTCTCTAGCAACTGGGTTCATCCGCCCTTCCTCTTCTCCAGCGGGGGCGGGATTCTTTTTTGTGGGGAAGAAGGATGGCTCTCTGCGACCTTGTATTGATTACCGGGGGTTGAACAGCATCACGGTAAAGAATACTTATCCTTTGCCGTTGATGTCTTCAGCCTTCGAGAGGTTGCAGGGAGCATCAATCTTCACAAAGTTGGATTTACGTAATGCATATCATTTGGTTCGCATCAGGAAGGGGGATGAATGGAAGACCGCGTTCAACACCCCCAGGGGGCACTTTGAATATTTGGTTATGCCGTTCGGGCTGTCCAACTCCCCAGCGGTCTTCCAGGCACTCGTCAATGACGTGTTGAGAGACATGGTAGATCAGTTCATATATGTTTACCTGGATGACATATTGATTTTTTCTTCGTCTCTCCAGGAGCACGTTCAACACGTCAGACGAGTGCTTCAGAGGTTGCTAGAGAATGGGCTTTTTGTCAAGGCGGAGAAATGCGCTTTTCATGCACAGTCGGTTCTTTTCTTAGGGTACATAATTTCGTCTGAGGGAGTACGAATGGATCCTGATAAGGTTAAGGCTGTGGTGGAGTGGCCAAGCCCAGATTCCCGTAAGGCCCTACAGAGGTTTCTGGGGTTTGCCAATTTCTACCGGCGTTTTATTCGCAACTTCAGCCAACTAGCCGCTCCTCTGACTGCCTTGACCTCCCCCAGAACGACGTTCAGGTGGTCAGACACAGCCGAGGCTGTGTTTGTCAAACTGAAAGGCTGCTTCGTTTCAGCTCCCATCCTTATAGCCCCTGATCCATCACGTCAGTTCGTGGTGGAGGTCGATGCGTCAGAGGTGGGGGTAGGAGCAGTGCTATCCCAGCGTTCTCCAACAGACGACAAGATGCATCCCTGCGCGTTTTTGTCCCGTCGTTTATCGCCTGCCGAACGTAACTACGACATTGGTAACAGGGAGTTGTTGGCAGTTAAGTTAGCGTTGGAAGAATGGCGTCATTGGTTAGAAGGGTCAGGGGTACCTTTTATCGTCTGGACCGATCACAAGAACCTGGAATATATCAGAACCGCCAAAAGATTGAACTCCAGGCAGGCTCGGTGGGCACTTTTTTTCGGACGTTTTGATTTTTCTCTCTCGTACCGCCCGGGTTCCAAAAACATCAAACCCGACTCTTTATCACGGATTTTTGACCATTCCGATCGCCCGTCTACTCCCGAGTGCATTTTACCCGAGACCCTATTTGTCTCCACACTCACATGGGAGGTCGAGTCGAAGGTCAAATCGGCCTTAGAAGGGGTAACGCCTCCGCCCGGTTGCCCACCGAATCGTTTGTTTGTGCCGGAGGGATTACGGTCCGACGTTATTCAGTGGGGTCATTGTTCCAACGTAGCTTGCCATCCAGGAGTTTTTCGCACTAGTTTTTTAGTCAAGCAACGGTTCTGGTGGCCACTGATGGCTCGTGACATTCACAGTTTTGTTTTGGCTTGCTCGGTTTGTGCCACTGGTAAGACTTCCAATCGACCCCCAGATGGGTTACTTCAACCGCTGCCTGTCCCTTCGAGACCCTGGTCCCACATAGCGCTAGATTTTATCACCGCCCTCCCGCCCTCTCAGGGCAATACGGTCGTTTTGACTGTGGTGGACCGGTTCTCGAAGGCGGCTCATTTTATTCCCTTGCCCAAATTACCCTCAGCCAAGGAGACAGCGTTGACCGTTGTTGATCACGTCTTTCGCTTACATGGCCTCCCGATAGACGTGGTTTCTGACAGAGGACCCCAGTTTGTGTCCAAATTTTGGCGAGAGTTTTGTAAGTTACTGGGAGCGACTGTCAGTCTGTCCTCAGGGTTTCACCCCCAGAGCAATGGTCAAACCGAGAGAGCCAACCAAGATTTGGAGAGGGTGTTACGATGTTTGGTCTCCAAGAATCCTTCCTCTTGGAGTCAGCAACTTTCAATGGTGGAGTACGCACACAATACGTTGCCAGTGTCGTCCACGGGCCTATCTCCGTTTGAATGTAGTGTAGGTTACCAGCCACCAATTTTTCCCAGTCTGGAATCCGAAGTCGCGGTCCCCTCCGCTCACGCCTTTGTCCAGAGGTGTCACCGCACGTGGACTAGAGCCCGTGAGACTCTACTCCAGGTGGGGGCGCGCACCAAGGCTAAAGCCGATCGCCACCGGTCTAAGCCTCCCGTATACGTCGTTGGTCAAAGGGTGTGGCTTTCAACCAGGAACATTCCTCTCCGCTCCGTTTCCAATAAACTTGCTCCCAAATTCATTGGCCCGTTTTCTGTCACCAAGATCATTAGTCCGGTGGCAGTCCGCCTCAACCTGCCTCCAGTGTACAGGAGAATTCATCCCGTCTTTCATGTGTCTAAAGTAAAGCCAGTTTTTCGTTCTTACATTAATCCGCCTGCCCCGGTTCCCCCCCCGCCGCGACTCGTAGATGGGGAGCCTACTTATTCGGTTCATCGTATACTGGACTCAAGACGGAGGGGACGCGGTTTCCAGTACTTGGTGGACTGGGAAGGTTACGGTCCGGAGGAGAGAAGTTGGGTTCCTGCTAGGGACATCCTGGACCACTCCCTTATCGATGATTACAATCGACAGGTAAGGTTGTCTGGGAACGCCAGGCGGCGTCCCTAGGAGGGGGGGGGGGGTACTGTCACGGTTCATGGATTCATTGACTCGCCCTCGCTATGTGTGTGTGTGTGGGAATAGTGGGCGCGGCTCATCAGCGGCTCGCTGTTCTCCGCTAATGAGCTGATCAGCGTCAGCTGTTTTGAATGAGAGATGTTCTATATATTGTTTGTCACCTCGTCCTGTCTTTGTCAGATGGTTGTGGAGGTTCTCGCGCCCGGCTCACTGTCTTCTTTCCCTCGCTCCAGTTTCCTGATTCGGAGGTTCGTCTGCCTGTTCTAGATTCGTCTGCCTGTTCCAAGATTATCTGCCTGTTCTGAGGATCGTCTGGGGTTTCCCTTGCGCTGTCTGCCCACGGGGTCCTGCGTTGCCGAGCCTGTAAACTGCTGCCTGCCTCACTTCTGTATATGCTCTAACTCTACTCCTTGTGTTATTAAACACCAGTATTCACTTGCTATTGAATCCTTGACTTTTCCTTCGAGCCATGACAAGTACCATCCAGAGCCACAGCACACATAGGACATGTAACCATGGTTCCCTGAGAGGGGAACAAGACGCTGCGTCTCGAATCAAAATCGGTGCGGGAGACAATTGTGCCCGCATCGTGACTTGTACGTTTTGCCCCCAAATACGAACCTCAGGAACTTCCTGTGTTCTGGCAGGACGGAGATATGAAAATAACAACCTTTAGATCGATCATGACAAACCAGTCCTCTGATTTGAATTGATACACGATCAGCGGAATTGTCAGCATTGACGTAACCCTTTTCGGAACTATAAACCCGGTGTTTCTCTCTGGGGGAGGAATAAGCTCTATGGCCTGAACGTCTTCTTCCCAAGTGGCCCACCTCAGTTTTGAAAATACCCTTGATCTTCGGTTGGCCTGTAGCCCTTGCAGACAGTGTGCATCACCCACTGAGATAAATTCGCTACCCAGGCATGCAGGCAATTTACTAGTGGAACAAGTCTCTTGAGGTTTTTCATTAAGTGTGCAGGGCAACCACCCATAATAGCATTACAATAATCTAGCCTTGATGTCATGAATGCATGAACTGTTACGCATTTTTCATTGAAAACATATGTCGTAATATACAGGTCCTTCTAAAACAATTAGCATATTGTGATAAAGTTCATTATTGTCCATAATGTAATGATAAAAATTAAACTTTCATATATTTTAGATTCATTGCACACCAACTGAAATATTTCAGGTATTTTATTGTTTTAATACTGATGATTTTAGCATACAACTCATGAAAACCCAAAATTCATTTCTCAAAAAAATTAGCATATTTCATCCGACCAATAAAAGAAAAGGGTTTTTCATACAAAAAAAGTCAACCTTCAAATAATTATGTTCAGTTATGCACTCAATACTTGGTCGGGAATCCTTTTGCAGAAATGACTGCTTCAATGCGGCGTGGCATGGAGGCAATCAGTCTGTGGCACTGCTGAGGTGTTATGAGGCCCAGGATGCTTCGATAGCGGCCTTAAGCTCATCCAGAGTGTTGGGTCTTGCGTCTCTCAACTTTCTCTTCATAATATCCCACAGATTCTCTATGGGGTTTAGGTCAGGAGAGTTGGCAGGCCAATTGAGCACAGTAATACCATGGTCAGTAAACCATTTACCAGTGGTTTTGGCACTGTGAGCAGGTGCCAGGTCGTGCTGAAAAATGAAATCTTCATCTCCATAAAGCTTTTCAGCAGATGGAAGCAGGAAGTGCTCCAAAATCTCCTGATAGCTGGCTGCATTGACCCTGCCCTTGATAAAACACAGTGGACCAATACCAGCAGCTGACATGGCACCCCAGACCATCACTGACTGTGGGTACTTGACACTGGACTTCAGGCATTTTGGCATTTCCTTCTCCCCAGTCTTCCTCCAGACTCTGGCAACTTGATTTCCGAATGACATGCATAATTAGCTTTCATCCGAAAAAAGTACTTTGGACCACTGAGCAACAGTCCAGTGCTGCTTCTCTATAGCCCAGGTCAGGCACTTCTGCCGCTGTTTCTGATTCAAAAGTGGCTTGACCTGGGGAATGCGGCACCTGTAGCCCATTTCCTGCACACGCCTGTGCACGGTGACTCTGGATGTTTCTACTCCAGACTCAGTCCACTGCTTCCGCAGGTCCCCCAAGGTCTGGAATCGGTCCTTCTCCACAATCTTCCTCAGGGTCCGGTCACCTCTTCTCGTTGTGCAGTGTTTTTTGCCACACTTTTTCCTTCCCACAGACTTCCCACTGAGGTGCCTTGATACAGCACTCTGGGAACAGCCTATTCATTCAGAAATTTCTTTCTGTCTTACCCTCTTGCTTGAGGGTGTCAATGATGGCCTTCTGGACAGCAGTCAGGTCGGCAGTCTTACCCATGATTGCCGTTTTGAGTAAACCAGGTTGGGAGTTTTTAAAAGCCTCAGGAATCTTTTGCAGGTGTTTAGAGTTAATTAGTTGATTCAGATGATTAGGTTAATAGCTAATTAGAGAACCTTTTCATGATATGCTAATTTTTTTGAGTTTTTTTGGGTTTTCATGAGCTGTATGCCAAAATCATCAGTATTAAAACAATAAAAGACCTGAAATATTTCAGTTGGTGTGCAATGAATCTAAAATATATGAAAGTTTAATTTTTATCATTACATTATGGACAATAATGAACTTTATCACAATATGCTAATTTTTTGAGAAGGACCTGTAGATATATTTTTAAGAGGGAAGGATGCGGTTTTACAGATGCTAGAAACGTGACTTTCAAATTAAAGATTGGTATCAAAGAGCACACCCAGGTTCCTAACTGACGACAAAGACTTGACAGAGCAGCCATCAAGTGTTAGACAGTATTCTAGGTTATTAACCCTCTAGGGTCGGCAACCACGCCGACATGATCAGCTCGCTTTTTTTCTTATCAGTGCAAAAAAGAAACAAAATACTCTGTTGATTTTGATCTTATATATAAGTGTTATACACCATTCGATTCTGTCTAATGTCTTCTGTCTATTTTTTTGTGTACTCACAATAAAAACAAAGTGTTGTGCTTTTTGCCAAATAAAGAAAAATAAACATGATACGAGTTCTGCCTTCACTCTGTCTGTGAATTTCATTCTGAAACGCGTCCGAAAATGAACTGTATCTCAGCGAATACTCAATCATTCCAGCATACAGGCACACAGGCACAGCTTGAATTCTCTTCTTTTAAATGAAGTAATTTATATAAAAAACAAATATTCTCAGTTTATGTAATCTGTATGAAAAGAGAGAGATGTCAGTCGTTCTCCTCTCAGCTCATTAAGTAAGGAAGTTGTTTGGCCAATAATTAGAATATCTGTTTTTTCAGAGTTAAGTAGTAGGAAATTACTTGTCATCCAAATGTTTATATCAGCTATGCATTCCGTTAATTTTGTGAATTGGTGCGTTTTGTCAGGGCGTGAAGAAATATAGAGCTGAGTATTATGACTTCAGGTCATAATTTCAGAGCTCTCACATTGTTATGAACAGATACTTTTTAACTGCTATTTTCTCACCACTGTCATTTCTACCAGAAAGACTTGGGAGATAAATTGATATAACAGCGTATATTTATTAACAGCCCAGCAAGCATGAATTTATAAAGTTCTTTGGCGTAGGCCCCGTCCTTAGAGAGCAAGCAAGGGTAGCGGAATCTGCATACCCTGCCTGAAGACGAAGGCAGGGGCGCAGCCGACCCCCCTGGAGGTTAAGGAAGGGACCATCTTGGTGGTGGTGGGGAGGGTGAAGGGGAAGGTACCATCTTGGTGGTGGTTGGGGAGGATGGAGGTACTTGGCAGCGTCAGCATCTGCAAACTCAGACGAATGTAAGTACCAATCTTTTAGTGTTAGCACGTGATTGGTTAGACGAGAGGTAATACGTGGCGCGCTGATTGAGTCTTCCTGGCAGAACTTACGCTAGAGCTGTCATTTTTGTTGTGTGTTTATTTTGTTATTGAGAGGAAAGTGTGCAGGAAATATTTACATATTCATCTAAACACAGCTCCCAGCAGTATAAGCGATGTTGGGATGTTCACTAACATTATACCGTTGCTTGGGTGTTTTAAACTTCTTTTTACCTTTAAGTGAAGAACTTTGCTTAAAAACTTTATCCTATACTGCCTTACAAGTCACAATTCTGATTGCTATAGACCTTATGTATCCCCGCCCATTTTCAGCACTGCGCTCATTGTCTTTTGTCTTCTGGTCTATATTTTCACAGCGATCTTACGCATTTATGAATGAACGGCTCGTTTTAAAATATTCCCGGTCTACTGACATTTGTTAAGACATCTGCTTTAAACATTATGATAACTTTCGTTAACTTTCCATTAAGTAAACCCACTTCAAAAGCGAATTACTCATGACAGCAATGCCATAGAAATATACAGAGCGACTGCAAAAACGGAAGTTCAAAGACAATATTCTAAAGATGGCGGCGCCCTTGTTTCTGTGGTGCATAAGGTCTATAACGTGTGCTAACTTGTGCTGTCATAAATTATCTTGTGGCTTCTGAATCCCATGGCATTAGTCTTTATTAGTCACATGGCATATGCTTAGCAGTAAGTGAAAACACAATGACAAGTCAGACCAAACGGAAAAGGTAAGTATATTTTGTGAATGAAACTGCTGATTGGACGAGACATCTGTCAGTCAGGACATGCAGACAGTACAGCAGGCTGTGGCAGTAAGACGAAGTTGTCTATTTAAGCGGTTAATTTAGTGTGACTAATTATATATATACATTTTTTTTTTATCTGCCCACCACTTACAAAAACAAAATTGCAAAACAATCTGAGATCTGAGAAGTGGGAGAGTGGCATAAACAGCAAGTTTAGCTTTAAATGTGAGTTCCAGTCATTCTTTTAAAGTGCCTAACGTATATGCAGAAGCGACAGAAAGCAATGGGAGCAGAGAGGGGAACAGGATTGGGAAAGGACAGTGAGCCATACGTGACCCAAATTTTCACTTCAACAGATAATTACTGCAGTGAACATCTATTTAAACCTATTTAAATTTACATAGCAAGATCAATTGTGGTTGAAAAGGAAGTGCAGTTTTCCTCTTCATTTCTTAAGAAGTGATGTTAAAGTGCATTTATAATCTCTCACAAAAGACTTGCATTTACTTGATATATAAAATGTGATGTTTATTATCATTCTAGAACTACAGCAAATGTTTCAAGTCAAGTCAGCTTCATTTATATCTTCCAGCTCAGTCCAGTACTCATACAACAGCAGCATTACAGTCAGATCAATGATATTGTTGAATTTTAAGTGTCCCAAACTAATCGAGCCAGAGGCGACAGTGGCAAGGAGCCCAAACCCCATCAGGTGACAGGAGAAACCCGGCCAGTTCTTCTCTGGCCAACAAACAAACATGATCTCATTATGATTCAGGCTGATCACAAGTCAGAATTCCGTTTGGGATTGGTAGAATTCAAATATTCAAATAGAGAATTAGAGAATTAGAGAATTAATCATTCTTCAAATGAAGAATGATTAATCACGCCTGCAGGGAGCCAAAGTCATAGGGTTTCCATAAATAGTTGGGGAAAACACGACTTCTACTTTTGTATGGATATTGGTAATGGCATAGGGTCAGTTTCTGGCAAAACACTGCTGAAAGCACAATGAAAATTTGTGATATATGCATCCACATAACATAAACAATATATATATATATATATATATATATATATATATATATATATATATATATATATATATATATACTAATAACAGACATTTTCCTTCATGTACAATGGACCATTTAAGTAAAATGAAAGAGAGAAAGTTAATGATTAAACCTTTTATTAGATAAATATTTAACAACCTGAACTCTGATTTCCTTTGTTCTAATTCCATAGATTACTGGGTTAAAGCAGTTCGGAATAAGATGATACGACAATGTGCTTAACACGCGGATATCTCTAGGTATGGTAGGCACCCTGTAGCCAACAAATGCAACAACAACACAGAAAAATCCCACCGCTATGACCATTAAATGTGTGCTACATGTCAAGATGGCTTTTTGGCGTGACTCACCAGAAGGAGAGCGAGATATAATGACAAAAATAACAATGTAAGAGCAGATTACAAATGCACCGTCACATGCTACTAAGATGAAAGCGATTGTTCCAGCCATGTGGTTCTTGCTCACATCACCACAGGCTGCGTTGACAACTGATGTATGCTCACAGACACAATGATAAATCTCATTTGATTTACAAAAATAGAGTGGCCCAATCAGGCCGACCATCGAAGCAGCACAAAGCAAGTTACGGAAAAAAAAGGACAAACAGAATATTATTGATGTTTTAACGTTTACATAGTCATGGTACTGCAAGGGGAAAATAATGGCTAAGAATCTGTCGACTGCCATCAAAACTAAAATTGTCGACTGGAAACTACCTGCCATATGCAGACAAAACGTTTGAACAAGACATTCATCTTTGTAAATCATATTTCTACCAAACAGAAAACTGATTAACATTCTTGGAACAAGAAATATTGGCTGTATAAACCCAAGAGCTGCAATAAACCCGATCAGAATGTACATGGGTGCATGTAACTTGCTCTCTTTTACAATCACCAGCATTATAATTGAGTTTGCGAACAACGTGAAAGCAAAGATTACAAGAAAAGGAATGAAAAGGTATCGCCGATACTCTTGCAGATCCGTGAATCCAATCAAGTAGAGTTCCTGATGAGAGAAGTTGAATGCTCTGTCATCCATTCCTTGGAGCAAAGTTCGCTTTGAATACATAACAACAGTTAATAGTTACAGTTTAGTTGAACAGTTTACTGTTAATGCACATAAAACATATTTACAATTAATAATATAAGCAAAAATATACATACATTTAAGCATAAATAGTGTCCGTTAACCTACAAATGTGGTTTGCACCGGCATCAAAGGAAGTTTAGAGATTTAATAAAGTATTAAAACATGCTAAACATTAGATCAACAAATCTATTTCTCTTTTAGTTTTTCATGTCTGTAAAATGAAGCCTAAAATCTATAACGGCATGCCATGTGCAAAGGCTTTTTAAATCTTATTCTTATAGCTCCCCCTCTTCTGGTTTAGCTCTCTTAAATATTCCCCGCTCCCCTCCCCTGGTATCGTGCTGTTGTTGTTGTTTTCCTTAATGGGTATGGCTTGAGGCAGGATTCACTTTTGGAAGGACAGAATATGTTCTGCAATCTTAACAGGCCTTATTGTTTTAGGTACAATGACGGTGCTATTAAGTTAATTGAAGGCATCACCTATAAGATACAAATGAAAATGTTTTGTTGACTCAAAGTTCCATTCATCTATATACAAAAAAAAAAAAACTTTCCAAAATAAAGATTTTAATCTGCTTAAATGCCAGTCAATTGACCGTTCGCAAAGACCCGCCCCCCTTAGTTACTGTCGCTATGTCCGACAAGCTACGCCGCTCTCACACACACCATGTTCTCATGCAGTGACAAATACATCGTGGAGCAGAGAGTGACAACACGCCGACAGACAGGACAGACCAGCTTACTTTTCGGTTACTTTTTATATTAAACATATTAAACAAAGTCTCACCTTTAAAATTTGGTCATTTTTAAAAAGAAATTTAAACAATAAATAGCGTTTTGTGGCTCTTTAATGTGCCTGACAGATCGCTGTAGAGCATCAGTTAAAGCTGCTCGTGAACCGTTCAGTTCAATCGCCTTCTAGTTCATTTATAGCATCAAATAAACATGAATGAACATCAGAAGGAATGTTGTTTTAACCGCGGAAAGGCGTCAATACACTCCGCTTCTCAAGTTCAAATCCTCCCATGTTACTCTACTAACTATCCTGACTGCTTTGTCGGACAAAATGGCAGATAGCGAAGTATGATTGGTCAGATCACCTGTCAATCAAGCTCCCTGCGAAGGGTCAATTAACTAATTTATTAGCACCATCAGTTAATGGACACTGTTTACATTTTTGATTATATTCCACAGCTACTCCAGCCACTTGCTCGTTCTGTTTAACCTGTTAGCCTTCAGCGCCACTTTTGAAAAATCCCCAGAAATAGCATACCCAACCTAAAAAAGATTCAATTAATTTACCCTTTGTCCTAAAAGCTCAAGTATGGTCTCATTTGAAAGCTGACACCTGCCACTTTATTGGAAATGTAGAATGAATTATTGTCATAATGAAAAAAAAATTATGAATAGCTTCAAAGTTGTGTAAGTTATTAGAAATTTATTTTTATGAAACATCTTCATGAAAATTAAATTGAAGTTGGCCCGTCAGCACTCTAGAAATGCACTCCAGCTAAAGACACATGTCTGACCATGTTATATTTAAAATTTGAAGGTGATAAGTCTAAAACTCTGTATTTTGTTAAATGTTTTTCAAGATCATCTCAAATGACTTTATTTTGAATTGACTCTAAAATGCAAACTTGTGTTTATTGTCATCTATTAGCATCTATTCAGTCTATTGTCTCTATTGTTTTGTGGTGCAAACGAGCCCCATTCAGTGTCACTCTCTCCTGCACACATTTACACCTTTCCAGCCTGCTTATGGCCATAAATATTATTTTCCTTTGTCTCCATTATAATCGCTAACGACTGGCTAATCACGGTGTTTCACCCCCTAATTTCTTTCATAATCTTCACTTCACATTTGAAACTGTATCAAATGCCTTTCTTAAATAAAGAAATATTTCAGTAAGCATTCCGATTTAGAAAAAAAATCATAAAAAATAACAGCTAGATGGCAGGTGCAACTAGAGAGCTAGCTAGCATGTTAGCTTAGCACACCATCAATACACGACAATTTATGAGATTAAAAACCTGTTTGTGCTCCAAACTTACTTTATAGTGCAAGTCGAGTGTTTTAAATAATCTTCTATGAGCTTATTTGGCTTCAGAAAAGAAAATCAGACAGAAAATATATGATTTGATATTATTCTGCACTATTGTAAAGTCTATACCGATTGGCATTACATTATACATATAATCTATTATTATAAAAATACCTGACATGGCTCGAAGAACACAGGTAAATCAAATATCATTGCAATCATGTTTATTGTCTTCAAAACATCTTTATCTGCATGTTATAGCGATCTCTGAAAGCTAACGTTAGCTGTGTTTATGTCCTGGAAGGTCACAGGTTATTTCTTCTTCGTGAGCTTTCATATTTGGAAAAAACTGTGCAAATGGCGCCCTCAGCCTGCTGTATGGATTGAAAACACAGTACATCAGAGTATCCAGCGCTCTTTATGTATACATCGACGCATTTGGATATAAATTCAATAAATATTATTCCTGTCTATAGAAATATGATGTAAACCTATGATAATATATCAATATTTCTCCAAATCTGCACATTTTTGAGCCAAAAGCCCTGAGGAACGTTGTTTTGTCACGCGTTCTCAAGACAACAGCACCGGAGTTTTTTTCTGAATGGAGCAGCTGACGCTCATAATTCATATTAAAGGTATCGACTCATTTTTTCATTACATAAATCCTGACACAAATTAAGACATAACTGTCACTATAAGTTTATCAGAATACAATAGTGGTCAAATACTGAAACGTGAGACTTATATATTTTTAATGATGTATAGTTTGTCAAGGTAATAACATTAAATCTGATAGTAACTTGAACTATTTAAAAAAAAAACGCTTCAGAGCGTCCTCGCTCTGGTGAAGGTTAACAGGTCTTAAAATAATTTTATTGACCGAACTTCTGATCTTGTAGCTTAAATCAAATATGATAAGGCAAAAATAAGGATTTTGTAATTCTGTAATTACTTTGGGGTGAATCCACACTTCAGAGACAAAATACATACACCCATAAAAATAAAAATTTTACACCAAAAATTACAAACATATCAATAATACATGTTCATTAATGAATATGAGAGTTACATTTTTATTTTATTTTATTGTTGTTGTTTATCACACCGACACCTTTATATTCTCTAAAAGTCATACTATTTATATAAAAACAATAACATATAATTGTGATAAACAAATTAAAATAATTGTGTTATTCATGAAATTCATTTGGTTGTTATTTTGGTTTCAAATGGAGGTGGATGCTAATTATTTTGAGGGGATGTCCTGGGACCAGAACAAGGACAGGACATTCTCGTTAGTAAAGTGCTAATGATCAAAACACTAAGGCTGTTCTACTGTATGTAGCACATCCTGTTTTGATCATTCCGTTTAATTACTAAAAACCTTCTCATTAAACAGGAAGAACACACGAACACACATGGGTCACTCTATGTAATGAGTCAGACCAAATCATTTCGGTTTACTAACACTTAGTGTCTCAGCAACTATTGTCACAAGTGACTAATTATGTCCAGATGTATCCAGTAGCTGGTGATTTAATTAGCTTCAGGCTGATTAAGAGTGGCCTTCTCTTTGGATACTTACCTAACTTCGGGGATCTCCGATGTTCCCTTGGCTCATTTACTGTTCTCACTGCTTGAACAGTCCGCTGGGAAACTTGGATTAAGTGCCTCAAAAACAAAACTGTGATAAAGCAGAAATATGACTTTAATAACTCTAGTTCCTGGAACACCCCAATTTAGTACCATTTCAGCAACTTCATCGAGCTGCACGATTCTGGATAAATTGTGAATCACGATTTGTTCGCTTCAAACAGAGGTGCTTGTCGAGTCTGAACAGACAACTCGACAAAATAACATGTAATTTACTAGAGACACAATGGGACCTGTCTAAGTGTAAGATCACGTGGGTAGAGTTGTGGAGACTGGAGCTCTACATACAACACCCTTCCTGCACACATGGGGGTTGAGGGATGACCTGTACTGCAAGCTCTGTGGTCAAAAGTGGACACTGGCACGCATATTGTCCGGGTGCAAAACATCTTTAACCCAAGGTCAATATAAGGTGACACCCCGACAAGGTGCTCCTGTCCCTCGCCGAGACTAGACACTAAAGCGAGAGAGGTGCAAGAAGAGGCCAGGTGGCACAGGCGAGAGTAAAACTAAAACCTTCATCAAGGAGGGAGCCAGGCCCTTTGCAAACAGGGCATCATCAAAATCCAACCTGCTGCAAGCCACGAGATCTTGGGAAATTAGGCCCCATTTACACTGCATGGTTCAAGTGACCCTATTCCAATTTTTTCCTCTCATGTGGCACAGATCGGATATGGCCGGCGAACATGTAAGCAGGAAAAAGGCACATGGATTCCTATTTTCTCAGATCGGTTTCAGGCTTCACTCATATGTGGAAATAAATCCTGTGGTCAGCCAAAGATTGTAAAATCATTCTAATCTAGCTGACCGTGCAATGGGAAATATCAGCCTTTAATCCAGGAGTGCAAAGACAACCCTTACGGAAAAAAAATATATGGGAAAATACTGCAAAATATACTGCGATATATTACATAATTTCCATATATGGAAAACTAGTGCTTATATTGTTCAATATACTGCAATATATGCATCGACCATGTATGTTTGATCCTTTATTGTGTTGCACATGTTCCCACATAAATGCATATAAAACATAAAATTAAATATTATTTGATGTGTTATGCTCAATATTAATATAGAGGGGAATCGGGGATATCTGTTAGTGTTTAATGTTCAATTGTTTTGGAATTTAAAAGGTTTTCTGGTATGTGTGAGTTTTGGGGTTCACCTTATATCACCTTATTATTTCCATGGCGAGGCGTCATGCTTGTCACTAACACACCGCAGCCACAATAGCGCTGTATGGCATATGCATTGCTTTTATTTCCTTTTTTATTCAAAACATTCACATACTAGTAGGCTATTGTCATCAATTACCTGGGGTGTATTCCAGAAAGCAAGGTTATCTTACCATCAATCATACCCTGAACTCTCGGTTGATTAAACCAAACTTTGATTACTCAAGGTTTGCTGGTTCCAAAAATCATCCGAGAGTAAGTTCATCCAACTCAGAGTATATTCATGGTTAACACACCAGACATTCTCAACAGAGCGACGAATCAACGAGTCACCATGGAAATGGACGCTAAGAAAAAGTGTGCCATACTTATTTTGTTAAATGCTGATTTGCATACTTGGTGGATATCGCGCCATTTTTGGTGGTTGTACAATAATTTTTCAATCTTTTTGAAATGTGAATTTGAATTAAATTTGAATATGAATTTAACCTAGGGTGGTTTAACAAGGAGGCCTCTCTGAGGGCCATGCGCTTGAAATAGTGATCTTGCCTGGAGCTCAGTAGAGCGGTGGCTTATTTTCCAGAATAACTCTCTAACCGAAAGTAAGCCAACTCACTCAAACAGAATGATTATCAAGGCAGCCCTCTCTTTAGTTTTGTTTCCTCATAATCCTCATAAACGACTCTTAGTTAGAGGCATATTCACGATAACCTTCCTTAAAAAAGGGAGCTCCAGGGCCCCAGTTAAATTTTTACCCTTTCATATTTTTCTGATACAATGAACAAACATCCCCTTAATCCCTTTCTATAGGGAGTTGAGGTCACTATACATTTTCACGGTGGTGAAGTGACCTACAAAGCTCAACCTGTGACTTCAAAACCAGAGGCCTTAATGTAAATGAGGCCTGCCATACCCATGCAGCCTAAAAGGGTGCACTCACTACCAAGCCCTGCGACGGGCCTTCAGATTGGTTCCAAACGATGGAACTCATCACTCATCATTGGCCCAGCCTCAGGCCTGATGTTATGAGCGCCTGTGGAGGAAGAAGGGCCCAGGGGAAGGAATAAGGAAGAAAAGAGGGTAAATGTCCAGACCCTCAGAGGGAAGGTTGCTTCACTAGTGCTGAGAGCGCCTGTGCTGGATCACTTCCCTCAAATCCTGCTTACTTTTCCTCTGATCTCTTCCTTCTAGTTCATTTATAGCATCAAATAAACATGAATGAACATCAGAAGGAATGTTGTTTTAACCGCGGAAAGGCGTCAGTACACTCCGCTCTTCAAGTTCAAATCCTCCCATGTTAATCTACTAACTCTCCTGACTGCTTTGTCGAACAAAATGACGGATGGCGAAGTATGATTGGTTAGATCACATGTCAATCAAACTCCCTGCGAAGGGTCAATTCTGAGATCAAAAGTAGCAATTTCCTTTTTTATTTTTTATTCTTCTGGCTTGAGAGTCACATTAAATGCATGATGGTAGCCCTGTATAATATTAGGAGAGTTGTAATGCATGACAAAACAAATCAATAATTCAACAATTTTATTTGTTAAACAATTTCAATAATTATTGAAGAATTGTTAAACGTTCAGAAAATTCGTAATAGTTTTTTATAGACATTTAGAAAATATTGCAAAAGTTTTGCGCAAATCTGTAACGGCAATGCAGCTTCTGACAAGAAAGCAAAGCATGCCTTCTGTTTTGATTCTGTTAATTTTTAATGAAATCTTAATAATATGCTGTACTTTACTAGCTGATGTATAGAGAGCGGGGCACAACCTAAAACTTTTTGACTTTCTCAGTTTGATTAAATTCACTTGGGGCTCAGATAATTAATTTTTTTCCCACATGTCTAGTACAATTATGTGGTTTTGTTTCATTAATACAGTGTATACTTTTTTCTTAATTTACCCCGAAAGGATGGAAGTGAAATGTGACAACATGCCCCACAGGTGCGGCATTTTGTAACATGTGAGGGGCACATTGTAACATGACCATATGACACTTTAAAATGTTATCTGATCTAATAAAATATATATATACAAGACAAACTAAAATATGTTGTCAATAAAATAGAATTATTAACTTTTTCCATGTAAAATAATGGCATTTTTTAATAATTAAAAATAAACACATTCTTGACAACAAACACACCATAAAGCACAGCTATACAGCATAGTTCAAAACATAATAATAATGAATCACTTCTAAACATTGACTCTCAGTGTTAATTCACCATGTTATCATGTTTTCTCAATTCATAAAAGTATAGAATAGAATATCATAGTTCTAATAGGGGCACGTTGTAACGCAGTGTTATAGCGTGTCCCACCTGCGCAACTGGGATTTAAACTCTGCTAGTGTCTTCTGGTTAGTGAAGCATTAAATAAGTCAACTGTTAAATAACAGATATCAGATTAAAATAATATCTGATGTCTCTAATTTTAAATAAACACAAAAAACAGAGATGAAAAATGTACTTATAAAATAAATAAATATTCAGTGATATCTTCCAAATATTTTTTTTATTTTGGCGCATTTTCTTTATATAATGTTGATAATATGGGAACTAATAAATACACTAAGGTTCGTCATGCTGGCATGTGTGGAAAGTTTTAAACTGTGTGTGTTACAACTAGACCCGCGTTAGTTTGTGCCCCGCTCACCCCTACAAACTACACATCATTTGCATTTGTGTATAGGTTTCCATCTTGTTAGATGTTTTAGATGTGTTTTGTAAAGACATTATCTGCATTCTTTTTTCTTTGTATTTATCATGCATTTATCTACATAGTATCATTCAGCTTTTATCAAAACAATAGTTCCTTTTATAAAAGTTATGTGTTCTATGTCATATTGTAGTATCCATTAGTTTGTAAAAAAACATTCAGTTCTTTAAAGGAAAGACCTTTGCATTATTTATAAACTTCAGAAATGTTACTCGTATTTCTTTTGTTCTCCATCCATAGATTAGCGGGTGTAGACAACTTGGAAACAATAAGTACATGATGCTTATAACTATACGGTTGCTAGGAGAAATGTTATTCCTTATTCTGTATGACAAAAATGCAATCAAAGCAGAAATCAAACTAAGCGTCATAATAATAATGTGAGTAATGCATGTATTAATGGCCTTTAAATGAGTCTCTCCAGATTTAAACACAGAAGAGAAAATGACAACATAAGATACAGTAATAAGAATAAAATCAACAGTTGTTACAAGGAAAGCAGACAAAAGTCCTACAATATTATTAACAGATATATCTCCACATGCTAACTGAACCAACGCCATGTGTTCACAAAAAGAGTGATCAATGACATTAGTTACACAAAATGACAGTTTTCCAGCCAGACAGACCATGGTGACAATAAGGAGTCCATTTCTCATTACTGGCACAACAACAAACTTTAGAAAGTTAGAGATTTCCATGTATTTATGATAATGAAGAGGTTTGCATATTGCAAAGTAACGGTCCAGTGCCATCCAAAAAAGCAAAGTGGACTGAAATGTTCCAATAAAATGAAGGCCAAACATTTGTATCAAACAACCCGTTAGAGATATCTCACTCCAATTAAATAAAAAGCTAAGAAGCATGTTAGGCACAAAAAATATAGGCATGATCAAGTCTAGCACTGCCATGACACCTATTAGTACATACATAGGAGAATGCAGAGACTTTTGTGATTTGATTAAATATATGAGAATACTATTTGCTGTGATAGCTAATAAAAACATCAGAAAGAAAGGGATAAATAACAAAGGCCTCCATTCTCCTAGGCTGTAGAAACCGACTAATTTGAAGTCTGTGAATGAGATATTTTGTGTAGGTAGGTCCATCATGCTGACAAACTCTTCTGCACACACAGTGTTCTGTTCAAACAAATGAAGTTAATGAAACTGAGAAGAGAATTATACTGTAGTCGAGCAAGTTTCACTTTTTAAAATAACAAAATACAGCATTGTCATATGTTCTACTGTGCCAGCAAACGTCATATCTGTAGTGTGAAGTTAAACCATTGCTGAACCAGTACTGTTAATGTCAATAGAAAAGGGGAAAAAACACCTTTACCTTACTTACTTTTTTTGTATTGTTGAACTGTAATGCAAATGTGCATGCTACATTTGAAACTTCAATCAGAAGTAAATTGAATAATTCATTGTATTCATATGTAACTGCAGTAAATCCGATATATTACGTCTACCCATATACTCGTTAATCTGAGCTCTTCCCATTGGATTGTTGAACAGATACAATTTATTATATTTCAGATGTGTTATGTTTTACTTGTTAGAGTGAAATGAAGACTTGACTCATATCTTCGTCTCTATAAACACTGTGTTGTGTTCCCATGAGTCTGTGTGCTACTCCCATTGAAGAACAGAGCTCAACGCCTCCTGTATCATGGGGTCTCAGTTTCTGTGTTAAAGTTTTTTCTGAGTTCTAGGATTTTTGTGACTAACAATCAAAAAAAGTAATCACAAATACAGTGTTAAAATATAGCTGCAAGCAGCAGTTATCGGGGCCAAGCGCAAGAAGACGACAAGACATGTCAACATGGCTAGGAGTGTCAGACCAACTACAGCAAGGAGCAATTAAAGACATTTACAAAGGATTTTGGCCAAATGGCTGAAAAATCAATACAGTAACTTATAAGATGATTTAATGGTTTATCACTTTCGACCAATAGTTGGCGCAGTTACGAAATCAAAGTGATGTGGTCAGAGTGAAGTGAAAATTACACAAACAAAGTTTAGTGTCAATATGTCAAGGCATTGCAAATATAAAGCCTGAATAGTCATTTTGCATCATGCCTCAAACTTGCTGCTGCGGTGTACACAAATGGTTTTGTCTATCTTTGAAGCATCTTTGCACCACTTCTGGCCACAGTACCTATGAATGGTTCGGGACTCATGTGACGTGGTTTAGCAGGTTGAACCACTCAGTTGACGCTGACTTACCAACTTGCAGAGGAGAGGCTTCATTGTAAGAATTACCACACAAAACCAGATTAGCATGCTAAGTTATCTTAACACTAATGTATCTTATGGTTAACCAGATAGATGAAGAGCCACAATGCATTCGTAAAGTGTAGCATTTATTATAATGATATTACATTGTAATTAATGGCAATGTCCTTGTTTTGTTCTATTATAGCGCCACCAAGTGGTGCAGTTCCACTGCTTTTTTTAATGTGTTCTCAGAGTGAGCCCATACATGTGTGTGTCAAATTTGGTGAAAATATCAATGCTGAATATACAGAAAAGTGTAATCTACTGATGGGTCAGTTTGAATGTCTGATTTGGTTTTAAAGGCCGTTTCACACCAAATTGATATTAAAGAACTGGTGGCGATGAAAGCCAACTATGTTGTCACCTCGCATCGCATGCATCTATACTACAAAGACTACAGCCAACGGCCAACTACATGTAGCATGTATGTTATGCACCAGAGTGAGAGGAAAGGACCGTCTATACCAGCAGGGGAGGTTATGCTTTATTTTGCTAGTTCCCTTTAAACATTCTATTGACTATAAGTAACGATTGCAGCACATTGTAAAAAAAAACCTGTGAAATTTACAGTAAAAAAACGGTAGCTGTGGTAGCCAGTATTTTACCTTAAAAAATATGGTGGCAACCTTTTATGTTTTACGGGACTTACATTTATGGGCAAAAAAAAAAAACACTTCTTCACTCGCAACATGAAGAAAAGTAGCACACTTCACTGTCTCTGATTTCTCTGCCACGCCTCTCGCAATGAGGTACAACTCAAATTTCTGAAGCCATACCTTCCAATTTCAATTCTCCGCCAGATTGCCGTGAATAGACAAAGCTGATGATGGTTGGAGTAGCAACATCTTTTCAGTTGTGCTTTTCTTTTCTTTTTTCTTTTTCCTTTTTTAAATTGACATGTCTTCTGACACCCATTATGTATTTTATATACTTAAGGTGAAGAATAATACGACACAGACATGAGATGACTTTCACAGCAGGGTCTCGTGTTTTTACTTAACTCGACTGTTCATGACGTCACTCAGGTACGGGTAGCATAATCATACAAAATACATGACAGAGGGGGCCAGAGCAACAGTGTTTGACATTGTACTTGCGAGTTCACACACCTCTTTAACGTTGATTTTAGTGGTCTCCGACTGGCGAAGTCGAACATCATTAGTGCCGACATGAATAATAATCTTAGAGACTTTACGATTAGCATTAGCCAGCACTTTTAAATTTGCTATGATGTCAGACGCTCTGGCTTCCTGCAAACATGCGACTATGGTGGCTGCATGGTGTCTCTATTTTCACGTTCCGTGTAATTGAATAACTAGGGCACTTTCAACAGGATGCTAAGTGGGTGTTTCACTGAGTGGGGAGAATTTATTTGTTATGGTAATTGGAACGGAAGAGCGGTGTTTTGTCCCGCGACTACAGCGTCTCTCGGTCACCCAGTTGCCCTGCTGCACAGGCTCTACAGCCGGAACCGAACAATGTAAAGAGTTCACTAAGCTAGTCGCATCCAAAGCAATATCTAAAGCCCTTGCACTCTTACTATCCTCGATTAAAGTTTGGATGCGTGTCTCTTGTTCTGAAATCTTCTCCGTCTGCCTGACTGTCTCCCTGAGTTTATCACATGTAAATCCTGTGCTGACAGAGAAAGCTATACTATACATGTGACACGAAGTGTGACAATAACAGAAGACATTACCTGACCGTGTTTTTTGACTGATCCTACTTACCACAGTTGTTTGATAGACTTGTAAAAGGCGCGAGTGCGTGAGAGAAAAAAAAGACGGCAAGCACAGATGGCAGGTTAACAGCCTAGCGAGATACTAGCGTGTTGTGCTAGCGATAACGATTTAGATAAAAGCTAGCGATGTCAGATTAATGTGATAGGCAATATTAGACAATATCTAATATATGTTGATGAGTAAGTTAAATTTACTGAGTAATGAGTAAAATAAAAACAACAAGGAATGATAGTAAATAGAGATTCAAAACAGAAAACTATACGGAGCTTACAGACACAAACCAGCAGGAATGCAGACAGGAGCAATCAATCTAATCGGAGCTCTTCCAGATCTTTTTGTGTGTGTCTGTGAACACAGCTGCACATCATTGAAACTATATTTGTATAGTAGGATTATATGGAACAGCACACTGTTTTCAGAATGAGTTAAACACTTTTGAAAGCATACACTCAATAGCAGAACGCATTCTCTAATAGACCAAAATGTGTTGAATTGTGAATGGCAGAAATTTAAATTAGGAAGATTTAAAGCAGCTCTTAAAAGATAAAAGTGTCATTATTCATCTCAAGTCAGTTCAGTGTTAATTCAGTTATCAATTATGAAAGAAGTTCAAATCAGCTATATGCAGCTCTACAGAAGGCAACAGTGTCGTTTTTCAGCTCAGTTCAATAACACAGCTATAAAGAAGTTCTGCACAATAGTGTCACCATTTAGCTCAATTTTTTTTCTCATACCGATAATATTACTGAATATAATCTGTCTTTTTAAACCCCAACTAAGAAACCCAAAGGCGACAGTGACAAGGAACCTAAACTCTATCAAGTGACAGAATGGAGAAAAAACCTTGGAAGAATCCAGACTCAGTCGCGGCGCCACTTCTCCTCTGTAAATATAGTTAAACAAAACATAACCACCATTAATAGGAATCTATATGGAAACAGTAACTCTCAATAACTTATGCTTATTATTATATTAAAAAGCAGTTCATTCTCACTGTTTGTGAGTGTGAAGTAATCATAAAGTGCCTTGTATTACAAGGTCTACTCTCACACACACACACACATTTGAAAACCCACAAAGCTTTTTTTTTTTCTAAGCTCCAGTACACAATAGTATACTTTCAGCAATTGTTGTAGGCTAGTATTCCTTATACAAGTGGTCCACCATGTGGACAAGGTGATGCTATTGCATTTACCAAAACAAGGAAAACGAATCTCAATTCTGCATATATAAATGGGAGTTTTTATATTTAAAAAAGTACAGTATCTCATATTCTGTCAGAGAAAATGTATTTGGTATGTTAAAAAAAGCCATTAACTGAATCTCAAATATGCCAGCGATTAAGCTATAAACTGGTAATATTAGAGAGATATTTTGAATTGTTTACTTTATTATGTGCTGTCAATAAGAACTAAGAGCTGAGGTAGGCTGCTACATTTTAAAGCTTAATCTACAGTAAAGAGCAATCCTAAAATAAGAACACATTTGCTAAAGAAAGAAATAAAGTTTGGGTCTGATTTAAAAGTCTCTTTGTTCAACATTGTGGAACAAAAGAACAACCCAACTCAAAGATAACACTAGATGGTGACACATCACCACTAAATCAGGACATTTGTTTGGCAAGATTTTTGAAAAATGGGGGATTTTTACATGACGCAACAAATTAGATATCATTTCATAATATTCATTGTTCTGTTTTACTCTATAATTACTCTACTCAGTATAAATAAATTTTTTTATGTAATTAAAAAATGTAGCCTATAGTGAAACAAGTGCCAGTACAAAATGAACAGGTAAAGCTATAAATAGGCCAGAGCCTATACATTTGATACATACATGTGTGCACAAGTGAGAACATATTTAGATGCTAAACCTTAACTTTTTTGTGGATGAAATTAAATGAGCTTGCAGTGGGTTCAAATGGCTAAGACCACATTGAAATTTTCTGAACACATTAGGATTTTACCCCCCTTAAACCTGAAAAAAAAGTGTTATCCAGAAAGCGAACTGCTCTGTACGTTCTTGAACTGAAGCACATGATACTTGGAACATTCTCAAATGCTTTAGCGCCCATGCCCGCTTGAGCCCTGCTGTCAAGGACACACACTAAACACTAGGAAATTGTGAAAATCTAATTTTCCCTCAGATCGTTATGATGATAATATAATCTATAATGAAAAACACTAGTATATTTAAAAATAATGAACATTAGAGGTTTTTCCACTTGTAGGATCAGACCTTTGAATCCTACTGTACAAAATCTGAAAGTAGACAAAACATTATACAAGAGCATTTGCTTTTAATCATGTCTTTGGTTGTCTATAGCTTTACATATAATTGAACACAAAAAGTACATAAAGATCATGAAATTGCAAATATTTTAGGTACTTTTAGTATTGAAGTATAATAACAGATTGTTGATGCACACAATCTCTGGGTTATTTTAACAGTACATTTTCTGATCTCTTTGGTTCGAACTCCATATATTACTGGATGCAAAAGTGGTGGCAAAAGTGTTATTTGGACTGATATAAAGACATTCATCTCACTAGATATAAGCACAGTAAATCTGTTATATATAAGAGAAAAAACTGTGGCAATTGAAAAGTTTATGAAGATTATCAAATGAGGAAGGCATGTTCCAAGTGCCTTGGTTTGACCATTTTTTGACACTTTTAAACTAACGGAAAGTATTTTAACATATGACAGCAATATAAGACATGTAGGGAGCACAGATAAACACACTATTATCAGTAAACCATACACATTGCTTAAAAAGCCAAGACTACTCGTACTACATGATATGTTAATGATTGAAAGGTTATCACAAAATAGTTTATTAAGAGTACGGCTGCATAAGGGAATTCTGGATGTCAAATATATTTGACCAGCTATTGAGAAAACAGGAACTAAGTTGCTTAACATAAGCCACATTTTAATTTTACTGGGATTCATAATAATATGGTACTGTAATGGCTTACAAATCGATACATACCTATCGTAGGCCATTACTGTCAAAGTAGAATAAGTGCAAGCACCATAAATACTAAGCAAATAGACTTGGAGAAGACACCCCTCATATGAACTAGTGTGCCAATCAGTTATGAGATTTGAAAGAACTTTTGGCCAAACAGCACTGCTTCCGAGCAGTCCACTGCACATCAGGTTAAACACAAATATATACATTGGCTTATGGAGACTTGATTCTAAGTAGATAACAAGCATTATAAATATGTTTGCTAAGGTTGCAACTGAGTAAACTAAGAAAATAAAAACAGTCAATACATATTTCCGTGGACCCAGCGATTCATATGATGAAAATACCAGATCCAAAGCAGTAGACTTGTTCATCCTTCAGGCTGGAAAAGCAAACAATTAAACATGAAAACAGTCTTGTTGAATTGCTTATACATTATAGTATTATTAGTAAAAGTAAACAGTTGTTACATAAACTTTAAATATATCTCTGCACGCATTGTGTAACATGTAGGACCTGCAAATATAATACCCAACAAAAAATTCCTGTTGTACCTTATTGTTAATACAGACCAGGCTCTGTGTGTACTGCTAACATTGTGTCTTGGCTCAGTTCATGGACTGTTGTTTTATAAAGCCCTTCTGTTGCTTGGCTGGAGGAGAAGTCAACAAATTTCGCAGAGATTTCTTTAGGGAGCAAATTCCCATCCATGTATCTTGAACATTTTATTCTTGGCTTGGAGAAATGGGGAACTTAATAACCTTAAAAAATATCTTCACTTTACAGAGCATACTTGGTAAAGGTCATTCAATAAACATCAGCCATTGAGATGAAACTATGTATGATGTACACATGTAAAACGTTACGTCTGAAAAGAGAGGAAAAAAGGAAAAGTAGTTTCTCACACAGGCCAACGCAATGTGAACCATATTAATATTGTGAGTTTTGGTCATACACCATTTAAGGTGTATATACTAAAGTACAACCAAGGAAGATTGTTAAATAAGAAATATGTAAACTGGAGGGAGTTTATCAGCTGAACAATCTGAAGGATTTGTGAGATGACAGTAACTTATAGAGCCTATCTGTATCATCAACACAAGGAAAACACGTGTAATAAAAATAATTGTATTAACAAAAAATAACTAATATTAAATGAGTAAGGAATTAAAGTGCATGAGATTGATAAATTGATGGTTGGATAAAGTTGAATGTTACTATGATAGAGTTATGCTTTCTACTTTCGTTCTGAAACACATGTGAAATCAGTCCAATGGAGTGGCAGAACGTCAGAGGCGGGTGACGTCACAAACCAGGAAACTATAAAGTAGAGATGCACAGATTACAATTTTCTAGGCCGATTCCGATTTCCAATTTTTCATTGAGTTTGATTTGCTGATACCGATTTTAGCCGATTCCGATTTCATTTTTTCTAACCACTTTACAGCACACACAAATATTTATTTTCTATCTTTTCTTTAACCCTTTCACGAGTAAGACCCCCCAGAGTGAGTTTTTTCAAGGCGATCGTTATTTTAGAACGTTCCCTTTAATGTTTCCATCAATTCCATGGCGACTTATTACGCTATACGCCGCAGCCACAATAACACTCTATGACAGATGTGTTGCTTTTATTTAGTTTTTTCTTTTTTTATTCAAAATATTCACAAACTTCTTACCATGTCATCAACCATCTGATATTCCAATTCTCAAATATGTGTAGGTAACTGTTAGGTCTTTTAAAAACCTTTATAAATAATCTTGATAAATAATTCATCAGTTTCTCCCGAAATACATGCAAGAAAGTGGCCGGTGAACTGTGAGAAGAATAGAGTCAACTTTATAGTTACTTACACTATGTTTGTCTGATATGAATAACACACGTCGGCAAATTATATTTGAATAGATTGTTATTGCTCCTTCCACAGACATCAGTGTGTATTTTACAAACTCTAAATGTATTGTTTTACATGTGTATTTAAATGTCTGAAAATTAAAATAAACATATATGTGGTTGAAAGCACTGCATAGTTGTGATATGACAGCGCTGAGGCTGAGCTCGTCCGACTCTGGCTCAGCACAAACCAACGCGTGGTAGCACAGTTTGAATCTGACAGTTATGCGACGTCACTGAACATGTGGCACCGTACTCTCAGGGGCACAGAAATTAAAATCCCATAAGCTATATGGGACTGTACCGCTCAAAAGGTTATTAATGCGGCGGCCGAGTACATTTGACCAGCATAAAATAGGCATATGTCAGACTGACCGGCCGGTCGCCGGTCATGGCAGATCACGTGAAAATCGGACAGTTCCGGTCACCAGCCGATCAATCTGTGCATCTCTACTATAAAGCATGCCCAAAACAAACAGCGTACACTCGTAATAGTCTGAATTAAGTCGCTGACAGGCACGGGAACTCGCGCTACATCGATTGACGCAGTGGGAACATCTATACCAACGCCACCATAACGAGAAGTGACTGTCCTGTGTGAAATTGTGAAGAGCAGCACTACGTGAAGAGCACCTGGGACCCTGGTGTAGAGTCCAGATCCAAATAGTAGAACCTCACAAATGTGTCAGTGTGATAGCCTCGACCACCGACTTGTTCATTCTGCTCTGGATCATGAGGAGGACAGGAGGAGGACAGGAGGAGGAGGAGGACAGAAGGCCTTGACCATGTCAGGTGCAAATTCCAAGCACGTAGGTGAAACCGACAAGGCTTGCAAATCTCTGATTCTTTTAAGAGAAGTGGAAGCAAGAAGGAACAACGCTTATAAGGTCAAAAACTTGGTCGGAACCTCCTCAATAGGCTCGAAGGGAGCCAGGGACAGGCCTTGCAGGACATTGGCCAGATCCCATGTCGGCACCCTGGTACGAGCTGCAGGCCTCAGCCTCAGAGAACCATGGAGGAAACGAGATACCAAAGGGTTTCTCCCCAAAGACATTCCAACCAAAGGAATGTGGTAAGCAGCTATTCCATTCAGATTGAGTGGATTTGCACACACTGCTGAATGATGATGGAGGGAGAAGTAGATATTGTCCTTTGGCACTCTTGCACCAAGTTTGTTTGGGTGGAGGCCATCCTGTTTAAACAGTTATCTCTAACTCCAGAAAAGACTGAAGTTGTCAATGAAGTTCACTCCTTTTATGTTGCTGGTTAAGCCCAAGCAACCGTGAAAACCTATTTGTTCCCCTTGCTGGGAGTGGTCCACTGATGAACGGCTGAACTTTATGAAGTTCTTAAACATAAGTTAGTGAGGAGTGAGCCCATCTAATCTTTCAATCAACAGCCAGAGTATATAAGCAGCTGCTTAACTCTCTCTAGCATCCGCTGTTCCAGCATCCCTCCACCTCCCCAAACTCCACCTTCATCTTAGGTACCCTGCCCTTCGTAATCATATCCTATGTTTAGCCACTGTGGGGGGTATATTAGAGCTTGAGTTGAAGCTGCTTCATCGAGCCCCTCATCAGTGGAAGGCAAGCCAAATAAGTTTAACCTAATATCTTAAAAATTTTGGGCATCTTTTCGGTGTCAAAGTTCTACTTCGAAAGAAAACTAATTTAAATAAGTTTAAAGGGGTGGTTGATTATGATTTCATTTTTTAAATTTAGTGTGTAATGTTGCTGTTTGAGCATAAACAACATCTGCAAAGTTACAACGCTCAAAGTTCAAAGCAAAGGAAGATATTTACTTTTAAAGAAATCGTTTTTTAAAGACTACAACAAACGGCTGGTAGGGACTATGTCACGGGGTGACAAATAACCCCCGGAACTAATCCCATCAGAGAAGTGTTCCCGCCGGGACACTTTTAGTGTAACACTGTCCCCGGGCTTGTGTGTGTGTCTGTCGTCATGACAACTAAATGGCAGATTGGCAACAGGTGCGGGGACTTCACTTTGAGTGCCTGATTGAGGTGGCGCCAGTGTTTGGAGAGGATAAAACACAAGAGAAAGAGAAGGCTGTGTGTTCTCCCTCCGCGTTGTGTGGTTGTTTCTTTGTCTTCCCCCGGCGATCTGGTGTGGTTCTCTCCCGTTGGGAAATGTTTGTGGAGTGTTGCAGCTGAAGGACCATCGTGAAAGAAGAGGAGTGTTGCTTGTGGGATCCGAGGGCAGTTTTGAAGAGTGGAATTCGTCGTCTGGACTGGGAAAGAGTGAGATGAGCGATTGACAAATTGAATCTCATAACCGCATGTTTTCTACACTAAATTGGATACTGGTTTGAAGTGCTTGGATCACGTTGTATACATCGCACTGAGTGAAATATACTGATTCCTTGTCGATCTCTAGCCTCCCCCTCGGCCATTGAAACCAGCGAAGTGAAGCCGCTTGTAGTGGTGAGGAAATTATTCACCGCATCTGTCCCAACTCTGACTATCATCGGCTCTTCAGATCGAGACCTCTGGGTGAGTGTTGGCCTTACTTTGCACTTGAAGAGTGGATTTGTAGTGCTGAAATTGACGTTTCCCATCACGTTGCATGTTTGGAATTGGACTGTCGTGTGTGTGTGGAAGATTTACCTTTTATCGCTGTGCACTCCCCATGTGTTATGCTGGTCTACCGTCCATCATAAGAGTCTAGAAAGATCGATTGCAGTCACCTGGTGGATGTCAGAAGGAAAAGCCCCCGTGTGCACACTACACGTGAGAACTGGTTACCTCTGCTTGGAGTTTGTATGCTGTCTGTCCCAGTGGAAGCCCGGCTCAGCTTGTGACTCTGTCCCCTGCAACACACGTGAGAACTGTTTACCTCTGCTTGAAGTTTATGCTGTCTGTCCCAGTGAGAGCCCTGCTCAGCTTATGACTTTGTCTCCTGCCACCCCTGTGAGAGCTGTTCACCTCTATTCGAAGTGTTGATTCCGTCTGTTCCAGTGAACGTCGCTCAGCTTGTGACTTTGTCCCCTGCAACACACGTGAGAACTGTTTACCTCTGCTTGAAGTTTGTGTGCTGTCTGCTCCAGTGAAAGCCCTGCTCAGCTTATGACTCTGTCTCCTACCACCAACGTGAGAGCTGTTCACCTCTATTTGAAGCGTTGACTCCGTCTGTTCCAGTGAACGCCCGTTCAGCTTGTGACTTTGTCCCCTGCAACACACGTGAGAACTGTTTACCTCTGCTTGAAGTTTGAATGCTGTCTGTCCCAGTGAAAGCCCTGTTCAGCTATTGACTCTGTCTCCTGCCACCCATGTGAGAGCTATTCACCTCTATTTGAAGTGTTGATTCTGTCTGTGCCAGCCAAAGCCCCGCTCCGCTTGCGACTTGCAGGGCTCCAGACTGCGACCAATTGGTCGCATTTTGCGACCAAAATTTGAGAGTGTGCGACTGAATTTTACATCCAGTCGCACATGTGCGACCAGTAAATTAGTCCCTTTTTTTTCTACACGTTAAACGTGGAAGGGGCTTATCAATGAATCCGGAATGTGTGGCAGTGCAAGAAGAATAGGGAATGGCCACTGTAAGTGGCTAATGTGTGGAGGGGGAGGGTCCTAGAGATAATCGAGCGCGCGTTTAAACGTCTGTAGGAAGGAGACGGAGACAAATATCACAACCTGCTATGTGCGTCTGAGCCACGAGCAAGCGAACTATTGACTCGTTCTGCGGCTAGTGTGCCAGTTAAATTCACTTGCTGGCTTCTAAAATAAAACATTACAACAGCGATAATAATAAAAAAACGTGAAGAAAACGATTACTCTTTGTGCATTGTTCAATGTGAGTGCCAAATGCTCGAACATGACCTGTCATTTACGCCGTCATCACCCGGGAGTTGATAGCGCACGAGCGCAGGCGAGACCTGAACTGCAGATGTTACCATCGGTGTTTAAACTAAACTCATTTATTTTGCCAATGCAAACATTCAAGAGCAAGACGCGAAAGAGAACTCGCGTCTAGATTTGTGCGCGTGTGTGTGTGTGTGTGTGTGTGTGTGTGTGTGTGTGTGTGTGTGTGCGCGCCCGCGCGTGTCTATGTGTATGCGTAGGTTACTCATCTCGGACAGCGCGCAAATATTATCTTTCAAGTTATCTTTCAAGTCTTGCTCTTGAATGGACAAATTCACACAAAAAGTATGTCAACATGTCCGTCTTGATGAGTATCCTAGCAGACATAGTATCTGTTATGCCTTAAGTGAACATGTATGAAGAAAGACACTCTATCGGTGTAGGCCTACTGAATCAGTTCTGAATTAAATAGCTTTTGTAACTTTAATAAGGATTCATCTTTAATTTATACAGTCAAATATGCAATGTTATTTTACATTTGATTATTTTATTCAATTTCTGTACCTGAAAACTAATGTTAGACCTACCTGAAAAGCATAGTTTATTTTATTAGTAGGCTAGGCTATCTTTGCTCTATTGTATTTATTTGTGCTTTTGCTTGTGGTTTGATTATTTCTTAATTTTTTTGACAGTAGTCTTTTTTTCCCCTGAACATAACACCGAAATCATACCGAAACCGTGAACCTAAAACCGTGATACAAACTGAACTGTGAGCTATTTGAAATGTTGCAGCCCTAGTACAGTGTCACAGTCGGATGATGATTCAGAGTGAGGTTTTAGTGGCAAAAAAGGCCGAACCCACCATTTTCGGGAAGACTGGCTGCGAGAATTCAGCTGGTTGAGGTAGTAAGGAGACAAATACCATGAACTGCGAATGTTGCAGTCGCTACCCCATAACTGCGGGGAACACAAAGTTTGCCGACAGTGCAGGCACTTCACAGTTTAAACACAATACTCTATTTAATAACAAAGCATAGAGTAGCCTATGCGGTGTTAATAAATCAATTGCCGGTTGCTTTTAGAAGACAAGAGGCTGTAACGTTAAATCAGAGCGCAAAGGCATTGTAATTTCTGCATCTATTATCAAAGTATTTATTAGTAATACACTGGAAATTAGTAGAAATGTGAATATTTGGTTAGTATGTTGATTTACGGTGTGTGCTCCTAAATTTCCTGGTTGTGCTCCTAAAATTTTCAGTTAGGGGCCACTGTGCTCCTAGGGAAAAAAGTTAGTCTGGAGCCCTGGACTTGAGTCTGCTGTAGCCCTGAAACCCACCTGTATGGTGCGAAGTGCCCACCCTTTACAACTCCTGTGAGCCCTGATCCACCTACTCCCCTGCGATACTCACCTGTGATACTCACCTGTTCAGTGAGTTGGCACCAGAGCCAGAAGGAAGTAAGCTTGACTCAATTACTCACCTGCGATACCCACCTGTTCAGTACCTACCACTGCGAGTTGGCACCAGCGCCAGAAGGAAGTGAGCCTGACCCCCCACTTGCCTTGGATTCCTGGGAAGAGGAAGGAAGAGGAATTTTAGATTAGGATTTTCAAATTGTTTTTATATTTAATAAAGCCTGTCATTCTTTTTATTCCTGTCTCCTGCCTCCTCCTTTGACACGCTCCTCAGGGTGATCCTGGTCTAGGGGTGGGTGCAGTCTGGCTTGGCCCACCTCGACCTGTGACATATTTTGGCGTAGTCGGCAGGGTTCGCCTTGAGTTGAGCGATCAGAGGTTGAGATGGCGGAGGAGGAAGAGCCTGGGGCTCGGCAACCTGTCATGCCGATTTTCATGGGTGCCCCATGGGCCTCGAGGTACGGAGGCCCGGGGTCCGAAGTAAGTCTGTCCCTGTGGAAGACCCAGGTGGAATACCTGGCGGGGCTTCAAGGTCTGAGTGCTCTGCAGAAGGTCCAGTTCGTTTTGAACTCTCTGGAGGGGGAGGCGAGAAGAGAAGTTCAGGTAGCACCAGAAGCCAACCGTGCGACGGTCCAGGCTATCTTTGAGTTTCTTACGGGGCAGTATGGAGATACCACTCCGGTAGCCGCTCTGAGGACGAAGTTTTTCAATTCTCGCCAGGGTCCCCGGCAATCTGTTCGAGCATTCGCCTTGCAACTGCGGGAGCAGTTTTCCAGACTCACGGGAAGGCGGGACCATGGCCTGGGGGAAGGAGAGGTGTTGCTGCGAGATCAATTCCTGTTGGGGCTGCGAGAGGGTCCCGTACGACAGAGCCTGCGGGTGCAGCTTCGGAGAGGGCCAGACATGACTTTCGAAGAGCTGAGGCAAGAAGCCCTGGCTCTTGAGCGCGACCAGGCGGAGCATGTGGAAACCCCCAGCTGTTTGGCTACCAATGTCGCCGAATCCCCCTTGGCCATTGCGGCACCCGACTGGAAGCAGGCCCTCCGGGAAGAACTGAGGCGAGATGTTCAGGAACAAATGTCCGAGTTGTCCAAGTCTGTCATGGAAGAGCTTCGTCGGGAGCGCCTGCAGCCACCTTTTCACTCTCGGGAACGGGCTTACTCCGACGGGAATCGCCCTTCCGAACGCCGTCCTCCCCGGCCAGCGGGCTCCCGATTCCAGTGGGACGAACATGGGCGGCCCATTTGTAATGGCTGTGGAGAGTCGGGGCATTACTTTCGCCAATGCTCTGCCCGACGGGCATCACAAGGGGGTTTTTAGAGTCTCCGGCCACTGTGGGTCAAGTGGTCGGGACCCCCGTATTAGACCCCTCTTCTTCCACATCCCCTCAGGGTCGCTTGATAGGCCGCTGCCCAGTGGTGGTGGCCCAAGTTAATGGTCAGGAGATACATTGTCTCTTGGATACAGGCTCCCAAGTGACCTTATTCTCTGAGAGTTTGGCCCATGAGCTGTTTGGCACCAACGGTAGATCGCCTGTGGATGCTCCCTGGTTGACGCTGCGTGGGGCAAATGGACTGGACATACCATACGTAGGATACCTTGTGACCGATTTGGAGATCCATGGAGTTGTAGTGCCTCAGAAGGGGGTGGTAGTTGTCCGAGACCCGTGTCTAGGGTCCCATCGTGCCCTGATTGGGATGAATGTCATCTCGGATTGCTGGGAGGAGCTATTCCGAGGTAGACCGGCGCGAACAGCTGTAACCCCGGCCGGACAGGAGTGGGACCGTATCAGGGCCGATTGCCGCCGGATATGTCTGGCTGAAAAACAGCATGACCGGGAGAGCACGGGAAGAGTGGCCTGCCGCTACGCCCTGTCTATCCCAGCTCGAAGTGAGGCTGTAGTCTGGGCCAGGCTGCCCCCTCGACGTTACCATCCGCAAGAGTGGGTGATGGTGGAGCCCCACGAAGAGGGTCCCAAGGTGGAGATAGCTCGAGGACTGGCAACTGTTCAGGGAGGCCGAGTCTCAGTAAGGGTGAGGAACACGAACCCCTTCCTTGTCCACCTGTATCATCACCAATGTTTGGCCCGGGTGACCTCAGTAAGACCACAGCAGGTTCGTGAGCAGGGCGAAGTTAACTTTAAGCGGGTGAGTCCTACAGTGGTCGAAGTGGCTTTAGCGCGGGCCGGTCCAGGAGTGGAGGAGGTAGAAGGAGGATTGCCTGCTCACTTAAAGGGAGAGTCTTTACGGGGTGACGGACTGGAGGAAGAACAAGTGGGACAACTGCAAGAGTTCTTGAGGGGATGGCAACATCTGTTCTCTACTCACGAGGAGGACTATGGCCGCACTGACGTGGTAAAGCACCAGATTCCAACTGGGGATGCTGCACCAAGCCGAGAGCGCTACCGACCTGTACCACCGACCTTGTACACCGAGGTCCGCACCCTGTTGCGAGGAATGCTTGACCGAGGGATTATTCGTGAGAGCAGCAGCCCTTGGGCCGCACCGATAGTGTTGGTCCGCAAGAAGACGGGTTCCTGGAGGTTTTGTGTGGATTACCGCCGGCTGAACCTGGTGACCAAGAAGGATGCTTTCCCGTTGCCGCGGGTTGAAGATTCTCTTACGAGCCTCACTCAAGCTGCCTGGTACTCTACCCTCGACTTGGCCAGCGGTTATTGGCAGGTGCAGATGGACGAGCGTGATCGGGAGAAGACGGCATTTACCACCCCTTTCGGTCTCTATGAGTGGGACCGGATGCCGTTCGGCCTCTGCAACGCTCCAGCCACGTTCTAGCGGCTGATGCAGCGTTGTTTGGGCAGCCAAGTGATGGATACCACCCTCGTCTACCTTGACGACATCATCACTTACTCCCCCGATTTCAAGTCCCACCTGGAGCATCTTGGGCAAGTCTTCCGCTCCCTAGAGCGCTACGGACTGAAGTTACAACCCGACAAGTGCCAGCTCTTCCGTAAAGAGGTCAAGTTTCTGGGGCACGTGGTCAGTGCAACAGGGATCTCCGTTGATCCAGAAAAAGTGAGGGCGGTGCAAGAGTGGACCGCTCCCCAGACGGTGCGTCAAGTTCGGTCATTCCTGGGCTTCGTGGGCTACTATAGGCGCTTCATTAAGGACTTCTCCAGAATCGCCAAACCCATCAACCAGCTGTTGGGAGGCACGGGTCGAGCACGGGGTCGAGGGTCCCCCTCCATCCAATGGGACCCAGCCTGTGAAGCCGCTTTCCAGCAGCTCAAGCAGGAGCTCTTACAAGCCCCGATACTGGCCTATGCCGACTTTACCCAACCATTCATCCTGTACACCGATGCTAGTCAACTGGGGTTGGGAGCCGTGTTGGCGCAGAAACAACAAGGAGAGGAGAAAGTCATCGCCTATGCAAGCCGGAGCTTACCCCCCCGCAGAGAAGAATGACTCGAACTACAGCTCCTTTAAACTCGAGCTACTGGCCATGAAGTGGGCGCTGGGTGAAAAATTTAAAGATTACTTGTGGGGAGCCAAGGTACGAGTTGTCACGGACAATAACCCGCTGGTGCATCTACAAACGGCCAAACTAGGGGCAGTGGAGCAACGCTGGGTGGCGCAACTGGCCAACTTTGACTATCAGATCCAGTACCGGCCAGGGAGAGAGCACACCAACGCTGACGTGCTATCCAGGTTACCGGGTGAAGGATCGGCAGGCCATACACCGGCCTCAGGACTGGGTTCCGACGAGGGATTAATGGTGGGAGTTGTAGAGGCCCCAGGGCAGACGCCTGAGGACCCCCCTCCGTGTTGGGGGTGGGACCCACAACGATGGAGACTGTGGCAGGGCGAAGATGGAGATGTGTTGCGGGTACGGACATGGTTGGAACAGAAGACCTGGCCCGAGGGGGCGGAACGTCGAACTCAGACCCGAAGTGTGCGAGGCCTGCTGGGACAGAGGGAAAGGCTTTACTTGAGGGATGGGGTGCTCTGTAGGACGCTCCAGGACCCCGGCCAAGGAGAGGAGGTTTGTCAGATCGTGGTCCCTGCAGGTCGTTGGCAGGCGTTACTGGAGGCGTACCATGCTAGGATGGGACATCAAGGGCAGGAGAGGACATTGGCGTTGTTGAGACGACATTTCTACTGGCCTGGGATGGAGGGTACCACCAGGACTTACCTTCAGAGATGCCCACGTTGCACCTTGTTCAAGTCCAGGAGGGAGAAACGGGCACCGCTGGTCCCGATTCAGGCCAGGGCACCTCTGCATATGGTGGCAATGGACTTCCTCACCCTGGGACGGCCGGTGGACCAGATCCAGAATATTCTCGTTGTCACCGATCTGTTCACCAAACATGCTTGGGCCATCCCCACTATGGACCAAACTGCCCTGACCACTGCTAACGCCCTCTGGAAGTACGTGATCCAGCCATTCGGATGCCCTGAAATCCTCCATTCGGACCAAGGGGCCAACTTCGAGTCAAGGGTGATTCATGAATTATGCCAACTGTACGGATGTAAGAAGACCCATACGACCCCTTATCATCCTCAAGGGAACGGGGGGTGTGAACGATTAAATCAAACCTTGCTGGGCTTGTTGGGAACCTTGGAGGAAGAGCAGCAGGGCCACTGGGCTGATCGGCTCCCAGCCGTGATGCAGGCGTACAACAATAGCATACACAGTACCACCGGTTATGCCCCTACCTACCTGATGTTCGGCCGACATGTGAGGCTCCCAATGGATATGCTTATGGGAACCACTGGGGGAGAAGAGGGAAGTAGTCTGTCCGACTGGGTAGCGAACCATCACCGACGCCTCCAGTCCGCATACGAACAGGTCGCTGGCCGGATTAATCAGGCGGCGGTAAAGAACAAGAGATTGTATGATAGGACGGCCCGAGAAGCCCCGCTACTGCCCGGGGAGAGGGTGCTGCTACGGGACAATCGCCGACAAGGGAAGGGAAAATTGAGCAACCGATGGGAGGCCCAGCCATACGTCGTTCAGCGACAACCCCATCCGGACCAACCTGTATATGCCCTACGGCCCGAAGGGAAGACGGGCCCCGAACGGGTGTTACACCGTAACCTGATCCGCCCTTGCCCGAATTACCCAAAGCCAGTGGTAGAGGACCCACCGGCCGAGACGCCTTGGATGCCCCCGCTGGTAGGATGGGCAGTGATCCCGAGGGGCCTAGGCCTAGGACCACGACCTGAAGCACCCATCTCCCCACCACGACGTTCTCAGCGAGAGAATCGGGGTCAGCCTCCAGCCAGGTACGGAGACTGGGTGACTGGAGACCGTTCTCGGGACTAGAACGGTTTGGCAGGGGGGTATGTCACGGGGTGACAAATAACCCCCGGAACTAATCCCATCAGAGAAGTGTTCCCGCCGGGACACTTTTAGTGTAACACTGTCCCCGGGCTTGTGTGTGTGTCTGTCGTCATGACAACTAAATGGCAGATTGGCAACAGGTGCGGGGACTTCACTTTGAGTGCCTGATTGAGGTGGCGCTAGTGTTTGGAGAGGATAAAACACAAGAGAAAGAGAAGGCTGTGTGTTCTCCCTCCGCGTTGTGTGGTTGTTTCTTTGTCTTCCCCCGGCGATCTGGTGTGGTTCTCTCCCGTTGGGAAATGTTTGTGGAGTGTTGCAGCTGAAGGACCATCGTGAAAGAAGAGGAGTGTTGCTTGTGGGATCCGAGGGCAGTTTTGAAGAGTGGAATTCGTCGTCTGGACTGGGAAAGAGTGAGATGAGCGATTGACAAATTGAATCTCATAACCGCATGTTTTCTACACTAAATTGGATACTGGTTTGAAGTGCTTGGATCACGTTGTATACATCGCACTGAGTGAAATATACTGATTCCTTGTCGATCTCTAGCCTCCCCCTCGGCCATTGAAACCAGCGAAGTGAAGCCGCTTGTAGTGGTGAGGAAATTATTCACCGCATCTGTCCCAACTCTGACTATCATCGGCTCTTCAGATCGAGACCTCTGGGTGAGTGTTGGCCTTACTTTGCACTTGAAGAGTGGATTTGTAGTGCTGAAATTGACGTTTCCCATCACGTTGCATGTTTGGAATTGGACTGTCGTGTGTGTGTGGAAGATTTACCTTTTATCGCCGTGCACTCCCCATGTGTTATGCTGGTCTACCGTCCATCATAAGAGTCTAGCAAGATCGATTGCAGTCACCTGGTGGATGTCAGAAGGAAAAGCCCCCGTGTGCACACTACACGTGAGAACTGGTTACCTCTGCTTGGAGTTTGTATGCTGTCTGTCCCAGTGGAAGCCCGGCTCAGCTTGTGACTCTGTCCCCTGCAACACACGTGAGAACTGTTTACCTCTGCTTGAAGTTTATGCTGTCTGTCCCAGTGAGAGCCCTGCTCAGCTTATGACTTTGTCTCCTGCCACCCCTGTGAGAGCTGTTCACCTCTATTCGAAGTGTTGATTCCGTCTGTTCCAGTGAACGTCGCTCAGCTTGTGACTTTGTCCCCTGCAACACACGTGAGAACTGTTTACCTCTGCTTGAAGTTTGTGTGCTGTCTGCTCCAGTGAAAGCCCTGCTCAGCTTATGACTCTGTCTCCTACCACCAACGTGAGAGCTGTTCACCTCTATTTGAAGCGTTGACTCCGTCTGTTCCAGTGAACGCCCGTTCAGCTTGTGACTTTGTCCCCTGCAACACACGTGAGAACTGTTTACCTCTGCTTGAAGTTTGAATGCTGTCTGTCCCAGTGAAAGCCCTGTTCAGCTATTGACTCTGTCTCCTGCCACCCATGTGAGAGCTATTCACCTCTATTTGAAGTGTTGATTCTGTCTGTGCCAGCCAAAGCCCCGCTCCGCTTGCGACTTGAGTCTGCTGTAGCCCTGAAACCCACCTGTATGGTGCGAAGTGCCCACCCTTTACAACTCCTGTGAGCCCTGATCCACCTACTCCCCTGCGATACTCACCTGTGATACTCACCTGTTCAGTGAGTTGGCACCAGAGCCAGAAGGAAGTAAGCTTGACTCAATTACTCACCTGCGATACCCACCTGTTCAGTACCTACCACTGCGAGTTGGCACCAGCGCCAGAAGGAAGTGAGCCTGACCCCCCACTTGCCTTGGATTCCTGGGAAGAGGAAGGAAGAGGAATTTTAGATTAGGATTTTCAAATTGTTTTTATATTTAATAAAGCCTGTCATTCTTTTTATTCCTGTCTCCTGCCTCCTCCTTTGACACGCTCCTCAGGGTGATCCTGGTCTAGGGGTGGGTGCAGTCTGGCTTGGCCCACCTCGACCTGTGACAACTACACGACAGTCCTCCCGGGTTAGTGACATCACTAACCCTAAAATTTACATAAACCCCGATCCCAGGAACGCAATTTCTAGATTATCATGACAGAATATGCTAATCAATGACTAGAATATACTACCCATAAGCTACATAAATTTATCAACTAACCATTCAGAAATGTTCTGTTGCTTCTACATGTTGTTACTTCTTCTTGAGTCTCTCCATTATTGTCTGACTCCGGTTTGAACATAAACATTGACATTTTCAGTGCATGTCTGTGTGAGGTACAAGGACCCAAACTGTTGAAGCTCCGCCCCCTGTGCCGGGAGCAGCAGCTCATTTGCATTTAATTGACAGACACAAAAACAGTGTGTTTTTGCTCACCCTAAAAAAAAATTAACATGCTATATAAAAATATCTGTGGGGTATTTTGAGCTAAAACTTCACATACGCACTCTGGGGACAAGGGCATTATACCACCCCTTTAACAAATGTGTCTTTCTTTCTTCCTTTATAAATACAAACTCTGACCGAAAAACATGAAAAAGTAACTATTGTCATTTTCTGCCGTGTTTTAGTGAAAGTATCTATTTTGCTGCTCACCATGTTTCTGCTACTGTTGTTATTAAAATAACCATTTTATCTGCAGCTCTTAATGTGGCGCTTTACTTCTTTAGCGAGGGAGAGATATACAGAGTGGAAAAGGGCTTGAATAAAGCACTTTTGGCTCTAGATAAAAATATTATAGATATAGCTCCGAAAGATCATTACCATAAACAACCCTGAGTTCTTGTGGTGTGAACCGCTCCGTTGTTTTGACCCGCTGCTCACTTTAATCTATAGAAACGGTAAAATGCCGCAATTATGTCTCGCGGTACGGATGGAACTAAGTCATGGTTGCACCATTTTAATAACACTGATATATAGTAATAATAACAATATTATTATTATTTATTGAAAAAAAAAATGGGAGTAGGGCCTTTAAGCAGATGACATCCACTGGAGGTGGGCCTTGTAGAATAAAACAGTATAAAGCTACAGCAGTTCAGATCCTCAGAAGACAAGAGAGTCTGTAAACATTAGGTACGTAAATAGATATCTCAGAATTTAATCCTACAGTTAATTTTGTATACTTTGTATACAATTGTTTACTGCATATTTGTTGTATAAGTGAAATGCCTTTCTTTCTCTCCACCAGGAAAATGATTCTGCCAAGTTTGAACATCACTCTGATTTTTACCAGTTATGGCCCACCTGGTGCTCTGAATTATGGAGTTTTTGTAATCTCTCTGGCAGTCTATCTTACAACTGTTTTTGCAAATGTTACACTGATGCTGGTGATCTGCTTGGACACATCTCTCCATAAGCCCATGTACATATTTTTATTCAACCTAGCTATTAATGGACTAATCGGATCATCTGCTGTACTTCCTAAAATAATGGAGAATCTTGTTGATGATATGAAAGACATTCTGTATACTGACTGTATTCTGCAAGTTTTTTTTATTAATATTTATGGAACATGTGCTTATGCAATACTGACACTTATGGCATATGACAGGTATGTTTCAATTTGCAAACCTCTACAATATCACAATATCATGACTCCGGGTAAAATAAGACTTCTGCTTTTTATTGTGTACTGTGTTCCTATCTGCTCTCTAGCTGTACAGGTGTACCTTACATCAAGGTTACCTATGTGCAGGTATACAATAAACAAGTTGTTTTGTGACAATTTGGCTGTTGTTAATCTCTCCTGTGCCAAAAATACCTGGGGAGATCTGTATGGCATATGTCTGGTACTTGCTTTTGTTGTTCTACCTCTAATCTTTGTCATCTTATCATATGTGCGGATATTATTTGTCTCTTTGAATGCATCAGAAAACGCCAGAAAGAAGGCTCTAAAAACATGCACACCACACTTGATTACTTTTATTAATTTTTCATTGGCCTCTCTTTTTTCTGTGATATACAATCGATTTAATTTCAGTCTTTCAAAAGAAGTTAATGTGTTTATGTCAATTCATTTTATCCTGATCCCTCCACTTCTGCATCCACTTATTTATGGAATTAGAACAAAGGAGATCAGCAATAGCCTCACAAAAATGTTACACAGAAAAATACTTGCACTTGGTTTTAATTTAAAGACTGAACAAAGGTGTAATGATGCACTTTTTATTTCTACTAAATAAATGGCAATGCCTATATGAACACATTTGAATGTCTTATATTACATTGTGTACATTGTTTAATGGCATTAGAGTTGCTGATATTTACATAACTCTTATATACATTGGTCTATGCAAATAATCCACTTCAAATTACCTTAAATTTCGGAACAAATTTCACATACTTTTATCCTATTGATGTTGCAGCCATTTTATAAAAGCAACATATTTATATGCATACTGCACATAGATTCCTTCTCCTTTGTAGTGTTATTAAAATGTGTCAAATAGAAAATGTTATTCAAATGTTTATATAGGTGAGAAGACACCTATTTACACAGATGAAAAAAAAGAATGTAAAACAATTCTTTTCATATTCAAAACTTTGATACTTTATTCTACAAACCTGTTCATCTTTTTATGTAACCGCTTTTCTGTTTTTTTTTTTATTCCCGCACTGTTAGACCTCATACCAGACTTTTTTTACAGTAAAATACTGGCATCCAAATGTTTGTGTTAAGGCAAGGCAAGTTTATTTATATAGCACATTTCATACACAATGGTAATTCAAAGTGAATTAAAAAAACAAAAAATAAAATAAAATACAGTACAAACAGTCGGACGAACAGTGGCACAGTGCTCATTCAGTAAATGCACAGCTAAAGAAGAAGTGTTTTGAGTCTGGATTTGAATGTGGCTACAGTAGGAGCACACCTGATCTCTTCTGGAAGCTGGTTCCAGCTGTGGCTGGCATAATATCTAAAAGCAGACTCTCCTTGCTTTGAGTGAACCCTTGGTATTTCTAGTTGATGTGATCCTAATGATCTGAGTGATCTGTTGGGTTTATATTCAGTGAGTATATCTGCAATGTATTGAGGTCCTAGGCCATTAAATTATTTATATACCAGTAATAATACTTTAAAATCAATCATATACTGTATGTAACTGGGAGCCAGTGTAAAGACCTGAGGACTGGTGTGATATGTTAAAATGTTCTGGTTCTGCTCAGGATCCTGGCGGCAGCGTTCTGTACGAGCTGCAACTGTCTTATGGTCTTTTTGGGAAGGCCAGTGAGGAGTCCATTACAATAATCCACCCTGCTGGTGATGAAAGCATGCACAAGTCCTGACTGGAAACAAAGCGTCTAATTCTTGCAATATTTTTCAGATGATAATATGCTGATTTAGTTATTGCTTTGACATGACTACTGAAGCTAAGGTCTGACTCTAGAGACACACCAAGATTCCTGACTTGATTTTTAGTTGTTTGACCTCTAGAGTGAAGGTATGCGTTCACCTTGAGAACTTCATCTTTGTTTCTAAACACAATGACTTCAGTTTTGTCTTTGTTTAACTGAAGAAAGTTTTGGCACATCCAGCTGTTTACTTCATCAATGCATTGGAACAGGGAGTCAATGGGGCTGTAATCGTTAGGCGATAGGGCTAAGTAGATCTGTGTGTCGTCTGCAGAGCTGTGGTAAGAGATTTGGTTCTTTCTCATTATTTGTTTATTATCTTTATGAGCGCTGTCTCTGTGCTGTGATGCGATCGGAAACCAGATTGAACATTTTCAAAGTATGCATCTAAGCAAGTATTTGTTCAGCTGATTAAAGAGTACCTTTTTTCAATGATCTTGCCTATAAAAGGAAGATTTGAGATCGGTCTATAGTTGCTTAATATAGTCTTATCCAGATTGCTCTTTTTCAGGAGGGGTTTGACAACTGCAGTTTTCAGGGAGTTTGGAAACCTACCAGAGAGAAGTGAGGCATTTACCACTTCTAGCAGATCTGCTTCTAAGCTGTTTAACACACTTTTGAAGAAAGATGTGGTAAGAGCGTCAAGGGCGCAGGTTGATGTTTTAAGGTGCTGTACGGTTTCTTCCAAAATTTTGCCATCAATTTCTTCAAAATCAGACATAGTAACTACTTTCTCAGGTTGTGGTCTAATCTGTCTGACCCCAGTGCAACTCAAGGATGTGCTGATCACCTTTCTGATATTATTGATTTTCTCAGAGAAGAAAGAAGCAAACTCACTGCACTTGCTGTCTGAGAGCATTTCACTGGGAATCTGGCTCGGGGGGTTTGTTAATCTCTCAACAGTAGCAAAAAGAGTGTGTGTGTTGTTTAAGTTGCTGTTTATAATATTTCAGAAGAAAGTCTGTCTAGCTTTGCCTAGTTCCATATTGAAAGCATGCATGGTGTCTTTGTTGATGTTATAATGGACTATAAGTTTTTTTTCCCGCTACTATCTAAAATTTATAATGCACTAATAATGTGAGCAAAGTATTACTGTGAACTTATTTAATTTAAAACCATTCAAAATGAAAAATATAGTAAATAAAGAGATTTCCACTGGACCAACAACTACACAGTCACCGCCTGTTAAATAAAGCAACATGCAGCTTATCATCAATGTTTCATGGTCTTCTCCTGGACTCAAACACAGCCTCTACTCTTCAGCACAATGGTGACCCCAAAAAACTAAATTTTACAGTAAACTGCTGGCAACAGTGTCAGGGTTGCCAACTCTCACGCATCTGGTGTGACACTCACACTTTCAGTATCAATCTCACGCTCTCACACAAGAAATGTCACGCCAAATTCCATTTTTCTTCCCTATCAATCCATACATTTTCTGTTGATGAATAGGGCTACGTTTACACGTGGCCGGTTATTTTCATAAACTGACATTTCACCCTCTCCGTTTTCAGAAAAGTGTTCGTTTACACGAACCCGTGTATATGCCGTCAAGAGCATGCCAAACCTATAGGTGGCAGTGTAACGAGAAGCTCAAGCTCACGTTAGCCAATCAGAATCCCGAAAATATAGGTCGCACTTTTGACGCAGTGAAAGTTCTGTCGCATACTGTGACGTCGACTGCCTAAAACTCAGTTTTTTTTTCAGTTTACATGCAAACGGAGTTTTCCAAAATCTCCACTCTGGCCGGAGTTTTTAGAAAGAATCGTTTTCAGAGGAGAATTCTCCGTTTGCGTGTAAACGATGGGCACAACCGAAGGGAAATGTCTCCGTTTTTCAAAATAACCATGTACATGTAAACGGGGCCTAGACCACAGCGTATTAACAGGAGAGGAGCCCACAGCTGTAACATCAGCCTACAACGTTCTCACGGCAGGATTCTCTGATCGTTGATTTGCTGAAACCCTTGCACCTGATACATCAGTTGCGTGTGAAAAGTTCAGAGCATAGGTTCGGAGTCGGAGCCACTGATGCGCGTTTGAAAGTTTGGATCACAATCAAGGTAAGCAGATGATAAAATAGTGTGCCTTGTCAGTTGTCACTACAAATAGTGACCTAGAGGTGTCATTGTTATAACCTAGGCCATGAAGAGCCGAAGAAGAGAGACCGGATTTTTTGGTTGTTGAGGTTCACGGTGTTCATGCTGGCAAGCTAATGGACACAGAGAGAACTCACGTGTGGTTGTCTTCTAAGTATTATTATGTGCCTGTATAGGATATCTACAGACATTACACAAACCAGTGCTATTGCCACTGTTTGAGATTGGAGGTTGGCCATTGGGAAAATCTGTCCCCACATAACAACATTGTGAGGTTCCAGATCCGGCCCATATCTGGCAATGTGGAAAGTATCACGGGTGTATGCATGCAGAAGAAGAGGAGGACGGCCTGAAGGCTGACCAGTGGGTGGCCTATCTGAGGCAGGAAGCCATCAAAGGGCGGAGCAGGCCGTGCAGGCGACAATGGCGGAGATGACCCTTCGGGCGGCCATGGTGGAGTCGATGGAGGGAGGAGCCACGGAGGCTGAAGTGCAAGGGGTTTGGTGGCGATGACAGACAGAGGCGGAACCGATGACAGGGAGAAGACGGAAGATTGCTAGCACACGGTGGGGGTTCAGAAAATTTCTTGGCGAAAAAGAGTGTATTTTGTGCTACAGTATGTCTCAACGAACGTATTTACTAAATCATTTCATTAAATTAATCAAATAAGTCTAAATAAGTGCTTCAGATGACCAAAGCACAAGGTTTTCTTGCATAACATTTTAATTGTTTGGTCAGATATTTACACATTCATAAATCTGGGATTATATTAAACGTTGAGTTACGTTCTGTATGTTAAATATGAACAATCGTATGTGCACACCTATAACTGCGCTTTACATCCGCTTTCTGCTGATTGCTGAATGAGATTGAATCACATGCTAAATGACCGATCTACCCGGTACTCTCATTCGTTTCATTCACAAATTAAATGTAGCCTACCAGTTCGTTCACGAACGATATCTCTCTCCTGTTCAGACTCAAAACAGAGTCTGAGTGAGTGATGGGCGTATTCGTTCAGTAGATCCAACCAATTACATGCCCCTTCACAGCCCGAACTGAAATGCTATTTGCTGACGTTACGCAAATGAGACCTAACCAATACTGTCATATTGTTTTGTTTGTTTTACAGTTTTTAGAGAAATGCATGACATGAATAAAACGTAGGCTAATTAATTCATTTTTTGATAATACAAAATGAACACATAGCCTATAACACCAGTGCTTACATAGCCTATACTATGGCCTACAGTAGTCAGGTAAATTGTTCAACGTGCAAAATAGCCTACCACAAAACTAAGTCTAAAACACACACATAAAATATAAGAAAAGCAGGTAAAGAGTAGTGTAAATTTAAATCAAGTGCCCCCTGCCCACTTAGCTCAAACCAAGTAAAAAAATACAATATTAATTTGTCTTTGTTACATTTAACCATCAGCTTGCATTATTAAACAGTTTTCATTACAATGGTAAAGTGTAAATTTATTTCTTTGATATAATATGCCAACTACACGAGCCTAGCTCTATCTGTTCGCCACCATTATCGTTCAAACAACTGGTTATTTTCATTCACGAACGACATGTACCAGTTCGTTTAGCAAAAGCAACTCGGTCATGGTCAATGAAGGGCGCATTCTTTCACTCGAAGGCTATTGGCTCGAGGTTTAGTCATTCTTTGACAGGTTGAAAAAGCCCAAAGATCTACTGAGCTGCGCTGCGCATGCGCTGCTAATAGTGCCATGTGGAGGGAGGAATTTCAGTGAACGAGAAATACGAGTCAGTGGATTACGTGACCGAGAACGATTCGTTAAAAGATTTGTTCAAAAGAACGATTAATTCAATAATGTAACATCACTAACTGTGCTGGACTAACTGGGACTGGTCATGGCATATTGTTGCCCTATTGTTGGTTTGATTCCTTCTATTGCTTTCCTCATTTGTAAGTCACTTTGAATAAAAACCTCTGCTAAACGATTAAATGTAAATTTTATGTTTTTACTGGACACTATTTTTGTTTTTGCATTCTCTGTTACAGTATGGGGCTATTTTTGTATTGTTGCTTTTTGTATGTTTTTTTCCTTTTATTCAAAACATTCGGCAAAACATCATACACTTTTGACAAAGCTTATTTCCCTTAATGATTGGAATAAGTTGATGATGAGGAGAGCAAATGTAATGATGCAACTAAATCAACTAGGGAGAAGACATTTTGAGGCTTTACATGATTGAAAGGCACTTTATTTTGTGACCTAGGCATCACAGATTTGCATAAAAAAAAATTCCCCAGTTGCCATAGTATAAATAGACCTGTTTCAGGTTGAAGGCAGTCATTCTGCACATACAGCAAAAATATACAAATACACAAATATTGCAAGGTACATTCAATGAATTTTTAAAGAAACATTGTCAATATGTTATATTGTGTTACTTGAATTAGGGTTAGGGTTAGTTTTTTTATTTAATATTTTAAGCAAGATATATGTGAAGTTATATTTTTATTTATTTAGTGTATACATTTATTGTATACACTCTATTGTATTGACATGCACATTGACATTTTGTGCAAAGAATGAGATGTACATTTGTTTAAAAACAGCTTTTCAATAACTCTTTTCTCTAAGCTTCCTTCTCATTTATTTTGTCTCTTCATTTAGGAAATCAAGCTATCATGAAAAATATTTCTTTCTTACTGGACGGATACAGAGGAATATATGACCAGAGATATATTTTTGTGTTTGTGCTGTCTTTACTATACCCAGTCATGATCATTTCTAACGGTGTACTCATCTATGTAATATGTGTTGAAAGAGGGCTACATAAGCCCATGTACATCTTTATTTGCAATTTGGCATGTATTAATTTATATGGCGGATCTGCTGTTACCCCTTTTATTTTGACTAAGATGATTACAGAAGATTATCAAATAACATGGCTCAATTGCCTTGTGCAAATCTTTAGTATATTTACCTATGGTGGCTGTGACCTAACAAACTTAACAGTTATGGCTTATGATCGGTATATATCTATATGCTATCCTTTAGAATATGACAAAATAATCACACCTAAAAAAGTGGTTATATGTGTTGCAGTTTCTTGGCTTTTGCCCTTTTTGCGATCTACTATCACTATCTCAATTACAGCGAATCTTTACATTTGTGGAGTAATTATCGAAAAAGTCTACTGTGATAATTTTTCTGTGGTGAAGCTAGCATGCTCTGACACTTTAAGTAATAATATATATGGTGCATTTATGATGTTCCTTACCTCCCTGCTGGTTGTCATCATTTTCTACACTTATGTAAGGATCATCTTTATCTGCTTGAAGTTGTCAAAAGGAGGTCGAGTTAAATTCAGCACATGTGTCCCACACTTAATAGCATTACTAAACTTTGTAATTGGTAGTTGCTTTGAATTGTTCCAAAGTCGATTCAATATGCGTCATGTGCCTTACACTGTTCGTGTCATACTGTCATTGTATGTTCTTATTCTGTCCCCTATTATAAATCCAATCATGTATGGAGTAAAAACTAAAAAAATAAGAGAGAACATAATTAAAAGAATTGTTGTAAGTTACACTTAAGGAAGCCTCTGGAATCTGTGGAACAAGTTCTGTGTGCTCTCTATCTCCGAGGAAACTTGCTATGAACTTATTTGTAAATGGTAAAACAAATAAGTGATAGCATACTGTTTTCTGCTATTACCTAAAACTTAATGTACATAAAACTTGAGTCTGTTATATGTAAATGCAGTGTAAGGGCTTTGTTATTTCGACAGTCTAAGGGTTGATGAGCAGTTTTGAGGTTTACATAATTTGCTCAGAAGTGCACTGACAAATACTGTATAACTCACTGTACACTCTAAAAAATGCTGGGTTGTTTTAACCCAAATCTGGGTCAAATATGGACTAACCCAACCATTGGGTTAACATTTTTAATAAAAAAAAATTAACCCAACGGCTGGGTTTGTCCATATTTGACCCAAATTTGGGTTGAAATAACCCAGCATTTTTTAGAGTGTATTATTACCTACTGTTGTCAATCTGCCTTTATTTTTTTATTTTTTATTTTTTTTACACAAATCAGAACCAGTGGCTTATGTCTACATAGATGCCTTACAGAGTGCTTTTGTTGTGTAACTGATTTATATTGTTTTGTAGTATAAGCATTTTCAAACTATAAACTTTTGATGTCAATTGCATGATCAGTTGTTGTTTTTTAAACCACAAACTTTACGGTTTAATTTATAATTTCTGAAACATGTTCTAGATTTTTTTAAGATATCTGTAATGTTGTTAATGTTGTTAATAGATGCCTATAATAGGAATACTCATGTACTTTTTCTAAAATAAAACCTTATAATTCTAAATCGTCGCACCTTTTTGAGACAACTATAGCATGGGCTAGTGTTGGGTAAATCCAACCAGCTCATTTCAAAATAGGCCTCAGGCTCGTGGAAAGAGCACACTAGGTTGTCATTATAGTTATTGTTGATACATATATTGTAATGAAATTCAAATTTCTTCAAATGTCCATAAAACAACAAAATCCACTTTAATTTTTGAGACCTTCACTTGCAATATATATTCTCAGTAATCCCCTCCTTCATGAAACCCATTACAACTCTTTATAATATGCCCTATATATTCTATGCCCTAAAGGTATACATATATTATTTTTGTGAAGAAAATGTACATGTTTTTGAGTGTATTGTATACAACATTCAAGCATTACACTTTTGTGATGTTCTAGTTTTCTCACCATGTTTGTAGTTCTGACCCAACTCTGCCTCCGGTGTGCAGTGGGTTTTGGGAAATATTAACCATTAATGAGTGCATGTATTTGCACAGAAACACCAACAGAAATTAGACCATTGGGGTATCTTTTTCATACTTACTTCAACATAATATGATTTGAGACACATTAATCCTAATCTACTATTTTTAGGGTGATTGATATGCAAATTGGGATGCAGGGTCAGTTTCAAAACTTTTTTGATGATTTGCCATTAGTGGGCATTGGTTTGGTGAACCCATGAACCAGTGTCTATTATATCAGTGGTTTTCATGGTCCTGGGGACCCACCAGACTCACTCAGCTGAGTTCATGGAGCTCTCTCCTAATGCTGTGATGATCTGAATCAGGTGTGTTAAATAAGGTAGACATACAAAATGTGCAGAGGGGTGGGTCCAGACCAGGATTGAAAACCACTATGATTTAACTGATCTCTGGTCAGTTTTATAATAAGGTTCATCTTTAATTATTAAATACATTTAATTCACATGTATGTGTAATTAAAAAAAGGATAAGTGGCAGTTAATTGTTGCTAATTGACCAAGTTAGCCACCCTGCCTAAAAATACACTACAAAAAGTTGTACATAGTTGTTGTACATTACATTTAATAGATTGCACTTTCATGAAAACACTTACAATTGGTTTTGGAAAGGTACATCAGTGTTCCTCAAAACCGGCCCTGGAGGGCCACTGTCCTGCAGAGTTTAGCTCCAACCCTAATCAACCAACCCTTTGGCAGTCATCTGAATGGCAGCTGGTCTGTTTCACAGGTGGGAGCGACATACAGTTCCTGTGTGTCAGCTATTGATGCAGTGTCAATGCATGTACCTCTGCCACCCATTAATGTATTACTCATGAAGAACTAAACCATTAATCAGCAACTAATAAAGATTATATATGGTTAATAGATTAAGTAATATATGAATTATTATTAATTAAATATGTCATAATGTATTAATTTCTTAATAACATATTTTATTAACTAGTGTAAATGAATGCGTTAATTTCCACTATTGGTCAAATCAATGTACTTCAACTTCCAGTTGTCGGTTTTATTAACCCTCTGGGGTCTGAGGGGGTTTTGGGGCCCTGGAGAAGTTTTGACATGCTTTGACATTTGTGCTTTTTTTCAGTTGCTTTACAACATATTAATGGCTAATCTAATTACACTGTATTCAGCACAAACAGGGCTACAATCATATGTGAGCAGCATTTATGTACATGTGTGTATTTATGAGAAAATAATGTTTATGTGTGTTTGTTGAAAAAAACAACAACTAAATGTTAAGTCACTGAAATAATGCCATATAACACATAGTAAACATTTTTTCACAAGACTTTTCAGAACTGCATCATGTAGCCTAGAGTTTTTTCTTCAAAATGATGTGAAAATTATTCTGAGCACTCACTCATACAAAACAATATAGTCATTTAACTTTTGTAAGACACTTTTAGTTTCAGAATGGCTGTATGCGAGGAGGCGTGACAAATCATTAATAATGCAGTGATTCACACCTAAAGAGACAAAGACCCTCCCCTAGGAATATCAATGAGGAATGTGACAGAGGGAACTACAGAGAATGAATGTGAGGAGACTTAATGATTGAATGCATTGTTTGTAGTTTATTCACAAAATCAAGTTTAAGTTAACTGTAGAAATCTAACTACACATTTTCTTTACATAAAAAAACGGTAACACTTTACAATACAGGTGCACTAATATGCATTAATTCATGCTTAACTAGTGCACAGATAATCATGTGTTAATGTATTACTCATGAATAACTAAACCATTAATTAATGATTACTGCATCCATCCATCTTCTTCCACTTATCCGGGGCCGGGTCGCGGGGGCAGCAGTCTAAGCAGAGATGCCCAGACTTCCCTCTCCCTAGACACTCCCTCTAGCTCTTCCGGGGGGACACCGAGGCGTTCCCAGGCCAGCCGGGAGACATAGTCTCTCCAGTGTGTCCTAGGTCTTCCCCGGGGTCTCCTCCCGGTGGGACGTGCCCGGAACACCTTCCCAGGAAGGCGTTCAGGAGGCATCCGGAACAGATGCCCGAGCCACCTCAGCTGACCCCTCTCGATGTGGAGGAGCAGCGACTCTCCTCTCAGCTCCTCCCGAGTGACCGAGCTCCTCACCCTATCTCTAAGGGATCACCCAGCCACCCTGCTGAGAAAGCTCATTTCGGCCGCCTGTATCCGGGATCTTGTCCTTTCGGTCATGACCCAAAGCTCATGACCATAGGTGAGAGTAGGAACGTAGATTGACCGGTAAATCGAGAGCTTCGCCTTGCGGCTCAGCTCTTTCTTCACCACGACAGACCGGTACAAAGACCGCATTACTGCGGAAGCTGCACCGATCCGTCTGTCAATCTCCCGTTCCATCCTTCCCTCACTCGTGAACAAGACCCCAAGATACTTGAGGCAGGAACTCTCCACCAACCTGAAGTGAGCAAGCCACCCTTTTCCGACTGAGGACCATGGCCTCGGATTTGGAGGTGCTGATTCTCATCCCAGCCGCTTCACACTCGGCTGCAAACCGTCCCAGTGCATGCTGAAGGTCCTGGTCTGAAGGGGCCAATACGACAACATCATCCGCAAATAGCATAGACGAATTTGTGTGGTCCCCGAACCCGACACCCTCCGGCCCCTGGCTGCGCCTAGAAATTCTGTCCATAAATATTATGAACAGAACCGGCGACAAAGGGCAGCGCTGCCGGAGTCCAACATGCACCGGGAACAAGTCTGACTTACTGCTGGCAATGCGAACCAAGCTCCTGCTTCGGTCGTACAGGGACCGGACAGCCCTTAGCAAAAGACCCCGGACCCCATACTCCCGGAGCACCCTCCACAGGCCGCCACGAGGGACACAGTCGAATGCCTTCTCCAAATCCACATGTGGATTGGTTGGGCAAACTCCCATGAACCCTCCAGCACCCTAGAGAGGGTATAGAGCTGGTCCAGTGTTCCACGGCCGGGACGAAAACCGCACTGTTCCTCCTGAATCCGAGGTTCTACTATCGCCCTGTGGCGAGCAGGACGAGGTCGAGGGACGTGAGAGCGGCGCGAGACCGGTGGCGTGATTAATGATGAGCGACACCTGCGCGACGCACCAGTCTCGTATCTCTCACGGAGGAGCGGAGGCATAAAAGGAGGAGCAACGACAGTGAAGATCGAGAGAGGAACAGGCCTGATTTTATCTTATGTTTTGTTTCTGTAGCCAGCAGTCGTCCGCGAGGGACTGCTGGCTTATACTTTCATTTTGTATTTGTTTATTTATCTATTAAAGTGTTTGAACGTTCGCTGGTTCCCGCCTCCTTCTTCCCATAACATCTAACCTTGTTACACTGGTGCCGAAACCCGGGAAGAAGGAGGAACGTGCTGTCAAAGAGTCCTCGCCGCTGTGGAATCCGCGGTGCCATCGAGCATGGTGGGCAGTTTCCGTCACCATGGACGCTCGAGGCGGCGCGCTGGAGTTGCCGGGGAGACGGTCGAGCTCGCAGCCGGCCGCCGGCCGCCTGGGTGCTGGAGGGGCTGCTGCCGTCCGTGGGGGAGTGGAGGGGTCGCCGCCGTTCGCCGTGGGCCGGAGCCTGCTGCCATCCGCCATGACGGGGAGGAGCAGGGAACGGGGGACTCCGGCCGTCTGCCCGAATCTGGAGGAGCTGTCGCCGTCCACCAGGCAGCGGCCGGAGTGTCGAGCCGTCCACTGAGGGCTATCCAGCGTCACTGCCAGGCACCGCGGAGAAGATCGCCCAGCTGGTGGAGGTCCAGATGACAGCGCGTTGTGGGAACCGGACCAATATTTTTTTTTTCCTCTCTCCCCTCTCGTCACTGTCGCTCCATGCTTCCGTCTCCTTTCACTCGCCTCGTCTATCCATACCCCCACGTCCTGCGGCCACCGTGATCGGTTCCCCCGGAGGGAGGGGGAGGGGGGGAGTTGAGCGCAGTCTCGTGGGTACCCCCCGGCCTGCGAGGGGCAATGGGGGTGTGTGGCGAGCAGGACGAGGTCGAGGGACGTGAGAGCGGCGCGAGACCGGTGGCGTGATTACTGATGAGCGACACCTGCGCGACGCACCGGTCTCGTATCTCTCACGGAGGAGCGGAGGAATAAAAGGAGGAGCGATGACAGTGAAGATCGAGAGAGGAACAGGCCTGATTTTATGTTATGTTTTGTTTCTGTAGCCAGCAGTCGTCCGCGAGGGACGGCTGGCTTATACTTTCATTTTGTATTTGTTTATTTATCTATTAATTAAAGTTGTTGAATGTTCGCCGGTTCCCGCCTCCTTCTTCCCATAACATCTAACCTTGTTACACGGCCGTATTCTCCTCTCCAGTACCCTGGCATGGTACCCTGACTACTGCATCGGTAACAAATAAAGGTTCTAAATGTTTAATAGATTAAGTAATATATGAATTGTTATTAATTAAATGTGTCATAATGTATTAATTCCTTAATAACGTATTTTATAAACTAATAGTGTAAATTAATGCGTTAATTACCACAATGGGTTGTAAGCCATGTACTTCAACTTCGCATTGTCTGCTTTAATTATTCATTAGCTAATGGTTTGCAAATGTATCATTATCTTATGACTTTACTTGTTGAGGCACATGACTATTAACTAACTGTTAATGTCATTTTGGTTTTGACACACTAAGCCATGGATTTCAATTTCCAACCATCTACAACCAAGATTTCACTGAGTCCGATGACCTGCCGCATCCAGTACCTTGTTGTTCATGCACAGGAATATATCAGGTTAAGCTTGAGGTCGTGGAACACAGAGAACATGCAGCCGAGCACTGCTATTTCATAACTCTGTGTCTAGACTGGACAAAGACAATAGTACCCATTATAATCAGTGATACCACACTGGATGCGGCATGACGCTACACGACAAAACCCCGACAGTAAACTGATGCCACACTCTATTTCTGACGTACTCCGAGCTCTTGCGCTAGTTCTGTTACGATGGACGACTTGCAATGGTCTGTCATGTCCAGTGTAGAGGTGGTCTCGTGTCCAGTTTAAACACAGTGTAACAGCGGTCAGGAGTTCAGATTCTGGTGTGCAGCCCAACTCACCCATCCTTCAAACACATTCTCTGACATTACATTCACTGCATGTGCAACTGTCAAAACCCATAAATGACATATTACTTAACAATTAGTTAATAGTCATGTGCCTCAACAAGTAAAGTCATAACATAATGATACATTTGCAAATCTTTAGCTAATGATTAAGTAATCTTGTTTTAAGTTTAAATGCTTTGACTCATTTTAAGACAGAAAAGCTAATTTTGACTATTCTTAAATTAAGAAGAAATCTCTTGTTCAGTGGCTCTGGTTTTAAGATATTTTCTCACAAATTAAGAAATAAAAAAACGCTTTTGAAAAGAAAAAAGAATTTGCAAGCTAGTTTTAAGTTATTTTGACTAAATGGACTGCTTGGAATAAGTATTTTACTACTACTTTCAAGAGATTTTACACTTTTCTGTAGCCTAGATATTTTTTTCTTATTTCAAGAAATCTTACCAAGTGTAATTATCTTACTGCACTGGCAGATAATTTGACTTGTTTCTAGTCTGTATCTTCTTAAATAATGCATCGTTCACTTGGATGTTTGTCATTGCTTACGTTGCATGAGTGCCCACTACTGGCGGAACCTTTTCAATAGGCTGAATTGGAACGTGCTAAGCCCTTGATACCTTGGAATCCACTATGGGGTTGATTTATTTTTTCCCTTACAAAATTGTTTAATGCAGCATGCTACATGTATATAGGTCTGTTTGACTTGTTTAAAAAAAAATATATATATCATAGAGTGATATTTGTTTGTGGTGGGGTAAATTAAACGCAATATGCGTTGATGTCACAATCGTGTTACATTGTGGTATATGGAGCTTCCTGAAGTGTACATATGAAGTAGACTCGCCCCCTCTGTAAAAATCGAGAAAACAAGGGTCTGTCCATATAAACTTCCCTCGTCCACTTCACGAGGTGGAACACACTTCAAAATGGGGGCAGGGATACCCCCGAGGGGAAGTGCTTAGGGAAGTTCGCAAGTGCATGTCTAAAAGTAGACTGGAACGCAGCCACTAAAGCCACGGGTCATTTGGTACCAGGCCGCACAAAAAGAATAAATAACTTACATTATTTCCGTTTTATTTATTAGAGTATTATTTCGACATAATATGTGCGTAGCCTATTATTATACAAGATGTGCATTTGTAAATCCGGTTACACAAGTGCATTGATTTTTATTAATAAACTAAGGTTTTTGAGTCAGTGTCGGCTGCAAAGATGAAGTGGACGATCGCCATCTCCATAGTGAATGTGCCTATAGAAACGCACATAATGGATTATTCAGAGAGTAGCCTATTTCTTTTCGTTTTGAATTGTTTCGTTTAAAGACATTTCAAGCTTTTTTATATGCTTTTTTTATATGCATTATGTCTGTGAGGCTGAGTTTCGGTTAATTTATGATGAGGTGCGCTCCAGTTCACATGCAATGCAAGTGACTCTGCCCGCGTCTCCGTCATGATTAGGCTATATTGTCTGATATATTTGCATCTTATTTATTAAATCCAGGCAATTGGTTGATGAAAAAAATATTAAAATTAAGATACAATTTATACAAAACAAAATTCACTTTAAAGAAAGGCTTTCTACAAAACAAAACTTAATGAAGTGGTCAAAATCATATCTGACCCACCATGCCTCCCGATATATTGCGCATCCTACTCATGCGGTTCACTTTTCATAATCAACATAGATAATCAGATGAAATTTATATTAAAAATAATATTTTAACAAATATGAAACTAAATGCGCTTATTTAATGGCTACAACACGTATAATAGGCCTACAGACTCTATTTGTACAAATTGCTGCACATTCATTTAATTCGGAATTTTGCACTCATAATAATAATAATAATAATTTTCACTTCACATATGGAAGGGGGGGATCTCCTCAAGCACCACCAATGTGCAGCATCCACTTGGATGATGCGACGGCAGCCATATTGCGCCAGAACACCCACCACACACCAGCTTACTGGTGGAGAGGAGACAGTTTCATAAGTTGAAAGGCATTTTTTTACTTGCATAGAAAAACATATATGCAACATTTATCAAGTTCACGGATAATTGTGCGTGCATTAATTAATTATTATGATACTAAAATCAAAATAAAGTATGCTATGCACAAAAAATTCAGATGAGCTCTGAATATGAACGCAACGTGTTTAATTACACGTTAAGCATTTTCCTCCTATATAAAACCATTATTTATAAGACTTAATGCAGAATGTCCCCTTATTATGTCCAAATAAAGAGATATTATGTAGAAATAACGACTTATTGTGTCGAAATAACAACTTATTATGTCGAAATAACAGATATTATGTCGAAATAACGACTTATTATGTCTCATTACTTCGTGCCTGATGACCACAGCGTAACACATATTTATTTAGCAATAAATAAATAAATAAATAAATGGAGATAATACCGCATATCGCACAGCCCTATTGTTTCTTATTTTGACAGTACGGACATAATCACAATCTTGCTCATCCTGATAAATATCAAACATGTGTTTGATATGATCGGGGCAGGCCCGATTTGTGTGAGAGAAGATCGGGAGGGGCCAGATTCGATCTTTGAACGGCTCTCATTACCAGATAATCTGCGCCGAACATCGGAACCGATCGAGGTCCTCGTCAAGATTTTTTCTCCGATTCTCGGGAGGGGTAAAACGGGCATAAATCGGACCGAAACTCCTGTAGTGTGAGCCAGGCATTAGGCGGCAGAGAGGATGTTACTCATGTTGTTGGCGCGATGTTACGATGACGCTGCTAATAAAGTTACGAGTAGGCCTACACATTGGATTCACGTTTATTATTATATTTTAAAAATACCCCAGTTTTTATGCAGGTTGTATCATTTTATTTTGTTGTATTTATCTGTCACACCTTAAAGGCCGGTCCGTGAAAATATTGTCTCATATTAAACTGGTCCGTGGCGCAAAAAAGGTTGGGGACCACTGCACATAATAGTTTATGTGGATAGGCCCTCGGCCCCTCGATTTTGACAGAGGGACCGAGTCAACTCCAGAATTCACCCCACAATTCAACTTGATTGTGATATCACAGCAGATCGCTCTTAACTGTAGTGTATGATTATATTAATTATTTTGAAAATTAATCACATGATAGTGTATAATATATTATAATATATCAATAGGTCTACATACAGTATGATTTGGAGCACATAAAAAGTATTTAACATTCACAACTTGCAGAGCTTGCCTTTGGTATAACATTTTCTAATTATAGCTTCCTTTATTACATGACTTTGTATACCATATAAATCACAAGGTTTAATAATGGATAAGAAAATCAGAAAATACAAAGAGAGTATTACATGAAGCATGTAGGGAACTTCTCATATCAAACCGGCTTTGCAGAAGTTCAAAGGTACTTCCAATGATAAAGTTAAATAATGCCATTAGATGTGGGACACAAGTTCTAAAGTGTTTGACTCATCCTCTCTTTGACAATTTCAAACAGATTAAAGTCCCCATGAAATCAAATTTTTTTTTTTTTGGCTTTTAGTATGAATATGTTAGCCTTACTGTTACCTCCGTGAAAAAGTGTTTTAAGTTACACATCTTACAACAGCGTGCCTTTGGTAAAACTTATGACAAAGCATTCTCAATATAGCTTCCTTTATTGCTTGAGTTCCCATCCCATAAATGATTGGGTTTATTAATGGGGAAAGAATAAGGAAATACAAAGACAGTATTACACGAATTATGTAGGGTACGTGTCTCATATCAAATCGGCTTTGCAAAAGTTCAAAAGAAGTCCCAATAATAAAGTTAAATAGTGCCATTAGATGTGGGACACAAGTGCTAAAGAGTTTGACTCGTCCTCTCTTTGACAGTGTCAAACAGATTAATATTATTCTTAAATAAGTGTAGAATATTACAAAAAATGGGAGTACAACCACAAAGAAAAATATTATTGTGCTATGTATGTTGTAATATGAAATGGATGCTTAGCATAAAGTTCTGCCGGGAAGACTTAATTGTTACGTCACTTTACCTTTATCTATCTATCCAATCACATTCCAATACTCGTGGTATAAAAGATTGGTCACTTACTCTTGTCTGAGTTCGCAGATGCTGACGCGCCAATTCCTCACCTGCGTCTCGATTCCAATCATTACAACACAAAATCTTATTGTTGATTTTACCAACTCTGACGGCGCGCGAGACACGCGCGTAGGAAACCAGCGCGTGTAGGAAACCAGCGCGTGTAGGAAACCAGCGCGTGTAGGAAACCTTTTAAATAATCTCATGACAGACGATCTTCTAACATGGTTTTCAGTTCAAGTTCAAATTTCACTTTCAATGCTTTCAAGACAGTTCTCACGTTTGCGCTTCCAGCAGCCACGTTAACATGTACTCTCTTATGATCAAACATTCAAACTTCATTCAGGTAAGTATATTAATTTGGCTTTTCTGCTGCTTCCTTCACCAGCGGTAGAGTTCATTCGTGACTGTGGTGACGTGGCAGTTTTCTTAACTGCAGATATAGATTGCAGTCTTCAACGCAACATACTGTAACGCTTTTCAGTAGGGCTGGATAGCTCGCTGAATGGTTGTAGCATGCGTAAGCAAGACAGGCAGCGCAGTGTTAATGTATTTTCAGCATCGTCGTCGATCCCATGCACACAGTTAGCAAATACTTCACGACAACTGCGTTACTGAATAGAAATAATCCAGCATAAGAGTAACCAAAATATTAACTGGGTTACATTATGCTATATTCACAGCTCGCGCTCTCATACCGTCTGCCCACTCACCAGAGAGTGCGTTCCACTTAAAGGAGCAGTAGCCTACCTAATTCAACTCGCATGTATTCTCTTAATTCATCATTTGTGCATATGAAAAAGCTTTGTCTTTCCATGTCTGGAGTGACCTCTAGTCTGAATCGTTCGTACAGTAAGTTTGAACATGCTTGTAATGTCTTGTTTAGGAAGTAGGCTCAGTTCTTTGTTGGATTGTGTGCACCGGTGGGTCTCATTTACAGAGATGTCCGGCTATTTTATTTTTACATGTTAATATATGACAATATATATGACCATATATATTAAGCTGAGCTTAAGAGAACAGTTGGTCTTATATTTATGCATATGCAGTAGTAATATGGCTATTTAGGTATGTGTACATAGTAGGAGTATGTTATACAAAGACAGTATATTATACATTTACAAGTGCAAAAAAAAAAAAAAAAAAAAGTGTATATATATATTTTTTAAATTAAAATCTTTTAATACCAAAAATTAAGTTCTACAATAACAGAAATATGGTACAATCGTTGTAACAAGTTTTTCTGGTGACTAATTCACTGATAGCATGTGTCATAGAAATATTTATGTAATTGATACGAATTTACAGAGAAGCCATTCTTAGGATGCTCAGGTCAAGGTCAACATGCTTAACACCGTATAACTAACCGCTATATGTTAGACTATTTTATCAAACCAATCACCAGAACAAATCACAGTCAAGAGACTCAAGTGACATTATGTTTTACTCTTCTGCATGATTTAAATGTTAATGTATTTCTTTCCTATCCAAGGGACTCACTTGGTTGTCATGGCCAGCATCTCCCGGCCGTGTATAAAACTCAATTCCTACAAGAGCAACTCAAGAGTAATGTCAGGTATATGCTGCGCAGCTGAGAAATTGATTCTACGCTCAAGTCAACAACATAATATCAAGTGTATTGAGGTAGTATCTAATCTGTATACCGCTACCTTACTTCAGGTAAGTATCGTACTAAGATGAACAAGATTAAGATTTAGTGATAAAAAAATAAATAAAATAAAATAATAATAATTGTATTGTATACTGCTCGGTCATCGAAATTCACTGAGTATCTCCATTCTAAGCCGGGCATCTAACTTGTCTGTTAACGCTGGCCCACTCAGTGGCTAATTAAGCGACCCGTTCAGCTAGACGAAGGGTGCATGTCCAATCTCAGATTTGGGCATTTGGAACAGCAAAGGTCAGACATATTACCAAGCCTACTCAGGCTTCGTTCATCCACGCTTCACATAATTATCCTATAGCGGCTGCTAACATCCTTTGGGTCGAAGTGGCGGTAAAACTTGTATGTGCTAAAGCTCTGTTGCGTCATTAAGGCAGATCTTCTCGTCAGGCGGTCATTCTATCTCTGAACGTGTATCTGGCAATCAGTAGTCTCTAATTTCATGATTAAGGTCGCGCTCATTCATGGCCACTCCAATGCCATATACGTGCTTTCAAGCTTTAGTCTTCAGGCTTCAGACGGCTTCGCCTTCAGCAACCCGGATCCATCACCCTGCCCTCCTCTAACAGAGATCATGTAAATTAAGTCAATCCAGCTAGACCATATTTCACTGAAGGCGTGACTCCCAACACCTTAAAAGCTCAATACTTTAACTCCGTATTTGTTATAATGTTTCGGTTCTCTTTTCAGATTCCTCTTATTTCCCATCCTGATCCCGGCTGGGTGTTCCTTCCTCGTCTACAATTACGAAATCTATGTGGTGGTAGGTCTCCGGTGTCCCCAGGGCGTGTGCGAGGGGTTTGGCTCGGAAAGCCCCACAGTTATTTTTGTATAGGATGCCGTAATTGTCATTTGAGGGTGAGTGAAGTGCATAGTTTTTGTCTATCCCTCGGATGCAGTCAGGCTGCTGCTCCCGGCACAGGGGCGGAGTTTCAACCGCTCGTACTACAGCTTCGCTTACCCCTCACAGACAAATTTCAAAACTTTTAGCTTGTTCAAATCAGAGTCAGTCAAAGACGGAGAGAACCAAGAAGTGTAAACATGTAGACCTCACTTCAGGATGGTTATTTCATGATTATGCAGCTTATTGTAGTTATCTTCATTGATCAGCTCATTCTGTAAATCATATTCCGGGGGCTGGTCTCATGTATTTTAGGGTTTGTGATGCCACTAACCCGGGAGGAATGCCGCTCAGTCCCTCTCAGCGTTTGTCGTAGTCCTTAAGCAATCTTGTTAAATGAAAATCTTCCATGGTTGACCTTGAGTATTGTAACTTTGCAGAATGTACTCTAGAATGATTCAAGTTATGTTATCACATTAACAATTTCAAAAATTAGCAATAAATTCTGTTCCTTCTCCTCTGATTAAATTCCTAAAAATCTGCCCAAGATTCTCAGATCTTTCCCCCCCCTATTTTCCAACCTAACGAAGCACCTCTATCTAAAGCCTGGTTCAGGGCTCATTTAGTTGCTGTCCTCAAAAGCTGCAGCCTATCTCCCTCCCAGTATACCGGACATTCCTTCAGGATCGGGGCAGCCACTACAGCTGCCGAACGCGGCATCTCTACTGCAGCCATCAAGATCCTAGGCAGATGGTCTTCCTCCTCATTCGAGTCATATATAAGACCTGATTCAAGAATCATCCTTGAAGCTCAGCAAGCTCTCCAGTAAATGGTCCAGGTAAATCCCTATGCAACTACTGGTGGTGGTGGTTATTAAAAAAAAAAAAAAAGTGTTTGTTCCGTAGTCTAACAGACTGTGTGGCCCGGCGGCCTTGTCTCTGTGGTCTTTAAGGCCGTGTGGCCCGGCGGCCTCGTCTCTGTGGTCTTTAAGGCCGTGTGGCCCGGCGGCCTTGTCTATGGTCTAGCAGGCCGTGTTTGTCTTTGTGGTCTAACAGACCGTCTCTGTGGTCTAAAAGGCCGTGTGGCCCGGCGGCCTTGTCTCTGTGGTCTTTAAGGCCGTGTGGCCCGGCGGCCTTGTCTATGGTCTAGCAGGCCGTGTTTGTCTTTGTGGTCTAACAGACCGTCTCTGTGGTCTAAAAGGCCGTGTGGCCCGGCGGCCTTGTCTCTGTGGTCTTTAAGGCCGTGTGGCCCGGCGGCCTTGTCTATGGTCTAGCAGGCCGTGTTTGTCTTTGTGGTCTAACAGACCGTCTCTGTGGTCTAAAAGGCCGTGTGGCCCGGCGGCCTTGTCTCTGTGGTCTTTAAGGCCGTGTGGCCCGGCGGCCTTGTCTATGGTCTAGCAGGCCGTGTTTGTCTTTGTGGTCTAACAGACCGTCTCTGTGGTCTAAAAGGCCGTGTGGCCCGGCGGCCTTGTCTCTGTGGTCTTTAAGGCCGTGTGGCCCGGCGGCCTTGTCTCTATGGTCTAGCAGACCATGTTTGTCTTTGTGGTCTAACAGACCGTGTGGCCCGGCGGCCTTGTCTCTGCGGTCTAACAGACCGTGTATGTCTCTGTGGTCTATCAGACCGTCTTCGTCCCATTGTCTTAAAGGCCGTGTGGCCCTGCGGCCTCGTCTACTACACTCTACATGTTATCCTCAGGTTCCGTTTAATTACGAAATGGCCTTCTATAATGTAGCTTCCAGCTTATGGCGTTCTATGTCCACACTTACCATGCTAACTCTTGTTCTTCTACTTTCTAGGAACTCCAGGACACAGAATGGTGGGTCAATTTTATTTATCGTTTTGGGGGGTAGGCTCCGTCCTGGTGGAAGCATTATTCCACCTAAATTTCTGGGGGTCGGCTGCGCCCCTGCCTTGATCTTCAGGCAGGATATGCAGAGTCCGGACCCTCAGATTGCGAGCTACGGACGGGGCCTACGCCAAAGAACTTTATTGCTTGCTGGGTTGTTAATAAATGGATAATTGTCACTATATTTTCTCTCCCGAGTCTTTCTGGTAGAAATGGATGCTTAGCATAAAGTTCTGCCGGGAAGACTTAATTGTTACGTCACTTTACCTTTATCTATCTATCCAATCACATTCCAATACTCGTGGTATAAAAGATTGGTCACTTACTCTTGTCTGAGTTCGCAGATGCTGACGCGCCAATTCACCACCATCCTCCCCTCCACCTCCAAGTGGAATCCTTCCCTCCATCCTCCCCACCACCACCAGGATGGTCCCTTCCATACCTCACAGGGGGTCGGCTGCGCCCCTGCCTTGATCTTCAGGCAGGATATGCAGAGTCCGGACCCTCAGATTGCGAGCTACGGACGGGGCCTACGCCAAAGAACTTTATTGCTTGCTGGGTTGTTAATAAATGGATAATTGTCACTATATTTTCTCTCCCGAGTCTTTCTGGTAGAAATGGATGCTTAGCATAAAGTTCTGCCGGGAAGACTTAATTGTTACGTCACTTTACCTTTATCTATCTATCCAATCACATTCCAATACTCGTGGTATAAAAGATTGGTCACTTACTCTTGTCTGAGTTCGCAGATGCTGACGCGCCAATTCACCACCATCCTCCCCTCCACCTCCAAGTGGAATCCTTCCCTCCATCCTCCCCACCACCACCAGGATGGTCCCTTCCATACCTCACAGGGGGTCGGCTGCGCCCCTGCCTTGATCTTCAGGCAGGATATGCAGAGTCCGGACCCTCAGATTGCGAGCTACGGACGGGGCCTACGCCAAAGAACTTTATTGCTTGCTGGGTTGTTAATAAATGGATAATTGTCACTATATTTTCTCTCCCGAGTCTTTCTGGTAGAAATATCAGAGCATGCTAGTTTCACTATTGAATAATTATCACAATATACTTTTTCAATGATAACTCCACAAATGTCAATGTTGGCTGTAAATGAGAGAGATATGGTCACTCTGAAAAGCGGGAAAAGCCAAGTGAATACAATACCCAAAATCACCTTTGTGGGGGTGACTATTTTGTCATACTGTAAAGGATAACATATAGAAATATATCGATCATAAGCCATAAGTGTTAGGTTTGTTATGTCACAACTAACATAGGAATATATAAAGTAGATTTGCACAAGACAAGAAAGCCATGTTATTTGATAATCCTCCGTCAAGAAACGACTTATGATAAAAGGTGCAACTGCTGTGCCACCATATACATTTATACATGCCAGATGGCAGATAAAGACGTACATTGGCTTATGTAGTTTTCTTTCAAGACATACTACACAGATGATCAGTCCATTAGCAATGATGATGACTGGGAAAAGTAAACCCAGCACAACAACAAAAACAAATTTCAAGTCATGTATTTTGTTATATGCATCCAGTGTGAAGGAAATATTTGTACTTTTCAGCATGGCCCTGTAATAACATGAACAACAGAAGAAAAACCAGGTTAAATAAATGCTACTGGAACAGAGAAAAACATTTGTGCACAATATTTTGAGCATATAATTTCACCACAATAGGCTGAAATATGAATAACAAAAATCAGAATAAATATACAGTAAATACACAGTGCAGTATACAGTATATACATCTTACAATTTATCATGTGTCTATCAAGCATCAGTTTGAAGACAGTTGTTCTTTATCTGTTGAAAAATGAATGTGGAGATTAAAGGATGGGGTTGTATTTATGACAGGGTCCTTAACACATGGTGTATGCAAATTAGCACCTTGCTGATTCGTTAGACAAAGTAACCTAAAGCGCAAATAGAAACAATCTAATTTCAAGGTCTTAAGAATCGTGTGGAAAGGAAGTATTATGAAAAGGATCTAAAAGCTTTAAGGGCCAAGCATCTCCGGAAACTCATAAGAAATAATCAAAACACTATTCAGTACAGTGGCTAGATTAATAAATAAGCAGTTGTCACCTGAATTAGATAATCCATCATAGTTTAGTAGTAAAGACTTTATGAATTTCTTCACTGAGGAAATCGAAAGCATCAGACATATAATTGTAAGCGTACAACCTTTGACAATATTTTATGACTCAATTATTCTCCCTCAAATACTATTGCAGTGCTTTACAACTGTATGACAGGAAGAGCTTGAAAAAAAGCAATAAAAAATATGAAAAAAGGCAATAAAATTTTTTTTGTCGCAAACAAAAGTTATGGTTATCTGAAGTTGGCTGATCGCTATGATTTTCAGGAATCGAATTTTGAGAAAAACAAGTTTAATTAACTGTCACGTCCTGCTAGCGGGACGATTGGCGCTATTTTTTTTATTGCCTTTTTTCATATCACATATAGTAATCATCATAGAAAAGCATCATTCGAAAGCTCAAAACTCAAAAGTCATCCTGTGAAAACCGTTTTGATAATTGGATGATTTAGAGGCAAGCAAATTCTTATAAGCGAGCAGCTACTTCAGACTCAGTTCTTTCCTTTGGAGGAAACTCGAACTGTGTCGACTACGACACTTTGGGGAATGCCCTTAGCGTAACGCATCTGAAGTATGAATGAAACTAATCCAATCCTGATTGGTGCTGCATCATGTGACGGCATACACGGAAGCTACAAAGGGACGCCGGCACACAACAGAGCTTTTTGCTCTTCAGCAAGTGCTCTGTGTCAAACTGTCTGTCATATTTTGTGTTGTTTGTCCAATACGAATTGTCCCAAATAAAGGTCTGCATTGCAATATGGAATCTAGTGGCTCGGATCTCACGTTTGCCGAGGCAGGGCGTAGATTGCGCGTCTACTCTGCAATAAAGATTCTGTAGCTGGGATCTCGCGTTTGCCGAGGCAGCGCGTAGATTATGGGTCTACTCTGCAATAAATATTATGTGTGGGTGCGAGGCAGGCATGCACAGTCAGCTTCTGAGGGTGCTGGCTGTGTTCATTGAGAAATATCTCGACGCAGCCGTGCGTCGTGTGTTTCAGCCTCACGCCCTTGACTTTCTTCTCGAGAGATGAAAGCCAAATACTATATTGTGACTTCCAAGAGGAAGACGTGAAAGAGAATTGGCGCAAATATTGAGTTCTCTTTCAATGGACTTGAGTCTTGCGCTTAAATGGACAAATTCACACAAAAACTATGTCGGCATGTCCGTCTTTATGAGACAAGGAATTCACTCACTGCTCTTGATTGAATAGCTTTTGTAACTTTAATATACACAGCCAAATATGCAGTGTTATTTTACATTTGATTACATTTGAATTTCTGACTGTAACCCTTGTTCCTTGAGAAGGGAACGAGATTTTGCGCCGAAAGACGACACTTTGGGGAACGCCTTTAGCGTGATTGTGTCTGAAGCCTGTTGGCACTAGTCCTCGATTGGTGTTGCATCATGATGTCACATGTGATTGCGTTGCAAAGCTATAAAGAGACGCCGGCTCATAACAGCATCAGCTTCTGATAGGTCAAAGCAAGTTATTCTCAGGCACGCAGGAAGTGTGGCAAAGGGACACAGCGTCTCGTTCCCTTTTCAGGGAACAAGGGTTACAGTCATAACCCGAGACGTTCCCTTTCGAGGGAACTCGGACTGTGTCGAAAGACAACACTTTGGGGAACGAAATAGTCAAGTCAAGTCTATTGTCAATATAATATCTTATGAAGGTGTGTGAGGAGTTCCAGCCAGCATTATCACAGACCTCTTAAAGGGAGACCCCTGATAGCAGGGCTTTCGAGGATACCACTCCTCTAGTCGAGTGGGCTCTTATCAGGAGAGGCGAAGGCAAATCGCGCACCACCATATGCTGAAGTCAAGTCACATTTATTTATATAGCACTTTTTACTATACAATTAATTTATGTTGTATGTTTATATGGACCCATGGGTCTGAAATAAAGAAATAATAAATAATAATATACAGAATGTTTCAAACCAGCTTTACAGAGATCACAAGGAAATAATGCAACAACGTTTGTTTCTAGAAGAAAATAGCGTCACAGTCCAGCTTAAGTAAGTTCAGTGATGTTTCATTTTGTTGTAAAAAAATTATTCATTTAGTTAATTAATACATATATATAGCCGCTTTGGATAAAACCGTGATGTCATCGTCCAGCTAAGTTCAGTTCTCATATAATGGTGTCAATGCAGTGTAGGAAACTTTTTCCTTCGTCAAAGCAGTGACCAGGATACGTTGGGATATCTTTCAAGCAGAAGTTATTCTTTATTGAGGACTTCGCTGTGCGTTGCTGCAGGTCGTCCAAAAGTCTGAATCTAAAACAGTATACATTGTAGTTTATATACATTCCAAGGGGGAGGGATTTACATTGTGATGAGAACAAAGCATTTTACATGTATAAATGTATATTGTGGCACAGCAGTTGCATCTTACAGTAGTCTGCATGAGTCAGCTCATTTACAGAGATTTCCTGATATCATCAGAATAACAGTGTCATTCAAATGATGCAATCAGCCTAACTAGTCAATGACTGGGCCAGGGCAAAGGACAAAGGGTGAGTAATCTGACTCATTTAACTCACAATAGAGAGAACAGGACTGCCAGGAATCTCAGCTGATACCATCATCATAATCTTAAATGCTAAATTCAATGAACAGAACTTTCTTAGTTTATATACGATTCTATTGGAATCTAAATTAAACATTTAATACATTTGTAACACTACAGCAGGGAGACAAATATTATTGTTGAATATTCAATTGAATGTTAAATTTAATGTCCCCAACTAAGCAAGCCAAAAGCCAATGGCAACAAAGGTGAAAAAGGTGACAGCCTTGAAGAGATAGCCTCTACAATCCACCTGCTAATAGTATGTTTAGAGGCAGTGGAACCCTTCTTAGGTAACTCAAAACATACGAGCAACTGGTCCGACTTCCTCCAGCCCGAGGAGGCCTCCAAGGCTTTGACAGAGCATAACAAATGTAGCTTTTTTTGATCAGCCAACACATATGGTGGAGGATGAAAAGCCTGCAGGATTACAGACCATACCACACTCGATGGCACCTTGTGCATATAGCCAGGTCTAGGGTGGAGAATTGCACTCACTCAGCCAGGAGCAAACTCGAGGCAAGAGGGAGTGACAGAAAGCGCCTGCAAGTCCCTAACTCTTTTAAGGGACGTAATGGCTAGCAGGAAGGCTACTTTCAGGGATATAAATTTATCAGACACCTCGTCAATGGGTTCGAAGGGTGCAAGGGATAACCCTTTAAGAAATACTGCCCCTCAAAAGAACCCTGGGTTGGACGACAGTGTGAAGTATTGAGCCTCGGCCTGAGGAAGAAGATCCACCCTGATTGGAATCTGACACGGAGGGCCTGCTATGATGTTTGAAAACCATTCTCGGGCCAGCCGGTTCGGGGCTACTAGAAAAAGACTAACCCCATGATGCCGGACCCTCTCTAGAACTCTTGGGAGCAGAGCGATCGGGGAAAATGCGTACAAACGTTGCCTCGGCCATGTGTGAGGGAAAACCAGAGTTTTCAGCCCCTGCCTTGACGGGATGTCTGCCCCCACATTTTTGTCCCTGGGAATAAACATTGAGTGAGAGTAGTTTGCCCTGGGATCACAGAAGAACCTGATGCGCCAGTCTGCATAGAGGGCGCGACCTGAGACCCACCTGCCGATTTATACATGAGACTACCGATATTGTCTGTTTGAACTAAAACATGATGGCTTCTGAGGTCTGGAAGGAAATGTCTCAGAGCCAGAAATACCACCAATATCTTCAGGCAATTGATGTGCCACAAAAGATAATGGTATTTTTATAAACCCCTGGTGTAGCGGCCTTCTATGACCGCTCTTCAGCCCGTGAGGGATGCATCCATAGTCATGGATGTCAGGTAGTCAGGTACTGCGTTGGACGCTGCTACTAGGAGCCCCAGAACTCTTTGGAAGTGCTTGACAGTGATGGCCTGCAAAGTGGAGGGACGATTGCCACGTCGGAAGATTCCACTGGGAAACCTCTGTGTATCCTTTGGCTGCCCGACCATCAAGGGTAGTGAGTGTGGATGAGCTCACAAAGTGAGACCGGGCAGTGAAGGGTGCCATTCAAGAATGTTTTGAGCTCATCATGCATTTCTGGAAAGAAAGGCATTGGGGCACGGCTGTGAGTCATGCTCCAAGTTCAGATCAGTCATCCAACCGTGAGCGTTCAGGACAGGATAAAGGATTCCACTCTAGTCTGATCCTCACGGCAGCCCAGGCAAGCATGGCTGCCAACTCAGCATCTGACTTAAACTGGGCCGCTACTCCCGAAGGAGTGTGGGTCAGCCGAGTCTTCAGCATCAGAAGGCAAATGCCCACCACCAGATGCTGCTATCGATACATCATCCTCATCTGGAGACCCAAATGAGAATTGAGAACCCACATCTTGTGACGCAAAGTCAAACTCATCCAGAACAAGTGTGTCTCAGGCGAGATCCCAATTCATCAGTCACTGGCGTTAAAGGAGAACTCCAGCGCAAAATGAACTTTTGGTCTAATTACACATTGTTACCTAGTCAACCGTTATCTGAGATTTGTTTTCATGATTATCGAATGTAAATAGTTTTATCTCTAAAAACAGTTTAGCCTATAACGCTAGTATAACGCTAGTATATAGGGCATTGAGTAATGACAAATAAAAATCGCTTGTTAATAACACTAACAAGGCTCAAAATAGCCCCACACTAATACGGTAGCATAATGAGGGTCCCTACCTTCAAACCGAAGCATTGAGAACTTTGACAGTGTCCAGACAGTTTAATAAGAAGATATTTTATACATACAGTCAACTTCGCGAATACAGGCAGAAGCCATCTTTGAAAAACAGTCTCTATCAGTCGATCTCCGAAACGCCGATCCAAATGGGCTGAACTGTGTAGAATCTCATATGGTCCAGCGCATTTGGATCGGCGTTTCGGAGATCGACTGATAGAGACTGTTTTTCAAAGATGGCTTCTGCCTGTATTCGCGAAGTTGACTGTATGTATAAAATATCTTCTTATTAAATTGTCTGTACACTTACACAGTTCTCAATGCTTCGGTTTGAAGGTAGGGACCCTCATTCTGCTACCGTGTTAGTGTGGGGCTATTTTGAGCCTTGTTAGTGGTATTAACAAGCGATTTTTATTTGTCATTTCTCAATGCCCTATATACTAGCGTTATACTAGCGTTATAGGTTAAACTGTTTTTAGAGATAAAACTATTTACATTCGATAATCATGAAAACAAATCTCAGATAACGGTTGACTAGGTAACAATATGTAATTAGACCAAAGGTTCATTTTACGCCGGAGTTCTCCTTTAACGTTGAACGTGACTGACTGATTTAGAACTAAACAGAGCAAGATAATGTAACTAAACTAAACATGAACATAACAAGTGCAATTATGAATTTATTCTTAGTGAATTCTTTCTGACAGTTTGTATTTTTAAAAGTCACCATGTTAGGCTGAATTAATGTTATACTTATTTTACAACCATGTGACCAACACGATTCATTTAGCATTAACCGTGTCTTTGGGGGACATGTCTTTTAAGTGCAGCCCCATCTCACATTATCTACATCCATCTTCAAACTGGCAAGGTGAGTTGTCCTCTGTCCGAAGTTGCTTTATCAATTTTTTATATTGATTTATAGATTTGCTATAGTATGAAATATGTGTGAATAACAATTATGCACTGTTTTCCTTCCCATTCTTGATATTGCAGGGTCATGACACAAATCACAAAGTCTAATATCTCCTTTATACTGGATGCATACATTAGAACTCATGAAATGAAAGCTTTGGCGTAAGTTCTGCCGGGAAGACTCAATTGTTGCGTCACTTATTATCTTCTCATCTATCCAATCACGTTTTTATACTAGAAGTATAAAAGACCCGTACTTACACTTGTCTGAGTTCGCAGATGCTTCACTCACCCCACCCCACCACCACCAAGATGATTTCTCCCCTCCACCAACAAGATGATTTCTCCCCTCCACCACCAAGATGATTTCTCCCCTCCACCAACAAGATGATTTCTCCCCTCCACCAAAAAGATGGGTTCCTCCGTCTATCCTCCCTATCACCATAGGATTCCCCCTTCAACCTCCCCACCACCACCAGGATGGTCCCTTACAATACCGCACAGGGGGTCGGCTGCGCCCCCGCCATCTTCAGGCGGGAAATGCTGAATCTGTACCCTCGGATTGCGAGTTACGGACGGGGCCTATGCCAAAGAACTTTATTGCATATGTGCTTGCTGGGCTTTATAAATAGAGGATTATCAAATATCATGGCTTTCTTGTATTGTACATATCTTTTTTTATATACATATGGTGGATGTGACATAACAAACCTAACACTTATGGCTTATGATCAATATATTCTATGTTATCCTTTACTGTATGAAAATAAAGTCACTCCTACAATAGTGATTATAGGTATTGCATTCACTTGGCTTTTCCCTTTTTTCCGATGTACCATCATTGTCTTACTTACAGCAAAAATTTACATCTGTTGTATCATCATTGAAAAAGTTTACTGTGACAATTATTCAGTAGTGAAACTAGCATGCTTTGATATTTCATATTACAACATATTTGGCACAACATTTATATATTTTTTCAGTTGTACTCCCATTTTTTAAATAATTTTCTACTCATATTCAAGGATCATCTTCATCTGTTTAAAACTGACAAGGAGAGGACAAATCAAAATCTTTAGCACATGTGTCCCACATCTAATGGCATTATTGAACTTCATCATTGGGAGTTCCATTGAACTTTCCAAAGCCGATTGTATTTGACCCATGTAACAACTGCTATAAAGACAAAACAATCTCTGTTACCTTAAATTATCTGCTTATCACTGTAAAGCCACTTTGAAACAATCTACATTGTTAAAAGCGCTATATAAATGAAGATGACTTGACATTTTGACATTCACACTTGACCATGTGACCTACACTCTTCGTGTAGTACTTTCTTTGTATTTCCTTATTTTGTCTACTTAAATATTTCGCAGGAGTTGGCTCTCTCTCTTCACTTCACAGGTGGTGGGGCATCTGAAGTCTTCATAAGAGGCTGGGTTCAAACTGGAGCTGACATACTCTCTACTTACCTCAGGATGGATATTCCGAGATAAAACAGAAAAGCAAATGGAAAATAATTAGCTTAGCTTCTATTCATAACATTTAGCAAAACACTTAATCAAGTGCATTTGATATAACTGGAGTATAAGGTTATGAGATGAAATACAATGCTTCTGTCTTAGATAATGCATAATTAAATAATGCACAGTAACTAACAGTTATGCGATATGCCATTGGGGTACAGTTTCTTGATATATTAAGGAGAAGATATTCCAGTGTCTGACAATTCTGGTAAATAGTGAATTAAAAGTAGACTATTTTTACAGTTCATGTAGGTCAAACATAAGATTGATTCTAGGCACACCACATTCTAGGTCCAGGGGAACCAATAGCTATTGCCAGTAGGATACAGTATAAAGTCAATGCCTGTTATGTCCCAATAATAATAACAATAAATCCATATATTGTGCTCTAACAGGTTTAATATTTCAGCATAATATAACAAAATTCTCTAACTTGTATTTTTGCAGTATCTCTGAAGACCTTTATTTGCTTGCTTAGGTGTCTTTGATTAGAGTCGTAACAAAACTATTTTGCAATGGCTCTCCGGATTTGAGGAACCCTGGACTTGATGCTCAGGCTCCCTGGTACAACAGGGCATTGTACAGCCAGGGTGTAGTGATGGGAAAGACTGTCAAATGCAGGGCGTAGTGATGGGAAAGACTGTCAAATGCAGGGCGTAGTGATGGGAAAGACTGTCAAATGCAGAGGTCTTCAACCCTGCACATGGGGAACCACTGTCTTACAAAGTGTAGTGTAGCTACAACTTTAATCAAACAAACCTGAACCAACTAATCAAGCTCATCAGGATTTCTTGAAAATGTGTGCGGAAGCAGGTTGGATACAAACCTTGCAGGACAGTGGGTCTCCAGGAACAGGGACAAAGACATCTGGGCAAATAGAAAACAGTCACAATGGATGCATCAGGCATGGGCTGGGGAGCCCTTTGTGATGGCAGGCCAGCTTTCGCCCCCTGAACAGGTGCGGAGAAAGCATGGCTTCAGGAAGCAGGTGCTTCCTCACGGATGTTCATCACCACCATGTTCTCATTAAACACACAACATGGCGGTGGTGGCGATTTATGAGGCCGAAACCATGCGCTCACTCACCACTGGCCGGTGGTATTAATTTTAGGTATTGTGTTGTTCGCGAACGAGCCAGCTCTAAAAGCAGATTCTTTGTAGCAAACGAGAAGAGCCGACTCCCGTCGGGGAGAGCCGAATCTTCAGCCGTAGGCAGGGGCGGGACTTTATTTGGATGGGCACATGAAAATAGCGAGTGTAGTGGTACAGGCTAGGTACACAGAGCAACAGAGAGAGGCGGGGGAGCCAGATTTAAATACAAGCGTGTTGGGATAAAGTGAAGAAATGAGCAAAAACCGAAAAAGAAGCAGCATCCGGCTGCATTTCAATGATATTGGAGACTGAGTGCAGAATTTGTCAAATTAAAATATCCATCAGAGAAGGGTCAACAACAAACCTTCCCCGGGCAATTAAGAACCGCCCACCTATCAGTGCAGCTGGAGGAGAGAGAGAGAGCAAGTACTTCTGCTGCAGCATCTGTGGTGCACTGTCTTGCAGAAAACTGTAGATTGACTATGTCCTTCTGCAAGTCAAACTCAGATGAGCTCATTTATTCTAATGTATACAAATATGACCCCAGCCAAACGGATAAGTGTTGATGAGGAGCTGGCTAAAATTATAGCCAGTGACTTACAGCCATTTTCCATTGTGGAGGTCAAAGGATTTAAACCTTTTGTCCAGGCCTTAAACCCCATGTATGTTCTCCCCAGTAGAAAAACCTTGTCCCAAACAATTATTCCACGACTATATAACACAGAGAGTGCATTGTGGTAAGACAGGGTCAACAAAGCTTCAGCAGTTTGGCTGACAACTGACTGCTGGACATCCATACATATCCGTTAGTTCACTTGTCACTTTATTGAAAACTTTAAGATAACATCTTGCCTTCTTGACTGTTTTGAGTTTGCAGAGAGAGACACACAGCAGAAAATCTGGCAGAGGAGCTACTAAAAGTGGCAAAAGAGTGGCAAGTAGACAACAAAGTGGAGAGCTGTGTTACTGATAATGCAGCAAACATAACAAAAGCCATAACATTTTTGCAGTGAACCCACCACCCATGTCTTGCACACACAATAAACCTGATGATTAAAGATGCACGGAAGGTGTTGAAACCAACTGTAGACAAGGTGAAGGCTTTTGTAGAGTTTTTACACAAAAGCAAGTTCGCCTCAGAGAAGCTGAAATCCACACAACGCCAGATGGGGATGCCAGAGCTAAGGCCTAAACAAGTGTGCTACAAGATGTAACTCAACATTTTACATGTCAAAACGCATCCTTGACTCAAGAGAGGCCACCATCTCCACCCTGGCTGTCATCAGCGCTCCTGTTGATACTCTAAGTCAAGAGGAATGGGAGACAATGAAAGAGGTCTGCACCATTCTGGATCCATTTGAGGAGGTAACTGTGGAGATAAGTACAGAAAGGTACCTTGAACAATTTGGTTTTTACTTACAGTTAAAGATTGTAGTAAATATACTATAACAGACAAATTATTTCTTAATTGTAAAAAGAGCAATGTATCACATAACAAACAAAGCCTAATTTTCATATTTCCAATTTTCTATTTTTCAGCAATGTCACAGCCTCCAAAATGCTTCCTCTCTGCAAGGGTCTGCAGTGGGTAACAGCCCACCACCAACGGTGTGTAACAATGGATAAAGTAGGAGCTGGCCAACACTCTTTGTTCATCCATTGACAGAAAATTTCTGAGAATGGAGTAAAACACTGTGCTTTCAGAAACCACTGCACTGGACCCACGGTTTAAAAACTTAGCATTTAGCGGCAACAAAGCTTTGGATGAGGCACTTCAAAGGATAACTGCAGAGGCAGCAAGATGCAACCCCAGCAGCCTGTCAGCTCCTCCATCTAACACAGTCTCACCCCAAAACGTCACATACTGACGGGTCTTGACCATACGGCAACATACGGCGAAAAGGGTACCCTTTAACGTCCATATGTGACGATTCGGGTATGGTTGGGTTTAGGTATGCGTTAGGGTACCGCTAGGAGGCGCTGCTGGTGCGCTTATGTCTGCGTCTCATATTGACGTTATAGGGGTACCCTTTTCATCGTATGTTGACGTATGGTCAAGACCCGTCAGTATATGACGTTTTAGGGTGAGACCAGGCTGGCCGGGCTGCTCCATCAGAGGGCCAGAAGTAGTTGGAGCAGGGGCGGGTTCAAAGGAACCATAAGCTTCTGCTGTGTGGAGGATCTTTGACAAATGAGCAACAGGAGTCAAGTCAAGTCAAGTCACCTTTATTTATACAGCACTTTTTACTATACAGATTGTATCAAAGCAGATTCACAATGATAACATGAAAATAATACAACAAAGTTTGTTTCTAGAAAAAAATTGCATCATCGTTCACCTTAAGTTAGGCAGATCAATAATATTATTGATTATTAAATGTCTCCAATTAAGCAAGCCAATAGCCAAGGCGACAGCGCCAAGGGACCAAAACTCCATCAGGTGACGGAATTGAGAAAAAAACATTGGGAGAAACCAGACTCAGTCGGTGGCCAGTTCTCCTCTGGCCAACGAACGAATAGTGTATGATTATGATTCGGGCAGCATTACAGGTCAGAAGTCATATTGTATCAGAACATTCAGAGTATTTATTCATTTCAATCTGGTTGGAAGTCGGTATGGAGACGAGTTGTTGAGGATCAGTGCCGATGGCTTTCGTGTCGATGAGGCTGGCACTTCAGGGATGCGTTGGGATGGGTCCAGGCCCAGGTCCACAATAGGGGAGAGACCTTTGCAAATTGTTGAATGCCAACCTGCACTAAAGACTAATGTGTCATAATGTTAAGACTTTTGCCTTTATTTATTTTACTTTATTTGTTTGCTGTGGTTGCGGTGGTTCTTTTCAATTGTTCAGTTAAATATTTATTCAAATGTTAAATAGTAACTGTGTGTTTGGTGACGAAAAAAATACATAAAAATAAGGCTTTTATGAAAACACTTAAAGGTATGGGTATGGGATTTGCAAAATGACTCAAATGGTCCTACCTTCTTTCCTCCAACACTGGCCCTGACTCCACCCATTCGAAGAATATGGACGCACAATCATTCATGAGCGAAAACTCAGATGTAACGGGGCGACTTGCACTTACTGTGACTGGGTCACGAGCTTTGAGTATACGCACGAAGGGGTCACGCGCGCGAGGGGGAGGGGGGGGTATGGTACGACCGTTTGATTGACGAACTTACTGTGCAATGATTCTAGGTGGTCTTGGAAATGAGTCCTGCCCGTTCCACAGATGATTAAATTGCTTAATTTTCATTTCAGTGCTAACTCAGTGGCTGTAAATGGGTTAGGAATAGGATTTCAAGTTATTTTGAAAAAAATGACAAAAAAGAGAATCACATACCCCACCTTTAATAAAAAATTGCAAACCAACACAAATCATTCACAATTGCTAAATTGGGCTAAAATAGAAGCCTCCGAGTGAATCTAAATGAAGAGCCATGGGAGCCGTAAGAGCCGGCTCTTCTCAGGGAGCCCAGCCAAAAGAGGCGAATCTTTGAAAAGAGCTGGACTTCCCATCACCGATTAATTTCCTCTGGTGAAAATCTTGCATTGGGTCTTGGTTGGTAGCACCGAAAGGAGGAACAGGCCCATTCAACCAGGCGCCTTTATGCTCAGAAGTGGAAAGCACAAGAGTGGCAGCTGTGCACATTCTACACTAATACAAATGTATTTGCCCGCTATACGTTTATCATAGTCAATGATACAGTCAGTGAGTAAATTCCTGAAAGGTACGAGGTGGTTGAATCCTCTTCGCCCTTCCACGTAACGACTTGGTAGTTCTGAGAGCCCTGACAGGCTGATTGCATGCACATAATTAGCAGGTTAATAAAGGCTTAACCATTGTGTGGTGTTCAAAACCCTATAATAACATTAACTAGTATTAGTACTAGTAAATAAAATTTTCTCCAGGTCAAAATGACCCGAACACAACATTAGGGTTAAGTGAAAAAATCGAAGGAGGTTAATCATTCATTAAAACTTGTTTACGGTAAGCCATTATTCTGTAATAATCTTCCATATTATGCAAGCTTCCCCTGTATATCCCTTTAGACAGCATCCTTTCAAATATGAAGAAACAACATTTATTTTAATAAAAGTGTTACAAAACAGACTATGCGCCTCGCAAGACAATAGCATTTTATTTGGAGTGCTGAATAGAAGTAATATAAACTCAAAATGACATGAAAGCATGTGAAGCTCATTGCAATAATGTTCAAAAATGTTAGATTGCGAATATGATTGGCAAAAGATAATACAATATCCAATACATGGGACACACTAACATCTTCATTTATACATGATTTGAAATAAACTTTTGATTTGAAATTTTTATGTCACCTTGGTTTGTACATTATTTAACTAGCGATTCATTTTCATCATTTTCCACCACAGTTGTTATGTGCACTGTTGTCAACGCTCTTGTCATATCTGTGTCATGTGCTTGACCTTCCATTGAAATGATGCAATCTTCTTTAATTACAACATCAGTCATAAGCCTCGCTGGGACTGGCCCTTTGACCAAAGGGACTTAATCAAAGTGTTGCAAAGTCTAATTAAACCTGAAGGTCAATTTATCTTGGCCCTCTGGAATATGTGGTGGAGAAGATGTTTTCCTGTGATAGCCAAGGGACAATATTGAGAGTGGAAAAAATTAACGACCTGTTAATAACATGTTTTTCTTTGTTACATCATTTGCTGATAAACTACGGCCTATTAATGTTGTGTGCTCTTCAGCCTGAATATATCTCTAATTAATTGAATCTTTCATTTCAACTTTAATCTTAATTGATCTAACATCTAAAATCACATGTTCAATTGAAGCAAAATTACAGGATTGTTTTTGTAAAAACACTTTTTATCCAAAAAATGTGCTAGTTATTAGCACCCTTAGAAATTTCAAGTGAATACAAATGTACCTGAAATATGTTTATATTGTATGTTTTCACCTGAGTTATTATGAATGAATGAATGAATGAACTAACAAGATATGATATTTAAACAAAGTATTTATATAGCCCCTTTCCTATGTACCACTTTACACCCAAAGTGCTTTGCAATCATGTTAGGGGTTTCTCCTTAACCACCGCTAGTGTGCATGGGTACATGCCATGCGTATGCGACGGCAGCCATAGTACAATGCGCCGGTGTGCTCACCACACATCAGCTATAGGTGGAGAGGAGAGAGAGTGGTCGAGCCAATTCTGTTGATGGGGATTATTAGAAGGCCATTAGAAGATTGATAAGGGCCAATGAAAGGAATATGGCCAGGACATCGGGTTACACTTCTACTCTTTACGAGAAGTGCCATGGGATTTTTGAATGACCACAGAGGAGAGTCAGGATCTTAGTTTAACACCTCATCCGAAGGATGGTGCTTGTTACAGTATAGTGTCCCTGTCACTTTACTGTGGCATATTAGGACCCACACAGACCACAGGGTGAGCACCGGGTAGTTCTAGGAACTTAGTTCTATGAACTAGCCACCAGGAACTAATGGTTCCCTTAAAAACATTTTCCTGGTTGCATTCGCACCACTAGTAGAACTCTGACGTGACGTAAGGCACGGCAGACCTTTATTTTCACAACTCTGAGAACGCCACACATTCTACGTGTTCATTAATTGACGATCTGTCTAACAGTCCTGTCTAATACGGATTTTCTCCTCAGCGTAAATGTTAAGAGTTCCATCTATCACTGTTTCCTATGTTCGTAGAGTTAGTTTATGGAGTAAATATAAAGGCTATAGGATAAAGGCTAAATATAATCTAAATATAATTCCTAGAACTAAAATAGTTCCTAATTCCTGTGGTGCGAACACGCCAATAATCGTGTCAATAGCCAAAAACTTCCGTCAATATACCGGTAGTTCTAACTATGAAAAGGTTCTTCCGGTGCGAAAGCCCCTAATGACACCTCTTCCAACAGCAACCTAGTTTCCCCCAGGAGGTCTCCCATTAAGGTACTTGTGGCGAGGGGGGCGTGGTTCCGCGAGGTCTGTAACGGGAGAGAGAGAAAGTTGACGAGCGGTGCGTAAGTAGGTCAAGTGCAAATGACGGTCTTGTTGCAGTAATTGGCATGGAGAGACCGGATATAAGCCGCTGTGGAGTGAGAGACGGGAGAGAGAAGGGCTGTGGCCTTGTACGCTGTCGAAGTGGAAAGAGTTGAGCTGATCCACTCAAAAACAAAAAACCCTTTTTTGGACACACAGACTTTAATCTCAACAAAAGGTGTCTTTTCTCCTTCCTCTGTATAGCATTTAGTACTCTACGTTGTGCCCGTAGCATCCCCAGTCCAAATCTGGGTCATGGCAGTCTTTTCGTGTAGAGGAAGACGTTGTTGAACTCCTTTTTGCCAACACAATATTTTAGCTGGGTGCATCCTCTGCTGCTCACATACACATTAGAGTGCGGATCGGGCCGAATTTTTCAGTCCGAGCCCGGCCCACGTCCGACAGAGCAGTAACTGAACCCGACCCGAGCCCGACAGGCATAAAGATATTTATGTTCGAGCCCGACCCGAGACCGGCAGTTAAAATCCCATTTTTTTCTCATACTAATGACAATTGTACGTTAGTTTGTGTGGAAAGCCCGCTTTTATTAAGCAACTTTTATTTTATTAAGTAGGAAGGCAATTGGAAATGTCAACAGGACAAGCGCATCAGCGCGCGGAGCAACAAGCGCTCTTAACACCTGGCGCGCGCACATATGCACGTGTTTCGTTGTCACGGCTACATAAACAAATGTCCGCACACAGGAAGACGGATGTTATGGTAATATTTTACATGTATTTTAATCACAAAAACGAACGTTTGCATCAAGTGAAAGCATCAGGCACATCGGCTACCTACATAATAAGCTGTTTTAAATTTAAAAAGTTCAATGCCTTATCGCGCTGATGTGACCGAGCCCGACCCGAAACCGAACATCATTTCTAAATATCTGTCCGAACCCGGCCCGGCCCGGGTACCGGCGGGTCCCGTCGGGCTCGGGTCGGGTATCCATCCTCTAATACACATTGATGGTTGACCCTGGTGTCCTCTGCTGCTCACATCCTGAAAAGAAATTAGCACTGGAAAAAGTAGTCGTATGTAAGGCGATGGACTTGAAATCCATTGGGGTCTCCCTGTGTAAGTTCGACCCCTGCCGACTATGTGGCTCCTTGTCACTTTGTCTGTTTGCGAGATGAATTGTGACATCCAGGAGCTTTGTAAGAGCTGCTTGTTTCTCTAACACGGAAATTGGGCATCCCACATCTCTTTTCAAGCATGAAGTGAGCAATACAAAAAAAATCCCACTCTTTCAATTTCAGTGTTCCTAGCTTGCCAGGAGCAGCCTATCTCTCTCATCCCTTTATAAATTGTGGAGCATCAGACTTTTAATCTTCAAGTCCCTGTTTGGGAAAAGGTCTGTCAGATTGTTGCAGACCTCACCGAATCACTTGCTGTGCTCTTCCCAACCTTTGAGGGAGGTGGTCTTCCTCTTCAAGAAAAGATGTGGCAGTGTTATTTCCCAGCATTTGGTGTCGTTCTGCCTGCTGTAATGCTTGGTTGCTGTCTCAGCAAGCAGTGGTGGGGGACTTGAGAGAACTTAGCTTGCCATTGACGCTGTATGTTCAGGCGCTTCTGAGCTATCGTGTGTAGGCCATGGCTAGTAGTTTGCTTTCTCCTGAAAGTTTAAGAAAATATATGGTATTATACACCCTCATGCCATCCTAGGTGTATAATGGGACATGGGATAATTATCATTTTAGGATGAACTATTCCTTTAGTGCACGTTTTGATTGTACTTTTTTGTATGTATCCATTTGGTTGTATGGATTCATTAAAACCAGACATGAATGTGAGGAAAACATATCACCACACTCATCTTTGCAGTGGTGTAAAGTTTTTGGGTAAATGTAATTAGTTACTGTACTTTAATAAATTTTTGGCTACTTTGTACTTTGACTGAGTATCAAAGATATTAGCAACTTTTACTCTCTACTTGATTATTTTTGAATAAGTAGGTTTTAATGATGCCGATAATGAGGCCAAAACCGGCACGTAGGCTTTGACTGTTTAACTTTACTTTAATTTTTTTTATTTATCCATTATGTTGAAGATACATTTTTGAAGGATATACTTATGACCTTTTTGAACACTTGAGCTTGAGTGTTTGTAGGCATTTAAGAGACTGTTGTGTTAACCATGATTTATTGCAATTTTGAGGTGTTCAGTTTTATTTTGAGAAACATATGTTACCTCTGACATCTGACTGTCTTATAGCACAATATAGGAATACTACACAAACTATCTGTCTTTAAAAAACAACAACAACAGATAGTTTGGAGAAAGATATTGTACTAAGTCACAAAAATGATTTTCAGTCTTCATATTTTCCACCACCATTCTCCTCTTAATGTCACAACAATCACAAGCCTTATTGGTACTAGTCTTGGCCTTTTGACCAAGGGACTTAATTAAAATGTTTTACATCTAATTAACCTGGAGGTCCATTTACCTTGGACCACTGGGAGACGTAGTTAACAGTGTTCTTTCCTGGGATGGCCAAGGGAACATATAAGAAGTGAACACAACTTAACGACCTGTTAATAACGAGTTTATCTTTGTTGAGTTACATCATTTGGTGGTGTGTTATACACATTTTGTACCATTAACATAGAGTGATCTTTGACCTGCAGGGCCTTATGTTTGCGTTTGGACACAGTGATAAATTCACAGAAAATATATCAAAATAGTAATTCAAATGTTACAATTATTATTTTTTTAATCATTAATATATTTTGAAATAAAATGTTCTCTTTCTAAACATCCAGAACGGATATCTGTAGAAACTTATTGTAACATAGAAAGTATTGTACAACTCAAAATAGATTCTTTTTGTTATGTGATGTACTGTAAGTATAATACATTACTTAATTATTTTAATTTTTTGGAAGAAAGTTGGTTATCAAGGACTTTTTTTTATTATTATAATATGCTTCTTGTTTTCAGTAGTATGTCATTATAGCACAATGCAACAACCTGCTGGCTAACTTAAGCTAAGCACCACAAACACTCATGAAAATGAAATATTATAGTCCCTTATTTTTGCTCAATTTGATTGTGTGATGAAATGGGTTCTCTGGCATCAATCAATCAATCTTTCTATATTATTTATTTAGCATTTAAATACATCATTATAAATATAGCTAAACTCAGCCTGTGTACAAGTTTTATTAATGTTCAGTAAAAAAAAAAGAAAATTTAACTGATATGAGCAGTTACTTCTGACATGGATTCAAGCATTGCGCATGGCATTTTCTAAATAAATGAGCAAAAAATCTAACCGTGTTATCCCTGCTGTTTTCTATAAGGATGTAGGGAAAATAAATGTGATCAAGGCAGCACTTGGTTATGCTTATATTGGTTTATTTCTGTTTGAGTGATATGTTCAGTTCACATCATATTTTTTGTCTAGACACACCAAGCTACATTCAGCATTCATATTGTGTAGTTTACAGTAATCTATGCACTTTACCCTCTGATTTTTGTTACATAATTTAAATTATTACTCATTCAAGTTCTCTTTCGAGGGAACTCGCGCTGCGTCGAGAATCGACACTTTGGGGAACGCCTCCAGCGTGACGCGTCTGAAGCCCGTATGGAACTAGTCCAATCTTGATTGGTGTTGCGTCATGACGTCACTCATGACATTGCATGTGACAGCGATCCGGAAGCTATAAAAGGATGCCGGATCATAACAGCGTCAGCTTTTTGCTCTTCAGCAAGCGCTTTGTGTCAAACTGTCTGTCCTATTTGGTGTTGTTTGTCCCATAAGAATTAAGGTCTACATTGCAATATGGAATCTAGTGGGTCGGATCTTGCGTTTGCCAATGCAGCGCGTAGGTTACGATTCTACTCTGCAATAAAGATTCTGTGGCTGCGATCTCGCATTTGCTCCTGAGGGTGCTGGCTGTGTTCATTGAGATATCTCGACGTGCACAGCCGTGCGTTGTGTGTTTCAGCCTCGCACTGACTTTCTTCTCGAGATAAGAAAGCCAAATCCTATATTGTGAAGGACTCGAATCTCGCATTTGCCGAGGCAGCGTGTAGGGTCAGGGTCTGCAATAAAAGGGACACACATGATCTGTGAAATAATACTGTTTGGGTTAGAGGCATTTACAGTCAGCTCCTGAGGGTGCTGGCAGTGTTCATTGAGAAATATCTCGACGCATATGCTGTCGGATGTTTCAGCCTCGCACCTGTTGACTTTCTTCTCGACTTTCTTCCAGCGAATGCACGCTGCTCTGTCTGCCCTACAAGCTTGCGGCCAGGTCGCGCTCGCGTCCGCACATCGATGATCGTTTCAAACAAAACCTGCCGGAGAGACGCTTCAGGTGATCGAGAACGAATCTCGAATAATACCCGAAATCAGTCTCGAGAGGCTGGTTAAGCTTAAATCAGGAAATCGATGTTTGCTTTCTGCCGCCACTAGCGTTTTGGGGCGCATCGGTCTCCAGCGAACGGAGATTGCAGTGTCCGCCCGGAAACGCTGCTGCCCTGTCAAGTCCGCTTCCTCTCAGGAGGTCTGTAGAAATATAAATCAGTTAATTCCTGCAAGTCAACTGCTTCAGGTCACCGAAATTACTCAAAATGGCCAGTCCCGAGAGACTGGTCCCCCTAGTAGTATATTTAGACACCTGGAAGGGTCTCCAAAATATATCTCAGTGGGTCCAGCGCATAGTGGAAAAAGGGTACAGAATTTAGTTTGAGTATCGTCCACCGAAATTCAGCGGGATGGTTCACACGCTTGTCAGTCCCAAGCAGGATCGGGTCATGGAACAAGATGTTCAGTCCCTCTTAGTAAAGGAAGCCTTAGAGCAGGTTCCTCTTTAAGAAAGGGGATCCGGGTTCTACAGCTGGTACTTCATAGTTCCCGTAAAGGATGGGGGGTTACGCCCTATAATAGATCTCAGGGTGTTGAATCGGTCTCTGAGGAGGTTCAGATTCAAAATGCTAACCATACCTATTATCGTGAGTCAGATCAGGTCCGAGGACTGGTTTGTCACGATAGATCTATAGGATGAGTAATTCCTCATTTCCATCCTTCCTCATCACATGAAGTTTCTGAGGTTCACTTTTGGGGGAAAAGCATATCAATACCGAATCCTTCCATTCGGCCTAGCATTGTCACGTCACACCTACACGAAATGTATAGATAATGCTCTAGCTCCACTGAGATTTTAGAGCATTAATATTCCTGACGACTGGCTCATTCTGGCACAGTCAGGGGAGATGGCGGTTACACATCGAGATGTTGTTCTGAGCCATTTGAGGTGCTTGGGGTTGAGACTCAATGTTAATGATTAGTTCACTAATTCCTCTCCAGATAATAACATTTCTGGGGGTAGCGTGGGATTCAGTTACGATGCGGGCACAGTTGTCTCCTGCTGGTATAAACACCTTCTTGACCCGTAGTCATGAATATCAAGCTACACCAGGCCATCACTGTCAAACATTCTCAAAGAGTTTTGGGTCTTCTGGCAGCAGCATCCAACATAATACCTTTTGGCCTGCTGTACATGAGGGCACTGCAGTGGTGGCTCAGGACCAGGGGGTTTTCCCTGAGGGGGAACCCATTTTGCACGATCAGAGTAACGCGCAGATGCCCTCGTTCTCTGGTCATGTTGAAGAAACCATGGTTCCTGTCCCTAGGCCCTGTTTTGGGAGCACCGTGTCCCTCACAGGCTGGGCAGCGGTCATGGAGGGCCGCTACACCAGAGGTCCTTGGGGGGACCACCATTTCTCGTGGCACATCAATTGCCTGGAGATGTTGGTAGTATTTCTGGCTCTCAGACATCTCCTTTCAGATCTCTTTTGTTTTTTAATAGACATGAAAATTCACATTCCGAACTTAAATGGTTGTAATTCAAGAATACTTTGGAATATAGACGTAAGATTAGTCGATTTTTGTAGAAGTGAAATAAATTAAGAAAGTGAAACAGAAAAAAATGTTAAAGAAGTTTATATATTTTCATCAGAACTAAAAAGGAGAGTCAGCCATTACCTAAAGAGATGGCTGGGATTCCCGAGGATCTTAAGCAGCATCGCTAACACTAAAATCCAACGAAGAGGAGTTCAAGGTCTTGCGCGTAAGAGAGGTGCTGCAGCTCTGTGAGTCTAGGGGCCCTGTCACAGAGCTGCCCTCTGTTCCCCTTGTTAACCCTTGCTAAAAACACATGCACACATACTTGGGTTTTAAAAGACACTTTATTTACCTTGATGTACCAGCGAAGGGAGAGATGGATTACACCCACACCCACACAAACATGCACCTACAACGAGACTGTTGTGTCTCAGACTGGCCACCTGAGCACGCATGCATGGTGGCGGCCATCTTGATTTTAGTAAAAGACCGGAATGGACTTTTGTTGTGCTTTTTGTACCTGTGCTGTGTTGCATCATGGGAGTGGGAGATACCAAGTATGGTGTGTAAGGGGTGGAATTGTTCTGAAGTTATTTATGTATAATTATTGTTGATTGATATAATTATATTTATACTTTTTATAATTATGGTTGAACTGAAGTTTGTGCTGTGTTATTTAAATGTGTGTGTTGAAGGGAATTGGGTTATATGATCTTTAATACATGTTTATGGTATTTAATACATCCCCATTTTATGATTGAGAAATGGTTGTACCCATGTGTATAAATGCTCACCTGAGGAAGTGGACAGGGAATCTAAGACTGGTGGTAGTGAGTGCAGTATCTGCTGAGTACTCTGATTGAATTGTGATACCTGATCCAAGGTGATTGTTTTGGTACATTGAAGTGTTTTTATTTATTTATTTTTTCCTTTTGGATGTTTCATGTTTTGGCACCTGTGAGCACCTTGCACTTTCCTGGCTTGGGAGAATAAACTGGAAAACTGGCATTTAACGTCCTCCATGTGTTGATTTGAAGAACTCCTAGATGGTATCCCTAGTTGCTCTTTGACAAGTGGTGTCAGAAGTGGGATCGTTATGCCACCCAAGACCAGACAAGACCGAGGTGTGGGTTCAGATGAACAGTTGGGATTAAATCTGGAGCTGCCCAGTTCCACGGAGTTACCACTAGCAACAGCTGCTGCCGGTAGGGATGATTCAATAATTACTCCTGCAGCGGGCCCAACAGAGGGAACGGTGTCAGAACTGGCTGGCCTGGTTAAAGTTCTCCTGCAGTCCCAGGCCGCCCGTGATGATCGAATGGAGCAAGTAATGGTGAAGCAAGACCAGCGGTGGCGAAATATGCAGCACCAATTCCAGCAAATTCAGCACCAGGTTTTAGAGATCCAGGCTGGAGGGGACCAAAGGGGAAGTCAGCACACGTCTACAAGCCCAGCGCCAACCGGAGAAGGTACCTCATCAGGAAGTATTGAGCCAAGATTACATCCCTTGACAAGAGATGACGACATTGAGCAGTTCTTAACCACCTTTGAAAGGATGGCCACGGCATGCAGATGGCCTAAAGCCAATTGGGCAATAAGACTGGTTCCCCTGTTAACGGGAAAGGCACGTGGTGCCTATGTAGCCATGGATGGGAATGATGCTGAGGACTATGATGAAGTCAAGGAGGCCATACTTATAAAATATGAGATTAATGCAGAGATCTACCGGCAAAGGTTTCGCTCCTCAGAGATTCTGCCAGACGAGAACCCCCGTGAGCTTTATGTGCGCTTGAAAGATCTCTTCTCGAAATGGATGAAGCCAGAGACCTGTACTATTCAGCAGTTGTCAGATCTTATTATCTTGGAGCAATTTATGCGCATGATAAGCCCTGATATGGCAGTGTGGATTAAGGAGCATGATCCAGCCACGGCAGAAGAAGCAGCAAAGCTTGCAGAGACGTATTTGGCCGCACGCCGGGATGCCCAGCGCCGCTTTGGAGGTCGGAGTCAAAGATGGCCAAGTAAGTCTGGGGGTGAGGGTGGTCATGCCCAAGGTAAAGTGAGTGTTGTTGGCAAGCAAGGGGATAGAACTAACCAGCAGGAAGTTAGGTGCTACTATTGTGGGGAGATAGGACACACTAAGCCCTGTTGTCCATCCAGGAAGGTTAAGCATTCGGCTTTCTGTTATGTTCCTCGCCCCTACCTGCCACATACGTCATCTCATGAGTCAGTGCAGACACGCCCCACAGACATATTGACTCCGGTACTTGTGAATGGTCAGTCTGCTAAGGCTTTAGTGGATACGGGTAGCACTCAGACTCTAGTACATGATAGCTTGGTTCCTGAAGATGAATATATTTCCCAGAATTCCATTAAAGTTTGCTGTGTGCATGGAGAAGTTAGGGAGTATCCGACGGCAGAGATTTACTTAACAGTGCAGGGGCAGACTTTTTTGTTGCGGGTGGCCGTTGCGTCCCAGTTACCTCATGAAGTAGTCCTAGGGCAAGATCTTCCCATTCTCTGTGATTTGGTCCCCCAAGTTCAGCCCTGTTATGCCGTAACCCGAGCCCAGAGTGCTACAGCCGACTTTAATGAGTTGCCTTTTGCTGATGTTGACTTTGAGGTGACCGGTGAGAAAAGACGCAAATCTAAAAAAGAAAGGCGTACATCTAAGTTTGAGGGTAGTGTGAAAGGGCAGGTTGTGGAGCTGCCTGTGCCAGAAGGCCCTCTTAATGTAACAATCCCTGAGGACATAGCTGAAATGCAGAGAAGTGATCCTACGTTGCAGGACTGGTTTCAGAAGGTGTCTGAAGTAGATGGTGTTAGAAAGGCTGTTGGATCTTGCTTGATGGAGGAAAAGTACATAGTGAAAAAAGGTATACTCTATCAGGTGAAAGGAGAGGTTGAAGCATTGGTTGTTCCGGAATCGATGCGCCATACAGTTATGACTCTGGGGCACGCTGTTCCGTGGTCAGGACACTTAGGCAAGCATAAGACGTTAGCAAGGGTTGCAAGCCGGTTCAGTTGGCCAAAGATATATACGGATGTAACGGAGTTCATTCGTACCTGTACAGAATGTCAGATGACATCTGGAAGGAGGGTTGCACCTGCACATTTGTTACCATTGCCAGTCATTGACACACCATTTAGTCGACTGGGGATGGATATAGTGGGGCCCCTGGAAAGAAGTAAGAATGGGAATCGGTACATTTTAGTACTCTGTGATTATGCCACCAAGTACCCAGAAGCCTTCCCCCTTAGAAACATCAAAGCTAGACAGGTAGCGAACTGTCTTGTACAGCTGTTTTCCAGAGTGGGGATTCCTCATGAAATCTTAACAGATCAGGGTACTAATTTTATGTCCTTGCTGTTAAAACAGGTGTACCAACTGTTGGGAATTAGGGCCATTAAGACCACACCTTACCACCCCCAGACTGACGGGTTGGTTGAACGCTTCAACCAAACCCTCAAAAGCATGCTGCGCAAGTTTGTTTCCAAGTCAGGGTCCGACTGGGACCAATGGTTACCTTATCTGTTGTTTGCTTACAGAGAGGTACCGCAAGCTTCCACAGGTTTCTCCCCATTTGAACTGTTATATGGCCGGCAGGTGAGAGGTCCTTTGGACCTGCTTAAAGAGCAGTGGGAGGGACCCAAGGATGGTATGTGCAGTGTGGTCCAATATGTGGTCCAAATGAGAGAGCGTCTGGAAGAGATGACATCATTGGCCCAGGAGAACATGAGAAAATCCCAGCAAACTCAGAAAGTTTGGTATGATAAGAGGGCAAGGGAGAGATCATTTGAGGCTGGCCAAAATGTGCTGTTGCTGCTACCCACCAATGAGAATAAGTTGCTAGCTAAGTGGCATGGACCCTATGAGGTTGTGCGGAAAACTGGTCGAGTCACCTACGAGATCTCAATGCCAGAGCGGGGGAAGAAAAAGCAAAACTTTCATATTAATTTGTTGAAAGAGTTCCATCCCAGGAAGGAGACCGGAGCTGCACAACTTTTTGTTCGTGTGGTCGGGGAGGAAGAGGAACCAACAGAGCAGTACTTCCCAACCAGCTGCACTCAACAATCTGTAGATATATCCCATCTAGAGCAACCTCAAAGAGACCAGGTAAAGCAGCTGTTGGATCCCAGGCTGTTTCAGGAGAAACCTGGGTGTACTAACCTGGTGCTACATGATGTCATCCTTAGGGAGGCAACTCCAGCCCGCCAGAAGAGTTACCGGATCCCTGAACGCCTGGTGACAGTGCTTAAGGATGAACTTGACATTATGCTCTCCATGGGTGTGATTGAATCATCCCTTAGTGAGTGGTGTAGCCCCATTGTTCTAGTCCCCAAAAAGGATGGCACCCTTAGATTTTGCATTGACTTCAGACAACTTAACAGCCTGTCTAAGGTAGATCCTTATCCGATGCCAAGAATTGATGAGTTGGTGGAAAGACTGGGCAGAGCCAAATACCTATCAACGGTGGACTTATGCAAGGGGTACTGGCAGGTCCCTTTAACTGCCAGAGCCAAGGAACTGACCGCTTTTAAAACCCCATTTGGGCTATTCCAGTTCAAGGTTATGCCATTCGGCCTGCAGGGGGCGCCAGCGACTTTCCAACGTTTAATGGACCAGATCCTGCAAGGCACCAGGGAGTTTGCTGCAGCATATTTGGACGATGTGGTCATCTTTAGTGAGACCTGGGAAGAACACTGTCAACATCTGCGGCAAGTCCTGGGGAGAATTAAGGCAGCCGGTCTTACCATCAACCCAAAGAAGGGTACAATAGCCAAAAGAGAGATCAGCTACTTGGGATTTTTGATTGGAGGAGGAGTCATTCGCCCACAGCAGGAGAAGATCGAGGCCATCCGAAGTTACCAACCCCCCACAACTAAGAAACAGGTGAGATCTTTCCTGGGCTTGGTGGGATGGTATCGCAGGTTTATACCTAACTTTTCTGCCAGGGCCTCTGTGCTTACAGATCTCACTAGAGCCACAGCTCCCAACAAGGTGGTCTGGACGGAGCAGGGTGAGCGAGCTTTCCAGGACTTACGAGAGGCGGTATGTGGAGAGTCGGTGCTGCTTAGCCCAGATTTCCAGAAACCATTCATCCTGCAGACGGATGCCTCTGGAATCGGACTGGGGGCGGTGTTACTGCAGGAAGTGGACGGAGATCGCAGACCAGTGGTCTTCTTGAGTCGTAAACTCTTCCCTCGAGAAACACGTTATTCAACAGTGGAACAGGAGTGCTTGGCCATTAAATGGGCCACGGATTCACTTCGGTACTACCTACTGGGGGGACCCTTTGTGTTAGAAACCGACCATCGAGCTCTGCAATGGTTGGAACGCATGAAAGACTCTAATGCCCGGATTACGAGATGGTCTCTTTCTCTCCAGCCCTACCAGTTCACCGTGAAATACTGCCCGGGAGCCAGGAACAAGGTGGCTGACTTTTTGTCCCGTATCCCAGAGGAGGTAAATGCTAAAACGGACTTTTCGACCCCAGTTCTTGGAGGGGTGGAGATTTGACACTCGGGACGACAGTGGTCGTCTGCAGAAGGGGGAAGAAGTGTCACAGAGCTGCCCTCTGTTCCCCTTGTTAACCCTTGCTAAAAACACATGCACACATACTTGGGTTTTAAAAGACACTTTATTTACCTTGATGTACCAGCGAAGGGAGAGATGGATTACACCCACACCCACACAAACATGCACCTACAACGAGACTGTTGTGTCTCAGACTGGCCACCTGAGCACGCATGCATGGTGGCGGCCATCTTGATTTTAGTAAAAGACCGGAATGGACTTTTGTTGTGCTTTTTGTACCTGTGCTGTGTTGCATCATGGGAGTGGGAGATACCAAGTATGGTGTGTAAGGGGTGGAATTGTTCTGAAGTTATTTATGTATAATTATTGTTGATTGATATAATTATATTTATACTTTTTATAATTATGGTTGAACTGAAGTTTGTGCTGTGTTATTTAAATTTGTGTGTTGAAGGGAATTGGGTTATATGATCTTTAATACATGTTTATGGTATTTAATACATCCCCATTTTATGATTGAGAAATGGTTGTACCCATGTGTATAAATGCTCACCTGAGGAAGTGGACAGGGAATCTAAGACTGGTGGTAGTGAGTGCAGTATCTGCTGAGTACTCTGATTGAATTGTGATACCTGATCCAAGGTGATTGTTTTGGTACATTGAAGTCTTTTTATTTATTTATTTTTTTCTTTTGGATGTTTCATGTTTTGGCACCTGTGAGCACCTTGCACTTTCCTGGCTTGGGAGAATAAACTGGAAAACTGGCATTTAACGTCCTCCATGTGTTGATTTGAAGAACTCCTAGATGGTATCCCTAGTTGCTCTTTGACAGGCCCCAAAGTCTCCGGGGCAGGGGTAGAGGTCAAGACGGGTCGAAAATGGAGGGCAGAGGTGGCAGTAGACCAGGCAGAGTCACGGCTTCGCCATGGTGTTCTAGTGGGAGCAGTGGCCAGAGGAAGTGCTGGGCTTGGAACCTTTCAAGGGCCCAGATTCGACAAGGCTCGGGGGAAGGAGCGGAGACAGCTAGTTTAAAGCGAGTTGAGGGCAGCGGTGGAGGAGGAGAGGTCCAGCAAAGCAGTGGGAATGGTACGTCAGAGTGTACCATTCCCACAGCTTGTTCCCGTAGATGGGAACAAGCTGTGGAGAGGAAGATCACATAGACTGACCTCTGGCGGGCAGTGCCACACCGCATCAAGTTCTTAGTCCAGGCAGTCTATGACGTCCTCCCCAGCCCGTCCAACCTGCACACCTGGGGTCTGGTCGATATACCATGATGTGCCCTGTGCCAGAGAAAGGGAACCCTTGAGCACATCTTTAGCTGCTGCCCAAGAGCTTTGGGGGAAAGCCGATATCGCTGGCGGCATGACCAGGTGCTGAAAACAATTGCAGAGAGCATCCAGGTTAGCATCAGCAGCTGTCGGAGGTCAAAGCCCTCCAAGCAAACCATCAGCTTCATCAGGGCCGATCTTCCAGGATAACAGGAAGTGTTATTCTGAACACTGCACAGGATTGGCAGCTGAAAGTGGACTAGGGCAGACAGCTTAAGTTCCCCCAGCATGTCGTGGAGACCACCCTGAGACCTGACATTGTCTTGGTATCTGAGGTAACAAAGAACCTGGTCATGTGGAGCTCACCGTGCCATGGGAAGACCGAACGGAGGAAGCCTTTGTGAGGAAGAGGGATAAATATGATGGCCTCGTCAACGACTGCCACAACCAAGGCTGGAAGGCAAGGTGCTTACCTGTGGAGGTTGGGTGCAGAGGCTTTGCAGGGAAGTCCCTCTACGGGGCCTACACTGCACTCGGCATCACAGGTGAGAGAAGGAGAAGGGCTATTAGCAATAGCACAGAGGCTGCAGAGAAGGCTTTGAGGTGGCTCTGGATCAAAAGAGCATATACGTGGTTAAATGCTGCTAGGGCACACGCTGAGGCCTGATCAACCTCAGCTGGGTCGCCTGAATGAGGGTGTCTGATAACTCGAAAGACCCGAAACACCCAATGAGATCAGGAACATCACTGACGATATGCCCTAGCTTAGCATCAGAAGATGTTTCATTACAATCAAAACATGTTGGACTCTAAAACTGCAAGAAAATCAAAGCCAAAAATCTGAACAAGTTGTGTTTGAAATTTAAAGTTGATATCTCAAAAAATTAGCTTTTAGTAAGATTTTGTTTGGGCGTAGTACCAAACTTTTTCACTAGGTGACAACCAGACTCCATTACTGTCCATATAAGGGCCCCTCCATTTCCATTTAATTAGCTTATTAACATCTTCAAAGGGTAATTCACTACTTCCAAAATGGGCTTTCACCAAAACTACCTGACTAGAGGAAACCGAAAACAAGGGCTGTTTTCTTCCCTTTTGTCAAAAAGGTTTGAAAATTTCAACACCCATAATAGGCTTGACAAGAGTCAAATACCGCCTTGCTTGAGTAGGAAATATTTTTTAGCAAACTTTTACTTCACAATGATGTCGACTTAGATTGCTCCAAGATTGGCGCAAGAATTCAGAGAGTAAGCGTTTAGCAGGGCTGAAGTAATTTTGGTTTCCAGTGAAGGACCCAACACATTGTAGGCAATGTCTAAAAACAGCAAAGAATCGTAAATGCAGAGAGAACACCGCTACGGAAAACAACAACAAGGGCTCATGGGAAAAACTTACTTGTGGCAACTTTTTGGAAAAATGATAAATACTATACTTACCAATACATATCACTGCAGTTTCCAACAGAAATGAATACTAGAGGCAGAAAAACAGCATGAAATGTTAATCCTTTTCATAGAAAATTATGATTATATGGTGCAGATTAGGGTTTAATAAAGACTTTTCACGTGGCTCCTTGCAAAATATGATATTATGACCTCAAAACACTTTTTACCATAGTGCATGATTTGTCACCGAATACATTTAGGAGTTTGCATTACATAACCAGCTCTATATATTTGACTTTTATGACATACTAAACCTGCTCTATAGCTCAGCTGGTACAGAATTGTACTTGTGATGTGATTTAAATCCAGTGAAACACGAGTTACGACAAAGAAACGAGCTAAAATGGCATGGTTGCTTCAGCAATTGTGTTTTTATGTCACATTTGCTTTTGTTAACATTATCTGGTAGGTTTAGTGTAGGTTAATGCAATGGAGCAATAACCATTTAGCGCCACTCACCGGATGCCAGATGCACGTTCATCTGTTTCGGATAAAACTGAACAGGCTTTTAGCACAACTCACTCGACTTTTCACTTACAAACTGTTATGGAACGTGCACGACGCAACGTAATATCATTTTGCAGAAATGTTGCCACATATAGGCCTGGGCTGGAACAATCTCTGTGTTTGTAATCTCCATTTCAAAGTGGATGACTAGGAACAGAGTTTTAGGCCAAACGGAGGGGAAAAAACGAAAGAAACTGCCATTTCACAAATTAATTTGCAAAGAAGAGGAACAAGGAGCATCTTTTTCCCAACCTCCTTAAGCAAAACAATGTTGAGTACAGGTAAGAAGGCTGTTGAAGTGTTCAATTTGTGCCATTATGCTGTTTAGAGAGTAGACAACGTACGATACAATGTTCAGTGATAAACCTATTCTTGCAATAACGGTTTTGTTAATAACTCTTTGTCAATCCAACATTTCATGCTGACAAAAAAACAAAAGAACAAGACAGATTTTTATACAGCCATTACATATTACCACCATTTTTTTTTTTTTTTTTTACTTATTGAATAGCAAAACTAATGAGGTAAATTCCCATGTGTTCGCTTGGTATATGTGCCCCAGATAGTAGGCGACTGTTATATTAACTGCTTACAGAAAATTCAGCAGTTGCCTCAGATCAAATGCAACAACCAGTTCTCCTCACTATTCCCTTCACTATTATGAGCATCTCTCTTGATTTTTGACTTTACAATAATTTTTAGACTAGACTGAACAGAGGACATCAAAACATATTGGATGTTTTTTTCTTCAAATAACGGAAAACAACTGAATCTATAGTGGCAATTTCATTGTTTTGACCAGCAAATGGAAAATGGAACCATGCCTTCATATTTTTACTTTACTTTGTTCAAGGAGTTTGTTCACATTAAATATTTCATCCTAATATTGACACTTACAGTTTATTTAGCAATTATATTATTTAATGCCATCATTTTGTTTGTGGTGTTTAAAGAGAGATCTCTTCATGAGCCAATGTACATCCTGATTTGTTGCTTGTCTGTCAATGATCTCTATGGGTCAGCTGGTTTTTTCCCAAGGATAATGGTTGATCTCCTTTCTGAAACAAATACCATTTCTAGGCCAGCGTGTTTTGTTCAGATTTTTACAATTTATTCTTTTGCAGTATCTGAATATACAATATTAACTCTGATGGCATATGACAGATATGTTGCCATATGCAACCCTTTAAAATATCATACAATTATGACCTCAAAAGTAACAGCATCGTACATGGCAATAGCATCACTTTATGCAGCATTTTCTATGGGTCTTGTTATTTTCTTCTCAGCCAGGTTGCCTTTGTGTGGGACTGACATAGCTCGACTGTACTGTTCCAACTGGTCTGTGGTTCGGCTCTCTTGTGTGACTTCCACTTTGAGTAACAACATACTTGGATTTTTTGTCTCAACAACGACAGTTTTTCTCCCTGCCTTCTTCATTTTATATACTTACGTCCGGATTTTGATCATTTGTCAAAAAAGCTCCAAAGAATTTAGGGGCAAAGCATTACAGACATGTCTTCCTCACATTATAAGCTTTCTGAACTACTCTATAGCATCGTTTTGTGACATTGCTCTAAGTAGATATGATTCAGACAAATACAAGATTGTGGGTATATTGTTTTCAGTGGAATTTCTGATTATTCCTCCTGTTCTCAATCCTCTTATTTATGGCTTAAATTTGCCAGAAATTCGCAAAAACATCTTATGCTTGTTCCAACGGTCAAAAAATCCCCATTTCCCATGAATAAGTAATTAAAGGATAATATGACATTTTTAAAAGCTATTTGGTTTACAGTGTTTTTTTTTCATTTTTTTTTCATAAAACTTAATTTTATGTAATGATTTGTTTAGAGCTATAATATGAGGCATGTTGTTTTCTCACGTAACAGATACTTATGATGTCATCATAAAACAAGTCAACATATCCTTGATGTTCTGTAACAATCTCCACTTTAATATTCAACAAAATTCTTATATCTTATAGAATTATAGAAACATTTCCTTATTGTTACTTGTTACTCAACATTGTGGAATTTAATATATTAATGGGTTTAAATGAATATATTTTGCTGGTATTTGTATTAACATGCTTTGTCTTTTTTTCTTGCTTCAAGTAATTCACATTTCAATTCAATTCACATTTAGTTGTATAGTGCTTTTCACAATACACATAGTTTCAAAGGATGCAATACAGAAAATGCATGTGTCTCCATTACGGTTTAGAATGATCTTTTATCAGAGCTGACTGTGTCCAAGTAATGTATTTATAATTTAAGGCTGAAGCAATGAGCTCATTGAAGTAATTATTACGCGTTGTGGACATAATGATTATAATATATGGAAAAAAGTAGCATTGGTGCATGTTGATTCAGAGTTTGCATCATCTGAAGTCCTCGCAGGAGTTGGTCATCTCTTCACAAGTTCACGTCATCTGAAGTCTTCGTAAGAGGCTGGATCCAAACTGGAGCTGACGTACTGTCTAGTTACCTCGGGATGGGGATCCCGAGATAAAAAAGAAAACCAAATGGAAAATGATTAGTGTAGCTGCTGTACTGTCACCAGTTTACATTTTGAAGTTTAATATTTACATTATATTAAAAAATATATATAATTAAAAACCCTATAAAACTATACCGGTTTTAATATTCTGTCCTTAGGTATTGTATATACCTGTACAAGGGCATGCAGGATTAATTCATTTGCTTGAATGGAGCTGTCGAAGCAGCACAAGTCTTGATTGTGACCATGACCTCTATGGCATTATTCATTAAAGACAAACACACATTTCTTTAGAGGAGTTAAAAATGGACAAGGGAACATGTAAAACCATTAAAAACTACACAAATATATTATTATATACAGCGGTAAAAACATATCTCTTATGTGGCAGTGTCACAACCACACCACCATGTCAGGCCCGACTAGCATAACTGGGAATCACAAGCACCATTTGGGCAATATATTGAGTCACAAATGGCTTTCTCTAGTAGTCTATTAAACTACAACATAGATGTCTGTCAGTGTTCGCTATGGCCATCAACTTTTCTCTTTATTCTAAACACAAATATTACCCCCTGACTGAACAATGCACTTTCACACCTTATTTCTTTCCCAAGGACTTCTGAAACTAGCACTTGACTGTCATTCACTGTCATTGCTATCCTGTAAATTTTCACCCCCCTATTGAAACACTGATTTAACTGAAATATTTGGTAACACTTTATTTTACAGTGGTTTTGCTACACGTTACATGTATTTATTATACCAATAACAGTAAGTTATGCAACATTTTATGCAACTAACCCTAAACCAAACACTAATTCAACTAACCAGTAAGTACATTTTGTTAATTAATATGACCCTGTACTTAATTGTATAATTAAAGTAAGGATACATTTAAAAAAGTAAACAAACATTCAAGACAAAGAAACAAAACCCAAACGTGACAAATATAAATTCTCTATGAGCACGAGCAGGCGGCTGAGAAACAAATCCAAATGAGGGACTGTCTACAAATTGCAAAACCAAAAGCTCTTTTGCACATTTTATACTATGAAAAATATTCAACAACTTACGTGACACACTGTAAATGTCACCAAATTCAGTTCACACATCACTGCTCTCCTGCTGGTTATACTACAACACATTCATAATATGATTATTTATTATGAAACAAAATCAACAACTTCACCGTTATTAAAAACAATGTATCTTATACAGTATAATGCCATACATTTCAGTAAGCAATTTTCATGCAAAAGCTATGGTTGTAACTGTTAGCTGCATATACATCATTTTTGTAAAGAATAGGCCAACTTATTTTTTACTTGCCAAACTAAGTGTTGTATAACCAGCAGGAGATCGGTGATGTGTAAACTGAATTTGGTGTGTTACAGTGAAGTTATTCAATATTTTTCATAATATAAAATATGAAAAAGCACATTTCATCAAAGTAAGTGTTGTTGTATGTTCGGTCTGCTGCAAACCAGCAAACTGTGTGTTTTAACACCTTTCTATCATGGGCAGCAATTTTCAGCAATTTTTTGAGCTACAGAAGCTCTTTTGTGTGATCGGACCAGGCAGGCAAGACTTTGCTCCCCATGTGCATGTGTGAGTCTTGGTCCATGACCCTGTTCACCGGTTGTTCTTCCTTGTACCTCTTTTGGTAGGTACTACAGACCGTAAACACCCCACAAGACCTGCAGTTTTGGAGATGCTCTGATGTAGTCTTGCCATCACCATTTGGCCCTTGTCAAAGTCACTCAGATCTTTTCACTTACTCTTTTCTCTGCTAACGCAATACAAAGTCTTTACTGTAACACCTAAAAATGCTGCGGTAAAGATTTAAAGGTAAATATTTTTTTTTTGCTAATATTGCAGATAAATGAAAGCTTTAGCATAAGTTCTGCCGGGAAGACTCAATTGTTACGTCACTTATTACCTTCTCATCTATCCAATCGTGTTCTAATACTTGTGGTATAAAAGATCGGTACTTACACATGTCTGAGTTAGCAGATGCTGACGCCTACATTCACCTCCATCACCTTCATCTTCAGGCAGGACATGCAGAGTCCGGACCCTCGGATTGTGACCTACGGACGGGGCCTACGCTACGCCAAAGAACTTTATATCATAATATTGCTTGCTGGGTGTTAATAAATGTATAATTGTTACAGTATTTGTTCTCCCGAGTCTTTCTGGTAGAACTGGCAGCTAGCAAGGTCTGATTCATCAGTTTTGACTTTTATTAATAAATATATATGTATTCAACAGTAATATAAATTTATTTTATTTAAATTAACAAAATACACAATAACTAAGCTAAATGGTAAGGACGCAAAATAAATACTTAAGAAGAAAAGATGATCTTTATCTTTTTTTCTGGATCTTGTGAGTGATTAGGGCCAATCTGTCAGACATGTGCTCCATAGAAACCTGATTTGTTTGGCTTTGAACAAAATGTCATATTAAGAGTCCTTTTCAGTGTTGCGGTAAGGACTCAAAAGTGTGGGACAGGTTTATTTAGATCATCATATAAAATCATATAAACAATCAGTAAACAAAAAAAATACTTTAAGATGGTGTAAAGTCATATGTATATAAAACGAATTAATTTGAAATAATGTCATATTGTAAAAAAAAATTAGCTAATTTTAAACATCTCAACATTGAAACCACGGGAGTGGGACATGAGCAAAAATGGTGTTTGGACATATAAATGCTTCATAATTTTACATTAAATCATATTATTTATTCATTATTTTTTACTTCAAGGTGTGTATTGACACTAAATGTATATTTATGAAGCATCAAATGACACATTTTAACATAAATCTAAAATTGAATTATTGGGACTTAAAAGTGCCCTAGTTGCAGAAAGACCCTCAAACACTATGAAACACTCCATTGTTAACGTACGGAGCTGTTTGAAACACTGCCAGCGGGACATTAAACAGGAAGTGTCAGTCCGAGCTCAAAACAGTGCTTGTGAAGGAACGCAAATATCTATGCACGGGAACGCAAAAGATGTGAAATATATTTTTTTCTCCCATCCAAATTGTTTTACACCACCACGTCCGTTTAGGCGGGGCTCCGTATAATTTAACTTATTCTAAACCCTGCCTATGAAAACAAGCATATAAGTCTTTAAAAACCAATGAAATGTGTGTTATATATATATATATATATATATATATATATATATATATATATATATATATATATATATATATACACCTTTGCGCTTAAAGCCCAGTTTTTAGATCGTTTCTGATTAAATAGAATGGTTAAGATTAAAATTTGGACAGATGCTGCTGTCCCGAGAATTTTCGTTTTCTTTCGCTCTCCCCCCCACCTCCACAATGGCTGTATAGGTGCACAGGAATCCTTCCTAAAATCCATTAAACTTTCGTTTACAAAGACGTGAAACTCACTGAGTGGTCAGGGGTGTTCACTGATATACTCACAAAAATCGCTGCAAAAGATGCTTTCCAACAGGTTTTATCGTAGTTTTTGTCCAACTCCATTGACTTGTATTGGATGTGCTGTGAGGTACGGTTTTACTCCGCCGCCACCAACTGGGCTGGAGTGTCTATTATTCAAGCTCTCAACGGAAGAATTTACGGGTGTGAGGCGTTTGGAAATATAGGTCCACAGTTTTACAACGAATGGTAAAACACCTGCTGGAAAGCATCTTTTGCAGCGATTTTTGTGTGAGGTTAGATTCTATATAGACTTCTATACGGCATTTCAGAATGTTTGTAAACAATAGGCACCAAGCTACTTCCGGGTGGCAGAACGCGAGCGGCTTCTACTGACTAACTGAAGAGATCCAGCCGGCTAGTGGAACATTTACATAGTTAAAAACATTGTTGTTGATCAAAGTTGAAACGTTGATGAAAACGTGTTGTGTTTGGGGTTGCGCTGCCAGATATACAGCAAAAGGTGTAACGTTAGGGTTTTATCGATTTCCTGTGGGTGAGGAGGTTAACGTATAGCGAGTGGACGTCGTTTCGTCAAAAGTAGGAAATCTTAATGATCCCCTAAATTATATGATTCATCCAACGTTTACCTTTCTGCTGCCAACCCTGCTTGCCCTTCAACTCTGCTTAGTGTATTCTCAAAACGGTCCATCTACAAAATCATTTATCATTTATCTTTAGCAGGGGAAATTTGAGACTAATATTAGTAAACTTGTCTCTTTTGAAGATCAGACTCATTGCAAGTCACTTTTCACATCTCTCTCGACGCCACACATCCATTTTCTCATGCAACTTACCGAAAGGTATATTCCTCATACATAATATCGACCAATCAGTGTTTTTCAATGGCGCAAAGAGGTCAATATAACTGCTGGAGGACAATTATGTCACATAACATTTACCTCAGGAAAGCGATTTAATGACCATGATATATAGCACGTTATTTTGGCTAGAAAAAAGAGCTATAGAGAGTATTTTACTAATTATGTGTAGGCCAGTGGGCCTATATTACATATTTATTATATTTTTTACTTATATCATTAAATACAGTTGTTATTATGATAAAAAACGCATTATATTTTATTAATTTTTTTATTTTTATTACATTTTTACTGCCGACGGTGTGTGTCCTAGATACATTGCCATAGATACGCTTCGGCTTTTGCCACCCGGAAGAACGTCTATTACTGTTGTCACGTCATGGTGAATTGTCGTATAATTCAATGTTAGGCTGCGTAGATTAGGTCAGCCGGAACCGGGAACACTTCCCAAAAATCCTGATGTACTCGTTACATCATAAGAAGGATGGCGTCTACGCTAATATTAGTCTCTGTGTTTATCCTGTGGCCGTATCCGGATCTGATGAAGGACCTTGCGCCTGGACACGGCGACAATGCAGTCCTGAAGTGTCAACAAGTCTCTCCCCTGTGAAAGTGTCCTTCCCTTCCCTTTACCTCTGTACAGATAAAACGTTGTCAAAATAATTCCAGTTCACATGGCTAGGCGGAAGCGATAAATAATCATTTGTTTGTGATCAAATGTTTATTGAAGGTAAAGGAACAACAAAATATTAAAGCATTTCAAAATCATAACAAGCAGTCTAATACCCCTTTTCCACCAGCATGAACCAGGTACTAGTCTAGAGCCAGAGCTATTGCCTGTTCGGAGTTGGTTTGACTGACGAGCCTTCTAAGAACCGGTTTGCCTTTCCATAGGCCAGAGAGTCACCACAGAGCCAGATCTTACGTCACTGCATACATCTCATGTTCCCCAGCAATTCTTGCGCGGCACCGTGCCAAACACAAACACACCAGGCTTCTTTGAGTTGCATCGGCTTCTCGCAGGCACATGACATCAAAGCACTGCGAGAGCGATCCAAAAGCACAAGGAATCGTATGCTCTCCAAAACACTCCCGCAGCACTCAAGTTGCGTTTTTTAACAAGCGGTTTAATAATAGCCAGCTTAAAGGATTAGTTCACTTTTAAAATGAAAATTCTGTCACCATATACTCACCCTTAAGTTGTTTCAAACCTGTATGAATTTCTTTCCTCTGTTGAACACAAAGGAAGATATTTAGAAGAATGTCAGTCACCTTCTGGTTCCCATTGACTTCCATAGTAGGAAAAAAATATACGATATATACTTTGGCCAGACTCAACATCAGCTGGCCACAAAATAAGCAGGATGATCCTTGTCAAAGCAAGCTAGACGAGAGATTCGGTTTGCCGTTTTTCCCAGATCTTCATAAAGAGATCTCCAGATCATGGGTACGTCTCTGCACTCAATTGCGATTTTGCAGGCGTACCAGGCTGACCTCCTTAAAGACCTGGATGAGGGCGAGGGACCGACGCCTTCAGATATTGCGGAATTGAGAAGAGCCACAGATTTATCTCTGCGGGCCACTAAAGAGACGGCACGTGCTATTGGCCGCTCTATAGCAGCTATGGTGGCCACGGAGAGACATATGTGGCTAAATCTGTCAGGTATTAAGGAAAAAAGATAAAGCTGCTGGACGCACCGCTATCGCCTTTTGGCCTGTTCGGCGACGCAGTCACTTCTGTCGTCGACAGGTTTCAGGAGGCGAAAAAGCAATCAGCGGCATTCCAGCAGTATCTCCCTCGCCGCTCACAATCTGGGTCTAGGAGTGCTGGCTCAGGTGGCCAGCCCCAGCCGTCAACTAGCTCCTACCACCAGGAACAGAGAGAGAGCATTGCCTCTACAGCCCCTCCTGCAACAGAGGAAACACTCTCAATCGAAGTCCTCTAACCAGAAGGGCGACCTGAGGGCCGTCCTTCAGGCAAAGAGGGCTTCGGGAAAGAGGTCCTAAACGAAATGGTTAGACCCCTGAGGGGGCTCAATACCTAGATGCTGGTCAATCAGCCAGGGTGGTTGAAACCATACTTAGCTTTAGGGCTCCGTCTACTAGGAGATTATATGGCCTCAAGTGGTCTTTTCCACTTGGTGTAGAGAACATGAGTTAGATCCAGTTAACTGCCCGGTAGCTTCAGTTCTGGAGTTTCTCCAAGTTCGTTTCTCCACGGGCCTCTTTACTTCGGCCTACAAGGTGCGCAATTTGCCTTCACCTTTGGCTATAAGGGCTCATTCTCCTAGAGGCATTGCCTAGCGTCCTCTAGGGCCCTCCTCTCGGGATTGCCCCTCCAGGAGATCTGTGAGGCAGCTGGTTGGGCTACCCCGCACACTTTTATCAGGTTTTATAGTCTGCACCTCCCTAGTACACCTGGCGCACATGTGCTTTCGTCCTATCTGAGTGCCTGAGATCAGTTTCACTCCAGGGTAGGCCTTTTTTCGGTGAGTGGCCTAGTGGGTATTTGTTCCCCAAAGAGTCGGTTTCAACGACGCAGTGCGTTACCTACGAAAGGGAACGTCGCGGGTTACGACTGTAACCCTTGTTCCTTGAGGAGGGAACGAGACACTGCGTCGTCTTGCCACGCCCATTAACGACTGGGAGCGGCTTGCTCCATCGCGAGGCTAATGTGTGTGTGTGCCGGCGTGAATTTATACATCCAGTTATGCCGTCACATGTTACGCAACACCAATCAGGATTGGATTAGTTTCATTCATACTTCAGAGGCGCACGCTAAGGGAGCGTCCCCAAAGAGTCGTTTTCAACGACACAGTGTCTCGTTCCCTCCTCAGGGAACAAGGGTTACAGTCGTAACCCGAGACGTTTTCTTTGTAATGTTATTGTGTTAAATTTCATTTTTGTGTAATTCCTACTTCCCTTCTGCACTGGAAGCCCCTGTCACCTAAACAAATTAATTGTGTGTGTAAGCATACTTGGCAATAAAGCTCTTTGTTATAATATTTTTTTCTATATCATATAAATAGCACATTATTTTATAGTCTTGTTCCGCATGTACATACTATATATTTATTGTACTTACAGCCCTGAACCTACCCCTAAACCAATCATAACCCAGTTACCTTATTTTGCCCGGTATACTTTCTTAGGTAAGGACGCTGTAAGTACACATAAGTGCACTTACAGTAATGAAAAAAAGTGCAACCAATATTCAAATATGTGTAGCAGTACTGTTGCTGTCGGGTTATTTAATATGAAGGGGGAGTCCCCTTTAATTGCGTTCCGTCCATATATAGGGGTGTCGGTATGGGTGTGCGTTCTTTCTGCGTCATTGGAGCAAGACACCGTGTTTCCGGCGGGACGCGTGAATGGTTTGCTCGTGGGTTTGTCTCACAGGGATTACATGGGTTTTCTTGTTAAAGGTTGGACAGGGGAACTTTGTGGGAATGCCGTTGATTTGATGCGTGTTTAATACACAGCAGTTTCGGTGGCGTGTGAATCGTACTACAGGTATGTTTAACAGTTGACGAACATATGATTGCTAGTAGCCGGGCTGGCCAAATTCATACTTTGTGTTATGTTTTATATTTAAGGTGCGGGCCAACGTGCAGGGGGACGTTACAGTGGGCTCTGGGTTCATCTAAACTTCTGTGCGGATTTTCCTTTTGCTGTCTGCATTGTTTTGCTGCCAGTTTTGACATCATCGCTTGTCACAGTGACTGTATCCTGTTTCCAGGGTTTAAAGGAGACTGGACTGTACGAGTTTGTCTGCTCTATTTGAACCGGCAGACGAGCATCATTAACTCCGTTTCAGTTCTGTGATGTGGTGAGAAGAATGACCCAATAGCGAGATGCGGAATAACAGTCTTTTAATAACAGATAATAGCTGTCCAGAGGATGAGAACAAATATCTTCAGCGATAAGGGTTAACGAAAGATCTTCCAGAGGAATATTGACAGAACGTAACTTGATCCTCCTATAAGACAGCAGTGCGATCTCGGAGACCGAAAACACAGAGGCGATGCCAGGCAATCAGGAACTCACAGGAGGTCAGATCTCAGCAGACGGAGACGAGCAGGTATTCTGTAACTAGCACAGCTTAGTCGCAAATGCAGAGAGGTAGAACAATCTCCCAAGGAGCACAGGAAAAGACAAGACAGGAACGAGAGGTTAGAATACTGACGACTCATACGTATAACTGATGAAATAATCTGGCAACGAGACAGGGAGAAACAGGGCTAAAAGAAGCAGACATAATTAGAGAAAGAGAGAACAGGTGTGGAAAGAATGACATAGTAATGAGTAGAGAGTGGACACAGCTGGGGGTGATGAGAGAAATGTGTGTGTGTAATGAGAGGTATGATAATCAGCGAGAGTGCATGAGTGTGTGTGACCAAAAGGGGGAGACAGAGTAAAGGGAAAGAGAGCCAGGATCATGACAAGTTCGCGTGTCGACGCGCTGTACTTGACCCCTCGTCTATTTTGTTTATGTTCATGGTGTTGAATGCGCTCCATCAGCTGGACCGATGATTGTGGGCCGTTGGGGTAATGTTTTTTTCATTAATTATGTGCTGTGAGCAAGCGGCAACCTCCCTGTCTCTCTCTTGAAACCAACACGGAAGTGAATTAAACGGCAATTCATCGACTGGCCGCTTGAGGCTGGCTGCAGAGTCAAATCTGTATCTCCCCCATGTTAAAATGCCCAACTTTACAGCAGAAAAAAACATGTTTAGAGCCTGGTTCTCTATGTGGCTTTGGTATATACAGCTAATTTTGCCCTTCATAACAACTGTGAGTGGGGTGAATTTTTTTTAAAACTCACCCGTTTAGTTAATTAATATTTAAAGTTCTGCAAAATTAAGAGTGTGTCCACTTTTGAGTGACAGGTGGATTCCCAATGATGTCAATGCTAGCCGGTTAGCCGTCACTTCACCTCAGCAAATTCCAGCTGCTGAACTTGCCATCTCTGCCGTGTTTGTGCTTTTATTCGGGATTATTTCATATAATTGAATACACCCATTACTTCGCCCACGCCTTTGGATTCCGCCGTTCACTCGTTCTGCGGTACCGTTGCTCTGGAACAGATTATAATATGTACCGTCAGATGAAATCCTGCAGGTCTTAAATCCTAACTCAGTAACGTCGCGCTAGGTGGGCGTGGTTTCAGATAGCCCGGCTCCTCAGCTCCGCCTCTTTGCCCATATTCTGTTATCCGGGAGTGACGAGCGGTGACCAAGATGGCGATGGCCGGCTCCGCCCAATTTTGGCTTCAAAAAAGCTCTTCAGAAACCTACGGGTGACGTCACGGACACTACGTCCATATTTTTTACAGTCTATGGCTGTGAGCAACACATTTGAATCAAACGCCCCCAGTGGCGTCCAAATGCTAGATCAGCCACCTACCTGTCACCATTCTTCTCTGCAGTTTGTTTCCTTGTAACATTATTTGATTTCTCTGTGATTTGATTGTTGTTGTGTGGTTTATATTCTTCTTATTGATTTGAGTGTCCTGGGTATATTATCCATATATATTTTGTGTGTGATTCAAGTTTATTTTTGTTCGTTTATTTCTTATGTGTGGGCGACCTAAGGACAGCCTATAGAATGTGTTCTTCTTTGTAATATTGTTGGCTGTTTTTGGCCATTTTCCTAACATTGTCGGGTGACCGGACGCGACACCTCGATTCGATGAGCCAACTGATGTGGTGAACTCTTTTAAAAATTGTGTCGTAGATTGCCTGTTGCTCTTTTTAATGTTTTTTTGATAATTGGTTTACTGCGTGTGTTTTGTGTTATATTTTCTTATTTTCTTCTTCAGAATTGGGGCAGCCAGTTGAAGAAGATTAGCGTGTCTTCCTGATTGTGGTGGTGGGTTCTTTTGCCTGAGTGCCGTGCTCACAGTGAGGTGTGGCGTGAGTGTGCAGTGAGCATGCACGTATGATTGCTGTATCAGTTCTGCCAAGGAGAGCCAGTTCCCCATTCTGAAGTGAGCGTCTGTGTGTCATTTTTGGTGTAGATTCTTTTGATTTGTTAGTGTTGTCGTGTTAAATAAAATGTGATATTTCTTAAAGTTTTTTATTGTTTTATACTCAACCCATGTCTGATACCTGACTCTATTATAACGACCCTCTAAGCCTTGCTCTTGAAAAAAAGGCATTTCCCCGGAAAGAGGCCCCGGGGTGGCGTAGTCGGTAAATTTCCTAAATCTTTAGTGTACCTCTAGTCAAAGCTGCCACATATGCATTACATTCTTTGAGCTAATCTGTGAACCTAGACCATCAATTTGGTTTGAAGACGAAAACCCTACCAAGCGCTATGTTCTCTCACCATTCCTGATTTCTAACACGCTCTCACCATGTTCAGCGTGGTCTGAGTATGGGGAGGCTGCAGACCTGGAGCCGGTAGATATACGACCCAAACAGTTTTACGCCCCTGGCAGTTTTACGCCCCTGTTGTTCCTGATGCGTCCAGTAGGGGGAGGCTGTACAGCGACACGAATTGAGGTATGTTTTAATATTTTTTTTAATTAATTAATTTATTTATTTTGTATTGCAAATGAAAGGATACAGACATTAACAATGAGAAGAGGAAAACAAAAAACAAAACAAAAAAACAAGGGGGGTATACGGACATCAAAACAGATTGAATTAGGCTACACAAATCAATACAATATTACATTTTGTCAATAAAAAATTAAAGGTTCTTTACAACAGACTCAAGGATATTATTTGTTTTAGAAACCTTTGAGTTTAAAGGTTTTGCCATTGGATGGTTCTGTCTTTATGCAGATGAAACTTGCACAGAATTTACCAAAAAGTTCAGGACGATCTGGCTTAAATTTATCTTACCACGTAGCCTATGTAGGACACTGTTTTGTAGCTGTATGACGACCAATAGAGAATAGTACAGCATATATTAAATCGAGGATCCATATGATTACACGGTAGGCTACTGTATGTCTAATGGTCTAAATATGGTTAATATCTATAAATGTAACTATAACTCACAACAACATATTTCACTTAGTCTCCATATAAAAACATACGGTGAATAGGCCTATAACTGCAGTAGGTCATATCATTACTTGTCATAACACGTAGTTGATCCAACTATGTGTATTTTAAATTTTTCAATTCACAAAAACAAAAGTCTTTTGTAGGCTGAGTGAAGAGACTGAATATCTGCATCTATTTTTCTATTTTAATCCGTGCAGATCTACACTGTAGCGTTTATATTTAAATGAACAAAAAACACAAAATTGTCAAGTCTATGGACGGGTTATTAATGTGTTAGCGTCGATTTAATGATGTTATTTCGCAGTATCTCCTCCTACTGGACGCATCAGGAACAACAGGGGCGCAAAACTGCCTGGGGCGTAAAACTGTTTGGGTCTTATATCTACCGGCTCCAGGTCTGCAGCCTCCCCATATAGCGTGGTCTTGCGGCTATCAGAGCAGAAGCGAAAGCTGACGCTCTCCATTTGAATTATTATGTAAATTGTGAGAGACGATTTTGTCCATTAGATCGAAAGATTTACTCAACTTCTTGTAATATTGACACCTAATTTAATCATTTAAAATATCTGCTCTAGCTTATAATATTGTTGGCTTTTGTTATGATTAATGCCATTCATGTGATTCTACTGAAAATTCTGGAATAAAAATATTTTCTGAAATATATAATGAGGTTATTACAATTGCTAGACTTTTACATACAGCACAAGCAATACGTACTTCACTGAAATATCTGGGTTTTAAGATTTGGGGATTTTTATTTCCAATAATTAATAATATAATGTGATACAACTTTATAGATGAAAGTGCTCATTTGCATATTACTTTAATGACATGTTTAGTATAGACTGACTATATATATATAAATATTCTCAAGAGAGGTTTTGAAAAGTCTTAAAAAAAAACATTCTCAAGAGAGGTATTGAAAAGTCTTGTAAGTGTTCACAAACAAGACAATTAGCACGAGGATAGTCTCCATATATACAGATCAACCTTTCACAACACTTTCAAAATAACAAAAAGAGATTGTGGTAAGATTGTAATATATCTTTGCTTGCGTCTTTGAAGTACCAGCATATGCTACATTTAGAGTACAGAATATTTCCGTTTATATAACAGCACTGAAGAGCTGACTATCTGACTGATTATTTCTAAAATGATCTAACTTTTAATTTCAAATCAACTAATTTGTATTATGATGTGCATTATGATATCACTATCATAACACTCTGCATATAATTCCAGATGCAGCCACCACTAGATAATGAATCCATTGTCTTAGTGTTTACACTCTCTGGACTAAATGAAATGATGGGGAAAAGATTTGTTTTTTTTTCATTGACTGCATTGTATTATCCATTAATTGTGTTGTGTAATGTAACCATAATTTACACTGTAATCTCGCATAAGAAGTTTCATGAGCCGATGTTTGTCTTTATTTGTAATTTGTGTGTAAATGGACTTTTTGGCACTGCTGGATTTTACCCTAAATTCATGTATGATTTATTATCCCATGATCATGTGATTTCTTATGCTGGATGCTTGATTCAGATTTTTGTCATTTATTCATCTGTTCTGTGTGACATTTCAACATTAACAGTGATGGCATATGACAGATTTGTGGCAATATGTAGACCACTTGAGTATCATTCAATAATGACCAATCAGAGGGTTCTTGAATGTATCCTTTTCTGCTGGCTTTCTCCATTTTTCTGCATGTGTGTTGGAATTGTATTAACATCAAGACTAACATTATGTGGCTCAAGTATTGATAAGCTATATTGTGAAAATTGGTCAGTTGTTAAACTTTCCTGTTTTTCTACAACAGTAAATAATGTGATTGGGTATGTAGTCATTATTATATATTTTGGACATGCAATATTGATATTTTGCTCATACGTTTACTTGGTTGAAAAATGCAGAAAGTCAATAGAGGGCAGGCACAAATTCATGCAAACATGTGTGCCACATCTTCTTGCGTTGCTCAATGTGACTGTTGCTTTGCTGTTTGATGTGCTGTACACACGTTATGGTTCAAAGAATTTGCCTCAAGATTTGCGTAATTTCATGGCCCTGGAATTCTTACTCATACCACCCATTTTAAACCCCCTCATTTATGGACTAAATCTGACAAGACTACGGAAAGAAGTCATGAGACTGCTTTTCAAAAAAGAAGTGGACATATCTGATTGAATATTACTTGGTCACAAAAAAAGATTTTATTATGCTAGACATTTTAATACTTTGGAAATTGTTTTATTGAAATGGACAACATAACAATTGTGATAGTTAGGTGTTTCTTTTCATCCATATTACACTATTGTGAATGAAAACATTAAATGATGCAGGCTTACATTTTAGTGTGAATTTCAAATGTTCAAAATTGTTTTGTTCCTTTGATGTAATTTAATTGTCATGCACTGATTGTGCTTGAATGGAGCTGTCAAAGCAGCACAAGTCTTAATTGTGTCCATGACAGGTAGAGTCCCATATTCAATAAAGACAAACACACATTTCTTAAGAGGAGTTAAAAATGTTAGAAAATAGTTAAAAAAGAGAACATTTAAAACCATTTAAAACTCTGATATATGTCAATGTTCGCTATGGCCATCAACTTTTCTTTTCATGCCATCTACAAATGTTACACCATGACTTGTGTACTTTCACACATTATTTATTTCCCAGGGACTTCTGAAACTAGCACTTGACTGTAATCCACTGTCATTGCAATCCTGTAAATTAACACCCCACTGAAACACTGATTTAAATGAAATATTTGGTAACTTTATTTTACAGTGGTTTTGTTACACGTTACATGTTAACGGTCCTGTAATTTGCTGTACAATTTGCCCTAAAATGCCTAAAAAAGGCATACCCAAAATAAATTGCATGCTGTTCTTGACCCATTTGGAGTATGCATGATTTTTGTCTCTTTTGAAAGGGGATACTTTGAGGCGTGTTCCTAAATAGTCAGAATCACTGTAAGTCTTACTGGTATTGAGTAATATAACTACTAAAGCACACTAAAAAAGGAGGAAAAAAACTTCCCGCCTACATTTTGTTTTGTAAACAGGTGCCTGCAGATAACTATAGCTAGGAGCTATTAGGAAAACACAATGGGATAACAGCATGAAGCCTTACCAATACCAATTTAAAATTTGATAACAATACCTTAGAAAATGTGGGTTTTACACATGTAAAGTTATACTTTATACTAAGGTTATGTCTAGGCGCTTCCCCAAAAAAGTCCACTTGGAGACTTTGTAACGAATGATGACGAAATGGGGTTCGCTTAGAAGCCTATCCTCTTCGAACAGTAATAAAACGAGCCAATGGCAAGCAAATGCCATGGGTCTGCTGAATTTGCATAGCATAACTCCGCCCCACCATGTGGGTATAAAGGAAGTGAGCTGGCAACATGCAGATATGTTTCTTCGCTGAAGGAGCCAAGGCTGAACTCGGCTGTTCCAGCGGTACAGCGGAAGTGGCAGGAAGACGTAACGTCTCCGTTCCCTACTCAGGGAACGAGGGTTACATCCGTAACCGAGACGTTCCCTTTCGTTGTCACTTCGAGTTACGTCGAATGACGACGAAATGGGGTTCCCAGTCCAATCACGCCACCTCGGCTGTCTTCCAGTGCCCTGCATAAGTCTGAGCTCCCTGTCGTGAGACTAGCATGGACGAAGGACTCCTACTTAACACAGGAATACCAAGGTACACTGGGAAGCATATCTCAGTGGAAATATGCAATCAGTGCCCGCCCGAAGGGGTGTGAATACACATATGAGTGAATACACATATGACCCGGAGGGGGGTGCATACAGAGAACACTGGGGTGTCCAGCCCGCAGGGTGGAATATTTCAACCCCAGGGGTGGCAGACTGGCTTGCCAAGGGAAAGACACATGCTCGAGAGAGGCTTACAGTGGAAATACACACGTGGGGGTCACCTAGAGGGGGAACCATGCACATGGCGGCACCTAGCAAACGCGAAAGCTGCCAAAGGCATAACTCTGGCGTTGACGTCAACATCGCTGGAGGAACTCAGGGCTTATCAGGCTCACCTGAGGAGAATGTCGCACGTATCCAGTCCGTGGAGTGGAATGGCGAGCAAGCGAAGACACCTGAGCGGGTCCTAGTACCGGCTGGTTGAAGCGAGTACACGGGAGGACACTGGCTCCACTGTATTGGGTGTCGCCCAGCCTGCAGCTCTGCAGATGTCTGTTAGTGAGGCGCCATGCGCTAGAGCCCAAGAGGAGGCCACACTCCGGGTGGAGTGGGCCGTCACACCAAGGGGGCACGGTCGGCCTTGCTGCTGGTAAGCCAAAGCAATGGCGTCCACTATCCAGTGAGACAACCTTTGCTTGGAGAGAGCCTTTCCCTTCAGCTTCCCACCATAACAGACAAGAGCTGGTCTCAGGTCCTGAAACACTGCGTTCTGTCTACGCAAGCACGGAGGGCACGTACTGGACAGAGCAATGCCAAGGCTGGGTCTGCCTCCTCCAGGGGCAGCGCTTGCAGGTTCACCACCTGGTCCCGGAAGGGAGTGGTGGGAACCTTGGGCACATATCCAGGCCGGGGTCTCAGGATCACATGCGTGAAGGAGAAAATGCGTGCAGGTCCCCTACCCTCTTGATGGAGGCCAATGCAACCAGGAGCGCTGTCTTGATTGACAGGAACTTAAGCTCCACTGATTGCAGAGGCTCAAAGGGAGCACTCTGCAGGGCAGTTAGAACCACTGAGAGGTCCCAAGAGGGAACGAGAGGAGGGCGAGGAGGCTATGTAGTCTCCTCGTTCCTCTCAGGAACCTGATGACCAGGTCGTGCTTTCCCACGGACTTACCTTCGACTGCGTCATGATGTGCGGCGATAGCGGCAACATACCCATTCAGGGTGGAGGGAGACAGCCTTCGCTTCAACCAATATGACCTGCTCCTCGTCCTCCCTGATCTTGCACAGGGTCTGTGCAAGAAGGCTCACTAGGGGAAACGCATACTTACGGAGGCCCCGCGGCCAGCTGTGCGCCAGTGCGTCCGTGCCGAGCATGCCCTCGGTCAGGAAGTAAAACTGGGCGCAGTGGGACGAGTCGTGGGAGGCAAACAGGTCTACCTGTGCGTCCCCGAACTGATCCCAATCAGCTGAACCGCCTGGGGATGGAGTCTCCATTCTCCAGGAAGAGGCTGAAGCCGTGAGAGCTCGTCGGCTGCACAGTTCAGGTCTCCCGGAATATAAATGGCTCGAAGCGACCTCAGATGCTTCTGACTCCATAGGAGGAGGTGGCGGGCGAGTTGCGACATACGGCGGGAGCGTAGACCACCTTGTCGGTTGATGTACGCTACTGTCGCGGTACTGTCTGAACGGACTAGTACGTGCTGGTTCTTGAGCAGCGCATGGAAGCGGTGCAGAGCAAGACGTACTGCCAGCAACTCGAGGCAATTAACATGCTATAGGCGGTGGGGTCCTGTCCAGGAGTCCGCGGCAGCATGTCCATTGCACATGGCGCCCCAGCCCGTGGAGGAGGCATCCGTTGAGACAACAACATGCCTGGAAACTAATTCTAAGGGCACTCCGGCCCGAGAAAGCTGAGGTTCGTCCACGGGGTGAAGGTCTGATGGCAGGTCGGAGTAACTGGTACTCGGAACGTGCCCTGACGCCATGCCCACCTCGGGACTCGATCGCAAAGCCAGTGCTAAAGCGGTCTCATATGATGCAATCCGAGATGCGTTGCCGCGGCTGCAGATGCCATATGCCCAGGAGCCTCTGAAAAAAGTTTCAGTGGATCTGCACTCTTGCCCTCGAATTGTCTCAGGCAAGTCAGCAGTGACTGCGCGCGCTCGCTCGTAAGCTGCGCGCTTATAGCGACCGAGTCGAATTTCATACCGAGAAAAGAGATCCTCTGCACGGGGCAAAGTTTGCTCTTCTCCCAGTTGACCCGAAGGCCCAGACCGGCTAGGTGCCGGAGCACTAGGTCCCTGTGTTTGCAAACCTGGTCCGAGAGTGAGCTAGGATTAGCCAGTCGTCAAGATAATTCAGGATGCGAACCCTGTGCTGCCGTAGCGGCACAAGGGCTGCCTCGACGACCTTCGTGAAGACGCAAGGAGACAGGCCCAACCCGAATGGGAGAACTGCGTACTGGTATGCCTGCCCCTCGAAAGCAAATCGCAAGAACGGTCTGTGTCGAGAAAAAATGGAGACATGAAGTAGGCGTCCTTCAGGTCGATCGCTGCAAACCAATCCTGTGGCTGCACACATTCGAAAATGCGTTTGGCCATGAGCTTCTTGAACTGAAGACTGTGAAGGGAACGGTTCAAGACGTGCAGATCTAGGATTGGCCGTAACCCACCGGATTTCCTGGGGACAATGAGTAGGGGCTGTAGAAGCCGGATGTCATTGCGGCTGGAGGGACAGTCTCGATCGCACCCTTCGCCAGCACGTTGTGGCGACCTCCGCTCTCATGACAGGGGCATTGCCACCGACCATAGTGAAGCGGACTCCCCTGAAGCGGGGAGGAGACCGTGCGAACTGAATCGCATAGCCGAGCCTGATGGTTCGCGCGAGCCAGCGGGACAGGGGGGAAGCTCTAACCAGGCTCCCACGGACTGTGCCAGCGGGGTCATGCGAACGACAGACGTCCCCCCGGGGGTGCAGCGAAGCGGAATGACCGGCCCGGACGTGGGTGGCATAGCGGCCCGGTGTGGGGGCACGGTCATAGCCGCGTCCTGCCAGAGGAGGCCAGGGAAGGACCAGCGTTCCACAGGGGCGTGCTCTGGCAGGGGTCTGGCGACAGAGGGGGACGAGAGTGGCGAGGCCCGTGAGCGTGCGCACTGTCATCCGAGAACTCTGTGACAGAGGAGGGCGAGAGTGGCGGGACCCGAGGGTGGCACACTGTCGTCCGAGAACTCTGTGTGCTCAGAGATGGTAGAGACAGTTCTTTGGAAAAAGAGGTTTTCCCCCGGCCCTCCACCGGGGGAAGGAGTGGCCCTGCAACCACCTCCTAGAAAGAACTGCAACCCATCTCTGAGCTGCCCGTAACGGGAGCACCGCATTGCTGTGGGGCTGGTACGGGCTGGGGCGCCTTCCTGCGACTACCTCCAGGCACGGCCTGGGTGAAGGATGCTGCTAGGGCCGGCGGGGAGTGACTGAGGCGGCTGAGCCGTCGGCCGAGCAGCTGGCCGCATGATCAGAGCCTCAGTCTGCTCTGGGCGGCCGAGTCCTCGACTGCGCCGCCGAGGAGGCCAGTCTGGGATATGGGGAGTTGAGGAAGCGTGTTCGCTCATCCTCGCACATATCAACCAGACTAAGCCAGTTCTTGTCTCTGGACCACATATGTGGACATCACCTGACCCAGGGTGCGTGTGGTCACCTTCGTCGCCCGTAGAGCGAGGTCGGTGGCGGCACGCAGCTCTTGCAAGAGCCCTGGACCAGCCCCACCCTCGTGCATTAGCAATGAGCACCCCTGGCCTGGTAGACCTGAAGGATGGGCATAGCATGCAGTGAGGCGGCAGCCAGCCCCGCAACTCTATAGGTCTCTGCCACCGGAGTAGACAAAAACCTACATGCTTTGGGGTGGGTGGGTGCTTAGGGCCGCCACGCCAGTGGAGGCGCTGTGGGGAGACAGTTGTGTTGCCACAGAACACTCCACAGGGGGAACCCCAGTGTACCCACTGGCCGCGACCTCATCGAGGGCAGAGAAGGCGGAAGAGGCTGCTGAGTAGTCTCATGACCTCTTCATGCACGTCCAGGAAGAAAGGAATTGGGGGCGGGCCGACGTGTGCCGGTGCGTCCCCAAAAACCGATCATCAGCCTTTAGCGCTTGGGACATGGCGGAGGGTTCCACACAAGCCCAATGCTCGCGACTGCCCGGGGAAGCATGGCAGAGTTCTGGTTCAGACTCGGGCAATGCTGGCACACCCGGAGGAGGCAGCACAGCCGAGTCTTCTCCAGCGTACTCACGCCCACCTTGTGATGCGGCGATAGACAAGATTTCATCTGCCGGGGCATCGAATGAAATGCTGGACCAGCCCGCAACCTCTGGCCGGGACTGGTCAGCGATCTCATCCGGATACCACATGGGTTGCAATGTGAAGAGGAGTGTGTGGACCGAGGATAGATCGTCGGGTTGGTTCCACACAGCAGTCTCTGATCACCCTGGCCACCAGCCGAAGTATTCCCTCTTGCGGAGAGAATAGATCGGGGTGTGGATGAGGGGACTCTCTCTCGAGGAGGTCATCGAGTCTCGATCGTTACATTGTGATGGTCATGTCCCCGCAATGAGAACATGACGCATCCACGAACACTGTCTGTGCGCTTGCCCAAACACATCAGACAGCGTCCGTGCCCATCAGCTGATTTAATCTGTGTATCGCACCCAGAAACACATAGGCGAACTGTCTTTAAAAAGACGCGCCGCGTGCAGCTCTTTTAGAGAGATAAAACTCAAACAGCAGTGTTGAAGCGCCCAGGGAGAGACACACGACTGGCAGACCACTGCGCAGATCGGCAGGCAATATGAAGCTCGCTGGAAATCGCCGTCACACCAACACCTGAAGAGTAACTCGTCTCGAAGAGTGAAGAGAGATGATCTCAGAATGGCTTGTGGAGTGAAGAATGCTCTTGGCTCCGAAGCGAAAACATATCTGCATGTTGCCAGCTCACTTCCTTTATACCCACATGGTGGGGCGGAGTTATGCTATGCAAATTCAGCAGACCCATGGCATTTGCTTGCCATTGGCTCGTTTTATTACTGTTCGAAGAGGATAGGCTTCTAAGCGAACCCCATTTCGTCGTCATTCGACATAACTCGAAGTGACAACGAAAGGGAACCATAGACACATAACATGGTGCAATTCTTGAATGCTTTACTGTACAGAATTTTAGGTTCTAATAAAAGGTTCCACTTAGAACTATTCTATTCCTTATCCAGATTCACTGTCAATAATTGCTGAACTGAAGAATAAACATATTATATTATATTGTATTATTATATATATATTTTCAATTCTTGAAACTGAAATTTGTGCAAATAACGATACAAAACAAGGATGGGGCTCCTCTCTTGATGTCCCTCATATGGCTTTCTGCTGACTAACTCCCAGTCTTCACCCAGTTCAATGTCAAATGATCGTCTGTGATAAAACATGTAAACAGAAACGCACGAACAACCAGGCATATGCAGTGCGTGAGTGCACGTGCACACACACGCACACACACACACACACACATAAACCTGTGCATAAAGACACAAACGAACAAAAACATACATTTACACCTCATAACAGTGTAAGAGCGTCGAGAGTGATGTCTCCCCATCCAAAACCATATCTCCTAGAGTCACTATATGCCATGTGCTACACTATATGCCGCGTTACGCACAGACACGCTGGTCACCATGAAACTTTGCGCACAGTCTTCTGTAGTGGTCGACCGATATATCGCCAAGGCCGATATTTCGGCTGATATTTGGCATTTTTAAAATATCGGCATCGGCCGATTTACGATCTCTGTCAGTCATATCTAATACCAGAGAATGTCTAATAAGAGGAGAACTTCCACTCTCAGTTAACTTCCGGCTTCTGAACTGGTTGCAGTTCCACTCTGGTTCCATAATGAGGGCGCTCACAGGACAAGTGCAGAATGAATGGAGGTCTATGGAGCTATACCCCTCAAAATCCACTTTTCTCAGGATATAATTTTTTGTCTAGTAATTTGAATGTTGTATTCGAAAGGAGATGCAAAGAAATTATACATTCCTGGGTGTTAGGCATCGACAACACAGCGGACACAGGTAAACACACGTGCTAGAAGAGTTTTTGTTTTGTTGTTTTAAAAAACCACGCCGAAAAAATACAAATGCCATCAAGCCGTATCTCTGGTCGTAATCAGTCCTTCACTGACCAATCAGCGTTCATTAGCAGAATGCTAGTGTGTTATGGGCAACAACAACTCAACCTGTAAGAAATCGAAAGGACATAAGTACTCGTTCATTCAACTTTCGACCTATAACCCATGTTGAACTTGCAAAACCTACAATCAAATCTGAGATTTCTCAATGGCAATCGGGTGAAAGAGACAAATTTTGCCGTCTAGCTCCATAGACTCCCATTCATTTTGCACTCATGGGCGATCGACCCCAGTGGAACTTTGGTTGAACTACAACCAAAATTCGGTACAATAGGACTTAATAGGGAGTGGCCAGGCTCTCTGTAGACGGGCTCTGCTAATACTTTGTTAGACAGAACTGGTAAACAAAGTAAATGGTATGTGAAAAAGTAAAGCTTTGCTTTTATATTGTTTGTAACAGAAAAGGCAAACAATCAGGCTAAAATAATTCATAATTTACCGTCAGCATTCAGCAAATGCGTATCTACATCATTAAAACAAATCTCTGAATATCTAATAAACATTTCATTTCACAAACCTTGCCGATTTAATCGAATCTAGCTGTGATATCTTGTGAAGTGTGCATTTGTAGCCTGCATAAAGATCAGCTTCACAGGAGACGCGATCGGAAAACTTTAAATCCTTCATCTTAAATATGCTGTGCTATATAATAACAATATTAATAATAATTTGTTACATTAATATAGCGCTTTGTCTGAGACCCCAAAGCGCTTTACATAGACGGGGGGGGGGGGGGATGGGATCTCCTCAACCACCTCCAATGTGCAGCATCCACTTGGATGATGCGACGGCAGACATATTGCGCCAAAACGACCTCCACACACCAGCTTACTGGAAACAGTGATGAAGCCAATCAGTATATGGGGGTGATTAGGAGGCCATGATGAACAGAGGCCACTAGGCATATCCAGTTGCCCACTGTGTCATTTTCATATACTGTAGTTCTCTTACGAGAGGTTCTCTCGTACTGCGTAATAGAATTACGCACCGGTAAAGTAATCTTTGCTCGAGATATGAAGCCAAACATTTATCCTTAAATTTGTATATATTGTCAACGCAGTGTAGCAGCAGGCAGACCTAGAGCAGGAATAAAAATAAATAAGTAAATAAAATAAAATAAATAAAAAATAAATAAATAAAATAGAATGGGGGTGGCATAGCGTATAAAAGGAAGGCTCGGGGGCTGCTTTTCTGATTTTTCATCTCTTCAGCGAGCTCTACGCATCGCTGTACTCTGCCGCCGCCATTGAAACCAGCGACCAAGCAAGCTTAGGAAAGCGTCTGAGGAAGCCGGCCGTCTTCGCCACCTTCAGCCATCCGTGCCTGCTACGCTATCCGGCGACAGAAAGTATCCTTTTTCAATAAGATAATCTCTCCAAAGAGCGAGGCGTTTGTTTCAAAATGCCTTGATTTTCCTGTGGCTCTTGCAGAGCCATGCTCAGCGACGGAGACCGTCACGTGATCTGCGCTCTCTGCCTGGGCCGTGACCATGCAACCCTCACTCTATCTTTGGGAGGCTGCATCCACTGCGAAGAACTGTCAATGTTTGCCATGACTTGCCGCGTTCGACACCGAAGCTGTCGCTCCGCCTGCGGCCCGCGGAAGAAGAAACGCCGTGCCCAGAGACCTCCGGAGCCCGTTGTCACATGCAAACGCTCGCTGGAACTTTCCCCTCCAGCTTCGCGCTCCCCTTCACCCCCCCCCCTCACTGCCGTCACCCTAGGGGATGAGAAAAATGCTATCGACGACAGCTGTTCACTCCTGTTGTCGGACAGTGAAGAGTGTTCCGGATCCCTCCGCTTCGACTCCTCTTCGACACAGGAATCTGGCCGGGCCGGGGCTAACGTGGATGCAGAACTGCTCCGCCTCCTCACCATGGCCGTCGAACAACTAGGCCTCGAGTGGTCTCCGCCTGAGGCGCCCGCGCCTAACAGGCTCGACGGGTGTTTTCTGCCTAGCCGCCGCCAAGCGCCCGCTTCTAGGTTAGCACCCTTCCTGCCAGAGCTCCATTCTGAGCTCTCGAAATCGTGGAAAGCTCCATTCTCTGCGAGACTCCGCTCTCCTGCCTCCTTGACTCTCTCCCATGTGGACGGAGCCGTTGAGAAAGGTTACAGCCGGATTCCCCCAGTGGAAGAGGCGGTCGCAGTGCATCTTTGCCCGCCATTTGTAAAATGGCGCTCACAGTCTGCCCTCCCGTCTAAAGCCTGCAGGACCACCTCAGCCCTTGTCAGCCGCGCCTTCGCCGCCGCTGGACAGGCTGCTTCCTCCCTGCACTCGATGGCAGTCCTCCAAGTCTTCCAGGCCTCCGCCGTATGGACGAGAAGGGCCCGGATCAGGACGTCATCACAGATCTGCACAGCACGACGGACCTTTCCCTCCGCGCCACTAAGTCCGCAGCCCAGGCTATGGGAAGATGCATGGCTTCGCTCACTTTTACAGAGAGGCACCTCTGGCTGACACTCGCCGACATGAGCGAATCTGAACGTGCTGTGTTCCTCAAAGCCCCGCTCTCTCACGCGGTCTCTTCGGCCCAGCAGTAAGCGGGATTGTGGACCGGTTTTCGGAGGTTCAGAAAACGTCACAGGCCATGAACTTGTTCCTTCCACGGCGCTCTAGCTCTTCTGCAGGCCGCTCTCAAGCTCAGCCTCCTGCACGAAGCTCCACACAGCGCCCGTCCCAGCCTCCGCCATCTTCAAAGCGACGACTGGGCGGCCGCCCTAGATCGCGCTCGAACAGCCGTCACAGGCCGCCTCCCCCCGGGGACCCCGGCCAAAGATCACGCTGAAGCCCGAGCCTGCGAAATCCTCCTAGCGTTCGCAGAGAGGAAGAGATGCGCGAGTCCCGCCGTGGCCGGACAGCCATCAAAGCAACCTGCTCTGACAGTCCCCTTAGCAAAGGCTACTGCAGAAGTGTATTCCACAGCCAACAAGCGAGTTATGCAACCCGCTCGCCTGCACACAAACGCCGTTTTGACAGCGACTAAGATAAATCTCAAAAAGAGTGTAATGTCTGTTTATACAGCTCACGCCGACTGTGTTACAAGTGTAGAAAATGTGGCCACACCAATGTGTTCACCCCTACACACAAGCACGTCCCCACCGGTGTTTCTCTCTGTCACAGAGCCCACTCACATAAAGCGGGCACTTACCGCTCGAGTTACACACTGCCCGTTCTTTTACACATTTATCCCAGTGGGCGAAACCATTAAAGCCTACCGGCCGTGTTATAAACGTAAGCTCTGTGACTGCTCACGAGCGCTCACACTTACTAACAAACACTGTTACCCCAACGTCGCTCACATGCCCCGCTGTTCGCGCCACAAAATGTCCAAAGCAATCGAGTCATTGAATGTGAAACAGCCGGCGGCCGCTGTCAGCGAGCCGCCCTATTCAGACAACGAGAGCGCGCGCGCCGCGCTGATATCTCTGTCTCAGTTTCTCGACCCCGCGCAGTGCGGTGATCAGAACCTGGAGACCATTCTGCCCCTAGCTTTGCGTGCGAAAGCATGGGAAGCGATTCCGGGCGTGTCAGAATGGGTGCTGAATGTTGTAAAGCAGGGCTATTCACTGCAGTTCGCTCGCAGTCCCCCGCGCTTTCGAGCCCGAACCAAGACGAGCATGAACTCAGAAGTAGCACATCCACTTCGCGCAAAAATAGCAAAACTGCTGTGCAAGGGGGCGATAGAGCCGGTACATCCTTCTATGAGCCGTTATTTTCTCATACCCAAGAAGGACCTATACTAGATCTGAGACATTTGAACAAAGCTCTCATGAGGAGACCGTTCAAAATAGACTCGGTGGCTATGACGGCCCGCTTGTCAACAATGCGCGCGCGCTTCCAGAAAGGCAGTGTTTTCCCCCTGAAAACGTTTTAGAGAATGCTGGACTTTATGGCTTCAGCCGCAGCAGTGCTCCGGCTGGGTGTAGCAACATTGACATCTGGTCAGATTGGTGAATCCGTGATTCTCACACACACACCAACATGGCTCACACCAACATGTAATGTGACACCCAAACATTCCTTTCCCAAAGAAACACACACACACACACACACCAAGAGACCCACGTGTCTTGCACAGAGAAAAAGGACTGCTAAATAGTCACTCTTAAATGTAATAAATATATCCCTTTTTGTGTTAAGATGTGTGTATAAACCATAGGAAAGCATATATATGTCCAAGTGTAACATTAATCGAACTTTAAATGTCTATACTAATGCATAATAATCAAACGTTGTATTCCTAACCGTAAACCTGATGTGTTTCATATCATTTTAAATCTTGAGACCTAACGGAGTTGAATCTCGATAATAGACTGCAATGATATGATTATTACTATATGAATCCTTTTCAGTCGTAGAAATGACTAAACCCAAAGCTCTGTCATAAATCTACACATCTGCGCTCCTCTTGACAAGACAAAGAAAGTTCCCGCTTTCGAAATGCTGAAGGCTATTGGCTGATCACGCCGAACAAAGGCGTAACCCATATAGTCTTTAAAAAGAGAGCCAAAGCTCCTCCTCCGCTCTCTCGCTCCCTGTCTTCCTCGTCTGCCAGTCATGTGAACAGTCTGCGATACCGACTCCTCTGGAGTCCGTCTTCTTTTATTTGTTTTATCTAAGTTGCTTTTGTTTCCTTTTCAAATTCTCCTTTGTTCGTTTCCACCTACGAGTCGAACGAACGAAGCCTGAATTCCTTCAGCAACTTCACTTGCAACCAGCCTTCAAAGCTCCCGCGAAAACGTGCTCTGGCAACGAGCACGCGCCCTGCTTCGAAGAATTCACGAGAGAACGCGCCTCAGCACGAGAACGCGCTCTGCGCTCCACACTCACACAACGATCCTTTTGCAAGTATCAAACTCTAACGAGTTTTAATGTTTTAAGGTTCGATGCATTGATGTCTCTCCAGGTTTCTGTGATTTTTGCTACATGAGATCATTACGTGATCTCTCTCTCTCTCTCTCATCCTCTCTTTATCTCTCTCTCTCTGTCCCGCAATCAAATCGAGCGCGTGCCCCAGAGCACTCTCTCCCTCTCTCCCTCTCTCTCTGTTCCGCATTCAAATCGAGCGCGCTCCAGCCCTCGATCTCAATCTCTCTCTCTCTCTCCCGCACTCAAAACGAGCGCGCGCCCCTCCTCCGAACTTTATCTCTCTCAATCTCTCTCTCATCTGTTATTCGTTGTCCTGTATTGTTTACTGTAAAAAAAATGTACATAGACATATAAAACGTGTATCTTGTGTAATAGCCTATATTCTGTAGTTTTGCATTTATTAAAACAATATATTCAACTGTTTCTGGAAAATGCTTGTAAAAACGAGTCAATGAGGTTCACGATCCGAGCTACCGCGCTCAATATTAACTACATTAAGTAGTTTAATTTTATAAACACAGGAAAATTAATATTCACGACCAGAAGGTTAATATTTCTTGGAGTTTGTAAAGGATAACTTTATTGAGAAATTGATAGTTTAACCGTACCTACGGTCGTTGCTGGACAACACCGATTTGATGGTTACGTGAATTTCCCTTAAAGGTTGTCTCATAATCGAAATTAAATATGATTATTAATATATGAATGAGGAATTATAAGACGTTGTGATCGATTATTCATATATTCATATAATCTATACATTTTCAATTTCGATAAATTTAATGTAACTGAAATATGCAAAATATGAATCATATTCATGATTAGTTATTAAAATTCCCTATAGATCATTTGAGCTAATTCATACGGACCCAGGAGTCCAAGGCATAAGGTCTACAGTTTGGTGGAGAATGCGGGCAATCTCAAACTTTGTTTTTACGAGCAAATCAGTTTCAATCTGTCTATATTGTGTATTAATGTAACGCGCGCGCTCCAGCGAGAGCCCACGCGCTCCCATTGAGGAAACAAGCGCGCCCCAGCGGGGTAAAACCACGCGCGCTCACTGAAGGACTGTTAGAAGACACGAAGCCGATCTCAGTCAAAGCAAATTGACCCCTGCTAGATATGTTTAACATTTTCAGCCCCTGTTAATTGCTAAAATAAACTTCGATGTATTATATTAATATTGTTTCGGTAAAGAGAACAGAATCTCTGTACAGTCCGTACATTCTTAATATTGTGTTACCCACGCGCGCGCTCCAGCGAGAGTCCACGCGGCCCAGTGAGGAAACGCGCGCGCCCTAGTGTGAACCCACGCGCGCTCACTGAAGAACTGACTGGCGCAGAGCCAGCTCAGCTCAAGCATATTAACAGACGCTGGAAGTGGCAATAAATGTCCTAGAGAAAATAATCTCTGTTCAGCCTGTAATTAATATTGCTTTAGCCCGCTTGAAATCAAACGAGTTTCTTTGTTCACGCGGTAGATTGGAACAGAGCGAGTCTCCTCCGTTTCGACAATAGGCCTAATAATAATATTAGATCGTTAAAATAACGATAACTCCTGGTCGAAAATTGGATTAGCTACCCATTTTGTAAACCTAAGACATTTTTAAATCATAAGTGCTATTGTGGTTAAAATGTGTACGGGAGCCCAACAACAGATGATAATTCCTGTTGTTCACACTTGAGTAATAAGTGCAGTGAAGAAGTCCTGACACGCTCTCTCTTGTGCAGTATTAAATAGCACCAAAAGATCCGCAGATCCTTGTTCCTTTGTTCTTTTTTATTGCAGAAAATCAGCGCGTGACCGAGAGTCACATTTAAAATTGGTTGTAATTCCGCGGACTAGACACCAGAGGTCCTTTAGGTGTTTAAGGTCCTTTAAGCCTCAAAATACGCGCCCCACCGACGTCACCCTGCGTGAGCACAGCCTCCCACTGACGTCAACCTGCATGAGCGCAACTACGCCATCTCGTGGCCGTTTCAGATAAGGCTCTTGTACTGCTAAATTCAAGTGTTCTATGATGAATAGTGAATTAGCTTATGTCTAAATTCTCAATAATTATTGGCATTTCCAGCTTTGCTCGTGCGAATATTATTTTGTGTTAGACAATTTTTCTGCTTATGACTGGTACATTTACTTTGAGTTTGGTTCAAACAAGTTGAATTAAAACTTATATTAAATCCCAGCCCTGCCATTGAGAGCCCAGTTAGAGGGAAGTCCGCCACCCAGTGGCCGCCTCCCGCTAAAGCGGTTAATTCAACTCGCTTCTCTGTTTCCAATTCTGTGTGAATTGCTTTATTTCTGTTTTCTCGTCTGATTATTTTATAATAATTACTGATACTTTAATGCATCTTAATTATTGTACAATATCATTCTGATTTCTCAATCCCCTTACACGCGTATTTAAATTCGAGTTTAGACCAGATTTAAACTTTGCATTTAAATTGTGTTTGGCTGTCAGCCACTGAGATCCACTAGAAGGAAACAGCGCCACCGCGTGGCCTTGTGGATACTAAGTCGGTGCCACTCTTTTCCTCCCTTCACTCTTTTGAAGTGTGTACTTATTTCGTATTTCCCTTCTGATTATTTCATAATAATTAATGATACTTCAACGTTATCTGGATTATTATAAAATATCACCCTGATTTTTACATTTCTGCACAGGCTTATTTAAATTTGAATTTAAACCAGTTTGAATTTAATTTGAATGAGTTTGTCTGTTCAAACAGGGTGACCGCTGAGAGGAGGTGCGCCCCTTTTGTGGGACAGACCCACTACTGCGGCCTGTCTCTTCTTCTGGGGTCATCCTGTCTTTTCATTATTTTATTTTATTAAAAAAAAAATTATTATTAATTTTTTTTTTTCAAAAAAAAAAAAAATTATTATTACTTTTATTCCTAATTTTTCTTATCTCTCTTTTTGGTTAGGTTATTCTGATAATCACCAACATTATCATAATTCCCTTTTTGTTTTACCATTATTTCAAAGCCTTTGCCTTTATTTCTACATACATAATTACTAAACTTGGTTAAACAAGAAAGCCTTAAAGGGTTAGTTCACCCAAAAATGAAAATAATGTCATTAATGACTCACCCTCATGTCGTTCTAAGCCCGTAAGACCTCCGTTCATCTTCGGAACACAGTTTAAGATATTTTAGATTTAGTCCGAGAGCTTTCTGTCCCTCCATTGAAACTGTATATACAGTCTACTGGCCATGTCCATAAAGTTAATAAAAAGATCATCAAAGTAGTCCATGTGACATCAGTGGGTTAGTTAGAATTTTTTGAAGCATCGAAAATACTTTTTGGTCCAAAAATAACACAAAATAAGACTTTATTCCGCATTGTATTCTCTCCCGGGTTTGTTGTCAATCCTTCACAGTTACGCTGATGGCGTAAGACGCTGATGACGTGTATTTCTGGTGCGCCCGAGCTTCGTTTACAGTCTGAGGGAAACGCACGCTGTAAAAGTGTCTCATCCGCGACATGCACATTTACGCACCATTAAAAAAATGATATCCACGCAAACAATGTAGAATAGCTTGAATATAGCGTGCGTCTCCCTCAGACTGTAAACGAAGCTCGGGCGCACCAGATAACACGTCATCAGCGTCTTCCGTCAGCAGCGTCACTGCGGAGTCCTGAACGCAGATTGACAACAAACCCGGGAGAGAATACAATGCGGAATAAAGTCTTATTTTGTTTTATTTTTGGACCAAAAAGTATTTTCGATGCTTCAAAAAATTCTAACTAACCCACTGATGTCACATGGACTACTTTGATGATCTTTTTATTACCTTTATGGACATGGCCAGTAGACTGTATATACAGTTTCAATGGACGGACAGAAAGCTCTCGGACTAAATCTAAAATATCTTAAACTGTGTTCCGAAGATGAACGGAGGTCTTACGGGCTTAGAACGACATGAGGGTGAGTCATTAATGACGTTATTTTCATTTTTGGGTGAACTAACCCTTTAATTGACTTTAACTTTCACCTGTTTACCCCTTTTTGTGTGTTTATGTGTAGTTCTCCCTAGGGCGCTGTGGTGATTTGACAGTCATCTCTGGTTGGTTTCCAGCGAGTGGGGTCACCTGGCCGTCACGACCGACACCGGCCGTGCGTGAGTCTCGGACTCTTCTGTCTCTTACCATTGGGGTGGCACGCAACTGCTACATCAGCAATTTAGCACTCCAAGGGTAAAGTCAACCACGCCAGCTGACACACAAGGCAATTTCGGGACAAGTACCTGAACCAGGGCCTTCTGCAGGGGCAGGGTTCCGGGGAAAACCCAATTTTGTTGTGCTGTCTGGCAGTTGACACCTTGGTGTTGCCAGGTTGTGTTTAAGGTCGCAAGTTGTTTGAGAAGGTCGCACCGTGGTACACAGAGTAACAGAGGGCCCGGGTCCACTGCGGTCGAGTGTTTGGGACCGTCGAGAAGGTTGACCGCGCCGCCGGCTCCCACCTGAGTGACCTCATTTCACCCCAGGCAGACTAAATAAGGTAAAACCCATACACTTAGTATAAGCCACAGAATATTAGATATTCCCCGGTCATTTAAGTGTTTGGCCCCTATCCTTTTCTCCAAGCCTCACCATCTTCCTAGGTTTTCTACCCCGATAGCCCCCACTCACCTGTAGGCCCTATCGTAAACTCTGGCAGTGGTAATAGGCTTAGGCCTCCTTATTCTCTCTGACACATACCGTGTTACTATTGTTTGATCTTATTTCACTTTGATCTGTTCTATCCTTTGTTCTGTTGTGATTTGTTTCTTTCATTTCACCTAGAAACAGTAACCTGAGAGAGCCATCAAGAAAGCTAAGCAGTAGAGTGACCACCAGCAGCCGGGGCCACCACGTGACCCGCCAGGCTACTGCTCGTCACAACCTCTAGTGCAGGTCCTCAGACGACCCAAGTTAATTGGCTCCGCGAACTAACTGTTGGCATCAGTTAGCCCCAAAATTCTCATAAACGGCATAGCCGTATGATCATAGCGTTAACCTTAAAACGAACTTGCATTGGTCTCTTTGTGTGTGTGTTCTGTGTTCTCTCTCGCCCACAGTGTGCCAAGGTCACGGCCGTCCAGTATGGCTGCCCAGTGGGACGAACTCGAGTCGTGGTTGAGAGCCATGACGACCGACTTCCTGCCCAGAGACGCCGCTGACACAGAGCCCCTGAGCCGAGAACAGCTGGACACCGACCTGGTCGAACTGATGACCCACGGTCCGACACAGAGCTACAACTACAAGGACTGGGCCAGGATCGTCGGAAGCCTCGCACACAAACTCGTCGCCCAGGCACGGCTCAGCGAAAGGAGCCACATCAACCTGGAGCAGGAAGCAGCAGCGCTAAAGCTTCAAGCAGAGGAGGCCCGGAGGAACCAGGCCCACACCCAAAGTCATCTTGACCAGCTTCTTCTCCAGACCGAGAAAGAGGACGCCACAGATCCAGAGCTACAGAAAGAAGTAGAAAGACTTCGAAAGGCCCTGCAAGATCTTCGCCTCGACACAGACCAAAGAGAACAGTCGGAAAAAGAAACCCGTAAAGACCTTGACGAAAGACTCCAACAAAGTGACGCTCTCCTCGAGAGAGCAAAGACTGAACTAAGAGACAAAAACGCTGAAGCCACAGCCTGTGAAAAACACTTACAGGTGGCCAGAGCTGAAATCCATGAGCTTACTCTGCAGAGACATGATCTCAGAGACGAACTTGACATTGTTCACAGAGAACTGAGACATTCTTACAGACTTAATAGTGACCGGGTAGGGGAAACACACACCACAAAGTTTCCCCTGACCAGCCAGTACACACCAGCCAGCCAACAAAAACCCCTGCCAGCAGAAAGGGGGGGGCCCTCACAGAGAACACTTACCGCTCAACGCGGCACGGCTCCCAAAGCTGACGGGGGCGGAGCTGAAAAGGGTCAGAATCCCCTCCAGACGGATTGGGCCATTAGCAACAGCTCTTCCCCCACAAACTTTGACAAGTTGGCCAGAAACATCCCCACGTTCACTCCAAACCTTGCAGGAGGCCATGATGTACATGCATACCTTCAAGACATTGACTTTCACCTGCAAACTGTCGCCAACGTGACAGCTTGGGACAAGTTTTACCTGCTCAGAATTACGTCTAGCCGTGACGTGCGCAGCTTCCTAGACCGTCAACCAGAGACTGTCAAAAGGGACTACCAGCAGCTGCGACAAGCTTTGATCCGTGAATTCTCTGATCCAGAGTCAGATCAGGGGTTCATCGCCGCCATGGACATCAAACAGGCCCGACCTGAACACCCACAGACCTACTACGGCCGACTCCGACACGCCTACTTCGGAGCACGAAACGAGCCCGGTATGGAAGAAGATGTCAACTTCAGGACGCTGTTCCTCCGAAATCTGCATCCCACAGTGAGTCATCCCTTAGGCGTTCTGGCCTGTCCACGTAGCATGTCCACCCAACAGCTACGAGACTTGGTCCGCAAAGCTTACACCAAGCAAAAGACTATTTCCAAAAAGACTGTAAAAGACCCCACAATCGACTCTGTCTCTGAGCACTGCTCAGAGCTAGACACAGAGGGTGCCCAACAGCACCACAGTCACAGACTTTACCACAGAGAGTCAAGACCGTTCCAAGCCAGCAGAGGGCAGCACAACCGTGACGGTGCTCGCTCAAAGCATCGGAGCGAGCGCTCTAAGAGGTTCTGGGACCAGCATCACCCGCCGTCCAGAACTCCAAGCCCAGAAAGCCAGCCCTGGAACCCCTCTCGACATGCTACTGGTAAGCCCAAGCCTCATCGCACACCAGAAAAACACAGTGCAGCCACGTCGGAGACAGCAGAGATCGTGAGGATGCTGAAAGAGTTTCTTCACAAGAAACATCGCAAGAGAGACAAGGACGAACCAGACACCTTATGTCTAAGCATAATAACTGAAACCAACACCCTGTCTGACTGCTATCTGCCTGAGCCAAGCACCACGAACACTGCTCGTCCCCCACAGACTACAGAGCTAGCTGTCACACCACAAAGTGACAGCTCCGCTCCAGCACCACAGCTGACAGCTGCACACCCTACACGAAACAGCACAACACATCACACCTGGGACCAACATCACAAAGTCCCAGGAAGTGCTGTTCCGGCTAGCTGCCCCCGCAGCAAGCCACACGTCCCTCCCGGGGGCAACCCACCAGACATTGTTATCAAATCGCAACCCATGAACCTTGCTGTTACATCACCACATAGCAGCTCCACTCACTCCCTCCATGCGACTGCCCCCCAGAACACTGCTTGCCAGTCACCAACTAGTGAACTCATTGTTGCATCACATACTGACAACACCTGCCATTCACTCCGGTTGACAACAACAGCCCCGATGCCACAGTTTCTGGGACACCTTCTTGAAAGGGGGGTGGCCAGGAAACCCTACCTAGCCTGCACTTTGGAGAAGGAAGTGAAACTTGAAGCCTTGATAGACACAGGAGCAGACCTCACTGTGATCTCATCTCAATTTTTCAAAAGACTCAAAGTCGAAGCTAAGAGACAGAATCGAACTCTTGAATCTCACACTTGTGAACTAAATGTGCATTCATACAGCCAAAATAGCATCCGGCTTGAACAGCTAACTCTAATCCACCTGTCAATAGGTTTTATGTCGCTGACTCACCCTGTGTACGTTTCACCAATGAACACTCATCCACTCATCATTGGCAAAGACCTGCTGGATCGTTTCGAGCCCTTACTGGACTTCAAAAGGCGAACTCTTTGGGCTCAAGTGCCAGAACCTCTCCCCATCCAGTCACACAGGCCACCCGAGCCAGACTGGCAGATCACAGAGGTCACGAGACTTTCCACAGAGCCAGACTGTCAGGTCAAACAGTTCATTAGAACTCCCACAGCCAGTCACAACGACACAGACTTAGCAACAGGTCAAGTTTCAAGTTCGCTACCCTGCACCTTTCAGCTCACAAAAGACTTTAACAAATGCTGCGCCAAGGCCAAGACTGACCTGCAGCTACATGACCAAACTCATGCCCGCGCCAAGCCTGGCGCACTAAACGGAAAGCGGTGGTCACACCTGACCCACCCACCCGCCCTCACAGTTGCAACGACTACACACTGCATAAGACTTTTACAGGCTACACTGCCTAACCCTGTGCCGTTTACGCGGGCTCCGCTGTCTGCAACACCCAACATAGCGGACATGCGGGCTTCTGACACCACAACAAAGACCTTGCATTGCCTCCACTTATACCCCTCCTGCCTCCCTTGCACGCCGTCTGAGCTCACTGACAGCCAGTGCCTCAAACCGCTGCATAACATACACACGCTGCATGCACGCAACATTATGTGTTCTGCACCCGTTGACATCACAGCGCAAAAGCTTGTGATGAACAGTTGCAAAAGGGGGGTCATGCCAATGTTTATCTATGATGCATCATGTGCGGCACAACACAGCACCAGAGTCACTGACGAGACATTGAAGCAAGCGACAGGCTGGCAGAAAGATGTGACAAAACATGGGCCAAGGCGAGCTAAACCTAGCTGCCACCCACAAAGTAAAAGAACTGCCCTGCCCAACCAAAGACAACCCTCGTTTGCCTCTTCCTTCCCTTTCTCTCTCTCTCTCCCTGTCATCTGTACCAGGTTGCTGCTGTGGGTCGTCATGCTGTGCTGTCAGCCATCCAGAGGACAGCTGCCACCGAGAGAACAACTGAGACTCCTGATCACCGACTGCGGAACCTACACTCAGCCAGTGTATGGTCGACTCATCCAGTCCCGCCCGGTCTACAGAGCACACTACCCCAGCACCGCAGCCCCATACATCTGGGCAAGTGCCCAACGGACAGAGGACTCCCTCTCTCACGCCAAAGCCAAGGTCGAACACCTGCTCAACCAACTTGAGAAAGTGACTGTCACGCAATCAGGACTCCTAAGCACCAACCACCGATCCGAACGGTTCCTGGGAGCGTTGCTCGGAGCCGTAGCTGCCGCCAGAACTCTGTTTAACATTGGTATGTCCAGTGTCAACGCAGCGAACCAGACTGTGAACTCAATGAAACCGCTGTTTAGTATCTTCCAGAATGACTCAGCCCAGACTCCGCTGATTACAGCGCTAACGATAGACATGCTGTGGGAGGTTAGCTCCTCCCATGACAGCCTAGCTACAGGTGCATTCCCACCGTACCTGAAACTCTTAAGCCTTGTGCGAACTGTGCTGGCTTCCAGCATCACCACGCCAGCTGACCCTCTACAAACACACCTTGCTTACTCTCTGGGTTGCGCCACCCCACTTCACGTCAACCCCGAGCAGAGAGAAGTGGGTTTTCTCCTAAACCTACCCATCATCGAGTCAAACCAAACCTCCAGGCTCAAAGACATTGTCAACATCGGGTCCTGGCAAAGCAGGACCCATTTCAAGATAGGCACTCCAGACGTGGTGGCCTACCACGACAGCGACACCCTGCTGTACCCGGCCCCAAACCTGCACGGGGGCACCTTGACCAAAGACATTCACTATCTCTGCCCTAGCAAGCCCTTCCTCAAAGACAACACTGAAGGAATCTACAAGTTGCAACCCCTGGTCAGCCACACACGCTGCCCTGCTGAAGCTAAGCCTCGCACACAAGTCACAGAAACACAAGCAAAGATTGTAGGTGAACGATGGCTGGCTAACACACCTGCGCACACAGCCACTGTCACTCATGAACAGCATGATAAAACCAGCCGTGTCAACCTGCTCAGCCAGAGTATGCCGACTCAAGTACCGACAGGTGCCATCTCACACCTCGGTAACCTGTCATGGTACCATCTTCCGAGCAAAGAGTACCAGACAGCACTGGAACTCCCATCCTTTAAGAACTACAAAGTCACCTTAGATCCAGAAGGAGATCTCTGGTTTGAGAAAAGGGGGTCCCAACTCATGAACATTGCTCCTGTCAACACATCCCTCACCTGTGTCCAAACCTGGACCGCAGCTGATACTGTTGTATCTTTCCAAGGTCACCGACCACGCCCGACACTCGTCTCGGCCTTCATCCTGCAACAGACGCAACGTGATGCAAACATCCACAGTCAAGCTCACGAACTCTGTTTCGGGAGGTTTCACACGGAACCCCGGAAAGGGGGTGCCAAGCCATCGACCACCTCATCCTCATTTGAGCCGAACCATCCGCCCAGCAAACCACCTGTCATCCATTGTGCTAAGTTGTTGTTCGATGAAGTCCATCCCCTGACTTAATCGAACAAAAAGGGGGATATGTAGCAACATTGACATCTGGTCAGATTGGTGAATCCGTGATTCTCACACACACACCAACATGGCTCACACCAACATGTAATGTGACACCCAAACATTCCTTTCCCAAAGAAACACACACACACACACCAAGAGACCCACGTGTCTTGCACAGAGAAAAAGGACTGCTAAATAGTCACTCTTAAATGTAATAAATATATCCCTTTTTGTGTTAAGATGTGTGTATAAACCATAGGAAAGCATATATATGTCCAAGTGTAACATTAATCGAACTTTAAATGTCTATACTAATGCATAATAATCAAACGTTGTATTCCTAACCGTAAACCTGATGTGTTTCATATCATTTTAAATCTTGAGACCTAACGGAGTTGAATCTCGATAATAGACTGCAATGATATGATTATTACTATATGAATCCTTTTCAGTCGTAGAAATGACTAAACCCAAAGCTCTGTCATAAATCTACACATCTGCGCTCCTCTTGACAAGACAAAGAAAGTTCCCGCTTTCGAAATGCTGAAGGCTATTGGCTGATCACGCCGAACAAAGGCGTAACCCATATAGTCTTTAAAAAGAGAGCCAAAGCTCCTCCTCCGCTCTCTCGCTCCCTGTCTTCCTCGTCTGCCAGTCATGTGAACAGTCTGCGATACCGACTCCTCTGGAGTCCGTCTTCTTTTATTTGTTTTATCTAAGTTGCTTTTGTTTCCTTTTCAAATTCTCCTTTGTTCGTTTCCACCTACGAGTCGAACGAACGAAGCCTGAATTCCTTCAGCAACTTCACTTGCAACCAGCCTTCAAAGCTCCCGCGAAAACGTGCTCTGGCAACGAGCACGCGCCCTGCTTCGAAGAATTCACGAGAGAACGCGCCTCAGCACGAGAACACGCGCTCTGCGCTCCACACTCACACAATTATCGTTTTGCAAGTATCAAACTCTACCGAGTTTTAATGTTTTAAGGTTCGATGCTTTGATGTCTCTCCAGGTTTCTGTGATTTTTGCTACATGAGATCATTACGTGATCTCTCTCTCTCTCTCTCATCCTCTCTTTATCTCTCTCTCTCTGTCCCGCAATCAAATCGAGCGCGTGCCCCAGAGCACTCTCTCCCTCTCTCCCTCTCTCTCTGTTCCGCATTCAAATCGAGCGTGCTCCGGCCCTCGATCTCAATCTCTCTCTCTCTCTCCCGCACTCAAAACGAGCGTCCTCCTCCGAACTTTATCTCTCTCAATCTCTCTCTCATCTGTTATTCGTTGTCCTGTATTGTTTACTGTAAAAAAAATGTACATAGACATATAAAACGTGTATCTTGTGTAATAGCCTATATTCTGTAGTTTTGCATTTATTAAAACAATATATTCAACTGTTTCTGGAAAATGCTTGTAAAAACGAGTCAATGAGGTTCACGATCCGAGCTACCGCGCTTAATATTAACTACATTAAGTAGTTTAATTTTATAAACACAGGAAAATTAATATTCACGACCAGAAGGTTAATATTTCTTGGAGTTTGTAAAGGATAACTTTATTGAGAAATTGATAGTTTAACCGTACCTACGGTCGTTGCTGGACAACACCGATTTGATGGTTACGTGAATTTCCCTTAAAGGTTGTCTCATAATCGAAATTAAATATGATTATTAATATATGAATGAGGAATTATAAGACGTTGTGATCGATTATTCATATATTCATATAATCTATACATTTTCAATTTCGATAAATTTAATGTAACTGAAATATGCAAAATATTAATCATATTCATGATTAGTTATTAAAATTCCCTATAGATCATTTGAGCTAATTCATACGGACCCAGGAGTCCAAGGCATAAGGTCTACATGGGTCTACTGCGTATGCGCCCTCTGCAACGCTGGCTGAATGCTCGTGTGCCTCACCGAGCCTGGGCCGTCGGCGGCTCGCGAATCAGAGTGACTCAGAGCTGCGTTTCGGCTCTGCAGCCCTGGATAGGGCCGACTGGTATCAGTGGGGAGTGACAATGGGAGTTGTTTTGTACCGAAAAGTTATCTTGACGGACACCTCCAACCTGGGTTGGGGCGGTCTTTTCGAGGGCAGACCGATCTTTGGCCTTTGGTCAGAGTCGGAGAAGTGCCTCCACATAAACTGTCTGGAGGTGATAGCTGTCGAGAACACTTTGAAATACTTCCTTCCATCTCTGCGGGGCCACCAAGTACTGGTTCGCACGGACAACATGTCTGTGGTGTCCTACTTGAACCGCCAGGGCGGTGTCAGATCCAGAGTCCTCTGCGATCTGGCGGAACGCCTGCTCGTTTGGGCTCAGCACTCACTGCGCTTGCTCAGAGCCGCGCATGTGCCAGGATGCCTGAACGATGGCCCGGACAAACTGTCCAGGGACAACGTTCCCCCGGGGGAATGGTCCCTGCACCCGCAGTCAGTCCAATTACTGTGGCGCCTTTTCGGCAGGGTGAAATTCGACCTATTTGCGTCGAAAGACAACGCCCACTGCCCAAGGTTCTTTTCGAAGAACGAGGACGCCCTGGCCCAGACGTGACCCAGATGCCCGTTGTACGCGTTCCCCCCGGTCTCAATGTTACCACAGGTAATAAGGAGAATCAGGGTCACGCACCATTCGGTGCTCCTCATAGCCCCCCGATGGGAGAACCAGACATAGTTCCCGGAGTTGGTGCGACTGTCAGACTTAGCCCCATGGCCGATCCCGGTGAGGAGAGATCTCCTCTCTTAAGCCGGTGGGTCGATTTGGCATCGTCATCCAGAGCGCTGGTCTCTGCATGCATGGATAATCAACGGATACCCGTTGCTCTGCCAGAAGGGGTCGTGAACACGATCACGCAGTCTAGAGCCCCCTCTACCAGGCGGCTTTATGCGTCCAAATGGTCTGTGTTTACTAAATGGTGCACTGACAAAGGCTTAGAACTACAAGTTTGTGGGGTTTCATGGGTGCTTTGCTTCCTTCAAGAGCTGTTGGACATGGGCAGGTCCCCCTCCACGCTCAAAGTATATGTTGCGGCCATCGCAGCGTTTGCTGAGTCGGCAATAGGAAGGAACGAGCTCATCATTTGCTTCCTAAAAGAAGCCAGAAGGATGAATCCCGCGTGGCCCCCATCGGTTCCTATCTGGGATCTTTCCTTGGTCCTGGAGGCCCTGAAAGCACATCCCTTTGAACCATTGCACTCCGTGGATCTGAAGCACCTCGCGCTCAAAACCGTGTTTCTGATCGCACTGTCATCAGTTAAACATGTGGGCGACTTACACGCGTTATCTGTTAACGCCGCGTGTCTCGAGTTCGGACCTAATGACTCTAAAGTCATCCTTAAACCGAGACATGGCTATGTCCCCAAAGTGATCGGCACCCCTTTCAGAGCGCAGATCATTTCACTTTCAGGTCGACGCGAACCTCCTTTGCTCTGTCAGAGCGCAGAGAATCTACATCACACGCTCCGCCGCCTTCAGGCCCTCGGAGCAGCTTTTCATTTTGTTTGGTGGGCGCACCAAGCGTATCGCCGCTGCGAAACACAGTCTATCCAGATGGATAGTGGACGCTATTGCTGCGGCTTATGCGTCTAAAGACCTGCAATGCCCTCTGGGCATCAGGGCTCATTCCACCAGAGGTATGGCCTCCTCGTGGGCTTGGTCCAGCGGGATATCCATTCATGACATTTGTACAGCGGCAGGTTGGGCCTCCCCCTCTACATTTGTTAGGTTTTATAACCTGGAAGTTCCCGCCCTGCAGGCTAGACTCCTTTCAGTCTAAAGTCTCTATTCGATTGCCCTGGTTGAGCTGCACTATAAGGGTCGATGAGTTCAGTATAGACCGGCGGTGCGGCCACTCTGTTGGCCGCCTGTTTCCCACTTATCTGTGTCCCCCGAGGCGTTGCCCCCTGGGATTCATGTAGTGAATGCTTGGCGCGCACGACGTTGACAAGGGGTTCCTGGTGCATAATTCTGACGAAGAGAGGAAAGGATGCGGGAAGTCTCCTCCCCATGAGCGGAACGGTCAAACACACGTATCATCTCCTCCTTGAAAGAGTCAAAACAGGTGGTGAAATCTACCTCAGCCTCCCAGGCGGCGGTCCCCCATTCACGAGCACGTCCGGTCAAGAGAGAGATGACGTAAGCCACCCGGGCTCGCTCCCTGGAATAAGTAGTAGGTTGATGGGAGAAAACCACCTCACATTGTGTGAGAAACGACCGACACTGAGTGGGCTCACCGGCATAGCACGGGGGATTGTTTACCCTGGGCTCTGGGGCTTCCGATGACCTAGAGGGAACACTTCTGAGCTGGTGGACCTGTAGAGACAGATCTGCGAGTTGGGCAGCCATCGTCTCAACCGCACGACGGGCGGCGGTAAGCTCTTCATTATGTCTGCCGAGCATGGCACCTTGCATCTCAACAGCTGCTTGAATCGGGCTCTCATTCGCTGGGTCCATGTTGGCCAGATTATTCTGTTATAAGGAAAGATCAGACCCAAAAGCGAAGATGCAAATAACAGTCTCTTTTAATGGTGCGAGAGAGATAAGTCCAAACAAAAGTAATTCCTTCTTCAGACAAATAACATAAATCCAGTCGTTAATGACGACGCTCAAAACAAAAGGCAGAAGGTCTCTTCTTTAGAAAAGGGCAACAGCAAACAGTCCGAGGACGGGACCCGGCTGGCTCTATCCACTGATCTCTTGAGCGGAAACGGGTTGGTGAGATGAACGCTCTGGATGCTTGTCAGCAGCGGGCAGGCTGGACAGAGTGTAGAGCATATGGTTAATCACAAGCAAATGGAGACAGACCTGAACCAGGTTGGAAGATTGACGGTCTCGGACAAGACAGGACAGGACAGGAACAGCAGGTAAAAGAAATCACACGCATACGTCTGGGTACGAAATAATCTGGCAAACAGCAGAGAAAAAGGAACGCTAGAAGTAGCAAAAATAATTAGAAGGAAGAGAGAACAGGTGTGAGAGAATGAGCGTGATAACGAGTAGCGATTAGAAACAGCTGAGGATAAGTGGAGGTGCGTGAAGTATGTGTGTGTGTGTGTGTAAATGAGAGTGTGTGCGAGTACAACCGGAAGAGGGAGACAGAGAAGGCTACCAGACTCATGACAGGTATACTTTCTTAGGTCAGGGCAGGGCAGTCTAGCAACTCTCCATAGACCTTCTAGCTGCAACAACCTAAATTGGGTCAGGCCAATCACGTCGTGTATAGAGTAGGCGGGGGCGGGCTTAACATATGACGACAGAGTTGCAATGGCTGCCACTTGAAAACAAAGAATGGCGGCTGCGGATGGAGAACAGCGGTCTTTCGAATCGGCTTTGGCCACGACTCTGGAGGACTTGGAGTTAAGTTTTTCTTTAACCCTCTGGGGTCTAAGGTGTTTTTGGGGTCCTTGAGATGTTTTGACATGACTTGATATTTGTATTTTTTTCAGTTGCTTATAAACATATTAATGGCAAAGGTGTAATTACACTCTATTTAGCACGAACATGACTATCATAATATGTGAGCAACATGTATGTACATGTTTGCATTTTTGAGAGAATATTATTTATGCGTGGTTATTCAAAAAACTCAAACTTAAATGTTCTGATATAAGACCACAAACAACCAACTTCACATATTCCCACAATACTTTTGACTAATGGATGTTGTTGGCTAGAGTATTTACTTCAAAATTATCTGAAAATCATCCGGGCTAATCGTTCACATTAAACAATAGATTGATTTAAATTTTGTAAGACACTTTTTGTTTGGAAAGGCAATATGCAGGGGGGCGTGAATGATCCAACAAGGTCATGAATAATGTCCTCATTCACACCTGGAGACAAAGAAGACCTGCTAATGCTGCATACTAATGAGCCTTTCACTGAGTGTGTCACTGAGCCACACAGAATGCAAAGAATGCAAAGACAACACACACACACACATATATATATATATATATATATATATATATATATATATATATATATATATATACATACATACACACACACATCTACAGAATTGGTTCAGAGTTGGAAACATCTTGAAAAAAAGTGTATTTTTCCACAAACTGTGTAGGCCTATGCTTGCAAATTGTATAATATCCAAGGTAAACATTTCTAGTAATTGTGCAGCTAATTCTCATTCGTATTTTCAGAAAGTTTTGGATTATGTAGGCTATCCTCTCCCCAAATTTGTCACTAATAAAACACAAAAATAATTTAAAGAGAAGGCTTATATTGACCTTTTAAGATTTTGTTTGCACCTTGGAAATTAGGTTTTATTGTGGCAGTACAAACTTTATAATCTATCCAAAACGAAATGTTGTCTTTCATATTTCGTCTGTAACATATCGTCTTTTATAATATAGCCTATATTAGGGCATAAATGTTAATTTGCAGTTTAATATGTTGCTTATACAAAGACATTTTATTTCAACGTATTCAGTCGATTTTTACTCATCTCAGTAGGCAATAGATATTTCATTCACACACACAGACACGCGCGAGCTGTAACGTTAGTAAACAAACGCATGCACAAGTGCCGTTCATTCATTCAAACACAGAAACGCGATTCAAATTTAAACAGTCTTTTGCGGATTACAGACACCATTTCATATCGCGATTAGAACAAAGCACTTACTGATGATCTGCAGCTGGATCCGTTGTTCGGCTACTCCAGCACGTTTGATGTAAAATTTCCAGGATAATCACGATATTATTAGCAGAGCTATTCCTCACAGCGAGTGTGTTGTCCAGCTGTTGTGGGCGTTGACTGGTTTGCATGTGTTGCTCCAGATTATCTGTGTTTGAATAGCGCGCGCTCTCGATGGGCGTGTCACATTAGCAGATAATGAGGTGCCAGAACAATAATGAGCACAGCTGATCTCTCGCTCTTTTTATATAGATTACATAAACAGAGAATATTTGTTTTAGATTTGAATTAGATAATTTAAAACTACACACTTAAATGATTATAGAGATATATAGCTCATGTCTGAGTGAATAGTATTCGCTGAGTTTTGTTTGAGTTTAGAGAAGTGCTTCAGAAAAAAAGTTCACGGAGACGGAGAGGCAGAAAGCACTCCCTGTTTACTTTCTTTATTTTACAAAAGCACAATGTTTTATTTCGATTGTAAGTGGACACATAAAAAAGTAGACATTTAACAGCTTATTTTTTCATATTTCTTAAGTCTGTATGACCAAAACCGACGGAGTATTTTAGGTCTATTTTGCTGCTATGTAAAAAAAAACGAGCAAAACGCGCCCGCGCGTTTGCCGACCTCAGGGGGTTAATAAAAGAGCAAAGAACGGCACTTACGTCATTCTTAAAAAAGGAAGAAGTGTTCAGAGTTTTGCTGGACCGGATCTTTGCCGCTCTTACTACGTCACCTTCTTCGTTGCTCTGGTTGGTTGTAGCGCTATCCTATTGCGTGCAGAGGGATTTTGAGAGACAACCGTTTATCCCGCCCCTCGGATTAAGCCGCGTCTATGGAGAGTTGCCAGACTAAACATCTTGATGTAAGTCCGGCTTGCCAGGCTACAGCTGCTGTGCTTCATGGCAAGAGTTGGGAAACATGTCCAGTCTGTCTTTGGATAAATTATTTAGCCACAGTGAGATCTTTTTCTTGAACGCAGCAATTTTGTCTGACTGTTCAAATATATTGTGTCCTCTCCCTTGCATCGATACATTTAATGTGTTGAGGTGCTCAAAAATATCAGCAAGATATGCAACTCGTGCGAGCCACATTTAGTTGTCAAACAGTTCTGCATACGGGGAGTTAGTCTCTGAGAGGAATGTGGCAATTTCTGTTTTAAGTTCGTAAAAGCGTGACAACACCTTGCCCCTCGACAGCCAGCGGACTTCTGAGTGATACAGCACCTGCATGTGCTCAGAGCCCAGGTCTTTACACAGATGTGAAAAGCAACGGCTACTTTTTGCACTCCGTTTTATGTGGTTCACCACTTTGATGACATTTGTTAAAGCTTCATCAAGTAAAGGTACCATATTCTTAGCCGCCAGCGCTTCTCGGTGCAAAAAGCAGTGGTTCAATGTCGCGTTAAGTGCCCTCTCCAGAATTCGCTTCACCACACCGGAATGTTTCCCGGTCATAGAGGCAGCTCCATCAGTGGTGATTCCCACACAATATTCCCAACTGAGGCCCAGTGAGCTCAAATACAAGTCCAGGGTGTTAAAAATTTCCTCTGCTTTTGTAGTGGTAGGGAGGTCTCTGCTGCAGAGAAATTGTTCTTGCAAATCACCGTCCCACACATGCCTCACATAAACCAATAAAATGGCATGGTTATGTAGCAGGCATAGCTGCCTAGTTAGTGCTGAATGGCAATCACCTAATTAGATCCAGGTGCGCTATAGGTGCATGTGTGTATAAGGGATCTTCATGCGTTTGTTAGAGCGTGTTGACTACTGCAAACTTGGACGCTGACTCTCTGAGCTGGTCCCGCGTTGGGACCTTTGAACTGAGCCGTACAGCAGCGGGGTATGTTACTATGGACAAATAAATATTTAATTTTGGGTGAGCTGTTGGCTGTAAGCGCTCTGTTTGTTATTTAGTATGCATCCCGGGCTGTGTTTATCGGCCGTGGTTTGATGTTGGAAAGGCTGATTTGCCAATGACCAGGTGGGTAAACTGCTAATTTGAATGGGTGAATAATCACAAAAGGACTTGCTGTTTATATCGTGTTCCCCCCTGTTTTAGCTGAAAAGACCAAGAGCTGGTAATATGTCCGCGTGATACGGACAGCTGACTGGGACCGTGACCTGGCTTCCCCTTCCTTTTGGGTTTTTCCTTTTCGGAATACTCTCTGTGTTGCGCAATACCGCGACGTCCCGTCTCGCCTCATTTGCGCCTGCAGACAAATTCCCACGTTCAGTGAACTTGACGTCGGGAGATTGTGAGACCCGAGTATTCGTCCGTGTGGCCGTTCCGCCACTCCCGCACTGTTTCAACTGGAAGACCGTGCGTTTGTATGGTACCTTGATTGTTGTGTGAATGAACTTATAAGTTGATGCGAGTTAGTTGAGTGTTCGTTTATCGTTGGAAGTGACTGTGTGTGTGTGTTAGTTGTGTATTGAGTGTTCGTTTATCGGTGGAAGTGAGTGTGTGTGTGTGTCTGTGTGTGCGCGTGTGTTCGCGTGAGAAAAAGAGTTAGTGTTTGTGTGATGTTAATGGATCATGAGCTTAGATGTTGGTGAAGGTGTAATGTGATTGCATCTGTTATTTTGTTTCCTTTTGCAGTTTTTTTGGAGATCAACTTTGTATTTTTCTGTTTATTGATTTGAGACAATTTGATACTTATGTTAACTTGGATTGGCTATGAGGGAGCGCTGACCACTCTAAGTCCAAGTTAATGGTTACCCCTGTTCACTGAGTGATTTGATTCTACATTTTCTGTCACCTGAATGCACGTGTGTGTGGTGAAGTGAGTACATTAGTGTACGTTTGAAGTGCGTAATGAAGTGGAATTGAGTAGGTTTTGTTATCTCTCCTTGCCATCTGACCTGTTATCTTGATTGTCTTAACCAATTGTCTTATTGGTTTGTTTATTTTCCTTAATTTTTGTCTTTTATTTTCAAGTCATATCCATTTATTGTCCATTGAACTGTGTGTGGAACACTTTTTATGCTATTTATAAATAAAGTATCATTGTTATATTATTTTTCTATATTCACGTCTCTGCCTTATCTTTGTGGGAACGAACTTGTGTCCTTATTGGACCATTATTTCCCTGGGTGAAATTCCCAGGGTGGCGTAGTCGGTGTTAATTGTTCAAAATAACGAAAACCACCCCTTGGTTGCCACAGTTAGCGAAATCTGTCGATTCGCCATTCTGTAAGGCATAGTAAGGGCTTGCCTGGATGCGGGCTGTGGTCTGTTGTTTTATGTTACCAGACATGTCTTCAATCCGCCGAGCTATGGTATCATTGGAAAGTGGTATGGTCTTCAGTTTATCCGTCGCTGACTGATCCAGCACCATATCCATTGCAGCAGGTAAAATGAGCTCTTCGGCTACTGTGTGGGGTTTCTTGGCCTTTGCAATGCGGTGAGCTACTAGGTAAGATGCCCGAAGAGCTTGTTCTTGTTTGGAGCAAGACGCTGTCAGACACTTTTGTGATGCCCTCAGCTCCTGGAGACGTCTTTGAAAAAACTCCACCGGCTTGTCTTTCGATGCGGGATGTTTGGTTTCTAAATGGCGCTTCAGTTCTCTGACGAATGCCTGTCAAAATAAACCTTTTTTCAAAATAAAAGACCAATCAAACATGAGACACACATTACATTTTTTATTTTTTTTGACCAGCTTACCGAGACCCACCCAAAACCAGTTGAGAATCACTGACCTAGACCATACATTTGTTTTAAAAAAAAATGAAAAACCTACCAAGCGCTATGTTCTCTCACCATTCCTGATTTCTTACACGCTCTCACCATGTTCAGCGTGGTCTTGCGGCTATCAGAGCAGAAGCGAAAGCTGACGCTCTCCATTTGTCTCCGTTTGCGTTATTATGTAAATTGTGAGAGCAGATTTTGTCCATTAGATCGAAAGATTTACTCAACTTCTTGTAATATTGACACCTAATTTAATCATTTAAAATATCTGCTCTAGCTTATAATATTATTGGCTTTTGGTATGATTAATGCTTTTCATGTGATTCTACTGAAAATTCTGGAATAAAAATATTTTCTAACAAGAATTTTGCAAAGCATCTTGCAGACAAAATAAATAAATACAATGTGAAATATATAATGAGGTTGTTACAATTGCTATACTTTAACATACAGCACAAGCAATACGTACTTCACTGAAATATCTGGGTTTTAAGATTTGGGGATTTTTATTTACAATAATTAATAATATAATGTGATACAATTTTATAGAATTAAGTGCTCATCTGCATATTACTTTAATGACATGTTTAGTATAGACTGACATATATATATATATATATATATAAATTCTCATGAGAGTTTTTGAAAAGTCTTGCAAGTGTTCCCAAACAAGGCAATTAGCATGAGGATAGTCTCCATATATATATCACCAGATCAACCTTTCACAACACTGTCAAAATAACAAAAAGAGATTGTGGTAAGATTTTAATATATCTTTGCTTGTGTCTTTGAGCCAGCATATTATGCTACCTTTAGAGTACTGAATATTTCCGTTTATATAACAGGACTGAAGAGCTGACTATCTGACTGATTATTTTTAAAATGATCTAACTTTTAATTTCAAATCAACTAGTTTGTATTATGATGTGCATTATGATATCACTATCACAACACTCTGCATATAATTCCAGATGCAGCCACCACTAGAGAATGAATCCATTGTCTTAGTGTTTACACTCTCTGGACTAAATGAAATGATGGGGAAAAGATTTGTTTTTTTTTCATTGACTGCATTGTATTATCCATTAATTGTGTTGTGTAATGTAACCATAATTTACACTGTAATCTCGCATAAGAAGTTTCATGAGCCGATGTATGTCTTTATTTGTAATTTGTGTGTAAATGGACTTTTTGGCACTGGTGGATTTTACCCTAAATTCATATATGATTTATTATCCCAGTATCATGTGATTTCTTATGCTGGATGCTTGATTCAGATTTTTGTCATTTATTCATCTGTTCTGTGTGACATTTCAACATTGACAGTGATGGCATATGACAGATATGTGGCAATATGTAGACCACTTGAGTATCATTCAATAATGACCAATCAGAGAGTTCTTGAATGTATCCTTTTCTGCTGGCTTTCTCCATTTTTCTGCATGTGTGTTGTAATTGTATTAACATCAAGACTAACATTATGTGGCTCTACTATTGAAAAGCTATATTGTGAAAATTGGTCAGTTGTTAAACTTTCCTGTTTTTCTACAACAGTAAATAATGTGATTGGGTATGTAATCATTATTATATATTTTGGACATGCAATATTGATATTTTGCTCATACGTTTACTTGGTTGAAAAATGCAGAAAGTCAATAGAGGGCAGGCACAAATTCATGCAAACATGTGTGCCACATCTTCTTGCGTTGCTCAATGTGACTGTTGCTTTGCTGTTTGATGTGCTGTACACACGTTATGGTTCAAAGAATTTGCCTCAAGATTTGCGTAATTTCATGGCCCTGGAATTCTTACTCATACCACCCATTTTAAACCCCCTCATTTATGGACTAAATCTGACAAGACTACGGAAAGAAGTCATGAGACTGCTTTTCAAAAAAGAAGTGGACATATCTGATTGAATATTACTTGGTCACAAACAAAGATTTTATTATGCTAGACATTTTAATACTTTGGAAATTGTTTTATTGAAATGGACAACATAACAATTGTGATAGTTAGTTTCTTTTCATCCATATTACACTATTGTGAATGAAAACATTAAATGATGCAGGCTTACATTTGAGTGTGAATTTCAAATGTTCAAAATTGTTATGTTCCTTTGATGTAATTTAATTGTCATGCACTGATTGTGCTTGAATGGAGCTGTCAAAGCAGCACAAGTCTTAATTGTGTCCATGACAGGTAGAGTCCCATATTCAATAAAGACAAACACACATTTCTTAAGAGGAGTTAAAAATGTTATAAAATAGTTAAAAAAGAGAACATTTAAAACCATTTAAAACTCTGATGTCTGTCAATGTTCGCTATGGCCATCAACTTTTCTCTTCATGCCATCTACAAATGTTACACCATGACTTCAGCTCAATGTACTTTTTACACATTATTTCTTTCCCAGGGACTTCTGAAACTACACTTGACTGTAATTCACTGTCATTGCAATCCTGTAAATTAACACCCCACTGAAACACTGATTTAACTGAAATATTTGGTAACTTTATTTTACAGTGGTTTTGTTACACGTTACACGTTAACGGTCCTGTAATTGGCTGTACAATTTGCCCTAAAATGCCTAAAAAAGGCATACCCAAAATAAATTGCATGCTGTTCTTGAACCATTTGGAGTGTGCATGATTTTTGTGTCTTTTGAAAGGGGACACTTTGAGGTGTGTTCCTAAATAGTCAGAATCACTGTAAGTCTTATTGAGTATTGAGTAATATAACTACTAAAACACACTAAAAAAGGAGGAAAAAACACTTCCCGCCTACATTTTGTTTTGTAAACAGGTGCCTGCAGATAACTATAGCTGGGAGCTATTAGGAAAACACAATGGGATAACAGCATGAAGCCTTACCAATACCAATTTAAAATTTGATAACAATACCTTTGAAAATGTGGGTTTTACACATGTTTATCTTATGTCTAGGCGCTTCCCCAAAAAAGGCCACTTGGAGACTTTGTAACCATAGACACATAACATGGTGCATTTCTTGAATGCTTTACTGTACATCATTTTAGGTTATAATAAAAGGTTCCACTTAGAACTATTCTATTCCTTATCCAGATTCACTGTCAATAATTGCTGACACATAGTAACTGAAGCATAAACATATTATATTATATTATATTGTTATATATTTTTTTTCAATTCTTGAAACTGAAATTTATGCAAATAACGATACAAAACAAGGATGGGGCTCCTCTCTTGATGTCCCTCATATGGCTTTCTGCTGACTAACTCCCAGTCTTCACCCAGTTCAATGTCAGATGATTGCCTGTGATAGAAAAAAAAAAAAATTCAAAACATCTTTTATGTATTTTACTATTTTATACACAGGCATGTAAACAGAAACGCACGAACAACCAAGCATATGCAGTGCGTGAGTGCACACACACACGCGAACACACACGCGCACACACACACGGACAGACACATACACACACACACACACACACAGACACACACACACACACACAAACCCGCGCATAAAGACACAAACGGACGAAAACATACATTTACACCTCATAACAGCTCAAGAGCGTCGAGACTGATGTCTCCCCATCCAAAACCATATCTCCAAGAGTCACTATATGCCATGTGCTACACTATATGCTGCGTTACGCATGCACACGCTGGTCACCATGAAACTTTGCGCACAGTCTTCTGTAGTGGTCGACCGATACATCGCCAAGGCCGATATTTCGGCCGATATTTGGCATTTTTAAAATATTGGCATCGGCCGATATGTTTTTTGGATTGGCTGATGTTTTGAAATTTTGACTCTTATTTTGACGGGCGGTGCTGAGACCACCAGTGCCTGAGAAGAGAACGGCAGTGCCTGATCACACAACGCTCACTCAAATTCTCCGTTTTCATTCGTTTACGATCTCTGTCAGTCATATCTAATACCAGAGAATGTCCAATAAGAGGAGAACTTCCACTCTCAGTAAACTTCCGGCTTCTGAACTGGTTGCATCTGGTTCCATGAGGGCGCTCACAGTGCAGAATGAATGGAGGTCTATGGAGCTATACCCTGCTCTTCCTGGGAACATCCTGCTCAGCTACTGTTCGGACGCTCTTGCTTACTGCTCCGCGCTTTGCTCTATCGCTTTTATATTTTTATATTTGATCTTCTTTTATCAACTAATTTCAACTTCAGCAAATCAGCACAGTGCTCAAACGCTCTGATTACAACAAAAAAGCTGAATTATTTTACTCGACCAGCCTCTCACTGAAAGTTTACATTCTGGGGAAGAGAAAACACAACTGCATAAGGATAAGAGAAAATGCCTCTTCTGGAATCTACTTGCTGCAGCAATTGCCACAGACTTTTACAAAGGATTGCCGTTCTTGAAACAAAGTTATTTGCGGGACCACCAAACCAGACGGAACACACAACAGAGGTCCATCATGGACGCCCTCAGCATACAGCCGGTGAGTTTCATGAATCTACTGCTCCTCAACAGGCCATACTGAGTGTAGAGAAACAAGCCGATCGACTTACAAATCGATGGCACACACAGGGAGCGAGACCCAAAGGCACTCGAGACATCAGATCACATATTGTCGCAGTAGCATCCTCTACCCCAGACACGGCTCTGACAAGGATTGCAAACACTGGTCTCCTACCACCGCCTATACATCTTGAGAACAGATTTGAAGTATTAATGAATGTAAATGAGGAATCCCCAAACGTGATGAATGTGATCGAACACAGACTGAATAAGCCAGTAGCTAACACTGATGCTAACTTGCGCTCAAGGTCGAGCAGACAGCGGCACTCAGCTCAGAGCGCAGCCGAGCACAGGACTCTGATAGTAGGTGACTCCATACTCAAAAACATTAGTAGCAGGGATACAACTACGTGCTGCCTTCCACAAGCAACAATTTCTGATGTAAACAGGGAACTTGAGAACATTCTGATGAAACATAAGACTGGAAATCGACTAATAATTCATGTGGGGAAAAATGATATTCATAAAGAGCAGTCAGAACTCCTCAAGAAGAATTTCAATGAACTTTTTGAAACACTTAAAAGACTGAAAGTACAAACATTCATCAGTGGACCACTCCCAGCAAGAGGAATAAACAGGTTTTCACGGTTGCTTGGGCTTAATACATGGCTCCAAAAAACCTGCAATATAAAAGGAGTGAACTTCATTGACAACTTCAATCTTTTCTGGAGTCAGAGGCAACTGTTCCAACAGGACGGCCTCCACCCAAACAAACTTGGTTCAAGAGTGCTAAAGGACAATATCTACTTCTCCCTCAATCATCCTTCTGCAGTGTGTGCCAATCCACTCAACCTGAATGGTACGCACACACCTGGATACAGTATAAATGACCACAGGACTCCAGCACCTGAATGGACATGCGGTTGACACGTCACACAAGGACAATGATAACACCACTCAGCCACAACAACTTCTGCTCATGGCTGAGCCTTGCCCACAGAGCTCACCACAGACAGACTGTGACATTCTAGAACTGCTCCAAGATTCAGCACCCAAGGACGACTTCCTGGAAAACAGCCAGGGAAACCAGGACAGCATATTACAGCCTCCGATAACACCAGAGCAACAGCCCCTCTCACCATACACGCTATCTCTATCTCCACCATCTCCACTTCTGGGCTTCTCAGAGAAAATGGAAAAACTGGTGTATGCTGGAATAGGGGTGGGCGATATGGCAAAAATATCATATCACGATTTTTTTCAGGAAAATCACGATTCACGATTTTATCACGATTCCTTTTCATGTTGGTTTTACTATTTTGCAAGTGACTGAGCATCACAGCCAAACTAATGTCCCTATTTTAAAAACAAAGCCTTAGGTAACAACATATAAAATAAAAAAGAATGGCAGACATTTAGGCCAAAGTGGCGAAGATAAAAAATATTTGTCATTGTCTTTGTTATTAAAAATTAAGAACAAAGATACACATACACAACTTAATATACAAATAAAAAAAACAGTGCTTTATTTTTTCAGCTACAGGTGTATTTAACAGCATTAAAGAAAGTAATTAAATGAACAAATATGAAAATAATACACATCGACTTCACTATATAAATTTTACATTGATTCTTATTAAAGCTACTATTAAAGTTCTCAGTCAAGAGTGAGTGAGATGCTCTTTGTATTTTGTTGTTTTATTAACAGGGATAGTTCTCCCAAAATTTTTAATTCTCTCAAGCCGCTTTAAACCCGAATAAGTCACCCTCTTCTGTTGAAAATAAAAGTTATTTGGAGGAATGTGGGTAAACAAACAGTTGATGTACCCCAGTGACTTCCATAATAGTTTTTTCCTACTATGGAAGTCAATGGGGACCAGCAACCGCCCGGTTAGCCACACTCCTCAAAATATCTTCTTTTGTGTTCAGCACAAGAAATAAATTAATACAGGTTTGGAACAACATTAGAGAGTGAGTAAATAATGACAGAATTTTTATTTTTGGGTAACTGTTCCTTTAAGGACAAGCGGCAGCATGTTTACTATTAGGGCTACTGTCACTTTAAGATCTGCGCGCAACGAGTCTACACGCATTTGACAAGGCAGATTTTTTCTTCATTTTTTCTATTGTTCTTTCACTTTAGACATAACCAACTTTGTTTATGTAAACCTTGTGTGTATTTGACAGTATTAGCGCAATAAGATAACTTAGTTCAGTAACGGGTGCTGTTAGACAGGCTTTTAGTGCATGTGCGCGTCGGGTCTATTGCGCTCAGAAAAGCGCCCGTTAGAACAGCGCATCAGCAGCGAATGACATGTTTAACCGGCAAAGCTTTAAAGCACATGCAAATAATTCATTTTTATGAACTACAGTGTCCCGTTCCTCTGCATTTCATGTGGATATACGTCGCGCTGTACAGTATGTTGAGACGGAGGCGCCAGAAATGCAAACTGATAAAATGGACGATCCTACGATATTTCTTCAAAAGCAGATCGTGGAGACATTTTAATCGTCCACGATCAAAAATCGTAATATCGCACACCCCTATGCTGGAACCAAACTATCCCACTCTTTTGCATGCCCCCAGATATCAACCAAAAAACAGCAGGCCCTACAACCACCAAGGCCTGCAGGCCCCGCTCGCCCTCCCCCTCCTCCTGCAAGAGTTCTTCGGGCTCTGCCACGACGACAGGGCTCACACCCTCCTCCTTCCGCTCGAGGTGAACTAAAAACAACTGATACCAGCTCTCATTGATATGTGCCGGGTCCCCGCTATGATAACAGTAACTTTCTCAAATGTTTACAGAACAAGCGGGAACCCTGTGTGCCTGTATCTTTCTCTATTGCTGTTCGATTACATTATAGAAAGTCTAAGGCCTTCAAAAGCCATACAGCAAACCCATCTAATCTGGTGCCTATTACACGCCAAACTAAGACTGCTGTGCGGACAAAAAGTAAGACTGTTAAGTTAGCACTTTTAAACATCTGCTCACTTAAAAATGAAATCACTTCTAGTCAATGACTTAATAACCACATACAACCTGGATTTTATGTTTCTAAATGAAACTTGGCTAGAAGACAACTGCAGTGCAACTGTCCTCAATGAAACATCCCCTCCTAACTTTACTTTTATGAGTGTCTGCAGAGCGGGTAGGAGAGGTGGGGGAGTAGCTGCTCTTTTTAAAGATGTCTATCAATGTAAGCAAATATCATTTGGTAATTACCCGTCTTTCGAATATCTGGGTATTGTGTTAAAAGGTGCTCCACGCATTTTACTTATCAATGTTTACAGGCCTCCAAAATACTCTTCAGCCTTTTCTGAGGACTTTACAGAACTGTTATCAATCATTTCCTCAGAGTTTGACTGTTTTGCTATTGCTGGAGATTTTAACATCCACATGGATAATGCAGAAAACAATATGGCAAAAGAAATCAAAACTGCTTTAAAAAATGTTGATCTGACTCAGCATGTACATGGACCGACACACAATCGTGGACAAACTCTAGATTTACTTATCAGTAAGGGTCTAAACATTTCATCTATTGTTATAAGGATGTAGCACTGTCTGATCATTTCTGTATTTTCTTTGATATATTGATCTCTCCTGCCATTGAAGCTAGATCTGTGTCTGTCAAGAAGAGATGCTTAAATGAGAACACTAGTGTACTATTTATGAAGGCTATATCTTTAACACCAAGCATATCTGCTGACTCTGTTGATTTTCTCCTTGATTCTTTTAACTCAAAAGTTAAAAGTGTAATTGATGATATTGCTCCTGTGAAAGTCAGGAAGAATGGTAGACAAAAGGCACCTTGGAGAAACTCAACAGCAGTGCAAAATATGAAAAGACAATGCAGAAAAACAGAGCGCATGTGGCGGAAGACAAAACTTGTAGTCCACTATAACATCTACAAAGACACCATCCATGCTTTCAATATGGAACTAGGCAAAGCTAGACAGACTTTCTTCACAAATATTATAAACAGCAACTTAAACAACACACACACTCTTTTTGCTACTGTTGAGAGATTAACAAACCCCCCGAGCCAGATTCCCAGTGAAATGCTCTCAGACAGCAAGTGCAGTGAGTTCGCTTCTTTCTTCTCTGAGAAAATCAATAATATCAGAAAGGTGATCAGCACATCCTTGAGTTGCACTGGGGTCAGACAGATCAGACCACAACCTGAGAAAGTAGTTACTATGTCTGATTTCAAAGAAATTGATGGCAAAATTTTAGAAGAAACCGTACAGCACCTTAAAACATCAACCTGCGCCCTTGACGCTCTTCCCACATCTTTCTTCAAAAGTGTGTTAAACAGCTTAGAAGCAGATCTGCTAGAAGTGGTAAATGCCTCACTTCTCTCTGGAAGTTTTCCAAACTCCCTGAAAACTGCAGTTGTCAAACCCCTCCTGAAAATCATCTCAAATCTTCCTTTCATTGGCAAGATCATTGAAAAAGTTGTTTTCAATCAGCTGAACAAATTCTTAAGCTCGAATGGATACTTTGACAATTTTCAATCTGGTTTCCGATCGCATCACAGCACAGAGACAGCGCTCATAAAGATAATTAAGGACATTCGCTTAAATACTGATACAGGCAAATTATCAGTGCTGGTACTACTCGACCTCAGTGCTGCATTTGACACTGTTGATCACAACATACTTCTTGACAGGCTGGAAAACTGGGTGGGGCTTTCTGGGATAGTCCTAAAATGGTTCAGGTCATACTTAGAAGCGAGAGGTTATTATGTGAGTATAGGAGACCATAAGTCTGAGTGGACATCCATGACATGCGGAGTTCCTCAAGGCTCAATTCTTGCGCCACTCCTATTCAACCTGTACATGCTTCCAATGAGCCAAATAATTAGAAAGAACCAAATCTCTTACCACAGCTATGCAGATGACACACAGATCTACTTAGCCCTATCGCCTAACGATTACAGCCCCATTGACTCCCTGTTCCAATGCATTGATGAAGTAAACAGTTGGATGTGAGCTGAAGGGTCGTCTCCACCATGGCCGCCTGAAGGGTCGTCTCCACCATGGCCGCCTGAAGGGTCGTCTCCACAATGGCCGCCTGAAGGGTCGTCTCCACCATGGCCGCCTGAAGGGTCGTCTCCACCATGGCCGCCTGAAGGGTTGTCTCCGCCCACGCCTTGCCACGGTCCAGGTCCGCCCACGCCTTGCCACGGTCCAGGTCCGTCCACGCCTTGCCACGGTCCAGGTCCGTCCACGCCTTGCCACGGTCCAGGTCCGCCCACGCCTTGCCACGGTCCAGGTCCGCCCACGCCTTGCCACGGTCCAGGTCCGCCCACGCCTTGCCACGGTCCAGGTCCGCCCACGCCTTGCCACGGTCCAGGTCCGCCCACGCCTTGCCACGGTCCAGGTCCGCCCACGCCTTGCCACGGTCCAGGTCCGCCCACGCCTTGCCACGGTCCAGGTCCGCCCACGCCTTGCCACGGTCCAGGTCCGCCCACGCCATGGCACGTCCCAGGCCCGTCCACGTCACGCCCCAGGTCCCGTCCCCCTGCACGGGCCTGGCCCACCATCCCTCCCCCAAGACCGCCTCCGCTCCACCACCCACCTGGACTATTATGTTTTGCTGGGCGTCGGGAGACGCCCTTAGAGGGGGGGATTCTGTCACGGTTTTGTTCACGTCATGTCTGCTTCCTTGTCTGTCATGTTATCCCTTGTAGTCATGTGACCCTGCCATGTGTCTTGTCATGAGTTTATTGTTTGATCATTGTTCACAGGTGTCCCTTGTCTGGTCGTTAGTCTTGTGTGTATTTAAGCCCTCATGTTTGCCTGTGTCTGGGTCAAGTATTGTTTCCTGTAACCACTGTTGTAAGTCTTTGTCCATGTCCTGTTTTCATGCCACGCCATGCTTTTGTTTATTGTCATGTTTTGTTTCATTAAAGCTGCACTTGGGTTCTCTTAAAACTTGCCTCCAGTGGATCCCTCATTACACAGGGCTAAGGAAAGTGAAAAGAATGTGCAAGTAAATGAAAGAGAAAAGAAAGTTGATACATGGAAGTCGTAAGAAGATTGAAAGAGAAAAGAAAGTTGATAGATGGAAGTCGTAAGAAGATTGAAAGAGAAAAGAAAGTTGATAGATGGTAAGAAGATTGAAAGAGAAAAGAAAGTTGATAGATGGTAAGAAGATTGAAATAGAAATGAAAGTTGATAGATGGAAGTCGTAAGAAGATTGAAGGAGAAAAGAAAGTTGTAAGAAGATCCTTTTAAAAGAAACATCTATCATAGCTACCGGTTGATGTAAAATCCGTCCGACTGTTTGCAATGTTTTTTATTTTTTTTATTTTCCAAACTGTGATTCAGGAAGATTTTATTCATTTTTAGGGCTGTCTGATTGGAAGAGATTTTGAAGGGGAACGGGAGAGCTTCACTCCGACGAGGCGAGTGAAGATTATCTATACTATGGAGAGTATAGAGGTTCGCTGTTTGTTTAAAACAGCAAAAGTGAAACGTGCTCTGTGGGGCCCCATTGGGCAATACTGGTGTAAGACCACCCCAGTAGAGGACGTCCCTGGATTGTAGGTCCAGTGGCACAGCAAACCTGCTCAATCACTTCCATCTCAGATAGGGGTGATTATTAATTATCAGGGCTGTCTGATTGGAAGAGATTTTGAAGGGGAACGGGAGAGCTTCACTCCGACGAGGCGAGTGAAGATTATCTATACTACGGAGAGTATAGAGATTCGCTGTTTGTTTAAAACAGCAAAAGTGAAACGTGCTCTGTGGGGCCCCATTGGACAATACTGGTGTAAGACACCACCCCAGCAGAGGACGTCCCTGGATTGTAGGTCCAGTGGCACCGCAAACCTGCTCAATCACTTCCATCTCAGATAGGGTTTTAATTATTCTTATTTCTTTTGATTATTTTAATTTCTTCTATGTAAAGCACTTTGAATTACCACTGTTTAGCTTTGCATTTACTGCATGAGCACTGTGCCACTGTTCGTCCGACTGTTTGCACTGTTATTTTCTAAACTGTTTTAATTATTCTTATTTCTTTTATTATCTATGTAATTATTTAAATTTCTTTAAGATTTCTTTGTAAAGCACTTTGAATTACCACTGTGTATAAAATGTGCTATATAAATAAACTTGCCTTGCCTTGCCTTGCCTACCCCTCAAAATCCACTTTTCTCAGGATATCATTTTTTGTCTAGTAATTTGAATGTTGTATTCGAAAGGAGATGCAAAGAAATTACACATTGCTGGGTGTTAGATATTTTTGAGTCACTTATTTGCCTAAAAAAGTATTTAAAAATGTCAATGATGTCATACACATTGTACGAGCAGATATACTGCTTTATATGGCAATCCTTCAGTCACGTTTGTGCTTTCGCGCTCTGAACTTTCTTTTCTCTCGAGGCATCGACAACACAGCGGACACAGGTAAACACACGTGCTAGAAGAGTTTTTGTTTTGTTTTTTTAAAAGACCACGCCGAAAATACAAATGCCATCAAGCCGTATCTCTGGTCGTAATCAGTCCTTCACTGACCAATCAGCGTTCATTAGCAGAATGCTAGCGTGTTATGGGCAACAACAACTCAACCTGTAAGAAATCGAAAGGACATAAGTACTCGTTCAGTCAACTTTCGACCTATAACCCATGTTGAACTTGCAAAACCTACAATCAAATCTGAGATTTCTCAATGGCAATCGGGTGAAAGACAAATTTAGCCGTCTAGCTCCATAGACTCCCATTCATTTTGCACTCATGGGCGATCGCCCCCAGTGGAACTTTGGTTGAACTACAACCACAATTCGGTACAATAGGACTTAATAGGGAGTGGCCAGGCTCTCCGTAGACGGGCTCTGCTAATACTTTGTTAGAACTGGTAAACAAAGTAAATTGTAAATTGTTCGATCGGAACATGCTACCATTAGGAGATATCATTAGGAAACATGGAATTAGCTTTCACTGTTATGCCGACGACACTCAGCTGTATATTTCTTCAAAACCTAACGAAACTTACCAATTCACAAAATTAACGGAATGCATAGCTGATATAAAAAATTGGATGACTAGTAATTTCCTACTACTAAATTCAGAAAAAAACAGAGATTCTAATTATTGGACAAAAAACTTCCACACATAATAACCTAGAGTACTGTCTAACACTTGATGGCTGCTCTGTTAAGTCTTTGTCGTCGGTTAGGAACCTGGGTGTGCTCTTTGATACCAATCTTTCATTTGAAAGTCATGTGTCTAGTATCTGTAAAACCGCTTTCTTCCATCTTAAAAATATATCTAAATGACGTCATATGCTCTCAATGAATAATGCAGAACAATTAGTTCATGCGTTCATGACCTCAAGGCTAGATTATTGTAATTCTCTACTGGGTGGTTGCCCTGCACGCTTAATAAACAAACTACAGCTGGTCCAAAACGCAGCAGCTCGAGTTCTTACCAGAACCAGGAAGTATGACCATATTAGCCCCGTTCTGTCAACACTGCATTGGCTGCCTATTAAACATCGTATACATTTTTAAATATTGCTGATCACTTACAAAGCACTAAATGGTTTAGCTCTGCAGTACTTGAGCGAGCTCTTAACGCATTATAGTCCTTCATGTCTACTGCGATCTCAAAATTCCGGCCAGTTGATAATACCTAGAATATCAAAATCGACTGCTGGCGGTAGATCCTTTTCTTATTTAGCACCAAAACTTTGGAACAGTCTTCCTAACATTGTCCGGGAAGCAGACACACTCTGTCAGTTCAAATCTAGCCTAAAAACACATCTCTTCGGCCTAGCATACACATAACACATTATAGACTTCTATAATTCAATGTTAGGCTGCATAGTTTAGAACAGCCGGGACCGGGAACACTTCCCGTAAATCCTGATGTACTTGGTACATCATAAGAAGGATGGCGTCTACGCTAATATTAGTCTCTCTGTCTATCCCGAGGTTTACCGCTGTCCACCGGAACCAGGCCGTATCCAGATCTGATGAAGGACCAGCGCCAGGACACGACGACGACGCCGCTGACCTGAAGTGTCAACCAGTCTCTCCTCCTCTCCACTCCGACTTCAACCAACCGGAACTGGACAAATACTCTGATTCATTCTGAACTTCTGACCTGTAATGCTCCTGAATCATAATCATATCAATGTTCACTCATTGGCCAGAGTCAAGTCAAGTCAAGTCACCTTTATTTATATAGCGCTTTTTACAATACAGATTGTATCAAAGCAGCTTCACAGTGATAACATGAAAATAATACAAAAAACTATTTCATAATCGTCCACCTTTAAGGCAGATCTATAATATTGTTGAATATTAAATGTCCCCAACTAAGCAAGCCAGAAGGCAAGGCAACAGCGGCAAGGAACCAAAACTCCATCAGGTGACAGAATGGAGAAAAAAACCTTGGGAGAACCCAGGCTCAGTCGGGGGCCAGTTCTCCTCTGGCCAATGAGTGAACGGTGTATGAAGTTCAGAATGAATCAGAGTATTTGTCCAGTTCCGGTAATATGCTGTGCTAAATTGCAATCTTAACATGAATTCTGACTGCATGCTGCATGCAGATAGACGAGAGAGTACGATGAACATTAAAACATTTATGGTGCTTAAAACATTAGGATACCTTTGAACGGACGACAGTTTTCTGCCCACTTTTACAATCTCCAGGTCCTGGACCCATCCATCTGTAAAAAAGACTTGGGCCTGCTGCAGCGACTTGAAGTTACTGAAAACTTAGTGTGTGTATGCACTAACATTTAATATCATGTAGTTATATATATATATATATATATATATGGGTGCTGGAAGTTGGGCAACAGGTTGACGTCTCCTGACCAGTCACTATGCTCATAAGGATCCAGTCCTTTGATTCCCTTTATTTTCTCCTCGTATCTCGTCTTTGCATTATGATTTAGCTTTAGGCGGTATGGTCCGACAATGTTATCTTTAGCCCGCTGCATTTTGTAGGATTATAATGTTTTTCACACTACTGTTTTTTTTTTTTTTTTCATGCCAGAAAGCAAGCCTGCTATGCCAGCCCATGTAAACTGGCCAAACATACCCATAATTCTTTGCGGTCTGATGACGTTGCCGCCCAGTTGGTCACATGTCTTAGCGATCTCTATATAATATAATTACATTTTGTGACTCTGTACTTAATTTTATAATTACAGTAAGGACACATTAAAAAGTGTTAACAAATATTTACATGTGCTATGTGTGTGTCTTGGACATAAAAATGCAATATGAATATATAAACATTGCTTGGTCCAAATCAAATTTCAATTTAACCCCCTTCCTGTTCCCAGGTGGTATTGTTTTGAAGGCACAAAGCAGTTTTTATCTTATTTAATTTTATTCTATAAATATATTTAATTGTTGTCAGAGAAAACAAATACAAAATAAAATCTGAAAAGTATACAATTATCTCTGTGTCATCATCCATTATAATGACGCAATATTCTTCATCTAAAACATCAGCCATAAGCCTCACAGTTTTTTTGACCTTTTGACCAAAGGGATGTAATTGTTGTTGTAATGTCTAATTAAACCTGAAGGTCCATATATCTCAGCCCACTGGGAGATGTGGTGATCAAGATGCTGTCCTGCAAAATGCTCAAGGGACCATATTAGGAGTGAAAACAAGACAATGAGAGTTGTTAATTACATGTTTTGAGTTACATCATTTGGTGGTGCATTAAAAAGATTTGTATTTGTTTTATACCTCTGAATGCTATTTGACATTGAAAATTAGCAAATTTAGAGGTCACTAAAAGCTATGATCAGCCCGAAGGGATCTAAGTGTAATTGTATGGTCAGTGGGGTTTAATTAAAGTGTTATCATTACAAGATAATTATCTATTCTGTTATCTCACTGAGAGCAGCTCTGGACAGAGAGGCCTTCTGGGTATAAGGACTAAGGCAATATGAGAGTGAAAACATACATAATGACCTTTAACAACCATGTTTATTAAAGTCAAATTAGTCCATATGGGGACCCATATGAATTACATCATTTGGTCTGTTGCAAAATGATTTCAGTTGTTAGCCATGAGCTAAGCAAGAAGTCATACCAGTCCTTTCAAAATGCAGACATCCCAAGTCTCCCGGAAGTTCCAGGAGTCTCCTAAATATTGATAGCGGCTCCTTAATGCCTGAGAGAGGGAGCGAGGACCTTGCGTGTGTGTGTTTTTTAATCATTACCAAACATTTTTTTTACTGTACAAACAGTAAAGTATATCCCCTAAACCTTTTACATAAAAAAAAACAAAAAAACATTTGTTTCGTAAATTTCGTATGATTTATAAGCTGTTTTTCTCATGGGGACCAAATAAATCTTTACAGGTGGCAGATAACAAGCAGGTTAAACAGGTGAGAGTTCAGTATCAATGGCTGGTTTAGCACACTTAGCTGGAAGGTCTCTGTGTCTTAGCAAAAGCAAAAGGAAGGGAATTGTGAAGTCAGATGGTAAGTGGGAGATCGGGGGTGCTTTTGCTGTACAACGCCGTAACTCGCTGGTTTAACTATGATGCATCGTTGAAGAAATCAACTAGCAAGTCACGACTGTTTCCTGAAACCATGGTTCCTGTGTCGCAGATCCATGGTTTGAACCACATTGGTTGGAGCTGTCATTATGACGTTCTTCTTCTTCTTCTTCTTCTTCTTCGATCTAATGGCGGACTGGTGCTATAAGCATATACCGCCACCTGCTGTAAATTTGGGCTATTTTCTCTTTTTTTCGACCACGCTTTCTTAGTGACATTACGTAGAAGTGGAGTAATTACAGTTACAACGCAACATTCATTCTTTGCACAATAAACTATATACATATAAACACAATGTTGTCTTCTCTGATCCCAAAATCTATAACTATTAATTTCACAATTTCAAATGAATACCTTTTTTCATTTCTTATTGAATATTGATAGATCAGCACAATTAAAATGAAAATAAATTATGGGTTTTAAAAAGACTGTGTAGATTCTAAAAATCGTGCTTCCCCCATAATTGTTGAATCACGGAAGCTACACCTGATATTTTGCCAAGAGATTTATTATTTGGACATGTGTCATGTGTCAGACAGAGAGAAACACAGGCATATAAGAATAAGGCTACATGAGAGGAGGTCTTCATTCTAGATTTCTCTATTCCCCATTATCTATCTTCTCACCTCATCATGCTATATGTAAATGGTTTCTGGGTTTCTCCTTCCTTACCCCATAATCTCTATGTTTCCTCCTTCCTCTCACCCCCTCATCATGCCTTAATGCTTCTCTGAGTTGGTACAGTACGATTCAGCTTATATACATCACAGAGAGACTTACAACTTCCTTGTAAGGTAGAAAAACATATTGCTTATGTTTAAAGATGGAATGTCTACCTAATGCACATGGTCAATCTACTATCCACATTAAGAAACTATTTCTTCAGTGTATACATTAGTGGTGTATACATTAGTGTTATACAAATGGTACATTTGCATCAGTTGAAACATTCATTCTCCTTGCAAAGAACACGAACTGTACGAATTTGAAGTATCATCATCATTGGAACATCTCCGCTAAGTGAACATTGCATACCTCTAAGCAAAATATAACTCTACCAGCTCTCTGCTCAACACACATGTACAAACATAGTCTGACTTCACAAAATACATTATGAAATTATAAAGAAAATTAATAAAGAAAAATAATACTAAAAAATAACATTAAACAGTCAATTTTCAGTCTTCATTCCCTCCACTGGAACTACGACAGTCAGTTCCACACCTTCACTCCACCAGTGGCCACCTAATGAAGCGATAGTGAAGAAAAGGAAAAGCAGACCAAAGAAAGATACGATAGAAAAACAAAATAAACAAAATAAAGATACAATGGAAACAAAAGGAAAACACAAAACGAAAAACACAAAGAAAAACAAAACAAACAAATAACCCCAACCCATGTTATGTTCCCGTATACTATGTGTCATTTAACGTCTATGTGTACGCATTTAAAATGTACCCCAATCATCTAAGAAAAGAAAAACTAATAAGTCTTCACCGATGCCTTGACTCGTTAAGTAAGTACTTAACTACTTCAAGTTCCCGGCTCCAAAATAATAAACAAAAATAAACGTTGATGTTAAAGGATCCTATCCCTTGGGGTTGAAAATCAGTAAACGGGTGTTCATTGTTTGTGAGGTTGTGTTTTGTAAGTAATGTAGCATGTGTAAAATCTCTTATTTCACTCCTTATGTCCCATTCACGGTTCTATCCATTTGTTATCAAAGGAGCATTTCTAAAGTTATCTTTAATTTAAATAATGATTTTATTGATCCCCTGTTATCCAGACCTCTCTTGAGTTAACAAAAACAATCTTCATCTTTAACAACACCATGTCTTATAATTGTCCAAATGCCATGTCTAATGATCTGCAAAAGTGAAAACTATAGTAGACATAATAATTCACAGATGATTCAGGATCTAATACTTTAGACAATGTTGTCCATAAGGCAAATAACATTATATTTCTAAAATAAATGAACAATGTTTGTTTTAGTCTCCACATAATTAATGACAATCACCCTCATGGTCTCAGCTAGTTCTTGAAAACTCTTTCCCATCAGCTCTTTTGTAAATAATCTCCTTTCTCCAGGGTGTTCCCCCTGGCATAGTTGTATCAAGTTATGACACTTGTCACATCCAAGGAATGCGGTTTCTGGTGATCAGGCATTGGAGAGCTCACATTTTTGGGCAGACTGCTGTTACCCTCAATGATGCTGTTGGCCTAACAAACATCTGCTCAACCATACCCATCTCACATAAACACCCCCCCTTCAGGGTTGGTGCCCAGTGGCGGTGACACCCTGCCTAGGAAGTCCTCCGTTGGCCATTAGAGAATCTTGCCCAACTTTGAGAAATCACCTCATGCTCACTGTAACCGCTCTTTCCCATTAGGAAATTTTAACAGGTATTTTCTGGAGCTCAGGAAAGTTCATTCAAGAGCCATCAGAGCCATTTGGAATGCCTAATAGTGTAAACATATGGAGACAAATTAATGACAGTATTTAATCACCAAAATCCATTAGACATCTTCAAACATCAACATATCAATGCTGAGTTTATACTCAGTGAATCTAGTTATTACAACCGTCCATTAAGTGTAATGTTCTGTTACATCAATAACCGGTACCATCCGCTCTATACATGGTGAAGACAAAGATGAGACAAAGAAGTTACTGGTCATGGAATAAACAAATAAAAATGCTCACCTCTATCATTCAAGGTAGATTATCATTTCTTAAAACATTTAACTCCCAATTGAATTTATAATTTATTTAAAAATCTCTGTGTCTATAATCTCCAACTGAGACACTGTGCTTTACTATGAATAGCTTGTTACTTATGCCACAGGCTCAAATATCAGAATCTAACTGACTTTGAATGAGAGAAAGACTCTGAGAGAAAGTCCAGAATGCCTCAGAGTAATTCTGCATTTTCATAACTTTTATAATTTCATTCTATTCACTTTTTACTCTGACTTAGTCAGAAATGACATATTTTTCCAAATAAACATCTTCATTATATTTTTAATTTTCCTTATATATTTTCCAACTCACATTCTTTTGGAGTCATTATCTATAATTTTTCATCAGCTTGTACTTGTCAATTAACTATACAACTATTATCATAGATCTTTCCTCAAAGTAAATCCTTAACTTCAATCTTATGATCTTATCTTTTATCTCTTGTTCTTTTCAGACAAAAACTAAAATTTTGTAACGTTAAACAATTATTTACTTTTAAACCCACATTAACACCAGAAATATCTGTTCAAAAGCTTAGCTTGTTTCTGTTCTTCTCTCAAATACCCCGAAGATAATGTTTTGCTATACAATTACTTTCGGTCATTTTACCACTCTCTGTGTTTACTAGAGAAGCAACAGGCTTTCTATTTATATCTCTGTGTGTAAAGGAGGGTATAGATTCCAAAGGAAGGGGCTGCTACTCCCTTCTCACTCAGTTATCTTTTTCCTTCCTTTTCAGTTTAACTCAAATCAGTTCTTTTTTCTTCTTTTTTTATATATTTTTTTTTATCTCAGATTAATTTCTTTGAATCTTCTTTTTCTTTAAGTTTAACTCAGATCAGTAACCTCAAATATTTGAACAGCTTTACGGTCAAAATTCAGAATGCCCGCAATTCTAGCTTCTATTTTCATTGATACCCTTCTTCTAAGGGTTCAATCCTCTGCGTATTTACGTTTTAGGGTTTCTTGGTATCTCTATATACTGCACTGCACTAACTAAGCACAGACCCGCCACTATAAACCGCTATAAATCACTGCTTGTCACACTATCCTCGTCTCCTTCTGAAACGATTCTTTGGTGTGTTGGAAATATTTTAGGGATCTTTTTTTACAGTCCCGCCATATTCCGACCACCTGCCAGTTATAACAAGCTAATTGCTTAATCGTCTTACAGCTAATTCTAAATATTCGACTAAATGTACTTAGTACTTCTCTGACATTATAAGCAAACATTCCCATCGCCCTAGAATTTTATTTAATACCATAAATTCAATTCTTAACCCTGAAGTCTCCTCAGAGGTTGAGGCATCCACCAATACCTGTGAAGAGTTCTTGAAGTTTTTCACTGAGAAAATTCACCACATCAGAACACAATTTATTCCTGTTGTATCTGAAGCACCATTACATGTCCCCATTACTACAGCAACTTTTGACCATTTTCAAGCAGTTTCCCACACTGAACTGTGGGACATTGTAAAGCATATGAAACCATCAACAGCCCCACATGATCCTATCCCTTCACAGATTATTAAAGATGCTTTTGCTGCTATTGGTCCCTCCATTCAATTTATTCTTAACTCCTGCCTTGCCACCGGCACCGTTCCTTCATGTTTCAAGCATGCGGTTGTCCAGCCTATGCTAAAGAAACATAATCTGGATGTAAAATGTCATACAAATTTCCGGCCTATCTCTAAACTGCCATTTATTTCTAAAATTTTGGAGAAGGTGGTTTTAACTCAGCTGCTTCCATACCTTAACTCGACAGAGATTCTAGAGCCATTTCAATCTGGGTTCACAGCCCATCACAGTACTGAGACAGCCCTGTTAAAGGTGACAAATGACTTGTTGCTCACTCTTGACTCAGGTGATAATGCCATTTTGGTCCTGTTAGATCTTAGTGCTGCATTCGACACTGTAGACCACGGTATATTACTAGAACGTCTCGAACAATGGGTTGGCATTAAGGGTATAGCTCTTAACTTATTTCACTCTTACCTCCACCAAAGATCTTTTTCTGTATCTATAGGCCAGTATTCTTCATCTTCTGCACCTGCGTCTTATGGTGTCCCTCAGGGATCCATTCTGGGTCCAGTACTTTTCTGTCTTTACATGCTCCCTCTAGGTAATATCATCCGAAAATTCAATATTTCATTCCATTTCTATGCAGATGACTCCCAACTGTACATCCCACTCAAATCTGACAAATCCATGCAGCAACTTCTAGACTGTTTGAAAGAAATTAAAATCTGGATGGCTAACAATTTCCTACAGTTAAATGACAACAAAACTGAGGTTATTGTTTTTGGCCCTTCAAAGTCAAAAAACTCGATCCCTGTCAACTTTGGCTCCCTTGCCCCCTATGTTAAATCACATGCACGTAACCTGGGTGTGATTTTAGACTCCCATCTTAACCTGCACAAACAAATATCATCTGTTGTAAAGGCTAGCTTTTATCAATTAAGAATAATTTCCAAACTTAAGTCTGTCTTGTCATACAATGATCTGGAAAAAGTCATCCATGCGTTTATAACCTCCCGCCTAGATTATTGTAACTCTCTTTACTTTGGTCTCCCTCTAACACTGGTCGCACGGCTTCAGATGGTCCAAAATGCAGCGGCTAGGCTGCTCACGAATACAAAAAAACGTGAACACATTACACCTGTTCTAGCCTCCTTGCACTGGCTTCCAATCCAATCTAGGATACAATTTAAAATACTGTTGATGGTTTTTAAAGCTCTTCACGCTCTGGCCCCCAGCTACATAGCTGGTATTATTCATCCACATGTAGCCCCCAGGTCCCTTAGATCCTCTAGCCAAGGTCTCCTTCATGTTCCTCGGTCCCGGCTTAAGCAAAAAGGTGACAGAGCCTTTTCTGTTGCTGGCCCTCAGCTGTGGAACCAACTGCCACCTGAGATTAGAAATGCCCCATCAATCACAATTTTTAAAACTAAGCTCAAAACTCACCTGTTTACATTGGCCTTCCCTGTGTTTTAACTGTCTTACCTTGCTATGTCTGTAAGTAATTGTTTTCCTCTTGATTTTAGCTTAAATTACTGATTGAAAGTGTAATTACTTATTGTATTTGTATTTTTTTTTTTTTTTTTTTTTTTTTTTTTTACTTTTATTATTCAGTGGCTATTGCGCTATGTACAGCACTTTGGTCAGCGCGAGCTGTGTTTAAATGTGCTATAAAAATAAATTTTACTTACTTACTTACTAAATGTTCTTCTTTCTAAAAAAGATCCATCTCCATCCCAGCATATCAAATAGTTTTAGAGGTTTACTTTTCAGAGAAACTCTAAGTCAAATTAAATTGAATTACTTAATTTAATTCCATTTTTTCTTAATTTTAATTGTTTTAATTTATGTCTGACACATATATTCTTTGGCAACACATCTGGTACTTTAAATAACAGTTCTTTTAAGCAGTCTCAGTCAATGTCTCAAATCATCAGGCAGACTTAAACTTTTTTAGAAAAGAAAAAGTCTTACCTGGAATGACTGAGACAAATGCCTGAAGATGCGATCCTGTTCGTTCGTGACGCCAACTGTAGATTCTAAAAATCGTGCTTCCCCCATAATTGTTGAATCACGGAAGCTACACCTGATATTTTGCCAAGAGATTTATTATTTGGACATGTGTCATGTGTCAGACAGAGAGAAACACAGGCATATAAGAATAAGGCTACATGAGAGGAGGTCTTCATTCTAGATTTCTCTATTCCCCATTATCTATCTTCTCACCTCATCATGCTATATGTAAATGGTTTCTGGGTTTCTCCTTCCTTACCCCATAATCTCTATGTTTCCTCCTTCCTCTCACCCCCTCATCATGCCTTAATGCTTCTCTGAGTTGGTACAGTACGATTCAGCTTATATACATCACAGAGAGACTTACAACTTCCTTGTAAGGTAGAAAAACATATTGCTTATGTTTAAAGATGGAATGTCTACCTAATGCACATGGTCAATCTACTATCCACATTAAGAAACTATTTCTTCAGTGTATACATTAGTGGTGTATACATTAGTGTTATACAAATGGTACATTTGCATCAGTTGAAACATTCATTCTCCTTGCAAAGAACACGAACTGTACGAATTTGAAGTATCATCATCATTGGAACATCTCCGCTAAGTGAACATTGCATACCTCTAAGCAAAATATAACTCTACCAGCTCTCTGCTCAACACACATGTACAAACATAGTCTGACTTCACAAAATACATTATGAAATTATAAAGAAAATTAATAAAGAAAAATAATACTAAAAAATAACATTAAACAGTCAATTTTCAGTCTTCAGACTGTGAATGTTATACTGTTGTGCATACCTGTTGCATATTTTGCTCAAGATAGTTAGCCTACTTATTTAAGTCCCCTTGCCATACAGCCATGTGTTCATATGACGTGACAGAAAATGATGCGAAAAACATTTTCGAAAAATTAAATTAAAGTTATTTTGGAGGAGGTGGAGAATAATAAAATCCAGCTATTTTCAAAGCTGAATTTTTATACAAAATAACGTTGATAAAACAAATCCTGGGCAGAAATCACACACACAAAAAAAAATGCTGGCTATGGGTACGAGCAAAGCCCAGAAGAAGTAAGGAACAAGTGGAGGGACTTCGCAAGTGTGACAAAACTGAGGGCTGCAACACGCAGAAGGGAAGCAAAAAAGAGTGGTGTGGGGTATCAACTCAGTTCCTCTGACTGCAGAGGAAGATAAAGTTTTGGCCATCCTGGGACCTGAGGCATTGGAAGGGATCCTTGGAGGCATAGATGCATGTGCGTCAACCAGGCCTTTGCCTTCAAAGTGCAACATCAAGCCCCATCCACCCTGGCCCTGCAACATCAGGCCCCCTCCACCCTGGCCCAGCAACATCAGGCCCCCTCCACCCTGGCCCAGCAACATCAGGCCCCCTACACCCTGGCCCAGCAACATCAGGCCCCCTCCACCCTGGCCCTGCAACATCAGGCCCCATCCACCCTGGCCCTGCAACATCAAGCCCCCTCCACCCTGGCCCTGCAACATCAGGCCCCGTCCACCCTGGCCCTGCAACATCAAGCCCCCTTCCACTCTGGCCCTGCAACATCAGGCCCCACCCTGGCCCTGCAACATCAGGCCCCCTCCACCCTGGCCCTGCAACATCAGGCCCCCTCCACCCTGGCCCTGAAACATCAGGCCCCATCCACCCTGGCCCTGCAACACCAGGCCCCCTCCACCCTGGCCCTGCAACATCAGGCCCCCTCCACTCTGGCCCTGCAACATCAGGCCCCCTCCACCCTGGCCCTGCAACATCAAGCCCCCTTCCACTCTGGCCCTGCAACATCAGGCCCCCTCCACCCTGGCCCTGCAACATCAGGTCCCCTCCACTCTGGCCCTGCAACATCAGGCCCCCTCCACCCTGGCCCAGCAACATCAGGCCCCCTCCACCCTGGCCCTGCAACATCAGGCCCCCTCCACCCTGGCCCTGCAACATCAGGCCCCCTCCACCCTGGCCCTGCAACATCAAGCCCCCTCCACCCTGGCCCTGCAACATCAGGCCCCGTCCACCCTGGCCCTGCAACATCAAGCCCCCTTCCACTCTGGCCCTGCAAAATCAGGCCCCACCCTGGCCCTGCAACATCAGGCCCCCTCCACCCTGGCCCTGCAACATCAGGCCCCCTCCACCCTGGCCCTGAAACATCAGGCCCCATCCACCCTGGCCCTGCAACACCAGGCCCCCTCCACCCTGGCCCTGCAACATCAGGCCCCCTCCACTCTGGCCCTGCAACATCAGGCCCCCTCCACCCTGGCCCTGCAACATCAGGCCCCCTCCACCCTGGCCCTGCAACATCAAGCCCCCTTCCACTCTGGCCCTGCAACATCAGGCCCCCTCCACCCTGGCCCTGCAACATCAGGTCCCCTCCACTCTGGCCCTGCAACATCAGGCCCCCTCCACCCTGGCCCTGCAACATCAAGCCCCCTCCACCCTGGTCCTGCAACATCAGGCCCCCTCCACCCTGGCCCTGCAACATCAAGCCCTTTGTTGCAGTCACATACATGTGTGTGTGTGTCTGTGTCACGATCCACACACAGGAAACACAAAAGATCCAATAATGCAGTAAAGAGTTTTAATGGGGAAATCCGTACTCACAAACAGTCCAGGCAGGGGTCAAAACCATAAGAACAATCCAAACATAAAACAAGAACAGAACAAGAAACCAGGACTCGGAAGTGGCGTGATAATGGACAAGGACTCCGTGACACATACTAAAACAGACAGGGTATATATACACAGGGAATAGACAATGATAATGGGGAAATGGCTGAGTGCAATGATCAGTGATAAGGAAACAGCCGAGTGCAATGAGAAGACAAGGATCGTGGGAAATGTAGTTCAATAGTGTGATGGACACCGTGGGGAAGGAGGACATCTAGTGGTGACCCAAGGAACATAAACCAGACACTGTGACAGTCTGTGTGTGTGTATAAGATAGAAAGTTTGCTCTACTTTTTATTTATGCTCTAGGACCAGACCTTGGTGACAAACAAAATGAAAAAAAGTATTTTTTTTCATTTTCAATGTGGGGTCATTTTGACCCCAAACACCTTAAAATGTAAAACATTTTTTACACACATTTAAAACAACCAAATCAAGACAAATCAAATATTTTTTATCTTCGGTTGATTTCATCTAAGGCTGTGGCTGGAAGTCAGTTGTAGTTATTGTGTTTCTTTTTTATGTTCTTGTTGTTTCTCTTTCCTTCAGTGATTCTGCTTGTTGACAGCAGGTGTTTGTCACAAATGCTCAATCATCACTTAATTAATCATTTAACTCTAGGGATTTTGCTGTGTATATACTTATTATTGTAATTACAGCCCTGAACCTACCCCTAAACCTAGCCATAACCTATGTAGTTACCTTATATTACACAGTACTTTCTTAATAAAGGATGTTGTAAGTACACGTAAGTGCACATACTGTAAAATAAAGTGCAACCAATACGTTTTCAAATATGCATAACATTCTGTGAGCTAATCTGTTTGAACCTTGATGAAAAACCATAAGTTTGGTTTGAAGACGAAAAACCTACCAAGCGCTATGTTTTCTCACCATCCCGGGTTTTTAACATGCTTTGTTCGGCATGGTCTTGGGGCCATCAGAGCAGAAACGAAAGCTGATGCTCTACATTTGTTTTTCTACCGTCTACGTTTGCATTCATATGTAAATTGCGAGAGCAGTTCCCTATCAAGGGAAACACCCCTGAACGCAGTGCCTGACAGCTTCTGTTTCTTCAGCGAAGCGCTCAATGTGTATCTATCTTTGTCTTATTTATTGTTGTCTGTCAAGTTGCAATATAGATTTTATGGCAAAAAAGAGCAAGCAAGCGTTGTGTTGTTCCCTGTCCACGTTATATCACGAGCGGGGACACACACATCAGCTGGTTTGGGAGTGGAGCGCCAACAGTCAGTTCTCGAGTGGACTGCCTGTGAGCATTGCGAGAAGCTGTCCGTGAGGACGCTCTGCTCCCGCCGGGCGTTCTTCGAGGAGGACGGTTCGGTTTGCGTTCCCCGAGGCGCGGATCCCGCTGTTGCAAACAGATCTGACAGCAGGGGTTGAGACGGGCGCCGCTCTATCTCAGCTTTCACCTGCCATATCCCAGTGCCTATTCTCAGGGAGAAGCACACTCTGCGTTTCTCCTCACCGCGATGAGGCACTCGATTTTCCAGTTCCGAGGAATTGGTATCGTTAGTGTTTTGTTAAGAAAGAGAGAACAAAACAATAAAAAAATATAATAAATAAGGCAGATGATTAAGAGTTTACTATAATAAATAAAGTCAGCTCATAAATCTGTTGAATAAAGAGGAGCTTATAAAAGGAGGTTTTATCTAGTGCTGTTGCTAAGTTAAATATTTACTGGCTAGCCGAACATTATGAGATTGAGAATATAATGAAAACTCTATATCTCAGCCTCCTCGTCGGGGATTGCCGTTTTTTCCCTATCTCCACACTGAGATGTTGAGATCGTGGAATAAACCGGTTTCTATGTTATGTGTTTAATCCCCAAACGGCGCCTTTTGGGGTGCGACTCTCTGAGAAGGGTTGCAACGCTGTCAGTTCGGTTTTCCTGCCGTTTAGGGCACCGAGGTGTCAGGGTCCCCATACAATCCTCCGAGGAGGGTCGTAGAACGATCAGTTCGGCCGTTCCCTGCCGGTTCGCCGCTTAAGGGCACCGAAGTGGCTGTTCAACCAAATCCAGAGGCCAGTCTCCAGAGTATGGTGCCCTTAGTAGAATTTCTGGCAGCATGGAAACTACTGCCACATATTTCTCAGTGGGTCCTGCACACTATAGAAGGGTTTCAGAATTCAGTTCGGTTCTCGTCCGCCCAGATTTCTAGGGGTCCTCCCCACAGTGGTGGTCCCCGAGCAGGCTCTGGTTATGGAGCAGGAAGTACTGACACTTCTGCAAAAGGAGCTATAGAAGGGGTTCCTCCTCCCAGCAGACAGTAAGGGTTTTTCAGCCGTTACTTCATTGTTCCGAAAGAGGATGAAAGGTTGCATCCTATTCTAGAGCTGCGTCAATTAAACAGCAGGTTTCAGAATCTCAAGTTCAAAGTATGCTTACGCTTATGATTGTGTCACAGATTCAGTCCAAGGACCGGTTTGTCACAATAGACTTGAAGGACGCTTACTTATCTATCCATCCTCATCACAGGAGGTTCCTGAGGTTTGCTTTCAGGGGCGAAGCATACCAGTATCGGGTTCTTCCATTCGGTTTATCACCCCGCATCTTTACAATATGCGTGTATGCAGCTCTGGCTCCACTGAGACTCCAGGGCATTCGCGTATTATACTATATCGATGATTAATTCTAGTTCAATTTGAGCAGATGGCAGTTCGGCATCGAGATGTCGTCCTGTCTCATTTAAAGATGTTGGGGTTGCGACTCAACGCCAAGAAGAGTGCGCTCCTCCCAGCTGAGATGACCACTTTTCTATGTGTGTTATAACGATTCGCCGTAAATGGAGTAAAACTAGGCCAGTCACTCACTGTGGAACAGTTTCAGACTGTTGGGTCTCATGGGAGCTGCGTCCAACGTAATTACTTTTGGCCTTCTGTACATGAGACCCCTGCAGTGGTGGCTCAGGACCAAGGGGTTTTCTCTGAGGGGAAATCCGTTTTGGCATGATCAAGGTCACGCAGCTATGCCTACGTGCCTCGGTCATGTGGAAGAACCTTGGTTCCTCGCCCAGGCCCAGTGTTGGGGGCTTCTTGTCGACGCATAATGCTATCGACGGATGCTTCCCTCACAACTGGGGGGTGATCATGAGTGGTTACTCGGCGAAGGGTCTTTGGCAGGACCATCTTTCTTTTTGCACATAATTGGCTAGAAGTGATGGCGGTATTCCGAGAATCTCAATACTTCCTGTCAGACCCGAGAGGTCACCATGTGCCTGTCCTTCCGGACAACACACTGATGGTCTCGTATATCAGAGCAGATATCCTGTTGAGGCAGGGGCTGAGGCCCGGGGAATTGAGACTTCACCCCGAGGTGGTGGAGCTTCTTTGGGAGAACTTCTGTGAAAACTCAAGTCTACCTTTCGCATCGTTTTATACAACGCATTGCCCTATGTGGTTCTCCCTGACGTATTAGGTGTGGTTGAGGCTACACCTGTATGCATTTCACAATATCTTTGCTCCCGGGAGTTCTGGAGAGGGTTTGCCGGGTAGGGGCTTGTCTATTATTAGTAGCCCCATTCTGGAAGAAAGCCGGCTCGAGTATGTTTCTGAGACCTACTGTCCCTTCTAGATGGCTCTACCTTGGAGATTCCGATCAGGAGGGACTTAGTGTCCCAATCAGGGATACAATATTTCACTCTCTTCCGGAGTTATGGATACTGTGGGCTCGGCCTCTGAGGGGGCCCAGCTCATAGATTCAGGTCTCTCGACCGAGGTCGTGGAGACCATACTCCAGTCTAGAGCTCCCTCCACGAGAATACTGAATATGCATTGAAATAGAAACTGTTCTCTGCCTGGTGCGGAGAACACCTTCTGAATCTTGTTATCTGCCCTGATGGTACAGTACTTGATTTCTGCAATGAATGTTTCTTTGCTGGGTTATCTCTGAGGAGAGATCCTTAATTTCGTTTTCTCCGTGGTACATGAGGCTGAGGCCTCCACGTACTTGGATTTGCACCTGGTATGGTGATAGTCTTTCTTCACCCCAGGCCGGGTTGTATTCCTAGGTCCCTACTAAATTTGCGGGTCATTTGTGCTGCAGGCCTTCTGTCCTCCACCTAATACCCCAGATCAGGAAAAACTTAATCTGTTATGCCCTGTCCGGGCTTTGGATGCTTATGTCCACAGAGCTGTCCTGTGGCATATATAAGAGCAATTATTTGTTTCCTTTGGGTTACCTAGTTAGGTTGCCCTGCATCTAAACAGATAATGAGCAAGTGAGTAGTTGAGGCTATCTCACTTGCTTGTGAAGCGGCCGAACAGCCTTCACCTTTGGCTGTCCGGGCCCATTCTACGAGGAGTATGGCTGCCTCTATGGCTCTAATTTCGGGAGTTTCTCTTCACAACGTTTGTGATGCGGCAGGCTGGTCCTCGCCGCATACATTTGTCAAATTTTATGACTTAGACCTCTCCACTCCTGGGGCTAGGTTGCTTGCTTCTTAGTGTGCGCAAGGACTTCACACAGAACGGGCACTTGTCATTATGGCGTAGTGGGTATGGGGTTCCCACAAGCGTAAAACGCAACGGGAGTTCCTTCGATAGGGAACGTTTCTGGTTACGTATGTAACCTTGTTTCCCTGAGAGGGAACAAAACGCTGCGTTCGCCTGCCATTCTTCCTGCATGCCCTGATCGACTTGCTTCAGGCTTATCAGAAGCTGTCACGCACTGCGTTCAGGGGTGCTTTATAGTTTCCTGGTCTATGACATCACCCGCCTATGACGTTTTGCTCTTTCATTGGATTGATTATACACGTGCTTCATGACGCAACACTCTGAGGTGTTCCGACAAGCGTAAAACGTAGCGCTTCGTTCCCTCTCAGGGAACTAAGGTTACATACGTAATCAGAGACGATTTTGTCCATTAGATCAAATTATTTACTCAACTTCTTGTAATATTGACACCTAATTTAATTATTTAAAATCTCTGCTCTAGCTTATAGCTAATATTGTTGGCTCCTTATGATTAATGATTAATGTGATTCTAATGAAAAAACAAATCTAACAAGAAATGTACAAAGACAATACAGTACATCTTGCAGACAAAATAAATAAATTAATATATATGTGATATATGTAATATAAATGTGAAATATATAATGAGGTTATTCAAATGGCTAGACTTACATACAGCACAAGCAATACGTACTTCACAGAAAGATCTGGGTTTTAAGAGTTTTTTATTTCCAATAATTAATTCTACCAAATTTTATATAATATATATATCACCAGATCAACCTTTCACAACAATGTCAAAGTAACAAAAAGAGATTGCGGTAAGATTTTAATTATATCTTTGCTTGCGTCTTTGAAGTACCAGTATATGCTACCTTTAGAGTACAGAATATTTCCGTTTATATAACAGGACTGAAGAGCTGACTATCTGACTGATTTTTATTTATTTATTTGTATTATCTAACTTTTAATTTGTATTATGATGTGGATAATGATATCACTATCACAAGACTCTGCATATAATTCCAGATGCAGCCACCACTAGAGAATGAATCCATTGTCTTAGTGTTTGCACTCTCTGGACTAAATGAAACGATGGGGAAAAGATTTGTGTTTTTTTCATTGACTGCATTGTATTATCCATTAATTGTGTTGTGTAATGTAACCATAATTTACACTGTAATCTCACATAAGAAGTTTCATGAGCCGATGTATGTCTTTATTTGTAATTTGTGTGTAAATGGACTTTTTGGCACTGCTGGATTTTACCCTAAATTCATGTATGATTTATTATCCCATGATCATGTAATTTCTTATGCTGGATGCTTGATTCAGATATTTGTCATTTATTCATCCGTTCTGTGTGACTTTTCAACATTAACAGTGATGGCATATGACAGATATGTGGCAATATGTAGACCACTTGAGTATCATTCAATAATGACCAATCAGAGGGTTCTTGAATGTATCCTTTTCTGCTGGCTTTCTCCATTTTTTTGCACTTGTGTTGTAATTGTATTAGCATCAAGACTAACATTATGTGGCTCTAGTATTGAAAAGCTATATTGTGAAAACTGGTCAGTTGTTAAACTTTCCTGTTTTTCTACAACAGTAAATAATGTGATTGGGTATGTAATCATTATTATATATTTTGGACATGCACAATTTATATTTTGCTCATACATTAACTTGATTGCAAAATGCAGAAAGTCAATAGAGGGCAGACACAAATTCATACAAACATGTGTGCCACATCTTCTTGCGTTGCTCAGTGTGACTGGTGCATCAATGTTTGATGTGCTGTACACACGTTATGGTTCAAAGAATTTGCCTCAAGATTTGCGTAATTTCATGGCCCTGGAATTCTTACTCATACCACCCATTTCAAACCCCCTCATTTATGGACTAAATCTGACAAGACTACGGAAGGAAGTCATAAAACTGCTTTTCAAAAAAGAAGTGGAAATATCTGATTGAATATTTATTAGTCACAAGCAAATATTTTATTATCCTAGACATTCTAACACTACGTAAATTGTTTTATTGAATTGGAAAACATAAAATGTGTGATAGCTAGGTTTTTCTTTTCAGCCATATTAAAAGAAAAACGTTTTTTTTTTTTTTTTATGAAAAAATTTAATGATGCAGGCTTAAGAACCTTGCACACTGAGTCCGAAATTTTCGTATGCGTTTTTTCGTATTCGTGATTCGGTGGCTCTGAATTGTCAAAACACCATTCAAAATGCTTGCTACGGATGCGAAAACGCAGAAAATCGAACCCGATCCGTTTTTTTTTTATGACGGACGAAAATTTCGGAGGCGTGATTGACATAATCCGTATTTATTTTTAAACATGCAAAAATTTTGGACGTGAATTTCGGACTCCGTGTGCAAGGTCCTTTACACTTGAGAGTGAATTTCAAATGTTCAAGATTTGTATGTTTCTTTGATGTAATTTAGCCTATCTGTCATACACTAATGATAATTATAATAACTTTCATTTGCATTTCGCAAGAAAGTTGTTTTGGTGATTTTTTTACTATTATTTTTCAATAGGTTCAGTTTGCATTCCATGATAGTCTGGCCAAAAATCAATAGTCCATGAACCAAGAATTTATATGTGATGAATTAGAGGTAAGCCACATTTACAGACTAAAAAGGGATAGGCTAATTGAGAAATGTTGGTCCTAAATCTAAATGATGTTATTCAATTTAATTTACAGTAAAAACAAAACTTTGAGATCAGAGTGTATGTCCGTTTTCCATAACTTTGGCATTGATGAGTTTGATTTAGGTTGATTTATTTTTGTGGCATAGTGGGGTAGATTTAGTGCTGGAGATTGAACAGTTAAAGTGTGCTAAGTGCATTCCAATTTTGCATATAATGGTCTGCATTTATCAATGAAACAAACATACACATGTTCAAAATGTTTGATGTTTTATAGTTGCGTATGAGTGTATAGTTAAGCATATAAGCAAGCGAGTGGCAGCAATAAATGCATCTACATTTTAGAAGTTGCATAATGCAAGGAATAACAATTAAGCATAAACAAAGCTAGCATTAGAACATGCATTTTGAGTCATTAAAAACAACAGCAGCCGCTCCAGAAGCAGCAGGAAGACAACCCTGCTGGGATGTTACAGACAACCATAGCTGTTCGACCATAGCAAAATATAAATAATTACATAAGGTGGTTGCTGCGAGATATTGTCATCTTCATCAGCCTGCAAAGTTATATCCTTTGTTAAAATCACACATAGTGCACGTTCTAATTAGATAAGTTTAAGGCTCAGGCACAGGTTTAGGTCAATTGTTAAACAAACCAAAGATATGGCACCCAGGTTCACATTGCTAAAGTCACAAATAACTCTGGGCTTCGCAAGCCCAGATACACATAAGTCAAGCTACTAGATGTTAAACCCTTCAGCAAATCAGGCCCAGGCACACATCCCTTACGGAACGAAACTATATTTCCCATATATGAATGATCAAAATATTAAATGATTTAACCGTATATTTGAAAAAATACTGAATAATATATTGTGTTAATATGTAACAATATTGCCACTTTTCATATATTGAACAATATGTGACAATATTTTTACTAATATATGATAATGTATGTAATTGTATATTCAGTTGGCTAATACCCTTCATAACATGTACAGTGCTTAGCATAAGTGAAGACACCAATGCTAAAGATTACTAAAAATTATCTTTTGGAAATTGATCTTAATGCCTTAATAAAAAAAAAAAAAGAAGAAAAGAAAACTCCAACCTTTAAGGACACCAATTTTCTTTGTGATTGAATAATGTATTGTAAATAAATAAATGTTCTTCCTTAAAATACAGGGTGCATAAGTCAGGACACATGTTAAATTACCATAGAGGCAGGCAGATTTTTATTTTTAAAGGCCAGTTATTTCATGGATCCAGGATACTATGCATCCTGATAAAGTTCCCTTAGCCTTTGGAATTAAAATAGCTCCACATCATCACACCCTTCACCATACCTAGAGATTGGCATGGTGTACTTTCCATAAGATCATCTCTCAATGCAAATCAATCCAGCTATTAGGCTAACTGAAATAAAACCATGCCAATCTATTAACTCTAAACTTTATCAGGATGCATAGTATCATGGATTCATGAAATAACTGGCCTTTAAAAATATAAACACTAGTTTCCCAAATATGGAAATTTATTATGTAATGTATCACACAATATTTTGCAGTATATTCTCATATATTTTTGTTCTGTAAGGGATATAGCCAACATGCTATAGATTCCAAAATATCTAATCTGTATGCTTTAAAAGGTCTTGCAAAAATTAGATTCCCTGTTTTTCCAGGAGAATCCCTGATCATCATCATTGTCAAAGAAACGCATTAGATAGTGTTGTTACATATGATACTGAAGCTTCAAAGCGTGTTTCGGGTCCATGCCGAAACGCATATTGTTTTCAGAGAAACACATGATCAATGAAAAATGAAGCCTCATTTTCTTTCGAGTCAAGTGAATGCTTTACTTTGAATGTCGGACTGTTTGAACCCAGACCACTACTACGGTTCAAGTACAAGTCCATACAATATTATCAAAAGTAAATGTCAGTCGCTTTGTCAGTTTATTAAACGCAGTTTACTCATCTACTTAAAAATGTCCAATTATGCAGAATATCCGATGGTAATTATTGAATTGATTTGTCAATGCAACATTGTAACAGAGCTGTTACTCTAGTATTTTGTCATACTCACCACTAGGGGGCGCATGAGTGTTAGAACCTCTTGTATTTAAATGGGTAGTAGTATAGAAGAAGTCAGTTTGTTTGGAAGAGGGAAGTATGGGCTGCATCCCAATTCGCCAACTTATACTACGCCTTAAAAGTAGGCCTATGTACTCTTTTTGTGAAGAAAAAGTACATACTTTTGAGTGTGTAGAAAAAGAGTAGGCAAGCTTTGGGACATACTACTTCCTCTTTAACGGACAGATATGTCACGTGCATCAGTGATGCGCGGGTCAATGTATAAACAACCCGCACCCGACCGACGTTTTTAACTAACCCGCCCGCAACTCGGAAAGAAAAGAAAGAAAAAAAAAGAAAGAAAATATTGTACCCGACCCGCTTCCTGGCCCGCATTTTTTAAAAGTAGCTAGTAAATGCTCATAGTAGCGTCATTGGGCCATAGACGTAACTAGGGGTGCGGGTACAGCATTTTTCTGAATGCTGTATGATATAGCCTAGTGTTATGTAATAAAGGCTTGATTTATTAATTTATTTCGTTTCATTTTCTTAACAATTAAGATGCTGCATGTGTTTATCCAGTCTAATCGAAGTGCCCGTCTCTCCCCCGATTTTCCCAACAAAAATCCCGCCCCCTCTCAGAAAATACATAAAACTGACATTACTGAGCTATATGTGTTTAAAAGTAGCCCATTAAAATGGTACATTGGCATTGCTCAGTTCAACGTGTTGGGAAATCGGGGCATCTTGCTCAACATTCAAAAGGTAAATAAGGATTTCCCACTTGCATTTATTTCATAGAAAATTGTGTCTAGTACTATATAAATTACAAAAGTTTAATTGGCATCTTTATTTCAAACTGCCCGACCGACCGCGACCCGAATATCATTAAAAACATTTTTGGATGACTCGTAACCCGCGGGTGACCGAGGCACCCGCTCATTTTGGATCAACCCGCGCATCACTGGCGTGCATGCTGTCAGTAAACTGCCCTGTAAATCATCTTGTCACAGTTAAAATCCTCCATTCAATCTTATTTAATTTCCTACGGTTTCGGAGAGAAATGTAGTACACGTTCATCTGCCAGTCGCAGGTCTTTCATGCAGAGACTCTCCTCATGTGTTTGCAATTTGAATGTATTGATGCATTTAAAAGTTAATGGCTAAACGTATCATTACAAAAGTTCATAATGCTGCTGCAGATGCAATATAATGTAGACAATAGGGATGGGACGAAATATCGTTTGACAAAATATCGCGATACAAAACGTGACGAAACGCATCGAGGTCGAAAAAAATGGATTGCGAAATAAAAAAAATGTATATCCGGGGAACGGTGCGGTATGTCATCACGTCAAGACAGCGCATGCAACAACACTGCAGTCTACAGCGAGCTAACAAATATTATCATTAGCACCAACTGCCTTGCCCCCAAACAGCCGACCATGGAGTCAAATGAGGTTGAAATTGAGGACGCTCCGCCTGGATACAAGTCATATGTCTGGCGGTATTTTGGCTTTCTCATTAAAAAAGACAAAGACGGCAATAGAGTAACTGACAAGACTAAGACTGTATGTAAGCTATGCCATGCTGTCATTCCGTACACCACATCCAACACAGCAAACTCGTGAGCTGAGTGAAAGTCATACTGGTGTAAACATAGCTCAGGTGTTGAGAAATGCACTGAGTGAGTGGGAGCTAACGAGGCCACAAACAACCATTGCTTGTGTCACAGACAACGCAAGCAACATGGACATTGCTGTGAGAGAGAGCGGTCTCCACCCTCACATCAAGTGCTTAGCGCATGTTGTGAATCTGGCCAGTAAGCGAGGCTTGGCTGTATCCCGCGTCGCGCGCCTTCTTGGTCGTGTGCGAAGAATAACTACATTCTTTCACAAGAGCACCACGGCCACCGCCGTCCTGACCAACAAGCAAACCCAGTTAGAGCTGCCTCGGCATAACTCTGGGGCGGCAGTGGCTCAGTGGTTCATGTAGGTTGTCTACAAACCGAAAGGTTGGTGGTTCAATCCCCGGTTCCACCTGACCAAGTGTCAAGGTGTCCATGAGCAAGACATCTAACCTCAGCTGCTCCCGACGAGCTGGATGGTGCCTTGTATGGCTGACACCGCCGTCGGTGTGTGAATGGGTGAATGTGAGGCAAAATGTAAAGCGCTTTGGTGGCCATTGGGTCTGTGAAAGCGCTATATAAATGCAGTCCATTTACCATTTACCATAAACTCATCACCGATGTCCAGACCAGGTGGAATAGCACATATGACATGCTGGCGCGCTACCTGGAGCAACAAGCAGCTGTCTCAGGATTTGTTGAATATTCATGCATTGCTGTTTGACTCCCTGGCTTGAAGAGGAAGCATTATCTGTCTATTGAGCTGTTCACACTGAAGGAGATCCCTGGCATTTGCTACCAGGCTACTGAGCTGTTCCTGTTGGAAAGGGCCCTTGGCTCGACTATCTATCCTCGGCTGTCCGAAGAGGAATCGCTGTGCGGACCCCTTACCAGTGCCCGCTCCATTACTTACCTCAGGCTGTCCGAAGATGAATCGCTGTGTGAACCCCTCACCAGTGTCTGTTCCATTACTTACCTCAGGCTGTCCGAAGAGGAATCGCTGTGTGAATCCCTTTCCAGTGTCTGCTCCATTACTTACCTCTGGCTGCCCGAAGAGGAATCGCTGTGTGAATCCCTTTCCAGTGTCTGCTCCATTATTTACCTCAGGCTGTCCGAAGAGTAATCGCTGTGTGAACCCCTCACCAGTGTCTGCTCCATTACTTACTTCTGGCTGCCAAAGAGGAACCGCTGTGTGAATCCCCTTCCAGTGTCTGCTCCATTACTCACCTCTGGCTGTCCGAAGAGGAATCGCTGTGTGAATCCCTTTCCAGTGTCTGCTCCATTACTTACCTAAGACTGTCCGAAGAGGAATCACTGTGTGAACCCCTTACCAGTGTCTGCTCCACTACTTACCTCTGGCTGCCAAAGAGGAACCACTGTGTGAATCCCCTTCCAGTGTCTGCTCCATTACTCACCTCTGGCTGTCCGAAGAGGAATCACTGTGTGAACCCCTTACCAGGTCTGCTCCATTACTTACCTCTGGCTGCCGAAGAGGAACCGATTTGTGCATTCCTTACCAGTGTTTGCTCCATTACTTACCTCTGGCTGTCCGAAGAGGAATCGCTGTGTGGACCCCTTACCAGTGTCCGCTCCATTACTTACCCCAGGCTGCCGAAGAGGAACTGCTGTGTGCATTGCTTACCAGTGTTTGCTCCATTTCTTGCATCTGGCTGTCCGAAGAGGAACCGCTGTGTGAACCCCTTACCAGATCTGCTCCATTACTTACCTCTGGCCGCCCGAAGAGTAATCGCTGTGTGAATCCCCTTCCAGTATCCGCTCCATTACTTACCTCAGGCTGTCCGAAGAGGAATCGCTGTGTGAACCCCTTACCAGTGTCTGCTCCATTACTTACCCCTGGCTGCCGAAGAGGAACCGCTGTGTGAATCCCCTTCCAGTGTCTGCTCCATTACTCACCTCTGGCTGTCCGAAGAGGAATCGCTGTGTGAATCCCTTTCCAGTGTCTGCTCCATTACTTACCTAAGACTGTCCGAAGAGGAATCACTGTGTGAACCCCTTACCAGGTCTGCTCCATTACTTACCTCTGGCTGCCGAAGAGGAACCGATGTGTGCATTCCTTACCAGTGTTTGCTCCATTACTTACCTCTGGCTGTCCGAAGAGGAATCGCTGTGTGGACCCCTTACCAGTGTCCGCTCCATTACTTACCCCAGGCTGCCGAAGAGGAACTGCTGTGTGCATTGCTTACCAGTGTTTGCTCCATTTCTTGCATCTGGCTGTCCGAAGAGGAACCGCTGTGTGAACCCCTTACCAGATCTGCTCCATTACTTACCTCTGGCCGCCCGAAGAGTAATCGCTGTGTGAATCCCCTTCCAGTATCCGCTCCATTACTTACCTCAGGCTGTCCGAAGAGGAATCGCTGTGTGAACCCCTTACCAGTGTCTGCTCCATTACTTACCCCTGGCTGCCGAAGAGGAACCGCTGTGTGCATTCATTTTTCAATTTCAATATCAAACTTTATTGTCATATGCACAGGAAACAGTCGTCACACAGTACAATGAAATTATTATTCAGCGAATCCTCCCAGCAACATCAGACATCAATTAAACACCCTACAACATAAATAACAAGTGACATAGACATCAAAGAGACATAAATAAAGTGCATGAATGTGCCAGGTTATCACAAAAAATCAGTGCAAAGTATGCAAAGGTAAGTTGTCCGTGCGTGCGTGCATGCATGCAAGGTGGGGTGGATCATTGCACCTCTCAGGATCAGAGGGCAGTTTGCAGTGTTGGGGGAAACTGACAATTCCTTGTGTTTGCTCCATTACTTGCCTCTGGCTGTCCGAAGAGGAACCGCTGTGTGAACTTCCTACGCAGCCCGACGAAGAAGAGTCGGATCAGCCTGTGTTCTTAATAGGGGTGGTGTGAGACACGGGAGGAGGCCACCCCGCCTGTGACAAATACTTTACAAACCATCTGTGGGGATACTGCTTTCATTTGTTGGACTGGTTTTGATTTCAATTCATTGTCATACAAATGCATTGTTCGGTTTATTTCTTCTGGGTTTCCTAAATTTATATAAAGATATAAGTTAATTCCTATCGTTTGTGACTACACACTGGGAAACATATTAACTACTTAGTTGGTGGGCCCCTCCTATTATTCAGATTTACATAGCTGCATGCCACTAATGTGGACAGTGGTTGTAATATAACAATACTATATGGGTTATGATTTTACCCCTAAATTCAGCATATTAACACAAAATGATAATTGCAAATCCAGCTTTCGCTACCTGGAGTCCAGTTGTTTCTGTGAAATTAAGTGACCCATTTGCTTCTCTTTTCTGTAGCTTTCAGCAGTCTGTAAACATATACCTCAGATTTTTTTTGTCAGATATGAAAGCTTTAGCATAAGTTCTGCCGGGAAGACTCAATTACTACGTTATCTTTTGCTTCACTTCTATCCAATCATATTCTCATGCTCACTGTATAAAAGCTCAGTACTTACACATGTTTGAGTTCGCAGATGCTGACGCTTCCATTCAGTTCGCAGAAACCGACGCCGGCGCTCACTCACCCGCGTCTCGATTCCAATCATTACAACACAAATCATATCGTTGATTTTACCAACTCTGACGGCGCGCGAGTGCGAGACCCGCGTGACGCGTGTAGGAAACAGCGTGTGGCGGCTTTAAAATACTAATCCATGAGAGATGATCTTCTAACACGGTTTCAAGTTCAAATTTCACTTTCAAGTTGGTTTCACGTTTGGTAGGCACTTCTAGCAACCACTTTAACAAGTCTTCTCTTATGATCAAACATTCAAACTTCATTCAGGTAAGTATATTCATTTGGCCGCTGCTCCCTTCACCAGTGGTAGAGTTCATTCGTGACCGTGGTGACGTGGCAGTTTTCTTAACTGCTGATTCAGATTGCAGTCCGCAACATACTAACAAGGGCCGGGTAGCTCGCTGGATGGTTGTAGCACGTGTAAGCAAGATTCACGTAACTGATATCCCACAGGCAGCGCAGCGTTAATGTATTTTCAGCGTCGTCGATCCCATGCACACATGGGCAGTTTGCAAATACTTCACGAACAACTGCGTACTGAATAGAAATAAACCAGCATAAGAGTAACAAAAATATTAACCCGCTTTCACTCATGCTATATTCACAGCTCGCGCTCTCATACTGTCTGCCCACTCACCAGAGAGTGCGTTCCATTTAAAGGAGCAGTACCTAATTCAACTCATGCCTTCTCTTAATTCATCATCGCTTCAGCATTTACAGAGATGTCCGGCTATTTTTATTTTTATTGTTTTAATGTTAATATATGACCACCATATCTATACAGGAAAAGCTGAGCTTAAGAGAACAGTTGGTCATTATGTTATGCATATACAGTAGTAAATATGGCTGTGTAGTAAGTAAGAGTATGTTAAACAAAGACAGTAATTATTCATTACAAGTGCTGGAAATTCTCTAACAACTGTTTTCCTCTATTTTAATTAACATCTTTTAATACTTGTATGAAGTTCTACAATAACAGAAATATGGTACAATCGTTAACACATTTTCCTGGCGTCTACTTTAATCCACCAATATGTGCCATAGAAATAATGATGTAATAAGTATATATATATTGATTTACAGAGAAGCCGTCTAACTGCACCCACACACCGGACGCGAATAGCGCGTCAGGCGCGAGTGATTTCAATGTTAAGTCAATGCAAAGACGCGTTACACGCGTTTTACGCGCGTAACGCGTCTTTGCATTGACTTAACATTGAAATGACTCGCGCCTGACGCGCTATTCGCGTCCGGTGTGAACGCACCATAAGGATGCTCAGGTCAAGGCCAACGTGCTTAACAACACATTAGAACTACTATGTTAGATTATATCTTTCAAATCAATCCAAAGAACAAATTACAGTTAAGAGACTCAAGCGTCATTATGTTTTACTCATCTGTATGATTTAAATGTTCATGTATTTTTCTATCCAAGGGACTCACTTTGCATTGGCCAGCGATCTCCGGGCACTCCATGGCACTTGTTCTATCCAGACCAGATTATTGTAATGCTCTCCTGGCCGGTTTCTCAGCTTGCACCGTCAAACCTCTGCAACTGATCCAGAATGCTGCAGCTAGAGTGGTCTTCAACGAGCCGAAGAGAGCACACGTCACTCCCCTCCTCAAAGAATTGCACTGGTTGCCAGTTGCCGCTCGCATCAAATTCAAGTCATTGACGTTTGCCTACAGAACAACCACCGGTACTGCTTCCCTGTACCTAAACCCATTACTCAAACTTGTATGCCATCCAGAAACTTGCGCTCTGCAAGCGAACAGCGTCTTGTGGTGCTATCACAAAGAGGTACAAAATCTCTTTCTCGGACTTTTACCATGACTGCTCCCTGCTGGTGGAACGGTCTGCCTAACTCAATCAAAGCTGCTGAGTCTGACCTATCTTTTTCGACAGCACTTGATCAGTAACACTTTCTCCTCTATTCTATCTATAAAAAAATAAAATAAAAAAAACTGCGTTAGATTGAACTGCAAAGGGTCATAGCACTTACATACTGTTGTCCTACTGTTAGTTTAATTGCTTCTATTGCTCTCATTTGTAAGTCGCTTCGGATAAAAGCGTCAGCTAAATTAGTAAATGTAAAATGTTTAAAACTTAATTCCTACAAGAGCAACTCGAGAGTAATGTCAGGTATATGCTGCGCAGCTGAGAAATTGATTCTACGCCAAGTCAACAAAATAATATCAAGTGTATGAAGGTATTATCTTATCGGTATATCGTAACCTTACTTCAGGTAAGTATCGTAATAAATAAATTTAAAAAAAATAAAAAAAATAAAATAAAAAAAAGCGTATTAAGAAGTATGCTTCTCTGCTCGGTCTCATAATTCACTATGAGTATCTCTCTTCAAGGCAGGGCATTATCTTGTCTGTTAACGCTGGCCCACTCCGTGCTTAATTAAGCGACCCGATCCAGCTAGACGAAGGGTGGATGTCCAATCTCAGATTTTGACATTTGGAACAGCAAAGATCAGACGTATTTTCAAGTCTGCTCAGGCTTCGTTCATCCACGCTTCACAGAATTATCCTATAGCGGCTGTCAAAACTTACCTTGTATGTGCTAACGAGCTTGGTTGCATCACTAAGGCAGATCTCTTGTCTGACGGTCATGCTATTCTGAACGTTCATCTGGCAATGAGTAGTCTCTAATTTCATGATTAAGGTCGCGCTCATTCCTGGCCACTACAATGCCATATATACGCGCTTTCAAGCTTTAGTCTTCAGGCTTCAGACTGCTTTGGCCTTCAGCAACCCGGATCAATCACCCTGCCCTCCTCTAACAGAGATCATATATATTAGGTCAATCCAGCTAGACCATATTTCCATGAAGGCGTGGCTACCAACACCTTAAAAGCTCAGATTCTGCAGTATTTGTTATGTTTCACTTCTCTTTTCAGATTCCTCTTATTTCCCATCCTGATCACGGCCGGTTGTTCCTTCCTCGTCTACAATTACGAAATCTATGTGTGGTAGGTCTCTGGTGTCCCCAGGGTGTGTGCGAGGGGTTTGGCTCGGAAAGCCCCACAGATATTTTCGTATAGGATGCTGGAATTGTCATTGAGGGTGAGTGAAGCGCATAGTTTTTGTCTATCACTTGGATGTAGTTGGGCTACTGCTCCCGGCACAGGGGGCGAAGTTTTATCAGCTCGTATTGCAGCTTCGCTTACCCCTCACAGACAAATTTAAAAACTTTTAGCTTGTTCAAACCGGAGTCAGTCAAAGACGGGGAGACCCAAGAAGTGTCAACATGTAGACCTCACTTCCGGATGGTTAGTTCATGATTATGCAGCTCATGCATAGTTATCTTCTAGTCCTCGATTAGCTCATTCTTTAATATTCTATAAATCATAATCCGGGGGCTGGATTTATGTAATTTTAGGGTTTGTGATGCCACTAACCCGGGAGGAATGCCGTGCAGTCCCTCTCAGCGTTTGTCGTAGTCCTTAAAGCAATCTTGTTAAATGGAAATCTTCCAAGGTTGAACTTTGAGTGTTGCAACTTTGCAGATGTACTCTAGAATGACTCAAGTTCTGGTGTCACATGATCAATTTCTAAAATTAGCAATAAATTATGTTCCTTCTCATCTATGATTACCCCACCACCACCAGGATGGTCCCTTCCCAAACCTTGCAGGGGGTCGGCTGCGCCCCTGCCTTCATCTTCAGGCAGGAATTGCAGATCCGATACCCTCGGATTATGCACTACGGACGGGGCCTACGCCAAATGACTTTTTATATTATCAGCTTGCTGAGCTGTCAATAAATGTACGATTGTTGAAATAATTCTCCCGAGTCTTTCTGGTAGAACTAGTTGGACAGTAAATAGAAATCTCTTTCCCGTTTTACTAGTTCTACCAGAAAGACTCTGGAGAATAGATACTCGATAATTATACATTTATTAACAGCCCAGCAAGCCACATGCAATAAGTAAGGGAAGAAATCATCTTGGTGGTGGAGGGGTGGATGGAGGTGAGTGAAGCATCAGCATCTGCGAACTCAGACAAGTGTAAGTACGGGTCTTTTATACTTCTAGTATTAAAACGTTATTGGATAGATGAGAAGATAATCAGTGACGCAACAATTGAGTCTTCCCAGCAGAACTTACGCTAAAGCTTCCATATCTGTTTTGTGTTTTTCACAGCATTCACACTGAAAACAAATGCTGCTGCTCAGTCTTTTTGCCACTTAACGTAACTGCATTCACTTCGCTGGCGTTGGCATACTCTCTGTATGACCCCCCCCCCCCCCCCCCCCAAAAAAAAAAAACACACAAAAAAAACAAAGGGGCCTCCTGAGATATGTTAGATGCTATAAGAAGAGCACTAGCATAATGGTGACCCACAGTACTTGCACCAATGGTTATTTCAAGGTGTATCACAGAAGGTATTACAATTATGTAATGTTTGTTTTAAGGTATAGAACATTTTGTCTGAACTTTCAAGATACATTGTTGTTTATTGATACAAGTTGTTTAATGATATCTCACAAATATATTGTTTAAGTTTTTATATAAACTTAAATTGTTATATAAAGTGTATATGTACTGTATACACCATTATTTAAAGTAATTATTAATGTAAGTTATTGCTAATTTATAAATATACTATTCAACTATACAACTTCAATGAGATGTTCATTAAATAATGAATTATGTGAGCACATTTAACTTTATTGTTTTCAAGTTAATAATGCAAACTGGTCATTTTTTAAATGTTTTAAAAATCATTGAAAAATTTTGTACTTTCTTCTTCAGGTCAATGAAGTAACTCTGCTTGACGCAAAATGGATAATGGAACATATTTGTATTTCATGTTGTTTGAAAATCTCGGGTACATAAGATATGCTTTCTTCAGTTTAGGATTTATTCTGTACTTTGCTATCATATTATTTAATGTCATTATTATGCTTGTAATATTTCTGGAAAGGACTTTACACCAGCCCATGTATATTCTGATTTCATGTTTGTCTTTCAATTCTGTGTTTGGAACAACTGGCTTTTTCCCAAGAGCACTGACAGACTTGATATCTGATACACACTCAATCTCCGGTGAAGCATGTGTCTTACAGGCTTATGTCATTTACACGTATGCAGCAAATGAATATACAATATTAATGTTAATGGCATTAGACAGATTTGCTGCAATCAGTAAACCTTTACAATACCACAACATAATTACATCAAAGATTATAATTGTTTCAGTGGGTATAAACGTGGCTTATCCAATGATTTTTCTTGGTATTAATGCTATTTTGACTTCCAGACTGACATTGTGTGGTAACAAATTGTTTAAAGTGTACTGCCACAACTTTGAAGTAGTCAAGCTTTCTTGCGAAAGCACAATAATTAATAATGTTTTGGGCTTGTTTATATTAATCACAACTGTAATCACCCCTTTAAGTTTAATATTATATTCTTATGTAAAAATTCTAATTGTTTGTCAAAGAAGCTCATCACAGTTCAAGGGCAAAGCTTATCAAACTTGTATTCCACACATAGTGGTCCTTTTGAATTTCTCAATTGCTGTTATTTCTGATGTCACTTTGAGTCGAGTTGTGACCTTAGAACTTCCTATATGGCTGTCAGTTTTTCTTTCACTGGAGTTCCTTATTATACCACCCATCCTGAATCCTCTTGTTTATGCTTTAAACTTGCCTGATATTCGCAAAAAGATTAGTTGTCGTATAAACCCCTCCAGGTAGATGTTTTCTTTTATTTATTTTTTCTGGTGCAATAAATGTTACATGGAATAATATACAGATTTTTATTTTATTTAAGAATTGTAAACCAAACTAAAAGTTTAAAACTCATTAAAGTTATGCATTCCATGCTACATTGTAATGCTAGTTGGACTGAATGGACCACATTTGGGTATGAAATAATGTAATGGTATGATTTTTCCACAAGCCTCATGTTGCCAGCTTTGATTATCATCACACACAAAATCCATTTGCGATTGCATCCTAGAAGAAAACTTTCAGAGAAGTGTGTGTGTGTGTGTGTGTGTGTACTTTAACCATGTAGCTCTTTGTTTTATTCACTTTACATCCAATATTGTAAAACTTTACATGTCCCTTTGTATGTGCTGAGGTTAGTGTATCTCCCTGCACTCTGGAAGGAAACAAGAAATGAGCATAAAGCTGAATCCAGCTTATCTGTTAACTGATGCGTAGACCTCTCCTTTAAATAATGCAACGCTTTTTTAGCCTTCAATCTCTATGGCGCTCAGTTTGTTTGGGTAGGTTTCATCCCATTTTTTTGACTAAAGAGTACCTACATTTAATGGCTATGACACACTAAACTAAACAAGGTAAAGCCATACATTACACAGCTAATTACTTACAGGCAACAGTTAATCTACTTAATTATTGGCAATAATAATAAGTAAATAGAAACAATTTAACATTTCTTATTCAGAGATGGTTACATGTACCTAAAAATGGCCAGACACAGGATATCTCATCTATTACTTTTTATTGACCAAATAACAAACATTTCAAACTAACAAAGGAACTACAAAAGAGCCCTCTTATTCATATGACTCACGTTACATACAACTTCACTTCCCATTTAAAAATAAAGAGGAGTCAGACTCAGAATAAATGGTAACACTTTACAATAAGGTTCATTAGTTAATGTATTATGTATTAACCAGTTTTGTGCCAGTGCGTCCATGCCGAGTGTGTGTGTGGTCTATGTGTGTGTGCCAACAGCTGGCAGTGGGAGGTCTATGAGGAGGTGAACAGGTCTTCCCCGAACTCTCTCCAAATCAGCTGAACCGCCTGGGGGTGGAGTCGCCACATGCGACGGGAGCGTAGACCACCTTGTCAGTTTATTTACTCAACGGTTACAGTGTTGTCCATACGGACCAGCACGTCTCTGCCTTGTAGCAGCCTCTTTAAGCGGCTCAGAGTGAGATGTACTGCTAGCAACTCTATGCAGTTGATATGCCAATGTAGTTGGGGAGCCGTCCACACCCATGACACTGCATGCCCGTTGTACGTGGCACCCCAGCCGGTGCGGTGGCAGAGGTATCTGTGAATACCACAGCATGCCTGGACACCTGTTCCAACGGCACTCCTGCCCGCAGGAACGAGGGATCTGACCACGGGCTGAAGGTCTGGCGGTACACCGGTGTGATTGCCACCTGGAGAGTACCGTGATGCCACACCCACCTCGGGTCAGGCCAAGAAGCCAGTCCTGAAGCGGTCTCATATGAAGCAGCCCGAGCGGGGTTACTGCTGCTGCCGCTGCCATATGCCCCAGGAGCCTCTGAAAGAATTTCAGTGGGACCGCCGTCCTGCCTTTGCATGCATTTAAGCAGTTCAGCACAGACTGAGTGCACTGCTCTGTGAAGTGCTATCTGTGCGACCGAGCTTCGTCGCACGAAGCTCAAGGTCCGTTGTGGTACAAAGTCAAGTCAAGTCATCTTATTTTTTATAGTGCTTTTAACAATGTAGTAGAGTTGTGACGTTCGCGAACGAACCGATTCTTTTGAACGGCTCATTAACATGAACGATGGGAGCCGAGTCGCGGCTGGAGGGGAGCCGTTCTTTCTGTGGTTATTTTTTTCCTATGCGTATTTCACACAGATGCACACAAAGGCTGCGTTTACACTTGGCATTAACATGCGATCACCATGATCCGATCAAGCAGATCGGATCATTAGCCAATCAGGACACCATGCGTTTACATTTCCTGCATAATATTTAAATTAGGTCTGTAGCACGACACCAATAAGAGTAAAGATAATACAAATTAAGCAATGTCCCAATTGCTTTCACTCACTCACTCACTTTACTTTCCTGTGCAATCTCCATCCTTAAATCAAATTACGTTTTTTGAATGAAGGAATATGTTGATCATACAAAAACAACCATATACGTCACATCATGGATCATCGGGGTGATGTCCTATTTGCAAAGTTTACAGTAGTAAGGACTGTATGTAGACATTTCCATTTTATTTATTCTAATTTTATCTACAGTATATATTTAAAACTTTAAATATTTTTTTTTTTCTATCAAAATGTTCTTGTGTGGAAGTGTTTGTAGAAAAGCTGTTTTGCACAGAAATTCATTGCAGCCGGCTTTGTTTTTGATGTTTATTTGTGAGTAGGTATTGTATGAATAACATAAGTCAACATAGCTTTACACATACACACACTTTGTACTAAAGGTAAATCCAAAATAGTGATGTCACTTTCTAAGCAGAGGGATGTTGTGCAACCCTATGGAATATAGTCCACACATGACAAATAAGGTAATAATCAATATTTCAGAATAATTCAAACTCAGATATTGGTGTGATATCTGAGTTTTAATTATTTGACTACAAATCTCACCTCATCATTCATCCCAGTGATTATTTCCAGGATAAACTGAGATGCCCCCAAGCTGGCTTCTTAAAACAGAATAAATATTTAAAAAGAGCCAAAAGAGCCGTTCTTTTGAAGAACGAACAGCTCTTTGAAAGGAACGGATCGCCAAGATCCGGATCCCCTCAAAGAGCCATAAATCCCATCACTACTGCTTTGTGCTACATCTATGCAGCCTAACATTGAGTTATAGAAGTCTATAATGCATTATGTGAATGCTAGGTCAAAGAGATGTGTCTTTAATCTAGCTTTGAACTGACAGAGTGTGTCTGCTTCCCGGACAATGGTAGGAAGACTGTTCCAAAGTTTTGGTGCTAGAGAGGAAAAGGATCTTTATTATTACCTGGCCGGAATTTTGAGATCGCAATAGACGTGAAGGACTATAATGCGTTAAGAGCTCGCTCAAGTACTGCGGAGCTAAACCATTTAGTGCTTTGTAAGTGATCAGCAATATTTTAAAATTTATATGATGTTTAATAGGGAGCCAATGCAGTGTTGACAGAACGGGGCTAATATGGTCATACTTCCTGGTTCTGGTAAGAACTCGAGCTGCTGCGTTTTGAACTAGCTGTAGTTTGTTTGTTAAGCGTGCAGGGCAACCACCCAGTAGAGCATTACAATAATCTAGCATTGAGGTCATGAACGCATGAACTAATTGTTCCGCATTTGTCAATGAGAGCATATGGCGTAATTTAGATATATTTTTAACGGCGTCGTGTTAGCGGCCCCTAAGATAATAACTAATGATCTTTGCAACGGAAGTGAATCAATCAAAACTAACTTTAGCTGGACAATAACTTTATTCTAGAGCTGCTGTAAAGCCAAAACAATCTCTGTTACTTTAATTTCCTATTATCACTGTGAAGCTGCTTTAATTGTTAAAAGCGCTATATAAATGAAGGTGACTTGACTTCATTTGACAAAAGTCCTGCACACCTATTGCTTTGTGCAAGAGCCACCCTCCAAAAAGGCCCTCCATCTTTGGAAAGGTTTCAGTCAGGATTCTTGAGATCATAAATAACAGCAAAAAGCAAAGCAAAGACTGTAAAAGAGGATATAGAACAGGATTAATGTTGCTATAATTTATGGGGGATTACATTTAATGTCCCACAACACAATGTACCAAATTATTTCAGTAAACTGTGCCTCCGTGTGGTCACTGTCTTCTGGAATAGACACTCTCCGTCTTCCCATCCCTGCTTGGAGGAGTTCAAGTTCCTCATTTTGTCAAAGTTGTTATGGTATATTTTTTGGTAGCAGGTACAAATTAAGTGAGATTGCCTTGCTTAATTTACTCTGTTTAGGGACAGTTAATGTTCTCTTTTTGCAAGGCTTGATGTTTGGCCTAAAATATTCCAGAAAAGACCTGTGGATTTATAAAGTGCAAATGTCCAAATATTAATCACGAACATGCGTGCCATCAAAGTACAGAGTGAAAGTCGAGACCAACAGCCTGCGTCAATTGTAATTATATAATTTGAAATTAACTTCATTTTATCTGAGCAATAGGTACGTAATGACGGCAGACATGTCAACAGAGTTATACGTAAAAAATGTTAAGCTTTAGTAAAATCATTTTCTGAATTCCAATTACCAATGTGATAATAATAAGCTAATTTAACTGTCTATTTTCAGTCTTCCATGATTTATTTAATTAGTTTCTAGGGAAGTCAAATCAATAGGGTTTTGTGTCCTTTATGCAAAATAAGCCTATCAGCGGAGACTCCTGAGACATGTTAGATGTATAAAAAAAATGAACCTGTGCTGGTAACCCACAGTCATTCTAGCACAATAATTGAGGAAGCAATGGTGGTCGTTTCAATGTGTATTAGAGAAGGTATTCAAATTATACAATGTCTATTTAGGATAGTGATTGCATTTTTGTCTGATATTGATTGAAAACATTATTTTAAAGTTGTTGACACTTTGCATCTATACTGTTAAACTGATAATATATCACACACTAACTGTGAAGAAGGTAAGTATCATGAACTAATACACTGAATATGAATCTGTATATGTAGAATAAACAAAAACAAAATTGGATAACATAGTGCTCATGTTTTTAAAATGTGTATAAATCATAAGATCTTTGTCTGTTGTCTTAACTCAGGTAAATGAAGGTTACCTTTGCTTATCAGAAAATGGAAAATGGAACATATTTTTACTTCATGTTATTTGAAAATCTTGGGTACATACGATATGCTTTCTTCAGTTTGGGATTTATTCTGTACTGTGCTATCACACTATTTAATGTCATTATTATGCTTGTAATATTTCTGGAAAGGACTTTACACCAGCCCATGTATATTCTGATTTCATGTTTGTCTATCAACTCTGTGTATGGAACAGCTGGCTTTTTCCCAAGAGCACTGACAGACTTGATATCTGATACACACTCAATCTCCCGTGAAGCATGTCTCTTACAGTCTTATGTCATTTTCACGTATGCAGCAAATGAGAATACAATATTAATGTTAATGGCATTTGACAGATTTGTTGCAATCAGTAAACCTTTACAATACCACAACATAATTACACCAAGGTCTCTAACTGTTTTAATAGTTATAAACGTGGCTTATCCAATGATTTCTCTTGGTATTACTGCTATTTTGACTTCCAGACTGACATTGTGTGGTAACAAATTGTTTAAGGTGTACTGCCACAACTTTGAAATGGTCAAACTGTCTTGCGCAAACACTACTGTTAATAATGTGATGGGTTTTTTTATATTGATCACAACTGTAGTCATTCCAGTAGGTTTAATATTATATTCTTATGTAAAAATTCTTGTCGTTTGCCGAAGAAGCTCATCACAGTTCAAGGGCAAAGCTTATCAAACTTGTATTCCACACATTGTGATCCTTTTGAATTTCTCAATTGCCATTATTTCTGAGGTCACTTTGAGTCGGGTTGTGACTTTACAACTTCCTATATGGCTGTCAGTTTTAATTTCACTTGAATTTCTTGTTATACCACCCATCCTGAACCCCCTTGTTTATGCTTTAAACTTGCCTGATATTCGCAAAACAATTATCCGTCTAATAAATGGATCCAGGTAAATGATTTATGTAGTATAATAAAGGTTATATACGGAATATTACAGATTGTTTTTAAGGACTATAAACCAGAAAAGTTTGAAATCATTGTCCAATCAAGCAACCAGTCTTTATTTTCCCTCTTCATTTTTATGTTCCCCACTTCATATTATATTTTGTTTTAAGATATTAGTTTGTTAATTTATCCAATTTTTGTTGTGCAAGAGTAAGTAACTTTTCTCTACTTCATGGAAAATATTATTCATTTGACAGTTATTTGGATTATTATATAGATACAGTTGTATGTGTTTATTGCTTTTGTCTCTTTATGAAAAATTAAAAAACCTAAAGAATTTGTTTTGTAAAAGATTTTAAGGTAATTTTGAATGTCATCATTGTTGAGATTCATGTGCTGATTGTTGATGTCTGTGTGTGTCATCGTAGATTAACTTTTCATGCTCATGTTTGTAAAAACCTTCTAACTGATTGTTATAATATTGCTGGATCTCATGCTGCAGTAACACAGGGTTTGTGATGTGAATATATTAATGGTACAACACAATTGGTAGGCCCAAATTACACTGCATGGTTCAAGTGACCCGATTCCGATTTTTCTCTCTCATGTACGTGGCACAGATCGGATATGACCGGCGAACGTGTAAGCAGGAAAAAAGCACATGGATGTCCCTCCCTTGTTTACTCTGGCATCACTCTACCTTTATGAGTGTGCATGCTCTCTTTTTCTTAGGTTTTCGCACATGTTTGTCATTTGAGAGTTAGCTGATTGAAATGAGCTATATAAGACGCCAATGAGAAGAAAAGAGAGATATTTGCAATCCCTTTTTTTATGTTTTGTATTTCTTTTTATTAGTTGTTGTCCGTTATGTAAAAAGTCTCCTTGGTTGTTACGTCTTTTGATTTTGTTTATTGTCCTGAATGAATAAACTCGTTCTAAGGAGTGACATTATTCAGTAATTTATTTTATGGTACGTTACCTTTCCCTTTTTAAAATAATTTGAAAGGGAGGTCGTAACAGTGATCAACAAAAGTTTGATACTTTCACGTTTAGTCCATGAAGATAATATTCACAAAATAACACAACTTTTAAGAATGTTTTAAGCCTAGATGCAATTGCCAGAAGTAAAAAAGTGAATAGGCTATAAACGAACTACACCACGGTCCCACGTCTTCAACATTACCACAACTAGGCTTCCGACAACTCTTTCAGTTTTTATCTAATAAAAATGTCTGAGAAAGTTTGAGTTAGAATGGTTTTTAAAAGTCCAATTATAAGCATAAAAATGCTGAAAAAGTGGACTGAGCTTACATGTTCGCCGGGATGACGTTTAGGGCCCTATTTTAACGGTCTAATGCGCAGGGCTTAAGTTCACTAACCCCTCATTTACACTGCACACGTCTGCGGCGCATTACGGCTGCGACAAGGTTTTATTCCGTCCTCCACGCGGTGCCAACTCACGCCGAGCATATCAGAAGTGGAGCGACTGGATGCGTGAGACCACATTGTAAAAAACCCCCCTAATTTTACTGAAAATAACTGTGATTTTTTGACGATCATTTTCTTTCATTTTAAATTGTACTCAAAACACTGTAAAATTAAAAAATAATATATGTAAAATAAAAATGCAGCTGTTATTTTAGGTATTGTGATATTAATTACAAATTCCAGTGATTCACATTTTTTATACAGAAAATCTATTTTATTTTTCATACAGTATTTTTTCTGTTTTCTTAAATTACATTAAAATGTATATACATTTACAACTATAGTCTGTAATTAAACAGTAAAAAACAGTTAAATGATAAAATGGTCAAATGACTGGCAGCCCCCCAAAAAATCTGTAACATTAAAGTAAAACATCCTAAATTAAATAAACTGAAAAACACTGTTATTTCACAGGTATTCCCTGCATTATTACGATCAAATACCCTCATTGTAAAAAAAATAAAAATCGTAAAAAAAGGGTCAAATGACTGGCAGCTACGGCTGCCAAACAAAAACCATACAATGAAAGTAAAATATGCTAATTTAAATATAGTGCAAAAAAACTTTAAAATAAATTTGATGTAACCATGATTAAGATCAGTGTTTGCTTTAGTTGGGCTCATGACCATTGAGTTTTAACATTAGTTTATCTCTGGCTGCTTTAACTGTGTTATTTATACACATTTGTTATGGCAAAAAATCCTGGAGAAAATCTCATCAGATTATGATGGTAATTTACTGGTGATGTTGTAGTCATCATATGGTGACCTTATTCACTGGTCTGACCTTGAGTCAAATCTGAATATATTAGCTGTGGTAATATAATATTTAGATGGACTATAGTTTTTTATAAAGGCCATGATTAATGTCATAATTTTTCACATGGCTCTTGAAATATTGGGATCAGTTTTATAACAATTTGAAATTTAAAAGATATATATTATACAGAAAATGTTTGGAGCAAGTTTATTTTTTAGGAGTATAGAGACATCACGAATCAACATTTGAATCTCAACAATGGTGACAATCAACAAAGCCTTTTTGTGACTTTATAGTGGTTCAGATTTTTTTTTCATTGTCACCATTGTTGCGATTCATACGCCGATTCTTGATGTCTGTGTGAGTCAATGTGAAACCTCTCCTGAAGGCAGTGTATCATGGCAGAACAGGATGGTGTGATCAAAAGCATGACTTCAAAGCTTATTGAAGTATCATGTTAGGATTGTGTGGCGTCCCTAATTGCACAACTGACTACGCCACCCCTTGAGCTATTCTAGTTAGTGCAAGTGTCAGAGCAAGGGGAACTCTGCCCCAATAAAATGTACAAACACAGGTTCATAGAAAAATATAAAAATACAATCTTTATTGAGCAATGGTTGAAGGTGTTGGTTGGTCTAAAAAAATAATAAGTCAAAACAAATGAATAGACACATGTATCAGCACACTAATACATATGGTTAAAAGACATTAGGGTTCACTCTACACGGCACTGCAAACTTCTTCGTTAAGCGAGAGAGAGAAAAAAGGAAAACCTGCTTTCCAGTGAAGTCTCTTGAACACAAGCTACCCTGGCTCCACTAACACAGAGGCTGGTTACAAACAAAAAAGGGGAATTGGGCGTAAAGAAAAAAAAGATAATGAATTTTAAAAAAAAGACAAAAAAAGAAAAGAATAAACTCACTCTAGCCTGTGACGTACAATTCATACAATCACATACAGTAACAGATACAGCCAATAGGCTAGAGGAAAACAAAACACACAAAAAAGAAAAATATATAATAACAAAAATAATAATTATATAAAGCTACCTACGCTATAAGAAGCATCCACAATCACACAGTATGGAGAACAGCAGCTAGCAACTCAGGAACAACAAATTGTACACATCCCACGGCAGTCACAGTATCCAGCTGATGCTTAAACACGGAAGTAGTTTGGCGTTACTTTGTTGTAGTTCGCTCACCCATACACGCTCACATGGAAATAATGGCGCACCACGGCTCAAACAGCGTCGGCTCCTCCACGCACTATTCAAAACAAACATTCGCTTGGCATACTAACCCCCAGTGAAAAACGACAGACAAGGAAAACGCTTTTAAACATACCTTCACACTCAAACAGCGCCTGAATCACTGATTCACCACACCAGAGCAGTAAATTTGCACCGTGCCGGTCTAAGGACCCCAGGTGTCTATACAAGCCTGCCTTCATCGCATTGGGTGACTTACTAAATGCCCGCTCCACCCCCCAATTAATGAGGTGATTAAAAATGAAAATAAAAGAGTAAGACATGAGTGTAAACTGAAGGATCCTATTCCCAACCCAGCTCACAGGCTAAATTCGTAAAAAGCTGATAAGTGATTATGATCCCAAAAGACAAGTATGCAGTATTGGTAAAAAGGTGTTTTGGCAAAAAATAAAAAATAAATAGTTTTTGTTTGAGAACTTTGGTGTTTTAAACTATCAATTCCATTGAAAAGAGGTAATGTCACTCCCAGAATATTCACGTTATCATTTGAAAAGCTCGAGAGTGTCCAAGCACCTTACCAACAGTACTGTATCTGAACAGCATTTACACAGGGCAGTAGGGTACGTATATGTGACCCGTCACGGAAAGTAGGGACACAAGTCGGCAGCACAACTTTCGAGCAAAATGAGAAAGAAGCGCTTTTTTTCAAAATGGGTGATTTTTGCTTTTTTTGCAGAATCTGTTAGTTGAGATCACGAAGAAGCCTCTCCATGTTTTAGATATCAGTATTGGTATATTTAAAAGTGTACATTTTTAGGTTGAAATCGGCTTGTTTTCGAAGATTCTAGCTCGCAGTAGGGGTGTGTCATTGTCTGTGTGTATTTCCATACTTGACAAGCCGGCAATTTTGTTTCTTTTGTTAATGCCCCCGCCCTCCAAGGGGACAGCGTGGTAGGACGATATATCGATGTAAAAAAATATATTTATATATATTTTAAATGGGATATGGAATTAGACAATATCGCATATATCGATATAGTTCAAATTTAAGCTGTGATCCTTGCTACAAGCAGTCTGAGTGCTTTTGTAGCAGTCTGCGTCTCAACAGCCTAGTGTACAACGCGACAAATACTCACATTAAATGTTTACGCAGAGGAACAGTACACTGCAGTTCTCAAAAGTTCATTATTTGCATGTGCTTTAAAGCCTTGCCGGTTAAACATGTAATTCGCTGCTGATGTGCTGTTCTAACGAGCGCTTTTCTGAGAAGGGTATTCCTGCACAACGGGAGTGGCTGCAGTTTCAGGACCCCAGTTCTAGGACCGCAGTTCCAGGACCCTAGTTTAATGTGACAGCGCCACCTACAGAACTGGATCACCAAAAACACAAATTTAACCCCTTTCGCGGCAAAGATCACATTGTTGATCACAACAGATTGTTGTTCAACATTCATTACTCGTTAAAACATCACACTCTTAATTATTTTATCTGGACAAACTGAGCATCATTAGAAAGATTTAAGACTCGATAGTGTTTATGATGAAACTCAAACAGCGAACACAGAGAGATCTGGGTCTCCTCTTCCTGATTTGCGTCAGTAATGTACGCAAGTCTCATTCGCTGTACAGCTGTCAATCATCTCACGTGGTTCAACGTGATAGTAGGCTAATCTTGCCCTTCTGCATGACGCGGTCCTGTTATCCGTGATAACAAAGCTTAGACACATCTCCACATCTCTTCACCTGAAACAAGAAGCTAAATGCACAATTTCGAGTATATGTGGTTTGTGTGTGATTTTCGTGCGATTTTGGGTATTTTCATATGAATTTACATTTACATTTAGTAATTTAGCGACTTACAACTGAGGACTACAGCAAGCGAGTCATCGTGAAGAGGCAAAAATAACGCAAGAAGTGCTCAAAATACAAAGTTCAGGCATTGCTCAGAGTAGCATAAGCCAAACAAGGGAGGATTAAAGTTGTTTTTTTTTTGTTTTTTTTTGTTTTTTTATGTCAAGTGCTCACGGAAGAGATGAGTTTTCAGTTGTCTTTTGAATGTAGTCAGGGATTCTGCATTCCGGACGAGGGTAGGGAGATCATTCCACCAGCATGGAACCGCGAATGAGAATGTTCTGGAGAGTGATTTTTTAGCTCTCTGTGATGGTACCACGAGTCGTCGCTCATTGACCGATCGCAGGCTTCTGGTAGGGATGTAGACTCGTAGGAGCGAGTGAAAGTACGAGGGAGCTGAGCCTGTGGTCGATCTGTAAGCAAGTGTCAATGCCTTGAACTTGATGCGAGCAGCGAGTGGTAGCCAGTGCAGAGAGATGAACAGAGGAGTGACGTGGGCTCTTTTCGGCTCGTTGAAGACAAGACGGGCTGCAGCATTCTGGATCATTTGTAGAGGTTTAGTTGCACATGATGGAAGACCGGCCAGAAGAGCATTACAGTAATCAAGTCTAGAGATCACCAAGGCCTGGGCAAGAAGTTGTGTTGCATGCTCAGTAAGGAAAGGCCTGATCTTCCTGATGTTGTGCTGTGCATTTATAAAAACAATTCTTAAAAATTATTTAGTTTATGAATAGTTCTCTAAAAGACAGCAGTGCATAGGCTAATTATTGACAGCTTTCCCAAATCATAAGTCTGCTACGCTATTACATATTGATAATTAGTGTACAGTATCTAGCAGTAATGTTAATCTAGTGCTAGTCATTTTTCCTGCATTAGTTATTAAGTTTTGCATGAATTGGGAATTATTTTTCATTATTTATCTGGGAAGTATTCAAAAATTGTAGTTATTGATTAGTTATTAGTGAACTACCACTTAAATCTGTAAAAAAAAATCAGTAGTTCTCTGGGAAGTATTAAAAAAATAGTAGTTATTGATTAGTTAATAGTGAACTACCACTTAAATCTGTGTGCTATTACTTACTAATTCGTTAATCAGAGTTACTTGTTAGTTAACTGTAGTTACTAGATTGTTAACATTGTGTTACTCATTTGTTCTTGTGTAGTTATTCATTAACGAAGGATCCGTATTTTAAAGTGTTACCACATTTTCAATGGAGGGACAGAAAGCTCTCGGACTAAATCTAAAATATCTTAAACTGTGTTCCGAAGATCAACGGAGGTCTTACGGGCTTGGAACGACATGAGGGTGAGTCATTAATGACATAATTTAAATTTTTGGGTGAATGAAGTATAAATTTGAAGTACTTCAGATTGTTATTCAACTCCACTGCATCTCATAGGCAAATATTGTTATCACGTACTGCTCCGAGACACGAAGGTTGAGGATCCAAATGCAGTATTTATTGAACAGGGTAATCCAGATAACAAGCAAGGGTCATAATGCTCAGGAAAGGAGTGAGACAACATATACACATACACAGTAGTGAAACTCACCGAGTGGTCAGGGGTGTTCACTGATATGCTCACACAAAAATCGCTGCAAAAGATGCTTTCCAACAAGTTTTAAACCATTCGTTGTAAAACTGTGGACCTATTTTTTTCAAACGCAGTTGGACAAAAACTACGATAAAACCTGTTGGAAAGCATCTTTTGCAGCGATTTTTTGTGTGAGCATATCAGTGAACACCCCTGACCACTCGGTGAGTTTCACGTCTTTGTAAACGAAAGTTTAATGCGTTTTAGGAAGGATTATTCCAGTGCACCTATACACCCATTCTAGAGGTGGGGGGGTGCTACCACAGAAACCGAAAATTCTCGGGACAGCAGCATCTGTCCAAATTTTAATCTTAACCGTTCTATTTCATCAGAAACGATCTGAAAACAGGGCTTTAAGTGTAAAATACTTAACTTGTCCTTTAATGTATTTTTTCCTCTCCAAGGGACTCACTTGGTTGTCATGGCCAGCATCTCCCGGCCGTGTATAAAACTTAATTCCTACAAGAGCAACTCAAGAGTAATGTCAGGTATATGCTGCGCAGCTGAGAAATTGATTCTACGCTCAAGTCAACAGCATAATATCAAGTGTATCGAGGTAGTATCTTAACGGTATACCGTTACCTTACTTCAGGTAAGTATCGTACTAAGATTAATAAGATTAAGATTTAGTGGTATAAAAAAAAGAAAAAAAAAAGGTTTGTATCGTAGTATATGCTAGGGGTGTGCATTGGCACTGCCCTCACAATTCAATTCGATTACGATTCACCAGGTAATGATTCAATTCGATTCTACGATGCATTGCGATGCATCAAAATTCTACTGCACACAACAAGGACATTTTTTTCTATGTGTGTTATCACTCTCCTGTATCTTTGACATAAATGTCATTAAACAGAATGTTTTTTGTTGTTGTTGTATTGCCAACGTGCTTGATTTTAGTGTTGCAGGCTTTACACACCGCGTAAGTCTTGTCTAGTTTCCCATTAACTTCGTAGAATCCAAAATGTGCCCAGATGTCCGCTTTCCAAGCTTTGGGTGCGTTTTTAATTACTCATCTATAGCGGTCATCTCCCTCCGCCTCTACCATGTAGCAACAATGACTATGACATCCGGTCAGCTGCATTTCCAATTAGTGAATAAAACACATCCTTCATTGTCTGAAAAGACAAGAGGTCTGTTCACCCACTCAACACCCCCTAAACTCACATTCCAAGATCACGTGATGCTTAAAGACATTCCACTATTACACACACACACTTCAACACACGTAACCGGACACCCCAGCCCGATCTCATCCCAAGGCGTCATATACTGACGCTTTGACAAAACGTCTACATCCAACGCACATGGCACCCTTTAGCATCAATATGAGACGCACATAGAAATGGGCCAGAAGGCGCCTCCTAGCGGTCTAACCCTAACACTACCCCAGACCTAAACCCAACCATAACTGTGCGTGTCATATTGACGCTAAAGGGTGCCATGTGCGTTGGATGTAGACGTTTTGTCACAAGTGTCAGTATATGACGCACTAGGATGAGAATGCGTTGGACACCCACGTCCTCATTCAAAGAAGCACACACACCAAACGTTTCCTTAAACGAATCATATTTAAGACATTACCAAATGTATATGATACTTTTCTGTGTTGCCATTTATGTGTCATGACAGGTTTGGGATTGTTTACAACATTAGTATGTATTAATCAAACTCTAAATGCTTCTATTATGTATATCTTATGCAACAGTCTTCCTGTAAGCTTTCACATGACGTGTTTGATATCATTTTAAATCTTGAGACCTAACGAAGTTGAATCTCGATAATAGACTGCAATGGTATGATTGTTACGATATGAATCCTTTTCAGTCGTAGAAATTACAAATTCCAAAGCTCTGTCATAAATTATACAGCAGGGTGTCTTCTCGACAAGACAAAGAAAGTTCTCCCGCTTCCAAATCACAGAAGGTGATTGGCCACTCGCGCAAAAGAAGGCGTGATCCATACATTCGTTAAAGAGCCAAACGCTCTCTCTTTCGCTCTCTTCCGATCTTCATCCCGGCTTCGTCATGATGTGATAGATCTCCGGTCCTGACTCCTTTGGAGTTGCCTCCGTCTTCTGTTATTTTCTTTAGTCTTTTGTTTTGTTTTCAAATTCTCCTTTGTTCGCTTCCACCTAAGAGTGAAACGAACTTAGCCTGAATTATTCCCTCAGCAATTTCATTTTCAAGAGACCTTCAAATCTCCCGCGACCAGCGCGCTCTGGAAACACGAGAGCACGCGCTCTGCTCCGAGGACACACGCACACGCGTTTCCTTTCCGGGTCCCAGCCACACACAAACGAACTATGCAAGTATAACTCCAATGAGTTTTTAATGTTTTAAGGTTTGATTCATTGTTGGCTCTCAAAGATCTGTGATTTTGCCATTCTATGATCACTCGTGATCTATTCTCTCTCTCTCTCACACTCGAATCTCCTGCTCTAAGTCGCTCTCATCCTCAGAGCATTCTCCCTCTCTCTCTTTCTCTCTCTCCCTCTCTCATCTGTTATCCGTTTTGTCTTGTATTGTTTAACTGTAAGTTATGTACATAGACATATAATCAGTGTATATTGTGTAGTCCGTATATTCTGTAGTTTTGCATTTATTAAAACCATTATATCCATGAACGTTTCTGTTTAAATGCTTGTAATTACAAAGTCAATGAGATCCAGATTCAAGAGCTACCAGCTCTTATTATTTACTACGTTGAGTAGTTTAATTTTATAAACACAGGAAAATGAATGTTCATGGCCAGAAGGTTAATATTTCTTGGAGTTTATAAGAAGGGATAACTTTATTGAGAAATTGATAGGTTAATCGGATGGTCGTTTGCTGGACAAACACAGATTTGATAATTACATTAATTTCCCTTAAGGATTACCTCATAATCAATCTGAAATAAGATTATTGATATATGAATGAGGAATTATAAGACGTTGTGATTGATTATTCATATATTCATATAATCTATCTATTTTCAATTTTCGATAATTTAATGTAACTGTAATATGCAATATATTAATCATATTCATGATTAGTTATTAAAATTCCCTATAGATCATTTGAGCTAATGTTCAGGTATGACCCAATGCCGTTACAGCCATCTTGATTGTTGTTGTTGTTATGCCCCCGGAAGTAATTGAAACTTCACAACTTTATTGTCCAACTGAAGGCCAGAAAATAAACGGTGACATAATTGATTATGGCACTTTGCTGCATCGATGCTGAATCGTGCATGCCCCGCATTGCGATGCATCGCCGAATCGATTATTGTTGACACCACTAGTATATGCTTCTCTGCTCGGTCATCTATAAATTCACTATGAGTATCTCTATTCTAAGCAGGGCATCTATCTTGTCTGTTAACTCTGGCCCACTCAGTGGCTAATTAAGCGACCCGATTCAGCTAGACGAAGGGCGCATGTCCAATCTCATATTTGGGCATTTGGAACAGCAAAGGTCAGACATATTACCAAGCCTACTCAGGCTTCGTTCATCCACGCTTCACAGAATTATCCTATAGCGGCTGCTAACATCCTTTTGGGTCGAGTGGTGGTAAAACTTGTATGTGCTAATGAAGCTCTGTTGCGTCACTAAGGCAGATATTTCTGTCAGGCGGTCATTCTATTTCTGAATGTTTATCTGGCAATCAGTAGTCTCTAATTTCATGATTAAGGTCGCGCTCATTCCTGGCCACTGCAATGCCATATCTACGCGCTTTCAAGCTTTAGTCTTCAGGCTTCAGACGGCTTCGCCTTCTGCAACCCGGATCCATCACCCTGCCCTCCTCTAACAGAGGTCATGTAAATTAGGTAAATCCAGCTATTTTTCACTGAAATATTTCACTGAAGGCGTGGCTCACAACACCTTAAAAGCTCAGACTCTGCAGTATTTGTTATAATGTTTCGCTTCTCTTTTCAGATTCCTCTTATTTCCCATCCTGATCATGGCCGGTTGTTCCTTCCTCGTCTACTATTATGAAATCTATGTGTGGTAGGTCTCCGGTGTCCCGAGGGTGTGTGCGAGAGGTTTGGCTTGGAAAGCCCCACAGATATTTTCGTATAGGATGTCAGAATCGTCATTTGAGGGTGAGTGAAGCGCATAGTTTTTGTCTATCCCTCGGATGCAGTCAGGCTACTGCTCCCGGCACAGGGGCCGGAGTTTCAACAGCTCGTACTACATCTTCGCTTACCCCTCACAGACAAATTTCAAAACTTTTAGCTTGTTCAAAGCAGAGTCAGTCAAAGATGGAGAGACCCAAGACATGTCAACATGTAGACCTCACTTCAGGATGGTTAGTTCATGATTATGCAGCTTATGCGTAGTTATCTTCTTATGTACATAGACATATAATCAGTGTATATTGTGTAGTCCGTATATTATGTAGTTTTGCATTTATTAAAACCATTATATCCATTAACTAACCAAGCTGCATAATCATGAACTAACCATCCTGAAGTGAGGTCTACATGTTGACATTTCTTGGGTCTCTCCATCTTTGACTAATTAGCTAATTCTATTTTGATATCTATAAATCATATTCCGGGGGCTGGATTTATGTAATTTTAGGGTTTGTGATGCCACTAACCCGGGAGGAATGCCGCTCAGTCCCTCTCAGCGTTTGCCGTAGTCCTTAAAGCAATCTCGTTAAATGAAAATCTTCCATGGTTGATCTTTGAGTGTTGTAACTTTGCAGAATGTACTCTAGAATGATTCAAGTTCTGTTATCACATTAACAATTTCCAAAATTAGCAATAAATTCTGTTCCTCCTCATCTATGATTAAATTCCTAAAAATCTGCCAAGATTCTCAGATCACTCCCCCCTATTATCCAACCTAACAAAGCACCTCTATCTAAAGCCTGGTTCAGGGCTCATTTAGTTGCTGTCCTCAAAAGCTGCCGTCTATCCCCTTCTCTCTATACTGGTCATTCCTTCAGAATTGGGACAGCTACTACAGCAGCTGAAAGAGGAATCTCCACGTCGGCCATCAAGATCTTGGGCATATGGTCTTCCTCGGCCTTCGAATCATACATAAGACCAGATTCTAAAACCATTATTCAAGCCCAGCAAGCTCTACAGTAACCATAAGGTAAATACCTCTGCAACTACTGGTGGTGGTGTATAATCTTATTTCCTTCATCCCGTTATTATTCTAGCCAGCACTCCTCAAATGACTATCTAGTCATCTATCATTTATTACCAATGTGGCCTTGTCTCTATGTGGCCGTAGCAGCCGTTGTGCCTTCGTTACATGTTAGTCATTTAATAAAAAAAATTAAAAAGCGACGGCTTATTTCATGCGATATTAATGTTCTATGTGGTCTACTGTGACCGTGTAGCCTTGTGTGGCTGTCCCTTGGTCTTGTGGCCATTAAGTATGGCAGGTTCCGTGTGGCCTAGTGGCTCTGTCTCGTTGGCCTCGTTCAGTGTGGCTTAGCAGCCTTGTGGCCCGGCGGGCCTCGTCTCTGTGTCGGCCTCATGGCCTCGTGGTACAATGTTGCCTTGTCCCATGTTCGGCCTTCAAGGCTGCGGCCCTTATGGCCTTGTTCCGTGTGGCTTAGTGGCCGTTGTCTGTAAGTCTCCTCTAAGTGTGGGATTATGGTTTAGGAACACTTTATGTTCTGTGTGGTCTACGGTGACTGTGTAGCCTAATGTGGCCTCGTCTCGTGGTCTTGTGGCCTTCATGGCATTGTTAGATGTGGCCTAGTGGCCTTGTATTCAAGTATGTCTGTCTATGTGTGGCATTAGTGGCCTTGTGGCCACGTGGGCCTTGTGTACGTGTGGGGCTTGGTGCCTTGTGGCATATGTTTGCCTTGTCCTTTGGTTCAATGTGGCTTAGACGCCGTAGTCTTGCGTGGTTTGTCTATGTGTGGCACTAGTGGCCTGGTCTTGTCCTTAAAAGATGCCAATGGTGGCCAGTCGCCCCCCGGGGCATAGATTTTGTGTGGTCTTTAAGGCCCGTAGCATCTCGATATAGAAAAAAAAAGGGCCCGTTTTCATCTAGCCAAGTGACTTTGTTTCATGTGCAGTCCAGTCTTACCTCGTCTCTTTGTGGCATTAGCGGCCGTTGTGGCTCATAGAGGCCTTGTCTCTGTGGTCTATCTTGGCCGTGTGGCTCTTTAAGGCCTTGTCTCTGTGGTCTATAAAGGCCGTGTGGTCCAATGAGGCCAGAGTCTGTGTCGTTTACGTACGGCCCTAGGCGGCCTGCTATATGTGGTCCAATGTGGCCGTTCTATTATAGCCCAATATCTGTCTGTGTGGTCTAATAAGGCCTGTTTTATTATTTTTGCCAAGGCGGCTGTCTGTGTGGTCCAATGAGGCCTCGTCTATGCAGGCCAAAATCGGCACTGCTGGTCCAATGAGGCCTTGTCTCTGTGTTTTCCTAGGAGTGAAAAAAAAAAAAAACGTAAAAAAAACAACAACATCATACTAGGATTTCATTGTCCTTCTTTTCTAATAAGCTATAGGCACGCTGTATTTTTACATCTTAATCTACCATTTAGTATCTTCCTTCTCTATTTTCAGGAACCCCAGGACTCTAGACCGGTGGGTATACTCGTTACCATCTTTTGGGGGTTGGCGGGCCCCGTCCCAGTGTACTCCACTTGCTTTGGGGGTCGGCTGCGCCCCTGCCTTCATCTTCAGGCAGGAATTGCAGATCCGATACCCTCAGATTATGCACTACGGACGGGGCCTACGCCAAATGACTTTGTATATTATCAGCTTGCTGAGCTGTCAATAAATCTACGATTGTTGAAATAATTCTTTCTGGTAGAAATGAAAGCTTTAGCATAAGTTCTCATGGGAAGACTCAATTACTACGTCAACTTTTGCTTCACTTCTATACAATCATATTCTTATGCTCACTGAATAAAAGCTCGGTACTTACACATGTTTGAGTTCGCAGATACTGAAGCGACGACTACCCCCATCCTCCCCACCACCACCAGGATGGTCCTGTCCATACCTCCCGGGGGGATCGGCTGCGCCCCTGCCTTCATCTTCAGGCAGGAATTGCAGATCTGATACCTTCGGATTATGCACTACGGATGGGGCCTACGCCAAATGACTTTGTATATTATCAGCTTGCTGAGCTGTCAATAAATGTACGATTGTTGAAATAATTCTCCCGAGTCTTTCTGGTAGAACTATAAATTGTTGTTATATAAAAAAAAAAATGAGTGTCATAGATACTTTTGTGTGTGTGTGTGCCCCGTATCACCATCAGAAATATGGTGTGGTAACCCTATATCAACATTCATGTAGTTTGGGACCTAATATTTTGTCAGGAATATGATTGGCAATAGATATGATAGACAATATGATAAAGAGATAATACATGCTATTTTATCTGTGGGCACTGGGCATAGAAGGGCATGGACGGGCAGTTATTTCAACTTAAAAGACGGTAGTCTTCAGAGATCTTGTTCAAACTGTTTTCAGTGTTTGTTACCAAGGCAATTACCAGTATCCACTGTCCATATATAGCAAACCAAATCGAACCTTTGCAAAACACTGCAGGAAGCATGTGAACGGAGAACATGGTAAGATTTCAACTGTTTTGTAACTGAAAAAATTATGCTACTGTTATAGGATTTGATGTTTGCTTGTCGGTGTTTTTCATCTACAGGCTTCCTATCGACAGTGACAATTCAACTTGATACATCCAATTATTTTTCAAATAACAAAATCCACATAATAATTACATATCATTGAAGATGCAGTCACTATTAAAGAATGAGTGCAGTGTTTTGGTATTCACACTCTCTGGTCTGAATGAAACGATGGAAAATAGATATGTCTTGTTTTCTCTTACCGCACTGTACTATCCCCTGATTGTCTTTTGTAATGTAACTATAATTACTACTATTCTCTTGCATAAGAAGCTTCATGAGCCGATGTATGTGTATTCTGTCTCTCTATGTTCAAAAGTATTTGTATTAGTTCGCTGGTGCATTTCTTTATTTTCCCACTAGGGGTCAGTATCTCCGTTAGTGTTTTGGTTACACGCGTGTGAGGAAATGTCCGTAGCTGCTGACATTCTACACTCCTCTCAGACCCCTTATATCTTTGGGAAGCTTTGACATGCCATAATCTGTAAGTAATTCGTGGTCAGTTTTGTTTTTTATATGTGTTGTTACTTTTCTGTAACTTAAGAGGTTATTTTAACTCTTACAAGCAAAACTTTGTTTGCGATCTAAGCCAAGCTAATGTTGCTAGCTTCTGTTTAGTATGGGGTTGCAAGTCGATGATAACGCTGTTTTTCACGCAATCCAGGTTGTAGATACAGGTTGTCTAAAGTAAAAATAAGTAGTTTTTGTTTTCCCTGTGTAGCTTTAAAGAAGGCTTTCTGAATTTATGTTCGGCTAAATCTAACTAAAGAGGAAAGACCTGTTATACTTTTACAGAATAGTGAAGAAACAAATTTACAACTTTCTTATACAGTAGCAGTAAATAAATGTTGGGATTACAGATATGTTGAACAGTGTTTTGAACTGCCTGTAAATATGTGCACTGAAAGCTGCAATTAACTGCAATTAACACCATCCACATGGTGGCAGACTGACACAAACCGTAATGTAAAAAATGTAAACTTGTGATTTCTTATATCTTGAATTCTATCACTTCCAGCATTTAAATTCACAGCAATGTGTCTTGGTTTGTTAAATAATGTATTTTTAATATAGTTTGTTTGTATGTTCACAGTTTTACAAAATCAAAAAGAGAGAGGTCTTCAGTAAAGGCACTAAGAAGAAATATGTGTTCTGTCATTCCTGGAACCACCTTCTCTTACTGAATGTTTAGCTCGCTGCATAGGCTGAGTAGCCGCACACTCAACCGAGGGCAGAAGAATGTGTTTATATGTAATCTGTGTGTAAATGGACTTTTTGGCACTTCTGGATTCTACCCTAAATTTTTGTATGATTTATTATCCCATGATCATGTGATTTCTTATATTGGATGCTTGATTCAGATATTTGTCATTTATTCGTCTATTCTGTGTGACTTTTCAACATTAACAGTGATGGCATTTGACAGGTACGTTGCAATATGTAGACCACTGGAGTATCATTCAATAATGACCAATCAGACAATTCTTAAATGTATCCTTTACTGCTGGCTGGCTCCATTTTTTTCCATGTGTCTTGTAATTAGTTTATTATCTAGACTCACCTTATGTGGCTCTACTATTGAAAAGTTATATTGTGAGATTTGGGCAGTTGCAAAACTTTCTTGTTTTTCTACAATTGTAAATAATGTGTTTGGGTATATTGTTACTCTTACATTTTTTGGACATGCAGTATTGATATTTTGCTCATACATTTACTTGATTAGAAAATGCAGGAAGTCAATAGAGAGCAGACAAAAATTCATGCAAACATGTGTGCCACATCTGTTTTCATTGATCAATGTGACAGCTGCGTTTATGTTTGATATTTTGTATAGTCGCTATGGCTCAAAGAATATGCTTCAAGGTGTGCGTAATTTCATGGCTCTTGAATTCTTACTTGTACCACCTATTTTAAATCCTCTAATTTATGGACTAAATCTGACAATAGTGCGCCAGCAAGTTATGAGACTTCTTTTTTCAAGAAACAAATGTGATGAGTGAATTTATGTGTTACAGAAAGAACCTACAAGTCTAAAGGAAGAATATTTTTTTAGATATTGTAGCAACTCAAAATGTTCTAACAAAGCATAATGTAATAACTGCACATTATGTTATAGGTATCAAGCACCGGCCCGCGGGCGGGCCGAAGGGGCGTGGCTAAACTTTTATTACTTTTTATCGGCTTTGTTTTATAACAAATATTCAATCAACTATCATAAACTATGCATCATTTGAAAGCTAAAACACTCAAGAATCATGTTCTGAGCTTGCTTTTGCAATCAATACACCAGAGAGGAAAGGGTTAAATTAAATGCTGACTGACTGACCTTGTAAACATGAACACAATGAACGGCAATACTTATCTTTGATCGCGTATGGTTCAGATCAGTTCGGACGAATCCAAGAAACACCAGCATACATTTCAATGTAAGGGTCTACTCTTCAAAATGCATCCCACTGTTTAATCCAAAACAACAACAAAATAGGGAAAAAAACTAAATATCCTCCTTTGTTTACATGAGCGTTTTGAGTTAGAGTAATCCATCATGTTCATTTTCAATGAAATATCGATTCCAACGTTCAAAAGCCATATCTCCCCCGTAGTTTGGAATCTTCCGGGTAAATTGAGCCCTCCCTCGTGTCTATCCTTCAATCACAGGCTTTGTTATTGACTAAAACAAAAAGGGAGCATTTTACCGGATGCGCGAACTGTCAATCGCGCTCCTCGGTTTTCAACTGGATAAAAGCCTGGATAAAGCCAGCCAATGTCTAGTCAGCAAAGTTTTGATTGATGGGAGTATTGACCAACCAACATCGATGCAGTGATTGACGAATCTGCTTGCATGAAACGTGTAATACAAGAACAAAGCGCAAACTTTTCATTCACACGTGCGCTTTCGCCATTCCACACGCAAGAGCGCACACACATAGTGCGCCGACACATACACACACATAGCGTTGTTTTACAATGTTTTGCCCACGGAGTTCGAATAAACCATAGACAGTATATAAACACACGGATTTAATCCAAAGCTTATATCTGAACATCTCTACCATTGATCGTCGACTACAGAATACTTTGGTGGTGTTTTGAAGAAGGTGGAGAGGAGAAGCGACGAAGAGCAGCAGAAAGTAATAGGATATCCATTATAATAATCCGTTTACTGTAATTTATTTGAGTAAAAAACACTGTTCTAATTACAAATGTTCTAAAACTATTTTTTATATATATATATATTATACATTAGTTGGAAAACGGTCACTTCTGGAATGTCTAGGCTATACATTTAATGATAGACGTTTTATTTCACTGTTTTTGCTATTAGAATTGATCAAAATAAAGGGTATTTTGTTAAAATGTTAAAATGTTTTGCTGAAATAGTTTTTTATTGTGTGGTTTGATGGGCAAAACAGTCTTGAATTGATATACATGCATGTAGTATGTACTGTTTACTCTTATGTCATTTGGTTATCAGGTGTCTATTGGAGTCTCCAAATAGGTTTTTGGAAAGGACGCCTATACTTTTCATCAATAAAAGCTTACAGAAACTACATTTTTGGGAGTATCAATCTCAAATTTGACTCAAAACATGTCCAGACATTCAATTTTATCTTTATGGTGTTTTCAGGCCTTTGACATAAAAGTCTGATCAATTTTTCCCTAAGTTAAGTTCATTCAAAGAAATCGTAAGTCACTTTCATGTCAATTTACCTTGTTTTACTCTTTTCCTATTCAACTTTGAGTTAAAATTGACTCTTGGGTAACAAAGTTTCAATTGTCTAGTTTAAAAAAAGACAAGAATTATGAATGTGGACCATAGGGTTTAAGAGCTACAGACATTTGTATTTGGGTATGCCGTTTTCAGAAAATTCTCAAAAATAGGGGCGCTTGATAAGGGGTTAAGCCCTGTCTGTGAAACACAACAGTTTAATTAAAAAATGTGTGATGATGATGACATGCTCCATTATTTTGAGTCACTTTAACCCAGAAATACATTAAGATTTATGCACTAAATTAAAAAAGTAAAGTTTCTGCTTTCTATCATCGTAATTCTAAGTGTTTACATTTTTTTTTTATATATAGGCATTTAAATGGTTGTCATAAAAACATGTTTAAATTCCACAAAAATGATAAATGTATTCATAATTTTAGCTATCGTCACATATTGTCACGTACTGCTTTGTCAGTAAACACGACGAAGGAGATTAATTTAAGAAGAATTCAAAAACACACCAAGATATCAGAATAAAAGCTTACAAGAACAGCTGAGATTTATTTAGAGTCAATTTGGAGTCACTTTGGGTGAATAAAGGGCATTACAGACAATACCATTACAGATGAGCTTGCTGATTAGTTCATTCTGAAGTATTTTTTTTCAGTGGCATTGCATAGGTAGCAATTTCACATTAAAGGTGCAAAGGTCTGATTTTATTTTTCTTTCTTTCTTTCATCACAAAACTAAACTGTTTTAATGGGTGTGCAGACTTTTTATAACCACTGTACATGATGGAAAGTTGTACTGTAGTTTTCAACATGCCCTCTAATGAACCTTCAGGCTTTGTTTTGCTCAGCTTGTATTAAAGTCACTGTAACAATGAAAACATAGATGTTATTCATATCTAATTAATAAAAATGAGGCAACAGATTACAAGCAATATTATTAATTAAATTTAACAAATTAGAATTGAGTAATAATTAATCAAATTCATTCCTTAAATGTTAAACATTTAAAATGAGTAAAAATTACAAAATATATGTTATTGCCAACATTGAAGACACCTGATGTTAACAAGCAGAATCACTGAAGGAGAAAACCATAAAGTCACCATTATGGCGATCAGTGTGTGTTTTAGTTGGGCTCTTGACCCTTAAATTATTAACTTTAAGTGTTGTTTGATTGCTGTACATGAGTTATAACAGCCAGATGAATAAATAGAAAAGGTGATATAATGGTGTTGGTTGTGTTTTAACGTAATCATTATTTCAAAATAATTTGACCTGAATCACTGAACTCATATAGAGTTAGGTTTATTTTATTAATTCTAGCTGCATAATATTTGTAGCCTTTTCAATGAAATTCAAATGATCAAATCAATAAAACATTTATTTTTTTTATTTTTTTGTAGGACATACAGACATCAAGATTTAGCGTATGAATCTCAGCAATGGTGACAAACAGATCACATCTGATCATAAGCTCATTATTTATTCATGCAGCAATACATGATGGGAGCCATGAATGAGTTTTGATTGGTGCAACCCAGAATGCACTGCAACATGCTTTATAAATGTCACCATTGTTGAGATTCACAGGCTGATTCTTGATGTCTGTGGGGTTTTTTTTTTTTTGTACAAGAGAAACTTTTTAGAAATTATTTGGATTACATTGTAAAAGTTACAAATATAATGGTGTACAAGGCCAGTACTGCTATAGTTAATAAAGTTAACTCAACTCATAAATTGGACTCTATATGAGTTCAGTGATTCAGGTCAAATGATTGTGATATAATGATTATGTTAAAACACAACCAACACCATCAGATCACCTTTTCTATTTGTTCATCTGGCTGTTATAACTCATGTACAGCAGTCAAACAAAACCTTAAAGTTAACAATTTAAGGGTCAAGAGCCCAACTAAAACACACTTAATTATGGTTTTCTCCTTCAGTGATTCTGCTTGTTAACATCAGGTGTCTTCAATGTTGGCAATAACATATATTTTGTAAATTTTACTCATTTTAAATGGTTAACATTTAAGGAAATAATTTGATTAATTATTACTCAATTCTAATTTGTTCAATTTAATTAATAATATTGCTTGTAGTCTGTTGCCTCATTTTTATTGATTATATAAATAAAATCTATGTTTTAATTTTTACAGTGTAAATAAATGTTTGCTTGTGATCTGTGCTATCTTGACTGAAGCAGATAACGGGATCTCTCTCACCCTCTCTCTGGTGCATGCTGGGAGTGTGTGAGGAGCTTGAGTGTTTGGGAGCGAGTGCGTTATCTATTTTCTTTGTGTTTATTTATGTTTTTCCCCTTGGTAGTTCTTTTCTAGTTTTAGGCAGACGACAGAGCAGGAAAAGGCGCGGTTTTCAAAGCGGTATGGAGTCTGTTCCCGGGTCAGCTCTGTCACTGCATGGTTGCAGGTGTGTGCCAGAGCCTGGAGTGACAGAAGATCTGCTCGTAGTTATCGGGGAGCAGATCGGTTTTGATAACATAGTGTCGGCATCACCTATGAATATAGCAATTGTGGTATTTTTTTAATCTGAACCGCTGGTAAATCAGTTGACTGTGAGCGTGTTATGGGTTAAAGAAACGTTTGTTGTTGCTGTTAGCTCATTATCCGCTCCAGCAACTAAAATCAGTATATCAAATGCGCCTCCGTTTGTGTCGAATTACGCGATTACGAAAGAGTTGCAGGTTCGTTAAGATTAAAATGGTTTTAATCCCCGTAAAAATGATTCCCCTCGGGTGTAAAAATGCTGCACTCAAACATGTACTCTTTTTTAGACGTTAGATCTATATGTTTCTTACTTCACCAACGCGTACTCTTGAAGTTTCCTTCCGTGTGAATCACGGAGAAAACTCGTTTATGGTTTAAGTGAGCACTGAGCGTTTGAAGTGCTTCGAGTGCGGTGATTTGACTTAAAGTTGGTTTTATATTTCAATTCAATTCAATTTAATTCAAATTTAATTGTATAGCGCTTTTCACAATACATATTGTTTCAAAGCAGCTTTACAGAAAATGCATTTCAGAAATGTACATACAAAAATACAGTTAGTTAATCATAAATTTAGGGCATAACATATCGCCGGCGTTGGGTCGTCTCTTCACAGGCGTCGAGTCGTCTCTTCATGTCACGAACCACACACGGGAAGCAGGGGTTAGATCCATTTGCAGTATTTATTGGGTTATCCGTACTCGTAAACAGTCCAGGCAGGGGTCAAAACCAGAGAAGCAATCCAAAAACATAAAACAATACAAAACGGGCAACAAAGCAGAACTCAGAAGTGGTGTGATATATAACAAGGACTCCGTGACACATACTAAAACAGACAGGGTTATATACACAGGGAAATGACAATGCTAATGGGGAATAGGCTGAGTGCAATGATCAGTGATTAGGAAACAGCCGAGTGCAATGAGAAGACAAGGATCGTGGGAAATGTAGTTCACTAGTGTGATGGACACCGTGAGGAAGGAGGACATCTAGTGGTGACCCAAGGAACATAAACCAGACACTGTGACATAACCCCCCCTCTTTGGAGCGGCTACCAGACGCTCCAAGACCCACAAAAAACAAACAAAACAAGAGTCCAGGCGGGAGGTGGAATGGTGGAGGATCAGGGGGAGGGATGGAGGGCCAGGACCATGAAGGGGAACAGGAACAGGGGATGACAATTTAACCGGCGGCCGTGGCGAAGCAGACAGTCCATCGGGCGGCCAGGGCGGAGACGACAGTCCATCGGGCGGCCAGGGCGGAGACGACAGTCCATCGGGCGGCCAGGGCGGAGACGACAGTCCATCGGGCGGCCAGGGCGGAGACGACAGTCCATCGGGCGGGCCAGGGCGGAGACGACAGTCCATCGGGCGGCCAGGGCGGAGACGACAGTCCATCGGGCGGCCAGGGCGGAGACGACAGTCCATCTGGCGGCCAGGGCGGAGAAGACCCCTCGGGCGGCCACGGCGGTGAAGACCCCTCGGGCGGCCACGGCGGTGAAGACCCCTCGGGCGGCCACGGCGGTGAAGACCCCTCGGGCGGCCACGGCGGTGAAGACCCCTCGGGCGGCCACGGCGGTGAAGACCCCTCGGGCGGCCACGGCGGTGAAGACCCCTCGGGCGGCCACGGCGGTGAAGACCCCTCGGGCGGCCACGGCGGTGAAGACCCCTCGGGCGGCCACGGCGGTGAAGACCCCTCGGGCGGCCACGGCGGTGAAGACCCCTCGGGCGGCCACGGAGGTGAAGACCCCTCGGGCGGCCACGGCGGTGAAGTGAAAATGCCTAGACACCGTGAAAACTGAGACCTCTAATGTTAAACCCAGGGAACCACCAGACACTGTGACACTTCACAGGCGTTGGGGCATCTGAAGTCTCCATGAGAGGCTGGATACATAACTGGAGCTGACGAACTCTATTTGAATTATAGAGACAGGCGTCCCGAGATAACAACAAAAAAGGCAGATGGGAAATAATTAGCGTAGCTGCTGTTCATAACATGAATGCATTTGATCTGATTTAACTGTAGTATAAAAGGTATGAGATGCATCATGCGAATGCTTGGCTAAAGAGATGCGTCTTTAATCTAGTTTTTAAACTGGGAGAGCGAGTCTGAGCCTCGGACAATATCAGGAAGGCTATTCCAGAGTTTAGGAGCTAGATGTGAAAACGCCCTCCCTCCTTTAGTGGACTTAGTTATCCTAGGTACGACCAGAAGCCTCGAATTTAGCGATCTTAAAGAGCGCGATGGATTGTAGGGCGATAGAAGATCCCTTAAATACACAGGAGCTAAACCATTTAGGGCTTTATAGGTCAGTAGCAATACTTTGTAATTGATACGGAACTTAATAGGTAACCAGTGTAGAGATGATAAAATTGGTGTTATATGATCATATTTTCTTGACCTAGTAAGAACTCTAGCAGCTGCATTTTGGACTAACTGTAGCTTGTTTACTGAGGATGCAGGACAACCAGCTAATAAAGCATTACAGTAATCTAGTCTCGAGGTCATGAATGCATGAACTAACTTTTCTGCATCAGAAACTGATAGCATGTTACGTAGCTTAGCAATGTTTCTAAGGTGGAAAAAGGCTGTTCTTGTGACATTTGAAATATGATTTTCAAAAGACAAGTTGAGGTCTAGTATAACACCCAGGTCTTTTACTGTAGAGGATAAAGTAACAGGACGTCCTTCTAGATTAAGGTTGTATTGTAAGAGGTTTTGTGGGCAGTTTTTTGGACCAATCAGTAATACCTCCGTTTTATCTGAATTTAATAGAAGAAAATTACACGTCATCCAATATTTTATATCTTTAACACACTCTGTCATTTTAGATAATTTAGTGTTATCATCTGGTCGTGATGAAATATATAATTGAGTGTCATCAGCATAACAGTGGAAACTTATTCCATGTTTCTTATAATATTACCAAGTGGCAGCATATAAATTGAGAATAGCAGAGGGCCTAATACAGATCCTTGCGGAACTCCATAATTTACTGATGTTATCTTTAATTTTCCCCTATTTAAATGGACAAATTGGTAACGGTCTGATAGGTACGATCTAAACCAGCTTAATGCCTGTCCCTGAACACCAGTGTAATTTTGTAGTCGATCTAAGAGTATTTTATGATCTATAGTGTCGAACGCAGCACTAAGATCGAGTAAAACTAGTATTGAGATACAGCCTTGGTCAGAAGCTAAAAGTAAATCATTTGTAATTTTAACGAGTGCAGTTTCTGTGCTATGGTGCGGCCTGAATCCTGACTGAAATTTTTCATAGATATTGTTTTCTTGCAAGAAGGAGCACAATTGAGCGGATACAACTTTTTCTAGTATTTTAGACATAAATGGAAGATTTGAAATGGGTCTGTAATTTGCTAGGTTATTTGGATCTAATTGTGGTTTCTTAATAAGAGGTTTTATAACTGCCAGCTTGAACGTTTTTGGAACGTGACCTAAAGATAGAGACGATTTAATAATATTGAGAAGAGGCTCTTCCACTACAGGTAACACTTCTTTCAGTAGTTTAGTGGGTATTGGATCTAATAAACATGTTGTTGGTTTAGATGCAGTGATAAGTTTATTTAGCTCTTCCTGTCCTATAGTTGTAAAGTGCTGAAGTTGTTGTTGAGGGGCGATAATTAAAGCTGAATCATAAGACGCTGTCAAAGATTGTACATTTACAATTGTGTTTCTGATGCTTTCTATTTTCTCAGTGAAGAAATTCATGAAATCATTACTACTAAGATGTAACGGAATATTTTGGTCAGATGACGTCTGTTTATTTGTTAGTCTAGCCACAGTGTTAAATAAAAACCTTGGATTATTTTGGTTATTTTCTATTAGTTTGCGGAGATGCTCAGCCCTGGCTGCTTTTAGAGCCTTTTTATAACGTGACATACTGTCTTTCCACGCAATTCTAAAGACCTCTAAGTTAGTTTGTTTCCATTTGCGCTCTAAGTTACGAGTTTCTCTCTTGATAACATGCGTAGCACTGTTGTACCATGGTGCTTTAGTTTTCTCTCTAACCTTTTTTAATCTAATTGGTGCAACAATTTCTAATGTACTAGAGAAAATGGTGCTCATACTGCTAGTCATTTCCTCTATTTCACCTGTTAGTTTGGGTTCACTGAGGAGCTGAGATAGATCAGGTAAGCTATTCAAGAATCTATCTATAGTGGTTGGAAGGATTGTTCTGCCTGGTCGATAACGTGGCGCAACATGACACATTTCAGCCGTACGTAGTATGCAAGTTACCATGTAATGATCAGTGACATCATCACTTTGCGGTATAATATCTATATAATATCGGTTGGATCGGTTCCATATGATATAATTAAATCTAGAGTATGATTAAGACGATGAGTGGGACCACTAACGTTTTGCTTGACCCCAAAGGAGTATAGTAAATCTGTGAACGCAGCCCCTAATGCATCATTAGTGTTATCAACGTGTATGTTAAAATCTCCAACAATTATTGCCTTATCAACATTGACTAATAGATCTGAGAGAAAATCTGCAAAATCTTTTAGGAAATCCACATAGGGCCCTGGAGGTCTATATACGGTAGCCAAGGCTAGAGATAATAGGGATTTATTTCTTGCATCTAAAAGCATCACATTTAGCACAAGTACTTCAAACGAATTAAACTTGTGACCTGTTTTCTGAGTAACATTAAGAATATCTCTATAGATTGTTGCAACACCGCCGCCACGACCAATAAGACGGGGCTCATTTGACTTACTAGTCATATGGTGTGTAATGTCTTGGAGATGTTGTCCGACAGAACAGCCGCTCCGATTCTGCTGGGGTGCAGGCCATCAGCACGGTAGAGCCTAGGTCGCTCCCAAAACAGATTCCAATTATTTACAAAGAGCAGTCTCTGTTCATTACACCATGACATTAACCATTCATTTAGTGCAAACAATCTACTGAACCTTTCTTGTCCTTGTCGGTACGTGGGAAGTGGTCCAGACACGACGATCTTTGCTTCAGGCGATGTTCTGCGTACCGTCTCGATCAGGCTCCTGTAGTCCCTCTTCAGAACCTCCGTCTGCCGCAGCCTGATGTCGTTCACCCCCGCGTGCAGCACGACAGCTCCGACGTGCTCGTCACCGTTCAGGATCTCGGGGACCTGCGCAGCGACATCGAGAACACGGACACAAGGAAAGCAGTGAGTGCGCACCATACCTTTACCTGAGGTAGCGCGGACATGCCGGACGATGGAACTGCCGATGATCACAGCGTCGTTGCGTTCCGTCTCGCGAAGGGGGGAGAAGCGCTTCCAGGTGGAGATCTCGAAGACCGGGAGGGGCGGAGAGGTCCTTGCTCTGGTCCTGGCTCGTGTTTTCCGCTGTGGAATCATCCAGGGTCCATGGTGCTTTGTCTGTGCCGGAGTGAATGAAACCAGGGATGTTCGGGTCCTGTGCAGAGAAACATACGGCGTAGAGGAAGACGGAGTTGAAAAGTTACTAACCACTGACTTGTGAGGATCGGCGCGTGATGCTTCAAGCGCTGATCGTCGGTCTCGCAGCTCGGCCTGCCTCCCCAGCAGATCACGGATCTGCTTCTCCACGGACTCCAGCTCCAGCCGCACCGAATGCAGCTCAAACGTGTCCTCACCTGCACTCAGAGGTAGACACACATCCGATATATTCGCCATTATAACAGATGCACAATAAATTAGCAGTGATACTACCAATATCACTACTAATTTATGACTGAAATTGTGGATAGAACCCGTATCCTTTCAGTGATTCGAGTGTAAATAAGACGATCGATAGGCGAGACCACGCGGGCAATGCTAGTGGGTTAACGTTTAAAGATAGTAACGGAAGTTCGGAAAGTTGGATATAACTAGTGATATCAAAGCAATCCGAATGTTTTTTTGTTTTTTTTGTTTTTTTTATAAATAGTATCGGAGATATGTTCAAGCGAGTTCGCGCGGGCTAACGTTAACGTTTAAAGATAGTAACGGAAGTTCGGAAAGTTGGATATAACTAGTAGTATAAAAGCAATCCGATTGTTTTTTATAAATAGTATCGGAGATATGTTCAAGCGAGACCGCGCGGGCAAAGCTAGCGGGCTAAAGTTAACGTTTAAAGATAGTAACGGAAGTTCGGAAAGTTGGATATAACTAGTGATATCAAAGCAATCCGATTGTTTTTTATAAAGAGTAGTATCGGAGATATGTTCAAGCGAGACCGCGCGGGCAAAGCTAGCGGGCTAACGTTAACGTTTAAAGATAGAGGCTATTGACCCTTATATTATTTACTTAAAAAGTGATCTGTTGGTTTTGTTATGACAATCATAATTTGAACTTGATCACTGAACCCTTATTTCTGACTTAGTTTTAAATTGTTTATTACAGCAGAACTGTGATTCTACATAAATATCCAGAATTTTTGATAAATAAACACGAAATAATTTATTTTAAAATTATTTAAAAAAAATAATCTTCATTTTAGGCACACACAGACATCAATATTCAGTCTATGCATCTCAACAATGGTGATGAGCAAAATATTCAATTAGTAAAAGGAAATTACTTAAAAGACAATTCAGATCATAATTTATTAATTCCGCAATGCATGATGGGAGCCATTAATGAGTTGATTGTCGGCAGCCACTGCAACATGCTTTATTATTGTCACCATTGTTGAGATTCACAGGCTGATTATTGATGTCTGTGTTTCTAAATAAAGTGATTTAAAAGTCTCTTGATTCGAACAATGTTTATTAAATATTTTGGATTATATTAAAATTACTGAAAACCATATGCTTTAGAATCAGAGAGCTGCTGTATTAACAAGTTATATGTTATATAGATAACATATCTAAATATGTTTTGTTTATTTCAGATCACAATATGATTATGGCAAAACATAATCGACACCATCAGATCACATTTTCCCTTTGTCCATCTGACTGTTATTAATCAGTAACAGCAGACAAGCAAAATTTAAAGTTAATAATAAAAGGGTCAAGAGCCCAACTAAAGCAAACACTGATCTCCATAATGGTGGCTTACAATTTGAGATTTTCTCCTTCAGTGATTCTGCTTGTTAACATCAGGTGTTCATCACTAATGCTCAATCATAACTCAATTATTAACTTAATTATCTCATTAACTTTAACACTATTGAGTGTTCATTTAACACTCATATTTTAACACTTTACACTCTTGAGTGTGGACTCATATAAACTCCCAGTAGTGTTGATTTAACACTGGAGTGTTTGCTGTGTTTTTGCTGTGCACATACGTGGACAGCACCACAAACATAGTTAAGTTTTCCAAAATAAAGTTGCCAACCAGGGTAAAAATAATTTCAGGTTTGATATTTGCTGCATATTCACCTAGACTGCTTTATTGTAGCTAATTTTGTGTACTGTACATACAGTACGCAAATATTTCAATGTAAAACTTACAGTAATTCACCAAATGGATTTTTTCATGTTCCAAATGTTGTAGTATTCCTAGTGACCAGACTGACTTACTACAGGTGAAATTTTTACAATACTTGCATTACTGTGCATGCAGTATACACATAGCCTAAATTGTGAAAAAAAATACTGTAATTCAGAAAAGGCATTTTTGCACAATACTTGGTTAGACTAGTGGCATTATTTTTTTTTGCTAAAAAGTTTTTTTTTTTTTTTTTAACAGCAAAACATAATATTTCTGTACATTTTCATAACAATAACATTAAACTTAAACGTCATTATTTGTAATATTTTTTCAGGCACATTTATTACACTTCAGAAATCATTTTTCAAAATAGTCCAAGCCTTCCAGGTTCAATGTGAATTATGCCACATGTGGTTTCATATCCAGTGCCTCAAAATGAATCTGCCACCAGAAGAAGAACCATGGATTTGTGGTTTGTGTTTGTAAGCTATTCAGTTAGAGGAGCTCATGCTAAAAGTGTGTTTAAATTGTTAGAAATCTGTATGTATTTTATGAAGCATTTATTTTTTATTTTTTTATATATAATTTAATCATCTAGATCTTAAATATTATTTAACCAAATCCAATCAATCATATTTTAAGAAACATTACTATCAGGTTGATGTGTTTCTCATTACTTTCATTTTGTATTTTTATTTATTTTTATTACTGTAATTTTTTCATAAACATACTTGAACATTTTACCTACAGTATGCAAGTTATTGTCTAAATTTCACCTGTAGTAAGTCTGTCAGGTCGCTAGGAAAGCACTACACCATTTGGGACATGAAAAGATACTTTCGGGGAATTACTGTATTTTTTTAATAAACATATTTGATAATTGTACGTACAGTAAGGGAGGTATTGTCACAATTTCACCTGCAGTAAGTCAGTCCTTTCACTAGAAAAGTACTACAACCTTTGGAATATAATTATTATGATTTTTTTTGCAATTTCATGAACATATGCAATAAAAATATGTAATCATATATGTAATAATATGTTTATTATTTATTACATAAACATATTTGATAATTGTAAAGTAAGGGAGGTATTGTCAAAATTTCACCTGTAGTAAGTCAGTCTGGTCTGTAGGAAAGCACTACAGCCTTTTGAACACGAAAAAATACTTGTGAATTACTGTAATTAAAAAAAAAAACATTGGTCAACTGTACGTACAGTAAGGGAGTTTTTGTAAAACATCTCATCTGTAGTAAGTCAGACTGGTCACTGGGAACATGCTACAACCTTCGGATAGTAAAAAAATCCCTTTGGTGAATTAATGTAATTTTATTCTAAAAGTACTTATGTACATTATGTATAGTGAGGCAGGTTTCCTAAATACAATCATTGTAATGCACTTTTTATTGTTGCTAAAGTACAATCAATAGCATTAGAACACATAATGTAAGAGATATTTGACAAGGGTGTGTGTCATCACCTGCACTTTTTGCTTTGTATACAAATGATTGCAGGATCACACATAATAATAATAGTATTATAAAATATGCTGATGATACTGTCATTTTGAGTCTCTTACACAAAGATATGGACCTATCATCCTAAAACAGCCATGAAAATCATAGGAATAAAACAATATGAACCCATACATACTCTATACAAAGAGGCAATGATGAGAAAAGCAACGAGTATTAGTATTGACTTTGAACATCCTCTTTTTAGCGAATACCAGCCGTTGCCATCGGGAAAGAGACTGAGAATGCCAATTTGTAAAAATAGACTGAAGCTTTCATTTGTTTCGGCCTCGCTAAAATTGTGGAATATGACCCGGAACATTGCATCTAGACTAGAGCACACTAGCAGTAGCACGTTAAGCACTTTACATATCTTGTATTTTATTTTTATAGATTGTTGTGCTGTGTATATATTGTTGTGTTGTGTAGTATTCACTTTGCCCAAGACAAATGTGCCCCACAAATAAAGTTGATCCTTATCCTTATATTTACTGGTACATCTGTAGCTTGCAAAAATGTATTTTTCAGTTTGCACACAATTAAAAAAATGACAACTTTTTAGACGGCCCCTATCTTGTCTACCACACTACATTGGACATTCGGTGAACATTCGCAAGTTTGTATGCCATTAAAACAATACTTGCCCATTTAGATCGATTGTGGAAAATTTTGTAGTTCACTATCCTTGTCCTAAAGATCATGTAGCTGCTTTTATTTTGCAAAAATGTGCTTTATTGCACATGTTATTGAGACAGGTAAAGTTGGTTTTATATTCACACATTCACACTTTTTTGCTTAAAAACTGTCTCAATAACAGTTTGATAAATATGATTGACTAATTTGTCACTCCTTCATCTTGTTCCACACTCCTCTCCTCTGCTCTGCTACAGCATTATGATGTTCAACAGTAACTCCAGTATCAACTCTAGATGTGGATGGCCCAAATCACCACTTACATTGAAAAAGTTTGTTAATTCTGTGATGAAGGCAATAAAAACAAGTAGTTACTGTATGAAGAAATCTCACAACAAAAGAGGTTCCGTCTTAAAAAAGCCATTTCGTCGTGACGTCAAGATGAAACATTAGCTCGTCCACTTATTGCGCATGCAGACACCAGTAGTCCATGAGCCAGGGCCCCAAATTTGGTCCATCTGTATCATCTGGGGGGACAAAGTCTCATAGTGATTTACAGGGAAACTTAAACCTCAAACCAGCAGCTGATTCTTGTGTGGACACTGGACAGCATCATGTCGAGGAGACGCTGTGCTCTACAATGTGACGGTAAAGACTTTTTTTTTTTCACTGCCCAAGGACGAGCATGTGAAGAATCTGTGGTTAAAATTAATCTTTACCATGATACTACAGCAGTATAATCCTAAACTATTCATGTCACCTTTATTTTACTGAAGACTGCTTCTCAAATCTCGGAGTTCAATGCAGGATTTGCAAACCGCTTGCCCTTGAAAGACGGTGTTCAAAATACTAGTTTTGAGTTTTACATTGTGTAGGTCTCCTGCTAACTGGCTAACTCATGTTATCACTGTCTTACTGAAATACTTCTGCTAATCAGTTGTGGGCCACTATTAGATAAAACTCTGTCTATTAATTCAGATCGTCGTTCTCACTAAGTAACTTTGAGGAAAGATTAAGCATGGAGCAAGATTTGTAGCATCAGTCATGCTAGAGCTCGGCTAATGTATACATTGCATACATGCACTGTTATTGATACAGTTTCCAAGTGTTCACTGCACCGCAATATATTAGAAACATACTCTGTAAATAAATTAGTACAAGTAAAATAATCGGTTGATGGACATGCAGATGTTAATGCTGATGGTGAGGAATCGCAACATCTCATAATGTACCTCAAACTGAGTAGTGTATCACTGAAACGTCCTGCTCGAGTCGTCCTTGCGATGGAGGTTCGGGTTGAATAACTAGTTCTTCTAGTGTTTCATCATCGGACTCGCGCTCGGATTAATATGGTCAAATCGTTATTGTTTGTTACGGTGTTTAGTTTACGATGTAGGACGCCTCATGCACGCAGAGCTGTCGTTGTTATGGCAATGGGAGTTTTTGTTTTAGACGCGTGCTGTACGCGGTAAACCTGTCACGACACGCACACAAAGTGGTAAGATCCAAGAGCAGTATTTATTGGGTAATCCGTACTCACAACTAGTCCAGGCAAGGGTCAAATATCCAATAGGGCAATCCAAAGACACAAGAAATGAACAAGAAACGGGCAGCAACAGGAACAGAAGTGTGGGGACATTAAACAACAAGGACTCCGTAACAAACACTAAACAGGCAGGGTATATATATATAACACAAAACTAACAATGATAATGGGGAACAGCTGAGTGCAATGATGATGTGGAACAGCTGAGTGCAATGATACAGTGATGGGTACAGACAAGGATTGTGGGGAATGCAGTTTATAATGTTGATGACACCGTGGTGAAGAGGACCTCTAGTGGTTACCCAGGGACACACAACCAGACACTGTGACATACCTCCCCCTCTACGGAGCGGCAGGCGTGACGTGAAGCTCAGGCTCGGCAGCGGCAGGCGTGACGTGAAGCTCAGGCTCGGCAGCGGCAGGCGTGACGTGAAGTTCAGGCTCGGCAGTGGCAGGCGTGACGTGAATCTCAGGCTCTAGCTCAGCAGTCTCAGCGTAGTGAGATTCTGGCCTGGCGGTCTGGGGAATAGATAGCACTGAGACTTGTGAAAATCTCAGACTATAGGCTGCTCGGACTGATCTCAGTGGCTGATTGGCCAGCTTGGACACCAGTCCATTCCACCCTTGGATGGTTCCAATGGGAGTGATTGTGCTGGCTGATGGTGCGATCTGCAATGGGCCACACTCCGCGGCCGATGGAGACACTGGCTCGGCGGTGGCCATCCTGTCCGGGGACACAGGTGCAGGGTCAGTCCTCCCGTCAGGAGACACAGGCATATTCCACTGGCTACGATGACGAAGATAATCTGTGAACCCCCAAAAGTCCAGAATTTCCAGCCCATTCAATTCCCACTGAGGCAAAGGGTCATCCAGACAGACATTGAATAATTCCTTCAATGCTGCCTCATTGTAGTCCATACCTCTAGAGAGTGTCCAAAAAGTCTGAGCCAGACAATCCACCGTCTGGCCCTGCTGGCGTAGGGCCATCAAATTTTGGACTCGTCCCCTCCTCTCCTTCTCCGTCTTGGGGGAAGAGAAACGAAACCCCATAATGCTGGATCTTTAATGTGACGGAGTCCTTCTGTCACGACACGCACACAAAGTGGTAAGATCCAAGAGCAGTATTTATTGGGTAATCCGTACTGACAACTAGTCCAGGCAAGGGTCAAATATCCAATAGGGCAATCCAAAGACACAAGACATGAACAAGAAACGGGCAGCAACAGGAACAGACGTGTGGGGACATTAAACAACAAGGACTCCGTAACAAACACTAAACAGGCAGGGAATATATATAACACAAAACTAACAATGATAATGGGGAACAGCTGAGTGCAATGATGATGTGGAACAGCTGAGTGCAATGATACAGTGATGGGTACAGACAAGGATTGTGGGGAATGCAGTTTATAATGTGGATGACACCGTGGTGAAGAGGACCTCTAGTGGTTACCCAGGGACACACAACCAGACACTGTGAAAAAAACAATCACAACAGACTGAGCTGTCTGGCCAATCAGAGCAGAGTAGTTCGCGGAAAGGAGGGATTTAGAGAGATTGATTCTTTTAGCGAGTTGTTTGAGAATCATTGAAAATGTGGTGATGTGCAAATGTACAGGTGCTGGTTATAAAATTAGAATATCATCAAAAAGTTGATTTATTTCAAGAATTCAACTTAACAGGTTAAACTAATATATTATATAGACTCATTACGCAAAGTGAGATATTTCAAGCCTTTATTTGTTAGAATGTTGATGATTATGGCTTACAGCTTATGAAACCCACAAAATCAAAATACCAGAAAATTAGAATATTACATGAAATTACACAGTAATTACCATGGTCATTGAACCAGGTTTTGGTTATTTTGGCAGTGTGGGCAGGTGCAAATCCTGCTGGAAAATGAAGGAAGCATGAAGTGCTCTGCAAATGTCATAAAGGCTTGAAATATCTCACTTTGCATGTCATGAATATAATATATTTGTTTGCCCTGTTAAGTTGAATCATTGAAATAAATCAACTTTTTGATGATATTCAAATTTTATTACCTGCACCTGTATATTCCACATTCATGTAGTTTGGAACCTAATATTTTGTCAGGAATATGATTGGCAATAGATATGATAGACAATATGATAAAGAGATAATACATGCTATTTTATCTGTGGGCACTGGGCATAGAAGGGCATGGACGGGCAGTTATTTCAACTTAAAAGACGGTAGTCTTCAGAGATCTTGTTCAAACTGTTTTCAGTGTTTGTTACCAAGGCAATTACCAGTGTCCACTGTCCATATATAGCAAACCAAATCGAACCTTTGCAAAACACTGCAGGAAGCATGTGAACGGAGAACATGGTAAGATTTCAACTGTTTTGTAACTGAAAAAAATTATGCTACTGTTATAGGATTTGATGTTTGCTTGTCGGTGTTTTTCATCTACAGGCTTCCTATCGACAGTGACAATTCAACTTGATACATCCAATTATTTTTTAAATAACAAAATCCACATAATAATTACATATCATTGAAGATGCAGTCACTATTAAAGAATGAGTCCAGTGTTTTGGTATTCACACTCTCTGGTCTGAATGAAACGATGGAAAATAGATATGTCTTGTTTTCTCTTACCGCACTGTACTATCCCCTGATTGTCTTTTGTAATGTAACTATAATTACTACTATTCTCTTGCATAAGAAGCTTCATGAGCCGATGTATGTGTTTATATGTAATCTGTGTGTAAATGGACTTTTTGGCACTTCTGGATTCTACCCTAAATTCTTGTATGATTTATTATCCCATGATCATGTGATTTCTTATATTGGATGCTTGATTCAGATATTTGTCATTTATTCGTCTATTCTGTGTGACTTTTCAACATTAACAGTGATGGCATATGACAGGTACGTAGCAATATGTAGACCACTGGAGTATCATTCAATAATGACCAATCAGACAATTCTTAAATGTATCCTTTACTGCTGGCTGGCTCCATTTTTTTCCATGTGTCTTGTAATTAGTTTATTATCTAGACTCACCTTATGTGGCTTTACTATTGAAAAGTTATATTGTGAGATTTGGGCAGTTGCAAAACTTTCTTGTTTTTCTACAATTGTAAATAATGTGTTTGGGTATATTGTTATTCTTACATTTTTTGGACATGCAGTATTGATATTTTGCTCATACATTTACTTGATTAGAAAATGCAGGAAGTCAATAGAGGGCAGACACAAATTCATGCAAACATGTGTGCCACATCTGTTTTCATTGATCAATGTGACAGCTGCATTTATGTTTGATGTGCTGTATAGTCGCTATGGCTCAAAGAATATGCTTCAAGGTGTGCGTAATTTCATGGCTCTTGAATTCTTACTTGTACCACCTATTTTAAATCCTCTAATTTATGGACTAAATCTGACAATAGTGCGCCAGCAAGTTATGAGACTGTTTTTCAAGAAACAAATGTGATGAGTGAATATTTATGTTACAGAAAGAACTAAAAAGTCTAAAGGAAGAATATTTTTTTAGATGTTGTAGCAACTCAACATGTACTAACAAAGCATAATGTAATAACTGCACATTATATTTATTAAGCCTTGTCTGTGAAACACAACAGTTTCTTTAACGCGCAAAGTTTCACACTAAGCGTTTCCCAATGATATACTGACTGTAAAGTTGGCTTGATGTTGGACATTCGCGCATTTAGGGACCTTCTCTAAAGTTACATACAACATTAGTATACACATTTCTAACTTCAATAGCATTGGAAGAGAATGACTTGCAGTCATAAAAACAACTGTAAGTGTTCATGTAGTCAAGCCAGCTTTATAGCCAGTATATAACTGGGAAACGCTTAGCTTGAAATTTTGCTTGCGCGTTAAGTTCACATCTGAGTCTGCTGTAGCCATATAGTACAGCCTTCTCAATAAGGTGCGAATTTGGTCTTTTATATCACTGTATTAGTCCATTAAGATACTTTAAGCGTTTTATATGTCCAGCAATCCTGAATTATTGAGGGAAACCCAGAGGCCTGCAACAGATCGCCGCGATATAAAGTTAAGAAAACTAAACAACCAAGATAAATATATGTCTACCTCAAATGTAACATTTGTTCTGTACATCAGCATCGGGGGAATAACATTATAATCTCGTTCACGGTAGAAAAAGATGCATGTAGGCTACACAGGGACCGTGAAGACACTAAATTAAACATAAAAGCAGCCCTCACAATAATCACAAATAAACTTGCATTTCTATAAATCAGTTTTTATGAATGAATGGTTTGCTCTAACTGTTGCTCTGATCTTCGTCAACAACACGCGCTTGCACCCCCTGCTGGTGAAGTCAACTAACAGCAGATGGAGATTATGCTCGGTAATCTACTGCTTTTCCTGGATGTCAATGTTGAATTTACTGTCGAATTTGAACCACTGAATTTGTGGAAACAAATTTGTAAAACGAAATAAAGTGGACCGAAAATTGCCTGTTGAATATTATAGGTTGTATTTTTAAACAGTTTGAAATGTTTTGAATTTAAATATTCACAGTTTAAATATACAATTTGCCCCCCCACCACAAATTGCTTTCTAATCGGAGGGAAACACTGAAAGTAAATGGTGCCATTGAAGAAAATAAGTCCGTCTGTGCAGTTTCCCTCCAGCCTAATAATAGCATGTCAAGTACCTTGACACAACTCCAACATCACCATCTTTGACCCTCATCATGTGATGCAATACAAAGTAATTGTCATCAATGTAACTGTTAATGTGTTTTCTTCTTTCATTTCAGGGCTCCAACCTAGATTCTAGATCTCCAAGGTCAGGGCATGCAAGAGGTCATAGACCTTTGTCAAGTGGCAGGGGAATAACATTTCTAAGAAGTTTATTTTCATTTCTGTTTTAAATGTTCATGCAAATGTTTTATATTTCATTTTTTATTGTTCAGTGTTTTATGTTATTTCAATATTGCCATACTGTTTTTATTGCTCTTTAGAACGTGGTAATAAGTGTCAGTTATTTGCACGGCTTCAAAGTAGTTCAATTTTTTTACCGTATTGTATCAATTTGCATTATTGTTCCATCATAGAAACCAGTCATGCGGAACTAGTGAATGAACTAGTAACAGTTTGCTCTGTAACTTTACAAAACTCGTGGCCACATTACAATCTAGAACGTGCGTTAACTTTGGATAGTCTAATGGCGTATTGTCCAATGTCCATTATCCCTTACTTATGTTGTACCTGTTATGTCATTTCTGTTCACCAAATGTTTTAAATAAATAACTTTTAACAATTTTTTTATTGTCTGCAGTTGATTGCAATATTTTAGAATATGGGTGATTCTTTTGATGGATAATATTTAATCACAGTGATACAGTATTTAAATTGTACAGTAAGAAACTGAATTTACAGTGATTAACTTTTACCTACTGTTAATAGTACTGTATTGCATGCAATACATAAGTGCTTAACTGTTTTTTTGTACAGTAAATAAACAGCACTGTAAATGCAATTGAAATCACAGTATTAAATTATTTTTTTCTTCTACAGTAAAACAATCAATACTGTAAATACAACTCAAATCACAGTGTTTAACTGTTTTTTATTTTACAGTGAATAAACAAAACACTGTAACTGGAAATACAGTACCCTTACTGTAAAACGTATTCACAGTAACTTACTGGCAACAATTAGCCAGTAAGTTACTGTAAATACAACTAAAATCACAGTATTTAATTGTTTTTGATGTCACAGTGTGTACAGAAAATACTGTAAATTGAATGACAGTACCTTTACTGTAAGAAGTATTCACAGTAACTTACTGGCTAATTGTTGCCATTAAGTTACTGTAAAATTTACGGTAATTTTTTTACAGTGTAGGCTTCAAATCAGCCCGCAATGAGTAAACCGTGCCCAAAACTTCCAAAGCACTCACACACACTGCTGAACGCAGTGCTGAAGTGGCAACTAGCCTCTCCCTATGGAGGATCCCTTTACCACTCTACAGATAAAGCATTGTGGAAAATTTGCGTATCTCCCCCGTAGTGATAAAATAAAATAAAATACAATTCTGTATCAAATTTATAGGCAGGACAAGTAGTTTAAGGCTTGGTTTGTAGAGAATTACAAACATGTGCACATATATTTCAACGCACATAACTATAGAATTAATTCTTGATGCGCACGTGAGCGCCATCAGTGTTTATCACAGGTTTGCATTTAAAGTCTGTGTAGAGAGAACGGAGTCGTCTTAGCGGCCCCTAATTTAATAACAAATTATCCTTTTGACGGAAGTGAATCAATCAAAACTAACTTTAGCTGGAAAATAACATTATTCAAGAACCGCTATAAAGCCAAAACAATCTGTTACCTTAAATTATACGTTTATCTCTGTAAAGCATCTTTGAAACAATCTACATTGTTAAAAGCGCTATATAAATGAAGATGACTTGACTTGACTTGACACACTAGTGAAATCCACTGCAAGAAAACCTCTTTCTTTTCCGGCTCCTGAAGAAAAGAAAAGAAAATCAATTGATAACAGAATATAAACGTAGTCTATAAGAAAACAGTGTTAACGGTTAGTGTTGCCAGCGATGAGCAATTAACACAAAATAAACACACAGAAACAGCGTATTGTCGCCTACCGACAGTAGAGGCAAAAAAAAAACAAATCAATTCTCCAAATCTAAATATAAGCCACATATTGAAATGAGAAAACAACCAACAAAAGTAAAAGAAACGAACGCAAAACAAACGTAAGCAAAACAATCGAAAGCAAAACATAACAAACGTAAGCAAAACAAACGAAAGCAAAACAAAACAAACGAAAGCAAAGCAAACCGTAAGCAAAACAAAACGTAAGCAAAACAAACCGTAAGCAAAACAAAACGTAAGCAAAACAAACCATAAGCAAAACAAAACGTAAGCAAAACAAAACGTAAGCAAAACAGCAGCATCGCTAAAAATACACAAGAAACAAGATTAAAAGAACATACTTTTACTTTAAAGTGGACATAAAGGCATGAGTGGGTTTACATACCGATCAGCAGGACTTCTGTTCAAATATCAAATATTAAATAATATTTTTTCCTACACAAACACATCAATTCACCTCAGTAGGCATTTATATACCCCCGCAGAGCCATGTGGATTACTTTTATGATGGATGGAAGCACTTTGATGGACTTAGTAAATCATGGGGTAATTTTCATTTTAGGGTGAACAAACCCTTTAAAACTCATCTTTGATTTTTAAGGGCTAGGGTTAGGTTGGTTGGTTGGTTATTTTTACAGATAGAACGTGACAGATGCATAAATAGATTTTTAAATGCCAGTCACAGTTTTTATTATATTTCTTACTGTAGTATTGTAATATCATGGATGAAAAAATAATAATACAGACATAACTAAAATGCGGGACACACCAATTTCGGGACTGTCGCCCTAAGTTGTCATTTGCCCACGAAAAACGCAACGAAAAAACATTTCTGTTTTACTACGTCGTTGTTGTGTAAACATACATTGAATACACAGGCCTTTTGCCAGGAAAACCCCAAGAAAATAATCAGAATAGCCAAACCATCTAATAGCCTATACCATTTAGTTAATGAAGGATAAAACAAAGGCTGACTTCAGAATGACAGAAGTTGTACTAGCATACTATTTTGTAGTGTTGGGTCCGAGTCCACCTTTGTCGAGTCCGAGTCGAGTCCAAGTCCTTAACAACCGAGTACAAGTCCAAGTCCGAGTCCAAAGAGGGTCGAGTCAGACTTGAGTCCGAGTCCTTAACATCCGAGTCCGAGTCGAGTCCGGCCGAGTCCACAAAGATTTAAATTATTTGAAATTGACCTTTCACAAAGACCCGCCCCTCTTGGTTACTGTTGCTACGTCTGACAAGCCATTCCTCTCTCACTCCACATGTTCTCGGTCGGAGCAAAGAGGACACTAACAATGTGCCAACAGACAAGACAGAGCAGGGTTCTTTTGGTTTGAAATAAAGTCTCAGCTTTCCATTTTTTTAATTTTTATGAAATTCAAACGATAAATACTGTTTTGTGGTGCTTTAATGTGTAGGCCTCAGTTCAAGCAGCACGTGAACTGATAATCTCTTCTAGTTATAGCACAAATTTCTAAAAAAGAAATCAATACACACTATTTTTCAAGTTCAAGTCCACTGCCTTTAATCTACTAACTGATTTGGTTTGTTTGTCGAACAAAAATGGCGTGTATCTGCATTATAATTGGTCAGATCACCTGTCAATCAAATCCCGGCGAAAGGTCTCAACACTGAGCTCTTAAATTAATATTTTAAACCTTACAAAATGATTGCAATGTATAGTTACAGTCATACGTTTACCTATTGTACATCTTTTAGAATCTGCAAGGTAATGCTTAATAATGCAACACGATGCATTAAGAGCCAGGGGTAAACTTTTGAGCAAGATGATGATGTTTACATTTTTCTTATTGTGTTGTACATGCTAATATCTTATTTAGCCTCTGAAGGGTTGGACTAAATTAATGAATGCATTTTTAAACAAATAAGACCAATTTACACCAATGATCCAGTTCAAAAGTTTACACCTCTTGGCTCTTAACGGATGCTTCCTTCTTGTGCATCACTAAATGTTTGCAGGGTTTGTAAAAGTTGTGTATGAGTCCCTCAGTTGTCACCAGTGTGAAAGTATGGATCTTACAATCATAGTCACTGCTAGTAAGGAGTCAAATATGCAGAAGATGCTGGAAAAGCAAAGAATGTGCAGGAGCTGGATGATTTTTCCTCAACCATTAAAAAAAAAGAAAAGAAAAAAAAGTTGTTGATCATTCAGGTAATGACACAATATTAAAATCGAGCCTATGTAATTTGTCTTTATTTTGTGTTTGTATTTTATTTAGGCTATTAAACATCTGTTATGTGAAAAAGCTTTTTCAGGGCAGTACTAAATAGAAACAATGTGTATGATCCGTCTTATTAAAAAACATATAAAAATAAAATTTTGGAGATTCTGCAAGGAGTATGTAAACTTATGACTAAAGTATAAATGCAACAAAAATGATAACATTATCAGACGCCAAAATGTTGCTATGGTTATCACGTTCTTATGTTGCTATGTGTCAAATCATCGCAATTTCATGACTCAAAGGACAAAAATTAAGTGGATTCAATCCCACATTTAAATGCAGTTATCACTCTTTATAATTTACAGTGTGAACGTAACCACTGGTCCTCTAAAAGTATGAAAAACAAAACTATTTAGATTGTCAACAGCGCTCCCTTTAAGCCATCACTTACCTTGTTCGGCACTCTCCCTAAAACTCTCGTCATAAACACTGACTGAAGTTGTCCGCACTGCACAGTGAATATCTTATTTATATTGCGTCTAGAGAGACTTTGTTGTTTATGAGGGGATTTGCGAAAGGATAAAGCTCGTGCTGATTCTAAACATACATTTTGAGCGAATTATTCGCATGCGGATTCTAAAACGCCTCTGATTTGCCACTGTGTTTATGCACTTAACTGTGATTGGCTACAATGCTCAACGCTGAAACAACGTTGTTTCGTTTCGTTTTTGAATTAAAATTTTTTACAAAATTTCGTTTTGTGTCATCCAGTGCCCGGACTCGACTGGACTCGGACATTTTTCCGAGTCTAAAATGTCCCGAGTCCGTGTCAAGTCCGAGTACAAATTCATTCGAGTGCGTGACAAGTCCGAGTCCATTCAAAATTGGACTCGAGACCGGACTCGAGTCCGAGTCCGAGTTCGAGTACCCCAACTCTACTATTTTGAATTCAGCTCAATATGTGCTTTTGTGTGTTCAAAAAGTGTGGAAAGAATAAAAACAATAATAATAATTGTAAGAACCAATAGAATCACACACTTGCATAGACTCCCACTCATGCAAGTCTGGAGAATCATGACTGTTAATGAAGAGGGAGGGATTATCATTAATTGACCAAAGTCTGTATGGTACAAAAATACCAAAGGGCAGCATCTCAGCAGTGTGACTAGCTGTTGAACAATGGCAAAAAGTTGGTGTGCTCGTCAGTCTCTGGCACTTTGTGTTTGTTTTTTTGCGTTCAGTCATGCTGTTCCACAGTGGAGTAATCTGACCCAGAATCCTCAAACTCTGATGTTCCAGCAAACTGACCAGCGGTTTCAACAGCAAGCTAGTCAACAGTTTCCTCAGGCGGTTCAACGGCAAGCTAGTCAACAGTTTCCTCAGTCAGTTCAACAGCAAGCTAGTCAACAGTTTCCTCGGCCAGTTCAACAGCAAGCTAGTCAACAGTTTCCTCAGTCAGTTCAACCGCAAGCTAGTCAACGGTTTCCTCGGCCAGGTCAACAGCAAGCTAGTCAGCAGTTTCCTCAGTCAGTTCAACAGCAAGCTAATCAGCAGTTTCCTCAGTCAGTTCAACTGCAAGCTAATCAGCAGTTTTCTCAGTTTCAGCCTAAGCAGCCAGTGGCACAGGCAGAGCCTCTTGACAAATGTGCTGTAGCTGATTATGAGCAGATCCAATGTGGACCACCTGGTATCAGTGGTGCTGAGTGTGCAGCTATCAACTGCTGTTTTAATGGTCAGCAATGCTACTATGGGAAGGCTGGTAAGATTGAGTCAATGCAAAGTCTTCATGTTAAACTGATTTTCAGCAATAACCTGCTCTTGTAACTCATTCCAGTGACTGTCCAGTGTATAAGAGATGGTCAGTTTGTGGTAGTGGTGGCTAGAGATGTTACGCTGCCTCGACTGAGCCTGGATTCTGTCCGTCTCTTGGGTGGAAGTGACCCATCTTGCAGTCCTGTGGGATCCACACCTTTCTTTGCTATATACCAGTTCCCTGTCACTGCATGTGGCACAAGCATGATTGTGAGTAGCTGCTTGTGTTTTTTTTCTGTGTGGCTTAGGATGGACTGGATGCCAACAGTGTTACTATTTGCAGGAGGACAGTGGATATGTGGTGTATGAAAACCGAATGATCTCCTCGTATGAAGTGGGTATTGGACCACTTGGTTCCATCACAAGGGACAGCCATTTTGAGTAGGTGACCTATGCTTTATCATAATTGTTAATCATTGACAACTGCTACAAGCTCATGGTTTGTCCAGGCTTCTCTTCCAGTGTAGGTACTCTGCTACTTCTGTGGAAGCTCTGGTTGTTGAGGTCAACAGTGTTCCTCCACCTCCACCAGTAGCTGCTCCTGGACCCCTCAGGGTTGAGCTTAGACTGGCAAATGGGCAATGTGTCACTAAAGGCTGTGCAGAAGGTAAGTTTTTATCCCCAGTATAACGAACACCTCTCAAACTCCAGGTTGCAGCAGTTTAGTTTAACACTATCCTCAGGGGATGAGGCGCACACATCCTACTACAGTGGTGCTGATTATCCAATTACAAAAGTCCTGCGAGAACCTGTGTATGTTGAGGTGCGCATTTTGGAGAGGACCGACCCCAACATTGTCCTGATGCTGGGACATTGCTGGGCGACACAAACCCCCAGTCCACTCAGTCTACCCCAATGGGACCTTCTGGTTGATGGGTGAGTAAGGCCAGTCTTTATCCATGTGCTGTAAGGCTTTTCTGACTGCCTCTTTGCCTTTCAGATGCCCTTACCAGGATGATCGTTACCTGACCACATTGGTTCCAATGGCTGGATCTTCTGGTCTTCAGTTCCCAACCCACTACAAGCGCTTTGTTGTGAAGATGTTCACATTTGTAGATCCAGCATCACTGGCTCCTCTGCAGGAAACCGTATGCTCCGCAGCCTTACCTCAAGCCTTAATATTACTTATTTTTATAGTGAATTATATGGCTTAACCCTTTCCCCTCTGTTAGATCTTCATCCACTGTAGTACAGCGGTGTGCCATCCCTATTCTGGCTCCTGTGAGCAAAGCTGCACTAGGAAAAGTGAGTGCTTGCTGTAAATTGACTGCAGGCACAACATTTATTTAAATGCCTCATGCTTCTATCACTTTTTTTTGTTTGTTTTAGGAAGAGATGCGCACATCAAGACCATCTCTAGTGGGCAAACTGTGGTGTCTAGTGGAGAAGTTATCCTGGTCATGTGAATTTAGTTTTTTAATAAACTTCCTGAAACTCAACATTAGTTTCTCTCTGGTATTGATTTGTGACTGGAGTTGGATGTTTCGTGATTGTTCTCAGTTTGATTTATAGGGCTGCACTACTAAACCCTTTATTTTGTGCAATGAGGTTTTAGACTTAAGTTAAATGGTTTGGGTAGAAGCTTGGCCCATTTAGTTCAACTATTTGCTAAGCTCTAGTTGCTAACTTGGGGCCCCTCAAATTAAGGCTTGTGTAACTTCTGATTGTGGCTTTACGTTTGACTTTATGGCTGGACTAACATAACTGCATGTATTGATACTCAAGCATGCCCAATCCCCTGTAAGGTCACTTTGTTTTTTCTTCTTCTTCAGTCACGCAAGTATAGCATTATCTGGAATAAAATGTATCAACCTGTACTTTTCCTTTTATCCCAAGTTTATTACAGCACTTTTTTTTTCAGGATAGTCCTAGTAATGTTTGAGAAGTAGACTGGTTTAAGCATTATTCCCTAACTATTATATCCACCCTAGGATGCTGTCCAAGGCCTTGTTTACACCTAGTACTAAGCATTTAAAAAAAAAAAACGATCACCAGTTAACTGGTGACTCAAAAAATGGGCGTTTTTTTTTGTTTGAGCTTGTCTATTTTTGATCTCTTCCAGAGGTAGTTAAACATATTTAACCAGATTACTTTCATAGAGTAGATCAGGGATGGGCAACTTCAGTCCTGGAGGGCCACTGTCCTGCAGAGTTTAGCTCCAACCCTAATTAAACACACATGAACAAGCTAATCAATGTTTTCAGGATTACTAGAAAAGAGTTTTTGTCAGGGTTGAAGCTAAACTCTGTAGGACAATGGCCCTCCAGGACCGAAATTGAACATCCCTGGAGTAGATGCTCATGTGTTTGAACATCTGCAAACTTAGACCCTCTCCTTTAAGAGATCAGGACAGAAGTGGACAAATGAGACCAATTAAAACACCAGGTGTAAAAAGGAATTTCTACTTGTGATACGATCAACCAAAATGCACCTTAATACCAGGTGTGAACAGGACTTGAAAGCATTGCATATGTGCCCATGCAAGAATTGCCCTTATGAGTTCTTGAAGAGTGTGCACTTTCACATGACTAGTTATTTGGTCTTAAAGTCTCTCTGTGGTTAATTTTATCCCTTACAGGGATAGTTCACCCAATTATGAAATTTACCCTATGATTTACTCACCCTCAAAGCATCCTAAGCAGAGGTGGGTAGAGTATCCAAAAACTGTACTCAAGTAAAAGTACAAGTACTTCTAGAAATATTTACTCAAAGTAAAAGTAAAAGTAACAATCTTAATAGTTACTTGAGTAAGAGTAAAAAAGTATCCAATGAGAAAACTACTCAAGTAGTTAGTTACTAGTTACTTCGGATCATAGGCCGATATATATGATATATATATAAACATGATATTATTTAGATATTTTTTATTTAAATGACTATTATTATCATAATTAGTATCCAATGAGAAAAGTATCCAATGAGAAAACTACTCAAGTAGTTATTTACTAGTTACTTCGGATCATAGGCCGATATGATATATATATAAAACATGATATTATTTAGATATTTTTTATTTAAATGACTATTATTATCATAATTAGATAGGCTATCTTTGCCACAAAAACAGAAGAGACAAGCATTATTTCTGCCATCTGTAGCCCGAAAATCATTGCCTGTCCTTTGGTTTGTATAATAGTAACTTATACAACTACAGTTGGATTATTAGACAATGTCGAAATATAGTGAATCTGCAGAGTTTTGCATTTAAAGGCATGTAAAGGGAAACATTGACACAGAGAAGAAAGAGTTAAAACTCTTCACATGTGCTCGCGCTGACCGCTACTGAACATCTGAACACAAACGACGATCAAACGCACATCGACGGATCTTCTTCTGTCTGTTCTCCAAAATGTAATCAAATGTATATTTCTGCAAGCATGTTTAAACTGGTCAACAGTGTCTAAGGCAGGCAAAGGCATTCGTTTTCAAGTTGAGTTGGCACGCGACTGCGCAATACACACACATTACCGCGGGATGGCGGGTGTTCATTTCATATGTGGACAATGGTAGCTTATAAAGTAATGTATATGTCCAAAAAAAACAGGGAATGTCATACTTTGAAGTAGTGCTATCATATCGTAATAATCTGTTTGGTTGTATAATGTATTACCTGAATGAAATTAAATCGAATATCGTCCTGTGGAACGATATTCGTTCCACAGGATATATCGTCCTCAGCATACGAAGATAATAGAGATCTTCATCGCTGGCAAAAATTATGCATTTGCAAATTTGCGTTCACTTGACTGTACTGTAGGTCCACAGCCACTTCATCCAACGCTCTTGATGTTCTTAAATCTTCCTGTTACGACTTCACGAGTGTGAATTGAAAGCGCTTCAGACGATTCAGTGCGTGCAGGAAACTGAACAGATCATACAAACTGATTCGCGAACCGATTTAGACTGATCTGCCCACTTGTTTGATGAAGTCTTTGAACAGAATCGACTCAAAAGAGTGATTCATTTGTGAATTGAGCATCGCTCATGCCCAGAAAAAAGATACAGCGCGCTTGGAATAAACTACGCATTTAACAACACGTATTGCATTAAAATAAAGTAACGAGAGGAACATCGCTCAACGTAACGAAGTAAAAGTACCGTTTTTTTATTAGAAATGTACTCGAGTAAAAGTAAAAAGTACCCACATTTAAATCTACTCTTAAAAGTACAATTTTTCCCAAAAAATACTCAAGTAAATGTAACGAAGTAAATGTACTTCGTTACTACCCACCTCTGATCCTAAGTGTATGTGACCTTCTTTCAGACGAACACAATCTGAGTTATATTAAATGTCCCGGCTCTTCCAAACTTTAGTCAGTTTAAATTTTAGTGTTTATTTAAAAAAAAAAATTATTACACGAACACATAAATTCACTTCAGAAGGCTTTCATATACCCCCACAAAGCTGTGTGGATTACTTTTATGATGGATGGAAGCACTTTGATGGGCTTAGTAAATCATGGGGTCATTTTTATTTTTGGGTGAACAAACCCTTTAAATGTCAAGTCTTTTATTGTCAGATGCACAGAACAACACACGGTTAACTGGCATTTAAATTATTTTGACAAGACACCGCATAGTAACCTGACATTACGTAACATAATATACTAGGTGCAAACAGTTAACTAAAGTGACACTGTATAAATGACTAAAGAAACGTGAAGAGAGATGGTCATTGTCCATTTAGGAGCCTGATGGCCCTTGGGGAAAAAACTGTTATCCAGTCTTTGTGTGCGGGCCCGGATGATTCGGTATCGCCTACCTGAAGGCAGCAGGGTAAAAAGACTGAAGGATGTATGGTAACAGTCTCTTAGAATCCTGCCCGCTTTCTTGAGGCATCGTGTGTGGTAGATGTCCTGTAGGGCTGGGAGCTTCCTGCCGATGATGAACTCTGCAGACCTAACCACACTGCGTAGGATTTTTCTATCCCTGTCAATGCAGCTCCCATACCAGTCAGTGTGCTCTCAATTGTACATCTATAGAAGTTAGTGAGGATGACTGGGTCCATGCCAAACTTCTTCAGTCTCCTCAAGAAGAATAGGCGTTTCCGGGCCGCTTTGACCACCTTGTCCGTGTGAGCAGACCAGGTAAGGTCATTGCTGATGTTGACCCCGAGTAACTTAAAACAGCTGACCTTTTCCACTATATATCCATTGATGTGCAGGGGTACATGCTCCTCCCTATGTCTCCTCCTAAAGTCCACAATCATCTCCTTAGTTTTGCTGACATTGAGAGAGAGGTTGTTGTTATGGCACCATGTCAGCAGAGTGTCGACCTCCTCTCTGTAGGCTGACTCATCTCCGTCAGAAATGCAGCCCACAATGGTTGTGTCATCAGCAAACTTCACAATGAGGTTGGAACTGTGGTTTACTTCGCAGTCATGTGTGAACAGGGAGAACAATAGAGGGCTGAGCACACAGCCCTGGGGCGTGCCTGTGTTGGTGATTAGTGTGGATGAGGTGCAGTCACCGATTATCACCACCTGTGGCCTCCCCGTCAGGAAGTTGTGGATCCACTTACATAGGGAGATGTTTAGTCCCAGATCCACGAGCTTGGAGACGAGTCTGGAGGGGATGATGGTGCTGAATGCAGAGCTGTAATCAATGAACAGCATTCTCACCTACGGATTCCCATTGTCCAGGTGGGAGAGAGCGGTGTGCATGGTCAGGGCGATAGCATCAACTGTAGACCTATTGCACCGATATGCAAACTGCATAGGGTCCAGGGTGGGGGGCAACGAGGAGCAGATTAATGGTTTGACCAGCCGATCAAAACACTTCATGGTGATAGAGGTCAGTGCTATCGGCCGATAGTCCTTCATGTTGGTTGCTTCTTAGGAATGATGTCCTCAATGCAGTGATGGATAAAGCTGGAAACAGTATCTGTATATTCGTTAATGTTCCCATCTGCTGCCTCTCTAAACATCAGCCAGTCAGTGGTCTCAAAACAATCCTGGAGAATCGCAACACTCTCATCACTCCATTTTTAAACACATTTTTAAAACTCATCTTTGATTTCCAAAATTACATATTTTAAAAAACAAACCTTGGAAAAGTTATTCACGCCTTAAAATTGCTTGAATGTAACTACACTGTTGCCTCATTTAGTATACGTGGTTCTACGAATATGCAACAATTAGCCCCGCCTCCATTCACTCACACCAGTTCAGAAATCCACAAGTTGACGTGTTTTAACAGTTTAGAGAAATAATGTTTTTGAACGCTTTCATTGTGAAATCTATTATTTGCATTTGTCCCAATGGAGACAATGGTGATGGCAGCAGGTAAAATAGTTTCATAATATGTTTAGTTGAAGAGAAAAACTTTGGATGGAGCCCATCCTCATCTGACAAGACAATAAATGTGCATTTCAATAAATTTGGGATATATTATCGCCTTATAATTTCAGGGCTAGGGTTAGGTTGGTTGGTTATTTTTACAGCTAGAACATGACGGCTGCACAAATAGATTTTTAAATGCCAGTCACAGTTTTTATTATATGTCTTACTGTAGTATTGTAATTTCAGGGATGAAATAATAATAATGTATTGAGGGACGCACCAATTTCAGGGCTGTCACCCTAAGTTGTCGTCTGCCCAGGAAAACTCAAAGAAAAAACTTTTCCATTTTTAGTACGTCGTTGTTGTGTAAACATACCCTAAATACACAGGCCTTTTGCCATGAAAACCGCAAGATGTAAAAAAAAAACATATATAATCCAGAATAGCCAAAACATCAAATAGCCTATCAAATTAAGCTAATGAAGGAGAAAACAAAGGTTGACTTCAGAATGAAAGAAATTGTACTAGCATACTATTCAGAATTCAGCTCAATATGTGCTTTTGTGTTTGTTCAAAAAGTGTGGAAAGGTTACAAAAATTATAATAATTGTAAGAACCAATAGAATCACGCATTGCATAGACTCCCACGCATACAAGTCTGGAGAATCATGACTGTTAATGAAGAGGGATGGATTATCATTAATTAGCCAAAGTCTGTATGGTACAAAAATACCAAAGGGCAGCATCTCAGCAGTGTGACTAGCTGTTGAACAATGGCAGGAAGTTGGTGTGCTCTTCAGTCTCTGGCACTTTGTATTTGGCTCCTTGCGTTCAGTCATGCTGTTCCACAGTGGAGTAATCTGCCCCAGAATCAAGGTCAAGGTATCTTTATTCGTCTCCCTAAGGAGAAATTTGGTTCGGATAAAAAGAGATTGCTACAAAGAAAATTACAACAAAGACAAACACAAGTACAGAGTTAAAACAGATAAGAGACGATGATACATAAAACATAAGACTGCTCAGAGAGCTGTGCAAAACTGCAAGTCACCATTTTTTTTTTTTAAAACTGCTTGTGCAAAGTAGCAACATATCATGTCCATAGCATTAAAACAGTACATGGTCTCATGCACAGGGTTGATCATTTAGGAGCTTAATTGCAAGAGGAACAAATGAGCGCTTATACCTATTATATTTGCACAGAGGGACCCTGTATCTTTTTCCTGAGTTCAATAGGTCAAACTCAGAAAACAACACATGGGAGTTATCCGATACAATGTTCTTAGCCTGATTGAATATGGCCTGTTCGAAAAACTCCTGTGGGTTAAGGGGTGCTGGTGTACCCATGATTTTGCCTGCCGTCCTAACCAGATAAAAAATTTGCGCTTTTGTTTTAACTGTCAGATTTCCGAACCAGCTTGTGATACCGTACCGAAGAATGGACTCTATTGTAGCTCTATAGAAGATTAACATAATATTTTTACAGACCCCAAATACTCTGTCTGCGCAAGAAATATAGGCGCTGATGTGTTCTTGAACAGATATCTGCAACATGTGTGCGCCAGCTCAAATCATTGTCAATCGACACTCCTAGATATTTAAAGGATGTCACCTGCTTGATGTCATGACCATGAATGACCACCGGGCTCTGGTCTCCAGCTGATCTGGGGTCTACCAGCATTTCCACAGTTTTTATTGTGTTAATATGAAGTTGATGTGAGTCGCACCAGTCGACAAACTTGTCAGTAGCAACTTGGTGGATATTTATGTTATTTCCTTTAGTGAGAATTTTACTATATATTGATTTGGCTCAGAGGTGATACAATCATTGGTATATAATGTAAACAAAAGTGGTGAACTAACACACCATTGGGGGGCGCCAGTGCTACACACTGCTGAATCAGACAGTGATGAGTTAAACTTGACCTGCTGGGGCCTGTCTGACAGAAAAGAGTGGTACCATCTAATTAAAAAAGGGTTTACTTTTAACTGAGCTAATTTCTTAAGAATGATATCTGGCTGGATTGAATTAAAAGCGGAGCTAAAATCAACAAAAAGAAGTCTAGCGTATGCAATGGGACTTTCAAGGTGCTTCAAGGTCAGATGCATTATTGTTGAAATAGCATCACTTGTACCACGTTTTTTTGTATAAGCAAATTGGTATTTATCTAAATTTTCATCCACATCTTTGTGGAGTTTCTCTATCATAAGCCTCTCAAAGGTTTTAAAAACATTCGAAGTAATGGCCACTGGCCGATAGTCATTATTCTCCTGAGGGCATGCCTTTTTAGGTATTGGAATAATAAAAGATTTTTTCCAGAGTTTTGGTACTGTACATGTATCTATCGAGAGCTGAAATAATTTATGCCAGGCTGGTGACAGTTCATCCGCAAACGTTTTTAAAAGAAAGGCAGACAGGTTGTCAGGGCCTGTTGCTTTGGTTGTTTGAATGTTTTTAAACACTTTAGTAACAATATGTGGCTCAATTACAATTCTATCTAAGTCAGCATTACAAAATACATTCTCTAGCACTGCAGCACATTCATTAGTTTTATCTGAATTAAAACGCATATAAAAATTGTTCAATTCATTTGCTTTTGCAATTTCATTCTGAGCAAACAAAGGCTTCTTATTAGTGTCCATATTAGTCATTTTCTTAATAGAGTCCCAGAGAGTCTTTGTGTTTGAAACTGACAACTCCTGTTCAGCCCGCTCCTTAAACTGCTGCCGAGATGCTCTTATTTGCAGATTAAGGTCTTTTTGTGCAGCTCGGACTGCTACTTTATTCCCAGTTCTAAAAGCTATATTCTTCCTGTTAATACAGTCCTTAATGCCCTTTGTGATATAGGGTTTATTATTAGGATATCGTTTAATCATTTTCTGTGGTATAACAGAGTCAATACAGAAAGAAATATAGGCTGAAATTGATTCAGTAGCACTGTCAATGTCCGCATCCTTAAAGAATATATTCCAGTCAGTGCAGAGAAAGCATCCCTTCAGCTCCTCCGTTTTATCACTGGACCATACTTTCACAGACTGGATTTCTGGTTTACTAGACTTAAAAACAGAACGATATGTGGGAAGCAGCTGGATTACGTTGTGATCAGAATTATTAAGGGGGGGCCTGGCTCTGGCAGTATATGCGTCTTTTATATTGCCATAGCATTTGTCAAGTATATTGTTGTTTCTAGTGTTACAGTCAACATATTGATGAAATCCAGGTAAGGTTTTATCCAAGCTGCAATGATTAAAATCGCCAAGTATCAGCATAGGTGCGTCAGGTTTATTCTGTAGATGGCGATGAACACAGTCTACGATTGTTTTAGCTGCCATGCTGGCATTCCCACTTGGTGGAACGTACACAACACACACAAAAATGTTTGTGAATTCTCTAGGCAGATAATGTGGCCGCATGGTAACACATAGTAGCTCCAGGTGGGGGTTGCATATTTTGTCTCTCACTGTAAAGTTGCGACACCAGCTGTCCTTGATGTACATGCACAACCCACCCCCCCGTGTCTTGCCCGAGTTTGCATCTCTGTCTAGCCGTAAGTGGGAGAAACCTTTAATTTGAATAAAGTTGTCTGGGACTTCATCGCTAAACCAGGTTTCTGTAAAAGCCATTAAGCCAGACTCACGGTACTCGTAGCAGGCTCCAACCTGTTGACGCAGATCATCCAGTTTGTTTTTTAAGGAACGTGGATTGCAGAGGAGCATTGGTGGAAGCGGTAGCTTGGCAGCTCTACGAATGCGCTGTCTAAGGCCGCCTCTCCTACCCCGTTTTCTGGCCTTCCTGCCTCGACGGAGGCCCGGTCCATAGTGTTGTTGTAACTCCCCAGGCACCTCGTGCAGCAGATCAGGCGACGGTTGCACTCCGCTGTCCCGCAGTCCCAGCAGATCGGTCCGGCTGTACATTAGGAGGCCGCTGCCGCTGGTTAACCCATCAGCGGAGCTCTGAACGATTTGGCCAAACAGGATAAGCCATGCTAGTGATAGTGGTGCCATTCTCCTCCAATTCGCTTCGCACACACGTAGCATACAGTTCACAATAAAAATGTTATCCAACAGATTTGCGCAGTGAGTCCGATAGTGCAAAATACAAGAGAGGGGCGTAACAAACTCCATTACAAACAAACAAACAAAAATGCAGCAAGAGCTCTCCTCCATGTCGCCAGCAGAGCAGCGCCAACTCTCTTTTCAACGGTATGAATCCTCAAACTCTGATGTTCCAGCAAACTGACCAGCGGTTTCAACAGCAAGCAAGTCAACAGTTTCCTCAGTCAGTTCAACAGCAAGCTAGTCAACAATTTCCTCGGCCAGTTCAACAACAATCTAGTCAACAGTTTCCTCAGTCAGTTCAACAGCAATCTAGTCAACAATTTCCTCGGCCAGTTCAACAACAAACTAGTCAACAGTTTCCTCAGTCAGTTCAACAGCAAGCTAGTCAACAGTTTCTTCGGCCAGTTCAACAGCAAGCTAGTCAACAGTTTCCTCGGCCAGTTCAACCGCAAGCTAATCAGCAGTTTCAACAGCAAGCTAGTCAACAGTTTCCTCAGTCAGTTCAACAGCAAGCTAGTCAACAGTTTCCTCAGTCAGTTCAACCGCAAGCTAGTCAGCAGTTTTCTCAGCAGTTTCAGCCTAAGCAGCCAGTGGCACAGGCAGAGCCCCTTGACAAATGTGCTGTAGCTGATTATGAGCAGATTCAATGTGGACCACCTGGTATCAGTGGTGCTGAGTGTGCAGCTATCAACTGCTGCTTTAACGGACAGCAGTGTTACTATGGGAAGGCTGGTAAGATTGAGTCAATGCAAAGTGTTCATGTTAAACTGATTTTCAGCAATAACCTGCTCTTGTAACTCATTCCAGTGACTGTCCAGTGTATAAGAGATGGTCAGTTTGTGGTAGTGGTGGCTAGAGATGTTACGCTGCCTCGACTGAGCCTGGATTCTGTCCGTCTCTTGGGTGGAAGTGACCCATCTTGCAGTCCTGTGGGATCCACACCTTTCTTTGCTATATACCAGTTCCCTGTCACTGCATGTGGCACAAGCATGATTGTGAGTAGCTGCTTGTGTTTTTTTTCTTCTTCTGTGTGGCTTAGGATGGACTGGATGCCAACAGTGTTACTATTTGCAGGAGGACAGTGGATATGTGGTGTATGAAAACCGAATGATCTCCTCGTATGAAGTGGGTATTGGACCACTTGGTTCCATCACAAGGGACAGCCATTTTGAGTAGGTGACCTATGCTGTATCATAAATGTTAATCATTGACAACTGCTACAAGCTCATGGTTTGTCCAGGCTTCTCTTCCAGTGTAGGTACTCTGCTACTTCTGTGGAAGCTCTGGTTGTTGAGGTCAACAGTGTTCCTCCACCTCCACCAGTAGCTGCTCCTGGACCCCTCAGGGTTGAGCTTAGACTGGCAAATGGTCAATGTGTCACTAAAGGCTGTGCAGAAGGTAAGTGTTTGTCCCAAGTGTGCCTAAAGCCTCACAAACTCCAGGTTGCAGCAGTTTCTAGTTAAACACTCTATCCTCAGGGGACGAGGCGTACACATCCTACTACAGTGGTGCTGATTATCCAATTACAAAAGTCCTGCGAGAACCTGTGTATGTTGAGGTGCGCATATTGGAGAGGACCGACCCCAACATTGTCCTGATGCTGGGACATTGCTGGGCGACACAAACCCCCAGTCCACTCAGTCTACCCCAATGGGACCTTCTGGTTGATGGGTGAGTAAGGCCAGTCTTTATCCATGTGCTGTAAGGCTTTTCTGACTGCCTCTTTGCCTTTCAGATGCCCTTACCAGGATGATCGTTACCTGACCACATTGGTTCCAATGGCTGGATCTTCTGGTCTTCAGTTCCCAACCCACTACAAGCGCTTTGTTGTGAAGATGTTCACATTTGTAGATCCAGCATCACTGGCTCCTCTGCAGGAAACCGTATGCTCCGCAGCCTTACCTCAAGCCTTAATATTACTTATTTTTATAGTGAATTATATGGCTTAACCCTTTCCCCTCTGTTAGATCTTCATCCACTGTAGTACAGCGGTGTGCCATCCCTCTTCTGGCTCCTGTGAGCAAAGCTGCACTAGGAAAAGTGAGTGCTTGCTGTAAATTGACTTCAGGCACAACATTTATTTAAATGCCTCATGCTTCTATCACTTTTTTTGTTTGTTTTAGGAAGAGATGCGCACATCAAGACCATCTCTAGTGGGCAAACTGTGGTGTCTAGTGGAGAAGTTATCCTGGTCATGTGAATTTAGTTTTTTAATAAACTTCCTGAAACTCAACATTAGTTTCTCTCTGGTATTGATTTCTGACTGGAGTTGGATGTTTCGTGATTGTTCTCAGTTTGATTTATAGGGCTGCACTACTAAACCCTTTATTTTGTGCAATGAGGTTTTAGACTTAAGTTAAATGGTTTGGGTAGAAGCTTGGCCCATTTAGTTCAACTATTTGCTAAGCTCTAGTTGCTAACTTGGGGCCCCTCAAATTAAGGCTTGTGTAACTTCTGATTGTGGCTTTACGTTTGACTTTATGGCTGGACTAACATAACTGCATGTATTGATACTCAAGCATGCCCAATCCCCTGTAAGGTCACTTTTTTTTTTTTTTTCTTCTTTAGTCATGCAAGTAAAGCATTATCTGGAATAAAATGTGTATCAACCTGTACTTTACTTTTATCCCAAGTTTATTACAGCACTTTTTTTTCAGGATAGTTCTAGTAATGTTTGAGAAGTAGACTGGTTTAAGCATTATTCCCTAACTATTATATCCACCCTAGGATGCTGTCCAAGGCCTTGTTTACACCTAGTACTAAGCATTTAAAAAAAAAACGATCACCAGTTAACTGGTGACTCAAAAAATGGGCGTTTTTTTTTGTTTGAGCTTGTCTATTTTTGATCTCTTCCAGAGGTAGTTAAACATATTTAACCAGATTACTTTCATAGAGTAGATCAGGGATGGGCAACTTCAGTCCTGGAGGGCCACTGTCCTGCAGAGTTTAGCTCCAACCCTAATTAAACACACCTGAACAAGCTAATCAATGTTTTCAGGATTACTAGAAAAGAGTTTTTGTCAGGGTTGAAGCTAAACTCTGTAGGACAGTGGCCCTCCAGGACCGAAATTGAACATCCCTGGAGTAGATGCTCATGTGTTTGAACATCTGCAAACTTAGACCCTCTCCTTTAAGAGATCAGGACAGAAGCGGACAAATGAGACCAATTAAAACACCAGGTGTAAAAAGGAATTTCTACTTGTGATACGATCAACCAAAATGCACCTTAATACCAGGTGTGAACAGGACTTGAAAGCATTGCATATGTGCCCATGCAAGAATTGCCCTTATGAGTTCTTGAAGAGTGTGCACTTTCACATGACTAGTTATTTGGTCTTAAAGTCTCTCTGTGGTTAATTTTATCCCTTACAGGGATAGTTCACCCAATTATGAAATTTACCCTATGATTTACTCACCCTCAAATCATCCTAAGTGTATGTGACCTTCTTTCAGACGAACACAATCTGAGTTATATTAAATGTCCCGGCTCTTCCAAGCTTTAGTCAGTTTAAATTTTAGTCAATAGTGTTTATATATAAAAAAAAATTATTACACGAACACATAAATTCACCTCAGAAGGCTTTCATATACCCCCACAAAGCCGTGTGGATTACTTTTATGATGGATGGAAGCACTTTGATGGGCTTAGTAAATCATGGGGTCATTTTTATTTTTGGGTGAACAAACCCTTTAAATGTCAAGTCTTTTATTGTCAGATGCACAGAACAACACACGGTTAACTGGCATTTAAATTATTTTGACAAGACACCGCATAGTAACCTGACATTACGTAACATAATATACTAGGTGCAAACAGTTAACTAAAGTGACACTGTATAAATGACTAAAGAAAAGTGAAGAGAGATGGTCATTGTCCATTTAGGAGCCTGATGGCCCTTGGGGAAAAAACTGTTATCCAGTCTTTGTGTGCGGGCCCGGATGATTCGGTATCGCCTACCTGAAGGCAGCAGGGTAAAAAGACTGAAGGATGGATGGTAACAGTCTCTTAGAATCCTGCCCGCTTTCTTGAGGCATCGTGTGTGGTAGATGTCCTGTAGGGCTGGGAGCTTCCTGCCGATGATGAACTCTGCAGACCTAACCACACTGCGTAGGATTTTTCTATCCCTGTCAATGCAGCTCCCATACCAGTCAGTGTGCTCTCAATTGTACATCTATAGAAGTTAGTGAGGATGACTGGGTCCATGCCAAACTTCTTCAGTCTCGTCAAGAAGAATAGGCGTTTCTTGGCCGCTTTGACCACCTTGTCCGTGTGAGCAGACCAGGTAAGGTCATTGCTGATGTTGACCACGAGTAACCTAAAACAGCTGACCTTTTCCACTATATATCCATTGATGTGCAGGGGTACATGCTCCTCCCTATGTCTCCTCCTAAAGTCCACAATCATCTCCTTAGTTTTGCTGACATTGAGAGAGAGGTTGTTGTTATGGCACCATGTCAGCAGAGTGTCGACCTTCTCTCTGTAGGCTGACTCATCTCCGTCAGAAATGCAGCCCACAATGGTTGTGTCATCAGCAAACTTCACAATGAGGTTGGAACTGTGGTTTACTTCGCAGTCATGTGTGAACAGGGAGAACAATAGAGGGCTGAGCACACAGCCCTGGGGCGTGCCTGTGTTGGTGATTAGTGTGGATGAGGTGCAGTCACCGATTATCACCACCTGTGGCCTCCCCGTCAGGAAGTTGTGGATCCACTTACATAGGGAGATGTTTAGTCCCAGATCCACGAGCTTGGAGACGAGTCTGGAGGGGATGATGGTGCTGAATGCAGAGCAGTAATCAATGAACAGCATTCTCACCTACGTATTCCCATTGTCCAGGTGGGAGAGAGCGGTGTGCATGGTCAGGGCGATAGCATCAACTGTAGACCTATTGCACCGATATGCAAACTGCATAGGGTCCAGGGTGGGGGGCAACGAGGAGCAGATTAATGGTTTGACCAGCCGATCAAAACACTTCATTGTGATAGAGGTCAGTGCTATCGGCCGATAGTCCTTCATGTTGGTTGCTTCTTAGGAACGATGTCCTCAATGCAGTGATGGATAAAGCTGGAAACAGTATCTGTATATTCGTTAATGTTCCCATCTGCTGCCTCTCTAAACATCAGCCAGTCAGTGGTCTCAAAACAATCCTGGAGAATCGCAACACTCTCATCACTCCATTTTTAAACACATTTTTAAAACTCATCTTTGATTTCCAAAATTACATATTTTAAAAAACAAACCTTGGAAAAGTTATTCACGCCTTAAAATTGCTTGAATGTAACTACACTGTTGCCTCATTTAGTATACGTGGTTCTACGAATATGCAACAATTAGCCCCGCCTCCATTCACTCACACCAGTTCAGAAATCCACAAGTTGACGTGTTTTAACAGTTTAGAGAAATAATGTTTTTGAACGCTTTCATTGTGAAATCTATTATTTGCATTTGTCCCAATGGAGACAATGGTGATGGCAGCAGGTAAAATAGTTTCATAATATGTTTAGTTGAAGAGAAAAACTTTGGATGGAGCCCATCCTCATCTGACAAGACAATAAATGTGCATTTCAATAAATTTGGGATATATTATCGCCTTATAATTTCAGGGCTAGGGTTAGGTTGGTTGGTTATTTTTACAGCTAGAACATGACGGCTGCACAAATAGATTTTTAAATGCCAGTCACAGTTTTTATTATATGTCTTACTGTAGTATTGTAATTTCAGGGATGAAATAATAATAATGTATTGAGGGACGCACCAATTTCAGGGCTGTCACCCTAAGTTGTCGTCTGCCCAGGAAAACTCAAAGAAAAAACTTTTCCATTTTTAGTACGTCGTTGTTGTGTAAACATACCCTAAATACACAGGCCTTTTGCCATGAAAACCGCAAGATGTAAAAAAAAAACATATATAATCCAGAATAGCCAAAACATCAAATAGCCTATCAAATTAAGCTAATGAAGGAGAAAACAAAGGTTGACTTCAGAATGAAAGAAATTGTACTAGCATACTATTCAGAATTCAGCTCAATATGTGCTTTTGTGTTTGTTCAAAAAGTGTGGAAAGAATACAAAAATTATAATAATTGTAAGAACCAATAGAATCACGCATTGCATAGACTCCCACTCATACAAGTCTGGAGAATCATGACTGTTAATGAAGAGGGATGGATTATCATTAATTAGCCAAAGTCTGTATGGTACAAAAATACCAAAGGGCAGCATCTCAGCAGTGTGACTAGCTGTTGAACAATGGCAGGAAGTTGGTGTGCTCTTCAGTCTCTGGCACTTTGTATTTGGCTCCTTGCGTTCAGTCATGCTGTTCCACAGTGGAGTAATCTGCCCCAGAATCCTCAAACTCTGATGTTCCAGCAAACTGACCAGCGGTTTCAACAGCAAGCAAGTCAACAGTTTCCTCAGTCAGTTCAACAGCAAGCTAGTCAACAATTTCCTCGGCCAGTTCAACAACAATCTAGTCAACAGTTTCCTCAGTCAGTTCAACAGCAATCTAGTCAACAATTTCCTCGGCCAGTTCAACAACAAACTAGTCAACAGTTTCCTCAGTCAGTTCAACAGCAAGCTAGTCAACAGTTTCTTCGGCCAGTTCAACAGCAAGCTAGTCAACAGTTTCCTCGGCCAGTTCAACCGCAAGCTAATCAGCAGTTTCAACAGCAAGCTAGTCAACAGTTTCCTCAGTCAGTTCAACAGCAAGCTAGTCAACAGTTTCCTCAGTCAGTTCAACCGCAAGCTAGTCAGCAGTTTTCTCAGCAGTTTCAGCCTAAGCAGCCAGTGGCACAGGCAGAGCCCCTTGACAAATGTGCTGTAGCTGATTATGAGCAGATTCAATGTGGACCACCTGGTATCAGTGGTGCTGAGTGTGCAGCTATCAACTGCTGCTTTAACGGACAGCAGTGTTACTATGGGAAGGCTGGTAAGATTGAGTCAATGCAAAGTGTTCATGTTAAACTGATTTTCAGCAATAACCTGCTCTTGTAACTCATTCCAGTGACTGTCCAGTGTATAAGAGATGGTCAGTTTGTGGTAGTGGTGGCTAGAGATGTTACGCTGCCTCGACTGAGCCTGGATTCTGTCCGTCTCCTGGGTGGAAGTGACCCATCTTGCAGTCCTGTGGGATCCACACCTTTCTTTGCTATATACCAGTTCCCTGTCACTGCATGTGGCACAAGCATGATTGTGAGTAGCTGCTTGTGTTTTTTTTCTTCTTCTGTGTGGCTTAGGATGGACTGGATGCCAACAGTGTTACTATTTGCAGGAGGACAGTGGATATGTGGTGTATGAAAACCGAATGATCTCCTCGTATGAAGTGGGTATTGGACCACTTGGTTCCATCACAAGGGACAGCCATTTTGAGTAGGTGACCTATGCTGTATCATAAATGTTAATCATTGACAACTGCTACAAGCTCATGGTTTGTCCAGGCTTCTCTTCCAGTGTAGGTACTCTGCTACTTCTGTGGAAGCTCTGGTTGTTGAGGTCAACAGTGTTCCTCCACCTCCACCAGTAGCTGCTCCTGGACCCCTCAGGGTTGAGCTTAGACTGGCAAATGGTCAATGTGTCACTAAAGGCTGTGCAGAAGGTAAGTGTTTGTCCCAAGTGTGCCTAAAGCCTCACAAACTCCAGGTTGCAGCAGTTTCTAGTTAAACACTCTATCCTCAGGGGACGAGGCGTACACATCCTACTACAGTGGTGCTGATTATCCAATTACAAAAGTCCTGCGAGAACCTGTGTATGTTGAGGTGCGCATATTGGAGAGGACCGACCCCAACATTGTCCTGATGCTGGGACATTGCTGGGCGACACAAACCCCCAGTCCACTCAGTCTACCCCAATGGGACCTTCTGGTTGATGGGTGAGTAAGGCCAGTCTTTATCCATGTGCTGTAAGGCTTTTCTGACTGCCTCTTTGCCTTTCAGATGCCCTTACCAGGATGATCGTTACCTGACCACATTGGTTCCAATGGCTGGATCTTCTGGTCTTCAGTTCCCAACCCACTACAAGCGCTTTGTTGTGAAGATGTTCACATTTGTAGATCCAGCATCACTGGCTCCTCTGCAGGAAACCGTATGCTCCGCAGCCTTACCTCAAGCCTTAATATTACTTATTTTTATAGTGAATTATATGGCTTAACCCTTTCCCCTCTGTTAGATCTTCATCCACTGTAGTACAGCGGTGTGCCATCCCTCTTCTGGCTCCTGTGAGCAAAGCTGCACTAGGAAAAGTGAGTGCTTGCTGTAAATTGACTTCAGGCACAACATTTATTTAAATGCCTCATGCTTCTATCACTTTTTTTTGTTTGTTTTAGGAAGAGATGCGCACATCAAGACCATCTCTAGTGGGCAAACTGTGGTGTCTAGTGGAGAAGTTATCCTGGTCATGTGAATTTAGTTTTTTAATAAACCTCCTGAAACTCAACATTAGTTTCTCTCTGGTATTGATTTCTGACTGGAGTTGGATGTTTCGTGATTGTTCTCAGTTTGATTTATAGGGCTGCACTACTAAACCCTTTATTTTGTGCAATGAGGTTTTAGACTTAAGTTAAATGGTTTGGGTAGAAGCTTGGCCCATTTAGTTCAACTATTTGCTAAGCTCTAGTTGCTAACTTGGGGCCCCTCAAATTAAGGCTTGTGTAACTTCTGATTGTGGCTTTACGTTTGACTTTATGGCTGGACTAACATAACTGCATGTATTGATACTCAAGCATGCCCAATCCCCTGTAAGGTCACTTTTTTTTTTTTTTTTTCTTCTTTAGTCATGCAAGTAAAGCATTATCTGGAATAAAATGTGTATCAACCTGTACTTTACTTTTATCCCAAGTTTATTACAGCACTTTTTTTTCAGGATAGTTCTAGTAATGTTTGAGAAGTAGACTGGTTTAAGCATTATTCCCTAACTATTATATCCACCCTAGGATGCTGTCCAAGGCCTTGTTTACACCTAGTACTAAGCATTTAAAAAAAAAACGATCACCAGTTAACTGGTGACTCAAAAAATGGGCGTTTTTTTTTTTGTTTGAGCTTGTCTATTTTTGATCTCTTCCAGAGGTAGTTAAACATATTTAACCAGATTACTTTCATAGAGTAGATCAGGGATGGGCAACTTCAGTCCTGGAGGGCCACTGTCCTGCAGAGTTTAGCTCCAACCCTAATTAAACACACCTGAACAAGCTAATCAATGTTTTCAGGATTACTAGAAAAGAGTTTTTGTCAGGGTTGAAGCTAAACTCTGTAGGACAGTGGCCCTCCAGGACCGAAATTGAACATCCCTGGAGTAGATGCTCATGTGTTTGAACATCTGCAAACTTAGACCCTCTCCTTTAAGAGATCAGGACAGAAGTGGACAAATGAGACCAATTAAAACACCAGGTGTAAAAAGGAATTTCTACTTGTGATACGATCAACCAAAATGCACCTTAATACCAGGTGTGAACAGGACTTGAAAGCATTGCATATGTGCCCATGCAAGAATTGCCCTTATGAGTTCTTGAAGAGTGTGCACTTTCACATGACTAGTTATTTGGTCTTAAAGTCTCTCTGTGGTTAATTTTATCCCTTACAGGGATAGTTCACCCAATTATGAAATTTACCCTATGATTTACTCACCCTCAAATCATCCTAAGTGTATGTGACCTTCTTTCAGACGAACACAATCTGAGTTATATTAAATGTCCCGGCTCTTCCAAGCTTTAGTCAGTTTAAATTTTAGTCAATAGTGTTTATATATATAAAAAAATTATTACACGAACACATAAATTCACCTCAGAAGGCTTTCATATACCCCCACAAAGCCGTGTGGATTACTTTTATGATGGATGGAAGCACTTTGATGGGCTTAGTAAATCATGGGGTCATTTTTATTTTTGGGTGAACAAACCCTTTAAATGTCAAGTCTTTTATTGTCAGATGCACAGAACAACACACGGTTAACTGGCATTTAAATTATTTTGACAAGACACCGCATAGTAACCTGACATTACATAACATAATATACTAGGTGCAAACAGTTAACTAAAGTGACACTGTATAAATGACTAAAGAAAAGTGAAGAGAGATGGTCATTGTCCATTTAGGAGCCTGATGGCCCTTGGGGAAAAAACTGTTATCCAGTCTTTGTGTGCGGGCCCGGATGATTCGGTATCGCCTACCTGAAGGCAGCAGGGTAAAAAGACTGAAGGATGGATGGTAACAGTCTCTTAGAATCCTGCCCGCTTTCTTGAGGCATCGTGTGTGGTAGATGTCCTGTAGGGCTGGGAGCTTCCTGCCGATGATGAACTCTGCAGACCTAACCACACTGCGTAGGATTTTTCTATCCCTGTCAATGCAGCTCCCATACCAGTCAGTGTGCTCTCAATTGTACATCTATAGAAGTTAGTGAGGATGACTGGGTCCATGCCAAACTTCTTCAGTCTCGTCAAGAAGAATAGGCGTTTCTTGGCCGCTTTGACCACCTTGTCCGTGTGAGCAGACCAGGTAAGGTCATTGCTGATGTTGACCACGAGTAACCTAAAACAGCTGACCTTTTCCACTATATATCCATTGATGTGCAGGGGTACATGCTCCTCCCTATGTCTCCTCCTAAAGTCCACAATCATCTCCTTAGTTTTGCTGACATTGAGAGAGAGGTTGTTGTTATGGCACCATGTCAGCAGAGTGTCGACCTTCTCTCTGTAGGCTGACTCATCTCCGTCAGAAATGCAGCCCACAATGGTTGTGTCATCAGCAAACTTCACAATGAGGTTGGAACTGTGGTTTACTTCGCAGTCATGTGTGAACAGGGAGAACAATAGAGGGCTGAGCACACAGCCCTGGGGCGTGCCTGTGTTGGTGATTAGTGTGGATGAGGTGCAGTCACCGATTATCACCACCTGTGGCCTCCCCGTCAGGAAGTTGTGGATCCACTTACATAGGGAGATGTTTAGTCCCAGATCCACGAGCTTGGAGACGAGTCTGGAGGGGATGATGGTGCTGAATGCAGAGCAGTAATCAATGAACAGCATTCTCACCTACGTATTCCCATTGTCCAGGTGGGAGAGAGCGGTGTGCATGGTCAGGGCGATAGCATCAACTGTAGACCTATTGCACCGATATGCAAACTGCATAGGGTCCAGGGTGGGGGGCAACGAGGAGCAGATTAATGGTTTGACCAGCCGATCAAAACACTTCATTGTGATAGAGGTCAGTGCTATCGGCCGATAGTCCTTCATGTTGGTTGCTTCTTAGGAACGATGTCCTCAATGCAGTGATGGATAAAGCTGGAAACAGTATCTGTATATTCGTTAATGTTCCCATCTGCTGCCTCTCTAAACATCAGCCAGTCAGTGGTCTCAAAACAATCCTGGAGAATCGCAACACTCTCATCACTCCATTTTTAAACACATTTTTAAAACTCATCTTTGATTTCCAAAATTACATATTTTAAAAAACAAACCTTGGAAAAGTTATTCACGCCTTAAAATTGCTTGAATGTAACTACACTGTTGCCTCATTTAGTATACGTGGTTCTACGAATATGCAACAATTAGCCCCGCCTCCATTCACTCACACCAGTTCAGAAATCCACAAGTTGACGTGTTTTAACAGTTTAGAGAAATAATGTTTTTGAACGCTTTCATTGTGAAATCTATTATTTGCATTTGTCCCAATGGAGACAATGGTGATGGCAGCAGGTAAAATAGTTTCATAATATGTTTAGTTGAAGAGAAAAACTTTGGATGGAGCCCATCCTCATCTGACAAGACAATAAATGTGCATTTCAATAAATTTGGGATATATTATCGCCTTATAATTTCAGGGCTAGGGTTAGGTTGGTTGGTTATTTTTACAGCTAGAACATGACGGCTGCACAAATAGATTTTTAAATGCCAGTCACAGTTTTTATTATATGTCTTACTGTAGTATTGTAATTTCAGGGATGAAATAATAATAATGTATTGAGGGACGCACCAATTTCAGGGCTGTCACCCTAAGTTGTCGTCTGCCCAGGAAAACTCAAAGAAAAAACTTTTCCATTTTTAGTACGTCGTTGTTGTGTAAACATACCCTAAATACACAGGCCTTTTGCCATGAAAACCGCAAGATGTAAAAAAAAAAACATATATAATCCAGAATAGCCAAAACATCAAATAGCCTATCAAATTAAGCTAATGAAGGAGAAAACAAAGGTTGACTTCAGAATGAAAGAAATTGTACTAGCATACTATTCAGAATTCAGCTCAATATGTGCTTTTGTGTTTGTTCAAAAAGTGTGGAAAGAATACAAAAATTATAATAATTGTATGAACCAATAGAATCACGCATTGCATAGACTCCCACTCATACAAGTCTGGAGAATCATGACTGTTAATGAAGAGGGATGGATTATCATTAATTAGCCAAAGTCTGTATGGTACAAAAATACCAAAGGGCAGCATCTCAGCAGTGTGACTAGCTGTTGAACAATGGCAGGAAGTTGGTGTGCTCTTCAGTCTCTGGCACTTTGTATTTGGCTCCTTGCGTTCAGTCATGCTGTTCCACAGTGGAGTAATCTGCCCCAGAATCCTCAAACTCTGATGTTCCAGCAAACTGACCAGCGGTTTCAACAGCAAGCAAGTCAACAGTTTCCTCAGTCAGTTCAACAGCAAGCTAGTCAACAATTTCCTCGGCCAGTTCAACAACAATCTAGTCAACAGTTTCCTCAGTCAGTTCAACAGCAATCTAGTCAACAATTTCCTCGGCCAGTTCAACAACAAACTAGTCAACAGTTTCCTCAGTCAGTTCAACAGCAAGCTAGTCAACAGTTTCTTCGGCCAGTTCAACAGCAAGCTAGTCAACAGTTTCCTCGGCCAGTTCAACCGCAAGCTAATCAGCAGTTTCAACAGCAAGCTAGTCAACAGTTTCCTCAGTCAGTTCAACAGCAAGCTAGTCAACAGTTTCCTCAGTCAGTTCAACCGCAAGCTAGTCAGCAGTTTTCTCAGCAGTTTCAGCCTAAGCAGCCAGTGGCACAGGCAGAGCCCCTTGACAAATGTGCTGTAGCTGATTATGAGCAGATTCAATGTGGACCACCTGGTATCAGTGGTGCTGAGTGTGCAGCTATCAACTGCTGCTTTAACGGACAGCAGTGTTACTATGGGAAGGCTGGTAAGATTGAGTCAATGCAAAGTGTTCATGTTAAACTGATTTTCAGCAATAACCTGCTCTTGTAACTCATTCCAGTGACTGTCCAGTGTATAAGAGATGGTCAGTTTGTGGTAGTGGTGGCTAGAGATGTTACGCTGCCTCGACTGAGCCTGGATTCTGTCCGTCTCCTGGGTGGAAGTGACCCATCTTGCAGTCCTGTGGGATCCACACCTTTCTTTGCTATATACCAGTTCCCTGTCACTGCATGTGGCACAAGCATGATTGTGAGTAGCTGCTTGTGTTTTTTTTCTTCTTCTGTGTGGCTTAGGATGGACTGGATGCCAACAGTGTTACTATTTGCAGGAGGACAGTGGATATGTGGTGTATGAAAACCGAATGATCTCCTCGTATGAAGTGGGTATTGGACCACTTGGTTCCATCACAAGGGACAGCCATTTTGAGTAGGTGACCTATGCTGTATCATAAATGTTAATCATTGACAACTGCTACAAGCTCATGGTTTGTCCAGGCTTCTCTTCCAGTGTAGGTACTCTGCTACTTCTGTGGAAGCTCTGGTTGTTGAGGTCAACAGTGTTCCTCCACCTCCACCAGTAGCTGCTCCTGGACCCCTCAGGGTTGAGCTTAGACTGGCAAATGGTCAATGTGTCACTAAAGGCTGTGCAGAAGGTAAGTGTTTGTCCCAAGTGTGCCTAAAGCCTCACAAACTCCAGGTTGCAGCAGTTTCTAGTTAAACACTCTATCCTCAGGGGACGAGGCGTACACATCCTACTACAGTGGTGCTGATTATCCAATTACAAAAGTCCTGCGAGAACCTGTGTATGTTGAGGTGCGCATATTGGAGAGGACCGACCCCAACATTGTCCTGATGCTGGGACATTGCTGGGCGACACAAACCCCCAGTCCACTCAGTCTACCCCAATGGGACCTTCTGGTTGATGGGTGAGTAAGGCCAGTCTTTATCCATGTGCTGTAAGGCTTTTCTGACTGCCTCTTTGCCTTTCAGATGCCCTTACCAGGATGATCGTTACCTGACCACATTGGTTCCAATGGCTGGATCTTCTGGTCTTCAGTTCCCAACCCACTACAAGCGCTTTGTTGTGAAGATGTTCACATTTGTAGATCCAGCATCACTGGCTCCTCTGCAGGAAACCGTATGCTCCGCAGCCTTACCTCAAGCCTTAATATTACTTATTTTTATAGTGAATTATATGGCTTAACCCTTTCCCCTCTGTTAGATCTTCATCCACTGTAGTACAGCGGTGTGCCATCCCTCTTCTGGCTCCTGTGAGCAAAGCTGCACTAGGAAAAGTGAGTGCTTGCTGTAAATTGACTTCAGGCACAACATTTATTTAAATGCCTCATGCTTCTATCACTTTTTTTTGTTTGTTTTAGGAAGAGATGCGCACATCAAGACCATCTCTAGTGGGCAAACTGTGGTGTCTAGTGGAGAAGTTATCCTGGTCATGTGAATTTAGTTTTTTAATAAACTTCCTGAAACTCAACATTAGTTTCTCTCTGGTATTGATTTCTGACTGGAGTTGGATGTTTCGTGATTGTTCTCAGTTTGATTTATAGGGCTGCACTACTAAACCCTTTATTTTGTGCAATGAGGTTTTAGACTTAAGTTAAATGGTTTGGGTAGAAGCTTGGCCCATTTAGTTCAACTATTTGCTAAGCTCTAGTTGCTAACTTGGGGCCCCTCAAATTAAGGCTTGTGTAACTTCTGATTGTGGCTTTACGTTTGACTTTATGGCTGGACTAACATAACTGCATGTATTGATACTCAAGCATGCCCAATCCCCTGTAAGGTCACTTTTTTTTTTTTTTTTTTCTTCTTTAGTCATGCAAGTAAAGCATTATCTGGAATAAAATGTGTATCAACCTGTACTTTACTTTTATCCCAAGTTTATTACAGCACTTTTTTTTCAGGATAGTTCTAGTAATGTTTGAGAAGTAGACTGGTTTAAGCATTATTCCCTAACTATTATATCCACCCTAGGATGCTGTCCAAGGCCTTGTTTACACCTAGTACTAAGCATTTAAAAAAAAAACGATCACCAGTTAACTGGTGACTCAAAAAATGGGCGTTTTTTTTTTGTTTGAGCTTGTCTATTTTTGATCTCTTCCAGAGGTAGTTAAACATATTTAACCAGATTACTTTCATAGAGTAGATCAGGGATGGGCAACTTCAGTCCTGGAGGGCCACTGTCCTGCAGAGTTTAGCTCCAACCCTAATTAAACACACCTGAACAAGCTAATCAATGTTTTCAGGATTACTAGAAAAGAGTTTTTGTCAGGGTTGAAGCTAAACTCTGTAGGACAGTGGCCCTCCAGGACCGAAATTGAACATCCCTGGAGTAGATGCTCATGTGTTTGAACATCTGCAAACTTAGACCCTCTCCTTTAAGAGATCAGGACAGAAGTGGACAAATGAGACCAATTAAAACACCAGGTGTAAAAGGGAATTTCTACTTGTGATACGATCAACCAAAATGCACCTTAATACCAGGTGTGAACAGGACTTGAAAGCATTGCATATGTGCCCATGCAAGAATTGCCCTTATGAGTTCTTGAAGAGTGTGCACTTTCACATGACTAGTTATTTGGTCTTAAAGTCTCTCTGTGGTTAATTTTATCCCTTACAGGGATAGTTCACCCAATTATGAAATTTACCCTATGATTTACTCACCCTCAAATCATCCTAAGTGTATGTGACCTTCTTTCAGACGAACACAATCTGAGTTATATTAAATGTCCCGGCTCTTCCAAGCTTTAGTCAGTTTAAATTTTAGTCAATCGTGTAATAATTTTTTTTTATATATAAACACTAACACATAAATTCACCTCAGAAGGCTTTCATATACCCCCACAAAGCCGTGTGGATTACTTTTATGATGGATGGAAGCACTTTGATGGGCTTAGTAAATCATGGGGTCATTTTTATTTTTGGGTGAACAAACCCTTTAAATGTCAAGTCTTTTATTGTCAGATGCACAGAACAACACACGGTTAACTGGCATTTAAATTATTTTGACAAGACACCGCATAGTAACCTGACATTACGTAACATAATATACTAGGTGCAAACAGTTAACTAAAGTGACACTGTATAAATGACTAAAGAAAAGTGAAGAGAGATGGTCATTGTCCATTTAGGAGCCTGATGGCCCTTGGGGAAAAAACTGTTATCCAGTCTTTGTGTGCGGGCCCGGATGATTCGGTATCGCCTACCTGAAGGCAGCAGGGTAAAAAGACTGAAGGATGGATGGTAACAGTCTCTTAGAATCCTGCCCGCTTTCTTGAGGCATCGTGTGTGGTAGATGTCCTGTAGGGCTGGGAGCTTCCTGCCGATGATGAACTCTGCAGACCTAACCACACTGCGTAGGATTTTTCTATCCCTGTCAATGCAGCTCCCATACCAGTCAGTGTGCTCTCAATTGTACATCTATAGAAGTTAGTGAGGATGACTGGGTCCATGCCAAACTTCTTCAGTCTCGTCAAGAAGAATAGGCGTTTCTTGGCCGCTTTGACCACCTTGTCCGTGTGAGCAGACCAGGTAAGGTCATTGCTGATGTTGACCACGAGTAACCTAAAACAGCTGACCTTTTCCACTATATATCCATTGATGTGCAGGGGTACATGCTCCTCCCTATGTCTCCTCCTAAAGTCCACAATCATCTCCTTAGTTTTGCTGACATTGAGAGAGAGGTTGTTGTTATGGCACCATGTCAGCAGAGTGTCGACCTTCTCTCTGTAGGCTGACTCATCTCCGTCAGAAATGCAGCCCACAATGGTTGTGTCATCAGCAAACTTCACAATGAGGTTGGAACTGTGGTTTACTTCGCAGTCATGTGTGAACAGGGAGAACAATAGAGGGCTGAGCACACAGCCCTGGGGCGTGCCTGTGTTGGTGATTAGTGTGGATGAGGTGCAGTCACCGATTATCACCACCTGTGGCCTCCCCGTCAGGAAGTTGTGGATCCACTTACATAGGGAGATGTTTAGTCCCAGATCCACGAGCTTGGAGACGAGTCTGGAGGGGATGATGGTGCTGAATGCAGAGCAGTAATCAATGAACAGCATTCTCACCTACGTATTCCCATTGTCCAGGTGGGAGAGAGCGGTGTGCATGGTCAGGGCGATAGCATCAACTGTAGACCTATTGCACCGATATGCAAACTGCATAGGGTCCAGGGTGGGGGGCAACGAGGAGCAGATTAATGGTTTGACCAGCCGATCAAAACACTTCATTGTGATAGAGGTCAGTGCTATCGGCCGATAGTCCTTCATGTTGGTTGCTTCTTAGGAACGATGTCCTCAATGCAGTGATGGATAAAGCTGGAAACAGTATCTGTATATTCGTTAATGTTCCCATCTGCTGCCTCTCTAAACATCAGCCAGTCAGTGGTCTCAAAACAATCCTGGAGAATCGCAACACTCTCATCACTCCATTTTTAAACACATTTTTAAAACTCATCTTTGATTTCCAAAATTACATATTTTAAAAAACAAACCTTGGAAAAGTTATTCACGCCTTAAAATTGCTTGAATGTAACTACACTGTTGCCTCATTTAGTATACGTGGTTCTACGAATATGCAACAATTAGCCCCGCCTCCATTCACTCACACCAGTTCAGAAATCCACAAGTTGACGTGTTTTAACAGTTTAGAGAAATAATGTTTTTGAACGCTTTCATTGTGAAATCTATTATTTGCATTTGTCCCAATGGAGACAATGGTGATGGCAGCAGGTAAAATAGTTTCATAATATGTTTAGTTGAAGAGAAAAACTTTGGATGGAGCCCATCCTCATCTGACAAGACAATACATGTGCATTTCAATAAATTTGGGATATATTATCGCCTTATAATTTCAGGGCTAGGGTTAGGTTGGTTGGTTATTTTTACAGCTAGAACATGACGGCTGCACAAATAGATTTTTAAATGCCAGTCACAGTTTTTATTATATGTCTTACTGTAGTATTGTAATTTCAGGGATGAAATAATAATAATGTATTGAGGGACGCACCAATTTCAGGGCTGTCACCCTAAGTTGTCGTCTGCCCAGGAAAACTCAAAGAAAAAACTTTTCCATTTTTAGTACGTCGTTGTTGTGTAAACATACCCTAAATACACAGGCCTTTTGCCATGAAAACCGCAAGATGTAAAAAAAAAAACATATATAATCCAGAATAGCCAAAACATCAAATAGCCTATCAAATTAAGCTAATGAAGGAGAAAACAAAGGTTGACTTCAGAATGAAAGAAATTGTACTAGCATACTATTCAGAATTCAGCTCAATATGTGCTTTTGTGTTTGTTCAAAAAGTGTGGAAAGAATACAAAAATTATAATAATTGTATGAACCAATAGAATCACGCATTGCATAGACTCCCACTCATACAAGTCTGGAGAATCATGACTGTTAATGAAGAGGGATGGATTATCATTAATTAGCCAAAGTCTGTATGGTACAAAAATACCAAAGGGCAGCATCTCAGCAGTGTGACTAGCTGTTGAACAATGGCAGGAAGTTGGTGTGCTCTTCAGTCTCTGGCACTTTGTATTTGGCTCCTTGCGTTCAGTCATGCTGTTCCACAGTGGAGTAATCTGCCCCAGAATCCTCAAACTCTGATGTTCCAGCAAACTGACCAGCGGTTTCAACAGCAAGCAAGTCAACAGTTTCCTCAGTCAGTTCAACAGCAAGCTAGTCAACAATTTCCTCGGCCAGTTCAACAACAATCTAGTCAACAGTTTCCTCAGTCAGTTCAACAGCAATCTAGTCAACAATTTCCTCGGCCAGTTCAACAACAAACTAGTCAACAGTTTCCTCAGTCAGTTCAACAGCAAGCTAGTCAACAGTTTCTTCGGCCAGTTCAACAGCAAGCTAGTCAACAGTTTCCTCGGCCAGTTCAACCGCAAGCTAATCAGCAGTTTCAACAGCAAGCTAGTCAACAGTTTCCTCAGTCAGTTCAACAGCAAGCTAGTCAACAGTTTCCTCAGTCAGTTCAACCGCAAGCTAGTCAGCAGTTTTCTCAGCAGTTTCAGCCTAAGCAGCCAGTGGCACAGGCAGAGCCCCTTGACAAATGTGCTGTAGCTGATTATGAGCAGATTCAATGTGGACCACCTGGTATCAGTGGTGCTGAGTGTGCAGCTATCAACTGCTGCTTTAACGGACAGCAGTGTTACTATGGGAAGGCTGGTAAGATTGAGTCAATGCAAAGTGTTCATGTTAAACTGATTTTCAGCAATAACCTGCTCTTGTAACTCATTCCAGTGACTGTCCAGTGTATAAGAGATGGTCAGTTTGTGGTAGTGGTGGCTAGAGATGTTACGCTGCCTCGACTGAGCCTGGATTCTGTCCGTCTCTTGGGTGGAAGTGACCCATCTTGCAGTCCTGTGGGATCCACACCTTTCTTTGCTATATACCAGTTCCCTGTCACTGCATGTGGCACAAGCATGATTGTGAGTAGCTGCTTGTGTTTTTTTTCTTCTTCTGTGTGGCTTAGGATGGACTGGATGCCAACAGTGTTACTATTTGCAGGAGGACAGTGGATATGTGGTGTATGAAAACCGAATGATCTCCTCGTATGAAGTGGGTATTGGACCACTTGGTTCCATCACAAGGGACAGCCATTTTGAGTAGGTGACCTATGCTGTATCATAAATGTTAATCATTGACAACTGCTACAAGCTCATGGTTTGTCCAGGCTTCTCTTCCAGTGTAGGTACTCTGCTACTTCTGTGGAAGCTCTGGTTGTTGAGGTCAACAGTGTTCCTCCACCTCCACCAGTAGCTGCTCCTGGACCCCTCAGGGTTGAGCTTAGACTGGCAAATGGTCAATGTGTCACTAAAGGCTGTGCAGAAGGTAAGTGTTTGTCCCAAGTGTGCCTAAAGCCTCACAAACTCCAGGTTGCAGCAGTTTCTAGTTAAACACTCTATCCTCAGGGGACGAGGCGTACACATCCTACTACAGTGGTGCTGATTATCCAATTACAAAAGTCCTGCGAGAACCTGTGTATGTTGAGGTGCGCATATTGGAGAGGACCGACCCCAACATTGTCCTGATGCTGGGACATTGCTGGGCGACACAAACCCCCAGTCCACTCAGTCTACCCCAATGGGACCTTCTGGTTGATGGGTGAGTAAGGCCAGTCTTTATCCATGTGCTGTAAGGCTTTTCTGACTGCCTCTTTGCCTTTCAGATGCCCTTACCAGGATGATCGTTACCTGACCACATTGGTTCCAATGGCTGGATCTTCTGGTCTTCAGTTCCCAACCCACTACAAGCGCTTTGTTGTGAAGATGTTCACATTTGTAGATCCAGCATCACTGGCTCCTCTGCAGGAAACCGTATGCTCCGCAGCCTTACCTCAAGCCTTAATATTACTTATTTTTATAGTGAATTATATGGCTTAACCCTTTCCCCTCTGTTAGATCTTCATCCACTGTAGTACAGCGGTGTGCCATCCCTCTTCTGGCTCCTGTGAGCAAAGCTGCACTAGGAAAAGTGAGTGCTTGCTGTAAATTGACTTCAGGCACAACATTTATTTAAATGCCTCATGCTTCTATCACTTTTTTTTGTTTGTTTTAGGAAGAGATGCGCACATCAAGACCATCTCTAGTGGGCAAACTGTGGTGTCTAGTGGAGAAGTTATCCTGGTCATGTGAATTTAGTTTTTTAATAAACTTCCTGAAACTCAACATTAGTTTCTCTCTGGTATTGATTTCTGACTGGAGTTGGATGTTTCGTGATTGTTCTCAGTTTGATTTATAGGGCTGCACTACTAAACCCTTTATTTTGTGCAATGAGGTTTTAGACTTAAGTTAAATGGTTTGGGTAGAAGCTTGGCCCATTTAGTTCAACTATTTGCTAAGCTCTAGTTGCTAACTTGGGGCCCCTCAAATTAAGGCTTGTGTAACTTCTGATTGTGGCTTTACGTTTGACTTTATGGCTGGACTAACATAACTGCATGTATTGATACTCAAGCATGCCCAATCCCCTGTAAGGTCACTTTTTTTTTTTTTTTTCTTCTTTAGTCATGCAAGTAAAGCATTATCTGGAATAAAATGTGTATCAACCTGTACTTTACTTTTATCCCAAGTTTATTACAGCACTTTTTTTTCAGGATAGTTCTAGTAATGTTTGAGAAGTAGACTGGTTTAAGCATTATTCCCTAACTATTATATCCACCCTAGGATGCTGTCCAAGGCCTTGTTTACACCTAGTACTAAGCATTTAAAAAAAAAACGATCACCAGTTAACTGGTGACTCAAAAAATGGGCGTTTTTTTTTTGTTTGACCTTGTCTATTTTTGATCTCTTCCAGAGGTAGTTAAACATATTTAACCAGATTACTTTCATAGAGTAGATCAGGGATGGGCAACTTCAGTCCTGGAGGGCCACTGTCCTGCAGAGTTTAGCTCCAACCCTAATTAAACACACCTGAACAAGCTAATCAATGTTTTCAGGATTACTAGAAAAGAGTTTTTGTCAGGGTTGAAGCTAAACTCTGTAGGACAGTGGCCCTCCAGGACCGAAATTGAACATCCCTGGAGTAGATGCTCATGTGTTTGAACATCTGCAAACTTAGACCCTCTCCTTTAAGAGATCAGGACAGAAGTGGACAAATGAGACCAATTAAAACACCAGGTGTAAAAAGGAATTTCTACTTGTGATACGATCAACCAAAATGCACCTTAATACCAGGTGTGAACAGGACTTGAAAGCATTGCATATGTGCCCATGCAAGAATTGCCCTTATGAGTTCTTGAAGAGTGTGCACTTTCACATGACTAGTTATTTGGTCTTAAAGTCTCTCTGTGGTTAATTTTATCCCTTACAGGGATAGTTCACCCAATTATGAAATTTACCCTATGATTTACTCACCCTCAAATCATCCTAAGTGTATGTGACCTTCTTTCAGACGAACACAATCTGAGTTATATTAAATGTCCCGGCTCTTCCAAGCTTTAGTCAGTTTAAATTTTAGTCAATAGTGTTTATATATAAAAAAAAATTATTACACGAACACATAAATTCACCTCAGAAGGCTTTCATATACCCCCACAAAGCCGTGTGGATTACTTTTATGATGGATGGAAGCACTTTGATGGGCTTAGTAAATCATGGGGTCATTTTTATTTTTGGGTGAACAAACCCTTTAAATGTCAAGTCTTTTATTGTCAGATGCACAGAACAACACACGGTTAACTGGCATTTAAATTATTTTGACAAGACACCGCATAGTAACCTGACATTACGTAACATAATATACTAGGTGCAAACAGTTAACTAAAGTGACACTGTATAAATGACTAAAGAAAAGTGAAGAGAGATGGTCATTGTCCATTTAGGAGCCTGATGGCCCTTGGGGAAAAAACTGTTATCCAGTCTTTGTGTGCGGGCCCGGATGATTCGGTATCGCCTACCTGAAGGCAGCAGGGTAAAAAGACTGAAGGATGGATGGTAACAGTCTCTTAGAATCCTGCCCGCTTTCTTGAGGCATCGTGTGTGGTAGATGTCCTGTAGGGCTGGGAGCTTCCTGCCGATGATGAACTCTGCAGACCTAACCACACTGCGTAGGATTTTTCTATCCCTGTCAATGCAGCTCCCATACCAGTCAGTGTGCTCTCAATTGTACATCTATAGAAGTTAGTGAGGATGACTGGGTCCATGCCAAACTTCTTCAGTCTCGTCAAGAAGAATAGGCGTTTCTTGGCCGCTTTGACCACCTTGTCCGTGTGAGCAGACCAGGTAAGGTCATTGCTGATGTTGACCACGAGTAACCTAAAACAGCTGACCTTTTCCACTATATATCCATTGATGTGCAGGGGTACATGCTCCTCCCTATGTCTCCTCCTAAAGTCCACAATCATCTCCTTAGTTTTGCTGACATTGAGAGAGAGGTTGTTGTTATGGCACCATGTCAGCAGAGTGTCGACCTTCTCTCTGTAGGCTGACTCATCTCCGTCAGAAATGCAGCCCACAATGGTTGTGTCATCAGCAAACTTCACAATGAGGTTGGAACTGTGGTTTACTTCGCAGTCATGTGTGAACAGGGAGAACAATAGAGGGCTGAGCACACAGCCCTGGGGCGTGCCTGTGTTGGTGATTAGTGTGGATGAGGTGCAGTCACCGATTATCACCACCTGTGGCCTCCCCGTCAGGAAGTTGTGGATCCACTTACATAGGGAGATGTTTAGTCCCAGATCCACGAGCTTGGAGACGAGTCTGGAGGGGATGATGGTGCTGAATGCAGAGCAGTAATCAATGAACAGCATTCTCACCTACGTATTCCCATTGTCCAGGTGGGAGAGAGCGGTGTGCATGGTCAGGGCGATAGCATCAACTGTAGACCTATTGCACCGATATGCAAACTGCATAGGGTCCAGGGTGGGGGGCAACGAGGAGCAGATTAATGGTTTGACCAGCCGATCAAAACACTTCATTGTGATAGAGGTCAGTGCTATCGGCCGATAGTCCTTCATGTTGGTTGCTTCTTAGGAACGATGTCCTCAATGCAGTGATGGATAAAGCTGGAAACAGTATCTGTATATTCGTTAATGTTCCCATCTGCTGCCTCTCTAAACATCAGCCAGTCAGTGGTCTCAAAACAATCCTGGAGAATCGCAACACTCTCATCACTCCATTTTTAAACACATTTTTAAAACTCATCTTTGATTTCCAAAATTACATATTTTAAAAAACAAACCTTGGAAAAGTTATTCACGCCTTAAAATTGCTTGAATGTAACTACACTGTTGCCTCATTTAGTATACGTGGTTCTACGAATATGCAACAATTAGCCCCGCCTCCATTCACTCACACCAGTTCAGAAATCCACAAGTTGACGTGTTTTAACAGTTTAGAGAAATAATGTTTTTGAACGCTTTCATTGTGAAATCTATTATTTGCATTTGTCCCAATGGAGACAATGGTGATGGCAGCAGGTAAAATAGTTTCATAATATGTTTAGTTGAAGAGAAAAACTTTGGATGGAGCCCATCCTCATCTGACAAGACAATACATGTGCATTTCAATAAATTTGGGATATATTATCGCCTTATAATTTCAGGGCTAGGGTTAGGTTGGTTGGTTATTTTTACAGCTAGAACATGACGGCTGCACAAATAGATTTTTAAATGCCAGTCACAGTTTTTATTATATGTCTTACTGTAGTATTGTAATTTCAGGGATGAAATAATAATAATGTATTGAGGGACGCACCAATTTCAGGGCTGTCACCCTAAGTTGTCGTCTGCCCAGGAAAACTCAAAGAAAAAACTTTTCCATTTTTAGTACGTCGTTGTTGTGTAAACATACCCTAAATACACAGGCCTTTTGCCATGAAAACCGCAAGATGTAAAAAAAAAAACATATATAATCCAGAATAGCCAAAACATCAAATAGCCTATCAAATTAAGCTAATGAAGGAGAAAACAAAGGTTGACTTCAGAATGAAAGAAATTGTACTAGCATACTATTCAGAATTCAGCTCAATATGTGCTTTTGTGTTTGTTCAAAAAGTGTGGAAAGAATACAAAAATTATAATAATTGTATGAACCAATAGAATCACGCATTGCATAGACTCCCACTCATACAAGTCTGGAGAATCATGACTGTTAATGAAGAGGGATGGATTATCATTAATTAGCCAAAGTCTGTATGGTACAAAAATACCAAAGGGCAGCATCTCAGCAGTGTGACTAGCTGTTGAACAATGGCAGGAAGTTGGTGTGCTCTTCAGTCTCTGGCACTTTGTATTTGGCTCCTTGCGTTCAGTCATGCTGTTCCACAGTGGAGTAATCTGCCCCAGAATCCTCAAACTCTGATGTTCCAGCAAACTGACCAGCGGTTTCAACAGCAAGCAAGTCAACAGTTTCCTCAGTCAGTTCAACAGCAAGCTAGTCAACAATTTCCTCGGCCAGTTCAACAACAATCTAGTCAACAGTTTCCTCAGTCAGTTCAACAGCAATCTAGTCAACAATTTCCTCGGCCAGTTCAACAACAAACTAGTCAACAGTTTCCTCAGTCAGTTCAACAGCAAGCTAGTCAACAGTTTCTTCGGCCAGTTCAACAGCAAGCTAGTCAACAGTTTCCTCGGCCAGTTCAACCGCAAGCTAATCAGCAGTTTCAACAGCAAGCTAGTCAACAGTTTCCTCAGTCAGTTCAACAGCAAGCTAGTCAACAGTTTCCTCAGTCAGTTCAACCGCAAGCTAGTCAGCAGTTTTCTCAGCAGTTTCAGCCTAAGCAGCCAGTGGCACAGGCAGAGCCCCTTGACAAATGTGCTGTAGCTGATTATGAGCAGATTCAATGTGGACCACCTGGTATCAGTGGTGCTGAGTGTGCAGCTATCAACTGCTGCTTTAACGGACAGCAGTGTTACTATGGGAAGGCTGGTAAGATTGAGTCAATGCAAAGTGTTCATGTTAAACTGATTTTCAGCAATAACCTGCTCTTGTAACTCATTCCAGTGACTGTCCAGTGTATAAGAGATGGTCAGTTTGTGGTAGTGGTGGCTAGAGATGTTACGCTGCCTCGACTGAGCCTGGATTCTGTCCGTCTCCTGGGTGGAAGTGACCCATCTTGCAGTCCTGTGGGATCCACACCTTTCTTTGCTATATACCAGTTCCCTGTCACTGCATGTGGCACAAGCATGATTGTGAGTAGCTGCTTGTGTTTTTTTTCTTCTTCTGTGTGGCTTAGGATGGACTGGATGCCAACAGTGTTACTATTTGCAGGAGGACAGTGGATATGTGGTGTATGAAAACCGAATGATCTCCTCGTATGAAGTGGGTATTGGACCACTTGGTTCCATCACAAGGGACAGCCATTTTGAGTAGGTGACCTATGCTGTATCATAAATGTTAATCATTGACAACTGCTACAAGCTCATGGTTTGTCCAGGCTTCTCTTCCAGTGTAGGTACTCTGCTACTTCTGTGGAAGCTCTGGTTGTTGAGGTCAACAGTGTTCCTCCACCTCCACCAGTAGCTGCTCCTGGACCCCTCAGGGTTGAGCTTAGACTGGCAAATGGTCAATGTGTCACTAAAGGCTGTGCAGAAGGTAAGTGTTTGTCCCAAGTGTGCCTAAAGCCTCACAAACTCCAGGTTGCAGCAGTTTCTAGTTAAACACTCTATCCTCAGGGGACGAGGCGTACACATCCTACTACAGTGGTGCTGATTATCCAATTACAAAAGTCCTGCGAGAACCTGTGTATGTTGAGGTGCGCATATTGGAGAGGACCGACCCCAACATTGTCCTGATGCTGGGACATTGCTGGGCGACACAAACCCCCAGTCCACTCAGTCTACCCCAATGGGACCTTCTGGTTGATGGGTGAGTAAGGCCAGTCTTTATCCATGTGCTGTAAGGCTTTTCTGACTGCCTCTTTGCCTTTCAGATGCCCTTACCAGGATGATCGTTACCTGACCACATTGGTTCCAATGGCTGGATCTTCTGGTCTTCAGTTCCCAACCCACTACAAGCGCTTTGTTGTGAAGATGTTCACATTTGTAGATCCAGCATCACTGGCTCCTCTGCAGGAAACCGTATGCTCCGCAGCCTTACCTCAAGCCTTAATATTACTTATTTTTATAGTGAATTATATGGCTTAACCCTTTCCCCTCTGTTAGATCTTCATCCACTGTAGTACAGCGGTGTGCCATCCCTCTTCTGGCTCCTGTGAGCAAAGCTGCACTAGGAAAAGTGAGTGCTTGCTGTAAATTGACTTCAGGCACAACATTTATTTAAATGCCTCATGCTTCTATCACTTTTTTTTGTTTGTTTTAGGAAGAGATGCGCACATCAAGACCATCTCTAGTGGGCAAACTGTGGTGTCTAGTGGAGAAGTTATCCTGGTCATGTGAATTTAGTTTTTTAATAAACTTCCTGAAACTCAACATTAGTTTCTCTCTGGTATTGATTTCTGACTGGAGTTGGATGTTTCGTGATTGTTCTCAGTTTGATTTATAGGGCTGCACTACTAAACCCTTTATTTTGTGCAATGAGGTTTTAGACTTAAGTTAAATGGTTTGGGTAGAAGCTTGGCCCATTTAGTTCAACTATTTGCTAAGCTCTAGTTGCTAACTTGGGGCCCCTCAAATTAAGGCTTGTGTAACTTCTGATTGTGGCTTTACGTTTGACTTTATGGCTGGACTAACATAACTGCATGTATTGATACTCAAGCATGCCCAATCCCCTGTAAGGTCACTTTTTTTTTTTTTTTTTTTCTTTAGTCATGCAAGTAAAGCATTATCTGGAATAAAATGTGTATCAACCTGTACTTTACTTTTATCCCAAGTTTATTACAGCACTTTTTTTTCAGGATAGTTCTAGTAATGTTTGAGAAGTAGACTGGTTTAAGCATTATTCCCTAACTATTATATCCACCCTAGGATGCTGTCCAAGGCCTTGTTTACACCTAGTACTAAGCATTTAAAAAAAAAACGATCACCAGTTAACTGGTGACTCAAAAAATGGGCGTTTTTTTTTTGTTTGACCTTGTCGATTTTTGATCTCTTCCAGAGGTAGTTAAACATATTTAACCAGATTACTTTCATAGAGTAGATCAGGGATGGGCAACTTCAGTCCTGGAGGGCCACTGTCCTGCAGAGTTTAGCTCCAACCCTAATTAAACACACCTGAACAAGCTAATCAATGTTTTCAGGATTACTAGAAAAGAGTTTTTGTCAGGGTTGAAGCTAAACTCTGTAGGACAGTGGCCCTCCAGGACCGAAATTGAACATCCCTGGAGTAGATGCTCATGTGTTTGAACATCTGCAAACTTAGACCCTCTCCTTTAAGAGATCAGGACAGAAGTGGACAAATGAGACCAATTAAAACACCAGGTGTAAAAAGGAATTTCTACTTGTGATACGATCAACCAAAATGCACCTTAATACCAGGTGTGAACAGGACTTGAAAGCATTGCATATGTGCCCATGCAAGAATTGCCCTTATGAGTTCTTGAAGAGTGTGCACTTTCACATGACTAGTTATTTGGTCTTAAAGTCTCTCTGTGGTTAATTTTATCCCTTACAGGGATAGTTCACCCAATTATGAAATTTACCCTATGATTTACTCACCCTCAAATCATCCTAAGTGTATGTGACCTTCTTTCAGACGAACACAATCTGAGTTATATTAAATGTCCCGGCTCTTCCAAGCTTTAGTCAGTTTAAATTTTAGTCAATAGTGTTTATATATATATAAAAAAATTATTACACGAACACATAAATTCACCTCAGAAGGCTTTCATATACCCCCACAAAGCCGTGTGGATTACTTTTATGATGGATGGAAGCACTTTGATGGGCTTAGTAAATCATGGGGTCATTTTTATTTTTGGGTGAACAAACCCTTTAAATGTCAAGTCTTTTATTGTCAGATGCACAGAACAACACACGGTTAACTGGCATTTAAATTATTTTGACAAGACACCGCATAGTAACCTGACATTACGTAACATAATATACTAGGTGCAAACAGTTAACTAAAGTGACACTGTATAAATGACTAAAGAAAAGTGAAGAGAGATGGTCATTGTCCATTTAGGAGCCTGATGGCCCTTGGGGAAAAAACTGTTATCCAGTCTTTGTGTGCGGGCCCGGATGATTCGGTATCGCCTACCTGAAGGCAGCAGGGTAAAAAGACTGAAGGATGGATGGTAACAGTCTCTTAGAATCCTGCCCGCTTTCTTGAGGCATCGTGTGTGGTAGATGTCCTGTAGGGCTGGGAGCTTCCTGCCGATGATGAACTCTGCAGACCTAACCACACTGCGTAGGATTTTTCTATCCCTGTCAATGCAGCTCCCATACCAGTCAGTGTGCTCTCAATTGTACATCTATAGAAGTTAGTGAGGATGACTGGGTCCATGCCAAACTTCTTCAGTCTCGTCAAGAAGAATAGGCGTTTCTTGGCCGCTTTGACCACCTTGTCCGTGTGAGCAGACCAGGTAAGGTCATTGCTGATGTTGACCACGAGTAACCTAAAACAGCTGACCTTTTCCACTATATATCCATTGATGTGCAGGGGTACATGCTCCTCCCTATGTCTCCTCCTAAAGTCCACAATCATCTCCTTAGTTTTGCTGACATTGAGAGAGAGGTTGTTGTTATGGCACCATGTCAGCAGAGTGTCGACCTTCTCTCTGTAGGCTGACTCATCTCCGTCAGAAATGCAGCCCACAATGGTTGTGTCATCAGCAAACTTCACAATGAGGTTGGAACTGTGGTTTACTTCGCAGTCATGTGTGAACAGGGAGAACAATAGAGGGCTGAGCACACAGCCCTGGGGCGTGCCTGTGTTGGTGATTAGTGTGGATGAGGTGCAGTCACCGATTATCACCACCTGTGGCCTCCCCGTCAGGAAGTTGTGGATCCACTTACATAGGGAGATGTTTAGTCCCAGATCCACGAGCTTGGAGACGAGTCTGGAGGGGATGATGGTGCTGAATGCAGAGCAGTAATCAATGAACAGCATTCTCACCTACGTATTCCCATTGTCCAGGTGGGAGAGAGCGGTGTGCATGGTCAGGGCGATAGCATCAACTGTAGACCTATTGCACCGATATGCAAACTGCATAGGGTCCAGGGTGGGGGGCAACGAGGAGCAGATTAATGGTTTGACCAGCCGATCAAAACACTTCATTGTGATAGAGGTCAGTGCTATCGGCCGATAGTCCTTCATGTTGGTTGCTTCTTAGGAACGATGTCCTCAATGCAGTGATGGATAAAGCTGGAAACAGTATCTGTATATTCGTTAATGTTTCCATCTGCTGCCTCTCTAAACATCAGCCAGTCAGTGGTCTCAAAACAATCCTGGAGAATCGCAACACTCTCATCACTCCATTTTTAAACACATTTTTAAAACTCATCTTTGATTTCCAAAATTACATATTTTAAAAAACAAACCTTGGAAAAGTTATTCACGCCTTAAAATTGCTTGAATGTAACTACACTGTTGCCTCATTTAGTATACGTGGTTCTACGAATATGCAACAATTAGCCCCGCCTCCATTCACTCACACCAGTTCAGAAATCCACAAGTTGACGTGTTTTAACAGTTTAGAGAAATAATGTTTTTGAACGCTTTCATTGTGAAATCTATTATTTGCATTTGTCCCAATGGAGACAATGGTGATGGCAGCAGGTAAAATAGTTTCATAATATGTTTAGTTGAAGAGAAAAACTTTGGATGGAGCCCATCCTCATCTGACAAGACAATAAATGTGCATTTCAATAAATTTGGGATATATTATCGCCTTATAATTTCAGGGCTAGGGTTAGGTTGGTTGGTTATTTTTACAGCTAGAACATGACGGCTGCACAAATAGATTTTTAAATGCCAGTCACAGTTTTATTATATGTCTTACTGTAGTATTGTAATTTCAGGGATGAAATAATAATAATGTATTGAGGGACGCACCAATTTCAGGGCTGTCACCCTAAGTTGTCGTCTGCCCAGGAAAACTCAAAGAAAAAACTTTTCCATTTTTAGTACGTCGTTGTTGTGTAAACATACCCTAAATACACAGGCCTTTTGCCATGAAAACCGCAAGATGTAAAAAAAAAAAACATATATAATCCAGAATAGCCAAAACATCAAATAGCCTATCAAATTAAGCTAATGAAGGAGAAAACAAAGGTTGACTTCAGAATGAAAGAAATTGTACTAGCATACTATTCAGAATTCAGCTCAATATGTGCTTTTGTGTTTGTTCAAAAAGTGTGGAAAGAATACAAAAATTATAATAATTGTAAGAACCAATAGAATCACGCATTGCATAGACTCCCACTCATACAAGTCTGGAGAATCATGACTGTTAATGAAGAGGGATGGATTATCATTAATTAGCCAAAGTCTGTATGGTACAAAAATACCAAAGGGCAGCATCTCAGCAGTGTGACTAGCTGTTGAACAATGGCAGGAAGTTGGTGTGCTCTTCAGTCTCTGGCACTTTGTATTTGGCTCCTTGCGTTCAGTCATGCTGTTCCACAGTGGAGTAATCTGCCCCAGAATCCTCAAACTCTGATGTTCCAGCAAACTGACCAGCGGTTTCAACAGCAAGCAAGTCAACAGTTTCCTCAGTCAGTTCAACAGCAAGCTAGTCAACAATTTCCTCGGCCAGTTCAACAACAATCTAGTCAACAGTTTCCTCAGTCAGTTCAACAGCAATCTAGTCAACAATTTCCTCGGCCAGTTCAACAACAAACTAGTCAACAGTTTCCTCAGTCAGTTCAACAGCAAGCTAGTCAACAGTTTCTTCGGCCAGTTCAACAGCAAGCTAGTCAACAGTTTCCTCGGCCAGTTCAACCGCAAGCTAATCAGCAGTTTCAACAGCAAGCTAGTCAACAGTTTCCTCAGTCAGTTCAACAGCAAGCTAGTCAACAGTTTCCTCAGTCAGTTCAACCGCAAGCTAGTCAGCAGTTTTCTCAGCAGTTTCAGCCTAAGCAGCCAGTGGCACAGGCAGAGCCCCTTGACAAATGTGCTGTAGCTGATTATGAGCAGATTCAATGTGGACCACCTGGTATCAGTGGTGCTGAGTGTGCAGCTATCAACTGCTGCTTTAACGGACAGCAGTGTTACTATGGGAAGGCTGGTAAGATTGAGTCAATGCAAAGTGTTCATGTTAAACTGATTTTCAGCAATAACCTGCTCTTGTAACTCATTCCAGTGACTGTCCAGTGTATAAGAGATGGTCAGTTTGTGGTAGTGGTGGCTAGAGATATTACGCTGCCTCGACTGAGCCTGGATTCTGTCCGTCTCTTGGGTGGAAGTGACCCATCTTGCAGTCCTGTGGGATCCACACCTTTCTTTGCTATATACCAGTTCCCTGTCACTGCATGTGGCACGAGCATGATTGTGAGTAGCTGCTTGTGTTTTTTTTCTTCTTCTGTGTGGCTTAGGATGGACTGGATGCCAACAGTGTTACTATTTGCAGGAGGACAGTGGATATGTGGTGTATGAAAACCGAATGATCTCCTCGTATGAAGTGGGTATTGGACCACTTGGTTCCATCACAAGGGACAGCCATTTTGAGTAGGTGACCTATGCTGTATCATAAATGTTAATCATTGACAACTGCTACAAGCTCATGGTTTGTCCAGGCTTCTCTTCCAGTGTAGGTACTCTGCTACTTCTGTGGAAGCTCTGGTTGTTGAGGTCAACAGTGTTCCTCCACCTCCACCAGTAGCTGCTCCTGGACCCCTCAGGGTTGAGCTTAGACTGGCAAATGGTCAATGTGTCACTAAAGGCTGTGCAGAAGGTAAGTGTTTGTCCCAAGTGTGCCTAAAGCCTCACAAACTCCAGGTTGCAGCAGTTTCTAGTTAAACACTCTATCCTCAGGGGACGAGGCGTACACATCCTACTACAGTGGTGCTGATTATCCAATTACAAAAGTCCTGCGAGAACCTGTGTATGTTGAGGTGCGCATATTGGAGAGGACCGACCCCAACATTGTCTTGATGCTGGGACATTGCTGGGCGACACAAACCCCCAGTCCACTCAGTCTACCCCAATGGGACCTTCTGGTTGATGGGTGAGTAAGGCCAGTCTTTATCCATGTGCTGTAAGGCTTTTCTGACTGCCTCTTTGCCTTTCAGATGCCCTTACCAGGATGATCGTTACCTGACCACATTGGTTCCAATGGCTGGATCTTCTGGTCTTCAGTTCCCAACCCACTACAAGCGCTTTGTTGTGAAGATGTTCACATTTGTAGATCCAGCATCACTGGCTCCTCTGCAGGAAACCGTATGCTCCGCAGCCTTACCTCAAGCCTTAATATGACTTATTTTTATAGTGAATTATATGGCTTAACCCTTTCCCCTCTGTTAGATCTTCATCCACTGTAGTACAGCGGTGTGCCATCCCTATTCTGGCTCCTGTGAGCAAAGCTGCACTAGGAAAAGTGAGTGCTTGCTGTAAATTGACTTCAGGCACAACATTTATTTAAATGCCTCATGCTTCTATCACTTTTTTTTGTTTGTTTTAGGAAGAGATGCGCACATCAAGACCATCTCTAGTGGGCAAACTGTGGTGTCTAGTGGAGAAGTTATCCTGGTCATGTGAATTTAGTTTTTTAATAAACTTCCTGAAACTCAACATTAGTTTCTCTCTGGTATTGATTTCTGACTGGAGTTGGATGTTTCGTGATTGTTCTCAGTTTGATTTATAGGGCTGCACTACTAAACCCTTTATTTTGTGCAATGAGGTTTTAGACTTAAGTTAAATGGTTTGGGTAGAAGCTTGGCCCATTTAGTTCAACTATTTGCTAAGCTCTAGTTGCTAACTTGGGGCCCCTCAAATTAAGGCTTGTGTAACTTCTGATTGTGGCTTTACGTTTGACTTTATGGCTGGACTAACATAACTGCATGTATTGATACTCAAGCATGCCCAATCCCCTGTAAGGTCACTTTTTTTTTTTTTTTTTTTTTAGTCATGCAAGTAAAGCATTATCTGGAATAAAATGTGTATCAACCTGTACTTTACTTTTATCCCAAGTTTATTACAGCACTTTTTTTTCAGGATAGTTCTAGTAATGTTTGAGAAGTAGACTGGTTTAAGCATTATTCCCTAACTATTATATCCACCCTAGGATGCTGTCCAAGGCCTTGTTTACACCTAGTACTAAGCATTTAAAAAAAAAAACGATCACCAGTTAACTGGTGACTCAAAAAATGGGCGTTTTTTTTTGTTTGAGCTTGTCTATTTTTGATCTCTTCCAGAGGTAGTTAAACATATTTAACCAGATTACTTTCATAGAGTAGATCAGGGATGGGCAACTTCAGTCCTGGAGGGCCACTGTCCTGCAGAGTTTAGCTCCAACCCTAATTAAACACACCTGAACAAGCTAATCAATGTTTTCAGGATTACTAGAAAAGAGTTTTTGTCAGGGTTGAAGCTAAACTCTGTAGGACAGTGGCCCTCCAGGACCGAAATTGAACATCCCTGGAGTAGATGCTCATGTGTTTGAACATCTGCAAACTTAGACCCTCTCCTTTAAGAGATCAGGACAGAAGTGGACAAATGAGACCAATTAAAACACCAGGTGTAAAAAGGAATTTCTACTTATGATACGATCAACCAAAATGCACCTTAATACCAGGTGTGAACAGGACTTGAAAGCATTGCATATGTGCCCATGCAAGAATTGCCCTTATGAGTTCTTGAAGAGTGTGCACTTTCACATGACTAGTTATTTGGTCTTAGAGTCTCTCTGTGGTTAATTTTATCCCTTACAGGGATAGTTCACCCAATTATGAAATTTACCCTATGATTTACTCACCCTCAAATCATCCTAAGTGTATGTGACCTTCTTTCAGACGAACACAATCTGAGTTATATTAAATGTCCCGGCTCTTCCAAGCTTTAGTCAGTTTAAATTTTAGTCAATAGTGTTTATATAAAAAAAATAATATTACACGAACACATAAATTCACCTCAGAAGGCTTTCATATACCCCCACAAAGCCGTGTGGATTACTTTTATGATGGATGGAAGCACTTTGATGGGCCTAGTAAATCATGGGGTCATTTTTATTTTTGGGTGAACAAACCCTTTAAATGTCAAGTCTTTTATTGTCAGATGCACAGAACAACACACGGTTAACTGGCATTTAAATTATTTTGACAAGACACCGCATAGTAACCTGACATTACGTAACATAATATACTAGGTGCAAACAGTTAACTAAAGTGACACTGTATAAATGACTAAAGAAAAGTGAAGAGAGATGGTCATTGTCCATTTAGGAGCCTGATGGCCCTTGGGGAAAAAACTGTTATCCAGTCTTTGTGTGCGGGCCCGGATGATTCGGTATCGCCTACCTGAAGGCAGCAGGGTAAAAAGACTGAAGGATGGATGGTAACAGTCTCTTAGAATACTGCCCGCTTTCTTGAGGCATCGTGTGTGGTAGATGTCCTGTAGGGCTGGGAGCTTCCTGCCGATGATGAACTCTGTAGACCTAACCACACTGCGTAGGATTTTTCTATCCCTGTCAATGCAGCTCCCATACCAGTCAGTGTGCTCTCAATTGTACATCTATAGAAGTTAGTGAGGATGACTGGGTCCATGCCAAACTTCTTCAGTCTCGTCAAGAAAAATAGGCGTTTCTTGGCCGCTTTGACCACCTTGTCCGTGTGAGCAGACCAGGTAAGGTCATTGCTGATGTTGACCACGAGTAACTTAAAACAGCTGACCTTTTCCACTATATATCCATTGATGTGCAGGGGTACATGCTCCTCCCTATGTCTCCTCCTAAAGTCCACAATCATCTCCTTAGTTTTGCTGACATTAATAGAGAGAGGTTGTTGTTATGGCACCATGTCAGCAGAGTGTCGACCTCCTCTCTGTAGGCTGACTCATCTCCGTCAGAAATGCAGCCCACAATGGTTGTGTCATCAGCAAACTTCACAATGAGGTTGGAACTGTGGTTTACTTCGCAGTCATGTGTGAACAGGGAGAACAATAGAGGGCTGAGCACACAGCCCTGGGGCGTGCCTGTGTTGGTGATTAGTGTGGATGAGGTGCAGTCACCGATTATCACCACCTGTGGCCTCCCCGTCAGGAAGTTGTGGATCCACTTACATAGGGAGATGTTTAGTCCCAGATCCACGAGCTTGGAGACGAGTCTGGAGGGGATGATGGTGCTGAATGCAGAGCTGTAATCAATGAACAGCATTCTCACCTACGTATTCCCATTGTCCAGGTGGGAGAGAGCGGTGTGCATGGTCAGGGCGATAGCATCAACTGTAGACCTATTGCACCGATATGCAAACTGCATAGGGTCCAGGGTGGGGGGCAACGAGGAGCAGATTAATGGTTTGACCAGCCGATCAAAACACTTCATTGTGATAGAGGTCAGTGCTATCGGCCAATAGTCCTTCATGTTGGTGGCTTCTTAGGAATGATGTCCTCAATGCAGTGATGGATAAAGCTGGAAACAGTATCTGTATATTCGTTAATGTTCCCATCTGCTGCCTCTCTAAACATCAGCCAGTCAGTGGTCTCAAAACAATCCTGGAGAATCGCAACACTCTCATCACTTCATTTTTAAACACATTTTTAAAACTCATCTTTGATTACCAAAATGACATATTTAAAAAAAAAAAACCTTGGAAAAGTTATTCACGCCTTAAAATTGCTTGAATGGAACTACACTGTTGCCTCATTTAGTATACGTGGTTCTACGAATATGCAACAATTAGCCCCGCCTCCATTCACTCACACCAGTTCAGAAATCCACAAGTTGACGTGTTTTAACAGTTTAGAGAAATAATGTTTTTGAACGCTTTCATTGTGAAATCTATTCTTTGCATTTGTCCCAATGGAGACAATGGTGATGGCAGCAGGTAAAATAGTTCCATAATATGTTTAGTTGAAGAGAAAAACTTTGGATGGAGCCCATCCTCATCTGACAAGACAATAAATGTGCATTTCAATAAATTTGGGATATATTATCGCCTTATAATTTCAGGGCTAGGGTTAGGTTGGTTGGTTATTTTTACAGCTAGAACATGACGGCTGCACAAATAGATTTTTAAATGCCAGTCACAGTTTTTACTATATTTCTTACTGTAGTATTGTAATTTCAGGGATGAAATAATAATAATGTATTGAGGGACGCACCAATTTCAGGGCTGTCACCCTAAGCTGTTATCTGCCCAGGAAAACTCAAAGAAAAAACTTTTCCATTTTTAGTACGTCGTTGTTGTGTAAACATACCCTAAATACACAGGCCTTTTGCCATGAAAACCGCAAGATGTAAAAAAAAAACATATATAATCCAGAATAGCCAAAACATCAAATAGCCTATCAAATTAAGATAATGAAGGAGAAAACAAAGGTTGACTTCAGAATGAAAGAAATTGTACTAGCATACTATTCAGAATTCAGCTCAATATGTGCTTTTGTGTTTGTTCAAAAAGTGTGGAAAGGTTACAAAAATTATAATAATTGTAAGAACCAATAGAATCACGCATTGCATAGACTCCCACGCATGCAAGTCTGGAGAATCATGACTGTTAATGAAGAGGGATGGATTATCATTAATTAGCCAAAGTCTGTATGGTACAAAAATACCAAAAGGGCAGCATCTCAGCAGTGTGACTAGCTGTTGAACAATGGCAGGAAGTTGGTGTGCTCTTCAGTCTCTGGCACTTTGTATTTGGCTCCTTGCGTTCAGTCATGCTGTTCCACAGTGGAGTAATCTGCCCCAGAATCCTCAAACTCTGATGTTCCAGCAAACTGACCAGCGGTTTCAACAGCAAGCAAGTCAACAATATCCTCGGCCAGTTCAACAGCAAGCTAGTCAACAATATCCTCGGCCAGTTCAACAACAATCTAGTCAACAGTTTCCTCAGTCAGTTCAACAGCAATCTAGACAACAATTTCCTCGGCCAGTTCAACAACAATCTAGTCAACAGTTTCCTCAGTCAGTTCAAAAGCAATCTAGTCAACAATTTCCTCGGCCAGTTCAACAACAAACTAGTCAACAGTTTCCTCAGTCAGTTCAACAGCAAGCTAGTCAACAGTTTCTTCGGCCAGTTCAACAGCAAGCTAGTCAACAGTTTCCTCAGTCAGTTCAACAGCAAGCTAGTCAACAGTTTCCTCAGTCAGTTCAACCGCAAGCTAATCAGCAGTTTCAACAGCAAGCTAGTCAACAGTTTCCTCAGTCAGTTCAACAGCAAGCTAGTCAACAGTTTCCTCAGTCAGTTCAACAGCAAGCTAGTCAACAGTTTCCTCAGTCAGTTCAACTGCAAGCTAGTCAGCAGTTTTCTCAACAGTTTCAGCCTAAGCAGCCAGTGGCACAGGCAGAGCCCCTTGACAAATGTGCTGTAGCTGATTATGAGCAGATTCAATGTGGACCACCTGGTATCAGTGGTGCTGAGTGTGCAGCTATCAACTGCTGCTTTAACGGACAGCAGTGTTACTATGGGAAGGCTGGTAAGATTGAGTCAATGCAAAGTGTTCACTTTAAACTGATTTTCAGCAATAACCTGCTCTTGTAACTCATTCCAGTGACTGTCCAGTGTATAAGAGATGGTCAGTTTGTGGTAGTGGTGGCTAGAGATGTTACGCTGCCTCGACTGAGCCTGGATTCTGTCCGTCTCTTGGGTGGAAGTGACCCATCTTGCAGTCCTGTGGGATCCACACCTTTCTTTGCTATATACCAGTTCCCTGTCACTGCATGTGGCACGAGCATGATTGTGAGTAGCTGCTTGTTTTATTTTTCTGTGTGGCTTAGGATGGACTGGATGCCAACAGTGTTACTATTTGCAGGAGGACAGTGGATATGTGGTGTATGAAAACCGAATGATCTCCTCGTATGAAGTGGGTATTGGACCACTTGGTTCCATCACAAGGGACAGCCATTTTGAGTAGGTGACCTATGCTTTATCATAAATGTTAATCATTGACAACTGCTACAAGCTCATGGTTTGTCCAGGCTTCTCTTCCAGTGTAGGTACTCTGCTACTTCTGTGGAAGCTCTGGTTGTTGAGGTCAACAGTGTTCCTCCACCTCCACCAGTAGCTGCTCCTGGACCCCTCAGGGTTGAGCTTAGACTGGCAAATGGTCAATGTGTCACTAAAGGCTGTGCAGAAGGTAAGTGTTTGTCCCAAGTGTGCCTAAAGCCTCACAAACTCCAGGTTGCAGCAGTTTCTAGTTAAACACTCTATCCTCAGGGGACGAGGCGTACACATCCTACTACAGTGGTGCTGATTATCCAATTACAAAAGTCCTGCGAGAACCTGTGTATGTTGAGGTGCGCATTTTGGAGAGGACCGACCCCAACATTGTCCTGATGCTGGGACATTGCTGGGCGACACAAACCCCCAGTCCACTCAGTCTACCCTAATGGGACCTTCTGGTTGATGGGTGAGTAAGGCCAGTCTTTATCCATGTGCTGTAAGGCTTTTCTGACTGACTCTTTGCCTTTCAGATGCCCTTACCAGGATGATCGTTACCTGACCACATTGGTTCCAATGGCTGGATCTTCTGGTCTTCAGTTCCCAACCCACTACAAGCGCTTTGTTGTGAAGATGTTCACATTTGTAGATCCAGCATCACTGGCTCCTCTGCAGGAAACCGTATGCTCCGCAGCCTTACCTCAAGCCTTAATATTACTTATTTTTATAGTGAATTATATGGCTTAACCCTTTCCCCTCTGTTAGATCTTCATCCACTGTAGTACAGCGGTGTGCCATCCCTCTTCTGGCTCCTGTGAGCAAAGCTGCACTAGGAAAAGTGAGTGCTTGCTGTAAATTGACTTCAGGCACAACATTTATTTAAATGCCTCATGCTTCTATCACTTTTTTTTGTTTGTTTTAGGAAGAGATGCGCACATCAAGACCATCTCTAGTGGGCAAACTGTGGTGTCTAGTGGAGAAGTTATCCTGGTCATGTGAATTTAGTTTTTTAATAAACTTCCTGAAACTCAACATTAGTTTCTCTCTGGTATTGATTTCTGACTGGAGTTGGATGTTTCGTGATTGTTCTCAGTTTGATTTATAGGGCTGCACTACTAAACCCTTTATTTTGTGCAATGAGGTTTTAGACTTAAGTTAAATGGTTTGGGTAGAAGCTTGGCCCATTTAGTTCAACTATTTGCTAAGCTCTAGTTGCTAACTTGGGGCCCCTCAAATTAAGGCTTGTGTAACTTCTGATTGTGGCTTTACGTTTGACTTTATGGCTGGACTAACATAACTGCATGTATTGATACTCAAGCATGCCCAATCCCCTGTAAGGTCACTTTTTTTTTTTTTTTTTTCTTCTTTAGTCATGCAAGTAAAGCATTATCTGGAATAAAATGTGTATCAACCTGTACTTTACTTTTATCCCAAGTTTATTACAGCACTTTTTTTTCAGGATAGTTCTAGTAATGTTTGAGAAGTAGACTGGTTTAAGCATTATTCCCTAACTATTATATCCACCCTAGGATGCTGTCCAAGGCCTTGTTTACACCTAGTACTAAGCATTTAAAAAAAAAAAAAACGATCACCAGTTAACTGGTGACTCAAAAAATGGGCGTTTTTTTTTTGTTTGAGCTTGTCTATTTTTGATCTCTTCCAGAGGTAGTTAAACATATTTAACCAGATTACTTTCATAGAGTAGATCAGGGATGGGCAACTTCAGTCCTGGAGGGCCACTGTCCTGCAGAGTTTAGCTCCAACCCTAATTAAACACACCTGAACAAGCTAATCAATGTTTTCAGGATTACTAGAAAAGAGTTTTTGTCAGGGTTGAAGCTAAACTCTGTAGGACAGTGGCCCTCCAGGACCGAAATTGAACATCCCTGGAGTAGATGCTCATGTGTTTGAACATCTGCAAACTTAGACCCTCTCCTTTAAGAGATCAGGACAGAAGTGGACAAATGAGACCAATTAAAACACCAGGTGTAAAAAGGAATTTCTACTTGTGATACGATCAACCAAAATGCACCTTAATACCAGGTGTGAACAGGACTTGAAAGCATTGCATATGTGCCCATGCAAGAATTGCCCTTATGAGTTCTTGAAGAGTGTGCACTTTCACATGACTAGTTATTTGGTCTTAAAGTCTCTCTGTGGTTAATTTTATCCCTTACAGGGATAGTTCACCCAATTATGAAATTTACCCTATGATTTACTCACCCTCAAATCATCCTAAGTGTATGTGACCTTCTTTCAGACGAACACAATCTGAGTTATATTAAATGTCCCGGCTCTTCCAAGCTTTAGTCAGTTTAAATTTTAGTCAATAGTGTTTATATATATAAAAAAAAATTATTACACGAACACATAAATTCACCTCAGAAGGCTTTCATATACCCCCACAAAGCCGTGTGGATTACTTTTATGATGGATGGAAGCACTTTGATGGGCTTAGTAAATCATGGGGTCATTTTTATTTTTGGGTGAACAAACCCTTTAAATGTCAAGTCTTTTATTGTCAGATGCACAGAACAACACACGGTTAACTGGCATTTAAATTATTTTGACAAGACACCGCATAGTAACCTGACATTACGTAACATAATATACTAGGTGCAAACAGTTAACTAAAGTGACACTGTATAAATGACTAAAGAAAAGTGAAGAGAGATGGTCATTGTCCATTTAGGAGCCTGATGGCCCTTGGGGAAAAAACTGTTATCCAGTCTTTGTGTGCGGGCCCGGATGATTCGGTATCGCCTACCTGAAGGCAGCAGGGTAAAAAGACTGAAGGATGGATGGTAACAGTCTCTTAGAATCCTGCCCGCTTTCTTGAGGCATCGTGTGTGGTAGATGTCCTGTAGGGCTGGGAGCTTCCTTCCGATGATGAACTCTGCAGACCTAACCACACTGCGTAGGATTTTTCTATCCCTGTCAATGCAGCTCCCATACCAGTCAGTGTGCTCTCAATTGTACATCTATAGAAGTTAGTGAGGATGACTGGGTCCATGCCAAACTTCTTCAGTCTCTTCAAGAAGAATAGTCGTTTCCGGGCCGCTTTGACCACCTTGTCCGTGTGAGCAGACCAGGTAAGGTCATTGCTGATGTTGACCCCGAGTAACTTAAAACAGCTGACCTTTTCCACTATATATCCATTGATGTGCAGGGGTACATGCTCCTCCCTATGTCTCCTCCTAAAGTCCACAATCATCTCCTTAGTTTTGCTGACATTGAGAGAGAGGTTGTTGTTATGGCACCATGTCAGCAGAGTGTCGACCTCCTCTCTGTAGGCTGACTCATCTCCGTCAGAAATGCAGCCCACAATGGTTGTGTCATCAGCAAACTTCACAATGAGGTTGGAACTGTGGTTTACTTCGCAGTCATGTGTGAACAGGGAGAACAATAGAGGGCTGAGCACACAGCCCTGGGGCGTGCCTGTGTTGGTGATTAGTGTGGATGAGGTGCAGTCACCGATTATCACCACCTGTGGCCTCCCCGTCAGGAAGTTGTGGATCCACTTACATAGGGAGATGTTTAGTCCCAGATCCACGAGCTTGGAGACGAGTCTGGAGGGGATGATGGTGCTGAATGCAGAGCTGTAATCAATGAACAGCATTCTCACCTACGTATTCCCATTGTCCAGGTGGGAGAGAGCGGTGTGCATGGTCAGGGCGATAGCATCAACTGTAGACCTATTGCACCGATATGCAAACTGCATAGGGTCCAGGGTGGGGGGCAACGAGGAGCAGATTAATGGTTTGACCAGCCGATCAAAACACTTCATTGTGATAGAGGTCAGTGCTATCGGCCGATAGTCCTTCATGTTGGTTGCTTCTTAGGAACGATGTCCTCAATGCAGTGATGGATAAAGCTGGAAACAGTATCTGTATATTCGTTAATGTTCCCATCTGCTGCCTCTCTAAACATCAGCCAGTCAGTGGTCTCAAAACAATCCTGGAGAATCGCAACACTCTCATCACTCCATTTTTAAACACATTTTTAAAACTCATCTTTGATTTCCAAAATTACATATTTTAAAAAACAAACCTTGGAAAAGTTATTCACGCCTTAAAATTGCTTGAATGTAACTACACTGTTGCCTCATTTAGTATACGTGGTTCTACGAATATGCAACAATTAGCCCCGCCTCCATTCACTCACACCAGTTCAGAAATCCACAAGTTGACGTGTTTTAACAGTTTAGAGAAATAATGTTTTTGAACGCTTTCATTGTGAAATCTATTATTTGCATTTGTCCCAATGGAGACAATGGTGATGGCAGCAGGTAAAATAGTTTCATAATATGTTTAGTTGAAGAGAAAAACTTTGGATGGAGCCCATCCTCATCTGACAAGACAATAAATGTGCATTTCAATAAATTTGGGATATAATATCGCCTTATAATTTCAGGGCTAGGGTTAGGTTGGTTGGTTATTTTTACAGCTAGAACATGACGGCTGCACAAATAGATTTTTAAATGCCAGTCACAGTTTTTATTATATGTCTTACTGTAGTATTGTAATTTTAGGGATGAAATAATAATAATGTATTGTGGGACGCACCAATTTCAGGGCTGTCACCCTAAGTTGTCGTCTGCCCAGGAAAACTCAAAGAAAAAACTTTTCCATTTTTAGTACGTCGTTGTTGTGTAAACATACCCTAAATACACAGGCCTTTTGCCATGAAAACCGCAAGATGTAAAAAAAAAAACATATATAATCCAGAATAGCCAAAACATCAAATAGCCTATCAAATTAAGCTAATGAAGGAGAAAACAAAGGTTGATTTCAGAATGAAAGAAATTGTACTAGCATACTATTCAGAATTCAGCTCAATATGTGCTTTTGTGTTTGTTCAAAAAGTGTGGAAAGGTTACAAAAATTATAATAATTGTAAGAACCAATAGAATCACGCATTGCATAGACTCCCACGCATACAAGTCTGGAGAATCATGACTGTTAATGAAGAGGGATGGATTATCATTAATTAGCCAAAGTCTGTATGGTACAAAAATACCAAAGGGCAGCATCTCAGCAGTGTGACTAGCTGTTGAACAATGGCAGGAAGTTGGTGTGCTCTTCAGTCTCTGGCACTTTGTATTTGGCTCCTTGCGTTCAGTCATGCTGTTCCACAGTGGAGTAATCTGCCCCAGAATCCTCAAACTCTGATGTTCCAGCAAACTGACCAGCGGTTTCAACAGCAAGCAAGTCAACAATATCCTCGGCCAGTTCAACAGCAAGCTAGTCAACAATATCCTCGGCCAGTTCAACAACAATCTAGTCAACAGTTTCCTCAGTCAGTTCAACAGCAATCTAGTCAACAATTTCCTCGGCCAGTTCAACAACAATCTAGTCAACAGTTTCCTCAGTCAGTTCAACAGCAATCTAGTCAACAATTTCCTCGGCCAGTTCAACAACAAACTAGTCAACAGTTTCCTCAGTCAGTTCAACAGCAAGCTAGTCAACAGTTTCTTCGGCCAGTTCAACAGCAAGCTAGTCAACAGATTCCTCAGTCAGTTCAACAGCAAGCTAGTCAACAGTTTCCTCAGTCAGTTCAACCGCAAGCTAATCAGCAGTTTCAACAGCAAGCTAGTCAACAGTTTCCTCAGTCAGTTCAACAGCAAGCTAGTCAACAGTTTCCTCAGTCAGTTCAACCGCAAGCTAGTCAGCAGTTTTCTCAGCAGTTTCAGCCTAAGCAGCCAGTGGCACAGGCAGAGCCCCTTGACAAATGTGCTGTAGCTGATTATGAGCAGATTCAATGTGGACCACCTGGTATCAGTGGTGCTGAGTGTGCAGCTATCAACTGCTGCTTTAACGGACAGCAGTGTTACTATGGGAAGGCTGGTAAGATTGAGTCAATGCAAAGTGTTCATGTTAAACTGATTTTCAGCAATAACCTGCTCTTGTAACTCATTCCAGTGACTGTCCAGTGTATAAGAGATGGTCAGTTTGTGGTAGTGGTGGCTAGAGATGTTACGCTGCCTCGACTGAGCCTGGATTCTGTCCGTCTCTTGGGTGGAAGTGACCCATCTTGCAGTCCTGTGGGATCCACACCTTTCTTTGCTATATACCAGTTCCCTGTCACTGCATGTGGCACGAGCATGATTGTGAGTAGCTGCTTGTTTTATTTTTCTGTGTGGCTTAGGATGGACTGGATGCTAACAGTGTTACTATTTGCAGGAGGACAGTGGATATGTGGTGTATGAAAACCGAATGATCTCCTCGTATGAAGTGGGTATTGGACCACTTGGTTCCATCACAAGGGACAGCCATTTTGAGTAGGTGACCTATGCTTTATCATAAATGTTAATCATTGACAACTGCTACAAGCTCATGGTTTGTCCAGGCTTCTCTTCCAGTGTAGGTACTCTGCTACTTCTGTGGAAGCTCTGGTTGTTGAGGTCAACAGTGTTCCTCCACCTCCACCAGTAGCTGCTCCTGGACCCCTCAGGGTTGAGCTTAGACTGGCAAATGGTCAATGTGTCACTAAAGGCTGTGCAGAAGGTAAGTGTTTGTCCCAAGTGTGCCTAAAGCCTCACAAACTCCAGGTTGCAGCAGTTTCTAGTTAAACACTCTATCCTCAGGGGACGAGGCGTACACATCCTACTACAGTGGTGCTGATTATCCAATTACAAAAGTCCTGCGAGAACCTGTGTATGTTGAGGTGCGCATTTTGGAGAGGACCGACCCCAACATTGTCCTGATGCTGGGACATTGCTGGGCGACACAAACCCCCAGTCCACTCAGTCTACCCCAATGGGACCTTCTGGTTGATGGGTGAGTAAGGCCAGTCTTTATCCATGTGCTGTAAGGCTTTTCTGACTGACTCTTTGCCTTTCAGATGCCCTTACCAGGATGATCGTTACCTGACCACATTGGTTCCAATGGCTGGATCTTCTGGTCTTCAGTTCCCAACCCACTACAAGCGCTTTGTTGTGAAGATGTTCACATTTGTAGATCCAGCATCACTGGCTCCTCTGCAGGAAACCGTATGCTCCGCAGCCTTACCTCAAGCCTTAATATTACTTATTTTTATAGTGAATTATATGGCTTAACCCTTTCCCCTCTGTTAGATCTTCATCCACTGTAGTACAGCGGTGTGCCATCCCTCTTCTGGCTCCTGTGAGCAAAGCTGCACTAGGAAAAGTGAGTGCTTGCTGTAAATTGACTTCAGGCACAACATTTATTTAAATGCCTCATGCTTCTATCACTTTTTTTTGTTTGTTTTAGGAAGAGATGCGCACATCAAGACCATCTCTAGTGGGCAAACTGTGGTGTCTAGTGGAGAAGTTATCCTGGTCATGTGAATTTAGTTTTTTAATAAACTTCCTGAAACTCAACATTAGTTTCTCTCTGGTATTGATTTCTGACTGGAGTTGGATGTTTCGTGATTGTTCTCAGTTTGATTTATAGGGCTGCACTACTAAACCCTTTATTTTGTGCAATGAGGTTTTAGACTTAAGTTAAATGGTTTGGGTAGAAGCTTGGCCCATTTAGTTCAACTATTTGCTAAGCTCTAGTTGCTAACTTGGGGCCCCTCAAATTAAGGCTTGTGTAACTTCTGATTGTGGCTTTACGTTTGACTTTATGGCTGGACTAACATAACTGCATGTATTGATACTCAAGCATGCCCAATCCCCTGTAAGGTCACTTTTTTTTTTTTTTTTTCTTTAGTCATGCAAGTAAAGCATTATCTGGAATAAAATGTGTATCAACCTGTACTTTACTTTTATCCCAAGTTTATTACAGCACTTTTTTTTCAGGATAGTTCTAGTAATGTTTGAGAAGTAGACTGGTTTAAGCATTATTCCCTAACTATTATATCCACCCTAGGATGCTGTCCAAGGCCTTGTTTACACCTAGTACTAAGCATTTAAAAAAAAAAAAACGATCACCAGTTAACTGGTGACTCAAAAAATGGGCGTTTTTTTTTTTGTTTGAGCTTGTCTATTTTTGATCTCTTCCAGAGGTAGTTAAACATATTTAACCAGATTACTTTCATAGAGTAGATCAGGGATGGGCAACTTCAGTCCTGGAGGGCCACTGTCCTGCAGAGTTTAGCTCCAACCCTAATTAAACACACCTGAACAAGCTAATCAATGTTTTCAGGATTACTAGAAAATAGTTTTTGTCAGGGTTGAAGCTAAACTCTGTAGGACAGTGGCCCTCCAGGACCGAAATTGAACATCCCTGGAGTAGATGCTCATGTGTTTGAACATCTGCAAACTTAGACCCTCTCCTTTAAGAGATCAGGACAGAAGTGGACAAATGAGACCAATTAAAACACCAGGTGTAAAAAGGAATTTCTACTTGTGATACGATCAACCAAAATGCACCTTAATACCAGGTGTGAACAGGACTTGAAAGCATTGCATATGTGCCCATGCAAGAATTGCCCTTATGAGTTCTTGAAGAGTGTGCACTTTCACATGACTAGTTATTTGGTCTTAAAGTCTCTCTGTGGTTAATTTTATCCCTTACAGGGATAGTTCACCCAATTATGAAATTTACCCTATGATTTACTCACCCTCAAATCATCCTAAGTGTATGTGACCTTCTTTCAGACGAACACAATCTGAGTTATATTAAATGTCCCGGCTCTTCCAAGCTTTAGTCAGTTTAAATTTTAGTCAATAGTGTTTATATATATAAAAAAAAATTATTACACGAACACATAAATTCACCTCAGAAGGCTTTCATATACCCCCACAAAGCCGTGTGGATTACTTTTATGATGGATGGAAGCACTTTGATGGGCTTAGTAAATCATGGGGTCATTTTTATTTTTGGGTGAACAAACCCTTTAAATGTCAAGTCTTTTATTGTCAGATGCACAGAACAACACACGGTTAACTGGCATTTAAATTATTTTGACAAGACACCGCATAGTAACCTGACATTACGTAACATAATATACTAGGTGCAAACAGTTAACTAAAGTGACACTGTATAAATGACTAAAGAAAAGTGAAGAGAGATGGTCATTGTCCATTTAGGAGCCTGATGGCCCTTGGGGAAAAAACTGTTATCCAGTCTTTGTGTGCGGGCCCGGATGATTCGGTATCGCCTACCTGAAGGCAGCAGGGTAAAAAGACTGAAGGATGGATGGTAACAGTCTCTTAGAATCCTGCCCGCTTTCTTGAGGCATCGTGTGTGGTAGATGTCCTGTAGGGCTGGGAGCTTCCTGCCGATGATGAACTCTGCAGACCTAACCACACTGCGTAGGATTTTTCTATCCCTGTCAATGCAGCTCCCATACCAGTCAGTGTGCTCTCAATTGTACATCTATAGAAGTTAGTGAGGATGACTGGGTCCATGCCAAACTTCTTCAGTCTCGTCAAGAAGAATAGGCGTTTCTTGGCCGCTTTGACCACCTTGTCCGTGTGAGCAGACCAGGTAAGGTCATTGCTGATGTTGACCACGAGTAACCTAAAACAGCTGACCTTTTCCACTATATATCCATTGATGTGCAGGGGTACATGCTCCTACCTATGTCTCCTCCTAAAGTCCACAATCATCTCCTTAGTTTTGCTGACATTGAGAGAGAGGTTGTTGTTATGGCACCATGTCAGCAGAGTGTCGACCTTCTCTCTGTAGGCTGACTCATCTCCGTCAGAAATGCAGCCCACAATGGTTGTGTCATCAGCAAACTTCACAATGAGGTTGGAACTGTGGTTTACTTCGCAGTCATGTGTGAACAGGGAGAACAATAGAGGGCTGAGCACACAGCCCTGGGGCGTGCCTGTGTTGGTGATTAGTGTGGATGAGGTGCAGTCACCGATTATCACCACCTGTGGCCTCCCCGTCAGGAAGTTGTGGATCCACTTACATAGGGAGATGTTTAGTCCCAGATCCACGAGCTTGGAGACGAGTCTGGAGGGGATGATGGTGCTGAATGCAGAGCAGTAATCAATGAACAGCATTCTCACCTACGTATTCCCATTGTCCAGGTGGGAGAGAGCGGTGTGCATGGTCAGGGCGATAGCATCAACTGTAGACCTATTGCACCGATATGCAAACTGCATAGGGTCCAGGGTGGGGGGCAACGAGGAGCAGATTAATGGTTTGACCAGCCGATCAAAACACTTCATTGTGATAGAGGTCAGTGCTATCGGCCGATAGTCCTTCATGTTGGTTGCTTCTTAGGAACGATGTCCTCAATGCAGTGATGGATAAAGCTGGAAACAGTATCTGTATATTCGTTAATGTTCCCATCTGCTGCCTCTCTAAACATCAGCCAGTCAGTGGTCTCAAAACAATCCTGGAGAATCGCAACACTCTCATCACTCCATTTTTAAACACATTTTTAAAACTCATCTTTGATTTCCAAAATTACATATTTTAAAAAACAAACCTTGGAAAAGTTATTCACGCCTTAAAATTGCTTGAATGTAACTACACTGTTGCCTCATTTAGTATACGTGGTTCTACGAATATGCAACAATTAGCCCCGCCTCCATTCACTCACACCAGTTCAGAAATCCACAAGTTGACGTGTTTTAACAGTTTAGAGAAATAATGTTTTTGAACGCTTTCATTGTGAAATCTATTATTTGCATTTGTCCCAATGGAGACAATGGTGATGGCAGCAGGTAAAATAGTTTCATAATATGTTTAGTTGAAGAGAAAAACTTTGGATGGAGCCCATCCTCATCTGACAAGACAATAAATGTGCATTTCAATAAATTTGGGATATATTATCGCCTTATAATTTCAGGGCTAGGGTTAGGTTGGTTGGTTATTTTTACAGCTAGAACATGACGGCTGCACAAATAGATTTTTAAATGCCAGTCACAGTTTTTATTATATGTCTTACTGTAGTATTGTAATTTCAGGGATGAAATAATAATAATGTATTGAGGGACGCACCAATTTCAGGGCTGTCACCCTAAGTTGTCGTCTGCCCAGGAAAACTCAAAGAAAAAACTTTTCCATTTTTAGTACGTCGTTGTTGTGTAAACATACCCTAAATACACAGGCCTTTTGCCATGAAAACCGCAAGATGTAAAAAAAAAAACATATATAATCCAGAATAGCCAAAACATCAAATAGCCTATCAAATTAAGCTAATGAAGGAGAAAACAAAGGTTGACTTCAGAATGAAAGAAATTGTACTAGCATACTATTCAGAATTCAGCTCAATATGTGCTTTTGTGTTTGTTCAAAAAGTGTGGAAAGAATACAAAAATTATAATAATTGTATGAACCAATAGAATCACGCATTGCATAGACTCCCACTCATACAAGTCTGGAGAATCATGACTGTTAATGAAGAGGGATGGATTATCATTAATTAGCCAAAGTCTGTATGGTACAAAAATACCAAAGGGCAGCATCTCAGCAGTGTGACTAGCTGTTGAACAATGGCAGGAAGTTGGTGTGCTCTTCAGTCTCTGGCACTTTGTATTTGGCTCCTTGCGTTCAGTCATGCTGTTCCACAGTGGAGTAATCTGCCCCAGAATCCTCAAACTCTGATGTTCCAGCAAACTGACCAGCGGTTTCAACAGCAAGCAAGTCAACAGTTTCCTCAGTCAGTTCAACAGCAAGCTAGTCAACAATTTCCTCGGCCAGTTCAACAACAATCTAGTCAACAGTTTCCTCAGTCAGTTCAACAGCAATCTAGTCAACAATTTCCTCGGCCAGTTCAACAACAAACTAGTCAACAGTTTCCTCAGTCAGTTCAACAGCAAGCTAGTCAACAGTTTCTTCGGCCAGTTCAACAGCAAGCTAGTCAACAGTTTCCTCGGCCAGTTCAACCGCAAGCTAATCAGCAGTTTCAACAGCAAGCTAGTCAACAGTTTCCTCAGTCAGTTCAACAGCAAGCTAGTCAACAGTTTCCTCAGTCAGTTCAACCGCAAGCTAGTCAGCAGTTTTCTCAGCAGTTTCAGCCTAAGCAGCCAGTGGCACAGGCAGAGCCCCTTGACAAATGTGCTGTAGCTGATTATGAGCAGATTCAATGTGGACCACCTGGTATCAGTGGTGCTGAGTGTGCAGCTATCAACTGCTGCTTTAACGGACAGCAGTGTTACTATGGGAAGGCTGGTAAGATTGAGTCAATGCAAAGTGTTCATGTTAAACTGATTTTCAGCAATAACCTGCTCTTGTAACTCATTCCAGTGACTGTCCAGTGTATAAGAGATGGTCAGTTTGTGGTAGTGGTGGCTAGAGATGTTACGCTGCCTCGACTGAGCCTGGATTCTGTCCGTCTCCTGGGTGGAAGTGACCCATCTTGCAGTCCTGTGGGATCCACACCTTTCTTTGCTATATACCAGTTCCCTGTCACTGCATGTGGCACAAGCATGATTGTGAGTAGCTGCTTGTGTTTTTTTTCTTCTTCTGTGTGGCTTAGGATGGACTGGATGCCAACAGTGTTACTATTTGCAGGAGGACAGTGGATATGTGGTGTATGAAAACCGAATGATCTCCTCGTATGAAGTGGGTATTGGACCACTTGGTTCCATCACAAGGGACAGCCATTTTGAGTAGGTGACCTATGCTGTATCATAAATGTTAATCATTGACAACTGCTACAAGCTCATGGTTTGTCCAGGCTTCTCTTCCAGTGTAGGTACTCTGCTACTTCTGTGGAAGCTCTGGTTGTTGAGGTCAACAGTGTTCCTCCACCTCCACCAGTAGCTGCTCCTGGACCCCTCAGGGTTGAGCTTAGACTGGCAAATGGTCAATGTGTCACTAAAGGCTGTGCAGAAGGTAAGTGTTTGTCCCAAGTGTGCCTAAAGCCTCACAAACTCCAGGTTGCAGCAGTTTCTAGTTAAACACTCTATCCTCAGGGGACGAGGCGTACACATCCTACTACAGTGGTGCTGATTATCCAATTACAAAAGTCCTGCGAGAACCTGTGTATGTTGAGGTGCGCATATTGGAGAGGACCGACCCCAACATTGTCCTGATGCTGGGACATTGCTGGGCGACACAAACCCCCAGTCCACTCAGTCTACCCCAATGGGACCTTCTGGTTGATGGGTGAGTAAGGCCAGTCTTTATCCATGTGCTGTAAGGCTTTTCTGACTGCCTCTTTGCCTTTCAGATGCCCTTACCAGGATGATCGTTACCTGACCACATTGGTTCCAATGGCTGGATCTTCTGGTCTTCAGTTCCCAACCCACTACAAGCGCTTTGTTGTGAAGATGTTCACATTTGTAGATCCAGCATCACTGGCTCCTCTGCAGGAAACCGTATGCTCCGCAGCCTTACCTCAAGCCTTAATATTACTTATTTTTATAGTGAATTATATGGCTTAACCCTTTCCCCTCTGTTAGATCTTCATCCACTGTAGTACAGCGGTGTGCCATCCCTCTTCTGGCTCCTGTGAGCAAAGCTGCACTAGGAAAAGTGAGTGCTTGCTGTAAATTGACTTCAGGCACAACATTTATTTAAATGCCTCATGCTTCTATCACTTTTTTTTGTTTGTTTTAGGAAGAGATGCGCACATCAAGACCATCTCTAGTGGGCAAACTGTGGTGTCTAGTGGAGAAGTTATCCTGGTCATGTGAATTTAGTTTTTTAATAAACTTCCTGAAACTCAACATTAGTTTCTCTCTGGTATTGATTTCTGACTGGAGTTGGATGTTTCGTGATTGTTCTCAGTTTGATTTATAGGGCTGCACTACTAAACCCTTTATTTTGTGCAATGAGGTTTTAGACTTAAGTTAAATGGTTTGGGTAGAAGCTTGGCCCATTTAGTTTAACTATTTGCTAAGCTCTAGTTGCTAACTTGGGGCCCCTCAAATTAAGGCTTGTGTAACTTCTGATTGTGGCTTTACGTTTGACTTTATGGCTGGACTAACATAACTGCATGTATTGATACTCAAGCATGCCCAATCCCCTGTAAGGTCACTTTTTTTTTTTTTTTTTTCTTCTTTAGTCATGCAAGTAAAGCATTATCTGGAATAAAATGTGTATCAACCTGTACTTTACTTTTATCCCAAGTTTATTACAGCACTTTTTTTTCAGGATAGTTCTAGTAATGTTTGAGAAGTAGACTGGTTTAAGCATTATTCCCTAACTATTATATCCACCCTAGGATGCTGTCCAAGGCCTTGTTTACACCTAGTACTAAGCATTTAAAAAAAAAACGATCACCAGTTAACTGGTGACTCAAAAAATGGGCGTTTTTTTTTTGTTTGAGCTTGTCTATTTTTGATCTCTTCCAGAGGTAGTTAAACATATTTAACCAGATTACTTTCATAGAGTAGATCAGGGATGGGCAACTTCAGTCCTGGAGGGCCACTGTCCTGCAGAGTTTAGCTCCAACCCTAATTAAACACACCTGAACAAGCTAATCAATGTTTTCAGGATTACTAGAAAAGAGTTTTTGTCAGGGTTGAAGCTAAACTCTGTAGGACAGTGGCCCTCCAGGACCGAAATTGAACATCCCTGGAGTAGATGCTCATGTGTTTGAACATCTGCAAACTTAGACCCTCTCCTTTAAGAGATCAGGACAGAAGTGGACAAATGAGACCAATTAAAACACCAGGTGTAAAAGGGAATTTCTACTTGTGATACGATCAACCAAAATGCACCTTAATACCAGGTGTGAACAGGACTTGAAAGCATTGCATATGTGCCCATGCAAGAATTGCCCTTATGAGTTCTTGAAGAGTGTGCACTTTCACATGACTAGTTATTTGGTCTTAAAGTCTCTCTGTGGTTAATTTTATCCCTTACAGGGATAGTTCACCCAATTATGAAATTTACCCTATGATTTACTCACCCTCAAATCATCCTAAGTGTATGTGACCTTCTTTCAGACGAACACAATCTGAGTTATATTAAATGTCCCGGCTCTTCCAAGCTTTAGTCAGTTTAAATTTTAGTCAATCGTGTAATAATTTTTTTTTATATATAAACACTAACACATAAATTCACCTCAGAAGGCTTTCATATACCCCCACAAAGCCGTGTGGATTACTTTTATGATGGATGGAAGCACTTTGATGGGCTTAGTAAATCATGGGGTCATTTTTATTTTTGGGTGAACAAACCCTTTAAATGTCAAGTCTTTTATTGTCAGATGCACAGAACAACACACGGTTAACTGGCATTTAAATTATTTTGACAAGACACCGCATAGTAACCTGACATTACGTAACATAATATACTAGGTGCAAACAGTTAACTAAAGTGACACTGTATAAATGACTAAAGAAAAGTGAAGAGAGATGGTCATTGTCCATTTAGGAGCCTGATGGCCCTTGGGGAAAAAACTGTTATCCAGTCTTTGTGTGCGGGCCCGGATGATTCGGTATCGCCTACCTGAAGGCAGCAGGGTAAAAAGACTGAAGGATGGATGGTAACAGTCTCTTAGAATCCTGCCCGCTTTCTTGAGGCATCGTGTGTGGTAGATGTCCTGTAGGGCTGGGAGCTTCCTGCCGATGATGAACTCTGCAGACCTAACCACACTGCGTAGGATTTTTCTATCCCTGTCAATGCAGCTCCCATACCAGTCAGTGTGCTCTCAATTGTACATCTATAGAAGTTAGTGAGGATGACTGGGTCCATGCCAAACTTCTTCAGTCTCGTCAAGAAGAATAGGCGTTTCTTGGCCGCTTTGACCACCTTGTCCGTGTGAGCAGACCAGGTAAGGTCATTGCTGATGTTGACCACGAGTAACCTAAAACAGCTGACCTTTTCCACTATATATCCATTGATGTGCAGGGGTACATGCTCCTCCCTATGTCTCCTCCTAAAGTCCACAATCATCTCCTTAGTTTTGCTGACATTGAGAGAGAGGTTGTTGTTATGGCACCATGTCAGCAGAGTGTCGACCTTCTCTCTGTAGGCTGACTCATCTCCGTCAGAAATGCAGCCCACAATGGTTGTGTCATCAGCAAACTTCACAATGAGGTTGGAACTGTGGTTTACTTCGCAGTCATGTGTGAACAGGGAGAACAATAGAGGGCTGAGCACACAGCCCTGGGGCGTGCCTGTGTTGGTGATTAGTGTGGATGAGGTGCAGTCACCGATTATCACCACCTGTGGCCTCCCCGTCAGGAAGTTGTGGATCCACTTACATAGGGAGATGTTTAGTCCCAGATCCACGAGCTTGGAGACGAGTCTGGAGGGGATGATGGTGCTGAATGCAGAGCAGTAATCAATGAACAGCATTCTCACCTACGTATTCCCATTGTCCAGGTGGGAGAGAGCGGTGTGCATGGTCAGGGCGATAGCATCAACTGTAGACCTATTGCACCGATATGCAAACTGCATAGGGTCCAGGGTGGGGGGCAACGAGGAGCAGATTAATGGTTTGACCAGCCGATCAAAACACTTCATTGTGATAGAGGTCAGTGCTATCGGCCGATAGTCCTTCATGTTGGTTGCTTCTTAGGAACGATGTCCTCAATGCAGTGATGGATAAAGCTGGAAACAGTATCTGTATATTCGTTAATGTTCCCATCTGCTGCCTCTCTAAACATCAGCCAGTCAGTGGTCTCAAAACAATCCTGGAGAATCGCAACACTCTCATCACTCCATTTTTAAACACATTTTTAAAACTCATCTTTGATTTCCAAAATTACATATTTTAAAAAACAAACCTTGGAAAAGTTATTCACGCCTTAAAATTGCTTGAATGTAACTACACTGTTGCCTCATTTAGTATACGTGGTTCTACGAATATGCAACAATTAGCCCCGCCTCCATTCACTCACACCAGTTCAGAAATCCACAAGTTGACGTGTTTTAACAGTTTAGAGAAATAATGTTTTTGAACGCTTTCATTGTGAAATCTATTATTTGCATTTGTCCCAATGGAGACAATGGTGATGGCAGCAGGTAAAATAGTTTCATAATATGTTTAGTTGAAGAGAAAAACTTTGGATGGAGCCCATCCTCATCTGACAAGACAATACATGTGCATTTCAATAAATTTGGGATATATTATCGCCTTATAATTTCAGGGCTAGGGTTAGGTTGGTTGGTTATTTTTACAGCTAGAACATGACGGCTGCACAAATAGATTTTTAAATGCCAGTCACAGTTTTTATTATATGTCTTACTGTAGTATTGTAATTTCAGGGATGAAATAATAATAATGTATTGAGGGACGCACCAATTTCAGGGCTGTCACCCTAAGTTGTCGTCTGCCCAGGAAAACTCAAAGAAAAAACTTTTCCATTTTTAGTACGTCGTTGTTGTGTAAACATACCCTAAATACACAGGCCTTTTGCCATGAAAACCGCAAGATGTAAAAAAAAAAACATATATAATCCAGAATAGCCAAAACATCAAATAGCCTATCAAATTAAGCTAATGAAGGAGAAAACAAAGGTTGACTTCAGAATGAAAGAAATTGTACTAGCATACTATTCAGAATTCAGCTCAATATGTGCTTTTGTGTTTGTTCAAAAAGTGTGGAAAGAATACAAAAATTATAATAATTGTATGAACCAATAGAATCACGCATTGCATAGACTCCCACTCATACAAGTCTGGAGAATCATGACTGTTAATGAAGAGGGATGGATTATCATTAATTAGCCAAAGTCTGTATGGTACAAAAATACCAAAGGGCAGCATCTCAGCAGTGTGACTAGCTGTTGAACAATGGCAGGAAGTTGGTGTGCTCTTCAGTCTCTGGCACTTTGTATTTGGCTCCTTGCGTTCAGTCATGCTGTTCCACAGTGGAGTAATCTGCCCCAGAATCCTCAAACTCTGATGTTCCAGCAAACTGACCAGCGGTTTCAACAGCAAGCAAGTCAACAGTTTCCTCAGTCAGTTCAACAGCAAGCTAGTCAACAATTTCCTCGGCCAGTTCAACAACAATCTAGTCAACAGTTTCCTCAGTCAGTTCAACAGCAATCTAGTCAACAATTTCCTCGGCCAGTTCAACAACAAACTAGTCAACAGTTTCCTCAGTCAGTTCAACAGCAAGCTAGTCAACAGTTTCTTCGGCCAGTTCAACAGCAAGCTAGTCAACAGTTTCCTCGGCCAGTTCAACCGCAAGCTAATCAGCAGTTTCAACAGCAAGCTAGTCAACAGTTTCCTCAGTCAGTTCAACAGCAAGCTAGTCAACAGTTTCCTCAGTCAGTTCAACCGCAAGCTAGTCAGCAGTTTTCTCAGCAGTTTCAGCCTAAGCAGCCAGTGGCACAGGCAGAGCCCCTTGACAAATGTGCTGTAGCTGATTATGAGCAGATTCAATGTGGACCACCTGGTATCAGTGGTGCTGAGTGTGCAGCTATCAACTGCTGCTTTAACGGACAGCAGTGTTACTATGGGAAGGCTGGTAAGATTGAGTCAATGCAAAGTGTTCATGTTAAACTGATTTTCAGCAATAACCTGCTCTTGTAACTCATTCCAGTGACTGTCCAGTGTATAAGAGATGGTCAGTTTGTGGTAGTGGTGGCTAGAGATGTTACGCTGCCTCGACTGAGCCTGGATTCTGTCCGTCTCTTGGGTGGAAGTGACCCATCTTGCAGTCCTGTGGGATCCACACCTTTCTTTGCTATATACCAGTTCCCTGTCACTGCATGTGGCACAAGCATGATTGTGAGTAGCTGCTTGTGTTTTTCTTCTTCTTCTGTGTGGCTTAGGATGGACTGGATGCCAACAGTGTTACTATTTGCAGGAGGACAGTGGATATGTGGTGTATGAAAACCGAATGATCTCCTCGTATGAAGTGGGTATTGGACCACTTGGTTCCATCACAAGGGACAGCCATTTTGAGTAGGTGACCTATGCTGTATCATAAATGTTAATCATTGACAACTGCTACAAGCTCATGGTTTGTCCAGGCTTCTCTTCCAGTGTAGGTACTCTGCTACTTCTGTGGAAGCTCTGGTTGTTGAGGTCAACAGTGTTCCTCCACCTCCACCAGTAGCTGCTCCTGGACCCCTCAGGGTTGAGCTTAGACTGGCAAATGGTCAATGTGTCACTAAAGGCTGTGCAGAAGGTAAGTGTTTGTCCCAAGTGTGCCTAAAGCCTCACAAACTCCAGGTTGCAGCAGTTTCTAGTTAAACACTCTATCCTCAGGGGACGAGGCGTACACATCCTACTACAGTGGTGCTGATTATCCAATTACAAAAGTCCTGCGAGAACCTGTGTATGTTGAGGTGCGCATATTGGAGAGGACCGACCCCAACATTGTCCTGATGCTGGGACATTGCTGGGCGACACAAACCCCCAGTCCACTCAGTCTACCCCAATGGGACCTTCTGGTTGATGGGTGAGTAAGGCCAGTCTTTATCCATGTGCTGTAAGGCTTTTCTGACTGACTCTTTGCCTTTCAGATGCCCTTACCAGGATGATCGTTACCTGACCACATTGGTTCCAATGGCTGGATCTTCTGGTCTTCAGTTCCCAACCCACTACAAGCGCTTTGTTGTGAAGATGTTCACATTTGTAGATCCAGCATCACTGGCTCCTCTGCAGGAAACCGTATGCTCCGCAGCTTTACCTCAAGCCTTAATATTACTTATTTTTATAGTGAATTATATGGCTTAACCCTTTCCCCTCTGTTAGATCTTCATCCACTGTAGTACAGCGGTGTGCCATCCCTCTTCTGGCTCCTGTGAGCAAAGCTGCACTAGGAAAAGTGAGTGCTTGCTGTAAATTGACTTCAGGCACAACATTTATTTAAATGCCTCATGCTTCTATCACTTTTTTTTGTTTGTTTTAGGAAGAGATGCGCACATCAAGACCATCTCTAGTGGGCAAACTGTGGTGTCTAGTGGAGAAGTTATCCTGGTCATGTGAATTTAGTTTTTTAATAAACTTCCTGAAACTCAACATTAGTTTCTCTCTGGTATTGATTTCTGACTGGAGTTGGATGTTTCGTGATTGTTCTCAGTTTGATTTATAGGGCTGCACTACTAAACCCTTTATTTTGTGCAATGAGGTTTTAGACTTAAGTTAAATGGTTTGGGTAGAAGCTTGGCCCATTTAGTTCAACTATTTGCTAAGCTCTAGTTGCTAACTTGGGGCCCCTCAAATTAAGGCTTGTGTAACTTCTGATTGTGGCTTTACGTTTGACTTTATGGCTGGACTAACATAACTGCATGTATTGATACTCAAGCATGCCCAATCCCCTGTAAGGTCACTTTTTTTTTTTTTTTTTCTTCTTTAGTCATGCAAGTAAAGCATTATCTGGAATAAAATGTGTATCAACCTGTACTTTACTTTTATCCCAAGTTTATTACAGCACTTTTTTTTCAGGATAGTTCTAGTAATGTTTGAGAAGTAGACTGGTTTAAGCATTATTCCCTAACTATTATATCCACCCTAGGATGCTGTCCAAGGCCTTGTTTACACCTAGTACTAAGCATTTAAAAAAAAAAAAACGATCACCAGTTAACTGGTGACTCAAAAAATGGGCGTTTTTTTTTTTGTTTGAGCTTGTCTATTTTTGATCTCTTCCAGAGGTAGTTAAACATATTTAACCAGATTACTTTCATAGAGTAGATCAGGGATGGGCAACTTCAGTCCTGGAGGGCCACTGTCCTGCAGAGTTTAGCTCCAACCCTAATTAAACACACCTGAACAAGCTAATCAATGTTTTCAGGATTACTAGAAAAGAGTTTTTGTCAGGGTTGAAGCTAAACTCTGTAGGACAGTGGCCCTCCAGGACCGAAATTGAACATCCCTGGAGTAGATGCTCATGTGTTTGAACATCTGCAAACTTAGACCCTCTCCTTTAAGAGATCAGGACAGAAGTGGACAAATGAGACCAATTAAAACACCAGGTGTAAAAAGGAATTTCTACTTGTGATACGATCAACCAAAATGCACCTTAATACCAGGTGTGAACAGGACTTGAAAGCATTGCATATGTGCCCATGCAAGAATTGCCCTTATGAGTTCTTGAAGAGTGTGCACTTTCACATGACTAGTTATTTGGTCTTAAAGTCTCTCTGTGGTTAATTTTATCCCTTACAGGGATAGTTCACCCAATTATGAAATTTACCCTATGATTTACTCACCCTCAAATCATCCTAAGTGTATGTGACCTTCTTTCAGACGAACACAATCTGAGTTATATTAAATGTCCCGGCTCTTCCAAGCTTTAGTCAGTTTAAATTTTAGTCAATAGTGTTTATATATAAAAAAAAATTATTACACGAACACATAAATTCACCTCAGAAGGCTTTCATATACCCCCACAAAGCCGTGTGGATTACTTTTATGATGGATGGAAGCACTTTGATGGGCTTAGTAAATCATGGGGTCATTTTTATTTTTGGGTGAACAAACCCTTTAAATGTCAAGTCTTTTATTGTCAGATGCACAGAACAACACACGGTTAACTGGCATTTAAATTAGTTTGACAAGACACCGCATAGTAACCTGACATTACGTAACATAATATACTAGGTGCAAACAGTTAACTAAAGTGACACTGTATAAATGACTAAAGAAAAGTGAAGAGAGATGGTCATTGTCCATTTAGGAGCCTGATGGCCCTTGGGGAAAAAACTGTTATCCAGTCTTTGTGTGCGGGCCCGGATGATTCGGTATCGCCTACCTGAAGGCAGCAGGGTAAAAAGACTGAAGGATGGATGGTAACAGTCTCTTAGAATCCTGCCCGCTTTCTTGAGGCATCGTGTGTGGTAGATGTCCTGTAGGGCTGGGAGCTTCCTTCCGATGATGAACTCTGCAGACCTAATGTCACATGTCTGTCCTGTCTTGTGGTGCACATGGGTGTTTTGTTTTTTTGGGGCCATGTGCTCTTGTCATTGTCTGGTCCCTCCCCCTTGTTATCTGATTATTGGTTTATTTGTCCCACCTGTCCTGCTCGTTACCCTCCTTTGTTTGTTCCCCTATTTAGCCTCCCTGTGTTTGTAGTCCTGTTGCTGGTTCGTTGTCTATGTTCCCTTGTGTTCCTAGTTTCTTTTTAATGCCCGTCTCGTTTTCCCCCCCCACGGGGAGGTTTTGTTTGTAGTTTTGGTTTTGCTTGTAGTTTTGGTTTTGCTTTTTATTTTCTTAATAAATATTCCTTTTTTGCACTTGAATCCTCGCTTCACTTTTTACCATTCCGTGACAGAACGAACCAGCCATTATGAGGATTCAGCAGAGGAAGAACTCACGCAATCCACCGATCTCTCCTGTCTCCTGCCCGCAATACGAGCGCATAGTGAAGTTCAGCAATTTAACTTCCCTCCGTCAACAGGGGAGCGACGTGAGGGAGTTTGCCCTGAGGTTCAGCGCGGCTGCAGAGGGACTGAGGCTTGGTGACGCGGCTCTTAAGGACTTGTTTAATTACGCCCTTGATGAGCCCATCAACTTCGGGATAATGAGAGCGCTGGACCATTTGACGTTTGAGAAATTTGTGAATTCCCTGGATCGTCAGGATAATCCTCCAGCTAAGGTGGTTGCAGTCTCCCCAGAAGTGACTGTAGAAGCTGCAGTTCCCCCAGAAGTGGCAGTTATTGCTGCAGCTTCTCCAGAGGCAGTCATTCCTCACCCTCGCAAGCGCCTGTTTCTTCCCCTAAATCGGCGGTCTGGGAGGACCCGACTTCAGGGGTGTCTGCTGTTCCAGAGCCGGAGCCAGTGTCTGCTGTTCCAGAGCCGGAGCCAGTGTCTGCTGTTCCAGAGCCGGAGCCAGTGTCTGCTGTTCCAGAGCCGGAGCCAGTGTCTGCTGTTCCAGAGCCGGAGCCAGTGTCTGCTGTTCCAGAGCCGGAGCCAGTGTCTGCTGTTCCAGAGCCGGAGCCAGTGTCTGCTGTTCCAGAGCCGGAGCCAGTGTCTGCTGTTCCAGAGCCGGAGCCAGTGTCTGCTGTTCCAGAGCCGGAGCCAGTGTCTGCTGTTCCAGAGCCGGAGCCAGTGTCTGCTGTTCCAGAGCCGGAGCCAGTGTCTGCTGTTCCAGAGCCGGAGCCAGTGTCTGCTGTTCCAGAGCCGGAGCCAGTGTCTGCTGTTCCAGAGCCGGAGCCAGTGTCTGCTGTTCCAGAGCCGGAGCCAGTGTCTGCTGTTCCAGAGCCGGAGCCAGTGTCTGCTGTTCCAGAGCCGGTTCTGGTGGTTCCGATTCCGGTGGTCCGGAGACGGAAGAGGAGAAGGGGAAAAGACTCTTCAACGGATCGTCCGGTGGTTTCTAACCCAGAGACCAGCCCGGAGGTAACTGCCATCCCTGCCTCGTCACCCAGGTGGCTCGCCCTGCCGGCCCCGCCCGAGCTGCTCGCCCTGCCGGCCCCGCCCGAGCTGCTCGCCCTGCCGGCCCCGCCCGAGCTGCTCGCCCTGCCGGCCCCGCCCGAGCTGCTCGCCCTGCCGGCCCCGCCCGAGCTGCTCGCCCTGCCGGCCCCGCCCGAGCTGCTCGCCCTGCCGGCCCCGCCCGAGCTGCTCGCCCTGCCGGCCCCGCCCGAGCTGCTCGCCCTGCCGGCCCCGCCCGAGCTGCTCGCCCTGCCGGCCCCGCCCGAGCTGCTCGCCCTGCCGGCCCCGCCCGAGCTGCTCGCCCTGCCGGCCCCGCCCGAGCTGCTCGCCCTGCCGGCCCCGCCCGAGCTGCTCGCCCTGCCGGCCCCGCCCGAGCTGCTCGCCCTGCCGGCCCCGCCCGAGCTGCTCGCCCTGCCGGCCCCGCCCGAGCTGCTCGCCCTGCCGGCCCCGCCCGAGCTGCTCGCCCTGCCGGCCCCGCCCGAGCTGCTCGCCCTGCCGGCCCCGCCCGAGCTGCTCGCCCTGCCGGCCCCGCCCGAGCTGCTCGCCCTGCCGGCCCCGCCCGAGCTGCTCGCCCTGCCGGCCCCGCCCGAGCTGCTCGCCCTGCCGGCCCCGCCCGAGCTGCTCGCCCTGGTTCCTGAGCCGGTGGTGTCTGTTGCAGTTCCTGAGCCGGTGGTGTCTGTTGCAGTTCCTGAGCCGGTGGTGTCTGTTGCAGTTCCTGAGCCGGTGGTGTCTGTTGCAGTTCCTGAGCCGGTGGTGTCTGTTGCTGTTCCTGAGCCGGTGGTGTCTGTTGCTGTTCCTGAGCCGGTGGTGTCTGTTGCTGTTCCTGAGCCGGTGGTGTCTGTTGCTGTTCCTGAGCCGGTGGTGTCTGTTGCTGTTCCTGAGCCGGTGGTGTCTGTTGCTGTTCCTGAGCCGGTGGTGTCTGTTGCTGTTCCTGAGCCGGTGGTGTCTGTTGCTGTTCCTGAGCCGGTGGTGTCTGTTCCAGTTCTTGAGCCGGTGGTGTCTGTTGCTGTTCCTGTGCCGTGGTCGCCCGAGTGGTCGTCTTCACCATGGCCGCCCGAAGGACCTGCCCCGTCCCGGCCGCCTGCACAGCCGGATCCGCCCTGGACGCTTGAGTGGTCATCCCTGCAGTGGCCGCCCGAGGGGTCTTCACCGCCCTGGCCGCCCGAGGGGTCTTCACCGCCCTGGCCGCCCGAGGGGTCTTCACCGCCCTGGCCGCCCGAGGGGTCTTCACCGCCCTGGCCGCCCGAGGGGTCTTCACCGCCCTGGCCGCCCGAGGGGTCTTCACCGCCCTGGCCGCCCGAGGGGTCTTCACCGCCCTGGCCGCCCGAGGGGTCTTCACCACCCTGGCCGCCCGAGGGGTCTTCACCGCCCTGGCCGCCCGATGAACTGTGTGCTTCGCCCTGGCCGCCTTGATGAACTGTGCGCTTCGCCCTGGTCTCCCAAGAATAAGCGGCCTGTCCCTCCCGTCCCGCCCTGGTCTGTCCCCCCCCCCCGTCCCGCCCTGGTCTTATGGAGCGTCTGGTAGCCGCTCCGTAGGGAGGGGATAATGTCACATGTCTGTCCTGTCTTGTGGTGCACATGGGTGTTTTGTTATTTTGGGGCCATGTGCTCTTGTCATTGTCTGGTCCCTCCCCCTTGTTATCTGATTATTGGTTTATTTGTCCCACCTGTCCTGCTCGTTACCCTCCTTTGTTTGTTCCCCTATTTAGCCTCCCTGTGTTTGTAGTCCTGTTGCTGGTTCGTTGTCTATGTTCCCTTGTGTTCCTAGTTCCTTTTTAATGCCCGTCTCGTTTTCCCCCCCACGGGAAGGTTTTGTTTGTAGTTTTGGTTTTGCTTGTAGTTTTGGTTTTGCTTTTTATTTACTTAATAAATATTCCTTTTTTGCACTTGAATCCTCGCTTCACTTTTTACCATTCCGTGACACCTAACCACACTGCGTGGGATTTTTCTATCCCTGTCAATGCAGCTCCCATACCAGTCAGTGTGCTCTCAATTGTACATCTATAGAAGTTAGTGAGGATGACTGGGTCCATGCCAAACTTCTTCAGTCTCCTCAAGAAGAATAGGCGTTTCCGGGCCGCTTTGACCACCTTGTCCGTGTGAGCAGACCAGGTAAGGTCATTGCTGATGTTGACCCCGAGTAACTTAAAACAGCTGACCTTTTCCACTATATATCCATTGATGTGCAGGGGTACATGCTCCTCCCTATGTCTCCTCCTAAAGTCCACAATCATCTCCTTAGTTTTGCTGACATTGAGAGAGAGGTTGTTGTTATGGCACCATGTCAGCAGAGTGTCGACCTCCTCTCTGTAGGCTGACTCATCTCCGTCAGAAATGCAGCCCACAATGGTTGTGTCATCAGCAAACTTCACAATGAGGTTGGAACTGTGGTTTACTTCGCAGTCATGTGTGAACAGGGAGAACAATAGAGGGCTGAGCACACAGCCCTGGGGCGTGCCTGTGTTGGTGATTAGTGTGCATGAGGTGCAGTCACCGATTATCACCACCTGTGGCCTCCCCGTCAGGAAGTTGTGGATCCACTTACATAGGGAGATGTTTAGTCCCAGATCCACGAGCTTGGAGACGAGTCTGGAGGGGATGATGGTGCTGAATGCAGAGCTGTAATCAATGAACAGCATTCTCACCTACGGATTCCCATTGTCCAGGTGGGAGAGAGCGGTGTGCATGGTCAGGGCGATAGCATCAACTGTAGACCTATTGCACCGATATGCAAACTGCATAGGGTCCAGGGTGGGGGGCAACGAGGAGCAGATTAATGGTTTGACCAGCCGATCAAAACACTTCATGGTGATAGAGCTCAGTGCTATCGGCCGATAGTCCTTCATGTTGGTGGCTTCTTAGGAATGATGTCCTCAATGCAGTGATGGATAAAGCTGGAAACAGTATCTGTATATTCGTTAATGTTCCCATCTGCTACCTCTCTAAACATCAGCCAGTCAGTGGTCTCAAAACAATCCTGGAGAATCGCAACACTCTCATCACTCCATTTTTAAACACATTTTTAAAACTCATCTTTGATTTCCAAAATTACATATTTTAAAAAAAAATCCTTGGAAAAGTTATTCACGCCTTAAAATTGCTTGAATGTAACTACACTGTTGCCTCATTTAGTATACGTGGTTCTACGAATATGCAACAATTAGCCCCGCCTCCATTAACTCACACAAGTTCAGAAATCCACAAGTTGACGTGTTTTAACAGTTTAGAGAAATAATGTTTTTGAACGCTTTCATTGTGAAATCTATTATTTGCATTTGTCCCAATGGAGACAATGGTGATGGCAGCAGGTAAAATAGTTTCATAATATGTTTAGTTGAAGAGAAAAACTTTGGATGGAGCCCATCCTCATCTGACAAGACAATAAATGTGCATTTCAATAAATTTGGGATATATTATCGCCTTATAATTTCAGGGCTAGGGTTAGGTTGGTTGGTTATTTTTACAGCTAGAACATGACGGCTGCACAAATAGATTTTTAAATGCCAGTCACAGTTTTTATTATATGTCTTACTGTAGTATTGTAATTTCAGGGATGAAATAATAATAATGTATTGAGGGACGCACCAATTTCAGGGCTGTCACCCTAAGTTGTCGTCTGCCCAGGAAAACTCAAAGAAAAAACTTTTCCATTTTTAGTACGTCGTTGTTGTGTAAACATACCCTAAATACACAGGCCTTTTGCCATGAAAACTGCAAGATGTAAAAAAAAACCATATATAATCCAGAATAGCCAAAACATCAAATAGCCTATCAAATTAAGCTAATGAAGGAGAAAACAAAGGTTGACTTCAGAATGAAAGAAATTGTACTAGCATACTATTCAGAATTCAGCTCAATATGTGCTTTTGTGTTTGTTCAAAAAGTGTGGAAAGAATACAAAAATTATAATAATTGTAAGAACCAATAGAATCACGCATTGCATAGACTCCCACTCATACAAGTCTGGAGAATCATGACTGTTAATGAAGAGGGATGGATTATCATTAATTAGCCAAAGTCTGTATGGTACAAAAATACCAAAGGGCAGCATCTCAGCAGTGTGACTTGCTGTTGAACAATGGCAGGAAGTTGGTGTGCTCTTCAGTCTCTGGCACTTTGTATTTGGCTCCTTGCGTTCAGTCATGCTGTTCCACAGTGGAGTAATCTGCCCCAGAATCCTCAAACTCTGATGTTCCAGCAAACTGACCAGCGGTTTCAACAGCAAGCAAGTCAACAGTTTCCTCAGTCAGTTCAACAGCAAGCTAGTCAACAATTTCCTCGGCCAGTTCAACAACAATCTAGTCAACAGTTTCCTCAGTCAGTTCAACAGCAATCTAGTCAACAATTTCCTCGGCCAGTTCAACAACAAACTAGTCAACAGTTTCCTCAGTCAGTTCAACAGCAAGCTAGTCAACAGTTTCTTCGGCCAGTTCAACAGCAAGCTAGTCAACAGTTTCCTCGGCCAGTTCAACCGCAAGCTAGTCAACAGTTTCTTCGGCCAGTTCAACAGCAAGCTAGTCAACAGTTTCCTCAGTCAGTTCAACAGCAAGCTAGTCAACAGTTTCCTCAGTCAGTTCAACCGCAAGCTAATCAGCAGTTTCAACAGCAAGCTAGTCAACAGTTTCCTCAGTCAGTTCAACAGCAAGCTAGTCAACAGTTTCCTCAGTCAGTTCAACTGCAAGCTAGTCAGCAGTTTTCTCAACAGTTTCAGCCTAAGCAGCCAGTGGCACAGGCAGAGCCCCTTGACAAATGTGCTGTAGCTGATTATGAGCAGATTCAATGTGGACCACCTGGTATCAGTGGTGCTGAGTGTGCAGCTATCAACTGCTGCTTTAACGGACAGCAGTGTTACTATGGGAAGGCTGGTAAGATTGAGTCAATGCAAAGTGTTCATGTTAAACTGATTTTCAGCAATAACCTGCTCTTGTAACTCATTCCAGTGACTGTCCAGTGTATAAGAGATGGTCAGTTTGTGGTAGTGGTGGCTAGAGATGTTACGCTGCCTCGACTGAGCCTGGATTCTGTCCGTCTCTTGGGTGGAAGTGACCCATCTTGCAGTCCTGTGGGATCCACACCTTTCTTTGCTATATACCAGTTCCCTGTCACTGCATGTGGCACGAGCATGATTGTGAGTAGCTGCTTGTTTTATTTTTCTGTGTGGCTTAGGATGGACTGGATGCCAACAGTGTTACTATTTGCAGGAGGACAGTGGATATGTGGTGTATGAAAACCGAATGATCTCCTCGTATGAAGTGGGTATTGGACCACTTGGTTCCATCACAAGGGACAGCCATTTTGAGTAGGTGACCTATGCTTTATCATAAATGTTAATCATTGACAACTGCTACAAGCTCATGGTTTGTCCAGGCTTCTCTTCCAGTGTAGGTACTCTGCTACTTCTGTGGAAGCTCTGGTTGTTGAGGTCAACAGTGTTCCTCCACCTCCACCAGTAGCTGCTCCTGGACCCCTCAGGGTTGAGCTTAGACTGGCAAATGGTCAATGTGTCAATAAAGGCTGTGCAGAAGGTAAGTGTTTGTCCCAAGTGTGCCTAAAGCCTCACAAACTCCAGGTTGCAGCAGTTTCTAGTTAAACACTCTATCCTCAGGGGACGAGGCGTACACATCCTACTACAGTGGTGCTGATTATCCAATTACAAAAGTCCTGCGAGAACCTGTGTATGTTGAGGTGCGCATTTTGGAGAGGACCGACCCCAACATTGTCCTGATGCTGGGACATTGCTGGGCGACACAAACCCCCAGTCCACTCAGTCTACCCCAATGGGACCTTCTGGTTGATGGGTGAGTAAGGCCAGTCTTTATCCATGTGCTGTAAGGCTTTTCTGACTGCCTCTTTGCCTTTCAGATGCCCTTACCAGGATGATCGTTACCTGACCACATTGGTTCCAATGGCTGGATCTTCTGGTCTTCAGTTCCCAACCCACTACAAGCGCTTTGTTGTGAAGATGTTCACATTTGTAGATCCAGCATCACTGGCTCCTCTGCAGGAAACCGTATGCTCCGCAGCCTTACCTCAAGCCTTAATATTACTTATTTTTATAGTGAATTATATGGCTTAACCCTTTCTCCTCTGTTAGATCTTCATCCACTGTAGTACAGCGGTGTGCCATCCCTCTTCTGGCTCCTGTGAGCAAAGCTGCACTAGGAAAAGTGAGTGCTTGCTGTAAATTGACTTCAGGCACAACATTTATTTAAATGCCTCATGCTTCTATCACTTTTTTTTGTTTGTTTTAGGAAGAGATGCGCACATCAAGACCATCTCTAGTGGGCAAACTGTGGTGTCTAGTGGAGAAGTTATCCTGGTCATGTGAATTTAGTTTTTTAATAAACTTCCTGAAACTCAACATTAGTTTCTCTCTGGTATTGATTTCTGACTGGAGTTGGATGTTTCGTGATTGTTCTCAGTTTGATTTATAGGGCTGCACTACTAAACCCTTTATTTTGTGCAATGAGGTTTTAGACTTAAGTTAAATGGTTTGGGTAGAAGCTTGGCCCATTTATTTCAACTATTTACTACGCTCTAGTTGCTAACTTGGGGCCCCTCAAATTAAGGCTTGTGTAACTTCTGATTGTGGCTTTACGTTTGACTTTATGGCTGGACTAACATAACTGCATGTATTGATACTCAAGCATGCCCAATCCCCTGTAAGGTCACTTTTTGTTTTTGTTTTTTCTTCTTTAGTCATGCAAGTAAAGCATTATCTGGAATAAAATGTGTATCAACCTGTACTTTACTTTTATCCCAAGTTTATTACAGCACTTTTTTTTTCAGGATAGTTCTAGTAATGTTTGAGAAGTAGACTGGTTTAAGCATTATTCCCTAACTATTATATCCACCCTAGGATGCTGTCCAAGGCCTTGTTTACACCTAGTACTAAGCATTTAAAAAAAAAACGATCACCAGTTAACTGGTGACTCAAAAAATGTTTTTTTTTTTTTGTTTGAGCTTGTCTAATTTTGATCTCTTCCAGAGGTAGTTAAACATATTTAACCAGATTACTTTCATAAAGTAGATCAGGGATGGGCAACTTCAGTCCTGGAGGGCCACTGTCCTGCAGAGTTTAGCTCCAACCCTAATTAAACACACCTGAACAAGCTAATCAATGTTTTCAGGATTACTAGAAAAGAGTTTTTGTCAGGGTTGAAGCTAAACTCTGTAGGACAGTGGCCCTCCAGGACCGAAATTGAACATCCCTGGAGTAGATGCTCATGTGTTTGAACATCTGCAAACTTAGACCCTCTCCTTTAAGAGATCAGGACAGAAGTGGACAAATGAGACCAATTAAAACACCAGGTGTAAAAAGGAATTTCTACTTGTGATACGATCAACCAAAATGCACCTTAATACCAGGGGTCCGTTCTTCGTACGTCGCTAACTCACTTAGCTGGATTTGATTGTTGGCGATTTGGCATGATCTTGGATTGTTTGGTTCTTCGACGCTCATCCTGGACTTGCTGTCATAGCAACAGGTGCGCAATCTTAAACCTGCTCGCGAGCAGGCTTATTTCATGTTAACAGGATTAGATCCCGCGGCTTTATAAGCGGAGGTGATCCGGGAAGTCCTTTAGCGCAACGCGATAGCGTACTTTTAGAGAGATATATTTTTTCTCGTGACTCGTGAGTGTCATATCATTAATTTGTTGGAACAACACATTTAATGTCGGAGTCGGGCTTTAACAACAGCACAAACTGTGTGCATTTCCCTGAGATTCTTTGCGAGTGATATGGTGAACTTGGTGAAAAGTGCTGCCCGTCGTGCCATTCACAAAGTTTACCTCGCGCTCAAGCTTTTTTTAGGGGTTTTTATGGTTTTTCCAGACCCAAGGTTGTAAAGTTTTTTTTTTTTTTTTTTTGCCAATGCAGGTACATTATATTTTTTTAATGAACATCATGCAATCATGACTTAGCCAATAAGTATGATTTACTGTAGCCTTTGTGTCAGGCTTCACTAACGTGATTGATGCCACAGACTGTAGCTACACACGTTCCCATCAAGGCCTCAATGAAGAGGATTTTGTGAACAGTGTAAATGTGCAGGTAAGTTACTATTACAATTCTAAATATATCATATTAGTAATATTATTAAATGAAAAAAAAAAAAAAAAGGAATGGAATCAAAAAGTATGCAGTTGACTGACTAAAATGTCTTGGCGGTGTGTGACACTATATATCAGTCACATAGTCACATGTAGCACATTATTTGAACATGGAAACGGAAAATATAAATATTAAGCACACTGTATTACACAGGCTACACGTATTCTGAGCCTAACATAACTATTTTTTTTCATTATGTAGGTGATTACAACATGCTTGGAGAAACAGGGGCTATACCTGCAGGCAGTATTTTATGACCCCATTCCCTGACCCACAACCCGGACATTGGAGCTCTAGCCAGGACAAGGGCACAGTTTTAAATTGACCATGGGCAACTAAAGGGAAAATTTCAGTGTCTGAAAAGTCTGAGGGTTGCACCTGACAGGGACTGTGACATTATTGTTACATGTGCCGTATTACACATCAGAAAGGAGAGGATCCCTGTGGTGGAGGTGCAGCCTGATGATGACCTCCAGCCTAATGATCTCCAGCCTGATGATGACCTCCACCAGTGTACTTGGACGGACCTAGTAGCAGAGCGGCACGGGACAGAATTGTGGGACACCATTTTTAAAATTCACTAAATGTTTAATAAAAGACAAATATGCTTAGTTCCTTTTTTATTTCAATTATTCTTTGTAAAGAAAAGCCAATGATCAAGCCATATTTTGCCTGCAATAAGAGATATTATGCAGGTCAGCAATAATACTCCGTGTGTTCTTTTAGAGAGATATTTTTACATTAGCCTACATGCAGTGTTCACTTTCATAAAGTAAAGCAATTCAGGCTTTAGACCAGCCATTTGGATACTAGGCCTACTTAATTTAATGCAGCAACAAATTATTTTACAGTTTACTAAGATAATTAAAAGTATCTAAAAGTAAACTAAAATTTACCAGTAATGAAGCTGTTGCTACTGGTCCCTGCCGTGGGTCTAAGGAAGAGCTGCCCCCAGAGATGCCCCCCACAATAGGGTCAATTCACATTCAACCCAAGGGCCAGCCCTTCTGTCGGGGAGTAAGTGACCACCACCTGTTTTTTATTAATTTTTATAGGCTTTTTCTTGGTTGCTGCACATGAACAACACATGCACATCATTTAACAGTGTATTTTTAAAAGAGACCAAGAACAGTATAAGTAGCTTAGTAAAGATTACCATTTTCACTTTTACTTGTTCCAATGTTCTAGTGGGTGGTGGCTCTGACATTACAATGAACTAAGTAATTATGAAATTAAATTAAAATACAAAAATGTATATACTGTAACAAGTGATAGAAACATTTAACATGGTCCCCACTATTGAATTTAATTTGTTTGCTACTATTTGCCAGCCCCATCTCCTGGCTTTTACAGACTTTGATGTCTTCCCTGGCGTTTTCATTAAACATTAAAATTCTGCATAAACTTCGACTAGGCTACTATAGCTTTTGCTCTGCTGCGGAGAAAAACTGTGTGTGCTCTTTGGCCACGGTGAGCAGCCAATAGCAGCGTTGCTGATCAATGTTTCTACTATCGATACATATCCCCTTTTAAACCAGCGCATGCACGCGCAATTATCTCAGATAACTCAATCCAGCTATACTAATCATAACCGGCTGGTGTGTTCGAAGAACCCAATTAGCCAGATCATGATTAGGCCGATTATATCATCTTGGATGTCTCGTTTGATCTCGGATGTTTTAAGCAACGTACGAAGAACGGACCCCAGGTGTGAACAGGACTTGAAAGCATTGCATATGTGCCCATGCAAGAATTGCCCTTATGAGTTCTTGAAGAGTGTGCACTTTCACATGACTAGTTATTTGGTCTTAAAGTCTCTCTGTGGTTAATTTTATCCCTTACAGGGATAGTTCACCCAATTATGAAATTTACCCTATGATTAACTCACCCTCAAATCATCCTAAGTGTATGTGACCTTCTTTCAGACGAACACAATCTGAGTTATATTAAATGTCCCGGCTCTTCCAAGCTTTAGTCAGTTTAAATTTTAGTCAATAGTGTTTATATAAAAAAAAAAATTATTACACGAACACATAAATTCACCTCAGAAGGCTTTCATATACCCCCACAAAGCCGTGTGGATTACTTTTATGATGGATGGAAGCACTTTGATGGGCTTAGTAAATCATGGGGTCATTTTTATTTTTGGGTGAACAAACCCTTTAAATGTCAAGTCTTTTATTGTCAGATGCACAGAACAACACACGGTTAACTGGCATTTAAATTATTTTGACAAGACACCGCATAGTAACCTGACATTACGTAACATAATATACTAGGTGCAAACAGTTAACTAAAGTGACACTGTATAAATGACTAAAGAAAAGTGAAGAGAGATGGTCATTGTCCATTTAGGAGCCTGATGGCCCTTGGGGAAAAAACTGTTATCCAGTCTTTGTGTGCGGGCCCGGATGATTCGGTATCGCCTACCTGAAGGCAGCAGGGTAAAAAGACTGAAGGATGGATGGTAACAGTCTCTTAGAATCCTGCCTGCTTTCTTGAGGCATCGTGTGTGGTAGATGTCCTGTAGGGCTGGGAGCTTCCTGCCGATGATGAACTCTGCAGACCTAACCACACTGCATAGGATTTTTCTATCCCTGTCAATGCAGCTCCCATACCAGTCAGTGTGCTCTCAATTGTACATCTATAGAAGTTAGTGAGGATGACTGGGTCCATGCCAAACTTCTTCAGTCTCGTCAAGAAGAATAGGCGTTTCTTGGCCGCTTTGACCACCTTGTCCGTGTGAGCAGACCAGGTAAGGTCATTGCTGATGTTGACCACGAGTAACTTAAAACAGCTGACCTTTTCCACTATATATCCATTGATGTGCAGGGGTACATGCTCCTCCCTATGTCTCCTCCTAAAGTCCACAATCATCTCCTTAGTTTTGCTGACATTGAGAGAGAGGTTGTTGTTATGGCACCATGTCAGCAGAGTGTCGACCTCCTCTCTGTAGGCTGACTCATCTCCGTCAGAAATGCAGCCCACAATGGTTGTGTCATCAGCAAACTTCACAATGAGGTTGGAACTGTGGTTTACTTCGCAGTCATGTGTGAACAGGGAGAACAATAGAGGGCTGAGCACACAGCCCTGGGGCGTGCCTGTGTTGGTGATTAGTGTGGATGAGGTGCAGTCACCGATTATCACCACCTGTGGCCTCCCCGTCAGGAAGTTGTGGATCCACTTACATAGGGAGATGTTTAGTCCCAGATCCACGAGCTTGGAGACGAGTCTGGAGGGGATGATGGTGCTGAATGCAGAGCTGTAATCAATGAACAGCATTCTCACCTACGTATTTCCATTGTCCAGGTGGGAGAGAGCGGTGTGCATGGTCAGGGCGATAGCATCAACTGTAGACCTATTGCACCGATATGCAAACTGCATAGGGTCCAGGGTGGGGGGCAACGAGGAGCAGAATAATGGTTTGACCAGCCGATCAAAACACTTCATGGTGATAGAGGTCAGTGCTATCGGCCGATAGTCCTTCATGTTGGTGGCTTCTTAGGAATGATGTCCTCAATGCAGTGATAGATAAAGCTGGAAACAGTATCTGTATATTCGTTAATGTTCCCATCTGCTGCCTCTCTAAACATCAGCCAGTCAGTGGTCTCAAAACAATCCTGGAGAATCGCAACACTCTCATCACTCCATTTTTAAACACATTTTTAAAACTCATCTTTGATTTCCAAAATTACATATTTTAAAAAACAATCCTTGGAAAAGTTATTCACGCCTTAAAATTGCTTGAATGTAACTACACTGTTGCCTCATTTAGTATACGTGGTTCTACGAATATGCAACAATTAGCCCCGCCTCCATTCACTCACACCAGTTCAGAAATCCACAAGTTGACGTGTTTTAACAGTTTAGATAAATAATGTTTTTGAACGCTTTCATTGTAAAATCTATTATTTGCATTTGTCCCAATGGAGACAATGGTGATGGCAGCAGGTAAAATAGTTTCATAATATGTTTAGTTGAAGAGAAAAACTTTGGATGGAGCCCATCCTCATCTGACAAGACAATAAATGTGCATTTCAATAAATTTGGGATATATTATCGCCTTATAATTTCAGGGCTAGGGTTAGGTTGGTTGGTTATTTTTACAGCTAGAACATGACGGCTGCACAAATAGATTTTTAAATGCCAGTCACAGTTTTTATTATATTTCTTACTGTAGTATTGTAATTTCAGGGATGAAATAATAATAATGTATTGAGGGACGCACCAATTTCAGGGCCGTCACCCTAAGTTGTCGTCTGCCCAGGAAAACTCAAAGAAAAAACATTTCCATTTTTAGTACGTCGTTGTTGTGTAAACATACCCTAAATACACAGGCCTTTTGCCATGAAAACCGCAAGATGTAAAAAAAAAACATATATAATCCAGAATAGCCAAAACATCAAATAGCCTATCAAATTAAGCTAATGAAGGAGAAAACAAAGGTTGACTTCAGAATGAAAGAAATTGTACTAGCATACTATTCAGAATTCAGCTCAATATGTGCTTTTGTGTTTGTTCAAAAAGTGTGGAAAGAATACAAAAATTATAATAATTGTAAGAACCAATAGAATCACGCATTGCATAGACTCCCACTCATACAAGTCTGGAGAATCATGACTGTTAATGAAGAGGGATGGATTATCATTAATTAGCCAAAGTCTGTATGGTACAAAAATACCAAAGGGCAGCATCTCAGCAGTGTGACTAGCTGTTGAACAATGGCAGGAAGTTGGTGTGCTCTTCAGTCTCTGGCACTTTGTATTTGGCTCCTTGCGTTCAGTCATTCTGTTCCACAGTGGAGTAGTCTGCCCCAGAATCCTCAAACTCTGATGTTCCAGCAAACTGACCAGCGGTTTCAACAGCAAGCAAGTCAACAGTTTCCTCAGTCAGTTCAACAGCAAGCTAGTCAACAATTTCCTCGGCCAGTTCAACAACAATCTAGTCAACAGTTTCCTCAGTCAGTTCAACAGCAATCTAGTCAACAATTTCCTCGGCCAGTTCAACAACAAACTAGTCAACAGTTTCCTCAGTCAGTTCAACAGCAAGCTAGTCAACAGTTTCTTCGGCCAGTTCAACAGCAAGCTAGTCAACAGTTTCCTCGGCCAGTTCAACCGCAAGCTAATCAGCAGTTTCAACAGCAAGCTAGTCAACAGTTTCCTCAGTCAGTTCAACAGCAAGCTAGTCAACAGTTTCCTCAGTCAGTTCAACCGCAAGCTAGTCAGCAGTTTTCTCCGCAGTTTCAGCCTAAGCAGCCAGTGGCACAGGCAGAGCCCCTTGACAAATGTGCTGTAGCTGATTATGAGCAGATTCAATGTGGACCACCTGGTATCAGTGGTGCTGAGTGTGCAGCTATCAACTGCTGCTTTAACGGACAGCAGTGTTACTATGGGAAGGCTGGTAAGATTGAGTCAATGCAAAGTGTTCATGTTAAACTGATTTTCAGCAATAACCTGCTCTTGTAACTCATTCCAGTGACTGTCCAGTGTATAAGAGATGGTCAGTTTGTGGTAGTGGTGGCTAGAGATGTTACGCTGCCTCGACTGAGCCTGGATTCTGTCCGTCTCTTGGGTGGAAGTGACCCATCTTGCAGTCCTGTGGGATCCACACCTTTCTTTGCTATATACCAGTTCCCTGTCACTGCATGTGGCACAAGCATGATTGTGAGTAGCTGCTTGTGTTTTTTTTTTCTTCTGTGTGGCTTAGGATGGACTGGATGCCAACAGTGTTACTATTTGCAGGAGGACAGTGGATATGTGGTGTATGAAAACCGAATGATCTCCTCGTATGAAGTGGGTATTGGACCACTTGGTTCCATCACAAGGGACAGCCATTTTGAGTAGGTGACCTATGCTTTATCATAAATGTTAATAATTGACAACTGCTACAAGCTCATGGTTTGTCCAGGCTTCTCTTCCAGTGTAGGTACTCTGCTACTTCTGTGGAAGCTCTGGTTGTTGAGGTCAACAGTGTTCCTCCACCTCCACCAGTAGCTGCTCCTGGACCCCTCAGGGTTGAGCTTAGACTGGCAAATGGTCAATGTGTCACTAAAGGCTGTGCAGAAGGTAAGTGTTTGTCCCAAGTGTGCCTAAAGCCTCACAAACTCCAGGTTGCAGCAGTTTCTAGTTAAACACTCTATCCTCAGGGGACGAGGCGTACACATCCTACTACAGTGGTGCTGATTATCCAATTACAAAAGTCCTGCGAGAACCTGTGTATGTTGAGGTGCGCATTTTGGAGAGGACCGACCCCAACATTGTCCTGATGCTGGGACATTGCTGGGCGACACAAACCCCCAGTCCACTCAGTCTACCCCAATGGGACCTTCTGGTTGATGGGTGAGTAAGGCCAGTCTTTATCCATGTGCTGTAAGGCTTTTCTGACTGCCTCTTTGCCTTTCAGATGCCCTTACCAGGATGATCGTTACCTGACCACATTAGTTCCAATGGCTGGATCTTCTGGTCTTCAGTTCCCAACCCACTACAAGCGCTTTGTTGTGAAAATGTTCACATTTGTAGATCCAGCATCACTGGCTCCTCTGCAGGAAACCGTATGCTCCGCAGCCTTACCTCAAGCCTTAATATTACTTATTTTTATAGTGAATTATATGGCTTAACCCTTTCCCCTCTGTTAGATCTTCATCCACTGTAGTACAGCGGTGTGCCATCCCTCTTCTGGCTCCTGTGAGCAAAGCTGCACTAGGAAAAGTGAGTGCTTGCTGTAAATTGACTTCAGGCACAACATTTATTTAAATGCCTCATGCTTCTATCACTTTTTTTTTGTTTTAGGAAGAGATGCGCACATCAAGACCATCTCTAGTGGGCAAACTGTGGTGTCTAGTGGAGAAGTTATCCTGGTCATGTGAATTTAGTTTTTTAATAAACTTCCTGAAACTCAACATTAGTTTCTCTCTGGTATTGATTTCTGACTGGAGTTGGATGTTTTGTGATTGTTCTCAGTTTGATTTATAACCACTGAATGTGCACATTCTGAGATCACACTGGCAAGCAAATGCTTGGGCACAAGATACAGTGCCTGCCAAAGATTCTTGACGCACTATCACTGGGATGGAGGCAAATTGATGATGGGCAATGGGCTCCTGTCCTGTCAGAACTTCCAACAGCACCAGAGGCTGTTGTGGAGCTTGTGAAGTGCTCTTGTCTTGCCAGCCAATGCAGTAGAAGGTGTTCTTGCAAGAGCAACAACTTACAATGCACGCAACTTTGCAGGTGTGAGGGCTTCGAGGAGACATGCACCAATATTGAAAAGTCAGAGAGTGACAGTGACAGAGAGAGTTATGAGGATATATACTTGAGTGACAATGCCTGACTGTTTTGTTGAACTCTTCAATAATGAAACAAAATGCAGATTTTTTTTTTTTCGCCCAATTTTTTGGCAAATTATCCAATACATATTTTGAAAATAGTCTGTGTCTCATTTGTCTGCCTTATTAGGAATACATTCATCAAAAATTCTACCATTTTAAAGCCTTTATAGAAGTGAAAAAAATATATATTTTATTTTATGTGATTTTTCTGCATATATTGTCTGACATCTTGAATTTTGGCACTAAAAATTAAGAAAAAAATTGGAAACAGGTTGTTTTGTATTCAGTGGGGTCCTAGCAAGTAAAAAAACACCAGTTGCAAAAATCTATATGAACCGTTCCTAAAATAACACAATTCCCTACACTATCTTCACAGAAGATGACATTCAAGTTCACAACAAAACAAACAAACAAACAAACAAACAGTTTAACAGATAAATCTATGCGTTGCGCAGAGCCACGTCTTTAAAATTGTAACACTTTATTCTCTGAGTGTACACACACACACACACACAGGCGGCGCCATTCGGCGTCTGTCCGCGGCGCCCAGCAACGGCTCAGTACCTTGTTCAAAATTAATCCTGCCGCGCCACAGAGCGCCATTCATATAGTTTTATATATGAATATAGTTTTATATTACATTTATTTTAAAATTAAAATGAATACATTTTATATACATTTATTTGTCTCAAATCGTCGTTATGACTTCACACTGTGCTGCAATATGTTTTACATTCATTTACAGAAATCAGCTGGTTGAATGAAAATTGCTGTTGTTATCAGATTTTCAGGATACATTCAGTTAACGGACGCTCTCTGAGATAAAGTGCTTCAGACTGCAGACTAAGCAACGTATTGTACAGTAGCCTGTGCGTGTCCGGTGTGTGCGATACCTCGAGTTGTCAGACGCGGCGCTTCTCGTCCAGTGTGTGCGATACCTCGAGTTGTCATAGACGTGGCGCTTCTCGTCCGGTGTGTGCGATACCTCGAGTTGTCATAGACGTGGCGCTTCTCGTCCGGTGTGTGCGATACCTCGAGTTGTCATAGACGCGGCGCTTCTCGTCCGGTGTGTGCGATACCTCGAGTTGTCATAGACGCGGCGCTTCTCGTCGGGTGTGCGGCCCCCAGAGGAGGTTGACTCGCAGCATTTCAACACTCGCAGCATTTTTTTTCCGCTTGACAAGCCGACCGAACGTGATATGGGGGCGTGGCAGCATCGACGATTCCATTTTCTAATTCGATGATCGAGATTGTGACTTAATCGTGACACCCTTAGTCTTGACGTGTGTGTGGCTGTTCAAACACGCAATGAGGCCTAGGTGGTAATGTCAGGCGGATGAGTAGTAGTCATGGGGCTGGCAGATTGTGGCGGATGATCCGGAGAGATGTGGGACTTGTCGTAAGTCGGTAAGTCGGTAAGAGTAAAAATGTATTGAGTTTGAGTTAGGGTTAGTTAATTCCAGTTGGTTATGGGTTTGCCTTTTGATGAAGATGAGAACCTGGCTGATAAGATTGAGGAAGTGATTGAGGATGGCTGTGCTTGTGATGACGGGGTGATGCTGGTTGCTCTGGAGAGGCTGCGCGCACGAGGACCAGACCCCGGCGTGGTGAAGGTGGCGTTTGCATCAGCTAAGCAGAAAGTGGCAGTGCTTCGGGGGAAATCGAATCTGAGATCTAAAGACAAGTTTAAGAGAGTCTTTATTAGAACTGCAAAATCGCATACGGAGCGCATAATGGAAGAAAACTTCAAAGTGCTTTTGCAATATTCACCAAATGGTTCCGATTATTTCGTGTCGGGGAATTGACAGATTCTTCGGAGCGGTGACCGAGGAGCGGAGCGGGTGCCTCCGCTGCGGGCGTCCGCTGCTGCAGGTAGCAGAGGAGGAGGCCAGGCATGGAGACGCTGAGGAGATGTAGCCAATTCAGTAAGAAATGATTCATCCTGTTTGTCATTAGTGCACTGGAACGTAAATGGCTGGACAAAAGCAAACTGTACACTTAGGGCTCAAATGCTACAGTCTCTAAACCCCGATATTATTTCCCTTAACGAAACGCATTTGGTGGCTGATGATGTTGTCAGGCTAAGCGGCTACAGCTGGTTCGGGAACAACAGAAAAAGGCATATAAAAGCGCCAAAAGGCTCCGGTGGAGTTGGATTTTTGGTTAGAAGTGAACTTTTTGAACACTTTAAAATCAAGGTGATGGATAAGTTTGTGGATGACATTATAGGAGTACACTTTGAATATGAGTTATAACTTTGTAGTGTTCTCTTGCTATCTGTCCCCGGAGGGATCTGTTAGAGGGAGAGACTGTGAAGTGTTTTTTGCCCATTTATTGACTCAAATGTACAGCTTAGAGGTGGATGTGATTTACATCTGTGGCGACTTTAACTGTCGTATTGCTGATAAAGTGGACTGCATTAAGGGTTTGGACAATATTCCACCGAGAGTGGCGTTAGATCTAGTTTGTAATAGTCATGGTGACTCTTTTCTTGATTTTTTGAGAGACTCAAAGTGTTGTATTTTGAACGGCAGGCTTAATGTAAATGATGATAATTTCACCTCTGTTTCAGTTCGAGGCAAAGCCGTTGTAGATTATGTTGTGACGCCTCATACCTGTCTAGAATTTTGTGTTGATGTTAAAGTGATTACTGCCACAGACCTCCTTAACAAAAATGTAGTAGCATGTTTGCCTCTTATTGGAGATAGATGTCGTTTACCAGACCACTCCTTAATTCACTTTATTTTTAAAGTGGATACCCAACTAACTAATGAAAATAACTCTTCCTATGTACCTAGAAGGAGACATGGACCATTCCCTGAGACATTTTTAACATCTATTAGCTGCCAAATGGCAGTGCAAGGGTTAGAAAATAAGCTAGGGCTGTGTCACAATACTCAGGAGGATGTTGATAAATGGTATGAGGATTTTTGCAGGTTTATTAGAGGGGAAATAAACTCATATAAAATAGCATATCCAGTAAAAAAACATTTTAAACGGGGTATAAAGCCTTTTTGGAATGTCCATCTTCAAAAGTTATGTAATGAGCGAATAATAGCAGAGAGAGGGTTTCTTAAGTGTAAAGCGCCTCCAAATAAACAAGATCTGAGGGAAAATTATAAGCAGAAGCAGTCACTTTTTGGTAAATATGTAAGATTTTATAAAAGAAGGTTCAATAGGGGTCAAGCATTCAAATTTGAGCATTTACAAACAAGTAATCCACAACAATTCTGGAAAGAGATTAATAAATTGGGTCCATATAGAATTAAGACTATGGAAGTTGTCATGGGAAATGGTGAAGTGGAGCTGAGAAAAGAGCGAGTGGTTAAAAAATGGGAACTGGATTTTTCAAATTTATATTCAGGTCTGACTAATATTGAAGTCTGGCCTGATCGATTGCTCCTGTCTGCCTCGCTGTGACTGCTGCTGCTGCTGTGAGTTTGTTTGCTACGTCTAAGCCTCGTATTAGCTTCGTATTTCTTTCTGTTTTGAACCATCATTTACTATCATTTCTAGTTGTTTATACTACTAAATACAGCTTACCCAACATCTCAGATTAACCCGACATTGCTTCCGTTATTGTCTGCACAACACGCTAACTCGCTAGCCTTTTAACGCTAGCCGTGCGCTCAGTTTTTTATTTTTCTCTCGCGCGCCCGCGCCTTTGAGTTCATAAAAGCCCAGGTGAGTGAGAATCAGTCAACAAACACGGTGAGTAATGTCTTGTCCTGTTATTGTCACCTGCACTTCATGTCACATGTTTACCATAGCCTTATCTGTCAGCAATATAGGATTTATATGTGATTTGCCCCGCTCAGTGAAATTATGCTGATTGTGCCCTGGTAATTGGTGATTCGATCACACGGAACGTGAAAATAGAGACACCAGCCACCATAGTCACATGTTTGCTGGGAGCCAGAGCGCCTGACATCAAAGCAAATTTAAAAGTGCTGGCTAATGCTAAAGGTAAATTCTCTAAGATTATTATTGACGTCGGCACTAATGATGTTCGACTCCGCCAGTCGGAGATCACCAAAATTAATATTAAAGAGGTGTGTGAACTCGCAAGTACGATGTCAAGCACTGTAATTTGCTCTGGCCCCCTTCCTGTTCGCAGGAGTGATGAGATAGTTAGTAGATTGTGTTCACTCAATGGCTGGCTGTCGAAGTGGTGTTCGTTAAATAATATAGAATTCATAGACACTTGGAAAAGTTTTTGGGGCAAACTTGACCTGTTGAAAAGAGATGGTATTCATCCCTCCTGGGATGGTGCTGCTCTTCTCTAGTAATTTGGCTCATAGTCTTAGAGATAAAACATGACAATCTGGGGCTCAGGTCAGGAAGCAGACAGACTGGATTAACCGACCGTCTGCTAGCGGCCTCACGTCACCAAGGTCAGATAAATCCCATCACATAGAGCCTCTTTCACCTAGATATCATCATATAGAGACTGTGTCTGTTCCCCGAATGTGGAAATCCAAAAAAATGTTCAAACCCATCTAAGGTTAAAAATTTAATTGATTTTCAACAAATAAAAAACAGATATAATAGGCTTGTCTGATCGATTGCTTGTCTGAGGATCGATTGCTTGTCTGAGATCGATTGCTCCTGTCTGCCTCGCTGTGACTGCTGCTGCTGTGAGTTTGTTTGCTGCGTCTAAGCCTCGTATTAGCTTCGTATTTCTTTCTGTTTTGAACCATCATTTATTATAAATTCTAGTTGTTTATACTACTAAATACAGCTTACTCAACATCTCAGATAAACCTGACATTGCTAGCTTCCGTTATTGTCAGCACAACACGCTAACTCGCTAGCCTTTTAACGCACCACCCGTGCGCTCAGTTATTTATTTCTCTCTCGCGCGCCCGCGCCTTTGAGTTCATAAAAGCCCAGGTGAGTAAGAATCAGTCAACAAACACGGTGAGTAATGTCTTCTCCTGTTATTGTCACCTGCACTTCATGTCACATGTTTACCATAGCCTTCTCTGTCGGCAATATAGGATTTATATGTGATAAATGCAAGGAGACAGTCAGGCTGACGGAGAAGATTTCAGAACTAGAGACACGCATCCAAACTTTAATCGAGAATAGTAAGAAGAGTGCTAGAGCTTTAGATACTATTTTGGATGCGCCTAGCCTAGTGAACTCTTCACATGAGTCGGTTCCGGCTCAAGGAGAGCCCGTGCAGCAGGGCAGATGGGTGACAGTGAGAGATCGCTCTAGTCGCGGATCAAAAAACCACTTTTCCGTTCCGATAACAAATCGATTTGCCCCGCTCAGTGAAACACCCACTGAGAATTATTCTAATTGTGCCCTAGTTATTGGCGATTCTATTACACGGAACGTGAAAATAGAGACACCAGCCACCATAGTCACATGTTTGCCGGGAGCCAGAGCGCCTGACATAAAAGCAAATTTGAAAGTGCTGGCTAATGCTAAACGTAAATTCTCTAAGATTATTATTCACGTCGGCACTAATGATGTTCGACTCCGCCAGTCGGAGATCACCAAAATTAATATTAAAGAGGTGTGTGAACTTGCAAGTACGATGTCAAGCACTGTAATTTGCTCTGGCCCCCTTCCTGTTCGCCGGAGTGATGAGATAGTTAGTAGATTGTGTTCACTCAATGGCTGGCTGTCTGGGTGGTGTCCACGAAATAATATAGAATTCATAGACAATTGGAAAAGTTTTTGGGGCAAACCTGACCTGTTGAAAAGAGATGGTATTCATCCCTCCTGGGATGGTGCTGCTCTTCTCTCTAGTAATTTGGCTCATAGTCTTAGAGATAAAACATGACAATCTGGGCCTCAGGTCAGGAAGCAGACAGACTGGCTTAACCGACCGTCTGCTAGCGGCCTCACGTCACCAAGGTCAGATAAACCCCATCACATAGAGCCTCTTTCACCTAGATATCATCATATAGAGACTGTGTCTGTTCCCCGAACTTGGAAATCCAAAATACGTTCAAACCCATCTAAGGTTAAAAATTTAATTGATCTTCAACAAATAAAAAACGGATATAATACAAATGAGCAAATGATAAAGCTTGGGTTGCTGAATATTCGATCTCTTACTTCAAAAGCGCTAATAGTTAATGATATGATTACAGATTATAACCTAGATGTGCTGTGTTTAACAGAAACCTGGCTAAAACCAAACGATTACATTGCTTTAAATGAGTCAACCCCACAAGATTACGGTTATAAACATGAACCTCGTCTGAAACGCAAAGGAGGAGGTGTTGCTGTAATTTATTGTAATATTTTCAAAACCACTAAGAAATCTAGTTGTAAATATAATTCTTTTGAAGTGTTGGTGCTTAATGTAAAAATATCTAGTGTAAACGATAAATCACGTTTGAAAATTCTGCTGGCTACTGTATACAGGCCACCAGGGCACCATACAGACTTTATCAAAGAATTTGCGGACTTTCTATCAGAATTAGTATTGGCTGCAGATAAAGTACTAATTGTTGGTGACTTTAATATACACATAGATAATGAAAAAGATGCATTGGGATTGGCATTTAAAGACATTATAAACTCAATTGGAGTTAGACAACACGTGTCAGGACCGACTCATTGTCGTAATCATACTCTAGATCTAATACTATCACATGGAATAGATGTTGATGCCGTTGAAATACTGCAGCAGAGCGATGACATCTCAGATCATTATCTAGTCTCGTGTAAATTACATTTAGCCAAGGCTGCAAAGCCGACTCCGTGTTATAAATATGTTAGACCGATCACTTCTGCCACTAAAGACTGCTTTATCAATAATCTTCCTAATCAGTTTCATCATCTCAGCATCCCGGATAGCTTAGAAGAACTTGATATTGCAACAGAAACTTTTAACTCTCTCTTTTCCAGCACTTTAGACACAGTTGCTCCGCTGCGCTTAAAGAAGATTAAAGAACATAGTCCAACGCCGTGGCACAACGAGCACACTCAGGCCCTTAAGAGAGCAGCCAGAAAAATGGAGCGCAACTGGAAGAAAACAAAACTAGAGGTGTTTCGGATTTCATGGAAGGAGAGCTCGATTGCTTACAGAGAGGCTTTAAAAGCTGCTAGATCTGCTTATTTTTCAACCCTATTAGAAGAAAATAAACATAATCCTAGGTATTTATTTGAAACAGTGGCTAAACTAACGAAAAAGAAAGCTTCAAGCCCAGAAGTTTCCAAGCAACACAGCAGTAATGACTTTATGAACTTCTTCACTTATAAGATCGATAATATCAGGGACAAAATTATAACTGCGCAACCGTCTAATACAGTATCGCATCAGGAAGTGCATTGTAGTCTCCCTGAGGGAAAATTTGATTCATTCATTGCTATAGGAGAGGAAGAATTTTGCAAACTCGTCAAATCATCTAAATCGACAACGTGCATGTTAGACCCTATACCGACTAAGCTGCTGAAAGAGATGCTTCCAGATGTCATAGATCCTCTTCTTAATATCATTAATTCATCTTTGTCTCTAGGATACGTACCAAAAACCTTTAAGCTAGCTATGATTAAACCGCTTGTTAAAAAACAGCAACTTGATCCTACAAAACTAGTCAATTACAGGCCGATCTCGAATCTGCCATTTCTGTCAAAGATATTAGAAAAAGCAGTATCCTCACAACTGTGTTCCTTTCTTGAAAGAAATGATATCTGCGAGGATTTTCAGTCCGGATTTAGACCGTACCATAGTACCGAGACAGCTCTCGTTAGAGTCACAAATGATTTGCTCTTATCATCCGATCGTGGTTGTGTCTCTCTATTAGTATTACTGGATCTTAGTGCTGCATTTGACACCATTGACCACAACATCCTTTTAAATAGACTCGAACATTATGTTGGCATTAGTGGAATTGCACTAGCATGGTTTAAATCATACTTATCTGACCGTTATCAGTTTGTAACAGTAAATGAAGAGATGTCTTATCAATCACAAGTTCAGTATGGCGTACCACAAGGCTCAGTACTAGGACCGCTGCTGTTCACTCTGTATATGCTACCATTAGGAGATATCATTAGGAAACATGGAATTAGCTTTCACTGTTATGCCGACGATACTCAGCTGTATATTTCTTCAAAACCTAACGAAACCTACCAATTCACAAAATTAACGGAATGCATAGCTGATATAAAAAATTGGATGACTAGTAATTTCCTACTACTAAATTCAGAAAAAACAGAGATTCTAATTATTGGACAAAAAACTTCCTCACGTAATAACCTAGAGTACTGTATAACACTTGATGGCTGCTCTGTTAAGTCTTCGTCGTCGGTTAGGAACCTGGGTGTGCTCTTTGATACCAATCTTTCATTTGAAAGTCATGTGTCTAGTATCTGTAAAACCGCTTTCTTCCATCTTAAAAATATATCTAAATTACGTCATATGCTCTCAATGAATAATGCAGAACAATTAGTTCATGCGTTCATGACCTCAAGGCTAGATTATTGTAATGCTCTACTGGGTGGTTGCCCTGCACGCTTAATAAACAAACTACAGCTAGTTCAAAACGCAGCAGCTCGAGTTCTTACCAGAACCAGGAAGTATGACCATATTAGCCCTGTTCTGTCAACACTGCATTGGCTGCCTATTAAACATCGTATAAATTTTAAAATACTGCTGATCACTTACAAAGCACTAAATGGTTTATCTCCGCAGTACTTGAGCGAGCTCTTAACGCATTATAGTCCTTCACGTCTACTGCGATCTCAAAATTCCGGCCAGTTAATAATACCTAGAATATCAAAATCGACTGCTGGCGGTAGATCCTTTTCCTACTTAGCACCAAAACTTTGGAACAGTCTTCCTACCATTGTCCGGGAAGCAGACACACTCTGTCAGTTCAAATCTAGACTAAAAACACATCTCTTCGGCCTAGCATACACATAACACATTATAGACTTATAATTAGGCTGCATAGTTTAGAACAGCCGGGACCGGGAACACTTCCCGTAATCCTGATGTACTTGGTACATCATAAGAAGGATGGCGTCTACGCTAATATTAGTCTCTCTGTCTATCCCGAGGTTTACCGCTGTCCACCGGAACCAGGCCGTATCCAGATCTGATGAAGGACCAGAGCCAGGACACGACGACGACGCCGCTGACCTGAAGTGTCAACCAGTCTCTCCTCCTCTCCACTCCGACTTCAACCAACCGGAACTGGACAAATACTCTGATTCATTCTGAACTTCATACACTGTTCACTCATTGGCCAGAGGAGAACTGGCCCCCGACTGAGCCTGGGTTCTCCCGAGGTTTTTTTCTCCCTTCTGTCACCTGATGGAGTTTTGGTTCCTTGCCGCTGTTGCCTTACCTTCTGGCTTGCTTAGTTGGGGACATTTAATATTCAACAATATTATAGATCTGCCTTAAAGGTGGACGATGATGAAATAATTTTTTGTATTATTTTCATGTTATCACTGTGAAGCTGCTTTGATACAATCTGTATTGTAAAAAGCGCTATATAAATAAAGATGACTTGACTTGACTTGACATGAGCAAATGATAAAGCTTGGGTTGCTGAATATTCGATCTCTTACTTCAAAAGCGCTAATAGTTAATGATATGATTTCAGATTATAACCTAGATGTGCTGTGTTTGACAGAAACCTGGCTAAAACCAAACGATTACATTGCTTTAAATGAGTCAACCCCACAAGATTACAGTTATAAACATGAACCTCGTCTGAAACGCAAAGGAGGAGGTGTTGCTGTAATTTATAGTAATATTTTTAAAACCACTAAAAAATAGTTTTAAATATAATTATTTTGAAGCGTTGGTGCTTAATGTAAAAATATATAGTGTAAACGATAAATCACATTTGAAAAGTCTGTTGGCTACTGTATACAGGCCACCAGGGCACCATATAGACTTTATCAAAGAATTTGCGGACTTTCTATCAGAATTAGTATTGGCTGCAGATAAAGTACTAATTGTTGGTGATTTTAATATACACATAGATAATGAAAAAGATGCATTGGGATTGGCATTTAAAGACATTGTAAGCTCAATTGGAGTTAGACAACACGTGTCAGGACCTACTCATAGCCGTAATCATTCTCTAGATCTAATACTATCACATGGAATAGATGTTGATGCCGTTGAAATACTGCAGCAGAGCGATGACATCTCAGATCATTATCTAGTCTCGTGTAAATTACATTTAGCCAAGGCTGCAAAGCCGACTCCGTGTTATAAATATGTTAGACCCATCACTTCTGCCACTAAAGATTGCTTCAGCAATAATCTTCCTAATCAGTTTCATCATCTCAGCATCCCGGATAGCTTAGAAGAACTTGATATTGCAACAGAAACTTTTAACTCTCTCTTTTCCAGCACTTTAGACACAGTTGCTCCATTGCACTTAAAGAAGATTAAAGAACATAGTCCAACGCCGTGGCACAACGAGCACACTCAAGCCCTTAAGAGAGCAGCCAGAAAAATGGAGCGCAACTGGAAGAAAACAAAACTACAGGCATTTCGGATTTCATGGAAGGAGAGCCTGATTGCTTACAGAGTGGCTTTAAAAGCTGCTAGATCTGCTTATTTTCCAACCCTATTAGAAGAAAATAAACATAATCCTGGGTATTTATTTGAAACAGTGGCTAAACTAACGAAAAAGAAAGCTTTAAACCCAGAAGTTTCCAAGCAATACAGCAGTAATGACTTTAAGAACTTCTTCACTTATAAGATCGATAATGTCAGGGACAAAATTATAACTATGCAACCGTCTACTACAGTATCGCATCAGGAAGTGCATTGTAGTCTCCCTGAGGATTTTTTTTTATACTTTTGCTGTTATACTAGAGGAAGAATTTTGCAAACTCGTCAAATCATCTAAATCGACAACTTGTATGTTAGACCCTATGCTGACTAAGCTACTGACAGAGATGCTTCCAGAGGTCATATATCCTCTTCTTAATATCATTAATTAATCTTTGTCTCTAGGATACGTACCAAAAACCTTTAAGCTAGCTATGATTAAACCGCTTGTTAAAAAAACTGCAACTTGATCCTACAAAATTAGTCAATTACAGGCCGATCTCGAATCTGCCTTTTTTGTAAAAGATATTAGAAAAAGCAGTATCCTCACAACTGTTTTCCTTTCTTGAAAGAAATTATATCTGCGAGGATTTTCAGTCCGGATTTAGACCGTTCCATAGTACCGAGACAGCCCTCGTTAGAGTCACAAATGATTTGCTCTTATCATCCGATCGTGGTTGTATCTCTCTATTAGTGTTACTTGATCTTAGTGCTGCATTTGACACCATTGACCACAACATCCTTTTAAATCGAACATCATGTTGGCATTAGTGGAATTGCACTAGCATGGTTTAAATCATACTTATTTGACCGTTATCAGTTTGTAGCAGTAAATGAAGAGATGTCTTATCAATCACAAGTTCAGTATGGCGTAATTTCCTACTACTAAATTCTGAAAAAAACAGAGATTCTAATTATTGGACAAAAAACTTCCTCACGTAATAACCTAGAGTACTGTCTAACACTTGATGGCTGCTTTGTTAAGTCTTCGTCATCGGTTAGGAACCTGGGTGTGCTCTTTGATACCAATCTTTCATTTGAAAGTCACGTGTCTAGTATCTGTAAAACCGCATTTTTCCATCTTAAAAATATATCTAAATTACACCATATGCTCTCATTGACAAATGCGGAACAATTAGTTCATGCGTTCATGACCTCAAGGCTAGATTATTGTAATGCTCTACTGGGTGGTTGCCCTGCATGCTTAACAAACAAACTACAGCTAGTTCAAAACGCAGCAGCTCGAGTTCTTACCAGAACCAGGAAGTATGACCATATTAGCCCCGTTCTGTCAACACTGCATTGGCTGCCTATTAAACATAGTATACATTTTTAAATATTGCTGATTAATTACAAAGCACTAAATGGTTTAGCTCCGCAGTACTTGAGTGAGCTCTTAACGCATTATAGTCCTTCACGTCTATTGCGATCTCAAAATTCCGGCCAGTTAATAATACCTAGAATATCAAAATCGACTGCTGGCGGTAGATCCTTTTCCAATTTAGCACCAAAACTCTGGAACAGTCTTCATACCATTGTCCAGATCTCACGAAGGACCTTCGCCTGGACCCGATGACAACGCAGTGCTGAAGTGCCAACTAGCCTCTCCCTATGGAGGATCCCTGTACCACTCTACAGATAAAGCATTCTGGAAAATTCGCGTATCTCCCCCGTAGTGATCAAATAAAATAAAATTCTGTATCAAATTCAGGCAGGACAAGTAGTTTGTTTAGGCTTGGTTTGTAGAGAATTACAAACATGCGCATATATATTCAAACGCACATAACATAACTATAGAATGCATTCTTGATGCGCACGTGAGCGACATCTGCGTTTCTCACAGGTTCGCGTTTAAAGTCTGTTTAAAGAGAACTGTGTCATCTTAGCGGCCCCTAAATTAATAACAAATTATCCTTTTGACGGAAGTGAATTCATCAAAACTAACTTTAGCTGGAAAAATAACTTTATTCAAGAACCGCTATAAAGCCAAAACAATCTGTTACCTTAAATTATACGTTTATCTCTGTAAAGCAGCTTTGAAACAGTCTACATTGTTAAAAGCGCTATATAAATGAAGATGACTTGACTTGACTTGACTCAAAAATTGTTAGAACTAGACTAACTGAAAATAAACCCACTTTTGTTTGTTTTGTGGACTTTAAAAAGGCTGGGTGGATAGGGATTTGTTAAGTTTGAAGCTTCTCCAGGCAGGGGTTGATGGGAAGTTTTATTGGGCATTAAAGTGTCACAGTGTCTGGTTGTGTTTCCCTGGGTTGTCACTAGAGGTCCTCGTTCTCACGGTGTCTTTCACATTTGACTTCAATTCCCAGCATTCTGTCTGTCACTTATCAGTTCATTACACTCAGCTGTTTCCCATCACCTTGTTAGATCTGTGTGTATATATACCCTGGCTGTTTCTGTGTTAGTTGTCGAGTCCTTGTTTTATGTCCCACACTTTGGATGTTGGTGTCTGTTTCTTGTTCCTTGGATTGCCTTTGTTTGGATTTTGACCTTTGCCTGAACTGATTGTGAGTACGGATTACCCATTAAAAGTATACTGCATTTGGATCTACGTGTCTTGTGTGTGTGTCGTGACAGAAGGCCTCGACCATGTCAAGATCCAGCAGTACGGGATTCCTTGTTCCCTCCCAGACGAATGGGAGGAAGGGTGCAACTTCGAGCGGGACTTCTCAAGTCAAGGAGGAGGCACCACGTATGAACATTTTTCAATGTTTCGCATTGTGGGCTCGGATGACTGAGGAAGCTTCACCGGCAAAGTCTCCCGCGCCCCTTTTCACCGGACCCAAGGACTCGTTTGAGGGAACCCGTCTGGCCAGATTTTCTGGGACCCGCGGAGGTCGTAGGAGAGAAGGTGCTAGAGGTGAGTCCCGGCATCATTCTCCACTTCGGTCCCACCTTGACCCTGGGCTGGTGAGGTACAGCCCAGAGCTCCATTCGCCGCTGATTCCACCCGGCCCAGAGCTCTGTTCACCGCAGCTCCCGGCCAGCCCAAAGTCTGCACCTCACCATCAGAGACGGCGAAGGAGAGGGAGGAACTCCAGTCTCCCCAAGAACCCGGAGGTTGTGTCCAAGCTGCTCGCCATGCCGACGCCACCCCAGCGACCTGGCACGTCTGCCGAGCCTGAGCTTCACGTCACGTCTGCCGAGCCTGAGCTTCACGTCACGTCTGCCGAGTCTGAGCTTCACGTCACGTCTGCCGAGCCTGAGCTTCACGTCACGTCTGCCGAGCCTGAGCTTCACGTCACGTCTGCCGAGCCTGAGCTTCACGTCACGTCTGCCGAGTCAGAGTTTGTTCACGTCCCGTCTGCCCAGTCAGAGTTTGTTCACGTACCGTCTGCCCAGTCAGAGACGGTTCACGTCCCGTCTGCCCAGTCAGAGACGGTTCACGTCCCGTCTGCCCAGTCTGAGACTGTTCAGGTCACGTCTGCCCAGCCAGAGATGGTTCAAGCCACGTCTGCCCAGTCGGAGACAGATCGGGAGATGCCCAATCTCATGGCCGGGGGGGCACTGATCGGTTATTTAGAGCGTTTAGCTCAGATCCTGGAGACGCCCTTCAGACCTTCAGTGTCTGCTGTTCCAGAGCCGGAGCCAGTGTCTGCTGTTCCAGAGCCGGAGCCAGTGTCTGCTGTTCCAGAGCCGGAGCCAGTGTCTGCTGTTCCAGAGCCGGAGCAAGTGTCTGCTGTTCCAGAGCCGGAGCCAGTGTCCGTTCCTGAGTCGGGTCTGGTGGTTCCGATTCCGGTGGCCTCTTCAACAGATCGTCCGGTGGTTCGTAACCCAGAGACCAGCCCGGAGGTAACTGCCATCCCTGCCACGTCGCCCAGGTGTCTTGCCCTGCCGGCCCCGCCCGAGCTGCTCGCCCTGCCGGCCCCGCCCGAGCTGCTCGCCCTGCCGGCCCCGCCCGAGCTGCTTGCCCTGGTTCCTGAGCCGGTGTCTGTTGCTGTTCCTGAGCCGGTGTCTGTTGCTGTTCCTGAGCCGGTGTCTGTTGCTGTTCCTGAGCCGGTATTCCTTGCTGTTCCTGTGCCGTGGTCGCCCTGGTCTTCACCGCCGTGGCCGCCCGAGGGGTCTTCACCGCCGTGGGCGCCCGATGGGTCGTCTTCACCACCCTGGCCGCCCGATGGGTCATCTTCACCACCCTGGCCGCCCGATGGGTCGTCTTCACCGCCCTGGCCGCCCGAAGGGTCTTCACCGCCCTGGCTGTTTGCACGACCTGCGTTCCCCTGGCCGTCCGATGGACTGTCGTCTCTGCCCTGGCCGTCCGAGGGACTGTCGTCTCCACCCTGGCCGCCAGATGGACTGTCGTCTCCGCCCTGGCCGCCAGATGGACTGTCGTCTCCGCCCTGGCCGCCAGATGGACTGTCGTCTCCGCCCTGGCCGCCAGATGGACTGTCGTCTCCGCCCTGGCCGCCCGATGGACTGTCTGCTTCGCCCTGGCCGCCGGTTAAGGCGTCATCCCCTGTTCCTGTTCCCCTTCATGGTCCTGGCCCTCCATCCCTCCCCCTGATCCTCCACCATTCCACCTCCCGCCTGGACTCTTGTTTTGTTTGTTTTTAGTGGGTCGTGGAGCGTCTGGTAGCCGCTCCGTAGAGGGGGGGTTATGTCACAGTGTCTGGTTGTGTTTCCCTGGGTTGTCACTAGAGGTCCTCGTTCTCACGGTGTCTTTCACATTTGACTTCAATTCCCAGCATTCTGTCTGTCACTCATCAGTTCATTACACTCAGCTGTTTCCCATCACTTTGTTAGATCTGTGTGTATATATACCCTGGCTGTTTCTGTGTTAGTTGTCGAGTCCTTGTTTTATGTCCCACACTTTGGATGTTGGTGTCTGTTTCTTGTTCCTTGGATTGCCTTTGTTTAGATTTTGACCTTTGCCTGAACTGATTGTGAGTACGGATTACCCATTAAAAGTATACTGCATTTGGATCTACGTGTCTTGTGTGTGTGTGTCGTGACATAAAGTCCCTATTTGCAGACTGTGTGGGATGTGTTCAGGTGAATGATGAGCAGACTGACTGGTTTCTTATTCCCTTTGTTGTAAAACAGGGGGATATTTTGTCCCCAAGTTTGTTCTCTCTGTTTATAAATGATTTGGCTCTTGAAATTAAACATCTAAACTTAGGGGTGCGCCTAGACAGTGTCATTGTTGGCATTCTGCTCTATGCTGATGATGTAGTGTTACTTGCTGAAAATGAAGAGGATCTACAGAAAATGTTACATGTTTTACAAAATTGGTGCTGTAGATGGAGACTTGTTATAAATCAAGCTAAAACACAAATTATGCACTTCAGGAAAGGTGTTACTTTGCGAAGCACAAACGTTTTTTATTTTGGTAATACCGTTCTTGAGTATGCAACTCAGTATAAGTATTTAGGATTTGTATTTGATGAATTTATGTTGTTTGACAGAGGAGTTAAAATCATAGCTGCTGCAGCTAGTAGAGCCCTGGGTTCTGATAAACAAGTTAAAAATCTGTAAAGATCTTGGTTATGGTACATTCTCCCAGTTGTATGCTGCCTGTGTGTCCCCTGTGTTAAACTACGCTGCTGGTGTTTGGGGGGCCGTGCAGAGTCCAGCCTTGGACGTTGTAGAAAACCGTGCAATCCGCTGCTTCTTGGGGGTTCACAGGTTTGTTCCAGTGCTGGCAGCGCTGGGTGATATGGGCTGGGTTCCTGGATCAGTCCAAAGGAAATGTGAAATGGTTAGACTGTGGAATCGACTTATTAATCTGCCTGAAAATAGAGTAACAAAAAAAGTTTTTTTTGTGTAGTAAGAATAAGTCCCCCTGGGCTGCAGAGCTCCAGACTATTTTTGCTGATGTACAACTGATAGCTCAACTGCGAACTGGCATCCTTCCCCTAGCCTTAGAAACTGGTAGGTTCACCCAAATTCCTGACGAGGACAGACTCTGTTAACTGTGTGAGTTAGGAGAGGTTGAAAATGAAACTCATTTTGTGTTATATTGCCCACGGTACGATGATTTTAGAAATGTATTATTCTGTGAATTGTTTGTTAAAAAGCCTGAAATGTTCTGGATTAGTGATGACGACAAGATGAAATGGTTGTTTAATTTGAATATGTTTAAATTGGCTACTTTTGTTTGTAAAGCCTGGATGAGGCGGCAGACTTGTTTATTTAGATAATTTTATGTAGCCTATGTTGTGATAACTGGTCTTTTGTTGGTGGTTTTGGTGTCTTACAAGCCCATTAGGGCTGGGCATACAGTACTATGCAAGACACAATAAGTAAGGAATAATTGACGACAGGCTGTTGAATTATTAGAAAAATAATGCACACCCGAGGTGGTAATGCGGTCACGACGCAAAGCTGAGTGGCCGTTACACCTCGGGTGTGCATCATTTTCCGAATAATTCAACGGCCTGGAGTCAATTATTCCGCTTATAGGCTACTACAGTTACCACACCTTGAAATATTGTTCAGATTATGTATTTCAAAACGTTTGTAAAGTTTTTGTCATTAAAACGCTCTTGTATGAAGGACTAATTCCTTGCACATCTAAACCCATGCTCCGTTGCTAATTCCAAAACGTCATTTTAGAGTTAGTAACGGAGGTTTGAGCCGCTGATAGCAGACACACACTTAAACGACTAGAAAAGTTCTCTGACTGTGAATGCAGCAGATTTTAAACACCACTGTGAACACAGACTGAACGCGCTGAAAACGTGTGCATGATCAGTCAAGTATCAAATTATATTCATAACCGGCCTTACAGTAATAAGTGTGTCCCCGGCTTTATGCAGTTATTAATGCAGCTATGAGAGAGAGAAGCATGTGCGTCAATATTATTATTTATTTATTAATTCAATTCGTTTGAATTAATTCGTTAATTCTTTTTTCTATTAGTGACAGTAGACTAAATGAAACACAAAGCCCTTTTAACAAGTATAGGCCTATCAATAATTATGTATTTGTTATATTATCTTCAATAATTACGAAAAACCGTGCAACAGGACTATCAATTTATTTAAATATTCAGTTTAATTTTCTATTGATTATATATAGGACTATATACTTTATTTATTAAAATTAAACTGCATGTTTCCTGATTGTGAAGTTAGACATTGGAAATTGCAGATCAAGCGCATGGGGCTGCATGGTTTTTCTTGTTATGGATTGTATCCTATTTTCTGTTAGGCCTATTACAGTTGACTAAGCGAAGTGATATGGAACTGTAATGCGGTCAAGACCTGCCGGAACTACTTTAGCTGTGTGGTTCCCTAAGAAATAATAGCACACCGTAGAACGTTTGTCAACCAATCAGATTCAAGCATTCAACGGCCCTGTAGTATAATAAAAACTATTCATTCATCCATTAATTCATGTAAAGAACATCACTATTAAGGCCCATCATAGAAAATGTAAATGTTCTCGCATATTGCCTTATTTTTACTAATAACAATTATTTGTTCACTGCATTGTAAGTCAATTTGTGAAGTAATTAAGTGCTGGCTAACAACAAAAAATAAAAAATTTAAATAATTTTGTAAAGAACTGCATTATATATATTACAAGTTTCATATTTAATGTACTGTTGGAACTGTGTTGACAGGAATATGGTTGGCAAATTTAAAAGACAGCTAATGCTTGCAAATCTATTTGCAGGCATAAATTGGCAGTTATTTCAAATTAAAGGTCAAAAAGCCTTTAGAGAGCGTGTTAACACTGCTTTTAATGTTTGTTGTCAAGGCAATTAGCATGAGACCAGTGTCCATATATAGCAAACCAAATCAAACTTTTAGGGAGCACAATGGGAAACATGACAACAGAGGAGACGGTAAGGTCTTGGCAATGTGCTACTGAGAGAATTTAATATTTGCCTTTTTTTTTCAATTCAAATTCAAATAAACTTTCTATGTCTAATTAGCTTAAATATAATAAAACGAAAATCTACATAATAATTGCATATCCTTCCAGATGCAGCCACCACTGGATAATGAGTCCAGTGTCTTAGTATTTACACTCTCTGGTCTGAATGAAACAATGGAAAACAGATTTGTGTTTTTTTCTTTCACTGCACTGTTTTATCCTTTTATGGTGTTTTGTAATGTAACTGTAATTTTCACCATCATACTGCATAAGAAGCTTCATGAGCCAATGTATGTGTTTATATGTAATCTCTGCGTAAATGGACTTTTTGGCACTTCTGGATTCTATCCTAAATTCATGTATGATTTATTAGCAAACGATCATGTGATTTCTTACGCTGGATGTCTAATTCAAATATTTGTAATTTATTCATCTGCTTTGTGTGACTTTTCAACATTAACAGTGATGGCATATGACAGATATGTGGCAATATGTAGACCACTTGAGTATCATTCAATAATGACCAATCAGATGGTTTTTAAATGTATCCTTTTCTGCTGGCTGGCTCCATTTTTTTGCATGTCTATTCTAATTATTTTAATATCTAGACTCACCTTATGTAGCTCTACTATTGAAAAGTTATTCTGTGAGATTTGGGCAGTTGCGAAACTTTCTTGTTTTTCTACAACTGTAAATAATGTGTTTGGGTACATTGTTATTCTTACATATTTTGGACATGCAGTATTCATATTTTGCTCATACATTTACTTGATTAGAAAGTGCATAAAGTCAATAGAGGGCAGACACAAATTCATGCAAACATGTGTGCCACATCTGTTTTCATTGATCAATGTGACTGTTGCTTTGCTGTTTGATGTGCTGTACAGTCGCTATGGCTCAAAGAAAGTGCCTCAAGGTCTGCGTAATTTCATGGCCTTGGAATTCTTACTTGTACCACCTATTTTAAATCCACTAATTTATGGACTAAATCTGACAACAGTACGCCAGCAAGTTATAAGAATGTTTTTCAAGAAACAAGTGATATCTGAGTGAATATTTTATCAAGTTAAAAGACCTTATGTGTTTTAGAATGAGTGTGACACTTTTTTAAGAATATTTGAAATATTTAGAAGATTTATTTAATGGACATTGTTCTTTTATTATTGAGAACATAATGAGACAATAAGTCACAAGAGGTTGCACGTTATAATGATTTCACTATGATTAAGGGGTATTTTTAAGTATGAAATGGGTAACACTAAAATAATGATCCGTCATCAATAAGTAACTATGTAGGAAGTAAAGCAGGACTGATGAGTATTACTACATTAACACTTCAGCTACTACTATTAACTAATATAGAAACAAGCTTAACTAATCAGTAGGTGATATCGAATTTCGGACTGAGATAGTCCCTTATTATGTAATTAATAATTACTTAATGAGATTGGCATCATAAAATAAGTAATAAGTAATTGTGACAAATTATAAAGAATTACTAATTAATTACTAATCACAACATTAGTGTCTGAGACGTTAGCAATTGTCTGTTTTTACTCTCAACATGGTTATAAAATGCATCACTAATAATTACTCAAGTATTACCTAGTCACTATGCAGGAACTACTAGTGAAATGGAGGACTGATGTGTCCTTCTCAGACACACAATAATGTTCTTTATAATTTGTCAGTTAGTTAATAGTTATTAATGAGGCTAATCTCATTAAGTAATTGTTGGTTACCTAATAAGGAACTATCTCCTAAATGTTATATTACTTACTGATTAGTTAAGCTTTTCTATATTAATTAATCATAGTAGCTGAAGAGTTAATGTAATAATAATCATTAGTTTTGTCTCATTAGTCATTACTTTCTGCATAGTTACTTATTAATGACTGTTATTCTTAAGTGTGACCATGAAATGGAGTGGATTTAAATCCCCTTAGCTACTATAACATCTCTGTACTGCACAGCCTTGACAACACAACTGTGTTTGGAAGAACAAAAAATATTAGAATTTTTATTTTGGGGGGAACTTTTCTTGCATTCAGGTGCACTCAGTCAATGTTTGCTCATGTAAAATAAAACCTTCATATAAAGTTCTGTTAAAAAACTGTCTAAGTGTGTGTGTGTGTATTGACCACAATGTGTTTTGAAAAACTTAGACCTGTCATCATTTAGAAAATATTTTGAATACCACAATAGTGTTATGCCTAGATCACATGCTTTTGCATTTCTTTGCCTCACATTCATCCCCCTGCCATCATTCTCCCACTGCCATATCATCAAATTGGGGATGCAAGGGATGCAAACAGGGCTGACAAAGACCTATAGCAAGTATATGCTAATAGTAATGTTCCAAGCCGCATTAGTTCTAAAGTTGTGCTTTCAAATTAGTAATGTATACAATATACATAATTTAAAAAATGCATAGTCTGTATTTGGGTTACAGTATTTAATGCTTAAAGGTATAGTTCATAAAAAAAATCAAGTGTAGCGTTAGTTCTGGCAGGCCACGTTAGTCAAGCTCGCATCAGCTGACTCTCAGCTGATCCACGTCTAACTATAGGAATGTGACGCCTATCACTGTATATATGTTTAAGCTCCTTCAGTATTATCAGCAGCTATCGCATTTCTCAGGAGCGAATTACCCTCCTCCATCCCCAGCTCCTCCTCTCGTCAGTCAGGATTTGGCATTCTGATTCCCCTTGAATAAGAATAAATTCTCGAATTATGTTGTACTTTAAAATCTTGAATCAATGATATCTGCAATACATTCATGTTGGTTCTGTTCTGTTTCCCCTAAGGGGGGTTATTGCTGCTCTCCCTGCTCTTATCCATGCTAGGCTGTGCTAGGCTGCTCTTATCCATGCTTATCCATACTAGTGTTGTCACGGTACCACAATTTCAGTATTCGGTACCAATACCCGTGAAAATCCACGGTTCTCGGTACCAATTTCGGTACCAAAGCTTAATGTTGATTAAATATACATATATTAAAGTGTATATCCATTTGTTAGATAAAATGACCTATCAATAAACAATAGTTATATACTGAAGCAATTATTCTCCTTGGGGTTATTTAAAAATTTAGCCTACTAATTTTTAAATTTAAAAGTTGTATCTGTTCATTATTTAATGCACAATGGATGAAGTGAACAAACATGAACAATCAAGTGTTTGTATTAAATAACATTCACAAACATTAATTAATGTTGTAAAAATATATTGTTCACTCAATGTTTTGATGTTAGATAAGGCATTAAGTAATGTTAATGAATGGTATCTTATTGTAGTGTTACCAAACTATACAGGAGATAAAACGTGTTTTATTTGACTTGTACTTTTATTTAATCCAAATCCGTTCATATTTAATTTTTAAAGGTCTACCCAGATACAACTGCACACGATACCACTTTAGGGGCCGTTCACATATGATATCGCATTTTATGCACGTGCAAATTCGTTATTTCAAATGTAGGCGCGCGGCTTATAATAGAAGCATCTCAACAGGTCATGTGACAAAAACCAACGGCCTTTCCATAGCAACATCGAAAGCTCGGCCGAACAGCCGATCATAGCTGTACAGGTCGGCTTTTTATTGCTCATCTCCATGAATATATATATAGTAGTAAAGCCCAATGCAAGGGCTAGAAATCAATGAATTCTTTGATGATAATTCCTCATCATCATGGAGATCGCAGTTTGCTCCGCTTTCTCCTTTCCACAAGCGCGTGCTCTCCCGTTGCGTCTGTCGTTGCTATGCAACCATGAACAGAGCATAGGAACAGAGGTGCACCTGGAAAACAAATTTGCACACACAAAAAACGCGCTATGTGAACGGCTCTTTCCTCCTTTCTTGTCAACAAGTGGATTCAGAGCCACCGCATTAGCAGCGCCGCCGGTCGCCATGTGTGTTTATGAAGAGGACACAACTGTGCACCATCCGGACAGCGCGTCAAGAACCGGATTAACCCGATACTTCGATACCACCGGTATAAGAAAAGCTGGTACCGTAACCATTAGTTTTTTTTAGTACCGACTTGGTACTGAAGTACCGGGTCTTTTGACAACATTACTGTATACATTTCTTTGTTCTGCTGAACACAAAGGAAGATATTTGATAGAATGTGGGACACTGAACAGGTTTGGGGCACCATTGACTTTTGTAGTACTTATTTTCCTACTATGGAAATCAATGGTGCCCCAAAATGGCTTGGTTACAAACTTTCTTCAAAATATCTTCCTTTGTGTTCAGCGGAACAAAGAAATTTATACAAGTTTGGCACAACTTGAAGGTGAGTAAATTATGACAGAATTAAACATTTTCGGTGAACTATCCCTTTAAATACATTAAGGTTTTGCCAATCATTATTACATATTCGGGTCTTTAGCATCCCTGATCTATATCTAACACAGATGGATCCCTACCTGTCGCGATAATATAAAACTCAATCAGGGGATTGGAGCTTGGAAGGGTTCAGTTGAGCAGAACTGTCCTCGAAAAAGCTAATTTCACAGTACATTCAGCATCTGGCTCATATTTGCGAACTGAAACATATTTTCAAGTCAAGTCAAGTCAAGTCATCTTTATTTATATAGCGCTTTTTACAATACAGATTGTATCAAAGCAGCTTCACAGTGATAACATGAAAATAATACAAAAAATAATTTCATCATCATCCACCTTTAAGGCAGATCTATAATATTGTTGAATATTGAATGTCCCCAACTAAGCAAGCCAGAAGGTAAGGCAACAGCGGCAAGGAACCAAAACTCCATCAGGTGACAGAAGGGAGAAAAAAACCTTGGGAGAACCCAGGCTCAGTCGGGGGCCAGTTCTCCTCTGGCCAATGAGTGAACAGTGTATGAAGTTCAGAATGAATCAGAGTATTTGTCCAGTTCCGGTTGTTTGAAGTCAGAGTGGAGAGGAGGAGAGACTGGTTGACACTTCAGGTCAGCGGCGTCGTCGTCGTGTCCTGGCGCTGGTCCTTCATCAGATCTGGATACGGCCTGGTTCCAGTGGACAGCGGTAAACCTCGGGATAGACAGAGAGACTAATATTAGCGTAGACGCCGTCCTTCTTATGATGTACCAAGTACATCAGGATTACGGGAAGTGTTCCCGGTCCCGGCTGTTCTAAACTATGCAGCCTAATTATATAAGTCTATAATGTGTTATGTGTATGCTAGGCTGAAGAGATGTGTTTTTAGTCTAGATTTGAACTGACAGAGTGTGTCTGCTTCCCGGACAATGGTAGGAAGACTGTTCCAAAGTTTTGGTGCTAAGTAGGAAAAGGATCTACCGCCAGCAGTCGATTTTGATATTCTAGGTATTATTAACTGACCGGAATTTTGAGATCGCAGTAGACGTGAAGGACTATAATGCGTTAAGAGCTCGCTCAAGTACTGCGGAGCTAAACCATTTAGTGCTTTGTAAGTGATCAGCAATATTTTAAAATTTATCCGATGTTTAATAGGCAGCCAATGCAGTGTTGACAGAACAGGGCTAATATGGTCATACTTCCTGGTTCTAGTAAGAACTCGAGCTGCTGCGTTTTGAACTAGCTGTAGTTTGTTTATTAAGCGTGCAGGGCAACCACCCAGTAGAGCATTACAATAATCTAGCCTTGAGGTCATAAACGCATGAACTAATTGTTCTGCATTATTCATTGAGAGCATATGACGTAATTTAGATATATTTTTAAGATGGAAGAAAGCGGTTTTACAGATACTAGACACATGACTTTCAAATGAAAGATTGGTATCAAAGAGCACACCCAGGTTCCTAACCGACGACGAAGACTTAACAGAGCAGCCATCAAGTGTTAGACAGTACTCTAGGTTATTACGTGTGGAAGTTTTTTGTCCAATAATTAGAATCTCTGTTTTTTCTGAATTTAGTAGTAGGAAATTACTAGTCATCCAATTTTTTATATCGGCTATGCATTCCGTTAATTTTGTGAATTCGTAGGTTTCGTTAGGTTTTGAAGAAATATACAGCTGAGTATCGTCGGCATAACAGTGAAAGCTAATTCCATGTTTCCTAATGATATCTCCTAATGGTAGCATATACAGAGTGAACAGCAGCGGTCCTAGTACTGAGCCTTGTGGTACGCCATACTGAACTTGTGATTGATAAGACATCTCTTCATTTATTGCTACAAACTGATAACGGTCAGATAAGTATGATTTAAACCATGCTAGTGCAATTCCACTAATGCCAACATAATGTTCGAGTCTATTTAAAAGGATGTTGTGGTCAATGGTGTCAAATGCAGCACTAAGATCCAGTAATACTAATAGAGAGATACAACCACGATCGGATGATAAGAGCAAATCATTTGTGACTCTAACGAGAGCTGTCTCGGTACTATGGTACGGTCTAAATCCGGACTGAAAATCCTCGCAGATATCATTTCTTTCAAGAAAGGAACACAGTTGTGAGGATACTGCTTTTTCTAATATTTTTGACAGAAATGGCAGATTAGAGATCGGCCTGTAATTGACTAGCTTTGTAGGATCAAGTTGCTGTTTTTTAACAAGCGGTTTAATCATAGCTAGCTTAAAGGTTTTTGGTACGTATCCTAGAGACAAAGATGAATTAATGATATTAAGAAGAGGATCTATGACATCTGGAAGCATCTCTTTCAGCAGCTTAGTCGGTATAGGGTCTAACATGCACGTTGTCGATTTAGATGATTTGACGAGTTTGCAAAATTCTTCCTCTCCTATAGCAATGAATGAATCAAATTTTCCCTCAGGGAGACTACAATGCACTTCCTGATGCGATACTGTATTAGACGGTTGCATAGTTATAATTTTGTCCCTGATATTATCGATCTTATAAGTGAAGAAGTTCATAAAGTCATTACTGCTGTGTTGCATGGAAACTTCTGGGCTTGAAGCTTTCTTTTTCGTTAGTTTAGCCACTGTTTCAAATAAATACCTAGGATTATGTTTATTATCTTCTAATAGGGTTGAAAAATAAGCAGATCTAGCAGCTTTTAAAGCCTCTCTGTAAGCAATCGAGCTCTCCTTCCATGAAATCCTAAACACCTCTAGTTTTGTTTTCTTCCAGTTGCGCTCCATTTTTCTGGCTGCTCTCTTAAGGGCCTGAGTGTGCTCGTTGTGCCACGGCGTTGGACTATGTTCTTTAATCTTCTTTAAGCGCAGCGGAGCAACTGTGTCTAAAATGCTGGAAAAGAGAGAGTTAAAAGTTTCTGTTGCAATATCAAGTTCTTCTAAGCTATCCGGGATGCTGAGATGATGAAACTGATTAGGAAGATTATTGATAAAGCAATCTTTAGTGGCAGAAGTGATCGGTCTAACATATTTATAACACGGAGTCGGCTTTGCAGCCTTGGCTAAATGTAATTTACACGAGACTAGATAGTGATCTGAGATGTCATCGCTCTGTTGCAGTATTTCAACGGCATCAATATCTATTCCATGTGATAGTATTAGATCTAAAGTATGATTACGACAATGAGTCGGTCCTGACACGTGTTGTCTAACTCCAATTGAGTTTATAATGTCTTTAAATGCCAATCCCAATGCATCTTTTTCATTATCTATGTGTATATTAAAGTCACCAACAATTAGTACTTTATCTGCAGCCAATACTAATTCTGATAGAAAGTCCGCAAATTCTTTTATAAAGTCTGTATGGTGCCCTGGTGGCCTGTATACAGTAGCCAGCAGAATTTTCAAACGTGATTTATCGTTTACACTAGATATTTTTACATTAAGCACCAACACTTCAAAAGAATTATATTTACAACTAGATTTCTTAGTGGTTTTGAAAATATTACTATAAATTACAGCAACACCTCCTCCTTTGCGTTTCAGACGAGGTTCATGTTTATAACCGTAATCTTGTGGGGTTGACTCATTTAAAGCAATGTAATCGTTTGGTTTTAGCCAGGTTTCTGTTAAACACAGCACATCTAGGTTATAATCTGTAATCATATCATTAACTATTAGCGCTTTTGAAGTAAGAGATCGAATATTCAGCAACCCAAGCTTTATCATTTGCTCATTTGTATTATATCTGTTTTTTATTTGTTGAACATCAATTAAATTTTTAACCTTAGATGGGTTTGAACGTATTTTGGATTTCCAAGTTCGGGGAACAGACACAGTCTCTATATGATGATATCTCGGTGAAAGAGGCTCTATGTGATGGGATTTATCTGACCTTGGTGACGTGAGGCCGCTAGCAGACGGTCGGGTAAGCCAGTCTGTCTGCTTCCTGACCTGAGGCCCAGATTGTCATGTTTTAGCTCTAAGACTATGAGCCAAATTACTAGAGAGAAGAGCAGCACCATCCCAGGAGGGATGAATACCATCTCTTTTCAACAGGTCAGGTTTGCCCCAAAAACTTTTCCAATTGTCTATGAATTCTATATTATTCTGCGGACACCACCCAGACAGCCAGCCATTGAGTGAACACAATCTACTAACTATCTCATCACTCCGGCGAACAGGAAGGGGGCCAGAGCAAATTACAGTGCTTGACATCGTACTTGCGAGTTCACACACCTCTTTAATATTAATTTTGGTGATCTCCGACTGGCGAAGTCGAACATCATTAGTGCCGACGTGAATAATAATCTTAGAGAATTTACGTTTAGCATTAGCCAGCACTTTCAAATTTGCTTTGATGTCAGGCGCTCTGGCTCCCGGCAAACATGTGACTATGGTGGCTGGTGTCTCTATTTTCACGTTCCGTGTAATAGAATCGCCAATAACTAGGGCACAATCAGAATAATTCTCAGTGGGTGTTTCACTGAGCGGGGCAAATCGATTTGTTATCGGAACGGAAAAGGGGTTTTTTGATCCGCGACTACAGCGATCTCTCACTGTCACCCATCTGCCCTGCTGCACGGGCTCTACTTCAGCCGGAACCGACTCATGTAAAGAGTTCACTAGGCTAGGCGCATCCAAAATAGTATCTAAAGCTCTAGCACTCTTCTTACTATTCTCGATTAAAGTTTGGATGCGTGTCTCTAGTTCTGAAATCTTCTCCGTCAGCCTGACTGTCTCCTTGCATTTATCACATATAAATCCTATATTGCCGACAGAGAAGGCTATGGTAAACATGTGACATGAAGTGCAGGTGACAATAACAGGAGAAGACATTACTCACCGTGTTTGTTGACTGATTCTTACTCACCTGGGCTTTTATGAACTCAAAGGCGCGGGCGCGCGAGAGAAAAATAAATAACTGAGCGCACGGGTGGTGCGTTAAAAGGCTAGCGAGTTAGCGTATTGTGCTGACAATAACGGAAGCTAGCAATGTCAGGTTAATCTGAGATGTTGAGTAAGATGTATTTAGTAGTATAAACAACTAGAATTTATAATAAATGATGGTTCAAAACAGAAAGAAATACGAAGCTAATACGAGGCTTAGACGCAGCAAACAAACTCTCAGCAGCAGCAGTCACAGCGAGGCAGACAGGCAACAGCGAGGCAGACAGGGACAGGCAGTAGTTTTTCAAAACTATAATTTTCAACATCTTTATATATCAATATTTTAATCGCTGACAGGCTCAGCTTCTTCACCAGATCCAACATAAAGTGACAGTGACACTCTTATTTGATTGCGTTCAGTTCTTGCTCTGCAGTAAATCACTGAGCCATTTCAAGTTTTGCTGATGATACTTCCTATTTGGTATATGATGGTATTCTTTTGTTTTCTGCCTGCAGTAACTATGAGCGAAACATCCCTTCATCATTGTGTATCATTGCCACCTTGTGGAATAAAGGGTAATTCCAGTTATTCAGTAATCAAAGACTCAATTATTGTTGTGCATAAAAAAGCATACTTAAACTGTTACTCACCTTGGGTCGTTAGCGACCCTATGCAATTTCTACCAAAAAATGAATGGTGATTGAAGAACACTAAGAAGGTTGATGTCTAACTTGTTAATGTTTGAAATTAATTAAAAAGATTGAGGAGGAGGGTAGTGAATGATGTCCCGGGTCACTAAAGACTGAGGGGATTCTGTTCCTGTGTCGATGGACTCTTCTCAGCTGGGCTAGTCACCAGGATCATTTGCCCATTGCATCCCTGCGTTGCCAAAAGCGGCAATCATCTGCACCAGCCATCTGACACTCAATTTCTACTTCATTCTGAACGTGCCAAATAAATTGTTATTATTTCCCATCTGGCACTGAATCCTCATTATGTACACGTGACACTATGCATGTAAATAGGTTATGTGTCTTATACTTTCCGTTATTTTAATTTCCCAGTATAACAACATTGTTTCATTGTTATCATGTAAATGCGTCTCTATAGCGTGCATTGTGTTTATCGTGCAATTTATACGCGAAAATTAGTTTTTACGTGCATATGATACGCAGTTTTCGCGTGCATTTGATACGTACTTCATTGCATGTAATACACACGCACCCCACACACCTATTAAACCTACCCTAACCAACCCATACGTATCCTATGCACGTAAAAACTAATTTTCGCATATAAATTGCACGATAAACACACTGCGTGCTATAGAGACGCATTTATCGGGTTGGGAATACTGATCTGGTCCACATGCAGCGTGGAATGATGGCGGACCGCTCCTGTTTGCCAGATCTGGGCCACAAGCAGGCCATATCAATGCTATGTCAGCAAAGAGCAAAGAAATAAACCAGAACTGGACCGTATCTGAGCCACATAATCTGTGTATATTAAATATGGAGTCATCTCAGCCTTAATAAGCCTGTTAACAAGCAGAATCACTGAAGGAAAGAGGAGAACAGAAAAAGAGATGAGCAGAAACACAAGAACTACAACTCAGACATAGCCTTAGATGAAATCGATTGAAGATACAAGAAGACATTAAATCTCTCAAGATCTCAGCAGAGGAGGATTAAACAACTCCACAAACAGCATTATACTGAAATGTTTGCCTTCGCACCCGTAAGTTGCAGAACCATTCACTTTCTGTAAAGAATGTGCATTTTTCCCACCCGACTGGCAACGTTCTCAGACAGATCCGATCTGTTACCCAGATACAGAAACCACTTGATGTGGACAGATGTAAACGCACCGTGTCCTGATTGGCTTATTATCCGATCTGCTTGATCGGATCAAGGCGATCACATTTTAATGCCAAGTGTAAACACAGCCTTGGAGCTGGTTGGGACAAGTGGAGACACAGAAGACGTGGAGCTGGATGGGATGAGCAGGGATGGAAGATTAAGGTAAATATCCTTTTCCAGTTCATAAAGACAGTTTGCTGAGGCCAGCTGCAGCCCACCCTTGGAACCTTTCCTCCATCTATCAGCCCCTAGCAGGACAATGTTGCCGGCTCACACACCTGGTCAGACTGACTGTGGGGTTTGGGCTGAGGCTCAGTTCTTCTATCTGGATTGTACATCACGGCAGGCTCAGGCTCTCCATCTGGGTGGGCTCAGGTGTTCACTCCGTGCAGAGTGGGGAAGGTGCTGGCTTGGTTCTGGGTCTGGAGGGGGGCTGATGACGTCCTCCTCGGCTGGACAGATGGTGATCCGCAGTTCACCAGCACCCATTCCACAAATTCTGTGAAATCGTCTCAAAGACCATTCCCTGGGAGGTGTGCATAGGCACGGCAAATCCCAAAACTGTCAAGTGTAACGTTCTTCTGCTCAAGAAATAGGATGTGGACGGCGGGTAGGTCCATTGTGAGGGGGCAGAGGGAAAAAGAAAGAAAAATGCTGCAAAAATTGTATCCTGTTTTGGTCGGGTATTGTTTAGGTTGTTGTCATGATTCTGCCATCTAGTCCTTGTCTTTCTTTAATTCTTGTGGCAGGATCATGACAGACCCATGTTTTATGTGCAAACACATGGCCTTGTTGGGCCATGTGCTTGTTGTCTCGTCATCTAGCCCCGCCCTCCTTGTTAGCCTCGTTTTGTCATTATTGCTTTACCTGTGTCACCTGCATGTTATCCTCGTTTAGTCATTATTGCTTTACCTGTCTCACCTGTTTTGTTATCATTAGTCTCCCTATTTAATCCCCTTGTGTTTGCTGTCCTGTGTCGGTTCATTGTTAATCCTTGTCATTCCTTTGTCACACTGTGAGTATCTTGTGAAGAGCTGTTGTCCTGTTGCGCTATTGCCTGTATTAATTGTTTGTTTTCTTGTAGTTATCTGTCACAGTCTAGTTAGTTGTTCTGTCTATGTTTTGCCCCCTTGTGGGCTTTGTTTTCCCCATTATTTGTTTAATAAATCGTGTTGCCCTGACTACTGTCTGCGATTGGGTTCGTACTTCCTCACCATCGTAACAGAATGAACCGACCAAAGAGGAACCCAGCAGACAGTTTGTCTTTTCCTGCCGAGGGACAATCTGATCCCCTTGAACAATGGTGGCTGTCGACTACCTCCGACATGAGGAGTGGCAAGGCACCGTTTTCCCCCCAGGGAGAGAGGTCGTTGAGTGAGTACGCCCACGACGTGGAAGAGAGGAGGAGGTTCTTGCCAGAGATCCTCCTCAATTCATACTTCATCGCGGGTCTCAATGGTCCTCCTCCTTTGAATGAACGGGAGGGGCTGATCCGCCGTCCGTTTCGGGAAGTGGTGGACCGTTTGTGTCGGGAGGAGCTGCAGGACTCCTCCACGAGGTCTTCACCTTCTGCCTGGCTGCCAGTCATTCCTGAGGGTCGGCTGATAGGCGTTGCGACGTTTGGGAACCAGGTTGGCTCCTCCACGACTCCTGAGACTCCATCCGCACCTGTAAGTCTCCGCGGCAAGCGAGGGAGACGGATCTCGTGGGAGTCCGCTTCGGAGTCTTCAGCGACGGAGTCAACCCTGCCAGAGTCTGTCCTCCCAGCACCAGTTACGGTTCCCGCTGAGCTTCCCCTACCGGTCACAAGCCCGGTTGTGGTCTCTGCTCCGCGGCCAAGGAGAAAGAGGAGGAAGGGAGCCCCCCGTCCTTCGTCTCTGCCTGGAGTAGAGCCCGCTGCAGCAGTGAACGCCGCCCCAGAGCCCGCTGCAGCAGTGAACGCCGCCCCAGAGCCCGCTGCAGCAGTGAACGCCGCCCCAGAGCCCGCTGCAGCAGTGAACGCCGCCCCAGAGCCCGCTGCAGCAGTGAACGCCGCCCCAGAGCCCGCTGCAGCAGTGAACGCCGCCCCAGAGCCCGCTGCAGCAGTGAACGCCGCCCCAGAGCCCGCTGCAGCTGTGAGAGCTGAAGAGAGAGCCGCGGCCGATTCTGCTGCTAAAGCAGTGTTACAGTCGGTTTCAGCTAGTCAAGAGATGCCTGTCGTCATTGCTGCCAGGACCCTGTCTGATTATTTGTCACGTCTCGTCAGAATCCTAGAAGTCCCTGTCAAGCCTGTCTTGTCCCCAGACCCCGTGCCTAGAGCTGCAGAGATTGCTGTTCCTGAGTCGGTTGCAGAGAACGCTGTTCCTGAGTCGGTTGCAGAGAACGCGAATCCTGAATCGGACATGAGAAGCGCATCTTCCGAGTCTGATGTGAGGAGCGCCGGTTCTGATTCCTCTGCAGAATTCTATGACCCTGTTCCAGCTCTGCAGCCTGCTGCTGCATTGCCTCTCTCCACTGCCCAGCCACCTACTACATTCCCTGTCTTGAGTCCTGCTTCATCTCCTACTGTTTCCCCCATCAAGATTCGTCCCGTATCGTCGCCCCCTGTTGTCCCTATCAAGTCGCCTTGTCTTTCCCCAGTCAGCCCTGTCTGCACTCAGCCCCGAACTGTTTCCCCCAAGACTGTTCCTCATGTGTCCCCATCCAAGCCTGCCCGGATTCCTTGTCCACAGCCCTCGTCCGGAAGACCCAAGACCACAGTCCCACCCACCCACCCTGGACATTTCCCCATGAACTCTCTTGTTCCCCCGCCCCCCCTACCGTGTTTGTTGTTTTTATTGTTGCATCCCAACCCTGTTGTCGTGTTTTCGTGTATGCCTTTATTGTTATTTGTCATGTTTAGTTGGTTTGTGTCTTTGTCTCAGTCTGTCATGTCCCGTGTTTGATGTCCCCTTGAGGAGCGTCTGGAAGCCGCTCCTTAAGGTGGGGGTTCTGTCATGATTCTGCCATCTAGTCCTTGTCTTTCTTTAATTCTTGTGGCAGGATCATGACAGACCCATGTTTTATGTGCAAACACATGGCCTTGTTGGGCCATGTGCTTGTTGTCTCGTCATCTAGCCCCGCCCTCCTTGTTAGCCTCGTTTTGTCATTATTGCTTTACCTGTGTCACCTGCATGTTATCCTCGTTTAGTCATTATTGCTTTACCTGTCTCACCTGTTTTGTTATCATTAGTCTCCCTATTTAATCCCCTTGTGTTTGCTGTCCTGTGTCGGTTCATTGTTAATCCTTGTCATTCCTTTGTCACACTGTGAGTATCTTGTGAAGAGCTGTTGTCCTGTTGCGCTATTGCCTGTATTAATTGTTTGTTTTCTTGTAGTTATCTGTCACAGTCTAGTTAGTTGTTCTGTCTATGTTTTGCCCCCTCGTGGGCTTTGTTTTCCCCGTTATTTGTTTAATAAATCGTGTTGCCCTGACTACTGTCTGCGATTGGGTTCGTACTTCCTCACCATCGTAACAGTTGTAGTAAGCGCACAATCACAAAGGATAACAAAAGGAGTCTTTAATAGTAAATTCCAGGAACACATCTCAGTGAAAAGGCTCAGGAAATAACCATGCTTATAACACAGGAGAGTAATCAACTGAACAAAACCAGGTGCACAGAACTAATTAACAACCAAGGTTACTAACTAGGGAACACAGGCAAACGAAAAGAGGGAAAAAAGTAACCAAAACACAATGGAACTAAACCAAAACAGCCTATCAAGTCTTACATGTTCTCTGCTGTCCAGTGATGTTTACAATTATTTGATTAGTGCACATTATTCTAAATCCATTTTGTAAGAAAGTTCTGTCTAACAACATAAAGGAAAAATTAAAAATGATTTAATGGTATATTACTGGTTTCATATGTATAGCGTTGGACCTGATTCATTGTTAAGAATATGGTTGGACGTAGAAGTTTTCAAAAGTAGAATTCTACCCGAGGGCATAGATTGACATTGGCAGTTATTTTAACTTAAGAGAAAATTAGTCTTTTGAGAGCTTGTTAAAACTGTTTTCAATGTTTGTGGTCAAGGCAATTAGCATGAGACCAGTGTCCATATATAGCAAACCAAATCAAACCATTACAAAACACAACTGGAAACATGCTTACCGATAACATGGTAAGTTCAACTGCCATTGTAACTGAAAAACAACAACAACAACGATGTATGCTACTGTTAAATATTTCGATATTTCATGTCCACAAATACAATACAGCTAAACTAATGTCTTTAAAAAAAATTATAACATACTCCAATAACTGTGTAAATTGATTGCTTTTTCATATTCATGTCATTAAGACTAACGCTTTTTTTTCTTCAATAATGTAATAATAATAACGACTGCATAATAATTGCATATCATTCCAGATGCAGCCACCACTGGATAATGAATCCATTGTCTTAGTGTTTACACTCTCTGGACTTAATGAAACAATGGAAAACAGATTTGTGTTTTTTTCCCTCACTGCACTGTTTTATCCCCTAATGGTATTTTGTAATGTAACTATCATTTTTACTATAATTTCATATAAGAAATTTCATGAGCCGATGTATGTGTTTATATGTAATTTGTGTATAAATGCACTTTATGGCACTTCTGGATTTTACCCTAAATTCTTGTATGATTTATTAGCTGAAGATCACATGATTTCTTACGCTGGATGTCTGATGCAGATTTTTGTCATTTATTCATTTGCCTTGTGTGACATTTCAACATTAACAGTGATGGCATATGACAGATATGTGGCAATATGTAGACCACTTCAGTATCATTCAATAATGACCAATCAGAGGGTTTTTAAATGTATCCTTTTCTGCTGGCTGGCCCCATTTTTTTGCATGTCTGTTTTAATTGTATTATTATCTAGACTCACATTATGTGGCTCTACTATTGAAAAGCTATATTGTGAGATTTGGGCAGTTGCAAAACTTTCTTGTTTTTCTACGACAGTAAATAATGTGTTTGGGTTCACTGTTATTCTTCTATACGTTGGACATGGTGTATTGATATATTGCTCCTATTTTCAGTTGATTAGAAAGTGCATAAAGTCAATAGAGGTCAGACACAAATTCATGCAAACATGTGTGCCACATCTGCTTTCATTGATCAATGTGACTGTTGCTTTGCTGTTTGATGTGCTGTACAGTCGCTATGGCTCAAAGAAAGTGCCTCAAGGTGTGCGTAATTTCATGGCCTTGGAATTCTTACTAATACCACCCATTTTAAACCCCCTCATTTATGGACTAAATCTGACAACAGTACGCCAGCAAGTTATGAGAATGTTTTTCAAGAAATAAGTAGAAATATCTCAGGAATTCAAAAGACCATATGTTTTTCTTCTTTTAGAATGTTTGCAATCTAAATGTTCTGAAATAAAATTCATTGTTTTAAATAATTATTTTATGGAAATCATTGTTTTGTAATAAAAAAGAGCAATACAAACAGTTAGTAAGCCACAAGAGATGAAGTGACGAGCCTAAACTCCCCTTAACCACAGTAACATTTCTGTACTGCACAGCTTTGGCTGGCCTATTGCTTCTTTAAAAATGGGTGCATAAATATTTTAAAAGTCAAAAATAAAAAAATAAACTTTATAATAATACAATTTCACAATAAACAATTATTCTGCCAATAGTTTGTAATTTGGTACATCAATACTGATTGCAATTTGTGTGTGAGCACATCTTTTATCTGTTTTACAGTTTCTTTGACCACTTACTTAAGATCCAATATTTTAGAGCAGGAAATAATGTTTTATAATAGTTTTTGTGATTGCCAGAAAGAAAAAAACAACAACAACAAACTTATTATTATTATTATTATTTATTATTACCAGACATACCATAACTTGGTTGTCAAAAAATAACAACATGTTCCTTGTTTGAAGGAATACACACTCTGGCAATGAACATGTTACATTTCATGAAATATTCCAAATCCTTATTAATCAGTCAGTTTCATCACATTAACCTTATATCAGTTTATTAGTAGTAAAACAACCAGTAAGTAAAATATATTAATGTGCATATAGCTATATGTAATAAACTTTGTTGACCTACAATAAATAATTTTTCTGCAGAAATGATTACCAGGGCCAGACACTAGCTACCATATGTAACTATCGTATGTAATCCAGTAAACAAAATCCATGAAAAGCTTTTATATTGTCGGTATTCCTGTACACGGATATTGTCAAAGGCAACTGACATAAGGAAATGATTTGCTAATTTTTTTTGTAGACAACCTTTTTCCTATTACTTCTTGACTGAATACAGCTAAACAAAGTTTAAAATCTACAACCCAAGAAAAAAACCTGGTAACACTTTATTTTGATAGTTCACTTCAGATGTTTGACTAACTAGTAACTTTGCAACTACATGTCAACTAACAGTCATTAGAGTATTAGTTAATGGTCTACCTAACATCTGCTATATCTAATATCTTTTGATGGTCCCCTAACAGACATTCTACTGACTGTGCAATTACCTGTCAGCTTATTCTACATACCCGAACTCTAACACCTAACCTAACAGTCTACTAACAGTGTACTAATACTCTAATGAGAGTTAGTTGACATGTAGTTACAAAGTTACTTTTAGTTAGTAGAATGTCTAAAGTGGACCATCGAAATAATGCATTACCAAATACCATATTGCATAATATTTTAAAGATGCTCAATTCTTGTCTATTCAAAAATCAAGAGAATAGTTATAATGCCTATTATGAGGAGCTCCTCCAGGAATGGATTGAGAATCACCAATACGAGACTCACATGGAACACTGCTTAGGACCACACACAAGAAGATTCCATACAGAACTGTATCTGAAATTATTCAGTTTAGACGTTGTAAAGAACAAAAAGTTCCCTTTCAGTCGGTCACGTTCGACATTACGCATTTTGGGATCCCCAAATACGTGGCGACGGGACGTAACCTCTCCGTTCCCAATGTTGCCATGGGTTTGTCAGCGGAAACAGAGGATCCAAGTGCAAAGGCAAGTTCTTGCAATAGTTCTTTAATGAAGAAACAAAGGCAGCATGTTCGAGCAATGACACAAAACTTGTAATAACTCAAAGATGATGAACTTTGCAGAGATTAGTAGTGATGTGACATTTGAACCGAGACGCCGGAGCTTGCGTCGAGAAAAAAGGGCCGTGCCAGATGAAGCCGCGATTCGAGGCTTGTGTTGTTAACGTGAAAATCACGTGACTGATGACAAACGAGGCCTCGGTTCGTTCTGAGTGTCGTTTCCGGATAAAGGGGGTTCGAAACTCGCGCCACCTTGTGGGTGTTGTTAGGAGTAGTTGAATCAGTGTTAGTAGAGTCAGAGAGTCAGAGTTACAGTTAGATAGTTGTGTCGTCATCGTTATTGTGTTAGGGCTGTATATTATTAGATTATATCAGGTTAGATTAGTTATAGTATATTGTTATTATTAATTATAGTAGGTATATTATAGTATTGTTAAATTAATTAGATAAAATTATTTGGATTGCTTTGGTTTTTTGGATTTGGACTGGACTGCCTTTTGATTTGCATTGCCCTTTTTGATTTGTTTGCTTTTTGTGACCTCTTCCTTTTTCCTTGTAATGGAGCCAGCAAGAAAGAGGAAATCCTCCCCTGTCTGGGAGTTTTTTTAAATGGTGGGTCACAATAAGGTATGTGTATTATTATTGTTTTACTGTTTTGATATAATAATAATAATAATAATAATAATAAAAAATAATAATAATACTCACTATAAGGCTGTATTATATTTCATGTCTATTTGATTATGTTTCTAGGTGAAATGTTTGCTGTGCCTAAAGGAGCTGACATACAGCAATAACACCTCCTCCATGCTCAGGCATTATCGAGCACTGCAGGAGCATGTACAGACTACTAACAATCCACACAGTAGTCAAAGTAATTAATAATAATAATAATAATAAACATTATCTAAATAATATTTTAGGTTCCTACAATACACCTACATTTTATTTTATTATAGATTCCAAAAAAGAAGTGGTAAATGAGGCCCTGGTGTACATGGTCATCAAGGACTCCCAACCCTTTTCCATTGTGGATGAAGATGGATTTAGGGAGCTTCTGCATGTGTTGGATCCCACTTATGTTGTCCCAACTCGAAAGGTATGTGATTAATAAAGTGATTCATCATTATTTAAGAAGTTAAAAGTAAGATTATCTACATTTATTTTTATCCACAGGGTTTGAAGGCCATGGTTGAGCATAAATACAAGGAGGCTAAGGAGAAGGCCAGAGAGCAGTTGCAGAAAGTTGCGGCTATAAGCCTTACCTCTGACATGCGGACATCGTTAAACATGGATGCCTTCCTTGCAGTAACTTGCCGTTTTATAGATGACAATGACAAGCTCTGCAATATTTTACTAGGTGTAGAGCATTTCCCTAAGAGCCATACTGCTGAGAACTTGGATACTGGACATATCAAGCTCATGGAGGAGTGGGGCATAAAGGATAAAGTGAAGTGCCTGGTAACTGATGCTGCATGCAGCCAACATGATAGCATGTGTACTATCATTGAATGTTAGGCATGCGATATGCATTGCACATGCTCTAAACCATATTGTGAGGAAATCTTTTGATGACATTAGTAGCTTCAATGACATTCGATCCAAATGTAGGACACTTGTGACCTATTTCCGAACCAGCACTACAGCAAAAGAGAGACTGGCCCAAGTACAGGAGCAGATGGGGAGACCAGTTCTGAAAATGATCATTGAAGTGGACACTCGCTGGAACAGCACTTACAACATGCTGGAACATCTGTATCAGCTGAGAGAGCCAGTGGGGGCATCCCTGGCCTCTCTAAAGACCGACATTACCCCTCCAACAGCCCTGGAGTATGAGGCAGTCCAGGATGCTTTAGATGTTCTTGCCGCTTTCCGCCAGGCTACAGTAGAGCTTTCAGGAGAGAAAAGGGTGTCTGCCTCCAAAGTGATACCTTTGATGAAAATGCTTAATCGTGCTGTAATGAGTAAGCTAGAAGGCCTTAAGTCCAACTTAACAAGGCAGCTGGGTGACAGCCTTGGACGGAGGGTCAGGGAACACGCAGTTCATTTGGAATCAATAAGTGTGATGACCATACCCACATTATTGGATCCCAGATTTAAAAAACTGGGATTCTTGAGTCAAGGGAAACTGCAAGAAGCTATATCAAGATTAAAATCGGAATGCGCTACTGTGATCAGAAGTTCTGGTCTCCATTCTGCTTCCACCAACACACCCCCAGGTCAGCTGCCAGCCTCTTCAAAAGCTGTTCAATCTTCAAACAGTAAGTAGTAGCCTATATGTCTTTGTTGCGTGAATGTTCACATTAGTGATTATTACTGTGAACCATTGTTAATTGAGTTTTTTCTTTTTACCACTATTATTAGGTGACCTTTGGCATCTGCTGGATAGCACGGTGGATCACAGTAGAATGAGCTCAAGTGCAACAGCAGATGCTACTGTAGAAGTGGACTGATATTTATCCGAAGTGAATCTCACAAGATCTGAGGATCCACTAGTATATTGGGCTCAACATAAACATCTGTATCCTCATTTATACCAGCTGGCACTGACATTTTTATGTTCCCCCGCATCCTCTGTTCCATGCGAAAGGATCTTTTCCAAGGCTGGAGAGGTTCTGTCCAAGAAGAGGAATCGTCTAAGCCCCAACACACTTGAAAAAATTATGTTCCTCAATAAAAATAATGTGTGATCCTTCCTTCACCCACCACAAACTGCAGTGTTGCAGTTTGTTCCTCTAAATCCATAATCCCATAAGTACAACACTGCACTAAATCTAGTAACACGTCAATGCACAAAACACACCAGAAACAATTCTTAACATTTCCCACCCCACACTTTTCTGTTGCAATTTGCATTATTACACTCCCTCCACCATAAGCACTGCACTCAACACAGTCTCACTTTTGTTGTTCCTACTGTCACTATCCAAACAATTACTGAATAATTAATGAACTGTGTGTGACAGTTGTCCATGCACAAGTAAATTCAGACAGAGAGAGAAACATATTTTATTTGATACCCAGGCAATGGAAAAATGTCTGCTCAGGTCATTGATTCAGTATTAATTTATTGGTCTGCTATTTCTTTGCACAGTAGCTAGGTGTCACTAGTGAGCAATAATGAATGAAGCTTCGAGTAATGAACCTTTTGGTGAAGCAATGGGCTGCGAGGTCTCATTGGTTCAGGAAGCCTCATTTTGCCATCACTAGAGATTAGCAAAATGGAAGACTTCTGTCCAGGTTAAAGATAGCAGACCTGGTAACACAGGTGGCAGAAACACAGTCCTTGAAGAAGCCACAAAGCCGCAGAAAGTAGACTGAAGCAGACCACCAGCAGCAGGATCACAGGGCAGATGAAGCACACAAGACGAGCACAACTTCTCTAGACTAGACAGGATAATAAAATATAAATCCTTATGCTGATAACATAACACAGACATGACTCACGTACACACGAAATAATCTGACAAAGAACAAGGGGAACAAACGCTAGAAGTAGAGAGAAAGTAATGAGACTAAGTGAGAACAGGTGTAACAGAGAAGCAGCGCGGACGCTAATTGCAACGATGAACAGGTGGGAAAATAGACAGGACCAAAGCGAGAGAGAAATAGTGAGAAAGAGAGAGAGAGACAGACAGAGAGAGAACAAACCCAGCTCATGACAGGGTTTCCTACGGTTACTGAGCTATTATTCACAGTCTGAAGACAATTATGCAAAATTCACTTTTGCATGCTGTTTGGACATAAATGTGTGTTGGCAGTGTGTGTACACAACCACCCAATAGTGGTAAAAATCCACTCACTCCTTTTTTATTAATCCCCATAAATCATAAGCAGTGTCTCCCAACGACCTGTTTTCAGAATGCGGCTTTAGTGACGTCACTAAAGTCACAGGCCCTACCCACAAGTGTTGGCAGACACTGCCGTTTTAACATTCGGGGGAGATTACTATTTCCCGCCTTCCTACTGTAGTGGTGTGATTGGGTTGTAGCAAGTGTCCACCCATCACGTCCCACCTTTCCATCCTATGGAGCTTGTTGCATTGTCCCAAAATACACAGTTAAATAAAACAGTGTCTTTAGAACCTTGGTAATGCTTTATTTATTTTCCAAAACTTTCTCAAAGCCCTTGTGGCAGTGTTCTGAATTTGTAGAATCCAAACTTGATGTACATTGGTTGAGGTATTACCCAGATGTCCATTTCTGTGTCAGTGGGTGAGATTATATAGGCTGTTATTCCAGATATAGTTTTCACTATGTGTGCACAATTCCCTGGATGAATAAGGAGACGTATAGGACATCTTCCTTACAGTTCTACCAGAAAGACTCTGAGATAAAATGATATAACAAAAGCATATGTTTATTAACAGCCCAGAAAGCAAATATTTATAAAGTTCTTTGGCGTAGGCCCCGTCCGTAGCACGCAATCCGAGGGTAGCGGAATCTGCATTTCCTGCCTAAAGACGAAGGCAGGGGCGCAGCCGACCCCCCGGGAGGTATGGGAAGTGACCATCCTGGTGGTGGTGGGGAGGATGGAGGAGAAGGGACCATCCTGGTGGTGACGGGGAGGATGGAGGTAATTGTTTGTACCTTCCCATCTAACCAATCATGTTATAATACTTGTAGTATAAAAGGCTGGTACTTACGGCTGACACAACACAATATAAGGGACGTAATGATTGAGTCTTCCTTGCAGAACTTACACTAAAGCTTTCATTTCCCTGTCCATTGTTGTGGTTTTAAGCCAATGTTTGAATAGAGATTGTATTTCTCTTTGCGCCTATCTTTGTTCTTACTGTGCTCTAGCCAGAACCGGTTTGGTGGCCCTAGGCAGTCCATGGTCATTCACACCTTGGTCTCAGGAATGGAGAGCTGAGGTAAACAATGCAACTGGTGATTAGATTAACCTGTGATCAATGCGTCGTTGATGTCGTCATCTCTGGCAGATTACCATAGTCCTTTAGTTGTCTTTGAGAGTCCTATCACATCCTTCTGTCTTCTTAATCACAGTGAGACAAAGGGACTCATGTTGTGAAGTGGGGACTTCTGGTGCCATCATGCCTGCTGTTCACTACAATTAAAAGTATTGCTGCACCTAGATCCTGACTTCTCCTCATTGCCTGCAACCGACGCTGACAACAGTTTTGTCAGTGCTGTTTAACTCTTCCTTATGTTCCACATCTCTTTCATGTGCATCTCTCGGGCTTGCTCTCGTGCTCATGCTTGTTTTTCTGCTAAAATTGCATATGATGAGGATAAATAGACACAAATTATAAATAAACTAATTAGACAAAACATACTTAAATTCGTGAAAAATTCAAACTATCACAGTACAGATTAACATAAATTACTATTTTACTATCAATACAAGAAACTTTTAATATTACATTAGTAATATGAAGATCACAACAGAAGCAGGAAATGATGTACATTGTGCCATTCTAACATAAATATATATTTCTGTCATGACAACTCTCTGAGAGATTGGCTTGGTAATGGTAATGGAAATGGCAATGTTAATGTATTTGGTCTTGGCGGAATAGATCTTCTACGCTGCTGCAGAACAAGTACAGAGACTTGCTACTGCCAATACATTCACAGACATTGCTGTAAGACATGCTACTGCTGCACATATAACATAGAAGAAATAACCCCCCAACAGAGCAGGAGACAAGACATGAGATATGTGTAGTAGAGTGTCACAGTGTCTGGTTTGTGTATTCCTGGTGTCCACTAGAGGTCCTTGTTATGAGGATAGCAGATGAACCCAAACGCAGACAGTATGAAAGCACACAACGTTTATTATAACAGAAAAACGGGAAAACAAAACCCACGAGGGGGCAAAACAGAGGCAATACAAACGAGGGGTAACTAACTGGATAACACGTGACAAAAACTAGACTATGAACAAACAGCAAACACAAGATCAAGACGTTCTTCTCAGACAAGGTACTCACGGGTAGACACTCACAAAATGTGACACATCAAACAATGAACCGGCACAGGACAGCAAACACATGGGGATAATATAGGGAACACTAATGACGAAGACAGGTGAAACTGACTAGACAATAATCACAAGACGAGGATAACAAGGGGGTGGGGTTACGTAACGAGACAACACAAGCACATGGCCCAAACAGGCCATGTGCTTGCACACAAAACATGGGTCTGTCATGATCCTGCCTCAAGACTAGAGAAAATCAAGGACACGAGGGCAGAATCATGACAGAACCCCCACCTTAAGGAGCGGCTTCCAGACGCTCCTCAAGGGGACATTAAACACGGGACAAGACAGACTGTGACAAAGACACAAACCAACAATACATGACAAATAATAACAAAGGCATACACGAATACACAATGGCAGGGTTAGGGTGAAAAATTAAAAACAACAAACATGGAAGGGGAGGTGGAGGAAACACAGAGTTCATGGGGGGTGGTCCAGGGTGGATAGGAGGACTGGGGGTCTTAGGTTTGCAGGGTGAGGACTTAGGGCGAGGAATCCGGGCAGACTTGGAAGGGAACACATGAGGAGAAGCCCTGGGGGAAACAGTCCGGGGTTGAACAGTGACAGGGGGTACAGTGGAGGACTGAACATTACTCTTGACGGGGGAAACAACAGGTAACAAAACAGGACACATGATAGGGGGTGTAGCAGGCGGCTGTGGAGCGGGAACAGGAACAGACACAGACTCAACGGCGGCCATCTTGTCAGGGGACACCGGCTCGGCAGACGCTGGCTCAGGAACCGTCACCGGCTCAGGAACAGCAGTGCGAGCGGCAGACTTAGGGACAGCGCTCTCTGCAGCAAACCCAGGAACGGCACTCTCCGCAGCAGACTCAGGAACGGCGTTGACAGAAGCTGACTCTGGAACAGCGTTCACTGAAGCTGTCTTGGGATCAACGCTCTCAGACGCAGTTGGCTCGGGGCTAAAAGACATGGCAGTTCTGGTAGGAACATCCAGGATCTTGACAAGACTCGACAAATATTCAGACAAAGTTTTGGCAGCAACGACAACTGGCATCTCTTGACGAGCTGATACAGCCCGCAGTACCGCTTCTGCAGCAGAGTCAGCCGCAGCTCTCTCCTCAGCCAGCTCAGGAACAACTCCCTCCAACGCAGACTTAGAAACTGCGCTCTCTGCAGCAGGTTCAGGAACAGCTCCTCCTGCAGCAGACTCCGGAACCTCGCTCACAGCAGCAGGCTCGGGAACAGCGCTCTCTGTTGCAGTGGCGAGTGGGAGAACTATCGTGGACTCAGGGGAAGACGGAGGACGGAAAGCTCCCCTCTTCCTTCTCTTTCTTCTTGGCCGCGGAGCAGAAGCCGTAGCCGGACTTGTGACCGGTAAGGGGGGCGCAGCGGAGGCCATTGCAGGAACTGGGGAGCCCACCGCAGGCAGGGAGGATTCGGTGGAGGACGACTCCGACGCAGACTCCCACGACAGACGTCTTCCACGCTTTCCGCAAAGACTGATGGACACGGATGGTGTCTCAGGAGTCGTGGTGGAACAAGCCTTGTCCCCAAGCGTCGTGACAGCCAGAATGCGACCCTCCGGGATCACGGGCAGCATGCCAGGCGGCGATGAAGACACGGTGGGACCCCGCAGCTCCTTCTGAGACAAACAGTCCACCACGTCGCGGAACGGGCGATGGACCAATCTCTCCCGTTCAGCCAGAGGAGGAGGGACATTGAGACCCGCGATGAGGTAGCGATTGACCAGGATCTCCGGTAAGAAAAACCTCCTCTCCTCCACGACCTGGGCATACTTCCTCAGGGTCAACTCACCCTGGGGAGGGAAAGGAAGCTTGCCCTTTATGCTGTCGGCGATAGCTGACTGCCACCATAGTTCCTGGTCAGTCGGTTGTAGAATAGTGGGAAAAGACACACTGTCTGCTGGGTTCTGTATTGGCCGGTTCATTCTGTGAAACGGAAGCTTCATGGCGCAGACGATGGAGCTGTGCGCAGAGACTTGATACCTGGGAGACTAAGGACTCGACGGCTTGTCTCGCGGCAGTAAGCTCCTCCTCATGCCGGCCCAGCATAGCACCTTGGAGTTCGACAGCAGATTGAAACTGGTTACCGCTCGCTGGGTCCATCGTGGCCAGATTATTCTGTGATGTGGAGAGAAGAATGACCCAATAGCGAGATGCGGAATAACAGTCTTTAATAACAGAAAGTAGCTGTCCAGAGGATGAGAACAAATCTTTCTTCAGCGGTAATGGATAACAAAAGATCTTCCAGTGGAATATAGACAGAACGAAACTTGATCCTCAGAAGAGACAGCCGTGCGATCTCGGAGACCGAAAACACAGAGGCGATGCCAGGCAAACAGGTAACTCACAGGAGGTCAGATCTCAGCAGGCGGAGACGAGCAGGTATTCTGTAACAAGCAGAGCTTAGTCGCACATGTAGAGAGGTAGAACAATCTCCCACGGAAACACAGGATAAGACAAGACAGGAACGAGAGGTAGAATACTGACGACTCATACGTATTACTCGTGAAATAATCTGGCAACGAGACAGGGAGAAACAGGGCTAAAAAGAAGCAGACATAATTAGAGAAAGAGAGAACAGGTGTGGTAAGAGTGACAAGGTAACGAGTAGAGAGTGGACACAGCTGGGGGTGATGAGAGAGATGTGTGTGTGTAATGAGAGGTATGATGATCAGCGAGAGTGCATGAGTGTGTGTGACCAAAAGGGGGAGACAGAGTAAAGGGAAAGAGAGCCAGGATCATGACAGTCCTCTTCCCCATGGTGTCATCCACATTATGAACTGCATTCCCCACAATCCTTGTCTGTACCAATCTGTAGCCGCGTTTCCATTACAGATTTGCGCAAATGTTTTGCGCTATTATCTAAATATCGATAAAAAACTATTGCGAAATGACGGCGTTTCCATTAACCGATGTTATGCGACTAAAACGTCCTTTTTTCTCTCGCGATAAGTCATTCCAAAAATCACGGCAGCGGACGTTGGTTTTACATTATTAAAAATGTAACGCATTAGACATTATTATTATTAATGGAAGGAGACGTGTTATCCAAGCATTAATGGCAGGAAAAGACCCTTATATTCCAAACGAAATATAAGGAGTTTCTGGGTGTTTTACCCTCATTTCTGCTCTGAGGTTTTGATTGTGGCATTTCTTTGAAGTTTAAAGGAAGTTTTCCTATAGGTTAATTATTGTTTATTTTATGAATTTAATAAAGAACTCTGTCTCCTATTCCAAACGATCCATGTAGGCTGCTTTTGTGTCCATTCGTTTTTTCCTTTTTAAACCCGTAATTGAAAAACGAAAAATAAACGGTTGTCTTTTTAAAACGCAAAGTTGAACACCACAATTTTAATTTGAACTGGCTACACCAACTGCTGCGCAAAAAAGTAAATATCGACGATTTTTCAGATGTTTGTTTAATTACTTTTTTCCCCTTTATTAAACATGTAAAATATTCACAAATTAATATGGAAAATATGTTGATTTTACTGGTTTTCTAAGGCCAAATTAGAACCTGGAATTGACATTTTCCTGCAGTGCTGAATAAGAAGAGCCATTAATATTATTAAACTATTGTTTTCTAACTCGGCTAAAAACATCTCCATCTCTCCGCTGTTAAGCAGATGCGCTTTTAGAGAGAAATGCACCTTTCATACGGATACTTAATCAGAACAAAATGTATAGCTTTCGATTCGAATTTGTTCGTTTTAAAGTGGACATTTCAAGCTTTAGCTACATAGGCTATATTTTGTTTCAGTTCTCGCGCTCCAGTTCAGGGAGATCATGAAAACGCGCCTGATTGTTTTATTTTATTTTACAAAAGCACAACATTTTCTTGTTATTGTTTACACAAATAAAAGTAGTTACAAATAATGTATTATTATTTTCTGTATGACCAGAAATTATAGAGTAGGCTATATTAAGTTGTTTCACTGTTAATAGGAAAATGCAAGTGTTCACGCCCGCGCCTCCGTGCCATGTAGTGCGCGCTCCACACTCCACACATACCCTTAGATATGCGTCAAAATATTGTGTTTATTTGTGATAATCTCAGCTCTGTATTATTATTGTCTAACCCGTATTATGAATGACATTTGACGAATTGCTTTGTTCCTTTTTTGGATAAAAGCCTCATCTAAATATGTAGCCTAGTAAATGTTATAATGATGATAATTATTATTATTTGCGTACACAGACCCCAAACACACCGCGTCTTCTAAGTCAGGTGACTGTAAATGCGCAAAAACTGTTTCCATTGCAGTTTTGCGAAATACTCCTTTTTCGAATTGGCTGAAAAACCTCCTCATGCGAGCGTAAAAACTTTTTTGCGATAAACGAGAGTTTTTGCGAAATTGACGTGTTTCCATTGAGCGTATTTTCAATTCGCAATTTCAATTTGCGCAATTTGAAGGGTAATGGAAACGCGGCTACTGTTCATTGCACTCAGCTGTTTCCGTCATCATTGTTCCCAGCTGTTCCCTGTTTCATGGTTAGTTCTGTGTGTATATATCCCTGGTTGTTTCAGTATTTGTCACGGAGTCCTTGTCTATTATCATGCAACTTCTGTTCCCTGTGTTTCCTGTTTATGTTCTTGAGAACAGAGAGCCTTTTAGGGGAACCCGGCTGGTCAAGTTTAGGGGAACTCCTGGAGGACGCAGGGGAGAAGATACTAGAGGTGAGCATCGACAGCATTCTCCATTTCGGTCATTCTCTGACCATGGGCCGGTGATGTCCCAGCGTCTCGCCCTCTCGGCCTCGACGATGCTACCTATCAAGCATGTGTCTCTTCACATCAGATCTGCTGAGCTGGAAACGGTTCGGGTCACGTCTGCCGATCCAGAGACGGTTTAACGTCACGTCTGCCGAGCCAGTGTCTCCTGACAAGATGGCCGCCGCCAAGCCGGTGTCTGTTCCTGAGCTGGTGTCTGTTCCTGTTCTTGTTCCGGTGTCTGTTCCTGTTCTTGTTCCGGTGTCTGTTCCTGAGCCGGTGTCTGTTCCTGTTCCTGAGCCGGTGTCTGTTCCTGTTCCTGAGCCGGTGTCTGTTCCTGTTCCTGAGCCGGTCTCTGTTACTGTTCCTGAGCCGGTGTCTGTTCCTGAGCTGGTGTCTGTTCCTGTTCCTGAGCTGGTGTCTGTTCCTGTTCCTGAGCCGGTGTCTGTGCCTGTTCCTGAGCCGTGGCCATCCCTTCCACTGATCCTGTGTATTCCTGGTGTCCACTAGAGGTCCTCTTCCCCAAGGTGTCATCCACATTATGAACTGCATTTCCTACAATCCTTGTCTGTACCAATCACTGTTCATTGCACTCAGCTGTTTCCCGTCATCATTGTTCCCTGTTTCATGGTTAGTTCTGTGTGTATATATCCCTGGTTGTTTCAGTGTTTGTCAGGGAGTCCTGTTCCCTGTGTTTCCTGTTTGTGTTCTTGTTTTTGGATGGATTTATGATGACGACTTATTGCCTGGACTGGATTTATGATTACGGAATTCCCCAATAAATATAATTACTGCACTTGGGTCTTCCCGTTTTTTAAAGGTTACTCCCATACGGTAAAAAACAATATTTTAAAATATATTTTCACATATATTTCAAAATATACAAAAAATGGCCAAAAAATATATTTCCTGAAATATATTTTAAAGTAGGTAAATATATTTCCTAAAATATATTTTAAAATAGGAAATACATTTCCTAAAATATATTTTAAAATAGGGAAATATATTTCCTAAAATATATTTTATGGCCATTTTTAAAATATTTTTTCAAAATATAAATATATTTAAAATAAAGAAAATACATACACATCTTGCATTTGAAGAAAAACTTTATTTCTCTACATGTGAACATTTGGATAAAACTCAGTAAGGAATTATGGAATCAGCAGTGAATTTCCCCGTTTTGGACACTTGACTCTTCTTGACTGCCACTGCAAGAGAAAAAAAAATTACAGCTATATTTTAACTGAATTTTTCTAAGTAAATTTTCCTTTTACCAACACTCTAAAAAATGCTGGGTTATTTAATCTACCCAACCGCTGGGTTATGAAATGTTTTACCCATTATGGGTTATTTATATGTAATTTGGGTAATTTTGTTCAACTCATGCGTTGGGTCAAAATCCATCAACCCAACATATATATCGTTTGACCCAGCAAGTGGGTTGATTGTGCATCGAACATCATCAGCAGAGTCCACACACCGAGCACTCGTCACAGCAGAGAACCTGACTGGTCATCCAGCGAGGCAAATAAATAATAAAAGGTATGTGTACACTACATTTCTTATTCACATTGTCTGTGTTGCGTTACCTATTAAAGTAGTATATTTATATTTGTCGAAACTATTCAACCAGATAGCAAAATATGTCTGGAAACAACACCTCCGGCCATTTGGTTGGGTCATTGACCCAGTTTTTAATTAAATAAGGGCAATCATAACCTATTGCAGTTAATTTTGCAATGTAGGCCTACCGTTGCCGGTCAGCAGGCGTCAATGACTCGCAATAAGACATTTTTGTCATTCAAATACACACGATGTTCGCTATGTTTTCCCCCACGCTGACCACGCCCCCAACTATGACTAGATGCCGACAGTATCTATAAAGAAATAGTCATTCAGTTCCACCCTTCATACCAGTTGGTGGCAGTAATGCACCATATCATTGTGTGCCAACCGCCAAAAAACTCTAAAAGAAGAAGACGACTCTCAATTAGGAAATTGTGTGTGTGTGTGCACCTGCGCGCCGTTACATCTGCTAAGCGTTTGCTGCGACGTGACACGGATTTTTCCTCATCCATTTTTTCCTGTTATTTTTGGAAGGTATTATTTTTACAACTTGATCATATGCACACGAGATCTGTAATGCAAATGTATATGTTTATACCGCAGATAATTCGGGTAATGACGTTTGGGGTTGTGAATATGTTGATATACACACAACGTTAATGCAGACTGTCCTCCATTTTGTGAGCGGTGTAACACGAGGTGATTGTGAAATGCGTTTACGGTAATTTGATTCAAATTGATTCCAGTAAAGGTTATAGTGTTTATTATGAGTTTATTTCAAATTTGTGTTTGGTTTATTAAGTGATCTATTACATATAAAGATCGGATGCACTTATTTTGCAGAACTGTCAGTCTTATCTGTCTATTTCTCCTTCTGCCTGTGACATTAAGAAATATATAATATATTTATGTGCTTTGAAAGCTATGCTGTGAGCAGCCACAAATATTATTGTGCAGTAAGAACATAGACAATTTACATGTATACAATTTGTCATATGAACTGTAAAGAGAGAAGGATTTTGTGATGCTAAATAAAATAGGCCTAGCTGGTATCTTCAAATTGGAGTATATTCTGCTGTTATAGTCAGCATTGCGTTTGCATGGTAGAAATTGTATTTTTGCTTAAGCTCTTTTTTTGTTTGTTTCAGATCAATGGACACCTTTTTCATAAACACTTTAACAGACTAGCAACTGACAGACCTTGTCGAAAGATTTAAAGGTAAGAATTAATAAATATTTGGCTAGTTTTTTCCATCCACAGCATATCAAGTCTTTGCTACTCAAGCCCTTTTCAGACATGAATTCTTATGAAATATAATTTCCTCTTTTTTTCAATATAGCTTCAATATAATGTCAAAGTGACTCCAATAAATTAATAGGGCACATGTATTTTGTAGGCTTTCAGTGCTTCATACTATATTGTAATAACAAATAGGGGTGTAACGGTTCACAAAATTCACGGTTCGGTATGTTTTCGATATAGCAAAACGAAAGAAATGCCAGAGAAATTTCCTTGATTTTTCTTTTTTTATATATAATTTTTTTTTAATTAAAACTAACAAAGTATGACTTTTTTTTTTCTTTGTGCACAGGAAATATGGTACACCCCAGGACGAAGCCACTGGATTCCTAGAGGAAAGGCTGCGGAACATCAGGAAGCGGCTGAGATCAACCAGCAGGTCGCGGAGCACGGCACAGACGACATCACCACAAACGCCAGATGATGCTGCTCTTGCAAGACCTCGCATACCAGGTAATTATTAAATTTAAAAAAATTATTTGATGAAGCAAAACATCCATATTTCAGTGACTGACAACTTTGTTGTTCTTTACAGAATGTAAATGAATGTTATTTTCTGTAATGTGAGCTATATGATCTAACACTCGATCAAAAAAGGTTTGGAATATTTCGTTATGTAATGAAATGTAGACTATTACAGTTAAATATTTTTACTATAGTAGTCGGTAGACATTTGGTCCTTACTCGCACTCTTGTATATCTCACTCTCTTGTATTTTCTTTTTTAGCCTGGAATAAACATGGTCGAGTATCTCCATGAGGCCAAGGCGTCCAAGCCATACCCCCACATCCTGATGCTGGGTAACAGGCCCTGGACAGGCCCTGGCGCAAAAAACACTGCTTCAGGCCATTGATGTCCGTTTTAAGGCATTTTTTGTCTTTGACGTCGAATACCCAAAACAATGTGAGCATGTGTGGAAATTCGTGCAAAATGTGATCTATGAAATTCCAGGAGGTGAGTCAAAAATAAAGTTTTTCAAAACTAGAATACTTGCTTGCAAGTAGCTTAATAGCAGCTTTTAGGAATTTTAATTTGTTCAATATAGAGCTGCTGAGTGTTGGCCTGTCGAGTGTTCATCCAGTTTAATCAAAATTGTTGTTTTGCTCTGGATGTGTTCCAACCTGAGTGAACTGCACCAGTTCCAGTATATTGTTAGAAACTGCAGCAATACCAGTATATTGTTAAGAACTGCACCAGTTCCAGTATATTGTCGATATTAATGTAATACATTTTTTCAAAGATTCCATTGTTGTTTTGTTTTTTTATTGTTTAAGTGTTTATTGCATAATATATGCCTAAATGTATTATATGTATGTATTCTGTTCTAGGTTTGTAGTTTAACAGTTTTAAATGGGTAGTCAATTGCAATTTATCTTCTAAATTGTACTGTAATGTGTTAGACTTAAAGGATAATTCCGGTATTTAACACCCTGAGTCTATATTGTAGTTTGTTTTGGATGAACAAGAGTGGTGGACAACATTTTTTTGGCAATGGTTCCTCTCTCGAGTTTTTGACTATAAAAGAATTGGCCATGGACCCATTTAACATTGGAGTCAATGGGCATGTCCGAAAATGTCATTAAAACAGCCAATAATGTTCGTTTACAAAATTGTTAAACTCACCGAGTGGTTAGTGGTGTTCGTTGATGATTATAAACAATATATCGTCGCAATATATGATTCCAATCCGTTTATTTTGCTATAGTGGAACTATTTTTTCAGACACTTCACAACCGTGTAACTTTCAAAATGACGAATAAAACACGACAGAAACTGTATTTCGCAACACTTTTTGTTTCTGGAACATCAACTAACATCACTAATCACTCGGTGAGTTTAACAGTTTTGTAAATGAACATTATTGGCTGTTTTAATGACATTTTCGGACATGCCCAATTGCCCATTGACTCCAATGTTAAATGGGTCCATGGCCAATTCTTTTATAGTCAAAAACTCGAGAGGAACCATTGTCAAAAAAATGTTGTCCACCACTCTTGTTCATCCAAAACAAACTACAATATAGACTCAAGGTGTTAAATACCGGAATTATCCTTTAATCTGGCATATGGGTTAATTTTACCCACCATAATGTAGTTGAATCAACTTAAAATTGTAATGAATTTGACCCAGCATTTGGGTACACTATATAACTAATATGTAGTTAAATCAACCCATAATTGTAATTAATTTGACCCAGCATTTGGGTACACTATATAACTAATATGTAGTTAAATCAACCCATAATTGTAATTAATTTGACCCAGCAATTGGGTACACTATATAACTAATATGTAGTTAAAGGGATAGTTCACTTTAAAATGAAAATTCTGTCATCATTTACTCACCCTCAAGTTGTTTCAAACCTGTATTAATTTATTTCTTCTGCTGAACACAAAGAAAGATATTTTGAAGAATGTCAGAAACCAAACAGTAGTCTGTACCCATTGACTTCCATAGTATTTTTTTTTCCTACTATGGAAGTCAATGGGTACAGACTACTGTTTGGTTTCTGACATTCTTCAAAATATCTTTCTTTGTGTTCAGCAGAAGAAATAAATTAATACAGGTTTGAAACAACTTGAGGGTGAGTAAATGATGACAGAATTTTCATTTTAAAGTGAACTATCCCTTTAAATCAACTCATAATTATAATTAGTTTTACCCAGCATTTGGGTAGAATATTTAACTCAACTGTTGGGTTATATATGAACGACCCATCTTTCTGGGTCAAATTAACTACTGCTGGTCTGGTGCAATATTGCTCCAGCGGTTGGGTTATAAAACAACCCAAGTTGGGTTATTTTGAACCCATCATTTTTAAGAGTGAAGTATTGACTTACCATATATGGCTGCCTTGATTGCCTTGTCAAGGACACCTCTCTGCACCACTGAAAGAAACTGATAATACAGGAAAGGTAGAGTTAGCCTTTTTTTTATTCTGCACTGCATTTTCACTTTTACAAATAAAGGGATATTGAAATCTCACAAAGGCAGAAACTGCAACAATCAGTTTGAAGCTCAAAAAAGTGCATCTATCCATGGTAAAAGTGCTCCACATGGCTCTGGGGGTTAATAAAGGCCTTCTAAAGCAAAGCGATCTGTTTGTGTAAGAAAAATATCCCTATTTAACACGTAACTAAGTAAAATTCTAGCTTTCAGCCAAACGCAGTTTACTGTGCAGTAGGGGTGTGCGATATTACGATTTTTGATCGTGGACGATTAAAATGTCTCCACGATCTGCTTTTGAAGAAATATCGTAGGATCGTGCATTTTATCAGTTTGCATTTCTGGCGACTCCGTCTCAACATACTGTAGCGCGACGTATATTCACATGAAATGCAGAGGAACGGGACACTGTAGTTCATAAAAATGAATTATTTGCATGTGCTTTAAAGCCTTGCCGGTTAAACATGTCATTCGCTGCTGATGCGCTGTTCTAACGGGCGCTTTTCTGAGCGCAATAGACCCGACGCGCGCACATGCACTAAAAGCCTGTCTAACAGCACCCGTTACTGAACTAAGTTATCTTATTGCGCTAATACTGTCAAATACACACAAGGTTTACATAAACAAAGTTGGTTATGTCTAAAGTGAAAGAACAATAGAAAAAATGAAGAAAAAATCTGCCTTGTCAAATGCGTGTAGACTCGTTGCGCGCAGATCTTAAAGTGACAGTAGCCCTAATAGTAAACATGCTGTCCCTTGTCCTTAAAGGGACAGTTACCCAAAAATAAAAATTCAGTCATTATTTACTCACTCTCTAATGTTGTTCCAAACCTGTATTAATTTATTTCTTGTGCTGAACACAAAAGAAGATATTTTGAGGAGTGTGGCTAACGGTTGCTGGTCCCCATTGATTACCATAGTAGGAAAAAACTATTATGGAAGTCTCTGGGGTACATCAACTGTTTGTTTACCCACATTCCTCCAAATAACTTTTATTTTCAACAGAAGAGGGAGACTTATTCGGGTTTACAGCGGCTTGAGAGAATTAACATTTTTGGGAGAACTATCCCTGTTAATAAAACAACAAAATACAAAGAGCATCTCACTCACTCTTGACTGAGAACTTTAATAGTAGCTTTAATAAGAATCAATGTAAAATTTATATAGTAAAGTCGATGTTTGTGTTTTATTTTCATATCTGTTCATTTAATTACTTTCTTCAATGCTGTTAAATACACCTGTAGCTGAAAAAATAAAGCACTGTTTTTTTATTTGTATATTAAGTTGTGTATGTGTATCTTTGTTCTTAATTTTTAATAACAAAGACAATGACAAATATTTTTTATCTTCGCCACTTTGGCCTAAATGTCTGCCATTTTTATTTTATATGTTGTTACCTAAGGCTTTGTTTTTAAAATAGGGACATTAGTTTGGCTGTGATGCTCAGTCACTTGCAAAATAGTAAAACCAACATGAAAAGGAATCGTGATAAAATCGTGAATCGTGATTTTCCTGAAAAAAAATCGTGATATGATATTTTTGCCATATCGCCCACCCCTACTGTGCAGCTTATGACGTCAAAAGTAGCATGGTGTAGCATTAGACTTAAGTTGAATCTGTATGTTTGTTGTTTGTCCAGAAGCTAGTTATTTTACTTTAGGAAGTTTTAAATATTAATATTTTTCTTACACAAACGCATTGCTTTGCTTTCAGAAGGCCTTTATTAAGCCACATGGACCACTCATGGATAGATGCACTTTTTTTAGAGATTAAGAAGAATACTCCATATTTGTGAGTCCACGCAAGTGGATAGAAACACAAAAATATGTATATATATATTTATTTTTTTTATTCGTCTTTTGAATTCGGTTATTTTTCTGTTTATTACGGTGAAGCTGTTTTGAATCAATCTATAATGTATAAAGCGCTATATAAATAAAGGTGACTTGACTATGAACATTTATATAGGCTACTGTACCTCTGCAGACCAAAGCTTCAGGTCAGAGCCTCTCCAGGACAAGCACAGTTGTTGGGCCAGTGGGGCAGTCAGCATCTGGATAAGGATGCGTCTTGTGTTGGCAGATGGGTCGGGATCCGCTATTGTTCCAGACAGAGACAGATGGAAACAAAGACATAAGTGCAGAGAACATATCAATTCATAAATTAGACAAACAAAATCAATTAATAGTTGACGACGAATGATTAAAAAGTATTTATTCTACTTATTAAAGTGGGTCTCATGATTATCCTCACCTTGTCGTTGCACAAACTGTCTCCACTTCCTCTACTGTAAATAAAAAGTATGTTTTATTATTACAGTAATGAATTACACATTACACAAACCTGTAGGTGGTAACAAATAAGTATATTTTGTTATAATCAACTGAATCATTGACTCAACTAGTTCCTCGAAAAACAGCACAAAAAAATTTGTTTGCAAATTAAACAGCATTAATACCAGACCAGCATATACCTCAACTCTAATGATGAACGGATAAAAGTGTTTGAATTAACAAGTGGTATCTTTAACATTAAAATCAGCAATGATTATATGAGTGACAGGCTGAGGCTGCATGGTCTAACGTTAACGCTGTTAACGCCCAATGTTCCTGGAGGCACACCAAGACTTTACCAACTCTTCATAATCAATCACACCTGAATCAACTCAGCTCGTTAGTAACGTTAGATAGAGACTCCAAGACCAGAAATATATGGGTCCGATAAGGCCAGGGAGACATCCAAAATATAGTTAACGTTACTGTTGTGTGCCTCAAGGAGCAGGGTTAGGAAACACTGGTCTAGCTAACAGACAATTTAAAAAATATGAAACTGTTTAAAAAAGTTTTACAAATATTAAGTTTTTGCTAAGTGTTCAAATTAAAAACAACTAGCAATGGAATTTAAAAACGTAACGCTATCTTAGATTTTACCTCAGTAAGTTAGGCTAACGTTACGCCTAGGAGATTGAGAGCAAATAAACCACACAGGGAATTCAACTGAAAAATAAAGTTTCAAAACCTTAAAAATACAACATAATATACATAAAGTGACAATTAACATATTCTAAATGATGACTAGAACGTAATGTATAGCTTTTACATACCTTTTTCCCTGGGAGCTCTCGCTGAGTCGCTGGTAGTTGACCGTTACAGCAAAAAGAGGCGCATGCTCCAAAAGTACGTGCGCAAATGATGACGCAGTTATTAAGTTAGTTACATCGTAAATCCAGCCCTTTTTTATATTTAAATATATTTTTTATTTGATATACATTTAAACGCTATGATTGTTATATTACACTTGTATTAAATTACAAAACTGCAAACAATCTAACAAGTAATAAAAATAAAAATATGTAGGCTAATAAAAAAATAACATTGGGGAGGCTGATTACAAGGCTTTTAGGATTTTTATCGAGTAAATTTGTCTTTTTTTCTCTTCTGACTGTTGTGATCAGTCACTCTGTATTTTTTTTGGGAAGACATGTGAAGTGAACAACATGCGGAAAACTAATTAAATTAATGTTTTTTTCCTGTAAGGGTTTAAAATTAAACTAAAACATTTAAATTATGGATACGAAATATAGTTTTGATAGCTAATTTATGCTGTTCCATCCACATTTGTATTTTGTCTAAATGTAGGCTACTGTACGGTTGGAAATGTATTTTTTTGCATTTGAAATACATTTTGAAATATATTTTGGAACATGAAAGTTGAAACAAAATATATTTTCACTTTCAAAAATATATTTAACCAAACTTCACTGTTCACAACATATATTTAAAATATATTTTGGCCAGGAATTTTTTTTTTTTTTTTTCGTATGGGTTTGCTCATTGTCACATTGTTGAGGTTCAGCGGCTGGTAGTGAAGCAGAATTATATCACGTCAACCGCATTTAAACAGGACACTCAGATCTGCAGTAACTGCTCAATCTTTTCATATCTTTTCATCATGTCTTTATGTTTTGGGCCAAATTATGGAGAGTATCAGTGACTCAATCATTATTCCATGATGAGACTTTAAAAAATTTTTTTTAATCTTGGTTACCCTCATTCACTGATTATATTGTTTAATTTCTGAATTGATGTGTTCAGTTTTCTGTACTCATGACTTCACTGTACATGGCTAAAGAATCTGTAATGTTCAAAATGTGGCTTAGTGTGTGTAACACTGAATATATGCTGATTAATAAATGAATGCAGTGTGTTTTTGGACTATTTTACAGCAGAGAATAAATTCAATCTGTTCATAAGGCGATCGAGTCTCTTCAGGAGATTTGGACTAAACCACTCAATTTAAATATATTATAGTTTAACAGTATCTTTAACACTGCCAGAGTTCATTTAAAATACCTTCATTTGTGTTCCGAAAATGATCGAAAGTCTCACGTGCTTGGAACGACCTGAGTGTGATTAAATGATTACCCTTTTTTATTTCTGGTGAACTGTCTCTTTAAATGTGTTCGCGGCGATCGATCGACCGCGCGCAGAGCAGCCGCTCTGACGTCACCGGCAGCGCGAGTTCCATATCACGTCACAGGCCGAGTTGTTCAGGTCAGTCAGTGCAGCGATTATCGTCAGAGTCAGAGTTAGTCAGTGCCAGAGTTAGTCAGTGCCAGAGTTAGTTAGTGCCAGAGTTAGTCAGTGCCAGAGTTAGTTAGTGCCAGAGTTAGTCAGTGCCAGAGTTAGTTAGTGCCAGAGTTAGTCAGTTAGTCAGAGTCAGAGTTAGTCAGTGCCAGAGTTAGTCAGAGTTAGTTAGTGCCAGAGTTAGTTAGTGCCAGAGTTAGTCAGAGTTAGTCAGTGCCAGAGTTAGAGTTAGTTAGTGCCAGAGTTAGTCAGAGTTAGACATGATGGAGGAGAGAAACTCGACGGAGGAGAGTGAAGCTCCCGCTTCCCCTAGAGTCGCGTGGGGGAACAACACCACAGGTTAATACACACACACACACACCAAAACACTTTTGACCACATTATACTTTAGACCATGCGTGCCGGAGTGTGAAGTCTGGACGGTTATGAAAATGTTGGCAATTATTACTCCAATTATTACATGTTGCGACAATTTACCAAACCAGAATCCTTAGCAAAGCCATGAAGATCCTATCAGACATGCTCTGTGTAATGAGTTCGAGAGATTACCATCGGTCTGTGATTTAGGATGCCAGTAAATTTTTTTTGCAAAAAAAAAAAAAAAGCTTTTAAAATGTGTTTTTGAGTTTTCATATCTTTGTTTTTATTTCTGTGTATGCATGTTAAAACTCATTGCAACAAAATCTCAACATGGGGATAATAATAAAAGTCAACAGAACATATTAATATGCAAATTAGATACAGTGTACAGATACATTGTTTTGAATGGGAATTACATTTATGGTCATTTTACCCTCATATTGCATAAGTAAAATGAAATGGCATATCAATTCTTTCCGATATATCTTCCATAACAAAGTTGAGAATCATCTTTATACAATGTTTGGTTAAAAAAAATCCCGAAATCTAAACATTTATTGGTGAATGAAAGAAAAAATCCCAATGTAATTTTGTGTAATTTTATTGTTAAACAACAGAGTCCTGGTGTCCACTACAGAGCACATGCATATGGATAACATATCCTTTTCACAACTGATTTGTTTCTTATGCTCTAAACAATGTAATGACATTAATAAAATACTAAATTCACAAAACTTTTTTCTCTGGGTGTCAGGAGCATATAAACAGGAGACCATTATAATGTGACGTGTGTGTGATTCTTCTCGTGTTCTTCAATGCAGAACTAGTGCATCATTCAGCCGTAATCTGTGCTAATAACACACACGTTTCTCATCAATATTGTTGTTTGCAGAAAACTCAAAGTGGACGAGTGTGTGTGCCAGCGGCGTCCAGAGAGCGTGGAAGGCTGGGAAACGTTTCTTCCACACGCACGAGACCAAAGTTTGTCCTTTTCTGCCTGAACAGGAGCGTCCACACACACCGCAGGAGCGTCTACGTCCGCTGGGGTCCAGGGCGACACGCAGTGAGTGTTTATTATCGTCACTCATGCTTCTGGCTTTAGTGTAATCTCTACTCCTGTGGTCTCCTGGCCTCAGGTGTGTTTGCGGCTGGACTTCAGGCTCATGCTGGATATTATTAACATGCTAACGTGTGTTTTTCAGGATCCTTTAAATCTCTTTATGAGGTCGTGAAGGAACTCAAATGCAGAGGTGATCGGAGTGATCACATGGGATTCCGCAAGTCGGATAGCAAACGAGTATGTTACTCACACTTTTTCCCTCTTGTTCTCTTCTGCCTTTAGTCTTCAGTCCTGACATAAACATACAGTTTTGATCAGAAATGTAGAGATTGTAGATGCACATAAACAAAAATGGATCAGATTACTTACGTTTGCAACAATTTCTTCACTTTTTAGGTGCTCATCAGTTTTATTAAGAAGAGCCGGCCTGAGAAGTTGGTGGACTTTGTAAGTTGACAACTTTATTCTTCATGAAATTCTCCAATAATCATTTTTTTATTTAATTCTAATTTGGTAATTTATAAATCTGTATGTAGACCGTATAAGATATAGTTGAAAGCCTAGAAACATCAGTTGTAAAGTACATTGCTTTCATCTTTAATAAACTCTTTAAGCCCAAAGTATGTGGTTTAGCCCCAAGTATATTTAAGTAATTAAATGAATATAAACATGTGATTAATTGACTGATGGCTCGAATGAATGACAGGGCAGCCAAGAGTTTACTTTGAAAGGCTGGCGAGATGAAAAAGTATCCCGGGCCTTTAGTCACGAGATCAGAGATTAGTTAGGAGTCAACTAACCTTCTGTCGACCTCTTTTCTTTAGCCCGGCTATTCCACTCCGCTGAGCCAAGACGCAGCGGCCATGTTGCTGCTACAAAAGTCTCCGGCCAGCACACACGTTGTGCACTTGTATGAAATTTTTGTGAGGAAAAGTGTAGACATCCTGGTGCTTGAGTATCCTCATCACGGCATGACATTGTATGAATATGTACAACGAAACAGAGGCAGCCTGACTGAGTACGCGGTGAAGCACATCATTCGTCAGCTCGTTGTGGCGCTGCAGCATTGCATGCATCACGGCATATTTCACGACACACACATGAAGAACATCCTTATATATCCAAACAGCCTGCAGGTCAAGCTGATGGACTTCAGAGGCGCACTGATCCTCCCAGAGACACGTGAGTCGGCTTCTCCAACACCGCTCACTGTTGATGTGTTTGATGATGCTTTACTAAACACTGCACATGTGTTCCTACAGGAGCTGATGAACCCATTTTAAATGCAGCGGTCAGAAAGTACGCTGAGTGGGCCGTGAGTGACGACATACGGAAACTGCTGAATGCGCTGGTGCCAAGAATAAGCCGTTGGTTTTGGCAAATGTCGCATCTGTCCAAAGGTGAGAGCAACAACAAGAGTGAAATGGAAATGACATTGCTTGAAAAACATATAGAGCTCAGTAAAATGATCAGTGTCAATGATGAGCAAAGTGTAAAACACAGCGGATTGACAATGAATGTTTAGCTATGAATAAATGTTCATGGGCATCCAGAGAATATCATAGTAACAGCAAGAAATGAATTTCATGGCGACATGACCTTACATGAACTACACTTCTCAAAATCTGTTTATGAGTGTCTATAAGGACAAGCGTGACTAATCAACTGTTCTCTGAAAACTGTTGCAGAATGCCTGGATCTTCATAATGAACTTAATGACAGAGCGTCACGGATGACTTTAGATGACATGTTACGCCATGAGTGGTTTAACACCCCTTTAAAGAGAAGACAGACGTTCCCCTTCAGCATTTTTCAGCGTCCCTGATGGAGGAGAGTTGTTTTTTTATTTTTTTATTTTTTATTTTAATGCAATTTGGAGAAGGATGTCGATGTCTCACATGTGTGAAAGAGGAGGTGAGTGCTCTATAAAATAAAGTTAAATAAATGAATCCCAGCCTCAGGCCGCTACAGATCCAGGAGAATCACCGGCATCACGTCATCATCATCATCTTCTTGTTCCCTCTCTAAGGTCGACGAGAGGCGGTTCTGCAGAGAGTTGAGTCTGAGCAGCAGAGGCTCGTACATGTGGCGACTAATCAATGCCAATAAGAACCGAGAGCACGACTGATGCTGGCGCGCGCGCGGTAAATGACTTCCGCGAGAGGATAACAGATCTACACGCGAGGAAACGGGAACTCGCGAGCTCATTCAAACCCCGCACGCGCGCATGACATCTCCTCTGCACGCAATACAAGCCCTCGCGCGCGCATGAACATTCCCCACGCTCTCGCGCATGATCTGCTCTCGCTCCAACACTTTTATTTTTGGCAGTCGAGGGGCGGGACTTACTGTTTTAATAACCTCAAGTGCCATTGGTTACTTCCCCTTTTCCGGAAGTCAGTTGTGATTAGACGCCTGTCCAATGACCCGTAATTCACTTGATTTGAGACATCACTTAATTTGTTATTAATTGTGGTTTATTAATGTGTAATGTGATTTAATGCATTGTTAATATAGAATAGATTCTTACCATACAAATGTGGGTAAATTTGCAATGCTAATAACCAAATGCGTCATTACAGTCTGTAAATATCTCTTTAACAACACAATGCAGTCACTAAGACTTCTTGTTAATAAAGTATCTGGTAAGAATCTATTCTATATTAACAATGCATTAAATCACATTACACATTAATAAACCACAATAAACAAAACAAATTAGGCAGAGCCGGAGTGGGACTCATTTTCAGCCCTGGAGTTTCATGCCTTAGACCGGCCCACTTTAGTTCCCGACTGACTATATTAAAATAATGTAATTAAACCCTCAGTCTATAAGTCTGCAATAGTGCACTGTTCTGTACAGCCTTGTAATTCATTGTATTTTTCAAAAATATAATTTTCTATTCAGTGCAATTGCCGTACTCTGGGTTTTATAAATACAGAGGTCCCAAAAGTGATCTTGCTAGGGGGTTCGGGGGCATATTATTTTTCCTCTGTTATTTTTCCTGATTCTGTGAACAGAAATCCCGCTCGGTTTGATCGGTCATCTCAAACATTTTGCCATTGCCGACGAGCGGTGTTTGAGTGCTGAAGCAGCTCAGATGAGGAGGTCGGTTATCGCCGCGATATGCGAATCATTGCAGCTAGTTAATATTAGGCAATTATAAACTCGTAGGCTGATTGGCCGCATGTGTTATGGTGGTGAGGAAGTACGAACCCAATCGCAGACAGTAGTCAGGGCAACACGATTTATTAAACAAATAACGGGGAAAACAAAACCCACGAGGGGGCAAAACAGAGGCAATACAAACGAGGGGTAACTAACTGGATAACACGTGACAAAAACTAGACTATGAACAAACAGCAAACACAAGATCAAGACGTTCTTCTCAGACAAGGTACTCACGGGTAGACACTCACAAAATGTGACACATCAAACAATGAACCGGCACAGGACAGCAAACACATGGGGATAATATAGGGAACACTAATGACGAAGACAGGTGAAACTGACTAGACAATAATCACAAGACGAGGATAACAAGGGGGTGGGGTTACGTAACGAGACAACACAAGCACATGGCCAAACAGGCCATGTGCTTGCACACAAAACATGGGTCTGTCATGATCCTGCCTCAAGACTAGAGAAAATCAAGGACACGAGGGCAGAATCATGACAGAACCCCCACCTTAAGGAGCGGCTTCCAGACGCTCCTCAAGGGGACATTAAACACGGGACAAGACAGACTGTGACAAAGACACAAACCAACAATACATGACAAATAATAACAAAGGCATACACGAATACACAATGGCAGGGTTAGGGTGAAAAATTAAAAACAACAAACATGGAAGGGGAGGTGGAGGAAACACAGAGTTCATGGGGGGTGGTCCAGGGTGGATAGGAGGACTGGGGGTCTTAGGTTTGCAGGGTGAGGACTTAGGGCGAGGAATCCGGGCAGACTTGGAAGGGAACACATGAGGAGAAGCCCTGGGGGAAACAGTCCGGGGTTGAACAGTGACAGGGGGTACAGTGGAGGACTGAACATTACTCTTGACGGGGGAAACAACAGGTAACAAAACAGGACACATGATAGGGGGTGTAGCAGGCGGCTGTGGAGCGGGAACAGGAACAGACACAGACTCAACGGCGGCCATCTTGTCAGGGGACACCGGCTCGGCAGACGCTGGCTCAGGAACCGTCACCGGCTCAGGAACAGCAGTGCGAGCGGCAGACTTAGGGACAGCGCTCTCTGCAGCAAACCCAGGAACGGCACTCTCCGCAGCAGACTCAGGAACGGCGTCGACAGAAGCTGACTCTGGAACAGCGTTCACTGAAGCTGTCTTGGGATCAACGCTCTCAGACGCAGTTGGCTCGGGGCTAAAAGACATGGCAGTTCTGGTAGGAACATCCAGGATCTTGACAAGACTCGACAAATATTCAGACAAAGTTTTGGCAGCAACGACAACTGGCATCTCTTGACGAGCTGATACAGCCCGCAGTACCGCTTCTGCAGCAGAGTCAGCCGCAGCTCTCTCCTCAGCCAGCTCAGGAACAACTCCCTCCAACGCAGACTTAGAAACTGCGCTCTCTGCAGCAGGTTCAGGAACAGCTCCTCCTGCATCAGACTCCGGAACCGCTCTTACAGCAGCAGGCTCGGGAACAGCGCTCTCTGTTGCAGTGGCGAGTGGGAGAACTATCGTGGACTCAGGAGAAGACGGAGGACGGAAAGCTCCCCTCTTCCTTCTCTTTCTTCTTGGCCGCGGAGCAGAAGCCGTAGCCGGACTTGTGACCGGTAAGGGGGGCGCAGGGGAGGCCATTGCAGGAACTGGGGAGCCCACCGCAGGCAGGGAGGATTCGGTGGAGGACGACTCCGACGCAGACTCCCACGACAGACGTCTTCCACGCTTTCCGCAAAGACTGATGGACACGGATGGTGTCTCAGGAGTCGTGGTGGAACAAGCCTTGTCCCCAAGCGTCGTGACAGCCAGAATGCGACCCTCCGGGATCACGGGCAGCATGCCAGGCGGCGATGAAGACACGGTGGGACCCCGCAGCTCCTTCTGAGACAAACAGTCCACCACGTCGCGGAACGGGCGATGGACCAATCTCTCCCGTTCAGCCAGAGGAGGAGGGACATTGAGACCCGCGATGAGGTAGCGATTGACCAGGATCTCCGGTAAGAAAAACCTCCTCTCCTCCACGACCTGGGCATACTTCCTCAGGGTCAACTCACCCTGGGGAGGGAAAGGAAGCTTGCCCTTCATGCTGTCGGCGATAGCTGACTGCCACCATAGTTCCTGGTCAGTCGGTTGTAGAATGGTGGGAAAAGACACACTGTCTGCTGGGTTCTGTATTGGCCGGTTCATTCTGTTATGGTGGTGAGGAAGTACGAACCCAATCGCAGACAGTAGTCAGGGCAACACGATTTATTAAACAAATAACGGGGAAAACAAAACCCACGAGGGGGCAAAACAGAGGCAATACAAACGAGGGGTAACTAACTGGATAACACGTGACAAAAACTAGACTATGAACAAACAGCAAACACAAGATCAAGACGTTCTTCTCAGACAAGGTACTCACGGGTAGACACTCACAAAATGTGACACATCAAACAATGAACCGGCACAGGACAGCAAACACATGGGGATAATATAGGGAACACTAATGACGAAGACAGGTGAAACTGACTAGACAATAATCACAAGACGAGGATAACAAGGGGGTGGGGTTACGTAACGAGACAACACAAGCACATGGCCAAACAGGCCATGTGCTTGCACACAAAACATGGGTCTGTCATGATCCTGCCTCAAGACTAGAGAAAATCAAGGACACGAGGGCAGAATCATGACAGCATGAGTTTCTAGAGATGTTTTTTTATTCTGGCCTTTTCAGCGCCACCTTTGCGCCTAGGCTACTATTATCCATGCTTTGTATCTCTTTTATCTCTTTGTATCTGACTTTTATTTAAATTTTTTTGTGGGGCTGCGAGAAAATAATAATAAAAAATAGTGGGGCTGAGCTGTGACTGGAGCCTATACAGGAAAAGCATTCAACCCAGTAGCATGACAACACCGGCCCTTCTGGCCAATAAGTCAAGTGAATTACGGGTCATTGGACAGGCGTCTAATCGCAACTGACTTCCGGAAAAGGGGAAGTAACCAATGACATTTGAGGTTATTAAAACAGTAAGTCCTGCCCCTCGACTGCCAAAAATAAAAGTGTTGAAGCCATAGAAATACTTAATAAAGGCTAGATGTCTCGTCCGCGCTGCTGACCAATGGAGGTCGACGTCCACACCTGGCGGCCATCTTGTCACATCAGCTTGTTCACTTGTTCAAATGTACTTTTTAAATAACCATAACTTGCTCAATTCTCTACCGATTTTCAAACGGGTTGGTTTGTTATAAACGTCAGAGATGTACCGGTAGTTATGAGACTGCATACTTGTGAATAATTATAACCATGGACTTCCATATGAAAATAACATTGAACAGAACAGATAGGTGCAATTAATATACACACGCACAAGGTATTTATGTTATATCAATATATAGGCTACTAAAACTCAGTGTACAGAATGGAAACATGATATATACACACACACTTTTATAGAATCCTATTGTTTTTTCTTTCTGCCGGATAACAAGCATCTCTGAACTGACCACATTTCAGTCCTCTAGGTCACTTGATATGATTTTAGAAACACAACTGAGCCCTAGCACAGGTCTTGTGAAGCTGTGTGCAAAAGCAGATCAATATAGAATGAAATACGAGTACTTTAGACCATTATTAGCCAGCTAATAACTACAACCACATCCACAAAGATTGTAATTTAGACAAAAGATTAGTTGTCATAAAATCGTTATTGGTGTCTAAAACCTATTTAATTGAAGTTCAAGCATCCAGAATTATAGCCACGTTAATTATGTTTGTAAGAAACCAAACCGTTTGTAAATCCGTCAAGATATCAGCGAGATAAGAGTATTTGTGTTCGTGCAGATCACTCACCTTACATCAGGTACCACAGAGCCCGCCAGAAAGCTTGCCTGTGACAAGATGGCCGCCGGTGATGACGTTAGAGCTGTAAGACATCTAGCCTTTATTATGTATTTCTATGGTTCGAGCGAGCAAAAGTGGCAGGCGAGAGCAGATCATGCGCGAGAGCGTGGGGAATGATCATGGGCGCGTGAGGGCTTGTATTGTGTGCAGAGGAGATGTCATGCACGCACGCGGGTTTGAATGAGCTCCCTAGTTCCCGCTTCCTCGCGTGTAGATCTGTTATCCTCTTGCGGAAGTCATTTACCGCGCGCGCCAGCATCAGTTGTGCGCTCGGTTCTTATTGGCTTTGATTTTTCGTCAAACGTACAGTGGCGATGGGTCGGAGAGCTGAAATGAACAGGACAGCAACAGGAGTTTGTCCAGACCGACGACCGCTGCAGTCACAGGACTTAAAGAAATAAACAATGTCACCAAAGAAGTGTGTTTTTGGTTGCCAGGGCAAGACAACCCTGCACATTTAGTAAGCTAATTGTATGCTATCATATTAAGTCTTACAAACTACACCTTTACACATTATAATGCATTTCAAGACCGGGTATAACCGGTTCTATTTCTTGGCAGCAAACGTTTTCCGCCTCAGTCGGCATCAAACTGCACTTCCCACATGTACACCTTTAAAGAAAAATAATAATACGACGTTATAAAGTGGAAATTAGTCATTGACAAAAACTTGTGCTAAGCACATTTATACAGTTCCAGTACACACCACATAGAGACGTCCTGCTGTAGTCGTTGCTGCTGCTGCTCGCATTCAATTTCAGCCTCGGGATCTGATTCTGGATCATAAATGTACGGCTGAATCTGATTGTTAGTCATGGTTTGTTTTGGATAACGTTTTTTTCCTCACGGTAAATGATGTCACAGCTTCCAGACGCTCTCAACGCAAAAGCTGCGCGCACTCGTGATTCTTTAGCTCCGCCCACACGACACGCCTCCAACAGCTCGTTTTTTTCCGGAAAGACTCAGTACAGCCTATGTTTCTTTTATAAATATAATAATACTAAAGACTTTTTGGAGATATGAAGGATGCAATACTACTCTATAGGTACTCAAGAATAGACAAAAATAGACTCTCATTGGCCCATAAAAAACATAAAAAAATCAGGTGATTGGATAGATGTGACATTAAGGTAACATCTGTCCAATCAGCTACTGTTCAAATCATGTCAATCATTTTCATTTTCGTCACTGCTATTGCTAGACGACATTTTAGCGGCAAAATGCCCGAGAGAACATACGATAGTGGAGCACAAAAACGAAAATATATACTGAGAAAAATCCCTAAATTGACTGGATACTTGTAGAAATATCGTTCAGTTCTGGCGCCTCCGTCTAAACATACTGTACGACAGCACCTCGTCTGTAAAAAAGTTTTACAAATATTAAGTTTTTGCTAAGTGTTCAAATTAAAAACAACAAGCAATGGAATTTAAAAACGTGACGCTATCTTAGATTTGACCTCAGTAAGTTAGGCTAACGTTACGCCTAGGAGATTGAGAGCAAATAAACCACACAGGGAATTCAACTGAAAAATAAAGTTTCAAAACCTTAAAAATACAACATAATATACATAAAGTGACAATTAACATATTCTAAATGATGACTAGAACGTAATGTATAGCTTTTACATACCTTTTTCCCTGGGAGCTCTCGCTGAGTCGCTGGTAGTTGACCGTTACAGCAAAAAGAGGCGCATGCTCCAAAAGTACGTGCGCAAATGATGACGCAGTTATTAAGTTAGTTACAACGTAAATCCAGCCCTTTTTTATATTTAAATATATTTTTTATTTGATATACATTTAAACGCTATGATTGTTATATTACACTTGTATTAAATTACAAAACTGCAAACAATCTAACAAGTAATAAAAATAAAAATATGTAGGCTAATAAAAAAATAACATTTGGGAGGCTGATTACAAGGCTTTTAGGATTTTTATCGAGTAAATTTGTCTTTTTTTCTCTTCTGACTGTTGTGATCAGTCACTCTGTATTTTTTTGGGGAGACATGTGAAGTGAACAACATGCGGAAAACTAATTAAATTAATGTTTTTTTCCTGTAAGGGTTTAAAATTAAACTAAAACATTTAAATTATGGATACGAAATATATAGTTTTGATAGCTAAGTTATGCTGTTCCATCCACATTTGTATTTTGTCTAAATGTAGGCTACTGTACGGTTGGAAATGTATTTTTTTGCATTTGAAATACATTTTGAAATATATTTTGGAACATGAAAGTTAAAACAAAATATATTTTCACTTTCAAAAATATATTTAACCAAACTTCACTGTTCACAACATATATTTACAATATATTTAAAATATATTTTGGCCAGGAAAAATATATATTTTTTCCGTATGGGCTGACTCATTAAAAATAGACATAAGTTGTAGCAAATAACATAACCTTATAATTTGATGTATCATTGACATAACCTTATCATTTTAATGTATAAGGTTTAAATACAAATGACCGCTTGTGTAACAGGTAGCGCTATGTAGTGTGCCGTAGCTACTCTCTTTCTGTGTGTATCATCAGTATGTCAGGATACACGCTATGGACCAGAATGTTAGGTTCGCTACAGAGGGCAAAAATGAGGTAAAACACATTAACACAAAAACCAGACAGACCAGGAAAATGACTTTTACCAAGATGGTTTCCTTTTACTTTTCAGGAAAATTGAAAATAAATGTAATATGAAATTAAATAACAATAAACAATACAATTGTATAAAACAATGGAATTGTCTCTTTCTCTTTCCCTTTAAGAAATGTAGATTTTGAGCTCCTTCATGGTTACTTGATCTAATTATATCTATTCGTATTATATTTATTTACTTTGGTAGTTAAAGGTGCTGTATGGAGTTTTCAGCGGCATCTAGCGGTGATGTTTCAGATTGCAACCAATACGTTTACAAGCGAGTGCTCGTGCGCCTGCTTTCTTTTGTTTTTTATTATTATGTGGAGTTTGTGTTGGAGTCTGTGTTGTGCTAGTCGTTTCCTAGTATTAGCAGACTCCATGTCATAAAGTTGCAGTGTCGTCGCTGTTGAGTGTAAAGTCAGTAGACGAGGCGAGAGGAGCGCGCATGCAGGTCTCAGTCACGTCACTGGATTTCGCGGCAAATCCGACCCGGAGCATCACATAGAAATAGGAATACTTGCTTTCAGAGGTATTAACAAAACCCGCCAAGTGGATCATTTTATTGTGAGATTACAACCCCTTCACACACAGGTAATAAAAAATTTATTCATTTTAGTAGAAAAACTCAATACAGCACCTTTAAATGGTGTTTTTGTATATCAATTTGTTTCTAATAGACTTAGATTAACTTTTATTTTTATATAATTTCTCGGATTCTAATTTATTATAGTATTTTTTGGAGCTTTGTTTCTTATTAGTTTGGTTGAATTAGAACCTTTAACCCCAAAAAAATTAATACAATTCAAATAACAGATTACTTCAAGAAAAATAACATTTTAAATGAAAACAATACAAAACTTGACAGTAATTCACTGTAGATAAACAGTTCTCAGTCAATGGAACAATCGTGGGTTTGTCTGCAAAACAAAAAGTCCATTGAATCCAACAAATATAAAAGTCTCTTGGTATGGTGTAATGCAAAAATGTCTGTAGTGCAACAATCAGCTCTGTACAATACTCAGTGTTGAGGTAATTGGTGAGAAATACCACTTAGGATGACTTCCACTGTGGCGGTTCTACATTGAATTACACCCTGGGTGAGACCCCCATCAAATTTTTTTAAATTGAAATAAATTCACCAAGTTTTATGTCGAAACCCAGCAAATAACACATAAAATTAGCATCAATGTGCACTTTTTGTTTACATAAACATTAAAATAATAACATTAAAGATGATGGGCAGATTTTAAAGGAGTGTCTTTTATGTTATCTGTACACGTTCAAATAAAGTTTTTACAAAAAAGGTTTTATAAAAAGATAAACCTCACATATTTCAGCCTTTAAATAAGGCTTCCCGAACTCGAGCGCGAAAAGACTCAAACTTTATTGGCGAGCTACCTCCAATCAGCTAACGTTACTGGTGGCTCGCGAGCGACGTGTTGGAGACCCCCTTTACATAGCTTCTGTGCATGGCAGACGGCACCTTCTCAGCAAGCAGGGGCGCAAATTTGCCAATAATTGAAATGATATATAATAGAAAACAGAGGATTTTTTTTTTTTAACAGCTCGTGCCGCCCCCCATGTGACATGAAAAAATGCCGCCCCGGGCAGCCACCCGGTTCGCCCGTGCCTAAAACCGCTACTGCTTCCACTTGTGAGGTCAGCTAAGGCACTGATCACTCAATGAATCACAGGATTTATTGTCTCTTTTAGGACTTTTCAACTGGGAGGCTCGCCATCTCAGGATCACAGCTTATTCCAGAATCTCAAAAAAAAAAAAAAATCCGGGGGATTTCAATACACAATTAATCAGTCACATCGGATTCTACAGGGCTCGTAATCGGCTATCATCCACTCCAAAATCAATCATTTATCACACTAGAATAACCCAAATAAGATTAATAAAAAGGTTACAACATCATACAATATATAATTTATGTATATTAAAGGATAGCTCCGGTATTTAACACCTTGAGTCTATATTGTAGTTTGTTTTGGATGAACAAGAGTGGTGGACAACATTTTTTTGACAATGGTTCCTCTCTCTAGTTTTTGACTATAAAAGAATTGGCCATGGACCCATTTAACATTGGAGTCAATGGGCATGTCCGAAAATGTCATTAAAACAGCCAATAATGTTCGTTTACAAAACTGTTAAACTCACCGAGTGGTTAGTGGTGTTCGTTGATGATTATAAACAATATATCGTCGCAATATATGATTCCAATCCGTTTATTTTGCTATAGTGGAACTATTTTTTCAGACACTTCACAACTGTGTAACTTCCGCTCAATATTTGAATCTGAAGCGTTAGCACACTCCCGACCACTTGATGGCGATAACCGATGTTTATGTCTCGCGGGACACTCACGGTCACAGTCGAGTTCAACTTCATATTGCACTGGTCAGTGGTCACGTCTTTCAATATGGTTAGAATTTGTGCGGTCAAAAACTGCGGTAAAGAGCTCTGCTGGCTAGCCTTATGAGAAACAGAAGCGAGCAAAAAGACTACATCGACCAAATGTAAACAGCCCCCTTTCCGTTTCCGGTAGCGCATTTATATTAACGAGCACTCAGTCCTTCAACAGAATTCAATGGGATTTTACAAAATGACGAATAAAACACGACAGAAACTGTATTTCGCAAAACACTTTTTGTTTCTGGAACATCAACTAACATCACTAATCACTCGGTGAGTTGCACAGTTTTGAAAACTAATGTTAAAGGTTGTTTTAATGACATTTTTGGACATGACCATTGACTCCAATGTTAAATGGGTCCATGGCCAATTCTTTTATAGTCAAAAACTCGAGAGAGGAACCATTGTCAAAAAAATGTTGTCCACCACTCTTGTTCATCCAAAACAAACTACAATATAGACTCAAGGTTTTAAATACCGGAATTATCCTTTAAGCAAGGATAATTGTTATATTTGCCTTTTGATCTCACTTGATTTCAATGATGCGTCTCATTACAGTGACGTCATACACAGCGCCCGTCTTATGACAAACGTCACGCTTTGATTATTATAGTTAAATTAATTATTTTAATGTTCATGACACAGCAGAACGACTTTGGCAACACATTATGTTACTTGTTTCAGCATTTTGAGTGAGAATATAATTATTATAAATTATATTTATTTTTCAGATCAGCTCAATTTTGACCTGGGTTACACCTGCTATCAGCCTGTTCCATCTAGAGTTTAATGCCAGAACTTAAAAAGGATTGAGCATTGGAAAAGGTACCATTTGCACACTTATTACTTAACATAAACAACAAGACACAACACCAAGGAAATACTGATCACAATGAGAATGTCCACATGACTTCAAGCATGAACCGTTTAACACTAATCATAATATTAGGAGAGGTCCACATGCCACATACTACTAAATTATACTCAGATCAATATCACTACCTGCTGGCAAAGGCTGTGTTAAGACAGCCTACCTTTTGTCATTTAAAAGACAAACACAACTGAGAACATGGTGTATGAATCTAGTTCTATAGTACCATATTCCCACTGACACTTTACATATATCGTTATAGTGTCTGTGTTATCAGTACATTTTGAGTTACACGATTTTTACCAACTGTGCCACGTTTTTTTATGTTTTTAGTTAAGGAAAACTTCTGGTGTGCTGTTTATGCAAGTCAAACCTCAGCAGAGAGGTCTTCAGAGACTTGTTTTATGCTATATAAAAAAGCATGTATGGTGATTCTTGGGTCTTCTAAACAGAGCACACATAGGCTAGACCTAATTCTCTGCACATTCACACATTCTCTGAAGATAAAGTGATGGTAATGTCAGATCGTATCACAGAAGGTAATTCTGGTAAGGCAATTTCATGTACATATTGTTAAACTGACTAAATGATTCATATTCACATGATGTATTAAACATTGTTACAAAGCTGATAAGCATGACAACAATCCTTTTTGAGGTAAAAATCACATGAACTATGTCTTCTTTCATCCTCAGGTCAATGAATCTATCCTTTGTTTAACGAAAAATGGAAAATGGAACATATTTTTACTTGATGTTATTTGAAAATATTGGGTACATAAAATATACTTTCTTCAGTTTGGGAATTATTTTATACTGCACTATTTTATGCTTTAATACCTTTATAATTCTTGCAATTTGTCTGGAAAGGACTTTACACCAGCCCATGTACATTCTGATTTCATGTTTGTCCATCAACTCTGTGTTTGGAACAGCTGCTTTTTTCCCAAGGTTACTGACAGACTTGCTATCTGATACACACGTGGTGTCCCGTGAAGCATGTCTCCTACAGGCTTTTGTCATTTATTCATATGCATCAAATGAAAATACAATATTAATGTTAATGGCATTTGACAGGTATGTAGCAATCTGTAAACCTTTACAATACAACAGCATAATGACTCCCAGGATTCTATCTGTTTTAATAGCTATAAGCTGGATTTATCCAATGCTTTGTATTGGTATTGCTGGTATTTTAAATGCCAGACTAACTATGTGTGGTAACAAACTGTGGAAGGTTTATTGTCACAACTGGGAAATTGTCAAGCTGTCTTGTGAAAACACTTTTATTAATAATGTTTTTGGCTTTTTCATAGTGACCACAACTATTATCATGCCATTAAGTTGTATATTATATTCCTATGTCAAAATTCTTATCATTTGTTCAAAAAGTTTACCAGAGTTCAGGAGAAAAGCATATCAAACTTGTATTCCACACATAGTGATCCTTTTAAATTTCTCTATTGCTCTTTTTTGTGAGGTCACTTTGAGTCGGGTCACGACTTTGGATCTCCCCCTAGGCCTGTCAATTTTTATTTCACTGCAGTTTCTTATTGTACCACCCATCCTGAACCCTCTTGTTTATGGTTTAAACTTTCCAGAAATTCGCAAAAAAATTATATGTATTATAAAAGCATCAAAATAGATTGTGTTTTTGATGTAATAGATACTATAGGATTGGATTTCTCATAAGCATTGTGAACTAAGTTTATCATGGAGACCATTGGTGGCAATTGTTCTATGGTCTACTTAGGCTTATGATGCTTTTGGGAAACACAACCCAGCATGTGTATGATATACAGCCAAAAAAATATTGTTTAATCAAACATTGTTTTATCTCTTCTCGTGCTTATAATGATAGATATTACATGTTATGAATTGTAGCCTGTACCTTTAAGACTGCCATTGCTAGGAAATCTATGCCACAACTATATAATTATTAAAGGCCTAAACACATGATGTATTATTTAGTTTGGTTAAATGAGCAAATACTGTTACTACATTCCTGACATGGGTCAGACAGACCCTTAATCACCAAATACAGACATTTCCTGTAACATTAATACCAGAATAAATGCACTTAATTTAAGAAAATAATATGTTTCCCTAGTTGTTATGCAATAAAAGAGGAGGGAACTGTAAAATCCACGCCTTTATATTTACTCTTTCCACTGACAGAATTTTCTGTAATTTATGATAACGCTTCCCCACCTTTGACTGAATTTTCCTCGAAGAGGTCCTCGCTTAAACTGTAATGCTGAGGTTGTGTTTCATTACACAAATTATAATATTCTGTGATTTTAATTCAGTAGCTATATGGCAAGATTTACTAAACAGGGAAAATTAGAGTAAGAGTGCAATTCCAAAACAGCGCTGATGGGAGTGGAAAGTTCGATCTACTGACGACATGCCAATTAAAGAGCAGACGCAGCCGGATAATTTCCATAATGACTATTGCAATCTACCAAGAGCAGTTAGCATCTGGTTTAAGATATTATTTTTTTTTGGGGGGGGGGGGGGGGGGGGGGGGGGTCAATAAATAATGATGCAAATACCAGTAAATAGACTTGCGCAACTTAGTAAATCACCTTGCATGATCCATTTAAATACTCTACTCCCGTAAATTTTGCATCTGCAAGAGATACACATACAAATGCATATTCAATAAGGTCAGATGCAACAATAACACTGTCCACACCTTTTCAGCACAAATGTTTCCACTGTGTGTCTTTAGTAAATTGTGACAGTAGTTTTTTAACACCAAAAGAGGGTTTATGTTGGCGCAAGCTGTTAGTAAATCTGGCCCATAGTGTACTCACTAAACAACAAAGGCGTAGCCTTTTGAATTAAAGAGTTTGGTATGTATGTTTTATTTATTTTTTATTTTTTATTTGATTCGTTTTAGAAAAAAAAAATATACTTTTCTAAAATTGTATTTAATGAAAAAATTGGGTCTAGAACCTATTCCCGCATTCTGTTGGTGTTTATTTTCATTTCCATGGACTTTCTGTTTCCCTTGTTCTAGTTTCCCACCAGTCTTTAGTTAACATTAGACGCTTGTAATCAATACACCTGTTCATCATTTAGTTCATTATGAGTGTATATTTAAGTTCCTCTTTAGTTCTCATTTTCTGTCGGTATTGGTCGCATGTTACACGCTGTCATGTTGCCTTCTCATCAGTGGATTACCTGTGGTTATTTTGTTTAAATAAATACCCTTTTGATATTAGATCCTTTTTTGACTTACTTCTTCATCCGTGGACTAGACTGTTACAACTATTGACTTTATTTTTTCCCACCAATAATCTTTTATAATTCTGTGTTATTTGTTTCATAGTTCCGTAAAAGCAAGTGGCATGCAATAATAATAATAAATAAAAAAAATCTCACTCTCTGTGCTAAACGTGACAGATCTTTATTAAGATAACATGAATAAAAGGAGAAAATGTCTCAGATTACAATTGTAACCATGGTTCCCTGGGAAGGGGAATGAGCAGTTAATCTGCAAATCACATGCGTGCCGAACCGAGGGGAAGCTGGTCCGTTCGGATCTCGGATCAACTGCGACGTATCATATATAGACATTTCATCACCCCAAATTACATAGTAAAAACCCGACTATGTCAAAAAAGGTGCAGTGCTTTCTGCAATTGGGTCGGGTCATATTCACACCTTAAATGAACCGCACCAGAGTTCCTTTGGAACTGGACCCAGACCACCTCTTTAGCTGGGTCTCGATATGAGTGTGATTGCTGTATTCACACCTGCCCAAAAGATCCTCACCAAGGGGGGAAATTAACTTGAGTTCGATTCAATTGAACCAAACAAGACAGGTGTGAATACACCCTTAGAAAATTGTAAGTTGTATCATAAATCATATTATATGATTGATTAGGGAAGAAGATAATGCCTGCAAGACAGTGGACCTCAAGGGCTAGAGTTTCCCACAACTATGGTTTGAAGACGAAACTGTTCAGCAGTGAACAAATATAAGAAATATATGTCATACATTTCGAGCATATACAATTTTTTTTTTGTTGTTGCATCAAACAAATCACAGAAACATTGATGATGTGGGCCTTTTTTATACCCTAATAAGGCAACATATCGTGGGAGATACAACTCATAAAATCCAAACTATATCAAATATTTCAAAATTCCTTTGGATATATTTTACTTAAAGGAACAGTTCACCCAAAAATTAACAAAAAATCCAAACTATATCAAATATTTATATTCCTTTGGATATGGTTTACTTAAAGGGACATAGGGTTTTACTTAAAGGCCTTTTTAATCTCCCGGAGCCGTGTGGATTACTTTTATCATGGATGGATGCACTTTCAGGAACTTCAAAATAGAAATGGCAATTAACTGCTATTATAAAGCTTGGAAGAGCCAGGACATTTTTTAATATAACTCCGGTTGTATTCGTCTGAAAAAATAATGTCATATACACCTAAGATGCCTTTGAGGGTGAGTGTGAACATTTTGTTCAATCATCTAAGCCTGTAAGTTATTCTTCTGCCCTTGGGTCCATCTGATGTTTATCCACAACAGCTCAGTGGTAAAGAAGCAGTTCCGTTGACTAGAAGACCCAAGTTCAATCCCTGCCTCAGACACCCATCACAGCAAGACTAAACCATGGTAGTGGACCCAGCGGAAGATGACACACCTACCTCCAATGTTAATTTTATTCTAGCTGTGCTGCCTGGCCAAGCTTCCACCATTCACAGACATGAGCAGATCCTATCAGAAATCCTACAACACTTAGGTTAGCAGACTGCGTCTCAAGCCTCTCCACTTTTAACCACACAATCTTTGCCAGCTGACAGACCAACACCTCCATTGACTGGCCTTCTACCTGAGTCAAGACTACCTGCACCAGGGATGTATGACAGAAATCCTGAGAGATTTTCACACAGCTCACTATGTCACAAAAAACAATCGTAGACTTCGACTTTTCCGATTCAGACGATAATCAAGTTCCACCTTCTCCTCAGTCAGTGCGTCGGAGCAGCCGCATTCAAACTCGGAATCTCCCTGGTCCCAACTGCCCTCCGAGAAAATCGTCACTATCTTGGAAGAGAGCGGTTTCCCAGTCAGTAATGACCTCTCACGTAATGATCTCCTTCTCTTGGCTTCAAACACCCTGGGCACCTCTGCTGCCCCACCCGAGGATGACACTTCAGCCATTCCGGCTCCAACCCCTCAACCCAAACCAGCAGGCAGGAAGCGCACCGCCAAGTCTTCTCCACCACCTCAAGCCAATAGGCCAAAGTCTTCTGCAACAACGCCGTCACCTTCGCCTAATCTCGGAACTGAAGGATTATATGTACAGCTTCTAAAAGCCGTCCAAGGTCTTACCGAAACCGTCTTCTACCCTGCCTTCTCCACCTTTCCTGGCGTGGCTGATATCCCTACGGGACCCTCCACGTCCGCCGCTCCGGCCTTCGTCCCATCCACTGATCGACCTTCATTCCTGAACGCTGCCATGTCAGCAACCATGCCGCACTTCAATCTCTCCACGGCTACTCAAGCACAACATTTCGGTAGGCGTTTCATTCCTCCTGCTGCAGTCACCGCGTCTCCAAAAATGAGATCGGATATAATCCTAGGCAAGGATATTCATTTGGATGCCTTACTGCTTCCATCACCAGCAGTTGATCGGCAAATGGTTGACTGCGGTGACGTCGCAGTCTTCCTGAAAACCTCTGATCCCAGACTGAAACGCAGTCGTTCGGCGAATTCATCATCGCGTTCGGGATCTACAGAGACATATTATGTCAAGCTTTCCCCGACCGCAGGGAATTCGATTTTAATCAGAAATACGGAGGCACGTTGTTCTACGAATATCACAAATCTTTTTCGGCTAAATCCGCTTCTTTCACTACACTGTTTAATACTAGACTCGATTGGTCTGTTACTGACTCATTTCGGTAGTTAACGAGCTCTGGCTTGCGTTGTGTGCAGCTCGCACAGGCACTCAGCCGCTTTCTGCCCTAAATGTCTCGCAACACGGGAGTCAGCTGCTGTCCACGGTGCTGATCCTCCACACGCTCCATTGGACGTAAAAGGCAGACCTATAATCGCTTTCAATAGCACTCCTCTATGTAATAACAAGCTCGCATTTGTTGTACATTTACTCAATGATTTTTTACTAATAGATTTTCCCTCGGCGCAAAGCTCAGTACTCGACTTGCTTAAATCATTATTCAGTGATTTAGGTGTGCCCCTTTCAATCGAGAAAACCATGGGTCCTTCTACTTCCCTCGAATTCCTCGGTATCGTTCTCAATTCCGTTCAGATGCAAGCCTTTCTTTCTAACGACAAACTTATCAGAATTAGGTCGGTCCTGGAATCTTTTCTGGTAGCCCGCACAGTTTCAAAACGTGACATGCTCTCTCTACTCGGGCATTTCAGGTCGCTCCTTCATCTCTCGCCTGCTTACACTGGCCCATTCAGTCGATAGCCTGCATGACTCGATCCACTTAGACCAGTGTTTCCCAACCCTGCTCCTGAAGGACCCCCAACACTGCACATTTTCTTTGTCTCCCTAATTAAACACAGCTGATTCAACTCATCAGCTCATTAACCCATGTGATAATGAGCTGATGAGCTGAATCAGGTGTGTTGGAAACGTGCAGTGTTGGGGGTCCTTCAGGAGCAGGGTTGGGAAACACTGACTTAGACAATGGGTGCCGATCAGACCTCAGGTTTTGGTCACACCTGCTGAATAATTGGAACGGCATCTCTTTTTTCTATAATGATGATTCCGAATTATCCGTAGTACTCAAGCTATTTACCGACGCAGCCGCTTTTAATTATTATTTCTGCTTTTAAATATTTTTTTCAAGGACAATGGTTCACAGAAAAATGGCTGGATGCATTTTATTCCCTGATTGCGAATTCTTCCTCAACTGCTCTTCACTAACTATACCCCATCGTCGTAGCTAGCGTTCTTTGGGGTACCACTTGGTCACGTAAATGCATCGATATGTACTGCGACAACCAAGCTACAGTTGATATCATAAACAAAGGGCATTCGAAATGCCCGGTAATTATGTCTCTACTCTGGCGCTTAATTTGGCAATCCGTCAAAACTTTCAAACCATTTTTTGCCCATTTTAATCTCGACAGTTTGTGCGTTCTTAATTCATTTTCCTTAAAATCGCCAAAATCCGTAAATTGCCGGCTGGCATCCAATTTCACGCACGATTTCATAATCCTAACTTTCCAAGCCTTTTTTCTTCACCTACAATTCGGCTTTTACTTAAAGGCATAGAGAATTCTGCCCAAAAGACTCCAGACAAGTGTCTCCCTATTACACTAAGCCTTCTGCACAGACTAGTATCTGGTATCTACGTAATGGTCTGTTTTGCAAGTACGCTAACATACTCCTTGAAGCAGTGTTTTAACTGCTTTTTACGGGATTATGCGATCAGGCAAATTCGCCTCAGAATCAAAACATTTTAATTAGGCTCGTGGCCTTTCTGATATACGTCTTTCTCTCAATTTATTTATTAAACTTTAATAAAGTTAAAGTGGGTAGGGGTGCGTCCCATCCCCTTGCGTTGAGCCGACCAGATGAACCAGTTGTTTCCAGTGCTGACGGTCTTGTGCCAGCTGCTCTGCATCCTCCACAGCAACTCCATGTTGTTGGAGGTCGCCCGAAAGGACGTCAAGCCATCGGGTGCGGGGTTTACCTCGTGGTCGTCTCCAGCCTGTGGCCTTCGGATCAAACTGGAGAATAGCTCTCGTCGGATGGTCAGCAGGGAGGTGGAGGACATGGCCGAACCAGCGGGTGCGACGTTGCGCAGCTAGGCAGGATTCTCTAGGCTGGCACATGCGGGCTCTAAGCACTTGATTGGAAACCCGCTGGGGCCATCTGATGTTCTCGATGGTTCTGAGAGCCCTGCTATCAAAGCCATCTAATCTAGATCGTTCCCTACTCCACTATCCAAATACTTGTCAGATTGTCATCCACGGCATACAGGACCTACATCAGATCTGACAAGCATGTTCTACTAAATGCTCAACAACCCCTTTCAACCTATCATGCCTAACGTCATACCTCGTCTCATTGAGACGTGGTCTGGGAAACACATGTTAATTTTCTTGTATTTGAGGCATGGTTTTACGAATGCCCAGAGCCGTTTATTTGGCGCTACGAATGTCTATCAAATGCGCCTGTACGTAGCTCATAGCCAATCGTTTCAATTATACCAGATGACGTATGTAGAGCGACAGAAATTCGACGAGGAAGAAGACAATGGGTCATAGATTTATGTGCACATGGTGGCGTTCAGCGACTATTCGCTCCGTGCACAATATGGCGACCGTTGACGTTCGAACATAAGAGCGTTCGAACCCTAAGTGTGCGGGCCAGTACTTCCGGTGAAAACTTCCGGTGATCTGACATCGAGAGCAGGAGACAGCGAGACAACAGCGACGAGTTCCATTACCAGAAAGATAATTTGAATGTTTTTAGGATTCAAGAGAGGCGACTTGCCTTTCAGAGGGTGACAGCCTCAGCACTTTGTTGTTGTGTGCCGTTATATGTACCGTTTCGTCAAGTCAGCTTTCATGCATTCCCTGTTGACGTTGCGGAACGGGCTGAGCTCTACACGCAGCCAATCGTGGCTTTCTCTCTTATTTCATTCTGTTCACATCAACTCAGCCTACAGCTAATTAATGAAGAGTACGTAGCTTTGATGAATTCCATCATTACAACGCTCCAAGGTTATTCGTAGCTTCTGCTTATAAAATGCCTATCGTGGCTCTCGCTCCTGCATCGGCTTCAATAATTTCAAGCCTATCGTGGCTCCCGAAATAGCTTCCACGATCACTATGTCATCGTTTCACGGCTAATCGTGGCCTAGCTCATTAATGCTATCAAAACGTTCGTCTTAACATCGTGTTCGATACGTGAAAGCCTATCGAAGCATCACTATTGAAAGTAGCTTTCATGATTGTACACTAAAGCCCAATATTTCATGGCCAATCACGGCCTTCGTTCATCAACGCCTACCGTAGCTCCTTCTCGCACTATCCCAATGTCTCAATCTCAGCCTATCGTGGCTCCTCGGAAAGTCGCTCTGGCAACAGCCCATATCGTTTATGAATGTAAGGTCAATCACGGACCAATTTTTTAAGACAGACGTGGGCTAGTGCAAATGGATTTCGGCCATTTAATTTTAATTTTGCTTTCAATTTTATTTTTCTATATACGTATCTTCATACCATGGATATATGCAGCTTAATAACCTTTTAGCCTATCGGGGCTTCATTCAAAATCTACACCTTAACTTTCGTGGCCAGACGTGGCTGTTTATTTATATTTAGAAGAAGATAACTCAGCTCAGCTCACATATAGTGACATTCTCATAGTATCTTCATTCAAATTCTCGATCTTGTTTTTAACCAATTCTTCTTTATCACAGCAACAACCTCAGTGTAAGGCCTTAGGTCGTCTCACTGTTTTATGTAAATTTCGAAGCACGCTAAATATGTCTTTTACGGTCTTAACTCAAGCTATCTCGTTATTCTGGTCTCTCACATACTGCACCTTAGATACATAAGCCTTAATTTGAAAAAAAGTAACACAAGAAGTTGTCTAGATTGTCTTTCCTATTTTGACTAATTCTCCTGCATGCTTTCCAGAATCCTCATAGGTACGCACGGAATACATCTATTCATTATTTTGGGGTTAGGCTCCGCCCCTGCCTCTATCATCAGGCATGACTTACCAGTTAAATTCCAGACCTGGCGGAGGACGGGGCCTACGCCAAAAAACTTAGAGACAAAGCTCTTTAAGGGTTTACTTGTATTTTGTCTGTAAAATCATTTTATAAAATAAAATCCATTTCATTCGAGAATCCTCCCGAGTCTTTTTGGTAGAACTGCAAAGTGGCATACATCATCAATCTCCTCACTGGAAAGGTGATGGACTGGACTACAGCCTTGTGGGAACAACATTCCCCACTTACTGACAGTTGTGATCTGTTTGTTGCAGAAATGGGGAGGGTCTTCCATCGCCCTACCAGTGGGGGAGAGGTTGACCACAGCCTGCTTCAGATATCCCAAGGGACAAGGAGTGTGGCAGAGTTTGCAATTAAGTCCCGCACATTAACCTCAGAGAGCGGTTGGGACCAACAAGCCCTGGAAGCAACGTTTCACCGTGCCATGTCCCCTGCACTGAAATATAAGCTGGCCTTCACAGACCCGGCTCCTGACCTTGAATCCCTTACTGACATTGCCACCAGGGTGGACAAACGCATTCAAGAGCGCAGACGGGAACACTGTGGGGAGATCAGGCTGAAATCTCCTCCCCTTCCCATAAATTTCGAGGAACTCTTGCAGTTGGGAAGGGCCAGAATTTCACAAGCAACGAGGGAACGACACATGAAGAAGATATGCTGCTTGTACTGTGAAAAGTCAGACCACTTCAGATCCAACTGTCCCGAGTTGATGGGAAAAGACAACTTTTGTCCAAGAAGAGGGGTGCTGGGACAAGAGTAATCACCTTCCCAACCGGCAGCTTCTGGGGTTTACTCGACATTTCTGCATTGGGGTAACCAGCATTACAAGCTTCTAGCCTTTCTTGATTCGGTGGTTGCTGGAAATTTTATGGACTTTACTTTGGCCAGACACCTGAGAGTTCATCCAATCTCTCTTCAAGAACCCTTAACCATAACCGTATTGGATGGGAGATCCCTGGGCTCTGGTCAGGTTAACTAGTGTACTACACCCCTCCATCTCCAAATTGGTTGTCATAATGAGAAGATGCAGTTTTTCTTGATCCATTCACCAGAGATTCCCTTTAATTCACGATCAACCACCACCAAGCTTGCTTCCAATTCCTCTAAAGCCACTAGCCCAATCCACAGAAGTGCAAACTATTCCCTGGCTTAAAACTTTTAAGCAATTAATCTGCTCCTGGGAACCTGCCCTCCTCGAGGGATACTTTTTTCCCTCTTTGCCCCAACAAGAGCTGCCATGGAGGAATATATCAATGATGCTCTTAAAGGAGAACTCCGGCGCAAAATGAACCTTTGGTCTAATTACACATTGTTACCTAGTCAACCGTTATCTGAGATTTGTTTTCATGATTATCGAATGTAAATAGTTTTGAGATTCTACACAGTTGAGATTCTACACAGTTCAGCGCACTTGGATCGGCGTTCCTAGATCGACTGATAGAGACTGTTTTTCAAAGATGGCTTCTGCCTGTATACGCGAAGTTGACTGTATGTATAAAATATCTTCTTATTAAACTGTCTGGACACTGTCAAAGTTCTCAATGCTTCGGTTTGAAGGTAGGGACCCTCATTATGCTACCGTGTTAGTGTGGGGCTATTTTGAGCCTTGTTAGTGGTATTAACAAGCAATTTTTATTTGTCATTACTCAATGCCCTATATACTAGCGTTATAGGTTAAACTGTTTTTAGAGATAAAACTATTTACATTCGATAATCATGAAAACAAATCTCAGATAACGGTTGACTAGGTAACAATGTGTAATTAGACCAAAGGTTCATTTTGCGCCGGAGTTCTCCTTTAACAGTGGATTCATTCGTCCATCTACGTCGCCGGCAGGAGCTGGCATCTTTTTTGTGGGGAAGAAGGATGGCATTGATTACTGGGGACTAAGGACCACGGCCTTTGAACTCCTACAAGGGGCGACAATTTTCACAAAATTAGACCTTCGAAATGCCTAGCACCTTGTTAAGATAAGAGAAGGAAATGAGTGGAAGACAACTTTTAACACTCGAAATGGTCACTATGAGCATCAGGTAATGCCCTTTGGGCTAGTCAATGCTCCAGCCGTTTTCAGGCACTTATTAATGATGTGTTATGAGAAATTCTAAACAAGTTTGTATTTATTTATCTTGATGATATTCTCATCTTCTCTCGTTGTTATCAAGAGCATGTCCCACTCGTCCTATCTCAACTGCTGAGGAATGGATTATTTTTCAAACTAGAGAAGAGTGAAATTCATGTTCATGTCTCTTTTCTTGGATTCTTTGTCTCCAGTGGCAATGTCCCAATGGATCCTGGCAAGATTCAGGTGGTTCTGACCTGGCCCCAACCAGGCTCCGTCAAAGAGGTCCAACGTTTCATTAGGAACTTCAGTGCTATTGCAGAACTTCTGATCGCTCTTACCAAGCAGGTATCAAGCCCATTTAATTGGACCGAAAGGGCTTATCACGCATTTGACTGACTCAAGCAGCTCTTCACTTCCGCACCCATTCAAACTTTTTTCAGATCCCGAGTTGCCCTTTGTAGTGGAGGTGGATGCTTCGGACGTCGGGGTAGGAGCGGTCTTGTCGCAGAGAGCAAGGAATGACCATGACTTTCCTTAGCTGAGGAATTACAACATTGGTAACCGGGAGATGTTGGCGGTGAAGTTGGCACTTGAAGAGTGGAGACAGTGGCTGGAGGGTGCCAAACACCCATTCCTTATCTGGATGGATCACAGGAAGCTTACCTACATCTGGCGGTTCACTTCCTGGAGGAGGGGCTCCTGTAGACTCTCCCAGCCTCTAGTTGGTACTGACCTATAATGATTCTCCCAGTCACTAGGTGGCCCCAGCTTCTGTACAATTCATTGTGTTGCTACTCATTAGTATTTGATTTCGCCCAGCTGTGGGGCTCATTTGCTTATTTGTGTTGGCCTATATAAGGGCCTGTTCACATATTGCGCCTAAAAACGCGTAGAAAGCGCTAGGCGTGCCGCGTTCTCCTTTTTTTCAAAGCACTAGGGCGGTTGCGCTCCGGAGGCGTCTGTCGTTGCTAAGCAACCATCAGCTGCGCTCTCCATTACAGCAAGGATAAATAATTAAAGCTTGACAAGTCATAAAGTTCAGGAAATCCCTGGACCGCAATGATGAGCCGGGCTGCGTCCGAAATCGCGTACTATGTGAGTAGGTACTACATTTAAATTAGAACGTACTTCTCGACCGTTAAAAAAGTACGTTCTATAAAGTATGAATACGAGTAGTATGAATGGAGTCCGGACGTACTACATGCGCCATGTTGGTATTGTCACGTGACATGCGCTGTCACATCAGCGCGAACATTTAAAGAGCCTATTCTACTGACTGCATTTTGTTTTTAGTTCTGCTTTCGTCTGCGTTTATACGTCGTTCCTGCTCACAAGTCAGAGGAGTCATCGGTCAGCTGCTCGCAGATCACGCCTTCGTCGAGTTGTGTAATTTCTCAAATAACGTAAGTATCATTATTTGGCTAATACATTTTACCTCAGTCAGAAAAAAACAATGTTGATTTTTGGTAAGGAAAAAGTAATTTATTTGCTTGTGATATTATCGTCAATGAATATGTATGCATGCGTGTATCTCATTTAATTCATTCATTGGTGGTAATATCACAAGCAGTGCGTGTGTGTGTGTGTGTGTGTGTGTGTGTGTCTCTCTCTCTCTCACACACACACACACACACGAAGACTTCAGATGTAAATGAAGAAATGTATTTCTAAAATAATTGACCAAGCTTGTGTATTTAGGTTCAGTAATTTAACTTTAATGACAATCAATAGGTCCTTTTCATTGCCATTGTGAAATAACTGAACATAAACATACAAGAAGAAAATTTCAGATGGCACATAGAGGCTTTTACATCTCTGTGTCAAAAATACATAAGAAATGGATCATATACATATAAATACACATATTTATAAATAAGCCAACGCAGAAAACATACAAATGTCTTGTCGATTCAAATTGTATTCTAATATAAACTATATACACGTGTACAGATTGTGAGCCCTACAACCTACTGCCACCTCACTGTGCTAATTCTTCATCTATATTTTAAAGATGGAGCTGACCTCCGCCCCAACCTCCGACGTTTATGCCAGTCCATCCAGTCACTGTTTGCGACCATGGGTGGGGAAAAAAATGACATCAAGGTGCTGGTGTTCCAGCTACATATCACATATTTGAGCTTCATTTTTTCAAATTATTTACATTAAATTTGGGTAGAAAAAATTCAATTGAAAATCCAAAAATTACCCAAGATGTAAAGTCCTCATCTTGTATTTTGAATTATTTTAAAGCTATGTCCTACAAATGAGACAGCTAGTATTAAAGGGCACCTATTATGACATTTAAAATGCTCCTAATGTTGTTTAGGGAGTCCCCAACAACAGTTTTACATGCATGCAATGTCAAAAAACTTGACAAAAAACTTTTGTTGTCGTATAATATGCATTTATTTTTACCTGATTTGCTCACCGACTCCCAAATGAATCGTCCAACGACTCGTTTTTCCAAACCCCTCCTTTGCGCGACGCTTATCTGCGATTGGTCAGATGACCCAGCAGTGTTTACAGAGATAATACTTATTGTTTAACACGGAGTACAATGATGCTTTTATCAATTAAATCGTGTTATAATAATGATTATAGTCCACTGCTTTGTAGTTTGTAGTAAAAAACTAAAAATAAGATAAAGAATTTAATGTTATGTTAGCGAGCATAGCTCAGAGTTCATATTGTAAAAGCACAATCAGTCTTTGTTTGCATTAGCCCGAAGCATAAACATAACGTTTTTACAAAAAAAAAAAATGCAGTTACGTTACTATGAGGTATTACTCTATTCTTTAAGACAACTCCGAAAACAACGACAAACACTTCACATATCTCAATACAATTGCCATTGAAGACCTAGAAGCTAAACGGTGCTTACACAACAAACAAAATAATTATTAAGCATGCTACATAAAACATAAAAGCAAGAATTATTAATAACACTTACAGGTTGTGATACGGAGGAGGAAGCTGATGCAAATACACTTGGAACTGAACCTTCCTTCAATATCAGCCGGCTCGCGAATCCAAGTTTGATTGCATTTAAAAAGCAATCGTCTTCAAAATGGCGCGAACAAAGCACAAGGCTCGGACTACACTTCTGTGGTATAGTTGTATATATGAATTGTAGCCACTTAATCTTCAAATGCTCCTCCTTGGGCAGATGAAAAAAGTTGGCTTTTGAGTCGCACTTCAGAACACAGCGTCTCGTCGCCCTGAAGTTTTCCCTGCTGGCCTTGGAGCGCAATAAGTGGGCGTATCGTATTCAAATAACTTGACAAGTTGATGTCATCTAGTCAGAGAAAAAGCTTCGGTCTTCTAACGATTCATAAAAATGACTCCGAGTCGACTCTTACTTTTGAAAGACAATAACTTTATATACGGTGCACTTTCATATTTCAAACTTTGCAGGATGTTTTTGTTCACTTAGATCTATGTTACACACTACATGAAAGGTACATTTCAAAATTCCATAATAGGTGCCCTTTAAAGTCCCTTTAGAAACCTGTGGAGGTTACCTTACTGAAGCTGCTGAAGTTAATTTTCTTCCCTCAAGATGACATAAGAATGTTTTAAAACTTTTGGTGGTGCTTTAAACTCTATTACTACTTTGTGCCTAAGTGTTAAGCTTTGTATTCTGTATCAATTTAAAAGTTATATACACAAAAATAAAGCAAATACATTTTAAAGGTGTCTAGAGTGTGTGGGTATTTCTCTACAGTGCGGCACTCATATTCAGACAACAATTTCCAGATATACCTGCAATTTGCTTGTTTCAAAAACCGTCTGGAATCTGCCACAAAATAAGTGCACAGACAACACACTTTACACACATGAATTACTCAATGCTACATATTAAACACTTTCCTGACAATCTAGCTACTGTGAGTCCCTGAGAATGAAGTGTTTTGTAATAAAACTGGCTAAAACAGCATGACACAATTAACTTACTAACAAATAAATGGAAAGAGAGTGCGTAAAATTAGTTTTCTTTATTAATATTTCTTTTAGCAATTATTTCTAAAAGCTGAAGGAAAAGCCTCTCTATAAAAACACGGGTGTGTTCATCAGCCCCCTGCAAAATCAACAGAGAATTTAACATTAGTGATGAACCATGGTCAATCTAACGTTATATCATTAATATTAAAGTTACATGGACAAGTTGAGACCTGTACACTTGTTAACAGTAGCTAGCAGCCAACAAATATTACATCATATCAACTCTGGTAAAGTAGAAATAAAATCCTTGTAACATAAAAAAATCATTTTTTTGTAACTAACGTTATCTCTTAACTGCGAAACAACGAACGTTGTTGTTTAAATAAAACAGTGTTGGCTAGCTGACAGACATTAGCTCGTTCTGTTCGGTAATAATAATGATACAATTGAAATTTAGCAACCAATTCAGAACATTTTACCCTCGATTTATATTATTTAAACTTTTAACAAGTCGATTGTTTACTTATATGATGTTAAACAAATACAATTTAACCACAAAGAAACACAAAGTGTTTTATAAAGTACTTTATACACTTGAAAACTCCGGTTTCCGCCATTTTCAAATATAACGACGACAACTCCTCTCCCGTGGCATCATGGGATAGTAAAGTGTCCATCGTATGCGCACTTCAGAATCTCGCCGGAAGTAGTAGGCCATCCGGGTACTTTTCGCGTACTGTTTTTCGAATTCTATGAATTCGGACATACTACTCTGCTCGCGTACTGTTTTTCGCATACTATATAGTATGGAAGTATTCGATTTCGGACGCAGCCCTGCTCCTCCATTTTTCTGCTGAGGTTGCAACGTAAACAGAAAAGGTGAGGAAGCTGATTAGTTGGTTCTTGTCATGTGACCTACGGTACGCTTGCGGCATTCTGAAAAGTTGAGATGTTTTTATCTCGATGCGGCGCTTGGAAAAAACGAGTGCGTCGCACCGCGAACGTGTTGCTTCCAATATGAGCGTGCATACCGCGCGCCTACATTTGAAATAACGAACTTGAGCGTGCAAAAGATGTGATATGTGAACAGGCCCTAAGCATACCTCTTTCTTTCAGTTGTGTTTAGTCTTGAGCCTACTATGCTTATATTTTTTCTTGCCAAGAAAGCTAAGTGTGTGGTATTTTTTGATGTGCCTTTTGCTCATCTTTTGTTTCTTGTATTTTTTTCTGTGAAAGCTCCTTTTGTTCAGTCATCTAAGCCTGCAAGTTATTCTTCTGGCCTTGGGTCCATCTGCTATTTGTCATCCACAAGAGATAGAAGCATTGCTAATTCACATAGAAAATAACATGAACATTAGTGATGGGCAATCCGGCTCATTTCAGTGAGCTGAGGCTCACGAAAAAGAGCCGGCTCTTTTGGCTCACAAGCGGCTCTTTAAAAAACCAACGTGATGGCGGAGAGAGCAGACGCACTATGAATACTCATTCTCAAAATCTCATTCTCTGACTATACTATACTATAATACTATATCATCACTGCTCGACGCACTACGAAATGAGCCGGCTCATTCCGACTTAAGTGAGCAGTCAAATGAGCCGGCTCACGAAAAAGAGCCGGATTGCCCATGCCCGACAGTCGAAATGAATGTGTGTGCGCCTTTAGGCCTATATAGCCTAATTATTTTTTAGTTGTTCTTTGAATTTGTCAATTATTTTAAATACAATTAAAATCATTCAGTATTTCTTTATTACATAATGATTTCATTTCTATTGGCTATATTTTTCTAAATAGAGTCGGCTCTTTAGATATGCGAGCCAGCTCCCGACGTTCACCTACAAGAGCCGGCTACTGTCTAACGTTACAGAATGAAATGTTGACCTAGGAAGAGTTATAGAACTGTGAAGTTTTAGAGGTGTTTATGGACTCAATCTACTTTTTTGATAATCGTTCTGAATCCAATATGTCATGAAGCTAGAATAAAAAGTTTTTTTGTTTTGTTTTTAGCAGAAGCTCCGTTCTTTCTTTTGATATATTCCATGGTCAGACATTCATACAACAAAATACTCTGGGGGCCATTAATGTTTTGTGATAATGATTTAAAAAAAAATGCTAGTGAGGAAAGAGTTAATTATTATTATTTGCAGTGGAAAGTTTGGAAAGCAGAATTATGCTAAATGTATATGCTCTATTTATTTATGTTTTACATATATGCTATTAATTTATGTTTCCAATGAAATCCAACTTCAGAGGACTTGAGAGGCCACAGCAGGCCTCCTGAGACATGTTTGATACTATAAAAACACTAGCATGCACTGGTGACTCCACAGTCCAACTATATCAGAACACAAATAGAGTTCATTACCTGCCATTTTAATGAAGATGCAATGATAGGCATTTCAGAGTTTATAACAGAAGGTATTTCTAATAATGTTTGTAATGTTAAAAACAACAACAACGTCATTATTACTTAGACTGTTGAATTATTGCTGTGCTTAAGTTGAATTATTGTTGACTAAAGGATTATTATATTACTAATCAAACTTAAGACGTTACAGTTAGGGTCTCACTACATGGTATAAGACACTGTGGCTAAACATTCTAAGCTGAATGTTTGTGTTTATTTATTTTATGGTCTAAAAACATATGAACTTTGTTTGCTCTCTTCCTCAGGTCAATGAAAGTTTTTCTTGTGTAAGGAAAATGGAAAATGGAACATTTTTTTACTTCATGTTGTTTGAAAATCTTGGATGCATAAGATATGCTTTCTTTACTTTGGGGGTTATTTTTTACTGTGCTGTCATATTCTTTAATGTTCTTATTATTTTTGTAATATTTCTGGAAAAGACATTGCACCAGCCCATGTACATTTTGATTTCATGCTTGTCCATCAACTCTGTATATGGTACAGCTGGCTTTTTCCCAAGGTTATTGACAGACCTGCTCTATGATGCACATATAATCTCATTTGAAGCATGTCTTATACAGAGTTTTGTAATTTATTCATATGCAGCTATTGAACTTACAATATTGATGTTAATGGCATTTGATAGGTTTGTTGCAATCAGTAAACCTTTGCATTACAACAACATAATTACCACACGGTTTCTAACTTTTCTATTAGTTATAGCATGGGTTTATCCAATTATTTTTGTTGGTATTAGTGCTCTTTTGACTGCAAGGTTGACAATCTGTGGTAACAAATTGCTAAAGGTGTACTGCCACAACTATGAAATTGTCAAACTCTCATGTGTGAACATTACTATTAATAATATTTATGGCCTGATTGTAACTATCACAACAATTTGTATCCCTTTCAGTTTTATACTGTATACCTATGTGAGAATTATTATAATTTGTCAAAGAAGCACACAAGAGTTCAGGAGCAAAGCATATAAAACTTGTATTCCACACATGGTGATCCTTTTAAATTTCTCAGTTGCTCTTTTTTGTGAGCTCACTTTGAGTCGATTTATGAATGGGGAACTTCCTATAGCGCTGAGTGTTGTCATTTCACTTGAATTTATTGTTATACCACCCTTTGTAAACCCTATTGTTTATGGACTAAACTTTCCTGATATCCGCAAAAAAATTAGGCATCTTATAAAAGCCTTCAAATAGCCTGATTTGTTTCTGTTGTAATACTGTAACACAGAAAACCAAATTTGAAGAAATTTAAAGATAATTGTTCAATAAAGCAGTCACTCACCTTCTAGTGTGAGTGATAGCTAAATGTGACAGTTTTCACCTTTCTTTTAAATTACCTCAGTAATTTAACTCCTCAGTAAATCATTTTTTGTGAAAAATTGTATAAGGGTTTTAGAAACACAATCAGAGAGTAATTTTCTTAATTGACTGAATAAAGGGGCCACCCATATCATATGAGCTCAGATTAATAACTTATATATATATATATATATAATATAAGCTTCCATGAAATATTTAAAAAATGATAGACTATTAGTGTCAGTAATTCTTTACAATTGTATTGTTTAAAAATAATAAGAATAAAATAATTGTTTGTACTGGTTGTACTGGTTGTTATTCTGCATGCAAAGCCTTACATTGTCAGAGTAAACCTGACATTTTTATAAATAACAATTTAGGATTTAGTTTTAAAAGATTTAAACAATAGCTGTTAACATACTTTATATTGAATAATAACAATTTGTGATATTTGGTGTACCGTATTTTCCGGACTATAAGTCACACTTTTTTTCATAGTTCCCTTTCGAGGGAACTCGAACTGCATCGAATGACACTTTGGTGGGGGGAACGCTCCTCACTGTAGCGCCTCTGAAGCATGAATGAAACCAAGCCTTTCTGTTCTTCAGCAAACTCTGTCTATGTACGTCTTATTTGGTATGATATTGTGGAGTTGAGGAAGGCTACAGAATTGTCTCCCCGAGTCACCAAGAAATCCATGGCGGCGATGGTGGTCTCGGAGAGACACCTATGGTTAAATTTATCGGCATCAAGGAGAAAAACAGGGCTTTCCTCCTTGATGCCCCGATTTCGCCTTCTGGCCTGTTCGGCGACGCCGTCAACACCGTCGTCAACACTCGACAGGTTTCAGGACGCGAAGAAACATTTTGCAGCCTTCAAACAATACCTCCCTCGCCACTCCAAATCCAAGAAGTCTACCCCCAGTGGGTAGCCGCAGCCATCCACCAGCTCCCCTGCCTATAGACAGGAGCAAAAAGAGAGTGTCTCGACCTGAGGGCCGTCCTGCAGGCTAAAAAGGCTTCGTCAAAGAGATCCTAGCCAGCCTAGTTTCTCTGCGAGTGGCCTCACTTGTGGCGGAGCGATCGAGGTCGCCTCCTCCGCGGAGCCCGCAGGAAATCTATGTCACATTCATCTGTTTGGGATAAAAACTTAACCCTTTTAGCACCAATCACTGGACATTTCACTTTGTAACTGTTGCGAAACGTGCACAACACAACGTGTTGCCACAGGTACATTTTTCTAATGAGCCTGGGCTGGTAATTCCGAGATAATAGTTATTTTTCATTGCACAAATTATATTATTCTGTGATTTTAAATCAGTAGATAGTGTATTCAACCTTTAAGCAACAAGGGCGTAGTCTTTGAATAAAAGAGTTTGGTATGTATCCTATATTTATTTTATTATTATTGTAAAATATTATTTTGATGCATTTCAGAAAAAAAATGAAATCTACTACTACAATATTGATTTGTGAAAAGAAATGGGGTCTAAAAACTATTGTCACGTTCTGTTGGTGTTTAGTTTCATTTTCATGCTTTAAGTTTGTTTCTCTTCGATTAACTGTTTTCTTTGTTCTAGTTTCCCACCAGTCTTAAATTACCATGGACACTCTTGCAATCAATACACCTGTTTGTCATTTAGTTCATTATCATTGTATAATTAAGTTCCTCTTTAGTTTTCATTCTCTGTCGAGTGATGGTCGTGTGTTAAACGTAACGCTGTCACGTTGCCTTCTCATCAGTGCCTTCTCAACTTATTTTGTTTACACCAGTGGTTCTCAACCTCTAATGCAGGGACCCCCTGACAGGCCATGTTTCTGTGTTAACCCTGAAATGGCACACCTGATTAAATTAATTAAAGGCTTCATGGGTAGTTATTAGAGTAGGAAGAGTAGGAATTAGTCAATTAATCAATTAGTCAACTACTCATTAAGCCTTTAATTAAAAATACTTGTTGAGTGAGCGTGCAGCCTGAGCGGGCAAGGCACGCCTTGTGCTTTGTAAGCCAAGGCGATGGCATCCACTTGGGATGGGGGCCATCCTCTGCTTGGAGACAGCTTTTCCTAAGAACATAGCCAGGCCTGGATCTCGGTACCACGTGGGGGTCGTCCGGCCCAAACTCTAGGCACAATTTTTGTCGACCGAAAATGCCTGCTGGTCCCCTACCCGATGGAGGCCAATACAACCAGCAACAAAGTCTTCATAGACAGAAACTTTAAGTCTGCTTACTGCAAAGGCTTGAATGGCGCGTTCTGACGTGCTCAAAGCACCAGAATAAGGTCCCAAGACGGTACGGAGAGAGGTCAAGAAGGGTTTAACCATCTTACCTCACTAAGAATCCTGACGACCAGGTCATGCTTCCCAACTGACTTACATTCTATGGGGTTGTGATATGCGAAAATAGCGGCAACTTTAAGGGTGGATGGAGACAGCCTTCACTCCAACCCGTGCTGTAGGAAGGAAAGCACAAAACTGATCGAACATCTTTGGGGGTCCTCTCGGTGAGAGGAACACCACTCGACGAACAGGTTCCACTTCAAGGTGTAAGTGTGTCTAGTAGATGATGCTAGTGCCGATTTGATGGTGTTAAGAACCTCTGAGAGTAAGTCACCTAAAACCTCCGCTTCCAGGGACTGGACATGGAGTTTCCAGAGGTCTGGGCGCGGGTGCCATAGAGTGCCCCGTCTCTGAGAAAGAAGGTCCTGTCAGTGAGGACCAATCCTTGAAGAACTGGCTCTTTTAGAGAACACTGCTTGGATATTAGAGACAAGAATAAATTAACTGCTCAGCTCAGAAACGAAAAGCTGAAGATGCGATGCACCTGCTGCTCAGTTTACACTCTTATGCCTAATTTCCACCGAGTAGTACAGTACAGTACAGTTCAGTGCGGTATGCAATTTTTGCCGTTGCCATTGTCAGAAGTTGTGAATGGTACCCTAATTCCAAACCATACAGTACCATTTTTTCGGGACCCTTCCGTTAGGGTACCTAGCACAGAAGTCTGGTACTAAAGGGTGGAGCTAGACTCACTGCAGAATGTTGAATAGTTGCCAGAGAAACATCACTTGCGCATACTACAGTTCCTTAATTTCCTTCGGGATCAATAAAGTTTATCTATCTATCTATCTATCTATCTATCTATCTATCTATCTATCTATCTATCTATCTATCTATCTGTCTGTCTGTCTGTCTGTCTGTCTGTCTGTCTACAAGGGAAATGACAATGCAAAAGGCGTCATTTCATACATTTGAAGCACAATACAGTTTCTTCTTGTGACAAACAGTCACATGCTGAGAAGCAAGAACAAGATCTGCTGTATGTCCTCCATTGTTTATTACTGTCGCCTTCTTCGTCGTGCGAGAATTACATCAAGCGCTACTGTCACGATCCGGTTCTCTCTCTCTCTGTTTTCCTGTCTGTGGTTCACTCATCCACACACACACACACACACACGCACACACACGCACACACACACACACACACACACACATACACACACACTCAGCTGTTTCTCATCTAATCAGCGATCGCGCTGCGTCTACACTCTCATTCATGTTTTCTCTCTCTGTCACACTACCCGCAGCTGTTCCTCATTTTGATCAGCACTTGCACTGATCACTTCTCACCTGTTCCTCCTTTCCTCTAATTCTCTCCACTACTTCTAGTCTTGGTTTTCTCTGCTTCCTTGTCGGATTATTGTTCAATGTACAAGCTTATGCTCTGACTCTTCGTTGTCTGTTGCCAGTGCTTCCTTCCATGGAGATTGTCTTGTCCTGTCCTGTCCAGACGTGAGTTTTGTGTTGGATCATTAACATTGTTCTCTGCCCAGTTACCCTGCTGTTTTGTGGCCAGTCATCTAACCAGCCACCTGCAAGTTATCATCCTCGCTGCTCGGGGACAGAGCATTGTTGCCGCTCGCCTATTTCCCTCTGCGCTGGACTCTCTGCATCGGCAGTTCACCTGCTAGAGCCACATTGTTTGTGCTTACTTCAGATCTGTGTCTTCCTTGACGACAGTCTCCTGTGTTACAGTTTCGCTGTTAATAAACTTTATCTTGCATTCACCTCTGCATTTGGGTCCGCTGTATATTCCACCTGACAGAATAATCCGACCAAGATGGACCCAGCAGAGGAAGCACCTTTTCGCGCTGCGCTTGAAGTGCAGGGAGTTATGCTGGGAAAACACGAGGAGGAGATTTCGGAGGCTCGACGTGCCGTGGAGAGTTTGGCTGCCCAGGTGACTGATTTATCTTCTCGCCTTCTTCATTTCCATCTGGAGAGACCTGCTCAACGGGAGAATGCTTCCGAGCCCAGGATCAACAATCCTCCGTGTTACGCCGGTGAGCCAACAGAATGCCGATCTTTTCTTACGCAATGCGAGGTTGTGTTTTCCCTGCAGCCTACCACTTATGCTCGGGACCGAGCGCGCATTGCCTACGTGATATCCCTGCTGACCAGCAGGGCACGCGAGTGGGGAACCGCCGTCTGGGAGATGGAATCAGACCTTACTGACCGTTATGATCTGTTCAAAGAGGAGATGGTCAAGGTCTTCGATCGCTCCGTTCATGGTCAAGAGGCTTCCCGTTTACTCGCTGTGCCTCGCCAGGGGAGGCGCACTGTGACGGACTACGCTATCGAATTCCGCACCCTGGCTACCACATGTGGGTGGAATGAGCCAGCCCTAGTTGCACGCTTTCTGGAGGGACTTAACACTGATCTTAAGGATGAGGTCTATGCTCGCGAGATTCCTACCCAGTTTGATCAGTTGGTGGAGCTGGCGATTCGTCTCGATAAGCGCTTTGAGTTGCGCCGGCATGCTCGGGGTATGAAGACCGAGCAACAAATCACACCACCTACGTTCCCTGTTTCCTTCCCGGGCAACCCAGAGGCTGAGCCCATGCAGCTAGGAGGGCTCCGCATCTCGACTGCTGAACGCCAACGACGCATACTGAATCGTCTTTGTCTCTATTGTGGCTCTGCCAGTCATTTTGTTTCGACTTGTCCGGTAAAAGCCAGAGCTCGCCAGTAGACAGGGGAATACTGGCGAGCGCAACTACTCTCTCCCCATCGCCAAAGTCTGGGACTCGCACCACCTTTCCAGTCACCCTCTGCTGGTCTGTTTCATCAGTCTCCTGTATGGCTCTTATCGACTCTGGGGCCGAAGGCAGCTTTATTGACGAGAGGTGGGCGCTCGAGCATGGTCTCCCGCTCACGAACTTGGAGGATTCCACCCCTGTGTTCGCCCTGGATGGCAGCGTCATCTCCAAGGTTCATCGTACCACCCTTCCGGTGAGTCTCATCATATCGGGAAACCATCGAGAGACAATTTCTTTTTTTATTTTTCAATCCCCCTTTACCCCTGTTGTTTTAGGCCACCCTTGGTTAGCTAAACACAATCCTCATATTGACTGGGCCAATAGTTCAATTCTCTCATGGAATCTGTCGTGTCATGTTGAATGTTTAGTGTCTGCTGTTTCTCCTGTTTCTTCTGTTTCTGTGTTTCAGGAGGAGCCTGGGGATTTGTCAGGAGTGCCGGGGGAGTACCTCGATTTGCGGGCGGTCTTCAGTCGCTCCCGGGCCACTTCTCTTCCTCCCCATCGACCTTATGATTGTAGTATTGAACTTTTCCCCGGGACCACACCCCCTCGCGGACGGTTGTACTCATTATCCGCTCCTGAACGCGAGGCATTAGAGAAATATCTCTCCGAATCCCTTGTGGCAGGTACTATCGTTTCTTCCTCCTCTCCCGCTGGCGCTGGGTTTTTTTTTGTGAAGAAAGACGGTTCCTTACGCCCCTGCATTGATTATCGGGGGCTGAATGACATCACGGTTAAGAACCGGTATCCCCTACCTCTTATGTCCTCAGCCTTCGAGATCTTGCAGGGGGCTAAGGTTTTCACAAAATTGGATCTGCGCAATGCTTACCATTTAGTACGTATTAAGGAGGGAGACGAATGGAAGACCGCATTTAACACACCCCTCGGGCATTTCGAATACCGGGTTCTTCCTTTCGGTTTGGTCAACGCCCCAGCTGTTTTTCAGGCCCTCGTTAATGATGTCCTGAGAGATATGCTTAATATCTTCGTGTTTGTTTACCTTGACGATATACTCATCTTTTCCCCCTCTCTTCAGGTGCACGTTCAGCATGTTCGTCGCGTTCTCCAGCGTCTCTTGGAGAACCGCCTTTTTGTCAAGGCTGAGAAGTGCACATTCCACTCTCAGTCCGTCACGTTTCTCGGTTCTGTCGTATCTGCTGAGGGGATCAGTATGGATCCTTCCAAGGTACAAGCTATGTCAGATTGGCCAGTTCCCGATTCACGTATCGCTCTCCAGCGTTTCTTAGGCTTTGCTAATTTTTATAGACGATTTATTCGTAATTTTAGCCAAATTGCCGCCCCTCTCACTGCGCTCACCTCAGTCAAGACTCGTTTCTCTTGGACCGATGTGACCCAGTCTGCGTTTGATCATTTGAAAACCTTGTTTACTACTGCCCCTATTCTTATTACCCCGGACGTTGAGAGGCAGTTCATCGTCGAGGTCGACGCGTCGGATGTGGGGGTGGGGGCGGTGCTCTCGCAACGTTCGTCCCTTGATGATACGGTTCACCCATGCGCGTTCTTTTCTCACCGTCTCTCGCCTACTGAACGTAATTACGACGTGGGTAACCGTGAGTTACTTGCCATCCGCTTGGCTTTGGGAGAGTGGCGTCATTGGTTGGAGGGGGCGTCGTGTCCATTCATAGTATGGACGGATCACCGTAACCTTGAGTATATAAGATCCGCGAAGAGGCTCAATGCTCGTCAGGCTCGGTGGGCACTCTTTTTTGGCCGATTCGATTTCACGATTTCTTTCAGACCTGGTTCCAAAAACATAAAGCCTGACGCTCTTTCTCGTCTTTTCGGCTCCTCTGAGGATGCCTCAACCAAGGAGAACATTCTTCCCCAGGAGTGTGTGGTTGGGGCTACTATCTGGGGAGTCGAACGGGTCGTTAAACAGGCTCTTGCGCGGGTTACTACCCCTCGACGTTGTCCCGAACAGTTGTTATTTGTTCCTGAGTCCGTTCGTCCGGCCGTTCTTCGCTGGGGTCATTCGTCCAAATTAGCCGTTCACCCGGGTGTCAGAGGTACGCTGGCCGTTATACGTCAGAGATTTTGGTGGCCGACCAGAGAACGGGAGATCCGCCGCTTTGTCTCTTCTTGCCCAGTCTGCGCCCAAACTAAGTCTAGTAATTCTCCTCCCGCCGGCTTACTCAGACCCCTTCCCACGCCGTCACGTCCCTGGTCTCACATAGCCTTGGACTTTGTAACCGGTCTTCCATCGTCCATGGGCAACACCGTTATACTAACTGTGGTCGACCGTTTTTCTAAGTCCGCACACTTCATCCCGCTTCCTAAATTGCCTTCCGCTAAGGAGACTGCCCAGACGGTGGTTAATCACGTTTTTAAGCTCCATGGCCTCCCTTCTGACGTTGTCTCGGACAGGGGTCCACAGTTTGCCTCTCAGTTTTGGAGAGAATTCTGTCGACAGATTGGCGCCACTGCTAGTTTGTCGTCAGGATTTCATCCCCAGACTAATGGACAGGCTGAACGGGCTAATCAGATTTTGGGTCGAATGCTCCGCAGTCTGGCGTTTCAGAACCCTGCATCCTGGTGCGAACAGTTACCATGGGCAGAATACGCGCACAATTCTCTTCCCTCGTCTGCTACTGGGTTATCCCCCTTTAATTGCTGCCTGGGTTATCAGCCTCCACTGTTCCCTACACAAGAGCTCCAGGCGTCCGTTCCGTCCGTCGAAGCGTTTATTCAGAGATGCCGTCGCACTTGGAAGAGAGTGAGAACTGCCCTTTGCCGTACTAAGACACGCTCCCGTCTAGCCGCTGACCGCCGTCGCGTTAAGGCTCCCAGATACATTTGCGGCCAGGGAGTTTGGCTGTCCACTCGTGATTTGCCTCTTCAGTCCAGCTCCCGCAAACTCTCGCCTCGGTTCGTTGGGCCTTTCTCAATTGTCAAGGTTCTTAGTCCGGCCGCTGTTAAGCTCAAGTTACCCCCCCATCTCCGCCGTATCCATCCCGTATTCCATGTGTCGTGTATTAAGCCCGTTATTCGGATGCCCGCCCGCCCCGTTCCTCCTCCTCCCGTTCTTGTCGAGGGTTCTCCTGTTTATTCCGTCCGTAGGCTACTTGATATTCGCCCCAGGGGTCGCGGTTTCCAGTATTTGGTCGATTGGGAGGGATACGGTCCTGAGGAGAGAAGCTGGATTCCCTCCCGGGACGTCCTGGATCGCTCGCTCATCGAGGACTTCCACCGCACTCGCCAGGCTCCACCCTTGGGAGCGCCAGGAGGCGCTCGTTGAGGGGGGGGTACTGTCACGATCCGGTTCTCTCTCTCTCTGTTTTCCTGTCTGTGGTTCACTCATCCACACACACACACACACACACACACACACACACACTCAGCTGTTTCTCATCTAATCAGCGATCGCGCTGCGTCTACACTCTCATTCATGTTTTCTCTCTCTGTCACACTACCCGCAGCTGTTCCTCATTTTGATCAGCACTTGCACTGATCACTTCTCACCTGTTCCTCCTTTCCTCTAATTCTCTCCACTACTTCTAGTCTTGGTTTTCTCTGCTTCCTTGTCGGATTATTGTTCAATGTACAAGCTTATGCTCTGACTCTTCGTTGTCTGTTGCCAGTGCTTCCTTCCATGGAGATTGTCTTGTCCTGTCCTGTCCAGACGTGAGTTTTGTGTTGGATCATTAACATTGTTCTCTGCCCAGTTACCCTGCTGTTTTGTGGCCAGTCATCTAACCAGCCACCTGCAAGTTATCATCCTCGCTGCTCGGGGACAGAGCATTGTTGCCGCTCGCCTATTTCCCTCTGCGCTGGACTCTCTGCATCGGCAGTTCACCTGCTAGAGCCACATTGTTTGTGCTTACTTCAGATCTGTGTCTTCCTTGACGACAGTCTCCTGTGTTACAGTTTCGCTGTTAATAAACTTTATTTTGCATTCACCTCTGCATTTGGGTCCGCTGTATATTCCACCTGACAGCTACTTTCCGGCATACACCACGCCTATCAAATAAGGGTACTGTTGGCGGTGGAAACACAAGCCGGATTAGGGTTTACCGTCCCGAATTGTACTGGACTGTACTGTACTATCCTGTACTGTCCTGTACCGCTCAGTGGAATCGAGGCATTAATATTAATGTAGGAAATGGCCAAGTTAATGGAGTTTATTAGAACTTTTGGGTACAACAGTTTCTACAGGTGATAGGGATTGTTTTAAAAGCAGTAAAAAAAAAAAAAAAAAAGTTGCTTGCAGACTGCTGGTGTGAAAGCACAAGGGGCGCTAATTCGTTCGCGTTTTCAAAGTATCACGCAAAAAGTAGAAGAAAAAAAATGTTAAAAGAAAACGAGCCACCAAGCACTGTTGTTGTTCAAATGAGCGGGCCGGAGCACGTTAAGGGTTTTCTGTTAGAACGGTGTCGTGTTAGCGCCCCCTAAGTTAATAACTAATGATCTGTGCAATGGAAGTGAATCAATCAAAATTAACTTTAGCTGGACAATAACTTTATTCTAGAGCTGCTGTAAAGCCAAAACAATCTCTGTTACTTTAATTTCCTATCACTTTAAAGCTGCTTTGAAACAGTGATTTGTTAAAAGCACTATATAAATGAAGGTGACTTGACTTGATATATTGCTTGTTCAGATATTCATACAACAAAGTATTCTGGGGGCCATGAAAGCTTTGTGAAAATTATACAAAAAAATGGTGGTGAGGGAAGAGTAAATAATTATTATTTGCAGTGGAAAGTTTGAAAAGCACTAAAGGGAGAATTATGCTAAATGTATATGCTCTATTTATTTATGTTTTACATATATGCTATTTATTTATGTTTCCAATGAAATCCAACTTCAGAGGACTTGAGAGGCCACAGCATGCCTCCTGAGACATGTTTGATACTATAAAAACACTAGCATGCACTAGTGACTCCACAGTCCAACTATATCAGAACACAAATAGAGTTCATTACCTGCAATTTTAATGAAGATGCAATGATAGGCATTTCAGAGTTTATAACAGAAGGTATTTCTAATAATGTTTGTAATGTTAAAAAACAACAACAACGTCATTATACTTAGACTGTAGAATTATTGCTGTGCTTAAGTTGAATTATTGTTGACTAAAGGATTATTATATTACTAATCAAACTTAAGACGTTACAGTTAGGGTCTCACTACATGGTATGAGACACTGTGGCTAAACATTCTAAGCTGAATGTTTGTGTGTTTATTTATTTTATGGTCTAAAAACATATGAACTTTGTTTGCTCTCTTCCTCAGGTCAATGAAAGTTTTTCTTGTGTAAGGAAAATGGAAAATGGAACATATTTTTACTTCATGTTGTTTGAAAATCTTGGGTGCATAAGATATGCTTTCTTCACTTTGGGGGTTATTTTTTACTGTGCTGTCATATTATTTAATGTTCTTATTATTTTTGTAATATTTCTGGAAAAGACATTGCACCAGCCCATGTACATTTTGATTTCATGCTTGTCCATCAACTCTGTATATGGTACAGCTGGCTTTTTCCCAAGGTTATTGACAGACCTGCTCTATGATGAACATATAATCTCATTTGAAGCATGTCTTATACAGAGTTTTGTCATTTATTCATATGCAGCTATTGAACTTACAATATTGATGTTAATGGCATTTGATAGGTTTGTTGCCATCAGTAAACCTTTGCATTACAACAACATAATTACCACACGGTTTCTAACTTTTCTATTAGTTATAGCATGGGTTTATCCAATTATTTTTGTTGGTATTAGTGGTCTTTTGACTGCAAGGTTGACAATATGTGGTAACAAATTGCTAAAGGTGTACTGCCACAACTATGAAATTGTCAAACTCTCATGTGTGAACATTACTATTAATAATATTTATGGCCTGATTGTAACTATCACAACAATTTTTATCCCTTTGAGTTTTATACTGTATACCTATGTGAGAATTATTATAATTTGTCAAAGAAGCACACGAGAGTTCAGGAGCAAAGCATATAAAACTTGTATTCCACACATGGTTATCCTTTTAAATTTCTCAGTTGCTATTTTTTGTGAGCTCACTTTGAGTCGATTTATGAATGGGGAACTTCCTATAGCGCTGAGTGTTGTCATTTCACTTGAATTTATTGTTATACCACCCTTTGTAAACCCTATTGTTTATGGTCTAAACTTTCCTGATATCCGCAAAAAAATTAGGCATCTTATAAAAGCCTTCAAATAGCCTGATTTGTTTCTGTTGTAATACTGTAACACAGAAAACCAGATTTGAAGAAATTTAAAGATAATTGTTCAATAAAGCAGTCACTCACCTTCTAGTGTGAGTGATAGCTAAATGTGACAGTTTTCACCTTCCTTTAAATTACCTCAGTAATTTAACTCCTCAGTAAATCATTTTTTGTGAAAAATTGTATAAGGGTTTTAGAAACACAATCAGAGAGTAACTTTCTTAATTGACTGAATAAAGAGGCCACCCATATCATATGAGCTCAGATTAATAACTTATATATATATATTATATATATATTATATATATATATATATATATATATATATATATATATATATATATATATATATATATATATATAATATATTATATATATATTATATATATATATATATATATAATATAACCTTCCATGAAATATTAAAAAAATGATAGACTATCAGTGTCAGTAATTCTTTACAATTGTATTGTATAAAAATAATAAGAATAAAATAATTGTTTGTACTGGTTGTTATTCTGCATGCAAAGCCTTACATTGTCAGAGTAAACCTGACATATTTTTATAAATAACAATTTAGGATTTAGTTTTGAGAGGTTCAAACAATAGATGTTAACATACTTTATATTGAATAATAACAAATCGTGATATTTGGTGTACCGTATTTACCGGACTATAAGTCACACTTTTTTTCATAGTTCCCTTTCGAGGGAACTCAAACTGCATCAAATGACACTTTGGTGGGGGGAACGCTCCTCACTGTAGCGCCTCTGAAGCATGAATGAAACCAAGCCTTTCTGTTCTTCAGCAAACTCTGTCTATGTACGTCTTATTTGGTATGATATTGCGGAGTTAAGGAAGGCTACAGAATTGTCTCCCCGAGTCACCAAGAAATCCATGGCGGCGATGGTGGTCTCGGAGATACACCTATGGTTAAATTTATCGGGCATCAAGGAGAAAAACAGGGCTTTCCTCCTTGATGCCCCGATTTCGCCTTCTGGCCTGTTCGGCGACGCCATCAACACCGTCGTCAACACTCGACAGGTTTCAGGACGCGAAGAAACATTCTGCAGCCTTCAAACAATACCTCCCTCGCCGCTCCAAATCCAAGAAGTCTACCCCCAGTGGGTAGCCGCAGCCATCCACTATGGGGTTATTATTGTTGCAATATTCCAAATAAATAGATTAATATTCACAAATAAATGTAAAGAGATTCACAAAAATGTATCGAATGCACAAATGAATAGATTAAGATCCACAAATAAATGTAAAGAGTTTCACAAAAAATGATAAAATTCACAAATAAATAAAATGAGATTTGCAAATAAATAAAATATTTACAAATGTTTTCTTATTTTACAAACACAACTCTGCCTGGCATTTATTTGTGAATCGGTTCCTGTGCATTTGTAAATCGCTGCACACATTTGTGAATCGGTTCCTGTGCATTTATAAATCCTTTCACGCATTTGTGGATTTTGAAACACTTCTAGCGTAGACGTGCTGAGAAATCCACAAATGAGTGGACTCCACCCACCGCCTACTCAAGCCAATCAGATAACGGCCACATCGAGCCGGCCAATCTTAGCACGTTATCGCTTCAACCAATCACGTTTGGCTTTACACTCGGGGCGGGAAGTGGGAACTGACTGATTCTTGCATCCATGAAAGGAGCACTGGAGCGCAGTAGTAGCGCTGAACTGTGTGTGGTAAAAACACTCTGTTTTCAAAAGATCGTTGGAGTTTAAGGCCTCTTTATATTTCCATCAGGATACACTCAGGGAATTATGATAATCAGAGATCCCGAGCATCATGAACAGTCTCTACACCGGCAAGAGGCGCGACACAGCGCGTCAAAAGCAAATAGGCACTGTCTATTCACTGCTGCCGCTGCAGTTTCAAATAATGTAAAACTAGCATGTTTGAAATGTTAACACATATTAGCTTTATATGCATAATCGTACTCTTAATGGCTCTGATCGTTGCCGACTTATTGACTAGTGCTGGTTACTTAAATCATATTTCGTGATAGTGTACTGGACGCGGGGCATTCATTGATAGTAAACGGATGCCCGCACTTCTGATGTAGCGGCTACTTCACGCAATTAGGACAAATGTTTTTGCACATTCACTTTGCCCAGTGTAGATAGCTGGCCAACCGTAGCACGTTATCGCTTCAACCAATCACGTTTGGCTTTACACTGGGCGATCTTGCTCTGAAATAACTGCTAATTTATCATATCATTCATCTGTATGCATTTGCTCAAATAGAAAGTGTACGCGCAAAGGCCCATAAAATTGCAACAGCAAAATATGTTTAAAGTTTGGATTTTGTTAGAATTACACCATTAGACTGATGGTCAAGCCAAGCCACAATTTCTATGAGCCTTGAAAAAAGCCAGAGAAACAACACTTTACATCTCTGTTATGGGAACAACGCGTTATGGACGCGTCACGTTATTCAAGATAGAACAGAAAAGCATCAAGTAGCTGACTAATGAATTACTGGGTTCAACCCATAAATAGCTATTTAAACTCTGATACACGGAGTTTTTCATTTGCATTGCAAGATTTTTATTTGCAGCATCAACCCCAGTACTAGCCTACACGCTGATGCTGAGGCTCGTACTGTTACATATTGGGTGGTCATTTGGGCTGATATTTGGTATTCTACATTACATTTATTTATATCCTATTGCTATTTGTCACCGCAATTGTGCTTTAAAAGGCAAAATCGTATAGTGTCATGCATCGTGTCTACCCCGTGCGAGGCAATCTACACTGGGCAAAGCGAATGTGCAAAAACATTTGTCCTAATTGCGTGAAGTAGCCGCTACATCATAAGTGCGGGCATCCGTTTACTATCAATGAATGCCCCGCGTCCAGTACACTATCACGAAATATGATTTAAGTAACCAGCACTAGTCAATAAGTAGGCAACGATCAGAGCCGTTAAGAGTACGATTATGCATATAAAGCTAAGCAGACGTCACATAGGGAATATGTGTTAACATTTCAAACATGCTAGTTTTACATTATTTGAAACTGCAGCGGCAGCAGTGAATAGACAGTGCCTATTTGCTTTTGACGCGCTGTGTCGCGCCTCTTGCCGGTGTAGAGACTGTTCATGATGCTCGGGATCTCTGATTATCATAATTCCCTGAGTGTATCCTGATGGAAATATAAAGAGGCCTTAAACTCCAACGATCTTTTGAAAACAGAGTGTTTTTACCACACACAGTTCAGCGCTACTACTGCGCTCCAGTGCTCTTTCCATTGATGCAAGTATCAGTTCCCACTTCCCGCCCCGAGTGTAAAGCCAAACGTGATTGGTTGAAGCGATAACGTGCTAAGATTGGCCAGCTCGATGTGGCCGTTATCTGATTGGCTTGAGTAGGCGGTGGGTGGAGTCCACCTATTTGTGGATTTCTCTGCACGTCTACGCTAGAAGTGTTTCAAAATCCACAAATGCGTGAAAGGATTTATAAATGCACAGGAACCGATTCACAAATGTGTGCAGCGATTTACAAATGCACAGGAACCGATTCACAAATAAATGCCAGGCAGAGTTGTGTTTGTAAAATAAGAAAATATTTGTAAATATTTTATTTATTTGCAAATCTCATTTTATTTATTTGTGAATTTTATAATTTTTTGTGATAATCTTTACATTTATTTGTGGATCTTAATCTATTAATTTGTGCATTCGATACATTTTTGTGAATCTCTTTACATTTATTTGTGAATATTAATCTATTTATTTGGAATATTGCAACAATAATAACCCCATAATCCACCAGCTCCCCTGCCTATAGACAGGAGCAAAAAGAGAGTGTGTCGACCTGAGGGCCGTCCTGCAGGCTAAAAAGGCTTCGTCAAAGAGATCCTAGCCAGCCTAGTTTCTCTGCAAGTGGCCTCAATTGTGGCGGAGCGATCGAGGTCGCCTCCTCCCCGGAGCCCGCAGGAAATCTGTCAACTTCCCGCCATTAAAGTAACACCAAGTATCTTTTTCTCTGCGGTCACCCTACTGGTTGCAAGCGGAATTGTCCATTAGCGCTGTCGTAAATAATTTAGCCTACCGCAGCCTACTGTCGCACACGCACGCACGTGCACACTTGCTGTTGATCTCCAGCACCGTCTTTAGAAACAACAATGGCCACAGACAAGGTAGAGTATGATGCATGATTTTATGAAAGACATCACAAACTAAGAAAAACTAATTAATGACATTGATTGCTTTTTTATATATAATTTTTATTTTGTGTAACAGTAAACTTGAAACGGTATAACAGAAAGATAGTTTTATACAAGGATAAAAAGTAAAAACTTATTGCAGAACAGTTTAGCATGTAGTAGTCAATTGAATTTTCTGTGAAAATCTTGATCATTTTATTTGAAAAATATTGCAGCGAAAGGTGACACCGTTTTAGTGGCTGCTTTGCTACATTATTTATATAGTTACCAAAAATCTCCTTACTGCTCTCTTAGCTAATATGTTGATAATTCTTGCTTTTTGTGCAACTACAGTTCTAAATTACAATTCATGCCTTTTAAGTTTTTGACCTTCATACAGTTACCATAATAAGATAGTTCTCGTTTATTTCAGGATTCATCAGCCTCATCTGACTTTACACCCTCAACCAGTGCAGATACAAGGCCTAAAAGCAGAGGTGGGAAGAGAAGCAGAAGAGGGAGAAGGGAGGATATTGACCTTGACAGACAGAGAAGACTCCAGGATCTGCAGGAAAGGAGAAATACAGAAATACAGACCCAGATCCACTCTCTGGAACCGCAAGAGAAGGACCGCATCCTCCAAAATGTTATGTTGAGGCTCCCAGGACTGATGTTCGATGTGCTGACCTTGCATGAAGGCACAGAGAGGCCAAGAGTACCTGATGGTGGTGGACTACACTGGTGTATCTGTACAAACTGGCGTGAAATGGACACTGATCTGGAGAGGCTATGCTGCCGCCAGGCCCCACAGAACTGCATTAGTACTATGGCATACATGGAGTACTACATCCTGGATGAGGGTGTTCTGAGGCTAGCGAGGGCTGTTTGGAATGATATCTTTGCAGTTGATGATGCACAGGAGCCCGGTGTTGAACAAAGACAATACAGACACACAGCCTACCGGCAATTTGTGCTATGGCAGTATGGTCGCCTTGGAGTTGGAAAAAGAGTAGTGATACCCAGCTGTTGTGTCTGGAGGATCAGGGAGACTTTTCCTGACCCAAGGGGTCAGTATACTGGTTTCAGGGTGCGTCGGCTCTTGTGAATGTTTATTGTAAAAAAAAAAAAATATGGTGTGATGGTTATTTGTTATAGTTAAAGTTTGGTTATTTGATGAAAAAAAAATAGGTATCAGGGTGCGACGGCTCTTGTGAATGTTTATTGTACAAATTGTTTTTTGATGGTGTGATATTTATTTGTTATAGTTCAAGTGTGGTTATTTTTTGAAAAAATAAAACAAAATAAAAAATATTAAGGAAATTTGTATTTTATTTACATAGATAACTATTTACATAATACATAGAGATACACAACCACCCATGAACGCACTCAGCGATCACTTTGGGGGACACCCTCCCCACGCATAACATGGGTCTGGACCAGTTCGGAGGTGGATGGTGGCGATGCAGCAGCCAGCACACCCAAGCGCCTGGGGTCATCGAGCCGGAGAGTCTGTCTCCTTGGAAGACCAGCTCCACTTCTCAGTCGGTGTCGAACAATGGCTCTCTGCAGGTCTGGAATGTACCCATAGTCCTTTTTCTCCTTCAGGGCGTACACACTCCAACATTTCGATTTCTTATTGTAGTAACGCCGGTACCTAGAAAGATAACACAGTTTGCAGTATTGTCTTTGCAAATATCACTATTTGGAATAAATGTTTTAATACTGGAAATCGTACAAGCATTATAATAAACACTTACATCTTATGACCATCTCTGTTGCGCGCGGGAAGGCGACGATTATGACTGTTGTAGTCGATCGCCGCCAGCAAGGTCCGTGTGCGATACACTGCTGGGCTGAAGGCAAACCGTTTTCCAGCGTACATCAGGATGTGATTCTGGAAATTCTCCAAATCTGACGTCGTCCTGTATGATGTGACAAACAAACAAACTTACTTTCACTTACTAAAACTGGTTAACATCATTGGACTATAAGGGAACACTGTTTCATTTAGATTGTTTCTTTGTGTCAAGCTGACAGGCCAGCAAAGCAACAGTACAGACATCGATATTGACATGTGTCAGACAATGCTTTGCATACACGGTATAATTTCAAGAATTTTTGTATTGTAGTAGGGTTTGACATAAATATGTGTTGTACTGAAAACCGATAATTCAAATAATAGCTTACCTGAAGGTAATGAACTTCCCCACGTCCTTCAACCACCGCTTGTCCAATACAATAGCGGTGAGAGCCTGGTGAGTTGCCGAACCTGTACAAATGCATGAAAATCACATTACAATTACCTTGTTTTATCCAAGGCTTCTCCTGGATTCTGTCCCCTAGAGGTTCGTGCTCACAGCATCCCGTTGACCATGTGTGCTGATTGCGGACATGATGTAGGAGCGCATGCCACTTCAGCTTTAAAAACTAAACAAAAAACACACATGTCATTTATTTCACCTTTTTCACAAACCCAAAACATTATTTGAGTTTACCTCTTTAAAAAATTCACATAAACCTACCTTGAACTGTTCTTCAGAATAGGCTTGCTTGGCACAATACCAGAAGTGGTTCACAATATCCTTTATCCAAGGCAGGAGGTCTGACTGGTCCCTCACTGTACCAGCCTGAAAGAAAGATGTAGATGTTACACAGACACAGCATTAACAGATTAAACTATCCAATGAGTGTGTGAAATAAGATGGCATACCCGTCGTATCTTCTTCCCCAAATTTTTGGCTGCATGCCAAATATCTAGTGAATGCTTCAAACCCTGTGCCTTGTATTTGCCACGTTCAGGATCTAATTAATAGTAGTGATTACAATCAGACAAACAAACATGAAAAACATGATTTTAAAGGCCACATTTCGTGAAAAAAAAAAAACATTCTCCTTACTGAGCAATGCAAAGATTTGAGGATGTGCGTCAGTGACCACCTCAGTCACATGGATCTCTGGAAGAAGTGCATCCATTTTCCTAATGAAGCACTCCTTCTCCATGATTACCGAATTTCTGTTCGTCTCACGCTTGTCGACAGAGACAATATGTACAATGTCACGAGTGTCTTGTTCTATAGTCGTGTATGTGCAGTATTGTGCACAGTGGCCTGTAGAATGAGGATAAATTAAGTAGGGGTGTTAATGTATGCACCATAACCAACTATGTAACAAGTATGCTCTATCCACCTCACTCACACACTCTATATACCTGGAGAATCCATTCTGCCATCACCTAAGGAGTAAACAAAACAAAAAAAACAGTTATAATGGCAAAAAGTGTTGTTGACTTTCACACCAAGTCAGAGGCATGTCGCTGTAAAAACAACAACAACAGAATAAGACTCACCTAGGACAACAACTTCATCCTTTTCCTTCAAGCTGTTTATAACATCAGCTTTTATCTTTTGCCAGAACTGTTCGACTGGTTCAATGCAGTATGCGTCTTGAATCTTGAAAAAGGTAGACTCATTCACCATCCCCATTTGCATGTACTGGAACAGCAAGGCAATCTTCCTGTAATTATTCCCGGAGAGCAGTATGTTGATGGCCAGCATGAAATCACCTCCCTGCATGCCGTATTTCAAAAGGGGCTGTGAAATCCACCGCCACAAAGTGTGTCCAAAGGGACATATCTAGAGATGGAGCGGGGTAAATAAAGAATATCCCAGATTGAGCGCACAGCATAAATACAGACATGATGTCAAATATTGGATATACTAACTATGACAAGCTGTTTAACCACCTGACAAATTCTCTGAAGTAGCATTCCATAAAAATTATCTCAGACACATTTACCAACACCATTGTGCATATAATGAGAGATTACAGTTTGACAAAATCATTACACAATTTACACAGTAGTCCAACATAAGAAATGGAGCTGGGGGATGTGCATTACAGATTATAGTGTAGCACCCGAATTTACAAAACTTACCCATTCCAAGATGACTCCAGTTGCCCTTGTTTTCAAGTTCACCTCAAATGGTGGTCCAGCAGAGCATGCTCTTCCTGTAACCTTATTGATTTTGTTGCACCTCTCTATAGGCAATTTGAGGTAGGTGGCCAGCGTCTTTAGATTTTCGTGATACACGATACTAGCATTCTTGCCAACTATGTCATCTTCAGAAACAACCTTGTTTGACTCTGGAATATCGCTCACATCATTTTCTGGGAAAGTAGGCAATGTAACATCAATCACTGCTTCATCCATGCTGATCTCTTGCAGCTGTTCAATGACATCTTGACCTCCAGGACTGCAGTTGGGTAAATAGATAGATCAAAAACAAACATGGACTAGTTAATAACTACCATTACTGTAAATACTGTTCTAGCTCTAATTTCATTACACAACCGTACCGTATCTGAAGAAAAGGGACATAATCTTCATCAGAACTGTCCCTATCTTCACAGAAGCTATGTTTAGTCCACCGTTCATCCATGTCAATGCTGCGCAAAAGAACAGATAGTCAGACTTGAACATATTCATGAAATATTAATAAAATAGAAAAATAATAAAATAATAAAAACGCAAAACTTGCGTGCTATTTCTCAAATCATTCCTTGCTTCTTTATCTGGAGAGTCAAACTGCTCCTCCTCTACAATACTCATGGAGTGCATGCTACAACCATTGTAGAAGAGACATAAACGAGTGAAAAAGAAAATGTGCAAGCAGTCAACAAGCCACCAGTACAGTCTAGTACAGAAGTACATCATTGTCTCACTATTAGGCAAACCTGGCTTCTAGAACATCCACTTCTTGTGCCTCCAGCGGTTGTACACCTTGGACTGGGATGTCATCCCTAAACAACAAAAGAAAATTAATTATGAACAACATTCTTATAAATTTGCGATGAATGTAAAAAAATAAAAAAATGTTACCTATCACTATCCTCACTAACGCTAGACACCAGCAGCTGTGGTACTTGTGAGTGTGTGGCTTTACTAGGTGTCGATGTCACTTGCCGTTTCTGGTAGCTGAAATAAACAAAACAAAAAGAGATATATGGATGCTGCATATGAAGCATGCAGGTTCTTTGATATGGTTAATGATAATAATACTAATCTTACTTCTTTCATACTTTCTACATGTTTAGTAGACTAAACATTTTAACTCAAACATTTGCGATTTGCAAGTCATCAATTGCAATGCTCAAATCGGAACGATAATCCTAGCGAATAGCATGCTAAACATCTAAGACTAGCATGTTAGTGTTTACTAGTTACCAGATTGATAATTCTCTCCTCTCAGATAAATGGAGGACCAGATAGTTTCCGTAACATAGCCAGGCAGACAACATTAGAAAAACTAGAGATAGTAGGCTCTGCAAGCAATAAGTTATACTTACTAGTCCAACAGCATTACGGCCAAGTCAGCATCGGTCGGGCACCCCTCCTCCTCCTTAAGCTCACGCCAGCGAGCAAACACTGGCCCAATATTGATCCTTGTCCGGCCTCTTACTTTATCACTCAGCCTTTTCCTCTTCCGAGTCTCCTCCAACAAAACCTTTGTCTTCTTAGTTTTTTTTACCGCTTCGGCCATGACAAAAAAGAAAGTGGTGGGGGAAGTGACGTATGCCGTAAATCACTCGAATTTTGTAGTTCTTTTTGTGCACGGGTTCCGACCCGAAACCCGAAGTTACATAGTGCCAGTAAAAGCGATACAGACCACGTCAGGCTATGGCAGACGTGTCATTTAACTTATTTTAAGTCGATGTACCATCACAAGGGTCTTGGAAATATATTATGAAGGTTGAAAACCTACTTAGTGTTACTTTAAGTGCGCTTCAGGACGCATCGGTTTCCAGCGAATGCACCCTGCACTGTCCGCTCCTCAGGCCTGCGACCAGGCAGCAATCGCGTTCGACCATCGAGAATCGTTTTCGGTTGAACCCTGCCGGAGGTCCGCTTCAAGGGGTCGAGAACGAATCCCGATTGATTCCCGAAGCCAGCCTTGAGAGGCTGGTTCCCTTGGTAAAATATTTTGATGCGTGGAAAATCTAAAATATTTATCCTTGGGCCCTGCGCACCCTTCAAAACGGGTACAGACTGCAGTTCGGTTTCCGCCCACCAAGATTCAACGGGGTGGTCTGGACTGTAGTCGACCCAGAGCAGGGTCGGGTATTGGAACAGGAAGTAAACTCTCTGCTGGTAAAGGAGACTATAGAACGTATTCCTCCGCCAGAAAGTGAGTCCTGGTTTTACAGCTGCTACTTCATAGTTGTGTGGGAGTGTGTACTTCCTGGGAGTGGTGTGGGACTCGGTCACGATGCGGGCACAATTGTCTCCTGCACGGATCGAGTCCATTCTGGCCACGGTGACCAGGATAAAGCTAGGCCAAGCCATCACTGTCAAACACTTTCAGAGAGTGTTAGGACTCATGGCAGCAGCGTCCAACATCATTCCATTCGGCCTGCTGCACATGAGGTGGTTGAAAACCAAGGGGTTCTCCCTGAAGGAGAACCCATTCCGCATGATCAGGGTTACGCGCAGATGCCTTCGTTCCCTATCCATGTGGAAAAAAGCTTGGTTTCTGTTCCAAGGTCCCATGTTGGAAGCGTCATGTTGCCGGAAAGTTGGTTCGACAGACGCCTCCCTCATGGGTGCAGTCATGGATGGCCTCTTTATGACAGGCCTATGGCAGGACCATCATTCTTCCTGGCACATAAACTGCCTGGAAATGTTGGCGGTGTCCCGAGCTCTGAGGAGCTTCATGCCGGACCTCAAAGGTCATCACGTCCTTGTGAGGCCCCCGCAGGGCTGGATGCCATGGTGCAGACGTGGCCGAGGCTGCGTCTGTACACATTTTCCCCGATCGTTCTGCTCCCGGGAGTTCTAGAGAGGGTCCGTCGCGACGGGATCAGTCTACTGTTGGTAGCCCCGTTGTGGCCGGTCTGATTATGGTTCTCCGACATAATATCGCTCCTGGCCACGCAGGTGGCCACCTGTCCTGTTTGCTCTACCTGCTCTGCCATGGCTCCTCAACCCACCTCAATCTCTAGACCTGTTTCTACTCCACGGACCTGGCACTTGTCCCTCTCCATGTTCCGCCTCTGCTCCAACTCCCTCCTGGACTTATGGTTGTGTTTGGAGCATCTCGAAGCCACTCATTTGAGAGGGCCTATGATGTGATTACCCGTCCACGGTATGATGTGATTACCAAGTTTCCAGGATATTCACTAGAGGGCACTCCTCCCCAGACCATTGTCATTCCACCATGAACTACATTTCCCAGAATCATTTGCCCAGACTCATTATCCCCGATTATTTTCAGCTGTTTCTCATTTACCCTTGTTAATTATGTCTATATAAACCTGGTTGACTCATTGTGATACAAAAATAATGAACTTAAACAAATTAAATAGCTTTGACTTGTACCACCTGCCTGCTGCAGATTAATTTCACCATTAATACTGTTGCCATAGAAACTCATGTAGGGCTGAGCAAATATGGGCAGAACTCTTTACTGCCCTAAAACTTCAAAAATCCTTTTAAAGGTATACATGTGAATTAAACGTCACAAAGGCCTTTCTCATCACAGTATGCTAATGCCAAGTGCAAGGGATTTCATCAATATGCTGATTGAGGACTGTTGGGGCACTGCAGGTACAGGATGGTTCTGTTGGGAGAGACAGTCATTTACACCTCAATGACATGTCTGTACCATTTGCTTCACAGGACATATGCTTTCAACAACTTACTGTTTATATACTAGTGTGTTCTAATATGTAACTATGTCACGTTTGGTCTCATCTAACAACTTATAAACTGAAATGAATGGTGGTGAACTTAATAATAGAGATATTAAAGTATCCTAATGTACAATCTAGGTACTATTGCTTAAACATGCATTGAAGAGAATGTTAATGTTCTTCTACTCCCACCTTTACCTTTAAATAATAAGAGGTTAAAGAATAAAGGCCATTGCACACTGAGTCCAAAATTCGCATCCGAAATTTTGGCACGTTAAAAAATAAATACGACCACACGTTATGTCAATCACGCTTGCACACTGCCTCGGAAACTTTCGTCCGTCATAAAAAAAATCAAAACGGGTTCGATTTTCTGCGTTTTTCGCATCCGTAACAAGCAGTTTGAATGGTGTTTGAATGGTGCTTTGACAATTCAGAGCCCCCGAATCACGAATACGAAAAAACGCATACGAAAATTTCGGACTCAGTGTGCAATGGCCTTAACAACAACTTTAATGCAGTCCGATTAATTATTTTGGAGTCAGATAAATATTTGAATTATACACGTCATCCTTCAACTGCCTTTTGTTTCCGATTATTGGTTCAAAATAGCAGCGTAAGTTTCCAGCCTTACACTCATAACTCCGAGTCTGAGGATGTGAACAGTTGCAAGTAGAACGTTACAGGTTGCTATCTCTTAATTACAGTAATTATTACATGGTGTGAAATCATAATCATAACTCATAAGCTATTTTTTTTGTTTCAGGAGGAACTGTTTGCGGTGCTCGATGCCTCTACAACTGTATATTCTCATGCACTGATGACGTGTGATGTCTGCATGAGCAGGGTGCGCGGAGGAAAGGAAATACATACCGTACCCCCGATGTACTTTCATAAGAGGTATTTTCATAAGAACTATGTATATTCATAATGAGCATAATGATCATAGCGGACTAAAATGATCTAAACACTTTCACACAGCAGGATTTGGAATTGCCGACAGCTCCAGATATTTAGCATGCCAAATCATGGCCGTTGGCGACTCATTGTTTTCTTTCTGTAATTTATTTCTCGTGCTTGCTCTCGTGCTCTCGTGCTCATGCTTGTAACACTTTTCACATATGCATATGATGGGAACAAATAAACACAAATAATAAATAAACAAAGACAAACACATACTTAAATGCATGAAAAATAAAAACTATCACAGAACAGATTAACATAAATAATTTTCAGTAAGTGAGAACTTCCACGTGATTTCAAGCATGTACCATTCAACACTATAATTAAAATATTAAGAGAGGTGCACATGCTGCACACTACTAAATTATTCACAGATCAATATCACCACCTGCTGGTGAAGGCTGTGTTAAGACATACCCTTTACCATTTAAAAGTCAAACACAACTGAGAACATGGTTTATGAATCGAGTTCTATAGTATATTCCCACTGACACTTCACATATGTAAACATTTATTTTCAACAAAAATACCTTTCCAAAGACACACAATCTAATTTGTGTCTGTGTTTGCTGACCAGACTTTTCAGCCAACACAAGTTGTGGCATTACATTCTTGCATCTTCAGAATTCAAAGTATGTCACTTCATCATACTTCATTTGCTTCGTCATTTGAAGCGGTTATCAGAGTGAGTTTTGAGTTACACGATTTTTACCCACTGTGCCACATTTTTCATGTGTTTAGTTAAAGGCTGTTTATGCAAATCAAGTCACCGCAGAGAGGTCTTCTTAGACTTGTTTTATGCTATAAGAAAAGCATGTATGGTGACTCGTAGGTCTTCTTAAACATGCATAGGCTAGACCTAATTCTCTGCACATTTACACATTTTTTAAAGATAAAGTGATGGTAATGTCAGATCGTATCACAGAAGGTATTTCTGGTAATAATATGTACATATCACTGCAGTTTCCAACAGAAATTAACACTAGAGGCAGTAAAACAGCAAGCACCTTTAAACGTTTTTACACACAATTATGATTACAGGGGCAGATTATGGATCAATAAAAACTAGTTTGCACAATTATGTTATGACCTCAAAACACTTTTTACCATGGTGTTTGATTTGTAAATGAATATATTTTGGAGTCTGCATCACGCTCCATATGTTCGGTTTTACAGACATGCTAAGCTTGTGCGGAAGCTCAGCTGGTACATCAATGTACTTGTGACGCTCGGGTACGAATCCCGTAAAAGACGTGACACAATAAAAGAGCTCAAACAAAGTCATGAGTTCAAAAACTAGCTAAAATGCCATGGTTACAATTGCATTTTTATGTCACATTTGTTTTTGTTAACACTATCGGGTAGTTTTAGGGTTTAGTGTAGGTGTACGTTATTTTGAAATGAAGCATTAAGCTTTTAGGGCCGCTCACCGGACATTTAAATTCAGAACTGAGGTGATAAGTACAAACTCCAACGTAATAAAACGTTGCCAAATTCACATTCCGAGATCAAGGTAAATCCGAGATAATAGTTATTTTTCATTGCACAAATTACAATTGAATTGAATTGAATTTTAAATCAGTAGATAGTGTATTCAAACTTTAAGCAACAAGGGCGTATCTTTGAATAAAAGAGTTTGGTATGTATATTTATTTTATTATTATTGTAAACTATTATTTTGATGCATTTCAGAATTTTTTTTAAATCTACTACTACAATATTGATTTGTGAAAAGAAATGGGGTCTAAAAACTATTGTCACGTTCTGTTGGTGTTTAGTTTCATTTTCATGCTTTAAGTTTGTTTCTCTTCAGTTAACTGTTTTTTTTTGTTCTAGTTTCCCACCAGTCTTAAATTACCATGGACACTCTTGCAATCAATACACCTGTTTGTCATTTAGTTCATTATCATTGTATAATTAAGTTCCTCTTTAGTTTTCATTCTCTGTCGAGTGATGGTCGTGTGTTAAACGTAACGCTGTCACGTTGCCTTCTCATCAGTGCCTTCTCAACTTATTTTGTTTACACCAGTGGTTCTCAACCTCGAATGCAGGGACCCCCTGACAGGCCATGTTTCTGTGTTAACCCTGAAATGACACACCTGATTAAATTAATTAAAGGCTTCATGGGTAGTTATTAGAGTAGGAAGAGTAGGAATTAGTCAATTAATCAATTAGTCAACTACTCATTAAGCCTTTAATTAAAAATACTTGTTGAGTGAGCGTGCAGCCTGAGCGGGCAAGGCACGCCTTGTGCTTTGTAAGCCAAGGCGATGGCATCCACTATACAGTGGTGTAGCAACAATGACTATGACATCCGGTCAGCTGCTTTTCGATCAGTGAATCCCAATCAACAAACACAGGCTCTGTTGTCCCAGGACTGTGACGCGCCCACCATTTGCGTTAATCATTCATCTGAGAACCCAGATCTCTTCCTGAGTAAACAAAAGCATTGTGTGTAACTGGTCTGCTGACCAGCCTTTGAACAAGCCACCATGGTTTAACAGATGTTCACAAGAGTCCACTGGTTGTTAAACTCATCAAGTTTAGGTGTTTATTCTCTAAATCTAACGGAGTCGAATTCCGATAGCAGAATGCAATAATGTACATTGTTTTACACATTTCATATTTCTGGAGCCGAAAGGTTTAAGTCAAACACTTTTGTAATTCAAGCCAGAAGGATGTTCCAGCAAACAAAGGACTCTTCCCGCTTGCAAATCTCGGCAGATGATTCGCCCTTCCCGAACAACGGGGCGGGGACAGGGACAGGATTCCCTCAAAAGACGGAACTTCCCTGTCTGCGCTCTGCTCTTCCGCGCTCCTTCCCGGCTTCGTCATGATGTGATCGTTCCTGAAACTCCTCAGGAGTTTACGTCTGTTTTTATTTTCTTTATCTTAGTCTTTCGTTTTCATTTTCAAATTCTCCTTTGTTCGCTTCCACCGAAGAGGGAAACGAACCTAGCCTTAATTATTCCTTCGGCAACTTCACTTCCAAGAGACCTTCAAATTCCCCGCGAACAGCGCCCTCCGGCAACACGAGAGCGCGCGCTCTGCTCCGAGGACATACGCAGGGTGGTCTCAGACACACGCACACAAAGATCTATAGCAAGTATCAACTCTAACGAGTTTTAATGTTGTAAGGTTCGAGGCATTGTTGGCTCTCAAATGTCTGTGATTTTGCTATTCCATGGTCACTCGTGATCATTCTCTCTCTCGCTCTCATCCTCAGAGCATTCTCCCTATTCTCTCTCACACTCGAACCTCCTGCTCTAAATCGCTCTCACCCTCAGAGCACACTCTCCTTCTCTCTCTCTCTCTCTCTCTCTCTCTCTCTCTCTCTCTCTCTCTTTCTCTCTCTCTCTCTCTCTCTCTCCCCCTCTCATCTGTTATCCGTTTTGTCTTGTATTGTTTAACTGTAAGTTATGTACATAGACATATAATCAGTGTATATTGTGTAGTCCGTATATTCTGTAGTTTTGCATTTATTAAAATCATATCAATGACTATTTCTATGTGAATAAAATAAATACAGAGTCAATGAGATTCGCGATCCCAGAGCTACCAGCTCTTATTATTTACTACATTGAGTAGTTTAATTTTATAAACGCAGGAAAATTAATGTTCACGGCCAGAAGGTTAATATTTCTTGGAGTTTATAAGAAGGGATAACTTTATTGAGAAATTGATAGGTTAATCTTATGGTCGTTTGCGGGACAAACACCGATTTGATAATTACATTAATTTCCCTTAAGGATTATCTCATAATCGATCTGAAATAAGATTATTGATATATGAATGAGGAATTATAAGACGTTGTGATTGATTATTCATATAATCTATCTATTTTCAATTTCGATAATTTAATGTAACTGTAATATGCAATATATGAATCATATTCATGATTAGTTATTAAAATTCACTATAGATCATTTGAGCTAATGTTCATGGTATGACCCAATGCCGTTACAGTGGGCCATCCTCTGCTTGGAGACAGCTTTTCCTTCCGCTGGCCTCTGTAACAGACAAAGAGCTGGTCTGAGGTCCAGAAGCTTTGGGTTGTATCCATGTACCATCGCAGAGCGCGGATGGGACGGAGCAAAGCCAGGGCTGGGTCTGCCTCCTCCGAGGGCAGCGCTTGCAGGTTCACCACCTGGTCCCTGAAGGTAGTGGTAAGAACATAGCCAGGCCGGGGTCTCGGTACCACGTGGGAGTCGTCCGGTCCAAACTCTAGGCACAATTTTTGTCGACCGAAAATGCCTGCTGGTCCCCTACCTGATGGAGGCCAATGCAACCAGCAAAAAAGTCTTCATAGACAGAAACTTTAAGTCTGCTTACTGCAAAGGCTCGAATGGCGCGTTCTGACGTGCTCAAAGCACCAGAATAAGGTCCCAAGACGGTACGGAGAGAGGTCGAGAAAGGTTTAACCATCTTACCTCACTAAGAAGCCTGACGACCAGGTCATGCTTCCCAATTGACTTACATTCTATGGGGTTATGATATGCGGAAATAGCGGCAACTTTAAGGGTGGATGGAGACAGCCTTCACTCCAACCCATGCTGTAGGAAGGAAAGCACAAAACTGATCGAACATCTTTGGGGGTCCTCTCGGTGAGAGGAACACCACTCGACGAACAGGTTCCACTTCAAGGTGTAAGTGTGTCTAGTAGATGATGCTAGTGCCGATTTGATGGTGTTAAGAACCTCTGAGGGTAAGTCACCTAAAACCTCCGCTTCCAGGGACTGGACATGGAGTTTCCAGAGGTCTGGGCGCGGGTGCCATAGAGTGCCCCGTCTCTGAGAAAGAAGGTCCTGTCAGTGAGGACCAATCCTTGAAGAACTGGCTCTTTTAGAGAACACTGCTTGGATATTAGAGACAAGAATAAATTTACTGCTCAGCTCAGAAACGAAAAGCTGAAGATGCGATGCACCTGCTGCTCAGTTTACACTCTTATGCCTAATTTCCACCGAGTAGTACGGTACAGTACAGTTCAGTGCGGTATGCAATTTTTGCCGTTTCCATTGTCAGAAGTTGTGAATGGTACCCTAATTCCGAACCATACAGTACCATTTTTTCGGGACCCTTCCGTTAGGGTACCTAGCACAGAAGTCTGGTACTAAAGGGTGGAGCTAGACTCACTGCAGAATGTTGATTGGTTGCCAGAGAAACATCACTTGCGCATACTACAGTTCCTTAATTTCCTTCGGGATCAATAAAGTATATCTATCCATCTATCTATCTATCTATCTACAAGGGAAATGACAATGCAAAAGGCGTCATTTCATACATTTGAAGCACAATACAGTTTCTTCTTGTGACAAACAGTCACATGCTGAGAAGCAAGAACAAGATCTGCTGTATGTCCTCCATTGTTTATTACTGTCGCCTTCTTCGTCGTGCGAGAATTACATCAAGCGCTACTTTCCGGCATACACCACGCCTATCAAATAAGGGTACTGTTGGCGGTGGAAACACAAGCCGGATCAGGGTTTACCATCCCGAATTGTACTGGACTGTACTGTACTATCCTGTACTGTCCTGTACCGCTCAGTGGAATCGAGGCATTAATATTAATGTAGGAAATGGCCAAGTTAATGGAGTTTATTAGAACTTTTGGGTACAACAGTTTCTACAGGTGATAGGGATTGTTTTAAAAGCAGTAAAAAAAAAAAAAAAAAGGTTTCTTGCAGACTGCTGGTGTGAAAGCACAACGGGCGATAATTCGTTCGCGTTTTCAAAGTATCACGCAAAAAGTAGAAGAAAAGAAAACGAGCCACCAGGCACTGTTGTTGTTCAAATGAGCGGGCCGGAGCACGTTAAGGGTTTTCTGTTAGAACGGTGTCGTGTTAGCGCCCCCTAAGATAATAACTAATGATCTGTGCAACGGAAGTGAATCAATCAAAATTAACTTTAGCTGGACAATAACTTTATTCTAGAGCTGCTGTAAAGCCAAAACTATCTCTGTTACTTTAATTTCCTATCACTTTAAAGCTGCTTTGAAACAGTGATTTGTTAAAAGCACTATATAAATGAAGGTGACTTGACTTGATATATTGCATGTTCAGATATTCATACAACAAAGTATTCTGGGGGCCATGAAAGCTTTGTGAAAATGATACAAACAAATGGTGGTGAGGGAAGAGTAAATAATTATTATTTGCAGTGGAAAGTATGAAAAGCACTAAAGGGAGAATTATGCTAAATGTATATGCTCTATTTATTTATGTTTTACATATATGCTATTAATTTATCTTTCCAATGAAATCCAACTTCAGAGGACTTGAGAGGCCACAGCAGGCCTCCTGAGACATGTTTGATACTATAAAAACACTAGCATGCACTGGTGACTCCACAGTCCAAATATCAGAACACAAATAGAGTTCATTACCTGCAATTTTAATGAAGATGCAATGATAGGCATTTCAGAGTTTATAACAGAAGGTATTTCTAATAACATTGGTAATGTAAAAAAAAACAGTTTTTCATAGACTGTGTTGAATTATTACTGTACATTCATTTAATTGAATAACTATTATTAAGTTGTATTATTTTTATAACATTATTTACAGTTAAGGTCACATTACATGGTATAAGACACTGTGGCTAAACATTCTAAGCTGAATGTTTGTTTGTTTGTTTGTTTGTTTGTTTATTTGTTATGGTGTAAAAACATTTGTTTGTTCTCTTCCTCAGGTCAATGAAAGTTTTTCTTGTGTAAGGAAAATGGAAAATGGAACATATTTTTACTTCATGTTGTTTGAAAATCTTGGGTGCATGAGATATGCTTTATTCACTTTGGGGGTTATTTTTTACTGTGCTGTCATATTCTTTAATGTTCTTATTATTTTTGTAATATTTCTGGAAAAGACATTGCACCAGCCCATGTACATTTTGATTTCATGCTTGTCCATCAACTCTGTGTATGGTACAGCTGGCTTTTTCCCAAGGTTATTGACAGACCTGCTCTATGATGCACATATAATCTCATTTGAAGCATGTCTTATACAGAGTTTTGTCATTTTTTCATATGCAGCTTTTGAACTTACAATATTGATGCTAATGGCATTTGATAGGTTTGTTGCAATCAGTAAACCTTTGCATTACAACAACATAATTACCACACGGTTTCTAACTTTTCTATTAGTTATAGCATGGGTTTATCCAATTATTTTTCTTGGTATTGGTGCTCTTTTGACAGCAAGGTTGACAATCTGTGGTAACAAATTGCTAAAGGTGTACTGCCACAACTATGAAATTGTCAAACTCTCATGTGTGAACATTACTATTAATAATATTTATGGCCTGATTGTAACTATCACAACAATTTTTATCCCTTTGGGTTTTATTTTGTATACCTATGTCAGAATTATTATAATTTGTCAAAGAAGCACACGAGAGTTCAGGAGCAAAGCATATAGAACTTGTATTCCACACATGGTTATCCTTTTAAATTACTCAGTTGCTCTTTTTTGTGAGCTCACTTTGAGTCGATTTGTGAATGGAGACCTTCCTATAGCGCTGAGTGTTCTCCTTTCACTTGAATTTATTGTTATACCACCCTTTGTAAACCCTATTGTTTATGGACTAAACTTTCCTGATATCCGCAAACAAATTAGACGTGTAATAAAAACCTCTAAATAGACTGCTTTGTTTCTGTTGCACCAAACCAAGTTTGAACTAATTTAAAGATAATTGTTCAATCACGCAGTCACTCACCTTTTAGTTTTTATTGCACGAAATGTGATAATTTTCACCTCTCTGAATTCTATACAGATGTCCTTTAAACTTCCTCCTCAGTTAATGTTTGTGAAAAATTGTATAAGGGTGTCAGAATCAGAAACACAATCTGAGCGTAACTTTCTGAACTGAAAGAATGAAGATGTCAATCCATATTGTATTATTTCAGATTACTAACTTCATATATATGACATTATTTTCTTCTAGAGCTGCTGTACAGCCAACAACCTTTTTTTCTATTATTTTCCTGTTCTCACTGTTTAGCTGCTTGAAACGATCTGTATTGTAAAAGTGCTAAATAAATAAAGGTGACTTGACTATAAAACCACAAACAAATAAAGAAGAGAACAATAGGCAAACATAAAGTTCAAGAGCTGGAGGACTGAAGCTCCGAGGCAGTTCCTCACAAACTGGTGGAGGATAATATGTCTGAGGGCTGAGGAACTGGCTGTCAGAAGAGATGGGAGAGGGAGGCTTCATAAATGACATGGGGCTGGACAGAACCAGCGGGGTTACAGGAGAATCAAGACTGGACGGAACCAGAACGGTTGCAGGAAAGTCAGGCCTGGGCGGAACCAGCGGGAAAACAAGTCATCCTCAAACACCTCCAATAAATTCTTTATAGAAGTTCTAAACGCCATAGACATCGCATCCATAGCTGTGGGGTTGTGGGCGGGGCTTTCCTCCCATCTAGCCCTCATACTCCACTAACACTCCTTCTGTAATGCACGTTGTTGCCGGTCAGGCACCTGGTCAGATTCTTCAAGGGGCACAGGCTCCGGGCGATGTCCTCTCCTGTCCTCTCTGCAGGCTCATTCGCGGCAGGCCGATCTCTGCTTTGTAATGATGTCCGATTTGTGAATAAATCATTTGATTCAGTTCATTTTAATGAATAGGAGAACCCCGTTGTTAAAAAACCAGTCAGAATGATTCATTCATGAACAGAGCTGATTTGGTTCTCGAGTTCAAGTTCACTGATTCAATGATCCTGTCGTTGTTTTTTCTAATTTACATGTTCTTTCTCGAGCTGCTGGTGTGTTAAACTTATTACTCACTCTGTGATCAATAAATAATAATAATGATTTTCATTGATATTGTACAAGCTATTCCTTGACCTATAAACTATCCCTTCTATGTCAGATAGGCCTACAAACTATCAGGGATAAGCACTCATTCCTTGACTATAGAAGATCTGAGACAGGGTGACTGAGTTATTTGAGGCAGAAGGTGAGCTTTAGAAAATTAAAGGCATACTATGTAGAAATTGTACCTTAATATAACAGCTTCAAAGTAATTTCGGTGGTAAACAAACTCATAGTAGGGCGAATTATCCTGGTAGTAAAGCTTGGGGGGGGACGCCGCTGGAAAAACCAGCAATGTAAGTATGAGAGGAGCGCCCCCCGACAAATCTTGCGAGAATCACGACTTGCTTTACGGCAACGACGTCACACACATCAACAACATATAAAGCACCGGCCGCTCTGTAAGCACGAAGACACTTGCGCGCATTTCAGACGTGATAGGCTACTCGACGATGGAAAAAGCAAAGATAACGCGGTCGGAAGAGACTAGGAAAAGGAAAAGGGAATTTGACCGCGTGAGGAACCGGAGAAGAGTCACTCGGTCAGGCTTTCACTCGAGCTGAAAAGCAGCACTGGATGCAACAGCGATGCTGACCTGGCGATCTTGTTGATGGACTAGTAAATAAATCTCTTATTTGAAAACTTGTTTGCGTTCTATGTTGTATTTTGTTGCGCTTGCTTGTAGTATGTAATTTTTTTACGATGCTGTTCATTCATCCGTTGATTCCTGCGATTATCATGAGAACAGTTGTCGATCTCACATAATTATCAGGACATAAGCCTAGAGGTTGTAGTGTAAACGTGCACAATTTGCAAACTATTATGATAAATTGCAATAATCATGTCTAATGACATCCTAACGGCCAATGTTATAAAATAATGCGACACACATTTAACTTTATTAATGCCATCTGGCATTTTGTAATGTTTACATTACAATCAAAAAACACAAATGAAATTATACAGTAGGCCTAGACTATAGGCTATTTACTTTTGATTTAGCTGCAATCATGTAAAAACGTCAAACGCGGTAGGCTACTTTATTATTATAAAGTAGTCTAACACTTGACATAAACTTATTATTATCCTATTACCATCATCAGTAGTTCAGTAGACTATGCAGTAGCCTAATATTTGTATGAATTCGTGAAACACCTGGGGCCTGTTTCAATAAGGAGGTTCAACCAACTCTGAGTTAAAACTTGAACTCTGAGTTGACTTACCCTGAGATGGGAAACTCTGAGTTTTCGGTTACAGATCAGCTGAAATTAGTTAGTTCAATCAACTCTAAGTTGACTGACTCAGAGTTAAGCGCGTGCACCACAACTATAGAAAGCCATTATCAATGGAGCGCAGATTAGAGGTCTTCAGGTGAACCCGTTGACCCGTTGACCCGGGACCCGACCCGGGACCCGTACGGGTTCGGGTCTATATTTTAAATGATCAGCCGGGTCCGGGTCGGGTCGAATCTATTACTTCGGGTCCCGGGTCTGTTTAACATTGTGTGTAATACCCGTGCGAGTCATCAAATCTCAAAAATGCGTCTTGTCACACTCATATTTAATATATTTTAAATCAGTAACATAATCTGAGGTGAACTGTCACATGAATGTTTACTTTGACACTCAAAATAAATTGCGTTAAAAAGCATATTTTAGGTTGATCCATCCAGCTAGCGCGCATTTGCAGTCAAGCGCGTGTCATGTTTCTATGGCAACCAGTTACCAGAAGCAGAGCTTCAGTGAGGGACAGCCAAACCACGCTTTAGATTTTACAATGTCAATTAATCGTTTTGTTCAATCTTAAAGTTTTAGTGGTCAGATTCAGACTCGATGATGCAGAGCAGAGAGCACGGAGATGATAAATAACGTCAGCGCAGCGGCCATGGCACTGAACGAGCAATCGTTATTATAGTTCAAAAAGGCAAACAGCCAAAAGTTATTGTGCGAGTTAGCAGCTAACTCGTTTAATTTGTCATCCGTCACCGTGAGTCCGTGACATCATGTGGACTTTTGAAGCTGAAATAACAAGGATTAAGCTTGGACTTGGTGGAATAACGAGAGGAATAACATGGATAACTTTCTTGTCGGAGCCGAAGGATTGTAATGCATTACAGCCAGTCAGGTAACGTAACGTTACAAGGAAAGGATGGAGAGACTACTAACTTTACGCTGCTACGGCTCCTTAAATTAGGTAAGACAAAAAGTTGTAATTTTTCGCAACAGGTTTATTGACTTGTAATAGCAGTTTAAGGTGGAAAATGTGACAATCGGGTCCAGTCGGGTCTGTGTCTTCCCGGCAGTTTCGGGTCCAGTTTACAAAAAATGTATCGGGTCTGCACGGGTCCGGGTCCAGCTTTTGAAATAATAGTCGGGTCCGGGTCGGTTCGGTGTAGCAAATTACGGGTCCCTTCCGGTTCGGGTAAGAATTTTTGGACCCGTGAAGACCTCTAGCGCAGATACTATGAGTAACCATGGCAACAGCGCCAGACAAAAAGAGGAATTACTGTTAAGTGTTGGGTGTAATTAATTACCAAGTAATCTAAATATTGTAATTTAATTAAAGGGATTACTCTTAATTCTACTGTCATTTAAAATAAAATCTGATGTAATTACATTAAATAGGCTACTGCATAGACTATAGAACAATTCTGTGTAAAAGAATAGTGGATTTAACATACATTTTTAAAAGGTATATTTTAAATGTAACCTTCTCCCTCTACACACTTTGGTCAATTCAAGAATAATTCATGCAATTGAATTGTGTTCATTTGAAAGCATTACAAGTGCAATTTCTTGTCTCTCCTTGTGTTTTTCAAGTGGTTGAGGTTGATATGGGATTTAGTAATTAATAATAAGTAGATCAATACTTTCTAAAGATAGTAATTATTACATTAATCTAATTACACTGTTGAAGATGTTATTTGCAGCTAGTTCTATTTTAATGACTATTTTAGAGTAACTGTTATAATATCAGAGGTGAAACTGGAAGAACAGTTATTCAACCTAATTTTAATTAGACTGTGTTAGTCCTGCAGGCATTAAAAGAATGTGGCAGCAGCTGAAAATAAAAAATATAAAAACATAATTCAATCAGGTAAGGCTTGAGCATATCATGGGTGCAGGCTACCTGACTTTACAAACATTTGACATATTAAATAACTAAATAGCATCCAGTGTCTAGCAGTGCAGCAGCATTTTTGGCTGAGGGAATTCCTTCATCTGAGTCAGTCACTCCCGAAGATCCAAGGGCCTTCATAAAATGTAAGAGGTCTACATATGTGTTATTTTTTATATAGGGCATTTTAAATATTTCCATTTATTTGACTTTGGGTTGGGGTTTTCATTGGTCCCAAAAGATTCTGATGGTAATATCTGTCTGTCTGGAGCCTCTTGTCCCAACAGAACCCCAGGCAGTTGTAAGTAGCCGACTCAATACACCAGAAATTATGACAATTAGTAGGCCTATTATAAAGTGTACTCGACCAAATGCTCATCTTCACCGGACGATGGGGATGAAACAGTTTCTGCTGCCATAGAGAGGCCTACAGAGGTAATGTTAATATTATGTATCTACAGATCAGACAATCTACACATTCACATTTGTATGTGGAGTATAGAATCTAAGTTTATATCTAAGTATAAACAGACATTCTTATATTTCCCCCCAGTGTGTGGAAGAACAGCAGGAGGATGGTCCATCAACTTCTGGTGCACAGATGAACACACTGCAGTGATTTTCAGTAAATGCCACTGTTTAATTCTCTAGAATTTGTTCAGAACTACATGATGTAATCTACTGTATTTTCAGTTGCCAGTTAAGGAGTTATATAGACTTCATCTTATTAATAAATAAATAAAAACAGCGGTAAAAACAGCAATAAATAAATGTACAGAAAGAATGAATTAAGTGTTTAAACACCGCTTCCTCTTTAAAAAAGGGGAGGAGGCCGCAAGAAACTCTGGGTTTACCGAAGAAAACCTGCTCCCGACCAGGTTAGGTTCACAGAGTAAGTTACCATGGTAACTGACTCTGAGTATAAGTTACCTCTCTTTCAGAAACGGGCTTGACTTAATCTGCTTTCTCGGGTTTGATTTACCTCCCATTCTGAAACGGAAAACCCAGAGTTTCCCTCATTTCAGGGTTAACATACTCAGAGTTTTCACTTAACCTCCTTTCTGAAACAGGCCCCAGGTCAATATCTTCGGAGTCTGTCTGTGCCTGTTCCATGCCCGACGCTTACGACAGTGCAAGTATTCCACAGCGACACTAGGGGTCGCTGTTTGACAAAAACGGAAAGCTGCATAGAATGCCTTTAAGCTCTATTGTCACGGTAACCCCGCCCCCAGCGGTTCTTACTTCTAGCCCAGCAATGTTTTGGTGCTACTTAAGAACCACTTTTACTGGTTCGGAGCTGGTGCTTTGGTGGTCGAAAAACAAAGAACCGATTTGAAACTAGGCTCTGGCTCTGGCTCCGAACCAGCACCAGCTCTGCCTTGGTGGAAAAGGGGTAATATATATGACTGTTACGAGGCCCGGGCGCCTTCTCGTGGCGACCGCTGAGTAGGGTGGGTTCCCTATTGTATGGATGTTTTATCCATTAATGGTTCCCACCCGAGCTAAGATCCGGGCCTATAGTGAACTAGAGAGTAGGATTCTGATCTATGGAGATGTGCAGACTCTATGTGGGAGGAGGGGATGAGGAAGAAAGATCTGCTCGCTCTCATCCATGAAACCTTTCAACATCAGTCCACTGAAGCTCTAAAGAAGAGACTTCAAGTTATCAAGTGGGACCCACAAAAAGTGAACATCGAGTCAAGTCAGACCCTCCCAATCGAAACCGATACATCAATAAACTTATTACCATTGCCCGAGCACTAAATCCGAGGGTTTCACTAAATCTTGCCATTCCCAACATAATAAACAGCATTATCCCATTTACCTGGTAATCAGCAAATCACAGCAACAAAGGGACCGTCTCATCTCATGTTTCTTTTCCCCCTTGTATTTCAGTTATATTTACATATAACACTTTAGGATCTCAGAAGCTCAATGGCGGCAGAAGAAGCTGTTAGTGGACGTAGTTACAGAAATCTATAGAAAATGTCATTTTAAAATATTGTTCCTCTGTAATAGCTATTAGCAATCATTTGAGATTACTAGGCCCAAAAGATTGCCAGATTTTAAAGGTGCTACCATTCAGAAATATTTACAAAAATGTTGATATTTCCCATGTTCATTGAAAGGCATAAACACAACACATTACAAATACAACAATTTATTTGTAGAGAGGTATACATAAGGAATGTCAAGGTTGCACAGCAAATTAATATTTTACTTGAAACAATAATGCAGACAGAAAAATCATCTCTACTTTCGGTTCTTCCTTTGGTTTTCCAAAAATATCACAAAATATCTATTTTTTTTCCACCTCAAAAATTAGGTACACTCTATTTGACCCTCTGAAATAATCAACAAAAATATTTATTATTCTTTCAAAACACTAATATACTTTACATTTAATGAACTTTGATTGGGATCTGAATAGAATAATTATTACTATGTCTTCAATTAGACAACAGTACACTGAGGATATTTGTAATATACACTCAGTATAACAATACAATATCACCGTCTCAATTAATATTGACTTTGTGCCATTTAATAACCTTGCTAAATAAAAATAATAATAAAAAGTATGGCATAAATGGCTGTACGACTGCAGTCATAGAACAATCAAAATAAATAAAGAGTGTGGCGTTTAGAATAAATAATAACCTAAAAACCACAAATAACTGCCCAAATAATTAATTTCTTAAGTGATAGAGAACTGTTAGGAAACAAAACTGTCAAACAGTAATGTGACCAAAATGTATTTTCCAAACCGTTTTATAAGTTCTTGGTTTAGTAACCAAGCTAAAGAGTGAATAATTATAATCCTCTTTATCTATCAGTAGAGTTTAATGCCGTGTTTGTCTTGCAAGGCAATAGCACTTATATAACTTACTGCAACTTGCACATTGTGTATATAACCCACAAAAGACAAATATGCCCATGATACTATGTACAGCAGAAACCAGAAGTTTCAAAAACTAAACAGATTCTTCTATTAATTACCTTTACTCTGTGCGTATCCAGCATGACAAAGCCACCAGAAGTTCAGGGGAGCAACAAGATGCTGTCCTGCTTGCTTCTTGATTATCAACGCATAAACACTACATAAAGGGTGTGAACGTCAACACACATGTGAGCATCAACACATATATATATATATTTATATAATATGGACAGGTTTATGAGAGCACAACAAATACACATGCTCACAGAGCTATAAAAGGTAGCAGCAGCAACTCTCAGCAAAACCTCAGAGAACAATGAGCAGATCATGGGTTAAAATAATATATGTAATATAATGTGGAGTGATATTCATGAAATCTGGACACAAGCAAACACCAAATCAAAGCAGATGGGATAATACAAAACAAGAAATGGTAATAATGTGGCATTCAACGATCAAGTTAAGACAGTTTCTTGAAACATGTTACAGAAATAAAATCAAACCCTCGTAAATTTTCTTCTCGGACCAAGACACTTTCAATTGAGATAAAAAAAAAAGAAACCGATCATGACAATATTTTTTGTCATATATAGACCACTGAAATGATTAGACAGTCATATTTACTTTTATGTTTGAGAGCCATGAGGTGATAATGCTTCAAATAATTTCACAGTGATAAGACGACATTCACAGGACGGTACACTGACAGGCCTTTTGGGACTGGTTTACATGAGATGCCCATGAGGACAACAATCTTACCACGACTTCAATAAAGCTATACTGATCTGCGAAGCAGGTTGTTCTTGTCAGGCTCAAGAAACTCTTCAACTAGAGCAGTGGTCACTTTTCTTAACTCCTCCTCCAGACAGGAAATATCACTGCAATACAATTGAAAAAAAAAAAACATATACATAGATCAAATTCATAAAATTGCATTTCCTCTTTTCTCAGGTAAAGTCTGTAAGAATATACAGCGCCCTCAAAAAGTATAAGGACATTTAAGCCACGCATAAATGTATGAATGGCATTGTATTAGATATCACAAGCAAATGACGCTTGACTTTCTCAGAACCATCTTTAATCATATGAGCCATTTGTGCAATGACATTTAATGAACTGGACTAAGTAGTGGATACATGTCAGATACTCAAGAACTATAAATATGTTCCAAATACATTGTCTTTAATCGGAATCCTTTTTCCTACGGGTTTAAAACGACATGAGAGTGAGTAAATAATGACAGGATTAAAATCTTTAGGTGAACTAACCCTTTAAATAGACAGTCTAATGCTGCGTTCACACCAAACACGAATAGAGAATAACTGGACATTGAAATCACTCGCGCCAGACGCTCTATTCACATTTGGTGTGAACGCAGCATTATGACTAACATTTTAATGTATCATATGGACTATCGAAATTAAGTTACCACATTTTTTTGTTTGAAATAAATGCCACTTGATTTGGCATTGTCTCTAACAAAGACATTCATACATTTAATTCACAATAAAAACAAAACCAGCTATCCAGTAAAGTAGTCTAGTACCAACAATACCATCCATTTGAAAAATAGAAGACACAAACCGTTCTCCTGGTGGTGCACAGAATTCGGTGTAATACTTGATCTTTGGCTCAGTCCCGCTGGTCCTAAGTGTGGCAACAATGCCATTCTGAAATGTGAATGTAACCATTTGGCTATTTTTTGTTAATGGAAGGACCTAAAAGGAAATATTAAAAGAAAAATTATTCCAATGAAACTGTTTGTCATTGACCTAAAATCAAGAAATATACAGGAGATCTGCTATGACATACACATTTTTTGTCAGGCTGACTGCTGTCATAACCAGTGGTCACATCTCTGATGTGTGTGATGCAGTAATCACCACATAATTCTGGGTATACACCCGGGCCTCCGAAGTTGCGCAGACGGCTAAATATTCTGTGAATGGTGGGTGGGTCATTGCAGAGGACATAGGATGTTCTGGAAATGTGATAGCCATATCTGGGGTACAACAGTGAAGAGAACAATCAGACTATTATGATCTATGTGAAAGCAATGGTACAGAATCACACTAAAATATTTCATAGTTCTTCATAAAGAAAACCAAAGAAGAGTAACAGAATAGATGCTCACATTTCATAGATGTTGCATAGTTGTTGGTTCAAGGAAAGGTTTTTGGTGTGCAGATAAGCAGCCATCTCAGCCACAACCGCTGATGTACTGACTCCATCCTTATCAAGAACCATGTTCCCACACAAAAACCCTGGCATCAAAATAAAGGATGAGACATAACATTATGTTCCCATATAGTATTGTTTTGAAGCACATTGACTTGGTATGGAAAAAATACAAGCCCTGTTCAATTTCAAGGAACTTACAATGGTGTTCACAACCCATTGTAGGACATTTCAAAGTGACAGAGGAAGCTTAAAAAAGATCAGACTTTATCCTTTGGGAATCGATTAGATTATGAAAAGTGTGTTATACAGGAGAAATTTGAATTTTTCAATTGTTTTGTCCAAACAAAGTCAATGAGCTTCAAAAATACCCTAGACCCCACTGACTTTAATTGTATGAATAATAAATAAAAAATCCTCAAATAATCTTCTTTTAGGACTTTTCACACTTGAAATAGTTAACCCTAGGTTATTTGAAACCCTGTGTAAACAGAATCAGTCTCCCCCAAACGCTGAAACTACCGTTTATACAATGCAAGTTTCCATGACTGTCCAAAGCATGTGAATATGGAGCATGTGATTGGCTGCCTGTTGCAAAGCATCAAGTCTTAACATTTGGTTTGACACCGTGTGAAAAGCCCTTTTATGCTTGGAATGACTTGGATGAACAATCCCACTAATTTAAAGAATAAACAAACATGCTGGCGACAGCATTGCTTGAACTTCATGTGCATCTGCATTGAAACGCTTACCGATGGATTCTTCAAAGGAAAAAATGACCTCCTTTCCTGCTTTTGTTAATTCATGGATTCTATTTCCAATCCATTTGAAGCCAGGCAATGTTTCCTAGGATGAAGGAGAGCAAAGTAAAAATACCAAAGTTAGTAACTATTAAGCAGTGTCCTTGTACTTTGTTTAGCAAATCAATTCATTCAGATCAGGGGTTTTCAAATCTGAGGGGAAGTGCTGCACAAGGAAGTGCTAGAGGGTACGTGGACATTTTTAGAGAAAAACTGAATTTTTAAATAACAATTTTATTGGGTCTTTATACAGGTGAAACTCAAAAAATTAGAATAGTGAACCGATCATCTCTACTATAGTAAAAAAAACACGAACACTGTTGAAAGATACAGTAGGCTACAAATGACCTGTTCGCGCCACAAATTGTTCTCCGTCCTTAGCGACCGAGTCATTGAATGTGAAACAGCCGGCTGCTGTCGTCAGCGAGCAGCACTCTTCAGACAACGAGGGCGCGCGCGCCGCGCTGATACCTCCGTTTCAGTTTCTCGAACCCGCGCAGTGCGGCGGTCAGAACACGGAGACCATTCTGCCCCTAGCTATGCGTGCGAAAGCATGGGGAGCGATGCCGGGCGTGTCAGAATGGGTGCTGAACGTTGTAAAACAGGGCTATGCGCTGCAGTTCGCTCGCCGTCCCCCGCGCTTTCGAGCCCGGACCGTGACGAGCGGTCATTTTCTTATCTGATTTGATTTGTGCTTCAGAGCGCGGTGGTTGTAGGGGTCTCTTGCCAAAGGCTTCAGCCATCCTTCCGCTCTCTTCCCTGAATTGAAATGAAGTAGTGGGCTGTACTTTCCACACGATAGACATCAGGTTCAAATACGCCCACAAGCCGTGCGAGTTATTCGTGTATTGCAGGTTGGCTGGTGGTTATGTTGCCCGCATACCGCCTCCCATGGCCGAAACTGGTATTACGACACCTGTCGGGCCGTGGCTAGTAATGCTAATGCTAATTAAGGTTGATATCTCTGCAGCACTATAACTTGACATTTTTTTAATGACATCATTGCCCTTATTTCTTCTCATTCTTTTGATGCGTGTAGCTCATTTTTTGGATATTTTTACCTCAATTTTTACACATGGCACCTTTAAAGGGTGAAACTAATATATTAGACTCATTACATGCACAGTGAGACCTTTATTTGTTATAATTTTGATGATTATGGAAGACTTACAACTTCTAAAAACCCCAAATTCTAAATCTCAGAAAATTTGAATATTACATGAAATCAATAAAAAAAAGGATTTTAAGTAAAGAAATGTCAGTCCTCTGGAAAGTATAATCATGCATATGTACTCAGTACTTGGTTTGGGCCCTTTTTGCATGAATTACTGCCTCAATGCGGCGAAATAAATGAACTTTTGCACGATATTAAACAATTTTGAGTTTCACATGAACAAAATTATAGCTGCCTTTTAAATTTAAGGATGCGGTCCTTATATGAACATCCAAACCCCCATTTAGATCATAATCTCGATTCCGGAATAATAAAGCACTCAAGATATTTTACGCCTTAGTATAGAAAAAACTTCAAATTGAGACTTGAACTAACCTCAAAATGAAAGCCTTCAATGCGTGCAAAGGCATTCAGTATTTTGGAAGAAACGGTGGTGGCCAGCATGTATACTCTCTCACTGTCTGCTGGGTCAGGGTGCGCTTCCTTCCAGTTAAACAACATCCACCAGCCGAGCAATGCAGCTAACTCGTTTCCCGTGAACACTTTCCAACTGCAACTGCCCATAAAAAACATCGAATACTAATTACTACTTAACTCAAGAGTTCAGAACAAGTACTGTCAAGTAGACCTGATACTTCTAGGTTTTACTGCTGATGGTTTTAATGATAAAGTACTTGTCATTCTGCTCCGCAACAGCCAAGCGATCAGCGTCGGGGTCTGTGGCCACGACGATGCGAGCCTCTTCTCTCTCGGCCAAACGAAGGGACAGCTCCTGAAACGGCCAGTGCAACACAACTCAATGGTTACAGTATGTCCGCATGTTAAATTAGCATTGTTTTCCCCTTCACTTCACTGTCTGGGGTCATGGTTTGGCTAACTGGCTACCAAGAACCCTTGGACTTTCAAAGACAAACTTAATTAATAAATCACTAATTAATAAGCCAATATGCTCATGGTTCCAAAGTATTTGTACAAAGTGTTTTTTTTATGGTTATGGTTCTTAAATACATTTTGTAGTTATTTAGAATTATGTAACTTAATATAAGTTATACAAGTCTAAATAAAAAAGAAATAAAATAAATGATTTTACCAAGACAGATTCTCCTTCCTCTGGGTTAGGACAACTGACAGTGGAAAATTCTGGATCTGGATCTTTCTGTTCTGGAACAGGGATCGGAGGTGGGAAGCCAAACTGCTGAAAAGCTCTCCGGACAAAGTTGTGACCAACACCATGGAAAGATGAATGCACAAACTTCAGGGGAGACTTTGTGTTAAGTTCTCTGCAAAAAAAAAAAAAAAAACATTTTTTAAGGAATTGATTTAAAGGGTAACTCCACCTACTGGCAAGATTTGAAAAATGCAGAAAAAAAAAGAAGAAAAAAAATGGGGGGACGAACCGAGGGCAAAAAAATTAATAAATGGTGTTATTGTTTACAATTACAGTCTTATACATTCACCACAACACCCAATAGGAAAATTCAACTGCAGTAGCCACCGTTCAACCTGAAGAGGGCAGCACTCAGACGTTTTTACACCATATATTGTAGAATTAAAACACATACCCAAATGTCAAAACATTTACTCGGATCAATGAACAGCACTAATAAAGCCCCAGTCTAACAGATCATTAACTAAAAAAAAAGTTGTTTCAGGATTTAGTTACCCTTAAAAAAAAAAAAAGTGGTCAAAATCATACAAATGTGTATGTTAAAACACATACTTGAAAAATACTTACTTATAAATAGTTCCTCTAACCAAAATAAATTATTTAGACTTGTAGATCATAGTGTTTCTGAAAGTCACCATGAAATAAAAATTGACCGTTCATATCTTTCATGAAATATTGCAGTATTTATTATAAGTGATTTAGCTGCACATTTTTTTAATTTTATTTTTTATTAATGTGTCCTTGTAATGTTTAATAAAAATAACTTCCCCTCCCTCTTGCAGCTCATCTCTTCTCTGATGATGCGTTTACTGGCTTGAGGGCGGAGCAACCCGTCACTCACATGAGATCCACCAATAGCAGACCACAACCATCCGAAGAATTCTTCATGGACAAAATCCTACATCAATTCATCTGCCCTACAAGCCGTTTCACTCAGATATGCGTCACAGTAGTGAAGAAAACAGTATGCAACTTCAGTTTCATGCTGACTTTAAAGATAGTTTGTGCTAATCTTGCTAGTATTGCTATTTGGTTTAACTGGGTACCAAGTAAAATAAAAAATAATTACTGATATTATACATTTGTTTTGTCTTTGTCTTTTGTATTATTAACCAAACAAACATACTGACAAGAACAAACAAACATACAATGCAAGAGTGGATGTCTCTAACACAGCTGAAGTGAAGCAAAATAATGCTTTGTGAAACACGAAACGAAGATGATGAACGAACAAGGAAGAAAAAAAAAAAAAAAGTTCTTAGAGTGCAAGCAAGAGTTGGTTGTTAGTCGCCAGCAGCACACCAGCTCCAGACAAACAATGACACTCAAAACTGTCCTGGCTGTTACTATAGCTAACATTACAACAAAATCATATAATGCTTCTTCTGTAACAAAAATACCAATGTTACTCACGTATGGAACAGAAACAACCTTGGTGTCCATTTTCAGCCCTTCCCGTTTAAGTCTCTCCAGCACACGAAAGCATATATATATATATATATATATATATATATATATATATATATATATATATATATATATATATATTAATGAGGGTCCTAAAGGGTTTGTTGTTGTGCTCAGTCCGATCCACTATCAACAGCTTTTCTCAGAAATCGCTTACTGCACCTTTAATTTGTTTCCTTGAATTCTTCAGCAGTGTTTATTTATTAAAGACAATACTTAAAGTAACGTGTAGAGTTTAATTTAAAAGTATTAAATCCAATTTATTCATATTTAGCTTTGCAAATAAATAAGAAAATTAGCTACCGGTAATTCGTTTTTTTTTTTTTTTGTACTATAGTACATGGTGATCTCCAATTGTGATAAAATGGAATTGTGAAATGTTACTGTTATAGATATATCACCTAATAAAATGTTAATTTTGTGAAATTTACAAGTAAGCAATACAATATTGACTGTAGAAAAATTATTTGTCAGGGTGTGAAGAACCTTCAAACTGCACAAAATGTTCTTTCTAACGGAAAAAAGGTTTTCTAGAATATAAAGGTTCTTCACGCTCAATGTCACATTTATGGCACCGGCACTTCAAAAGAGTCCTGAGTTGTGCGGACTATTTTAAGTGCCTCTGTTATTGGATTTGTTTGTCTACATATGGACTAATGTGAAGGGACGGTGAGTTCCTAGCTACCCTTCACATTTCTGGCACCAAAACATGCTTCTAAGAACACTTCACTGAAGTTTTTTGGGGAAACCAAAAACGGTTTATCTATATAATTGCTACAAACAAACACTCTTCGGTTCTTCCTGGCACTTTGTTTTACAGTTTAAAAACACCAACAGTACACTCTAGTACAGGCGAGAGACTGCACCTGTGGAAGCAGACAGTGTTTAGCTCTTCCATGTACCAGCGGCAGACGTCCTCCAGCGGGTCACTCCTTAACAGGCTGCTCTCAACTAGGTCCGCATTCCAGGACTCGGCCCACGGTTCAGTGCTCTCCCCAATGCAATGCAAGATCTCCTTATCGTGTGGCGAGGAGATCTGTGCACCATTGTGCCAGTAAACCTACAGAAAACCCACAAGGTTGAATCACATCAATTGAACACCTTGTTCCTGTTCTTGAGTACAAGACATCCTTGAGTGCGCTCGTGTTGCTTTCTAAAGCCAGTGCTTTTAAACTTGTGTACAGTCCCTTGCAGCAATGATATGAATGCAACATGTATTTGTACTGTGAAACATTTCAGATTCAATCAAGATTCAAGATTTTAGGCAGTTGGACAGGTCTACTGTAATAGGGTTGGGTATTGTTTGAATTTGAGCGATTCCCAATTCGCAGTTGCGATTACAAGAAGAAAAAAAGTCAAACATTTAGATATCAAACCTATTTATTCTGTCTTTGCAAAACATTTAAATGCAGCTGAATACCATTAACAAAAATCAGCAGCCAAAAGGACACTTGCACAAACTTTTGCCTTCAACAAAAATACCACAGCAAAATCTAACTAACTAGACTAACTAATATAAAGTTCAAACATTATTAAAGAAAAGTAAACAGTCAGAAATAAAATAAGAACAAATAAATACAACTGAACAAATAAAAGAAACAGTTTTTTTAAAGTTTCTCTGGTAGGTCTAGTACATACATTGAAATCAAATGTCATCAAATGTAAAATAACACTGCATTGTCTTCACATTATAAATAAAATAGAGGGTAATCCTTATTCACAAAAGTTGTTTAGCCAAGAATGGAGCAATTTTCTCTTTGTCTTTTGATTAACATTAATGACTGCAGAAGGTACATTAGGATGCTTTCATAAGAGCGAATGCACGGATCCAATATACACACATGCATTTTCTTTCTTAACGGTTTACATTCACTTAAGACACAACCAGCTGTGTTTAAAATTAGATTGTCAATTTTGTAAAAGTTTGTCCATTCAAGCGCATGAAGACGTGAAAAGTCAATTCAGTATTTGCGTACTATATGAAAGCCAGCTTTCTGTGCACACACATAAAACAGCATGCGAATACCAAATTAAGTTATTTCACATGTTCTTGTGCTTGAAAAGTTTAAAAAATAACATGAAAATGCGCATTAAGAAATTGATAGGCAGAATCTAAATTTTTGTTATTGTTTTTCCGCCACACGTGAAGTGTGTACCAATAGTAAAATGCAATGTTAAGTCTCAGAAGAAGGACCAAAGGACTCCATATTTTGGTTTTATATTAATACAAAGAATTTTAACAAAAAGAGAAGGACGACAATATACACTTACTTTGCCATAACAGCATTACTTTTTGAACTTATAAGAACCACATTTACAAAGTCACAGCATTATATCTATAAAAGATCCAGCAGAAGAAAGTAAATTATCATTTTCATTTTGGGGTGGATTATATTATACCTTTAAGTTTGCTAGGCTTAAAAACGTGTATATTATCGAAAAACTAAAAAGGGGGCAAATAACAAGAATAGCAAGAGTGAGTGTTATAACTCCTCCAGCTCTTTTATTGCTGTTTTTAGTTTACACTTTCAAGACAAAACTGTGATGCAGCAGAATGATCTGAAATAACTGAAAACTGTAGGTTTATTCACAGCTGCTCACCTTGTACCCGTTGTCCTCTTTTCTGTTATGAGAAGCAGTGATCATGACTCCAGCTGCAGCCCCGTACTTCATCACAGCGTACGGCTGGAGGACAAAAAGATGGAAAGGCAAATCACAGGATTCAAGATAACCTTCACCTCTTTTCTTGATCATCATTGCTCCTAGGGGTTATTCCCCAGACAGACAAAATAACAACTCTGTAGTTATATAACTGTAACTAAAACAAAATCTATCAATGACATTTTCTTACCACAAATGGGGTAGGCACATATGTAGAGAACAAATAGACAGGGATATCTTTACAAAGCATAACAGCTGCAGTCAACCTGGCAAGCCTGCAGATAAACCAAAGGGTGGGAAATGTTATTTACACTCTTTTATCTGATGTAACAGAACAATTATTTATTACAGCAAATGCAGAGTAATGTATAGACATACACAAATATGATTCTAAAATATAGATGCAAGCAGCAATTAAGGGGCTAAGCACAAATCAAAGAGTAAGTTATCAGACTGCAACAATAAGTAATTGAAGACATTTTAGATCAATTTCAAGATCAAAATATATATTAAATATAATAAATACAATTATACAATCACTAGTAATTTGATTTAATTGCTTAACCAGCAGGTGGCGCTGTTACCAAATTGATGTGTGGTCAGTGTTAGGTGACAATGACACATTCAAAGTTTGGTGTCAATATGCCCAAGTGTTGCAGAGTCACAGCCACCATGCCATCAAATTAGTTGATGCGTTATTCGAGAATGGTTTCAGACTATGCCGGAAAAAGTTCAGTTTTTTTTTTTTCTAAACCGATTTCGGTAAAAATCAGACGAACTGTCCAGGTAAGAGGAGTTTGAAAAAAAAGTTTTTCTAAGAAATACAAAATGGCAGAAAGCAAGTTCAAACTAATAATTTGCATAATTGGTATTCATCATTGTTCACAGTATAACCCAAGGAATCTATGCCAGTTTCATTAAAATATGAAAAATTTAATCAAAAGCTATTAGCATTTTTTTTCCCATTATTATATCACTTGAAATTTTACGTAAAGTTTTGGAAAATTGATAATGAAACTTTAAGTGCTTTCAGACGTGCTGCAACAACGAATCGATAAAATTGATAAAAATCGATTATCAAAATAGTTGGCAACGAATTTCATTATCGATTCGTTGTGTCGCGCGACGCGGAGATTTTATATATTTAAAAAAAAAAAGAAAAAAAAAGTTGAGCGCAGAGCTAGGCGCCGGACTGGACAAAAGAGAAGCGAACTCCACGAGTGACACTGCGCTTGAGACACGTGTTTGCGCGCGACTGTGTCTGCACGCGCAAGAGAGACCGAGTGTGTCCGAGACCGCGCGATATAGAGTGTGTTTGCGCGCGAGTGTGTCTGCGCGCGAGAGAGACCGAGTGCATCTGAGAGCGCGCGATAGAGACCGAGTCTATTTGCGCGCAAGAGAGACCGAGTGTGTCCGAGCAGCACTGAATTTTTCATTCTTTACTCTAAGTCTAAATGACTCAGAGAAACTTCACTATATGCTCGGAAAGGATGAGCTGCAAAATACACACTATATGAGGTGGTCAATCCATTGTATTTTTTTGTGAGTGTGTGCGTCTGTGAGTGTGAGAATTTGTGCGTCTGTGAGTGTGTGCGTCTGTGAGTGTAGTGAGGAGAACAAGTTCTGACGTTTAAACAAATCCTGTTAAGTTTTCTGATTTGTATTTTTCTTTATTTGTAAAACATTATTTACTGTTCTGACAGCTCAGGTCCCTTAAACAAAAATATACATCTTTTTGTGCACTATTTAAAAAAAAAAGTCCTATATAAATGGCAGATGTAAAGCACATGTGTATGTTTTTTGTGTTAGTCAATTAAAAAGAAAATTATTACTTTAACAGCTCAGGGATGTTCAAGGAGCAACCTGTTTGTGCACTTTCTGAAGATTTTTTTGCACTGTGAATTTGCACTGTCAGTTCTGTTTTTGAATAAAGGGTTGGAAATTAATGTTTTTTTTCTTCGATTAATCGATTAATCGAAAAGATAATCGACAGATTAATCGATTATTTAAATAATCGTTAGTTGCAGCCCTAATTAGAGTGAAGGTGATTTTAAAGGGTTTGTTTAGCCCGAAATAATTTTCTTAATTACTCACACTCACTTTGTTTAAAACATGTCAATTTGTCTTTTCTGATTCACACGAAAGAAACAGCTTTCGAAATCACATAAGGTATGATATCATGACAGAATTTACATGTATTGCATGAACTGTTTAATATCAAAAGTAACCGAAAAGTAACCTGGTCTGTCCTGTCTGTCGGTGTGTTATTGTCGCCTCTGCGTGAGAACATGGTGTGTGTGAGAGCGGCGTAGCTTGTCGGACATAGCGACAGTAACTAAGGGGGGCGGGTCTTTGCGAACGGTCAATTGAAAACTGAGAACTAAATACAATTGAATTTGTCACCTACTATACTATATAGTTTTGGGATTACAGTACATGTGCCATCTAGGTCTGAATCTCCACTTGCATGTGCAACAAATGTTTGTGCAAATCAAAAGATAAAATACTAGTCTATGAAAATATTTAAGAAAGAACATGGGAGAAGGCTATTCTGTTGATGCAGCTATGAAATACGCCAGATTATAAACACTGTGAAGATGTAATTGCATGTAGACAGTTCATATAATGGAGTGGAGAATGTTACCGTTCACTGGTGCAGCCGCTGCTTGCTTGGGCACGAGTGTCATAACCAATCACCAGCCCTCTTGTTTTCAGGTCAGGGAAATATTTGGTTAAATAGTTGTGCATTCCCTACAACAATGAAGGAAAGACAGACTTATCATAGTTATAAAAACAGAATGGACCATGAAAAGTCAAATAAATAGGTTTCAAGTAGGGCTGTAAACTATTAATCGCGATTAATCGAATCCAAAAGTTTGTTTTTACATAATATATGTGTGTGTATTGTGTATAATTATTTTGTATATATAAATACACACATATGCATGTATATATTTAAGAAAAATGTGTTATTTATATATAAAATAGTTCTATTTTTAAATAAAATAAATCCTATAAAAATATATATGCCGTATATAAATGCAAATATTTCTCAAATACATACATGCATGTGTGTGTATTTATATACACAAAATAATTATACACAATACACACAAATATTATGTAAACACAAACTTTTATTTTGGATTCGATTAATCGCGATTAATCGTTTACAGCCCTAGTTTCAAGACCTTGTGTGTGTTAGCAGCTGCGATTACCTCACGCACACACACACTAAAATGACAGAAACTGTTCTGCGTTTTATGTTCAAACGGAGTCAGACAAAGATGGAGAGACTCAAGAAGAAGTGACAACATGTAGAAGCAACAGGACGTCTCTGAATGGTTAGTTGATGAATTTATGTTGCGGATGTGGAGTTAACTATCTTCAATTAGCATATTCTGTCATGGTAATCTATAAATCGCTCGTATAGGAACTGCTGTGAGATGCACACAGAGGGACTTTCTGTTGCATGTGAAAAGATGGATGCTAAAGTTTGAGCTGACTCACAAATGTGCTCGACTACAACAACTCTTCCTCTTTTCAACATGGACTGAGTGTTTCCGGGGGCGGGGCTTATGTACATTTTAGGGTTGCTGATGTCAGCAACATTACACACTAACTAAAGTTAGAAAAGTGAAATCATACTCAACCACCCATTTAAAAAATGGTCTTGCTCTTCCAAGGTTTATAATAGCAGTTTCTGTTTTGAAAAGTGCATCTATCCATCATAAGAGTTCTCCACACGAAGAACTCTTAATAAAGGCCTTCTGAAGTGATGTGTTTGTGTAAGAAAAACATTCATATTTAAAACTTTATAAAGTAAAATAACTATCTTCCAGACCAACAAACATACAGATTCCACTTATGTGTAAAGCGCAACTGTATACGAGTAATGTAATGTACTGCTGATATTTACGCTATGCCATGACGCTCTACGCTACTCCCGACGTCATAAGTTTCGCTTTAGGCGCACGTAGAGACTGTGTATGGTCGTTTGGCCGGAAGCTAGAATTTTACTTTGTAACATGTTGCATATAAATATTTTTCTTACACAAACAAATCACTTCAGAAGGCCTTTATGAACCCTCTGGAGCCATGTGGAGCACTTTTATGATGGATAGATGAACCGTTATGGACTTCAAAACAGAAAAGACCATTCACTGCCATTATAAAGCTTGGAAGAGCCGGGACATTTTTTAATATAACTCCCGATTGTATTCGTCTGAAAAAAGAATGTCTTGAGGGTGAGTAAATCATGGGCTAATTTTCATTTTTGGGTGAACTATCCCTTTAACTGTTGTATTAAAAACACACTCGCAGCAGTGTCAAAGGGGTCATGAATTTAGAAATCACATTTTCCATGAGGTCATTGTACTATAAAGCTATCCTGTAAGTTTCAGAACTCAAAACGTCCTTGTTAGTCCAAAAACAGTCCTGAAACCAGCAGGCAAAAAAGTACAGATTTGAAAAGAAAATGGGAATGTGCTTGTGTGTAAACTAAAGTATAATGTACAATAAGCCAGCAAATCATTATCGTAAAATAAACCCTGACAGGTACATAACATGTATTTTTTGTGTATGTATAGGATGACATTTGGAATCCCCCATTTTACTGCTAAAATGGTTACTCTTAGTATCACTTCTAACCACATCTCCTTATTATCATCATTATACCATACGTTTCTGCTTTCACTATATCAGGCCATTACTATGGAAAGCTTGTTTCCGCCACAGAATAAAAATTAAAAAAGGTAATTGTGACTTTTTATCTCACAATTCAAACTATTTTTCTCAGAATAGCAAGATAATATAAACTCGCAATTTTGAGAAGAATTGTGAGAGAAAAAGTCACAAAGTTTGTTGGATGAAGAATGCAAATAGTGTGTTTTTACTTCACTCTCGGTGTAAACAGGCCCTCACCACATTTAAGGTCAAAGACATGGCTTTGCTAATATCTTTTTCACGTGAGAAGGAATACCTGCTGAGATCTCATCTGCATGCTGTTGACCTGGACTTACCTGTGTAGACTGGATGACAGTTAGGTCATTGATGCGAGCAAACCCAGCTCCCATCGGGGCTCTCAAGCCTGCTGTCCCAAACGTCATCCTGGAGCACAGCCTCCTCCTCAGCTCCACCGCACGGCCCTCTCGCACCAGACACTCGATCTGTTCCCGAGTCTGAGGATTCTACAGGCACAGAAACTCATGTTGTCAGTTTAAATTTCATGCAAGTTTTTTGAAAGGGTTAGTTCACCCAAAAATGACAATTCTGTCATCATTTACTCACACTCATGTCAATCAAAAACCAGAAGACTTCGGTTAATCTTCTAAACACAAATTAGGACACTTTCAATGAAACCGGAGAGGTTTTTGACCAGGTAACCAACCAAACTTAGAAGATCCAAAAAGGTCATAAAGGCATCATAAAACGATATAAGCGGTTTAATCCAAGTCTTGTGAAGTTACAAACACTTAATATGATGAAGAGATGACATTTAGATTTTTATTTAGATCTAAACAATAATTGACACATAGCCTACATAGAGTGAATCACATACAGTAAACAAGGAAGCTCAAACGTTGTGTGTGTGTGTGTGTGTGTGTGTGTGTGTGTGTGTGTGTGTGTGTGTGTGTGTGTGAACCACTGAAGTTTGTTCTAGCATGTGAACGCACAAGCTTCTTTGTTTATGTGATGCACTATGTATGTATGTTTGTTTATATGTGAACGAAAGCATAAATTAAATACGTTCATCACATAAAGTGGTTGTGTCTCCGTCCTCACAAAACTTGGATTAAACCGTTCGATTTATTTGGATTCGTTTTACGACGTCTTTATAACCTTTTAGGAATTTTGATAACCTGGACAAATCGTCTCAGGATTCATTTAAAAAAAAAAAAAAAAAAAAAAAAAGTGTTATTTGGAAGGGATTTTTAAGGACAAACAGGATTCTGGTACACCGCAGGCCATATCAAATGTTAAACAATTGATCAGATCAAAAATCAATAATGTGCTCGCATATAAAAAGTGGGAAGCACCAGACACTCTTCCCAGCATTTGTTCGGATCAGTAATGATGAGTCAGCGCTAATGCATCTAATCAGATTTTATTTCAACAGTTTGTTTAAAAAATAAAATCTGTTGCTTGAAAGCTTATCTGTGGCCTAGACTGAACAGGCTTTCAAATAATCCAAACATGTAAGCTAGCTGAGCCACCCAAATATGTGAACACATGAATGTCTAAATAGCATTGGAAGTACACAATCAGTAAAAGTACCGCTTAAACATATCACGAAAGGATAAAGAAATGTGTTACTTTCCGTCTATTTTTGCTGAGCTAATGGCATTTTATTACAACTTCCAGCTAACAGCTGTGGTGTACTACTATACACACCAGTCATCCAGTGCAGGCCGAGTTTGACATTTGCAGGAAGAGGTCAGCCAGACATATGACTATTATATTTGCCTCAGCTAAAAAGAACAACAACAAAAAAAACTAAAAAAGAGCTGCAAACTGTACTTATATCAATACAAAACAAGGTGTAATTTCTGAGAATATCAACAAAAAAGCTTTTATAATAATGGATCACATTCTCTGAAGGCGCTCAATATTTAATGTGCAAGCTCCCTTTGGCATCAAATCTCTCTCTCTAAAGAATAACAGATTGACAGAGAGGCTGGTCACAATGACTATGACATCCAGTCATTCAGGACAGGTAACAGACATGCAGGATGACACTTACTCCATAGTACTTACTTCGATCAACTCATATAGGCTAATGTAATTATTATTTTTGGACAAGTGCCTTACAAAAAAAAGTATGTAAATTGACCACCAGAGTTTTTGGTAACATGTTTCTGGATATACTGTCATAGAAGCATTGTATTTCTGGAAGAATCTTAGAGAACCATGTAGAAATACCATGAAGCAACTATTTTACTGTTGGCCATCTGATTTCATCACTGAGTCATGGTACAGCCACAGTACTAGTTGTAACGGGGACATTACCATGCTTTTTGTAGACAAGTACCAGATAGTACCATCTGTGAGTTCTTGGGCAGTAAGTTACCATGGTACAGCGATAGATAGATACAAATACAATGTGCTTTTCATACCATGGTCCTTAAATTCACACGCCACATGATGTACATGGTACTCCAAGGTGATTCCAGGAATACTGGTACTACTATGGTACATTATTCATAGTGTTTCAAATTACCATGGTATTACATTCTGATCTACCACAGGCCAATATTTGAATGACTCAAGTTGGTACTGCAATGCAGTGAAATGCAACGTGATATTGAATGTTGCAGAGGCTTTATCTCTCAACTTTGCATTTTATGGTCATGACACAAAAATGAATAGCATTTATGAGCAGATGCCCTACTTAAAAATGCATGCACAGCCTCACAAAAACAAACAACGTCTGAACAATATGAAAACACTTTACAAAGCGCCTGCCAGTCGCAATGGTTGGCATTGGCAACCAGTCCTAATATCAGTGTGAGGTTTAAAACTAGTTGCCTTCTCACCTTATCCCAGGTCATCCATTGACTGATCGCTTTGTCCAGGACCGGGTCCCCAGTGCTACTGAGACACTGTGAGTTTGCGTTGAGGTCTCCGTTAGACCCCATTTTAGCGGTAGATCCCAGACCTCAGATTCGTGCGTTACCTCAAACCCAGCTGCTTCGTTCAAACCGGTGCGACTGAATGTTATTGCGCACAGCGTGCTCGGAAATTAAAGATTAACGGCGTGACGTCACCATTCAAATAGGTCACAGAACAGACCTTCAAGTCAACTCAAAACAAGACTGGTGTCCGTCACGTTAGCGTTCATGTCCACAGGGCGAAATGCGAATCACATTTGAATCCAAATGGTTTTAAAAGCTAGATTTGCTGATGACTACAACAAATAATTCAAGACTAAACTCACTGCAGCTGAATAGTTTACTTTAGAGCTAACAGCATTTCCTCAGTAAGGGCAGCTAGTGAGCCACATGCAGTTAGCATTGATGGCTTTAGCCGAAGTGCGTTTGTTGATAATCGGAGGACAGTTCCGTTATGAACGCACGTTACGTCACAAAATATTCTGTAAATGTTTCTCTGTGTCTATAAGAGTGTTGATGTGGCTTATATCACGTAAAACTTACTGCGGTGTCCATCAAACTTTTTAGCTAAGATGTAAGGTTAGAGACATGGGTGGGATGGGCTTGGAGGATGCTGGGAAATTGATTTCTTCCCCCCCAATGTTTTCAACATGGTATTGAGCCCCAGTGAATTTTTAACACTGCTTCTTGTGGTTGTTTATAATGTTATATTGTAATATTTAATATTTTAACGGGACATATTATTGATCTTTAAGATGACAAAAGTTTAAAAATATTAATTTTTAGATTATGTAGGCAGGTGACCATGCAGATTTCTGAAATGAATATGAGGACATGTCCTAGCTCAGGGGTCAAAATGTCATTAAAATCTCACTTTCTATAACGCTTCAGTTTTAACTAAAGTGTGAGGTAAAATGTAGCTAAATAATATTTAACAACTGTTACAATAGAAATGAGGACCAAGAGTGACTCAAATTACTTTTTTGTTCGTTTGTCAAATTTCACCATTTCAAATTTTCAAAAGATGAAATGGATGAAAATAACCCAAATATAATGGTATAGTATATTCATCATCAACTAAGAACAAGTCCATATTTGACAATAACATGTTTCCATTTGTATCAGATTCTGGCTCTGAAACTTTTGCTTTTTATATATTTTATTATTTTGCCATTGCCCCACACTCAAACCTTCAATTGCACGTATAAACGTTGATCATCTAAACAATAAGTGATACAAATGAGTGAAAATTTCATAACATTTAATTACATTTAAATTTAAAAATAAGATTTGGCAGATTTGACAGACTTATGTTGCATTCTAGGTAGCCTATTTGTGTGCATTTTATCAGTTATTGCACTCCTTGAGAATTTAACCAGGATAGTCTACTGTTCGATCAGGAACACTTGGTGGTAGAAATTGTCATTACTTTGATTTTATAGATATTATGGATTTTTATATTAGTTTGGTAATATAAGTACAATGTGATGGCTTGAGCCAACATTTACCGCACTGTACAATTTCCATTCAGCAACTCTAAGGGTGATTTGAAACGTGTCTTGTTGCTGCTACTGGTAGAATTTCTAAACTGAAATCAGATCAATTATTGAACTATGGTCAATTTCTGATGCTTAAAGGATTAGTTCACTTTTAAAATGAAAATTCTGTCATCATATACTCACCCTTAAGTTGTTTCACCCTTAAGTTGTTACTGACATTCTTCTAAATATCTTCCTTTGTGTTCAGCAGAGGAAAGAAATTCATACAGGTTTGAAACAACTTAAGGGTGAGTATATGATGACAGAATTTTCATTTTAAAAGTGAACTAATCCTTTAATTTATGGATATTCCTTATGTTTGATAAAGATGTCTCAGAGTCTGTTGCTCAGTTCTTGGGCTTGTGTGAGGCGTTCCAGTCGCTTCTTTAGATCAGCTCTCCTGCGTCCTCGCTCTGAGTCTTCATTCAGCAGTTGGACCACATCTGCCCCGTTCCTCAATTCTAGCATCTGATGCCGCAATTTCTTAGCTGCGTCCTTCAGCATGAAGAGAATTATCAGCATGGGCACATAGTCTGTAAGGCGTTGATAGACAATCCATAGAGATAGGACAAATTACGATGGCATTCACTTGAAAAATAAAGATATTTGAGCCACCTTTTGGGGTTGATCGGCCCTTTGGTGAACCTCTAGTGCCAATGCACTCACCCAATACATCTGACCTGGATCACATAAAAAAACAAACAAGGGGTTTTCACAGCAATGCCATATAGAAAATTATTTTTGGTTTCCCAAATAACCTTTTTTCCACCACAAAAAAAGGTTTAATGGATGACAGGTTCATACATAATGGCAACGAATAACCTTTATTTAGAACCTTTATTTAAATATAGTGTATGTTTAGGTACCCTGAAATGCGTAAACACTGTGACGATATGAAAACATAACTGTTTGTTTGGTTTCCCAACCAACACGATACAGCAACACTGACACAACCAGCATTTTGGGAAGTTGTGGTCAACCAGTGCCAGATGAGTTGGCTGTTTGCATTTTTGTTTGGAGACACATAAAGAACACACTTAACCTTTAACCCTTACAGTAAATGCATACCTTGGGTCTTTAGTGACCCGGGATGTCATTCACTAAACCCTCCCCCTCATTTTTATAATTTTTTTAATTAGACATCAACATTCTTAGAATTATTCCTCAATCTATTCATTAAAAACAATACAACAAGAAAAAAACATTTATATAAAAGAATGTATTTTTTATGATTTATTTTTGTAAAATGTGTTGCTAGCGACCTGAGGTATGCAATAGTGTAAGTATATTACTGTGCAACAATAATTTATCTTCTGGTCACTCAATAAGTGCAAATCACCTTTGTTCCTCCAGGTGGCAATGTCTGACAGACAATGATGATGTTGTGGAAATTGCAGTAATTTGCAAGAGACAACTTCTCACTTTGAGCACACAAGTAAGTGTGTCGTTTATTTAGAAAGTAAACAAAACAACCGAGCAATGGCGCTGACCAGCGTCATACGTCATCACGCTTACCGAACCTTTTAAAGGGACCGCGATCCCTGAACAGTTATGCAGAAACACAGTGTACAGAACTACACTTAATAACAAAGGTGAATTATGTATGTCACATCCACTACACACGTCCCCCCAGAATTCACCATATCAGAAAAAACAAACAGTCAACGGGGAGGTGGGCGTATCAACCGGCCACAACGACTGCGCTGCACCAGAGGTCGAGGAGACCCCACTGCAGCCGATGTACTGTCATTACACGGGTGAGGGTCATGGAGCGTGAGAGGCTTGGGTGGGATGGGAGCACGGGGTGGGGGCAGAGCAGGAGGCCGTCCACGTCGTGGGGGCTGAGCCAGGTCAATGGGCCTGGTTACGTCCAAATGAGCTGGTTTAAGGCGGTCAATGGAGAGTCGCTCCGGTTTGCCACCCCTGTCCACCACAAAGTGTTTGTCCCCTGTCTCCAAAACCCTGAATGGGCCCTCGTAGGGCGGACGTAGCGGTCCCCTGTGGGCATCGTGGCGAATGAAAACATAGTCAGCTGTTTGAAGCCCAGCGGGGATGTGCGACTGAGGGAGGCCGTGACGGGAAGTAGGAACAGGTGCAAAAAACCTAGCATTATCCAGTAGCGTAGACCGCTGGAGAGTAGCAGACCAGGGAACCGTGGTGCTAGGGACGAAATCCCCTGGCACACGCAGCGGCTGTCCGTAAACAAGTTCCGCTGATGAGGACTGAAGGTCCTCCTTTGGTGCAGTCCTGATGCCCAGCATCACCCACGGGAGCTTGTCGACCCAGTTGCTGTCTTTGAGGCTGGCACGCAGGGCAGCCTTCATCGATCTATGAAAACGTTCACAGAGTCCGTTAGCCTGCGGGTGATATGCAGTCGTGCGGTGGAGTTTCACTCCGAGGCTCTGTGCGACAGAGCCCCAAAGATCAGACGTGAACTGCGCGCCTCGGTCAGAGGATATGTCCGAAGGGGTGCCGAAGCGGGCAATCCAGGTGCCAATAAATGCCCGTGTCATCTCAACAGACGCCACCGATGTCAGAGGCACAGCCTCAGGCCAGCGGGTGGTCCTGTCAACCATGGTTAACAGATATGTGAAACCTTGAGAGGAGGGCAGAGGACCAACCAGGTCCACGTTTACGTGGTCAAAACGCCTCTCAGGAACCGGGAACAATTCTAACGGGGCTTTAGTGTGGCGGTGTACTTTGGCCCGTTGGCACTCAACACAGGTGTTAGCCCAGTCCCTAACGTCCTTCTTGAGGCCGTGCCAAACAAACTTTGCTGCAACAAGTCTCTGTGAAGCTTTCACACCTGGGTGGGAGAGACCATGGATGGCATCAAAAACTTGTCGTCTCCACTCCGAGGGAACGATTGGCCGAGGACTACCTGTGGAGATGTCACACAGGAGCGTTGTGCCAGCATCGCCAAAAACCACGTCCTCGATCTGCAGCCCTGTAGTCGAGGTTTTCAGATGTTGCACGTCTGGGTCTGTGGACTGAGTCGTGGCCATGCGGTTGTAATCCAAACCAAGATGGACCGCCCCTGCCACAGCCCGTGATAAGCAGTCCGCCACGTGGTTGCTCTTACCGGCAACGTGCTGCAAGTCTGTGGTGAACTCTGAAATGTAAGACAAATGCCGTTGCTGGCGGGCGGACCACGGCTCAGCCACCTTGGCCATGGCAAAAGTCAGCGGCTTGTGATCCACAAAAGCAGTGAAGTGTCGGCCTTCCAGCAGGGAACGGAAGTGTCTAATGGCGAGGTAGAGACCCAGCAGCTCCCGGTCGAAAGTGCTGTACTTCCGCTCACAAGGGCGCAGCTGACGGCTAAAGAAAGCCAGCGGCTGCCAGGCCCCGCCGACCCACTGCTCGTAAACAGCACCGACAGCGTAATCCGAGGCGTCCGAGGTGATGGCAATGGGGGCTGTATGAGAAGGATGCGCCAGCATGGTGGCGTTCGCTAGTGCTGTTTTAGTGGCATCAAAAGCCTTGACTCTGCTCTCAGTCCAGTCCACAACGTGTTTGGGTTTGCCTTTCAAGGCCTCGTGCAAGGGCCCCATGAGCTGAGCGGCTCGAGGGATGAAACGGTGATAAAAATTCACCATGCCGAGGAACTCCTGCAGGGATTTGACAGTGAGAGGGCGTGGGAACTGTATGACTGCCTCCACCTTTGATGGGAGAGGAACTGCCCCGTCCTTAGTGACTCTGTGACCTACGAAATCGATGGTGGAGAGACCGAACTGGCACTTGGCGGGGTTGACAATTAGTCCATGGTGGCTAAGCCGCTCAAAAAGGGTTCGGAGGTGCGCCAGGTGCTGAGATTTGGACGTGCTCGCTACCAGGATGTCATCCAAGTACACAAAAAGGAAAGGCAGGTCCCGCAAAACAGAGTCCATGAGGCGCTGGAAAGATTGGGCTGCGTTTTTAAGGCCGAACGGCATGCGCAGGAACTCAAACAGATCAAACGACGTGATCACTGCCGTTTTAGGAATGTCCAGTGGGTGTACCGGCACCTGATGATATCCCCGGACGAGGTCCACCTTGGAAAAAATCACCTTGCCAGCCAGATGTGCTGAAAAATCCAGTATGTTCGGGACTGGGTACCGGTCAGGTGCCGTTGCCTCATTAAGCCGCCGGTAGTCGCCACACGGGCGCCAGCCGCCACCAGGTTTAGGGACGATGTGGAGGGGTGATGCCCACGGGCTGTCGGATCGGCGTACTATGCCCAGGCGTTCCATGTTTGCAAACTCAGCCTTTGCAATGGCAAGCTTGGTCGGGTCGAGGCGCCGAGCGCGGGCATAGACAGGTGGACCAGTAGTGGTGAGATGGTGCTCGACACCATGCTTTACAGTAGATGCAGAGAAAGTGGGCTGAGTGAGGGCTGGGAAACTGGCCAGTAGACGGTGGAAATCATCGGAAGCTGAGAGCATGCTAGACAGTCGTATGGAGTCTGCTTCGCTGAGCGTGCACGTATAAGAACAAAACGTGACAGCATCAATCAGACGGCGGTTCTTTACATCCACCAACAGTCCATGTGCACACAAAAAATCAGCGCCGAGGAGGGGAACGGCAACCTTTGCAGTGACAAAGTCCCAACCGAACTGCTGTCCTCCGAAACACAATTCAACATACCTCGTTCCATATGTGCGGATGGGGCTACCGTTGGCAGCTTCCATAGGGGGTCCGTGGCTGTCGGTCACCATGTCCAAACGGGATGCAGGCAGGACGCTCCTTTGTGCTCCCGTGTCGCACAGAAAACGGCGTCCGGAGATGCTATCGCGGATGAAAAGCAGCCTGCCTACGCGGCCGACACTCATGGCCACTACTGAGCGCCGGCCCTGGCATTTCCCGAAACACTGAAATTGCATGGTGGACGGCATTTGTTAGCCTTGGTTCCAAACTTTGCATGATAGAAACACAATCCTGAGGGCTGTTGGGTGCCAGAAAACTGCTGCCGACGAGCAGTAGTCGCAGCAATGAGTGCGGAGTCGTCCCCCGTCACCGAAGAGATGTGCGCGGGAAACAGCGCAGCCGCACAATGTCCCTGACTCGCCAGGAAAAATTTATCAGCCTCTTCAGCTAGTCTACGACAGTCAGTGATTGTGGTGTTGGCTAATGCAGCTCTCACTTGGGAAGGCAGCTGACGCAGGAAGAGCTGGATGAAAAGAAAATCAGGTCTGTGTTCACCCAAAAGATCCAGCATACGGTCCATGAGCTCGGACGGTTTGCTGTCACCCAGTCCTTGAAGTGAGAAAAGCCTGCTGGCTCTCTCAGTGTCCGACAGTCCAAACGTTTTCAACAGGTGGGCTTTAAGAGCTGTACTTCTCATTTTCGGGAGGATTTGTAAGAAGGCTCACCACTCTGGATGCTGTTGAATTTCCGAGAGCAGACACAACGTAGTAATATTTTGTTGTATCCGCGGTGATCTCACGCAACGCGAACTGCGCTTCAGTCTGGGCGAACCATGCCGATGCAGACGATTCCCAGATTTCGGGGAGTTTGAGGGTGACAGCGTTCGCGGTCATGATCGCGTTGTGTCTCTGGATGCGTCCAGCAGACTAATGTCGGGGTCACCAGTGTGGAAATTTCAGTAATTTGCAAGAGACAACTTCTCACTTTGAGCACACAAGTAAGTGTGTCGTTTATTTAGAAAGTAAACAAAACAACCGAGCAATGGCGCTGACCAGCGTCATACGTCATCACGCCTACCGAACCTTTTAAAGGGACCGCGATCCCTGAACAGTTATGCAGAAACACAGTGTACAGAACTACACTTAATAACAAAGGTGAATTATGTATGTCACATTCACTACAATGTGATGTTTAACTTATGATTACCTTAGGTGTTTAAGAAAAGAATACATAGTAGCATATCATCAGCAAAACTTGAAATGGTTTAGCAATTTTGCTACCCACCTCATAATAAAGAGACTGGAACTAGATTTCAATTCTCTGCCACAATGCATCTCATTATACTTGTATATCATTTCCTTCACTTTTGCATTGACTACATTTGTATTCACGAGTTCACAGGTACATGAAATCCAATTTTTGGCCCGAACCCAGAGTACTCCCCCCTTTACTGGGATAGAATGAATGAATGAATGAATGAATGAATGAATGAATGAATGAATGAATGAATGAATTGAATGATTGAATGAATGAATGAATGAATGAATGAATGAATGAATGAATGAATTAATTAATTAATTAATTAATTAATTAATGAAACCAGCTGATAGTGAGGTGATGGGGTGGTGGAGGGATGCTGTGAAACTGTTATGGGACAGAGGTGAGGGAAGGCTATATTTATGCCGGCTTCCTCTTGTGCTGATTGGTTGATTACCTTAACGTGCTCCTCCCCAACTTTGTTACATTAAACTTCATATAAATATAAAAGAAAGTCAGGTTTAGGGACCTTGCACAGTCCTAATATGTAACCATTGGTTTTTACATATATTGAGTCACATGATTCTTCAGTGCCTGTTAGGTAGATGTCCCATTTCTTGAACACAAGACGTAGAAGTGCATGAACGTTTTTATAATTTGAATATCCTGTTCTACTCAGTTCATTTATTTGATTGATGAACTCTATTATTATCTATATAGAAAAATCTTAATCAATCAATCAATCAATCAATCGACATTCAATAAGTAAATACAATGCCATAAGATTATTTAAAGAAAAGATAAGATTTAATTTGCTTTATTCACAGAGTTCTTACCTCACTGAGAAAAGCTCACACCTTTTCTTCTTCCAGAGGTGGATCTTGATTGTACTTTTTAAGCTCTTCTCACACACTGGGTAGCCTGGTATCAATCTGCTCAATTAAGTGTGATAGCGATTTCTGTATATTTTGATGAATATCAAATGTAACATTTAGTTCAGTTTCTGTTTCCATTTTCATAGATCACACTTGTAGTTCAGTTTTCTTGATTCTTTTGGTCCGAACCAATAAATTCTTTTTTTTTTTTTTCATAAACGGACATTTTTCCCCTCTCCGTTTTCAAAAATCACATCGTGCACACCTGTCAGTTTTCAGAAAAGTGTCCGTTACACGAACTCGTGTATATGCCGTCAAGAGCATGCCAAGCCTGTAGGTGGCAGTGTAACGAGAAGCTCAAGCCCACGTTAGCCAATCAGAATCCCGAAAATAGTCACATACTGTGACGTCGGCTGCCTAAAACTCAGTTTTGCATTGTAAATAAAAGTTTTGCTGCACTAAGGCTACGTTCACACTGTCAGATCAAATATGATTTTTGTGCATATCCTAATGAAAAACCAATCAGATTTAGCCAGTGTGAACGGCAAAAAAAACACATGAAATGCATTTCAAGCTACATACACGTTTCAAGCTGTGGTTTGAAATCCTATTCAAATCGCATTTCTGGAAATCCATTCTACGTTTACATGGACACTTTTTGTTTCAATCTGAATGAATTCATTCCGATTGATGAATCCGAACGAAGTGTTTACATGAATGCTAAAAAAGTGATCGGGTTGATGTGTGTCACACATCGTTTATATGGCACAAGCTTCTTATTGGATTTAATCTTTTGACATGCACACACTGCACGGATATACTGAGTTTCCTGCTGTTTGTGCATAATAACCATCCCACTTTTCTTTGTTTTAAAAAGCAGACTTAATATTTATCTATTTCGGGTCCTAATTATGGCGACGACGAGCACATGAGTCGTGCTGCTTGTATTTATCAAGCAGTAAAGCGCCCCTTCCCATGTCCAAAAATCTGTGGATGAGAGTCTGAAACGAGGACTGTGCTGCTCCACTTCACAGACGATGAGTGGTAAGAGAATTTCAGATTTGACGGGACAATCATTTATGACACTTTATTCAACAGGAAGAACAGCTCGTTCAGCTCGACGTTGTTATAGGAAACCTGCTAAAAAGTCGCTGCTGAAACAAGGGTGTGTTGTTGAAAAGTGCCAGACGAACAGAAAATGACGACATGTTTTGTACCAGCCTTCTATGTTTCTGCTGCTGCTTCATACGACGCAAGTAGTGCGCGGTGGCTACACATTGTCATGCTGTAAATAAGACAACATCTGTATTACAAACCCCTCCATGTTGCAGGTGTTGTTGTTGTTTTTGACGTATACCTACCATTGCAACGTCATTGCCATAGAAACCAATGCAGATATTCCGGAAAAAGAAAGAGTGGCATGGACACACAAATCGGATCTGAACAGTTGCGATACATAGTGTGGACGTCAAGAATTTTAGATCAGATTACAATCGGACACACATATAATCGGATTTGGACTGAGAGTGTGAACATAGTTAAAGACCACCTTTTCCTTGCTGTTACGTGACTGTGGTACTTAGATAAGCTCACGATGAAGGATACTTTAGAAGGAAGACTTTAAAGTCCCTGTAAAGGTAATTCTAAAAAAAAATTCTAAACACATTATACATGTTAGAAATGTATTGCTAAAACATATTACAAAGACTGTGAACTGCGAAGTACTGAATTGTGGAGTTAGACCGTTAAACAGTTTTTCACCATTGCTATTTTTCGGATTTTTTGGGCGGGGCTAAAACGGGGGCTCGATGACGCACTGGAGCCCCTGAGCTACTGGACACGCCCCTACTTGATGACGCACTGGAGCCCCTGATGCTGGCCGCGGCGCTCCCTAACAATATAAATATAGCACATTCACATCAGTTTGCCGCTCAATCGCGAGTTACTGTCAGTCAGTACTATTATTAGTTACTACAGCCTACAGTTTGCTAGTTAGCAGTGGTGGGCCGTCAGGGCCAGCAAGGCCTTCTCTGCTGGCCTAAACATTATCAGAATCACTGACTTGAACTTTAATATATATATTTTATGAATGAGTATTACATGATTCCCAATAGTCCATTCTCGTAATGTCATAGCTTTTCTCTTGGTTGCGCTGCTTCCAGTAGTGTATGTTTATTTTAGCGCTTTTATCCAATCATATTTCAGTCATCATGTGTTGCCAGGGTCATATATATCTGCCTCGAGGCCTTCAGAATCGATAGTGCGGGCGCCTGTAGCTTAAAATGAATGGCAATGAAACTGTTGCTTTAACCAATCAGATAATCAGTCAGATTTAATAAGCCAATCAGATTTCGAGTTGACTGCACCGGGGCCATCTAGCAGGCATACAATAACGTAAGCATTTTCACGCCCTTTGATTGGATGGTCAGAGCGCGTATTATTACTGGTAGTCAGAGATAGCTAACCGCATCTGTAGCGAACTGTGTAAACTAAAATATATTCCTGTCGATTTAATAGTTTTTCAACCCACAAATTAATGTTTCTTTCCTTCCTCGACCACCAGCAGGTTCAAACCTACCGGAAAAAATCCCTTATTCAGCTTACGCAGAGTCTCGGATCTCTATCGATCTGTCCCGGGTAAAAACAGAACTGACTGCAATGTATGGCCATGACTGATTTTGAAGCCAAAAGTCGCGCTGATCTCATTGATATCGTTCAAAAATCTGTGTGAGAGCTTGTCTCGGCTGTAACGTTACACATCGTCATGTTTTGCGGTGTTTTCCCGGTTTACTGCTTCTGTCGAGCAGACACTTGCAGCACTAAAGCCAATTAAAACTTATGCCAGAAATACGTCGGGACAGACTCGACTTTCAGCACTTTATAGCCTCGATGGCAATAGAAAAGGTTGTTGGGACTGAAACGCACAGACAACCTGTACATCCAAGTAATTTAAGTCTTTTTGAGGAAAGAAATTAGAATGGATTTTGTATTAAAAAAATAGGCAGTAGTTTTGGTGAGTATAATGCATTTTTTGCCCCCGTTTTTGTCCGTGCATAATATTTTCTTCCTAATTTTTCTTGTAAATTTATGATCGAAGCAACTTCTTTTTTCAAACATTAATACTATTGTAACCATTGAAGGACAAGACAAGGGAGTTTCCTTTTCTGAATTTATAATCAGAACGCAAGAACCACTGTAGCCTACACTTTAAAGCCGAACGCACTCGCTCGTTTCTCTCTACCCAGCCTTTCCCGAACTCACCGCATTAACCCTATAACTGCCGGTGCAAAATAAAAACAGGAATTTCACTGTTTTTCGTTATTAATTCAGGTTGGACATCACTGAAGGCCTAGGTGTGAAATGCACGGCCCGCCACTGCTAGTTAGCTATGCCTTCGTCACAGAAATGCGTACTACCTGGATGCGATCATGTACGAAACAGATCGGTGTCCTTATTTAAATTTCCTAAAAACGATCACATCAAGAAGAGGTGGATTAATTTTGTGAAGAGCCACCTTGATGGAGAGCTGAGGATCACCACCAAAACCCGCCTCTGTAGTGATCATTTTACACGGGATAGTTTTATAAACTTTCGTCGGAGACAACTGCATGCTCTGATAATCCGCTGTTACTGGCGAATGGGGCCGAACCGACTATCTCCCGCCTCGGCCTTCATCCTCCCGTCGCGCCGACACCTGGTGCCATCCTCGGCAGTGCGTGCCCACCAATGAGGGTAAGCTGCCTTGTGTGCTTATGTTATAATTATAAACCTAATAAGCTGCTAGGAGCATCCATTCCGGCTGTAGCAGTGACAGTTGAGTGTGGCGACGGCAGCTTCCCCGCGAGTGGGCGTGGTTTCAGCGCAGCCGGCGGACACGCCCCCAGCGTTTGAGAGCAGAGACCACTGCTCATTTTTTCAAGATTTTGATAGCTTATTTTATGTTCTTGCCGGCTTTTTTATCATTCAAATTTGGCTGGGTGGCTAATAACAAATTTTTCTGTGATATGACAAACTCAGAACACATACTTAATTTGGACTTTACAGGGACTTTAATGAACAAACACATTGGAACTAGGAAGAACGCAGGAGAAAAACACAATCAACCGTTAATGAAAACCATCAAGGACTGAGGGAAAATACAGAGTATATATACAGAGCCCCTTACACACAGCGCATTGATCCTGGGAAATTGCCAGAGTTCCTTCTGTGTGAACGCAAACACAGGATTGTTGCCGGGATCGATCCCGGGTTGGGGACCTAGTAACATTGCCGGTATCAGTCCCGAAACGCGCTCTGTGTGAACAAGCCGTAATCAATGCCGTAAGGTGTGTTTTAGGGATGATGCTGAAGCTGGGATCGTTCGCCAGCTATGAAACGGTACGTAATGCGCTAGTTTATGATCGAATCCTTTCCTGTAGCTCAAACAGTAGAGCGTTGGTGCTTGCAACGCCAAGGTCATGGGTTCGATTCCCAGGGAAACCAAGAACTGATAAGAATGTAAACGTGTACCTTGAAATGCAATGTGAGTTGCTTTGGATAAAAGCGTCTGCCAGATGCATAAATGTAAATGAATCAGAAAAAAAATGCACTAGTGAGAGAGAAATCGCAGCTCATAAGCAAACTTAAGACGCTGGAGACATTACATGTCACATCGATGCAACGTGTCTTTACGGGATCTTTGTGTGTGAACGCACTCACAGATTCTGGAAAATTGCTGGCAGTGTGAATGAACCAAAATCAAACAATCCCGGGTCACATTATCCATGTATTTTCCGGAATCTCTGTGTGAAAGGGGCTCAGAAGACAAACAAAGGACCTTAACAAGATAATTAATTACACACAGCTGAACTAAATAAACTAATGAAGACGGTGACCATGGAAACAAAGGAGTGCCGGGAAACTGAACAAATTCAAAGAGAAAGTTCAAAACACAAACTGACATGTAACACTTGCCTTGCTTGCCCTTAAATGGGAACTCGCACTGCGTCCTCTGGAGGAGAGTATGGGGAATGCCTGCAGCATGACCAGTGTCTGAAGCACGTGACAATGTCATTGGCCGACCACAGTCCATGACGTCACTACCGTGAGTTTAAAAGGGAACCTGTATTAGATATCAACAACTTTCTTTGTCTTCAGAAACTGTTTGTTTGCGTACATGTGAACTGGTCCACCTAAGTAGTTCATATCTAAGTCCACCAAAGGAGGGAGAGCATTTTCACATTTAGCTCCAAAACTCTGGAATACTCTTCCTGATACTGTTCGTTGCTCAGACTCGCTCTCCCAGTTCAAAACTAGATTAAAGACGCATCTCTTCGGCCAGGCATTCATATAAATGTTTGGTAACGCTTTAGATTACAGCCCGGAAAGTACTGCGTAATTACAATGAAATTACAGTGTAACTTTCGGTAATTACAGTGTACCTATAAAGTACTTATGTGTAAGTATAGGGGAACAATATGTAAAGTCTTGGGAATAAAGGGGTAACAACCAGGAAAATACTGCGTAATTAAAACTAAATTACAGTGTAACTTTCGGTAATTACAGTGTACCTATAAAGTACGTACGTGTAAGTATATAGGGGAACAATGTAAAGTTTTGGAATAAAGGGGTAACAACCAGGAAAAAAAAAATGTTATTTAGGCAAATTATTTATACTGTAAGTATTTTAGAACTACGGGGTACTTGTTATACTATAATACAATCTTACTTTTGGGAGCAATTTAGCGAGTAGGCTACATACACCTTTTTGTAATAATAGTGTATACAAATACATAAAGGCTTTTTTCAAATTATGGGGTAGCCTATATATCAGTGCATTTATAAAGTAGGCTAATTTGTTTTTATTGCAAAGGTGCACTGATTAAGTTGTTTCAAGGCAAGTAAAACTACAACTTTTTTTTTTTTTTAAATGCTGGGGAAATATACTCTTGTTTCTTGTAGTTACAGGGTAAGTATGACATTGCGGGCCGTAAATTAAAGTGGTGCTTCTTACCCTCTTGTTTCTTGTAGTTACAGGGTAAGTATGACATTGCGGGCCGTAAATTAAAGTGGTGCTTCTTACCCTTTTGTTTCATGTAGTTACAGGGTAAGTACAATAAAAACACATGTATACACACAATCTGATATCACTTGGAAAACTTTATTTGAAAAACAACTTATTTCAAAAAAGATTTACAACATATTACACTTATTATTCTTTATTCCTTTTTTTAAATCAACTTTTCATTTCAAATACTAAAGTCCTGACAGAAAGTATAGCTGCTACATTTTTGCATGGCTTCCTACTTCCTCCTCCTCCTCTTGTTCCTCTTCTTCTTTTTCTATCATTCCACTGATTAGCCTAATCTTAAGAATGAGTATTTTGCTATTCTGTATTATGTATTAAAAGAAAATACAGTACACCCAGAAATGTTCTCGTAATTTACTCATCTTTTCGCTACCGACCAACTGTCACCAGCGTCCAGCGAGTGCATGAGAGTCGGCTTGGCTTCGTGTTTGGTGAAGCTTCACGCGTTCATTACGTTCTCGCGGGAACTGCCATCTCTCTTCTTCTGTATTGTTTGTTTTTCATTATTATTATGTGTTATTGTTTGTATTTTGTTGTGAGCATTAATAAAAAAATAAAAAAATCGACATTCGGTTTCTCGGCGCGCTTTACGTCACGCGTGTCAAGCGTGAACTCAACCCTCTCATGCACGCGCAAGTGACAGTTGGTCGGAACGGAAGCGATAGTCTTTAAAATGTTTAAATATTTGGTATTTTTCTTACAAACACTTATCGTCTCACTTCAGAAGACATTGATTCATCCATTGGGGTCGTATGGATTACTTTAGTTATTGCTGTATGTGCTGTTTGATGTCAACTTTTAGGAACACATGGGCTTGCATTATGCATTCACAGAGATTATATATTTTTCTAAAAAAAAATTTTTTGTTAATCTGAAGAAGGAAATTCATATACATCTCGGATGACATGAGGGTAAAAGATGAGTAAATGGTGAGGACATTTCTGTACTGTATTTTCTTTTAACACATAATACAGAATCCTTCTTAAGATTTATCAGTGGAAAGAAAGAAGAAGAGGAACAAGAGGAGGAGGAAACCAAGCAAGAGAAAGTGTTGTAAATCCGTTTTAAAATAAGTTGTTTTTCAAATAAAGTTTTCCAAGTGATATCAGATTGTGTGTTTACATGTGTTTTTATTGTACTTACCCTGTAACTACATGAAACAAGAGGGTAAGAAGCACCACTTTAATTTACGGCCCGCAATGTCATACTTACCCTGTAACTACAAGAAACAAGAGGGTAAGAAGCACCACTTTAATTTACGGCCCGCAATGTCATACTTACCCTGTAACTACATGAAACGAGTATATTTCCCCAGCATTTAAAAAAAAAAAAAAGTTGCAATAGTTTTACTTGCCTTGAAACAACTTAATCAGTGCACCTTTGCAATAAAAACAAATTAGCCTACTTTATAAATGCACTGATATATAGGCTACCCCGTAATTTGAAAAAAAGCCTTTATGTATTTGTATACACTATTATTACAAAAAGGTGCAGTGTATGTAGCCTACTCGCTAAATTGCTCCCAAAAGTAAGATTGTATTATAGTATAAGTACCCCGTAGTTCTAAAATACTTAATAATTTGCCTAAATAAATTTTTTTTTTTTTTTCCTGGTTGTTACCCCTTTATTCCAAAACTTTACATTGTTCCCCTATATACTTACACGTACGTACTTTATAGGTACACTGTAATTACCGAAAGTTACACTGTAATTTAGTTTTAATTACGCAGTATTTTCCTGGTTGTTACCCCTTTATTCCCAAGACTTTACATATTGTTCCCCTATACTTACACATAAGTACTTTATAGGTACACTGTAATTACCGAAAGTTACACTGTAATTTCATTGTAATTACGCAGTACTTTCCGGGCTGTAATCTAAAGCGTTACCAAATGTTTTAATCTTAGTTAAATCCGGCCTGTAGTTCATAACCGCCAGAGGAGAACTGGCCCCCGACTGAGCCTGGGTTCTCACAAGTTTTTTTTTTCTCCATTAGGTCACCTGATGGAGTTTTTCGTTTCCTTGCCACTGTTTCCTTTGGCTTGCTCAGTTGGGGATGTTCAATTTAATGAACGCTTGACAGATACTCTCTGCCAAGCGTTTTCAGGAAGCGTGTGTGGAGCACTTGCGTTTGGTTCACGAGGGAACTGAATGCACGCCATAAGCAGGCAGCTCCCTTGTGGTAATTGAGTCGTAGCTGTCTCCCCCAGAATTGGGGTTCCCTAAGCAGGAGGCTCCTTCATTTATCTAGATGAAACTGCTTTCCCTTTTTCAGATTCTTTTAATAGGCAGCTTCCTAGAATGCAAACTTTAACATATTCGCAAGGCCGTAGCTGCCTCCCCTATAATGGGTTCTTAAGCAAGGCAGCTCTTTTGTGTGCACTGGAGATTGATAACTTGGTTGGGCTCTGCTCCCAGAAGAGAGCATGGAATGATCCCCAGACTGCATGGGAGGATGTGGAGTGGTACCCTACCCGTTCTGGGATACCTTTTCTTTGGGTCCTCCACGCTCTGCACCAGCGCAGGTGATGATACTAATGCAGCTGCTGTGTCCTCTGGTGAGCTTCCTTATGTTTTTCCTTTTGCCCCTGGCTCTAGCCTAGTCGAAGTTCGGGATCACATAGTCTTGGGTGAGCGATGAACTGCCCTCACTCGGAGTCCTCAGCTCCCCAGAGGAACCCATCTCTGGGCCCTGGTGAGAAGTGGTTTTTGCCTGATATAGCATCCCTTTTTACCTGTCTGTCTAGTTCATGACTAATATACAGATGCCCTTTTATACTCATGGCCGCACCAGGATACTCATTATACGTCACGGACTGTCACTGTTGCATTTAAACACATACTTCAGACATTGGTCATGCTGAAGGCATTCCCCATAGTGTCCTCTAGAGGATGAAGTGTCTCATTCCCCTTCTCAGGGAACCGTGGTAACTGAGTTTTTATTTATTTTATTTTTTACTTTATGCCCCTGGGCTCCAGCCCTGTCCATAATATATTTCACACTGAAGACAGTGTCTTAGATTTGTTCTATAGCAAACATAAAAGGGTTAAAGTGTAAAGTAAGCAGTCAGTCAAGTTAACATTATTTAGTAAATGGATTTCCAACAGATACAACAGTAGAGAGACAGTTAAACCTGTTAACCACGGTGCACTGAAGCGTTTGTGGAGTGCACTGGAAACTGGAAAGCCATAGGACATCAGAAGACAAAAATACTAAACTAAGCTTTGTGCTTCACTCGTGTCAATATTCACGTAAAACAGCATTCACATACAAAAAAATGTGTTTTGGCGGACTATTACACGTGGAGGAGTGTGTGCACGTGGAGGAGTGTGTGCACGTGGTGAGCATGAAGGATACTAGGAAGTGTAGTGCTGAGGGGGACTGAGCTGGTGACTGTGACACATGCATTAATGACACAACACACTTTAATCATTAGATTAAGTGATCAGTGAATTTGGCCACTTGATGATGATGACCATTTTATTTTATTTTATTCTGGTTTATTTCGCCACAAATACATGTGTGTTTTAAACACACTGTTACAACAGCCAAAGAAAAATATAATAAAAAATCAAGGGTCAAGTGCCCAACTAAGGAACAGAAAATTACAACATTGGTGATTAAACATTTTCAATAAAACCTCAACATTAACAAGAGCCAAACCTCTGTTAATTCTCTATAAGAACTTTTGTATTAGAATATTGTTAAAATCCAAACATAATTTAAGATGCGGGTTAAATTTGTATGGATGCATTTGGCAGACACTTGTATCAAAAATCAAATACAGTGCATTCAAGATATACATTATGGGCCCTATCTTGCACCCAGCGCAATTGACTTTGAACACCGACGCATGTATCAATCCTATTTTGCACCTGCGCACAGCGGACTTTTCCCTCCACAGACGGACGTCGGTAAATTAGGGAATGAACTTGCGCTCGCGGGGGCGGTTCAGCGCAAAGAGGAGGCGTGATCAGGCGTGAAGATGTGAAAAAGATATATCTAGATTTTTAAAAAAAAATCTAGATTAGGCTACACATTTACCCAAATTATACGCCTGTTTAACCGAAGCTAATTTGGGTGGGTTTCTCCCATCATCCCCAATGTCACTTCTCTGTGTTTTACGGCCCTGACGAGAACGTCGGTCTCCTCGGCTGTGAACTGCTCCTGGCGTGCGCCGGCAAATCCGCCGTTATAATAGCAATCCGCGTTGGAACAAGCGCGCCTGCTCTTAAAGGGAATGTGAGAGGACGCTCTGATTGGTTTATTTCACGTTACGCCCAAACCATACCTATGAATAATGAAGCGACTTCAGACCAACACATTTTAGATTTGCGCCAGGCGCAAGAGGCATTTATCCCGCCGGGAAAATAGCAACAGCGCCGGGATCCGCCCACAAAGTTACTTGCGCTTTGCGCTTTGACACTTGCGTTTCAGATCGTTAAAATAGGGCCCAATATCAGTTCATACGTTCCATGGAAATTGAATGATCATAGTGTAGCTATCTTTATGGTCTTCTGTTTGATCTACAGGAACGCCTGAAGTAGAAATAATTGGTTTGATAATGTAAGTCAATTTGACAACCGTATACATTATACATTACAGTAGCCTACCGTACAATTTCAAGATTTTAACAATTTATCTAATATTGTGTGTTACTGATTTAACTGATAGAATTACTAAACTGAAATAAGGTAAATTATAGAAATTATTAGGTAATTATAGTATATCCGGTAGCAAATTTCTGCAGCCCTGATGCAAAATTTCTGCATATCCTTTATGTTTGATGAAGTTGTCTCAGAGTCTGTTGCTTATCAGTTCTTGGGCTTGTGTGAGGCGTTCTAGTCGCTTCTTTAGATCAGCTCTCCTGCGTCCTCGCTCTGAGTCTTCATTCAGCAGCTGGACCACATCTGCCCCGTTCCTCAATTCTAGCATCTGATGCCGCAATGTCTTAGCTGCGTCCTTCAGCATGAAGAGAATTATCAGCATGGGCACATAGTCAGTAAGGCGTTGATAGATAATCTATATGGAGACAGGACATGGAAAAATAAAGATATTTAATCCACCTTTTGGGGTTGGCTTCCCTTTACAGAGATATCTCTGGTGAATCTCTAGTGCCAATGCACCTGCAGTATGTGTGGTTTGGTTGCACATACTGACTCAATTTAAAATTGTTATTAATTGATCTGATCATAAAAATAAAAGTGCCTGGTAAAACCAAAATAGGGTTTGTTACATTGATTTCTTATGAAGACCCTTCTTGGTTCCTTGAAGAACTTTCCACTAAAAAGAATTACCGGTATGATTACCGGCAATGATTACTGGCAATTTGATGCCTCATAAGCAACCACCTGCGTCATCATAGCTCAGATTTCTCTTCTTCAAGAATAATATTTATTTGCCCATGGTAGTTGGTTTATAGGCAATATTAGAATTCGTTGTGTTCATTGAATGGATTATTCTCATTTTCTCAGGGTGAGCAAAATACCATTTCAGAAGGGTGTGGCTCTTCATTACGAGCGAGGACACACATTGTCCTCACACACTTAAGTCCATTAAGTTCTTGAGCTTTCAGTATGCTCACTAAAAGCTTAGTGACTCATCTAATTGTCCACACTGAAAAAACTTCAGGGTGAAAGTGTTTTGTTCTAATTTCTCTTAGGAAAGGTCTTTAGGTCTTTTTAGGAAGGAAGGAAGATCAGCTAACCCCCAAGTCTGGAGGCTCGCAGTGAGGTTTTGTTTAGCTTGGATGAGGATGATGTTTTGTCCTCGACTTCTGAGGAGCATGCGGGTCGAACTGGCATGCCTCCCCCGAGTGGGCAGGAAGCGCATCCATCTCTGGCTTATACAGAGTTGTTTGATGTGATTTCATGTGCTGTTGACAAGTCGAAGCTGCACTGGGAGGTACAAGCTCAACCGCAGTCAAAGTCCAAGTTAAATAAGTGCTTTCTGGCTGGCCAATTACCTATCCATCTGTTTCTGACTTCACCACCATTTCTAAGATGGCGGTACGCAGAGATTCCAGCAATTGAGGATACTCCCGCGACTCATTCTTCGCCATCCTCTGTGTCATCTTGGAAGTCACGGCCTACTATTCTGTCCAAGCCTTGTAGGACTCTGTCCCTGATTGGCAACTCATAAATGGTTGCTGTTCAGGTGGGTGCGGTGCTCCACACACTGGTGGTTTTGCAGGTGTACCAGGCACATGTCCTCAAGGAAATAAATGAGGGCTCTGGTTTGACCCAAGTGGCAGTCGTTGATCTAAGAAGAGTAACTTTCTTAGCTCTTTGATTACTGTCCTTTACTACACGGTGTAGTAAAGGACAGTAATCACAAAACTTACCATGCTTTTTTGTGGTGAAACAAGGAATGTGGTGTATAATTGTGTGAAATGTATGATGGAAATTGGCTAGCAATTTCGCCAAGCAAATACCAAGAAATAGGTTGCAGCAGTTTGTCTTTCGACTACACTTGAAAAATCCGCGATGGGACTGAGCTCGAATAGCTTCAGCGACTTTTTATTGTTCAAAATCGCTGTCAATCAAAGGGAAATGCAGTCTTTCGAAAGACCCTCCAATCATCACGCAGAAGCCCGGAGTCCAGGCCAGACCACTCCTTCATTCACCCCCAGAGACGCTGAGCGTCTGTGGGCGGAACATCATAGCAGCATTTATTCAATGACCGGCTAGTTTCTAAGCACTGAAAAAAATGGTTTAAAACAGCCCCATTGAAGTCAATGGACTCTCGGCTTCAACAGGGAAATGCACGTACAAACGCTACGGGAATGTATGAGAAGGAAATCGAATCAGCCGACCTCCTATAAGATTCTGAACAAACTCATCTTCAAGATGAACGTGTTCTAACACAATAGTATATTTCTCTTCTCCACCAGTAAGCTGGTGTGTGGTGGGCGTTCTGGCGCAATATGGCTGCCGTCGCATCATCCATGTGTTCATCACACTTTTACAGTATGTAAATTTATAACTACTGTATATTACTGTCAATAAATAAATACATTTCATAGTATGAGTTGCAACCCACCTCATAATACAGAACCAGTTTGTCTGGAACCAGATTTCTTGAATCCAATATCGCACAGTCTTTCGAACTGAAAATTGTGTCATCATCGTCATAGAAGTTCTCGTCACTAGAGTCCATCTCAGTCTTCTGAGGGATGTCAGAGTCATCAAGTTTCTTTTGTAATACCTTGTCCTGAGTGAAGACCAGTTTCTCCATATCAATGAACTCCTTGATTCTTTTCTCCACTTTGGCCTCTTGTTTTGACTCAATGTCATTAATCATTTTCTGAGAAGTACAATAATACATGTTATATATTACTATTACTACAAATAATAATAATAATAATAAAGTTGTACTTACAGATACAGTGTATCTCAGAAGAGGGTACTGGTCAAAAGATAAATAACATATATCTCTGAGCACATTCTGAACAATCTCTGAAAATAAAATTGTAGTTTATGACAAGAAGAATTGTAAATTGTTAATGGGTATAAAACTTAACATTTACAATCAGAATTCGAGATATTACATAGTTTGTAATGTTTGTGTATTTTTTGGTTATCTTTAATGAGTGCTGAACCTTGATTTTTTTTTGAAAAAAAAAGAAGTGTATTACTAATAATATCTGACTATAGTGTATATTTATAAAATACATACTAACCTCGTACACGCTTCAGTGTATCTATAGCTGGCTCTTGAAGGGCTGCCACATGGTCTTTGATGACACATTCAAATTCACAGAAGTCACTGAACGTAAGCAGTTCTCTGCCACGATGCATCTCATTATACTTGTCTATCATTTCTTTCACTCTTGCTGTGACTACATTTGTAATAACAAAAAGGGAAGGTCTGTTTAAGGGATTTTGGTACAATCCTAAAAAGTCACATGTTTTTAACATCTTGACTTACATGATACTTCAGTGCCTCTTAGGTAGATGTCCCATTTCTTGAACACAGGACGTAGAAGTGCATGAACGTTTTTGTCTCTTAAATGTCCCGTTCTACTCATTTCATGTATTTGATCGCTGAACTCCATTATTATCTATAGGAAGAAGAATCAGTTAGAAAAAAGGCCTTAATATAGGGATAGATATGTAAAGATAAGGTGGTTAGATGGATAGATATTGTGCTTTATTCTCAGAGCTCTTACATTACTGAGAAAAGGTCCCATCCGCTCTTCTTCAACAGGTGGACCCTGCTCGTAGTTTTGAAGCTCCCTTTGAACGTTGAGTAGTTTAGTCTGAATCTGCTCAGATAAGTAGGGTAGCGATTTCTGTGTCCATAAGAACATATAATTAAACAGCTGGCTAATTTTAAATAGTATTTAACCCTCCTATTAAATTAATAAACTGCGACCACATCTGACAAACTAAAAATCCCCACTGTTTTTATGTTCTGATGAAGATTATTGTATATTATTTAAATAAATAAAAAAGAAAGAATGAGAAAAAAAAAAGAAAGAAAGAGGCTAGGAGCATAATAATAAAGTGCTTGCCTTGATATGATCAACCAGTTCTTTGGTTAAGTTGTCTGCCAAGCATCGAGTCGATGCTTTACCGTCATTCAAAAGAGAGCTTTCAAGCAAAAAAAGAAGGTTATTATTATTATTATTATTATTATCTAAAAGTTAAAATTACCTGAAATATCGGTGGTTCTTGAAAAAATTCATTTCCACTTCCATGGCTTTAGAAAGAGGGATTTTGTTATTGATGTCACTCTGACCACGACATCTCACAATAATGAAGCCCTTGCTGAGAGGAATGACTTTGCCATGGACAATGTTCAAAACATCAGTCTCTGCTCCTCTGTCAATAAGGTCTGGTTTTGTGAGAATTGCTAATCCATGCATTCAACAGAAAAGAGATTAGGATAAGTTAGGAAAAGCATGAATCATAATGCTACAGGTTGGCCTGAAGACATATATTGCAGAAATGCAAAAGTTGGCAAACCAAGAGTTCTGTGTCCATCTGGGTCTGCATCTTGTGCCATTCTCAGCGCTTCTGTTGTCGCTATGTCAACATTGCAGGGCACAACAGCTAAAATTATGGTTTCACTTTTGGCAATGTATTTCAGAATCAAGTTTTTGATCTAAAAATAAAAGATAAAATGTCCTTTGGTTAAGAAGATGTGAATCTTTAAGCCAACACCATAGAACCCATTATACTTATGCAATATAGAATACAACATTGTCAATAAAAAAATAAAAAATGAACAAGTACTAATGCATTGAATGTGTATTGAATTATGAAAATGTATTAAGAAAGTATTTCTCTCTCTCTCTCTGTCGCTCTCTCTCTCTGCTTGAGTTCATGTTGACTTTAAGTTTCATCTGTCAGCTACAAATAGACTACCTAGGGCATGAAAACAAGTATTGATTAAATCCACTGATTTAAAACTGAATTTGATATTTGTGCAGGTGCAGGTTTACAGCTTGAATGCCTGTTAACACAAATGTTCATATATTAACATGATTTCAAACAGCCATTTAGATTTTTGTTTTAACACTTTATTCGCTCACCTGATCGCCAATATCATCAGGTTGACCATGTACAGGTACACGGGTTATACCAGGTAGATCGATCAGCGTGAGGTCACACACATCAGTAGATGAAATTTCCAAAGAGATGAGTTCATCACATATTCCAACTGTATTTCCAGCAAGCTTGTTTTGAGCTGTCAAATATACATAGGTTTTCAGCAGAATCAAACAAGACTAGTTTTGGATTTTCAAGTAGTATTGGTCAATTCAGCTTAAATGCAGTGTGTTTATCGTGCAAAATACGCGAAAATTTGTTTTTACGTGCATATGATATGCAGATTTCGCGTGCATTTGATACACTTCATTGCATGAAATACACACACACCCCACACCACTAATCCTAACCAAACATATAATACACACGCACCCCACACCACTACTATACCTACCCTAACCTACCCATGCGTATCCAATGCACGTAAAAACAAATTTTCGCGTATAAAATTACACGATAAATACACTGCGTGCTATAGAGACATTTAGTGTGATCGGGTTTGGTGAATTTGACCCAGGAAAATCCACCTCAGGACAACAGACAACAGGGTTGTGCAGCATTCACGGCTGAATGGAGAAACTCTTTTAAATTACAATTGACTTTCTGAATTTGAATTGAAGAAGCAAACATTCAGAATTTTGCTCAATGGTGTTTTTTCAAAGATGACATTCATCAGAGCATCATTACAACTGATGCTGGTTATGATCTGTTTCTGTTCATACTGACCTTCTCTGACAAGGTTATCCACCAATAATGGGTCATGAAAGGTTTCGTTGTAATCACGGTAGGTAATGGTCCCTGACCACGGTCCTTTCTTTAACTTCCGTAATTTCAACTCAAGAGGACAGCGAGTGACAATACCTTAAAAGAAAAAAAGAAAGCACAAAGTTTCTCGAGGATCTCAAGGTTTCAAATCTCATTTATTTCCTCACATTGTGAAGTGCAAATGCTCCTCCTCTTCTCCTTATATGGTATTGAGTGCACTCACTGCACTACGCATATGTTAGAATAGACTTTTCTTGGATGTGCCAATAATGCGGAAGATTAACAAAGAGCAACATTTTAGTAAATATTTACAGTGAAGATTTTGACTGTAGCACACAAGCCGTATGGACTACTTTTATAATGATAATTAGTTTATTTGATATAGTTCCTTTAAAAGTTGCTTTCTCAAAGCTCTTTACAAAAAAACACAACAAGAAGAAACAAACAAATAACACAAGATATGCAGACAAGGGTGAAACAACAACAACAACAACAACAGTATTATACCAGAAGCAAAATGTTTTAAGACAAGATTAAAAAGTGCCAAACAATTTTCTCTCCCTAATATAAGCCTGGAGAGAATTCAATTCAATTCAATTCAATTCAATCAACTTTATTGATCCCACACGGGGCAATTGGTTAAGAGCAGCGTGTCAACAACAATAAATAATACAAATCACACACATTATCCACACAAGTAACAAGTTCATCGCACACATACATAACGTACAGCAGTACAAGTTCATCATTATGTGCATTTTTTCCTTTCTCCAGGAACTTTATGCGGAATTTAAGAGTTTAATCGCATAAGGAATAAAAGATTTAGAATGACGATTGGTCTTACATGCCGGGAGCGCGTAGCGACGCCCAGAAGGCAACAGAGAGAATTCACCTGCCAGAGCATGGTCCGGGGCGGCCAGGATGCTCATTGCCTTCCGCAGTATTTGCTGGTTACAGAAGACATTTAGGTCTCTCTGTTTCACACCGATAATTTTAGAACAAATCTTTACAATATTATTCAGGCTATTCCTGTCTTTGATGCTCAAATTATGAAACCAGCAGATTGAAGAAAAATTTAAAAGACTCTCAATAAAAGACTGATAAAATCTGCACAGGATGACCGGTGAGACGGAGAAAGTATTTAGTCTGCGAAGAAGGTGAATTCTCTGTTGCCCTTTCTTTACAATGGTAGCACTGTTAAGATCAAATCTAAGATGCTCATCAAAAACAGTGCCCAAGTATTTATATGAGGAGACAATTTCAACCTTAGCATTGTGTATAGTGCTGTTAAAAACTGTATCTCGATTTCGCCCGAAGTCAATAATTATTTCTTTAGTTTTGGATACATTTAGTTCTAAACAATGGTTATCGCACCATGAGATGAATTCATTTAGAGCATTTCCATGATCAGATGATGGCCTCTGTAATAGTGACAGCAACACAGTGTCGTCGGAAAATTTAACCAGGTAGCTGTTCTCCTGGGTACTTCTACAATCATTTGTGTACATAATAAAAAAAAGGGGTGAAAGGACACACCCTTGAGGAAGTCCTGTGGAGAGCAGTAAGGGATCTGATAATTTGCCGTTTACTGATACCCTCTGTTCTCTGTCGGTTAAGAAATTTAAAATCCATGAAACAAGTTGATGAGGCAGGTTAAAATCACTTAACATCTTATTAATTAAAATACATGGTTGTACGGTATTAAAAGCTGATGAAAAATCTGCAAACAGAAGCCTTGCGTGTGATTTTGGTTTATCTAAGTGCTTGTATATGCTGTTCAAAATAAACAACTTTGCGTCCTCCACTCCCCTCCCTGCTTGATAAGCGAATTGCAGGGGATCTAATCTCTCTTCTACATATGTTTGCATACAATTTTTAATGATTTTTTCAAATATCTTCATAATTAACGAAGTTAGAGCAACAGGCCTAAAATCGTTAAGTGTCCCTGGTTTGCTAATCTTTTTAGGAATTGGAATCACTATGGAGGATTTCCAAAGAGTGGGAACCACACTACAATTCAGTGACATCAGAAATATGTGCTGGAATACGCTGCTCAGCTGATCAGCACAATAGCGCAGTGTCCGCCCGCAAAGCAAATCGGGACCAGGTGCCTTCCTTATATTTACTCTCTTCAGATGGTCCCTAACGCATTCTTGACTGATTGTGACCTCATTTTGAGACAATATTGTTTCTCCTATACAAGTAATGTTTCTCGAAGGGTCATTTTTTTCAAAGCGAGAATAGAAAGTATTAAAAACGTTCGGGAGATTAGCTTCATTTGTCCCCATAATTGTTATAGGTTTCCTACTGTCTCCATTTCCCTGGGTGACTGAGGACATTTCTTTAATTCCCCTCCAAGCTGCCCGAAGATCTCCACTACTATACTTGTGCTCTATCTTATCTTTATACGCCCTTTTTGCTTTTCTTATCCCGTTCCTTACTTCTCTATTAATTTCTTTCTTTTCCTGGCTACTCCCTGTATAAAAAATACGTTTCTTTTTATTTAGAACGCTCTTTAATTCTTTAGTAACCCATGGTTTGTTGTTAGGGAATATTGTTATATTTTTACATGGGATATTACTATCGACACAGAAAGATATATAAGATGTGACAGTTTGTGTTAGTACATTTAAATCATTGCAGGAGCTGTAAAACACGTCCCAGTCTGTACATTCAAAACATGCCTGTAAGCTGGCAATGCTATTATCTGTCCAGCATTTCACTGTTTTCACAGTCTTCTCCTGTCGCTTGCAGATGGGACTATAAGTAGGTATCAGGAGAACACTGTTATGGTACGATGCACCAAAAGCAGGTTTGGGCATGGATTTAAAAGCGCCGGGTACTGAGCCTAGGCACAAGTCAAGAGTGGTGTTGTTTTTAGTTGTTGCGCAGGTGATATACTGCTCGTAAGTTTTTAATGTCTTGTGAATCTGGCAATGGTTAAAATCTCCCATAATAAACTTTGGAGCATCGGGTGATATAGCATCGAGTCTGTTAGTCACTTCTGAGATTACGTGAGCAGCTGAGGAGGCGTTTGCACGCGGGTGTATATACACCAGGGTGAAGAATAGCTGTGGAAACTCCCTTGGAAGATAGAAGGGGCGAAGAGAGATAGATAGTAGCTCGAGGTCAGGAGTACAGATTTCCTCTCGAACAGTAACGGTGTTACAGTACCTCTCATTGATGTAGAAGCAGACTCCTCCCCCAGTGGATTTGTTTGTTGTTACAGGTGACCGATCCATGCGCACCGGGCACCCGAAGCCACTAATGCGCAGATCCTCATCCCTGTCAGCCTCTCCCAACCACGTCTCCGTGAAAGCCAGCATGCATGTGTCTCTGAAGTCACGCTTAAACTTAGCGTGAGCCTCTAGTTCATCGACTTTGTTACGGATGGATTGTACGTTAGAGAGAAGAATGGAGGGGAGCGGAGGGAGCCGGCTTCTATCGGCCAACCCGCATCTCCTTAGTCGGCGTTGGACACCCCCTCTCCTACCTCTCTTCCTTCGATGATTTTTGGGAGCTTTGTCGATATCCTCTGTTCCCACACTGTCCTTGCTGCAAGCCAGATAAGGGCTGTTGTCCCTAGTAGCGGGTGCAAATGGACGGAGTTCGAGCAATAGCTCACGGGAGTAAATAATCCTGTGACCAGCCCCGCCGTCGTCATCGCTTCCCCAGGTAAAACGATTAAGAAGAGTGATCAGAACGACCAAGTAGATGCAATTCATGGCTCCGGGTTGACAAAATGTTTTAAAGTTTAAAAGTGCGCATCAATGTACAACATGTACTTAAGAACATAAACAAACATAAACAAACAAGCGTTCGGCATTCACGCTGCTCATGAGAATACCATAACTTTGAAGCAAAGCAATGCAATGTATGTGGAACAAGGCTATATTCAGACTGCCAGAAAAAGTCTGATTTTTTGCATATTCAGATTTTATCCAGATAGGTTTTTGATTTGGATGTGGTTTGAAATGCGAATCCAATCAGACTTTTACAGATGCGTCTCAATCTGAATGCTCTGGCTGCTCAAAATGGTCTTTTTCGTCACTCATAGTACAAAACACATCAATAACGTCAAAACCGGTGACAGAAATGTCGGAAGTATTCATACGGTATTCAAACGATAATGTCTAAAGATTTCGGATACAAAGATACGTCAAAATATATACCAGTCTGCATTACTGTTATTGAGTTTTTCTTCTGCCGCGTGGAGTTTATTTAGAGAGCAAGATGAGGCACCTCCATTTCTCCTCCATCTGTTATGAAAGCTTAAAGGGGGGGTACAATGGTGTTTCATGTATTCAGAGTTGTTTACAGTGTTAAAGAGATGGATTCTCATGCTAATAATGGCCAAAGTCTGAAAAGTTATTTTGAACGAATAACAGAGAATTTCTGTGCTGAAAATCATACTTCCGGGTTGCAACACGTTTCGGCTGGTTTTTTTCTATCGTAGATCTAATGACGTAGACCAGAGTGGAACTCCTTATATGAGCATTGCTCTCGGAAAAGCGCGTTCACGCACACGTCGACCAGAGGAGAGAAAGGCCGCGCTCATCGACGCGCTACTACCGGAAATCATCATCATCAGCGCTAAATAGGAATGGTTGATGTCAAGAATGTCTCCAAAAAAGTGTGTTTTGGGATGTGAGGGAAAGTTTACCTTGTTGAGCTTCCCAAAGAACCCAGTGTTACTGGAACAGTGGATGCAGTTTGTATTTCCGGGACAGCAAAGGAGTGTGGCAAGTGCGGTTTTGTGTTCTGGTCATTTCAGTGACGAATGTTTTATTAACAAGGCCCAAGTCGTCGCTGGATTTGCAAACCGGTTGCAATTAAAACCTGGCGCGGTCCCAGTGCTAAAACACCCCATTCATGTAAGTACAACGGTATCACGCGCTCCCGCTTGACTCTATAGCTCCGCCCACGCCCAGATCAAGGACCTCGGCTTTTTCCGGATAGAATCGGAAAGCTGTATTTTTATTTTATAAATATGATGAAACTAAAGACTTTTTGGAGATATGAAGGACGCACTATTACTCTATAGGTACTCAAGATTAACATGAGATTGACTGAAACTAAGTATTTTACCCCCCCTTTAATCACATACAGTACATGGGTACGTTGCCAAAGCAACTGTATTAACTGAGAGCGAACCAGACACAAATGTCTTCTTCAGAACTGTTAAAAGAGCAAATTCCAAACCAACATTTCCAAATCTGGGGTGCGTTTCCCGTACAACTATAACTCGCTGCTTCACTACCATATTATGATGCATCGTTGGAGAAATCAACTAGCTAGTCACGACTGTTTCCCGAAACCATGTTGTTGCAAAGTGGTCGTTCAACCACCTTGATTTATGACGTCACGCACGTGGTGGAGTAATAACTTCTTTAAATGAAACTGTTTGAGATCGAATTAACGCTAGTTTTGATATAAATTACAGACATGACATCTGAGGACTATTTCTCATTTATGTCAGTTATTTAGCTTTATTTCCAGATTCAATCATAGGCTCGTTCTTACCTACTAGAGCACGTTCGCACATTCGCACTCTTCAAAAAACGACACTTTAAATCTTTTGACAAACTAAAAGACGTAAATGACATTTGATTGTATTCTAAATAAAAGATACAGATTTTACTGAATGTCAGTTTGCTTATTTGGCTCAAGATAAGGATTTATTAAGTCCACATGTCATTTAAACTAGAAACTATGCTTCTAAACACAGCTCGAGAGCTGTCGTTCCAACCAAGTTTGCGATGCTGTTTGCGAATGCTCGTTGGAGCGATGCTTTCGGGAAACACCGACTCATTGAACTGGTGATAACGACGGAACTTGCTAACATTGTTGGCTAACGATGCTTTTGGGAAACGCACCCCAGATTATCTGTCATTGGACACCATTCAGTCTGAAACTGACTAACTCCAAAACAGAAAACACTTGTAAAAATCCAAACTTGAGGAAAGAACACTTAAGACGTCAACGTTAGGCATTTTTTTAAAGATGGGTTGGTTTAGAGATGCTTGAGCCTCATGAGGAAAACGTCAAGAAACTTGATTTCACTCATTTCACTGATCAGTTCACTCTCTTAAAACTCATTTTTGCCTCACTTTCTTTCTGTAACTTGTGTGACTGTGTGTGCGTGTGTTTATGTGTTAGAATATAAAATAAAGTCACGTTTATATTTAAAGAGAAGTGCCTTGTATTATGTGCTTACAAATTTAATGTCTTAAACTGCTGATCTTGTTACCTTGCTAATAAATTGTGTTTTCACAATAGTTTGGGTATTAAATATCTGCTACAGAGCTGATGTTATGGCCTGTTTCCCTCACAGCAAACCATGCAGAAGGTTTATGTCAGGACACACAAATCTTATTTAAACACTAGCTATTAAAAGTGCGGACAGTCGGCCTAAAAAGATCAGATTTGAGAAAAAGTGTGACAAGTGTAACGGAAGCCAGCTAGGAGTTGTGCATGTAAGATCTCACTCCCCTGATCCCAAGAGACAGCAGTCTTTAGTCTCCTTGTTAGAGGATTTTTTTTTACGCTAACCTTAGATATCAAAGGTAAAGATACACACCAAAGATAAAATATTTCACTTTTCTCTAGGGAAGTATTAAAACTATTTTTGCAAACAAATATCTGATTAATAATTAATAATTAAAATAAATCATTGCTGTGGTAATGAAAGTTTGTGTCGGTAAGGACACAATGTTAATGACACATGTGTCACGGTGTCTGGTTCATGTTCCTTGGTGTCCACTAGAGGTCCTCGTCCCCCATGGTGTCTGTCACATGATGAACTACATTCCCCACAATCCTTGTCTGTACCATCACTGTTCATTGCACTCAGCTGTTCCCCTTCATCATTGTTCCCAGCTGTTCCCTGTTCTTTGTTAGTTCTGTGTGTGTATATATACCCTGGTTGTTTCAATGTTTCTCACGGAGTCCTTTGCTATTATCACGCCACTTCTGTTCCCTGTTTGTGTTCTTGTTTTTTGGATTGCCCTATTGGATTTGTCCCTTGCCTGGACTTGTTTGTGAGTACGGATTACCCTATTAATAATAACTTACTGCTATTGGATCTCCCTTGTCTTCTTGAGTGTGGATCGTGACAGAAGGACTCCGTCACACTTAGATCCAGCGGTATGGATTTCCGTGGCTCTTCCCCAACTTGCGAGAGTTCGCAAGCTATAGAGTTTCCACCTCGTATGAAAATTTTTCAATGCTTTGCGTTGTGGGCCCGTCTGACTGAGGAGACCATGGCGGTAGAATCTCCCGATTCCCTAGGTTTTCTGGGACCCGTGGAGGTCGCAGGAGAGGAGGGGCTAGAGATGAATCCCGGCACCACTCTCCGCTCCGGTCTCGCTTCGACCCTGGGCCGGGGATGCCCAACCCAGAGCTCCTTTCACCGCTGGTCTTTTCCAGCCCGGAGCCTGCACCTCGCCATCAAAGACGACAGAGGGGGAGACTTCCTGCCTCCCCAATGAACCAGAGGCCGTCCCCTCCGAGCAGCCCGCTGTCATCCCGGAGGCCGTCCCCTCCGAGCAGCCCGCTGTCGTCCCGGAGGCCGTGCCCGTCCAACCCGCTATCATCCCAGAACTGCCCATCATCAGTCCTGCCATGGTCAAGAAGGTGGTCTTCCTTTTCTATACATTGACTGTTCTACATGCATGGAGGAAGCACAAATCTGCCGAGCCTGAGCGTCACGTCACGTCTGCCGAGCCTGAGCTTCACGTCACGTCTGCTCCTGAGCCTGAGCTTCACGTCTCCTCCTTCGCCCTGACCGCCCAATGGACTGTCGTCTGCTTCGCCCTGGCCGCCCGATGGACTGTCGTCTGCTTCGCCCTGGCCGCCCGATGGACTGTCGTCTGCTTCGCCCTGGCCGCCCGATGGACTGTCGTCTGCTTCGCCCTGGCCGCCCGATGGACGGTCGTCTGCTTCGCCCTGGCCGCCCGATGGACGGTCGTCTGCTTCGCCCTGGCCGCCCGATGGACTGTCGTCTGCTTCGCCCTGGCCGCCCGATGGACTGTCGTCTGCTTCGCCCTGGCCGCCCGATGGACTGTCGTCTGTTTCCCCTGTTCCCCTTCATGGACCTGTTTTTTTTGGATTGCCCTATTGGATTTGACCCTTGCCTGGACTTGTTTGTGAGTACGGATTACCCTATTAATAATAACTTACTGCTATTGGATCTCCCTTGTCTTCTTGAGTGTGGATCGTGACAACATGTTAAAGGGGTCATGACATGAGAAACCAAATTTGCCTTGATCTTTTGGTATATAAGAGGTGTTTGTACCATTAAAACGTCCTGCAAGTTTCATAGCTTAAGACGTCCTCCCCATTATAAACGAATCATTTATTTAATCAAGCTCTAAATACAGCTCGTTCTGGATCCATGGTAAGAAGTGACGTCACGGTGCGAAGTGACGTACCAGCGTTTGCATATGACCGCCTCCAGAACAAGACAACTACGCTTTAAGCGCAAGACAACTACGCTCATTTTGTATCGCCGCTCGCCTCACAAGTGTTCAGTCGACGGACAGCGAGTGGGTCTGTGTACAGTCAAAATACGATGCCACTCAGATGTGCTGTTCCTGGCTGTGGACAAACAACATCTTTGAATACGCTGCCGAAAGATCCAGACGTCAGGGAAAAATGGATGCACTTTATTTTTTGCGGACGTCCCAGTCACGGCAGTGTTAATTTAAGCGTTTGTTCTATACATTTAAGCATGACTGTTTTGAGAACAAATCCCAATATGATGTTGGCTTTGCCAGAAAACTGTTGCTCAAAGATAAGTTCGTGCCGACTATTCTGGGCTCAACAACGACGACGCAAACTTACTTTTTATCACTGGCTAATATAAACACATTTGTATAAGAGAATCTTGAAAATATGTCGCCTTTCTAGTAGGCCTACATGTGATAGAAAATTACAAATGTTGCCTTATCAATGCTGCATCTTCAAAGATGGCCTGTGCATGCATTTTTGTCCGTGGTACACCCTATCATTTCATTGAAATTAGTTAAATAATGTTAAACTGTTAGCAAATTAAGCTATAGGATAATTATGCATCAATAATCCGTTTTCAAGTGTCTCGGGTTACAATTTTTTTATTAATTCAAAATAGTTTCACTTTCCATGTGGACACGGGCTGATCCAGTCTTCGTTGTTGTGGTGATGGTTCATTTTCCTCTGATTCCGGCTCAAACATATAAGGTTTTATCATTGCAAGAGCCATCGCTTCGCATGCATCACCTGCTACTAAACAGTTGCGCCGAATCCGCAAAAGTTCTGGCTGGGGACGTTAATAATTGATGCATAGGCACTGACGTTAGCCAATCATAACAGTGTGCGTTAACACTGAACTCATAAAGGTGAAACACCCCCAAAACAGACTGTTTGAATCAGAGGATGAGAAACAGGGTGGGAAAGGGACATAAATCACTACATTTTAAAAGTTTTTTGTAAAAAAAACTATAGTAATATTATAATTGCACCTAAGGGAACATAAAAAAAATAATAAAAAAAAACATGTCATGACCCCTTTAATAATGTAGCGTTACAGTTACATTAAAGGCTAGGTTACTGTAAAGAAAAAAAGTAACAGACAAAAACAGAATATATTTTGTCAAAGATAGTAGAGGTAATCACTGTAGTAAGTCAGTCTTACTAGTTGGAACCTACTACAAGATTTGGAATTTAAAGATGTCTGTTTTTAAATGTTAAAAGTCAATTTAATTAATACAAATTATACGTTTAAACCACTTGGTGGAATTGGCAGATGTTTTTCACCCTTAGGCAAAGCACACGGCCAGTGAAAAACACAAGCTTCGTGCTACACATCACAAGACAATACACAACACAAGACAGTGACGCGGATGTAAACATGAACTGCGTACGTACTACACAGAACTCAACTCGCGTGGACAGAACAGCGTACGCCTCAAGCGCACTCAATACCGCGCGCTCACACAAAGACAAGACAATACAGAAGCGTCAGGGTTCTGTCATGAAACAAAGAATAAACTAGACCGAAGTGACAGAACACTAATAGAGCATGCATGAGAATATTTATAAGCTAAATGTAGCCCCATTGGGAAGGAAAAAATGTGTGAGTATAGGAAAGAGGCTAAATGCATTTTACAGAAGTAATTTGAGGCAATTATAACTAATCATCATAATTTCATGTGTAAAGCCACAGTTCACTTCCGGGTCAAAACAGAACCAAACACAAAATGTGTAACAATTTAGTTTAATGGTTATATCTCTTACATTAAAAAAGTGTATTTTGACAGTCTAAACACATTCCAAAAAGCTTAATTTTCACACTAAAACCTGTTTTTTTATATGCCTTTTTAGGTCAAAATGGACACGAATAACAAGATCTTGATAGGTGGTGCAGCCTGCCATTATCCTTATTGGGCCATATTAATCTCCATGAGAGGAATATTCTTCCACATTTTTTTTTCTTTACCTATTTCAAATGCTCCCAATTAAAATTAGGAAAAAAGATTTGATTCAATTAAACAGTTGAAAAATGTGATTGATTTGGGTTAAAAAAAGACCTAGTATAATGTAATATTCTATGCCTATTCTATATCTGGTGGGTTAGCGGCACCATCCTTCTTTTATCAGTTGGCTGCTTCATTCACTAATTTTGATGCATCAAGTTTATCCTTTGTGTCCTCTTTTTATCCATAATGCTCTTCCCACATTCCGATTCATGGAAAAAGTATTTGGCACTGAACTCATCCAATTTCATTATATAATACAAGAAAAAAAATATTTTGAAGATGAAAGCATTATGTTTTTGTTGCAAGGTATGTTGTTACGGGAAGAAGGAAGCGGGAATCGGCGAACATTTAATGACTTTAATAAATAAAGAAGACACAAGACAAACACACATCAACAAAACATAACGTAAAATCCAGGCCTGGTCTTCTCTCGTCCTAGCCTGGTCCTACCAGACTCTCGTACATTTAATTTGTACAGAGTGTCTGGCCACTCTCCATTGACAAGCATTAACTTCCTTGAAGGCGGATACTCGGTTGAAGTTTAAAACTATTGGATTATAGCCACTCTGGATCTGCCATAACCAATCGCTAACGTTTGGTCATGAGTCTCGTAACGTATGTCAACTCAAACTAGCGCACAACGTCAATGTCATCGGTCTCAACCACTCCCCCTCTGTTCGCTGGTTGGACTAGTAAAAAATGTATCGGAGAAAACCCAAGAATATACCGCAAGCCCAGACGCAGTACTGAAAGAAAATGAAAATTGAGCGGAAGTATGTAGGAGGGCGGAGCCAGGCTACTCTCGTCCTTCACTGCCATCACTCCTCCTTTAATGCCTCCGAAACTCCTCCGTGAGAGATACGAGTCCAGTGTGGCGTGCTGGTGACGCTCATTAGTAATCACGCCACCGGCCTTGCGCCATTCTCTCACGGCTCTCAGCCCCATCCGGCTCACGAGATTAGATGTTGTAGTAAGAAGGAGGTGGGAGTCGCGGACATTGAAACTCTTTAATCCAAAATAAACACAAAACGACAATAAAAGCGGCAGCCCCTCATGGACAACTGCCGCAAACACATAAACAAAAGCTGCCCAATCCTGCTTGCCACAGTTTTCTTTTCTTTTGTTTTACATGAATCACATCATGCTAATCTATCCGTAAAATAAACCACTGGGAGACACAGACAGTGTCTTTTTATAGACATTTAATTTATAGAAAATCAGTTAATATAAAGATTTTTTCACAAGAACTTTTTTAATGTATTTTCATGCCATGACTGTGGGTTCAAAAACATTTATAATGTAACCATGCACACTTACTCCTTTTTTATCCCAATGAATAATAAACAGTAGGCTTGTTCGACTTGAACCGGTGCTGCACAGACCGATCGGTGAATAACATCAAAATACTGAGTAGACAACTCCGTATGCTTTTCAATCGCTCTCGCGGTACTTTAATGTCATAAACTGATCGGTCTGTGCAGCGCCGGTTCAAGTCGAACAAGCCTAGTGTCTCAGAACAAGCCGTCACTTTGTACAAGCCCCACCCACGACTGTTGCCGTATTAGCATTGATCCCGCCCTGAGCAGGTTGTACACTATCCGCCATTTTCTCAGTACAGCAGGTCTGTATATTTGTTTACTGTTAGTTGTAATGAGTGTTTTTGTGTAATGTATGTTGATGATAATGCAAGGGAGAGAGAGAGTTTATGTTACTGTGTTTTATTCAGCTCTTACAGTGACTTTCGAACAGTTTCGGTTCATCTTTTGCGTGAAGTACAATAAACTTCATAAAACTCATCAGTAAAGTTTTGACCATCATTCGGACGAGGTCCGCTAAAACAAGCTTGAACTAATTGATAAAAGCAAGATGACAACATAAGTTATAACAGTAATTAAACTACATGTTCTATATCCATGCAGCATATATTCTCTGGCTCTGTGGGCATTATTTTCCGACTCTGGTTCGAACCGAACACCGCTACTGAGAGTTTCTGTCACCTGAGCATGAGCTCTTGAAGCTCCGCTCTCTTCTTGAAAGAGGCCGGGAGCACCAGCTCATTTGCATTTAAAGGGACCAAAAAGTGTCCATTTTAACATGCTATAAAAATTATCTGTGGGGTATGTTGAGCTACAACTTCACATACACACTCTGGGGACATCAGATACTTATTTTACATCCTGTAAAAAGGGGCATAATAAGTCCCCTTTAATTACATTTAAAATAATAATTATGAAGGTAATTTTCCACAATCCTCCCAAGTGCCCTTTTTGTGGGGGTTTGTGCTACTGTCGTGCATAATTTATAGGCAAGACCCTGATTAAACTTATAATTATGTATTTTAACAACACAGAAAGGTCAGAGGAAAAAAAAAGTTAATTCAGTTTAACTGTTTTCAATACACATTGTAGGCTAATGCTTTATTTAAAAAAAAGAAAAGAAAACCGGAAACTGTGCAAACTGACAGAAAATATGCAATTAAAACCATTTTTAAGCCTGTAGTTTTTCTCCGGCAGGTTTCAATAAAATCTTTAAACCATAACTGCTGTTGTCTCCTTTATGTGAAATTGCTTGTTTAATTTTTTATGCTTGTTTTATTTTTTATATACAGTATATATTTTATAAAATAACATTTTATATAAATGTAACAAATTATTATTATCATTAAAGCTCATTGGACAAAACCATCAGCTACATAAACAAATGTAAATTAGTTTCATTTTAATTGATGGGGAGATGGCAATAACAGCACCACTGCAACAAATAATTCCTGTCATTCTCATTTAGTTACAATGAGCTGAAGTAATTTCAGAGTCTTACCACTTCCTCGAGGCAAAGCCACCCCAGAGAGAGCCTCCAAAACAGAACTCTTCCCAGAACTCTGATCTCCCACCACGGCAATGGACGGTAGATCGATCTCCTTATCAATGGCGATCATCCTCAGAGAGTCAATCAACTCAATCAAAGGCTGAACAGACTCAATGAAATGACTGTGGAACGCTCCATGAGTTTGTGATTCCGAAAAGGAGCTTTACAATAAAAACATATTATTTAGATCTTGTTTAGATGATTAATTTGATTATTTAAATAGTTTTTTCTGAGCTTTCAATTTTCAAACCAACAAACACATCTCAAATTATGTATTGTGTTTAACAGCATTCTGTGGTAGAAATAACTTGATGAAAATTACATTTTCATAAGACTAATTTTAAAGTTGTCATATTACAATATATACACAATTACATATTTTCATGTTTAATTTGCAACAAAGAACAGTCAAATCTATACAGAAAATAAAGCTGAATACTGTACCTCCCTTCATCTTGGGAAACATAGTCTTTAGATTTGCCTGGGTGATCCATGGTTCGTCTGACAGTGAATTAAGAATTCTAAGCTGATATTACTGAAATAATTAGAAAGAATGATTAGGTGTCTGCAATAAGCCAAAATAACATGTTAAGTCTATGCAAACTGCATGTCCAATGCAATACTTTCACTTAACCCACATAGAAATGTAAAAGAAAGAAACTGTTGTCTCCTTACCTTATGCTTGGGTTGTGTGTAACAGTTTAACATCTGAACGGTATATGAGGGTTGCTTTTCTGTTATTTATTAACAGAATGAACACCAATCTAAAGTTGTAAGGAACTGGATATGACTCATGACTTGACTGTATTATCTAGACATTATCTGTAGACAGGTTCAATCAGAATTTATTAAAAGATCAATTCTTAGTTTTGTTAATCCTAATCATGTTTATCAAGGCTGCCAATAAAACAGTAAAGATAATTTTCAGTTTTGTTTTGCTTTCTTTTGTAATCTCGCTCACTGTGCCTATCCTACAAGTATTCTACATTCTGTTCCTTAATTACTATGTTGATTTTTTTAAATGAATACTTTGTGGTGGTGTGAGTCATTTGGCAAGTTTTTATTTATTATTTTGTTCTGAGGACATTTGAACAAAAATATGTAGATTTTCCCCCCTATGAAACGAACTCTAATACTTCCCCCAAATGAAGGCCTTTCTTAAATGAGCTAATTGTTACTGCCTTAAATGAATGCATTGTTAGCTAACTGTGTGATTTGCATATGTACTGGGACACAGTCACCTCTGATAACAGATCACTCTAAATTGTAATGTAGAAACATGCATTTTCTGTTAAGCTGCTTTGAAACGATATGTATTGCAAAGTCACAGTTCGTTGCAGGAAGAAGCATGGCGGTAAAGAAGTAGAAGTGAGGCGGGAAAACAGCAAAGTCCAAACATAATAGATTTGTGACAATTATATATAGTTATTGTATAGAATTAAGTATGGGTTACATATGTCTGTCCATTCACTGGGCAGGGAAGTCCACAAGTGATGGAGAACCAGTGAGTAGAAGAACATTAGGCTGGGAGGACAAGAGCAAGACTAGCAAGAGCTGCTGGCAGTAAGCTTAGAAGATACAGGCCAAAACAATCCAGCAATAACAAGAGTAAAGGAAGACAAACAAATAGGGAGGAACATAAGGAACAGGTCGAAAACATTTAACTAAAAAAGGACATGACAAAGGATATTAAGAGGTGTGGTAAGAGGAATCAAGGAAGAAGGAAAATGGTCACATGGCAGACTAAAAAACAAAGCAGTTCTACTTTGGTTTTGTTGTTGTTTTTACTGCACTATGCATATCATATGAAATCATAATATTAACCGTCCATCTTCAAATTCACTTGTCCTATGTAGGGGCCTGGAGATGCTGGAGGGAATCAACCTGGATGCATGGCAAGCCCTTCACAGGGAGGGCTAACACACACACAAACACACACACACAATAGGATTTATGTCTTTTATTTTTCTCCACCCTCTGATAAAGCAATTGCTCTGGCTGCCACCTTTGTAAAGTCAGACTAAATAAGTTACTAATTCAGAGTCATGAATAGCTGCTGGAAAAATTTATTGCTTTTTGAAGGTAAAGAACTATTACACCTTATCAACCTTATCTGGCCTATTAGCTGAATTGACCAAATTAACCCATCTTAAGGAGGTCGACCGAAATTCCCACCTCTAACCAATTTATTCTTGTCTAGAAACTTTCTTTTTGTTGTCGCTTTATTTTTGTTGTTGTTGATTCATGATTTCATTTTGTTTTAAATGTGCTCTTGAAATAAACTTGACTTTGTCAGAAATCTGTTTATGCTGCAGGAGAAGTTGGGGCGGAATCCACTTGTTATTGTGGTTGAGAGAAGAGTATGCAAAGGTGAATATATTTGGAATACGGTAATACAAGTCTTTTAATAATTAATGTAACCCATGTTAAAAATGGTGCTAAAAAAATAAATACATAATAATATAGCTGCAAGCAGCGATTACGGGCCCAAGCCGGTGGCACCGCCACCCTGGTGCCTTTAGTTACACTAAAGGCACCGGGCTGGCGCTGCCACCGGCTTGGGCCCTCCATCGCTGCTTGCAGCTATATTTATTTATATATATATATATATATATATATATATATATATATAAAAAGCCGCCACCCCCGTTGCCTTTCGGGTTTCTGTGCACGACGGGCAATAACGTAACCCCGCTTTGACTGTCGAGAAGAAGTCTGCTTTAGAGCTTGTATCAGTGTGAGTCTTTCTGCTCCCCTACAAACACACACAGAAAAGGGGGGGGGGGCTGTCTGTGTGTGTGCCCTCCCTCCTCCCCCCCCCCCCCCCCCTCCTCCTCCAGTATCTCACTGGACTAACACACACACACACACACACAGAGAGAGAATGGCAGGGGGAACTCTGTCAGAGAGAGACAAAACCACATTCAAACCAAAATATCTGACTTCCTGTAAATGAGAAAGATGTCCGGATCGATAAGCACAATATACAGACCGAGTTTTGTGACTGTAGGTAAAAATAACCCCCCCACTTTAGTCAAAAGTATCTTGAAAGTAACACACTTCCTGCTGGCAGTTGGTGGCGCTATAACTTTGACTCACAATAGCCACATCCATGTGATCGCCCTCTTACAACAAACACACTGCTGAAGTTTCATCAAGATCAATAAATGTATGAAGACGTTATAACACATTGTGTTTTTCTTTTCTCGCCATAACTTTGTTTCCTCGCCACGGCCAAACCGTTCGAGATATCAAAAATCCGTCCGCAATTTAGCGTCCTCAATGTCTTTACTTCATGCTGACTGAGTTTGGTGGCGATAGGATAATTTTTCTTGGAGGAGTATATCAAATTCCAGGGGCATGCGTTTTCATACAACCCATAATAGCCGACTTCCTGTTGGACTGGCGTAAAACTTAGAGCACGAAAGTTGTTCGGCCCGATGATATCTAAATGTGTACCGAGTTTCATATTATTACATGCAAACGTGTTTGATATATGGACCAAGTTTTTCGGACCACGTTCAAGGGGGCGCTGTTGAGCTCCCCTGCCACGCCCGGGTACCAGCTTCAGTCCGGCTCTAATGGCCGCAGGTTCTGACCTGTGTGCAAAGTTTCAAGAGTTTTCGAGCACGTTAAGGGCCCCAAAAGTGCCCGAGAAGTCCCACACAGCAGAGAAAGGGTTAAAATAAAGCCCCCCTCCTCTCTCACACACACAGACACTGAGAGAGACTGGCAAAATTCCCATCAAATCACATTCAAACCAAAATATCTGACTTCCTGTTGGTCGGAGCTAATGACTGTAAATTAGAAAGTTGTCCGGCTCGGGGAGATAAATATAAATACAGATTTTTGTTACTGTAGGTAAAACTAATACCCCATTTTTGACTAAAGGTGGCGCTACTGAGCCCCTTACCACGCCCGTTTCTGAAACTTCACACATGCCTAGTACCTAATAAATCTGATATGCATGTTGAGTTTCATGCAATTTGAAGCATGTTAAGAGCCTCAAATGCACCCAAAAAGAATATTAAAGTTTGATGCGTTGCCATGGCAACAGTATTTAAGATATCAATAATCCTTTCACAGGTCTACATCTGCCGTGTGTTTACATTATACAGATGAAGTTTGAAGCAAATCGGGTAAAAATAAGAGGGTGATTTCAAAGCATTTTGAAAGTGACACACTTCCTGCTGCCAGTTGGTGGCGCTATAACTTTGACTCACAATAGTCACATCCATGTGATCGGCCTCTTACAACAAACACACTGCTGAAGTTTCATCAAGATCAGTTAATGTATGAGGATGTTATAACACACTTCCTGTTTCCAATATTCGCCATAAATTCGTTTCCTCGCCACGGCCAAACCGTTCGAGATATCAAAAATCCCCTCGCAATTTAGCATCCTCCATGTCTTGACTTCATGCACACCGAGTTTCGTGGTCATCCGATGAATTCTCTAGGACAAGTGTTTCAAATGCCAGAACATGCGTTTCCATCCAGCCCATAATAACCGACTTCCTGTTGGACTGGCGTAAAACTTAGAGCACGAAAGTTGTTCGGCCCGATGAGATCTATATGTGTACCGAGTTTCATATTATTACATGCAAGCGTGTTTGAGATATGGACATGTTTTTGAATCCCATTCCAGGGGGCGCTGGCGAGCCCCCCTGCCACGCCCGGGTCCCAGCTTCAGTCGGGCCCTGATGGCCGCAGGTTCTGACATTTGTGCAAAGTTTCAAGAGTTTTTGAGCACGTTAAGGCCCCCAAAAGTGCCCAAAAGGTAGTAAAATAATAATAATAATAATAATTAAAGCTGCAAGCAGCGATGAAAGGGCCCTCGCACCCGTGCCACCGCCACCCGGTGGCTTTAGGAAGACAGAGCACGGTGGGCAATGTGCATTTAAGTAGGTAAAAATAGGAGTAGTATGTCAAAGTCAGTTACAAAAATGTCCTTTATTATGGGTATAATAGCATGCGTTATCACTCAGATAAGTGTTGCTAGCATGTTTTAGCATGTTTCTAGCGTGTTTAGAACTCAATGGCATATTAAATATGTCGCTAGCAATGCATCACAGTTTAAAACGTGTCACTTCCTGTCGACGGTAGGTGGCGCTATTACTTTAACTTAAAATTGTCATGTAGATGTGTTCAGGGCAGGACTCTTATCAAACATGTGAAGTTTGGGGCAGATTGGACATTGTCTTCTTCAGTAACAATAACTTCCCGTTTCATTGCATTAGCATGCTTTAGCACTTAGCTAAGAATTGCTAGCATGTTTTAACAGGTTTCTAACATGTTTATTACTCAATGGCATATTTAATATGTTGCTAGTACTGCATCACAGTGTTAACCATGTCACTTCCTGTTGCCAGTAGGTGGCGCTATTACTATAACTGAAAAGTGTCATGTAGATGTGTTCAGGGCAGAACTCTTATCAAACGTGTGAAATTGGGGCAAATTGAACATTCAATGCCTGAGTTACAGCAAATTCCTATTTAATTGCAGGAATAGCATGCTTTAGCACTTAGCTAATGTTTGTTAGCATGTTTTAGCATGGTTCCCGTATGTTGTTAACATGTTCAGCACTTGCTGGCAATTTTTTATATGTTATTAGGAGTCCAAAATGGTGTTAAACATGACACTTCCTGTTGCCAGCAGGTGGCGCTATTACTCTAACTGATTATTCTCATGTAGATGTGTTCAGGGCAGGACTCTTATCAAACCTGTGAAGTTTGGGGCAGATTGGACATTGCCTACTTGAGTAACAACAACTTCCTGTTTCATTGCATTAGCATGCTTTAGCACTTAGCTAAGAATTGCTAGCATGTTTTAACAGGTTTCTAACATGTTTATAACTCAATGGTTTATTTAATATGTTGCTAGTACAGCATCACAGTGTTAAACATGTCACTTCCTGTTGCCAATAGGTGGCGCTATTACTATAACTGAATATTCTCATGTAAATGTGTTCAGGACAGAACTCTTATCAAACGTGTGAAGTTTGGGGCAGATTGGGCATTCAATGCCTGAGTTACAGCAAATTCCTATTTAATTGCAGTAATAGCATGCTTTAGCACTTAGCTAATGTTTGCTAGCATGTTTTAGCATGTTTCTAGTATGTTGTTAACATGTTTAGCACTTGCTGGCAATTTTGTATATGTTAATTAGGAGTCCAAAACGGTGTTAAACATGTCACTTCCTGTTGCCAGCAGGTGGCGCTATGACTGTAACTGAATTTGAGCATGGTCATGTGTTCAGGACAGAACGCTTATCAAACGTGTGAAGTTTGGGGCAGATTGGACATTGTTTGCCTTAGTTACAGCAACTTCCTGTTTCATGGCGAAACATCAAAATTTGTCAGGCCGCCGAGGACACGCCCTTCGACGAAAACTCTAGATCTTCGCAATTTAACGTCGCAAAGGCCTTAAGATTACACTCACCAAATTTGAAGATGATCAGATTAAAACTGTAGGAGGAGTTCGTTAAAGTACGAGGCCTGAAAATGGCAAAAACTGCACAAAAATCAGAGAGGAAGTTCAAAATGGCTGACTTCCTGTTGTGTTTAAGGCTATGCTCCAAGAGACTTTTTTGTAGGTATTGGGTCATTACATGTATGTACCGAATTTCGTACACGTACGTGAAACGTAGCGGGAGGCGCACTCCGTTGAACCTTTATAGGTGGCGCTATCGAGCCATTTTACCCCGCCCAATTCTGAAACGCATATCAGATGTCAATTTTCGCCAGTTCTGACGCGTGTGCAAATTTTCGTGAGTTTTCGTGCATGTTTAGGCCCTCAAAAATGCGATCAAATGCGGAAAATAATAATAATTAAAGCTGCAAGCAGCGATGAAAGGGCCCTCGCACCCGTGTCACCGCCACCCGGTGGCTTTAGGAAGACAGAGCACGGTGGGCAATGTGCATTTAAGTAGGTAAAAATAGGAGGAGTATGTCAAAGTCAGTTACAAAAATGTCCTTGATTATGGGGATAATAGCATGCGTTATAACTCAGATAAGTGTTGCTAGCATGTTTTAGCATGTTTCTAGCATGTTTAGAACTCAATGGCATATTAAATATGTCGCTAGTAATGCATCACAGTGTAAAACGTGTCACTTCCTGTCGACGGTAGGTGGCGCTATTACTTTAACTTAAAATTGTCATGTAGATGTGTTCAGGGCAGGACTCTTATCAAACGTGTGAAGTTTGGGGCAGATTGGACATTGCTTTCTTCAGTAACACCAACTTCCTGTTTCATTGCATTAGCGTGCTTTAGCACTTAGCTAAGAATTGCTAGCATGTTTTAACATGTTTCTAACATGTTTATAACTCAATGGCATATTAAATATGTCGCTAGTAATGCATCACAGTGTAAAACGTGTCACTTCCTGTCGACAGTAGGTGGCGCTATTACTATAACTGAAAAGTGTCATGTAGATGTGTTCAGGACAGAACTCTTATCAAACGTGTGAAGTTTGGGGCAGATTGGACATTGCCTACTTGAGTAACAACAACTTCCTGTTGCATTGCATTAGCGTGCTTTAGCACTTAGATAAGAATTGCTAGCATGTTTTAACATGTTTATAACATGTTTATAACTCAATGGCATATTTAATATGTTGCTAGTACTGCATCACAGTGTTAAACATGTCACTTCCTGTTGCCAGTAGGTGGCGCTATTACTATAACTGAAAAGTGTCATGTAGATGTGTTCAGGGCAGAACTCTTATCAAACGTGTGAAGTTTGGGGCAGATTGGACATTGCCTACTTGAGTAACAACAACTTCCTGTTGCATTGCATTAGCGTGCTTTACCACTTAGCTAAGAATTGCTAGCATGTTTTAATAGGTTTCTAACATGTGTATAACTCAATGGCATATTTAATATGTTGCTAGTACTGCATCACAGTGTTGAACATGTCACTTCCTGTTGCCAGCAGGTGGCGCTATTACTACAACTGAATATTCTCATGTAAATGTGTTAAACATGAGAATATACAACCGTGTGAAGTTTGGGGCAGATTGGACATTCAATGCCTCAGTTACAGCAAATTCCTATTTAATTGCAGTAATAGCATGCTTTAGCACCTAGCTAATGTTTGCTAGCATGTTTTAGCATGTTTCTAGTATGTTGTTAGCATGGTTAGCACTTGGTGGCACTTTTTTATATGTTATTAGGAGTCCAAAACAGTGTTAAACATGTCACTTCCTGTTGCCAGCAGGTGGCGCTATGACTGTAACTAAATTTGAGCATGGTCATGTGTTCAGACCAGAACTCTTATCAAACGTGTGAGGTTTGGGGCAGATTGGACATTCCATGCCTGAGTTACATTAAATTCCTATTTAATTGCAGTAATAGCATGCTTTAGCACTTAGCTAATGTTTGCTAGCATGTTTTAGCATGTTTGTAGTATGTTTTTAACATGTTTAGCACTTGCTGGCAATTTTTTATATGTTATTAGGAGTCCAAAACAGTGTTAAACATGTCACTTCCTGTTGCCAGCAGGTGGCGCTATGACTGTAACTGAATTTGAGCATGGTCATGTGTTCAGGACTGAACTCTTATCAAACGTGTGAAGTTTGGGGCAGATTGGACATTGTTTGCCTGAGTTACAGCAACTTCCTGTTTCATGGCGAAACATCAAAATTTGTCAGGCCGCCGAGGACACGCCCTTCGACGAAAACTCTAGATCTTCGCAATTTAACGTCGCAAAGGCCTTAAGATTACACTCACCAAATTTGAAGATGATCAGATTAAAACTGTAGGAGGAGTTCGTTAAAGTACGAGGCCTGAAAATGCCAAAAACTGCACAAAAATCAGAGAGGAAGTTCAAAATGGCTGACTTCCTGTTGTGTTTAAGGCTATGCTCCAAGAGACTTTTTTGTAGGTATTGGGTCATTACATGTATGTACCGAATTTCGTACACGTACGTGAAACGTAGCGGGAGGCGCACTCCGTTGAACCTTTATAGGTGGCGCTATCGAGCCATTTTACCCCGCCCAATTCTGAAACGCATATCAGATGTCAATTTTCGCCAGTTCTGACGCGTGTGCAAATTTTCGTGAGTTTTCGTGCATGTTTAGGCCCTCAAAAATGCGATTAAATGCGGAGAAGAAGAATAATAATAATAATAATAATAATAAACAGAGCAATTCCAAGAGGGTCCTCACACCATCGGTGCTCGGGCCCTAATAATAATAACAAGCAGCGATGAAAGGGCCCTCGCACCCGTGCCACCGCCACCCGGTGGCTTTAGGAAGACAGAGCACGGTGGGCAATGTGCATTTAAGTAGGTAAAAATAGGAGGAGTATGTCAAAGTCAGTTACAAAAATGTCCTTGATTACGGGGATAATAGCATGCGTTATAACTCAGATAAGTGTTGCTAGCATGTTTTAGCATGTTTCTAGCGTGTTTAGAACTCAATGGCATATTAAATATGTCGCTAGTAATGCATCACAGTGTAAAACGTGTCACTTCCTGTCGACAGTAGGTGGCGCTATTACTTTAACTTAAAATTGTCATGTAGATGTGTTCAGGGCAGGACTCTTATCAAACGTGTGAAGTTTGGGGCAGATTGGACATTGCCTTCTTCAGTAACACCAACTTCCTGTTTCATTGCATTAGCGTGCTTTAGCACTTAGCTAAGAATTGCTAGCATGTTTTAACATGTTTCTAACATGTATATAACTCAATGGCATATTTAATATGTTGCTAGTACTGCATCACAGTGTTAAACATGTCATTTCCTGTTGCCAGTAGGTGGCGCTATTACTATAACTGAATATTCTCATGTAAATGTGTTAAACATGAGAATATTCAACCGTGTGAAGTTTGGGGCAGATTAAACATCCAATGCCTGAGTTACAGCAAATTCCTATTTAATTGCATTAATAGCATGATTTAGCACCTAGCTAATGTTTGCTAACATGTTTTAGCATGTTTCTAGTATGTTGTTAACATGTTTAACACTTGCTGGCACTTTTTTGTATGTTATTAGGAGTCCAAAACAGTGTTAAACATGTCACTTCCTGTTGCCAGCAGGTGGCGCTATTACTATAACTGAATATTCTCATGTAAATGTGTTAAACATGAGAATATTCAACCGTGTGAAGTTTGGGGCAGATTAAACATCCAATGCCTGAGTTACAGCAAATTCCTATTTAATTGCATTAATAGCATGATTTAGCACCTAGCTAATGTTTGCTAGCATGTTTTAGCATGTTTCTAGTATGTTGTTAACATGTTTAACACTTGCTGGCACTTTTTTGTATGTTATTAGGAGTCCAAAACAGTGTTAAACATGTCACTTCCTGTTGCCAGCAGGTGGCGCTATTACTATAACTGAATATTCTCATGTAAATGTGTTAAACATGAGAATATTCAACCGTGTGAAGTTTGGGGCAGATTAAACATCCAATGCCTGAGTTACAGCAAATTCCTATTTAATTGCATTAATAGCATGATTTAGCACCTAGCTAATGTTTGCTAACATGTTTTAGCATGTTTCTAGTATGTTGTTAACATGTTTAACACTTGCTGGCACTTTTTTGTATGTTATTAGGAGTCCAAAACAGTGTTAAACATGTCACTTCCTGTTGCCAGCAGGTGGCGCTATGACTGTAACTGAATTTGAGCATGGTCATGTGTTCAGGACAGAACGCTTATCAACCGTGTGAAGTTTGGGGCAGATTGGACATTCAATGCCTGAGTTACAGCAAATTCCTATTTAATTGCAGTAATAGCATGCTTTAGCACTTAGCTAATGTTTGCTAGCATGTTTTAGCATGTTTCTAGTATGTTGTTAACATGTTAAGCACTTGCTGGCAAATTTTTATATGTTATTAGGAGTCCAAAAACAGTGTTAAACATGTCACTTCCTGTTGCCAGCAGGTGGCGCTATGACTGTAACTGAATTTGAGCATGGTCATGTGTTCAGGGCAGAACTCTTATCAAACGTGTGAAGTTTGGGGCAGATTGGACATTGTTTGCCTGAGTTACAGCAACTTCCTGTTTCAAGGCGAAACATCAAAATTCGTCAGGCCGCCGAGGACACGCCCTTCGACGAAAACTCTAGATCTTCGCAATTTAACGTCGCAAAGGCCTTAAGATTACACTCACCAAATTTGAAGATGATCAGATTAAAACTGTAGGAGGAGTTCGTTAAAGTACGAGGCCTGAAAATGGCAAAAACTGCACAAAAATCAGAGAGGAAGTTCAAAATGGCTGACTTCCTGTTGTGTTTAAGGCTATGCTCCAAGAGACTTTTTTGTAGGTATTGGGTCATTACATGTATGTACCGAATTTCGTACACATACGTGAAACGTAGCGGGAGGCGCAATCCGTTGAACCTTTATAGGTGGCGCTATCGAGCCATTTTACCCTGCCCAATTCTGAAACGCATATCAGATGTCAATTTTCGCCAGTTCTGACGCGTGTGCAAATTTTCGTGAGTTTTCGTGCATGTTAGGCCCTCAAAAATGCGATAAATGCGGAAAATAATAATAATAATAATAATAATAATAATAATAAACAGAGCAATTCCAATAGTGTCCTCGCACCATCGGTGCTCGGGCCCTAATAATAATAATAATAATAAACAGAGCAATTCCAATAGTGTCCTCGCACCATCGGTGCCTCGGGCCCTAATAATAATAAATAAATATAGAGCTGCAAGCAGCGATTACGGGCCAAGCCGGTGGCACCGCCACCACTGGTGCCTTTAGTTACACTAAAGGCACCGGGCTGGCGCTGCCACCGGCTTGGGCCCGTAATCACTGCTTGCAGCTATATTTATTTATATATATATATATATATATATATATATATAAAGCCGCTACCCCGCCTTGCCTTTCGGGTTCCTGTGCACGACGGGCAATAACGTAACCCCCGCTTTGACTGTCGAGAAGAAGTCTGCTTTAGAGCTTGCATCAGTGTGAGTCTTTCTGCTCCCTCCAAACACACACAGAAAAGGGGGGGGCTGTCTGTGTGTGTGCCCTCCCTCCCTCCCTCCCCTCCCCCCCCCTCCCTCCCTCCCCCCCCCCCCCCCCCCCCACACACACACACACACAGAGAGAATGGCATGGGGGAACTCTGTCAGAGAGAGACAAAACCACATTCAAACCAAAATATCTGACTTCCTGTTGGTCGAGAGCTAATGACTGTAAATGAGAAAGTTGTCCGGATCGATAAGCACAATATACAGACCGAGTTTTGTGACTGTAGGTAAAAATACCCACCCACTTTAGTCAAAAGTATCTTGAAAGTAACACACTTCCTGCTGCCAGTTGGTGGCGCTATAACTTTGACTCACAATAGTCACACATCCATGTGATTGCCCTCTTACAACAAACACACTGCTGAAGTTTCATCAAGATCAATAAATGTATGAAGACGTTATAACACATTGTGTTTTTCTTTTCTCGCCATAACTTCGTTTCCTCGCCACGGCCAAACCGTTCGAGATATCAAAAATCCGTCCGCAATTTAGCGTCCTCAATGTCTTGACTTCATGCTGACCGAGTTTGGTGGCGATAGGATAATTTTTCTTGGACGAGTATATCAAAATTCCAGGGGCATGCATTTTCATACAGCCATAATAGCCGACTTCCTGTTGGACTGGCGTAAAACTTAGAGCACGAAAGTTGTTCGGCCCGATTAAATCTATATGTGTACCGAGTTTCATATTATTACATGCAAACGTGTTTGATATATGGACCAAGTTTTTCGGACCACGTTCAAGGGGGCGCTGTTGAGCTCCCCTGCCACGCCCGGGTACCAGCTTCAGCCCAGCCCTGATGGCCGCAGGTTCTGACCTGTGTGCAAAGTTTCAAGAGTTTTCGAGCACGTTAAGGGCCCCAAAAGTGCCCGAGAAGTCCCACACAGCAGAGAAAGGGTTAAAATAAAGCCCCCCTCCTCTCTCACACACACAGACACTGAGAGAGACTGGCAAAATTCCCATCAAATCACATTCAAACCAAAATATCTGACTTCCTGTTGGTCGGAGCTAATGACTGTAAATTAGAAAGTTGTCCGGCTCGGGGAGATAAATATAAATACCGATTTTTGTTACTGTAGGTAAAACTAATACCCCATTTTTGACTAAAGGTGGCGCTACTGAGCCCCTCGACCGCGCCCGTTTCTGAAACTTCACACATGCCTAGTACCTAATAAATCTGATATGCATGTTGAGTTTCATGCAATTTGAAGCATGTTAAGAGCCTCAAATGCACCCAAAAAGAATATAAAAGTTTAAAGCGTTGCCATGGCAACAGTATTTAAGATATCAATAATTCTTTCAGAGGTCTACATCTGCCGTGTGTTTACATTATACACATAAAGTTTGAAGCAAATCGGGTAAAAATAAGAGGGTGAATTCAAAGCATTTTGAAAGTGACACACTTCCTGCTGCCAGTTGGTGGCGCTATAACTTTGACTCACAATAGTCACATCCATGTGATCGGCCTCTTACAGCGAACACACTGCTGAAGTTTCATCAAGATCAATTAATGTATGAGGATGTTATAACACACTTCCTGTTTCCAATATTCGCCATAAATTCGTTTCCTCGCCACGGCCAAACCATTCGAGATATCAAAAATCCCCTGGCAATTTTTCATCCTCCATGTCTTGACTTCATACACACCGAGTTTCGTGGTGATTGGTTGAATCGTCTAGGAGGAGTATTTTAAATTCCATTGCATGTGTTTTTTAAACTACGCCAAATAGCCGACTTCCTGTTGGGCTGGGGTAAAAAGTCAGAGCACGAAGGATATATGAACCGATGAGATCTATAAGTGTACCGAGTTTCATATTATTCCACGCAAGCGTGTTTGATTTATGGACCAAGTTTTCGGACCTCGTTCCAGGGGGCGCTGTCGAGCCCCCCTGCCACGCCCGGGTACCAGCTTCAGTCCGGCTCTAATGGCCGCGGGTTCTGACATTTGTGCAAAGTTTCAAGAGTTTTTGAGCACGTTAAGGCCCCCAAAAGTGCCCAAAAGGTAGTAATATAATAATAAATATAGCTGCAAGCAGCGATTACGGGCCCAAGCCGGTGGCACCGCCACCCTGGTGCCTTTAGTTACACTAAAGGCACCGGGGTGGCGGTGCCCCCGGCTTGGGCCCTCCATCGCTGCTTGCAGCTATATTTATATATATATATATAAAGCCGCCACCCCCGTTGCCTTTCGGGTTCCTGTGCACGACGGGCAATAACGTAACCCGCTTTGACTGTCGAGAGGGCAATATAGCCCTATGTATCACTCGATTTTATTTAACCAAATGTTTACTAATACTATATTATATTTCATCGTTTTCATGTCTTGCCCTCAAACATATCTGTTTAATCTGCTTATTTTTAAGTTACACATAATACATTGATTGAAAAAGAAACTCAAACTTTTTGTTTATGGTAATATTATTTGATACAGAAAGAAATAAGTGAGACTGTGGGAGTGAGGGGAGGGTAATGACAGCCAAAGGGAGACAGAGACAGATAACTTTTGAAACTAAAAAAATATCTGACTTCCTGTTGGTCGGAGCTAATGACTGTAAATCAGAAAGTTGTCCGGATCGATAAGCACAATATACATACCAAGTATTGTGACTGTAGGTAAAACTAACCCCCCCACTTTTGTCAAAAGTAACACACTTCCTGCTGCCAGTTGGTGGCACTATAACTTTGACTCACATTAGTTACATCCATGTGATCGCTCTCTTACAACAAACACGCTACTGAAGTTTCATCAAGATCAATTAATGTATGAAGACGTTATAACACATCGTGTTTCTCTTTTCTCGCCATAATTTCGTTTCCTCGCCACAGCCAAACTGTTCGAGATATCAAAAATCCGTCAGCAATTTAGTATCCTCAATGTCTTGACGTCATGCTGACCGAGTTTGGTTGCGATTGGATGAATTTTCTAGAAAGAGTGTTTCAAATTCCAGGGGCATGCGTTTTCATACCACCCACAATAGCCGACTTCCTGTTGGACTGGCGTAAAACTTAGAGCACGAAAGTTGTTTGGCCCGATGAGATCTAAATGTGTACCGAGTGTCATATTATTACATGCAAGCGTGTTTGATATACGGACAAGTGTTTGAATCCCATTCCAGGGGGCGCTGTCGAGCCCCCCTGCCACGCCCGGGTACCAGCTTCAGCCCGGCCGCGGGTTCTAACCTGTGTGCAAAATTTCAAGAGTTTTCGAGCACGTTAAGGGCCCCAAAAGTGCCCGAGATTTTGCACACAGCAGAGAAAGGGTTAAACTAAACTAGCCCTTCCTCCTCACACACACACATACATAGATCCCCCCTCCCCTCCCCACCCCACACAGACAGACACACACACACACACAGAATAGCAGAGAGACAGAGAGAGACACAATTCACATTCAAACCACAATATCTGACTTTCTGTTGGTCGGAGCTAATGACTGTAAATTAGAAAGTTGTTCGGCTTGATAATATCAATATACACGCTGAGTTTTGTAACTGTAGGTAAAACTATAACTAAGTTATAACACACTTTATGCATCCTTTTTTAATCATAAATTCGTTTCCTCGACCGTTCGAGATATCAAAAATCCGTCCGCAATTTAGCATCCTCCATGTCTTGACTTCATGCACACCGAGTTTCGTGGTCATCGGATGAATTCTCTGGGAGAAGTGTTTCAAATGCCAGAACATGCGTTTCCATACAGCCCATAATAGCCGACTTCCTGTTGGACTGGCGTAAAACTTAGAGCACGAAAGTTGTTCGGCCCGATGAGATCTATATGTGTACCGAGTATCATATTATTACATTCAAGCGTGTTTGATATATGGACATGTTTTTGAATCCCATTCCAGGGGGCGCTCCCATTCCAGGGGGCGCTGTCGAGCCCCCCTGCCACGCCCGGGTACCAGCTTCAGCCCGGCCGCGGGTTCTAACCTGTGTGCAAAATTTCAAGAGTTTTCGAGCACGTTAAGGGCCCCAAAAGTGCCCGAGATTTTGCACACAGCAGAGAAAGGGTTAAACTAAACTAGCCCCCCTCCTCACACACACACATACATAGATCCCCCCTCCCCTCCCCACCCCACACAGACAGACACACACACACACACAGAATAGCAGAGAGACAGAGAGAGACACAATTCACATTCAAACCACAATATCTGACTTTCTGTTGGTCGGAGCTAATGACTGTAAATTAGAAAGTTGTTCGGCTTGATAATATCAATATACACGCTGAGTTTTGTAACTGTAGGTAAAACTATAACTAAGTTATAACACACTTTATGCATCCTTTTTTAATCATAAATTCGTTTCCTCGCCATGGCCAAACCGTTCGAGATATCAAAAATCCGTCCGCAATTTAGCATCCTCCATGTCTTGACTTCATGCACACCGAGTTTCGTGGTCATCGGATGAATTCTCTGGGAGAAGTGTTTCAAATGCCAGAACATGCGTTTCCATACAGCCCATAATAGCCGACTTCCTGTTGGACTGGCGTAAAACTTAGAGCACGAAAGTTGTTCGGCCCGATGAGATCTATATGTGTACCGAGTATCATATTATTACATTCAAGCGTGTTTGATATATGGACATGTTTTTGAATCCCATTCCAGGGGGCGCTGCCGAGCCCCCCTACCACGCCCGGGTCCCAGCTTCAGTCGGGCCCTAATGGCCGCGGGTTCTGACATTTGTGCAAAGTTTCAAGAGTTTTTGAGCACGTTAAGGCCCCCAAAAGTGCCCAAAAGGTAGTAAAATAATAATAATAAAGAATAATAATAATAAATATAGCTGCAAGCAGCGATTACGGGCCCAAGCCGGTGGCACCGCCACCCTGGTGCCTTTAGTTACACTAAAGGCACCGGGCTGGCGCTGCCACCGGCTTGGGCCCTCCATCGCTGCTTGCAGCTATATTTATATATATATATATATATATATATATATATATATATATATATATATATATATATATATATATATATATAAAAAGCCGCCACCCCGTTGTCTTTCGGGTTCCTGTGCACGACGGGCAATAACGTAACCCCGCTTTGACTGTCGAGAAGAAGTCTGCTTTAGAGCTTGCATCAGTGTGAGTTAGAGGATGGATACCCGACCCGAGCCCGACGAGACCCGCCGGTACCCGACGGGCCGGGCCGGGTTCGGACAGATATTTAGAAATGATGTTCGGGTTCGGGTCAGGCTCGGTCACATCAGCGCGATAAGGCATTGAACATTTTAAATTTAAAACAGCTTATTATGTAGGTAGCCGATGTGCCTGATGCTTTCACTTGATGCAAACGTTCGTTTTTGTGATTAAAATACATGTAAAATATTACCATAACATCCGTCTTCCTGTGTGCGGACATTTGTTTATGTAGCCGTGACAACGAAACGCGTGCATAATGTGCGCGCGCCAGGTGTTAAGAGCGCTTGTTGCTCCGCGCGCTGATGCGCTTGTCCTGTTGACATTTCCGATTGCCTTCCTACAGTTGCTTAATAAAAGCGGGCTTTCCACACAAAAAAACGTACAATTGTCATTAGTATGAGAAAAAAATGGGATTTTAACTGTCGGGCTCGGGTCGGGCTCGAACATAAATATCTTTATGCCTGTCGGGCTCGGGTCGGGTTCGGTTACTGCTCTGTCGGACGCGGGCCGGGCTCGGACTGAAAAATTTGGCCCGATCCGCACTCTAGTGTGAGTCTTTCTGCTCCCCTCCAAACACACACAGAAAAGGGGGGGGCTGTCTGTGTGTGTGCCCTCCCTCCCTCCCTCCCCACACACACACACACACACACACACACACACAGAGAATGGCAGGGGGAACTCTGTCAGAGAGAGACAAAACCACATTCAAACCAAAATATCTGACTTCCTGTTGGTCGGAGCTAATGACTGTAAATGAGAAAGTTGTCCGGATCGATAAGCACAATATACAGACCGAGTTTTGTGACTGTAGGTAAAAATAACCCACCCACTTTAGTCAAAAGTATCTTAAAAGTAACACACTTCCTGCTGCCAGTTGGTGGCGCTATAACTTTGACTCACAATAGTCACATCCATGTGATCGCCCTCTTACAACAAACGCACTGCTGAAGTTTCATCAAGATCAATAAATGTATGAAGACGTTATAACACATTGTGTTTTTCTTTTCTCGCCATAACTTCGTTTCCTCGCCACGGCCAAACCGTTCGAGATATCAAAAATCCGTCCGCAATTTAGCGTCCTCAATGTCTTGACTTCATGCTGACCGAGTTTGGTGGCGATAGGATAATTTTTCTTGGAGGAGTATATCAAATTCCAGGGGCTTGCATTTTCATACAGCCCATAATAGCCGACTTCCTGTTGGACTGGCGTAAAACTTAGAGCACGAAAGTTGTTCGGCCCGATTAAATCTATATGTGTACCGAGTTTATATTATTACATGCAAACGTGTTTGATATATGGACCAAGTTTTTCGGACCACGTTCAAGGGGGCGCTGTTGAGCTCCCCTGCCACGCCCGGGTACCAGCTTCAGCCCAGCCCTGATGGCCGCAGGTTCTGACCTGTGTGCAAAGTTTCAAGAGTTTTCGAGCACGTTAAGGGCCCCAAAAGTGCCCGAGAAGTCCCACACAGCAGAGAAAGGGTTAAAATAAAGCCCCCCCTCCTCTCTCACACACACAGACACTGAGAGAGACTGGCAAAATTCCCATCAAATCACATTCAAACCAAAATATCTGACTTCCTGTTGGTCGGAGCTAATGACTGTCAATTAGAAAGTTGTCCGGCTCGGGGAGATAAATATAAATACAGATTTTTGTTACTGTAGGTAAAACTAATACCCCATTTTTGACTAAAGGTGGCGCTACTGAGCCCCTCCACCGCGCCCGTTTCTGAAACTTCACACATGCCTAGTACCTAATAAATCTGATATGCATGTTGAGTTTCATGCAATTTGAAGCATGTTAAGAGCCTCAAATGCACCCAAAAAGAATATTAAAGTTTGATGCGTTGCCATGGCAACAGTATTTAAGATATCAATAATCCTTTCACAGGTCTACATCTGCCGTGTGTTTACATTATACAGATGAAGTTTGAAGCAAATCGGGTAAAAATAAGAGGGTGATTTCAAAGCATTTTGAAAGTGACACACTTCCTGCTGCCAGTTGGTGGCGCTATAACTTTGACTCACAATAGTCACATCCATGTGATCGCCCTCTTACAACAAACACACTGCTGAAGTTTCATCAAGATCAGTTAATGTATGAGGATGTTATAACACACTTCCTGTTTCCAATATTCGCCATAAATTTGTTTCCTCGCCACGGCCAAACCGTTCGAGATATCAAAAATCCCCTCGCAATTTAGCATCCTCCATGTCTTGACTTCATGCACACCGAGTTTCGTGGTCATCCGATGAATTCTCTAGGACAAGTGTTTCAAATGCCAGAACATGCGTTTCCATACAGCCCATAATAACCAACTTCCTGTTGGACTGGCGTAAAACTTAGAGCACGAAAGTTGTTCGGCCCGATGAGATCTATATGTGTATCGAGTTTCATATTATTACATGCAAGCGTGTTTGAGATATGGACATGTTTTTGAATCCCATTCCAGGGGGCGCTGGCGAGCCCCCCTGCCACGCCCGGGTCCCAGCTTCAGTGGGGCCCTGATGGCCGCAGGTTCTGACATTTGTGCAAAGTTTCAAGAGTTTTTGAGCACGTTAAGGCCCCCAAAAGTGCCCAAAAGGTAGTAAAATAATAATAATAATAATAAAGAAGAATAATAATCCGAAGAAAAACAATAGGGCCTTCGCCCTTTCAGGGCTTGGGCCCTAAATATATATATATATATATATATATATATATATATATATATATATATATATATAAATAAATATAGCTGCAAGCAGCGATTACGGGCCCAAGCCGGTGGCACCGCCACCCTGGTGCCTTTAGTTACACTAAAGGCACCGGGCTGGCGCTGCCACCGGCTTGGGCCCTCCATCGCTGCTTGCAGCTATATTTATTTATATATATATATATATATATATATATATATATATATATATATATATATATATATATATATATATATATAAATAAAAAGCCGCCACCCCGTTGCCTTTCGGGTTCCTGTGCACGACGGGCAATAACGTAACCCCGCTTTGACTGTCGAGAAGAAGTCTGCTTTAGAGCTTGCATCAGTGTGAGTCTTTCTGCTCCCCTCCAAACACACACAGAAAAGGGGGGGGCTGTCTGTGTGTGTGCCCTCCCTCCCTCCCCACATACACACACACACACACACACACACACAGAGAATGGCAGGGGGAACTCTGTCAGAGAGAGACAAAACCACATTCAAACCAAAATATCTGACTTTCTGTTGGTCGGAGCTAATGACTGTAAATGAGAAAGTTGTCCGGATCGATAAGCACAATTTACATACCGAGTTTTGTGACTGTAGGTAAAAATAACCCACCCACTTTAGTCAAAAGTATCTTGAAAGTAACACACTTCCTGCTGCCAGTTGGTGGCGCTATAACTTTGACTCACAATAGTCACATCCATGTGATCGCCCTCTTACAACAAACACACTGCTGAAGTTTCATCAAGATCAATAAATGTATGAAGACGTTATAACACATTGTGTTTTTCTTTTCTCGCCATAACTTCGTTTCCTCGCCACGGCCAAACCGTTCGAGATATCAAAAATCCGTCCGCAATTTACCGTCCTCAATGTCTTGACTTCATGCTGACCGAGTTTGGTGGCGATAGGATAATTTTTCTTGGACGAGTATATCAAATTCCAGGGGCATGCATTTTCATACAGCCCATAATAGCCGACTTCCTGTTGGACTGGCGTAAAACTTAGAGCACGAAAGTTGTTTGGCCCGATTAAATCTATATGTGTACCGAGTTTCATATTATTACATGCAAACGTGTTTGATATATGGACCAAGTTTTTCGGACCACGTTCAAGGGGGCGCTGTTGAGCTCCCCTGCCCCGCCCGGGTACCAGCTTCAGCCCAGCCCTGATGGCCGCAGGTTCTGACCTGTGTGCAAAGTTTCAAGAGTTTTCGAGCACGTTAAGGGCCCCAAAAGTGCCCGAGAAGTCCCACACAGCAGAGAAAGGGTTAAAATAAAGCCCCCCTCCTCTCTCACACACACAGACACTGAGAGAGACTGGCAAAATTCCCATCAAATCACATTCAAACCAAAATATCTGACTTCCTGTTGGTCGGAGCTAATGACTGTAAATTAGAAAGTTGTCCGGCTCGGGGAGATAAATATAGATACCGATTTTTGTTACTGTAGGTAAAACTAATACCCCATTTTTGACTAAAGGTGGCGCTACTGAGCCCCTCCACCGCGCCCGTTTCTGAAACTTCACACATACCTAGTACCTAATAAATCTGATATGCATGTTGAGTTTCATGCAATTTGAAGCATGTTAAGAGCCTCAAATGCACCCAAAAAGAATATAACAGTTTAAAGCGTTGCCATGGCAACAGTATTTAAGATATCAATAATTCTTTCACAGGTCTACATCTGCCGTGTGTTTACATTATACACATAAAGTTTGAAGCAAATCGGGTAAAAATAAGAGGCTGAATTCAAAGCATTTTGAAAGTGACACACTTCCTGCTGCCAGTTGGTGGCGCTATAACTTTGACTCACAATAGTCACATCCATGTGATCGGCCTCTTACAACGAACACACTGCTGAAGTTTCATCAAGATCAATTAATGTATGAGGATGTTATAACACACTTCCTGTTTCCAATATTCGCCATAAATTTGTTTCCTCGCCACGGCCAAACCGTTCGAGATATCAAAAATCCCCTCGCAATTTTTCATCCTCCATGTCTTGACTTCATGCACACCGAGTTTCGTGGTGATTGGTTGAATCGTCTAGGAGGAGTATTTTAAATTCCATTGCATGTGTTTTTTAAACTACGCCAAATAGCCGACTTCCTGTTGGGCTGGGGTAAAAAGTCAGAGCACGAAGGATATATGAACCGATGAGATCTATAAGTGTACCGAGTTTCATATTATTACACGCAAGCGTGTTTGATTTATGGACCAAGTTTTCGGACCGCGTTCCAGGGGGCGCTGTCGAGCCCCCCTGCCACGCCCGGGTCCCAGCTTCAGTCCGGCTCTAATGGCCGCGGGTTCTGACATTTGTGCAAAGTTTCAAGAGTTTTTGAGCACGTTAAGGCCCCCAAAAGTGCCCAAAAGGTAGTAATATAATAATAAATATATATATATATATATATATAAATAAATATAGCTGCAAGCAGCGATTACGGGCCCAAGCCGGTGGCACCGCCACCCTGGTGCCTTTAGTTTCACTAAAGGCACCGAGGTGGCGGTGCCACCGGCTTGGGCCCTCCATCGCTGCTTGCAGCTATATTTATTTATATATATATATATATATATATATATATATATATATATATATATATATATATATATATATATATATATATATATAAAAAGCCGCCACCCCGTTGCCTTTCGGGTTCCTGTGCACGACGGGCAATAACGTAACCCCGCTTTGACTGTCGAGAAGAAGTCTGCTTTAGAGCTTGTATCAGTGAGAGTCTTTCTGCTTCCCTCCAAACACACACAGAAAAGGGGGGGGGGGGGGCTGTCTGTGTGTGTGCCCTCTCTCCCTCCCCTCCCCCCCACTCCACACACACACACACACACACACACAGAGAGAATGGCAGGGGGAACTCTGTCAGAGAGAGACAAAACCACATTCAAACCAAAATATCTGACTTCCTGTTGGTCGGAGCTAATGACTGTAAATGAGAAAGTTGTCCGGATCGATAAGCACAATATACAGACCGAGTTTTGTGACTGTAGGTAAAAATAACCCACCCACTTTAGTCAAAAGTATCTTGAAAGTAACACACTTCCTGCTGCCAGTTGGTGGCGCTATAACTTTGACTCACAATAGTCACATCCATGTGATCGCCCTCTTACAACAAACACACTGCTGAAGTTTCATCCAGATCAATTAATGTATGAAGACGTTATAACACATTGTGTTTTTCTTTTCTCGCCATAACTTCATTTCCTCGCCACGGCCAAACCGTTCGAGATATCAAAAATCCGTCCGCAATTTAGCGTCCTCAATGTCTTGACTTCATGCTGACCGAGTTTGGTGGCGATAGGATCATTTTTCTTGGAGGAGTATATCAAATTCCAGGGGCATGCATTTTCATACAGCCCATAATAGCCGACTTCCTGTTGGACTGGTGTAAAACTTAGAGCACGAAAGTTGTTCGGCCCGATTAAATCTATATGTGTACCGAGTTTCATATTATTACATGCAAACGTGTTTGATATATGGACCAAGTTTTTCGGACCACGTTCAAGGGGGCGCTGTTGAGCTCCCCTGCCACGCCCGGGTACCAGCTTCAGCCCCGCCCTGATGGCCGCAGGTTCTGACCTGTGTGCAAAGTTTCAAGAGTTTTCGAGCACGTTAAGGGCCCCAAAAGTGCCCGAGAAGTCCCACACAGCAGAGAAAGGGTTAAAATAAAGCCCCCCTCCTCTCTCACACACACAGACACTGAGAGAGACTGGCAAAATTCCCATCAAATCACATTCAAACCAAAATATCTGACTTCCTGTTGGTCGGAGCTAATGACTGTAAATTAGAAAGTTGTCCGGCTCGGGGAGATAAATATAAATACCGATTTTTGTTACTGTAGGTAAAACTAATACCCCATTTTTGACTAAAGGTGGCGCTACTGAGCCCCTCCACCGCGCCCGTTTCTGAAACTTCACACATGCCTAGTACCTAATAAATCTGATATGCATGTTGAGTTTCATGCAATTTGAAGCATGTTAAGAGCCTCAAATGCACCCAAAAAGAATATAAAAGTTTAAAGTGTTGCCATGGCAACAGTATTTAAGATATCAATAATTCTTTCACAGGTCTACATCTGCCGTGTGTTTACATTATACACATAAAGTTTGAAGCAAATCGGGTAAAAATAAGAGGGTGAATTCAAAGCATTTTGAAAGTGACACACTTCCTGCTGCCAGTTGGTGGCGCTATAACTTTGACTCACAATAGTCACATCCATGTGATCGGCCTCTTACAGCGAACACACTGCTGAAGTTTCATCAAGATCAGTTAATGTATGAGGATGTTATAACACACTTCCTGTTTCCAATATTCGCCATAAATTTGTTTCCTCGCCACGGCCAAACCGTTCGAGATATCAAAAATCCCCTGGCAATTTTTCATCCTCCATGTCTTGACTTCATGCACACCGAGTTTCGTGGTGATTGGTTGAATCGTCTAGGAGGAGTATTTTAAATTCCATTGCATGTGTTTTTTAAACTACGCCAAATAGCCGACTTCCTGTTGGGCTGGGGTAAAAAGTCAGAGCACGAAGGATATATGAACCGATGAGATCTATAAGTGTACCGAGTTTCATATTATTCCACGCAAGCGTGTTTGATTTATGGACCAAGTTTTCGGACCGCGTTCCAGGGGGCGCTGTCGAGCCCTCCTGCCACGCCCGGGTACCAGCTTCAGTCCGGCTCTAATGGCCGCGGGTTCTGACATTTGTGCAAAGTTTCAAGAGTTTTTGAGCACGTTAGGGCCCCCAAAAGTGCCCAAAAGGTAGTAATATAATAATAATAATAAATAATAAAATATATATATATATATATATATAATATATATATATATATATATATATATATATATATATATATATATAAAGCCGCCACCCCGTTGCCTTTCGGGTTCCTGTGCACGACGGGCAATAACGTAACCCCGCTTTGACTGTCGAGAAGAAGTCTACTTTAGAGCTTGTATCAGTGTGAGTCTTTCTGCTCCCCTCCAAACACACACAGAAAAGGGGGGGCTGTCTGTGTGTGTGCCCTCCCTCCCTCCCTCCCCACACACACACACACACACACGCACACACACACACACACACACAGAGAATGGCTGGGGGAACTCTGTCAGAGAGAGACAAAACCACATTCAAACCAAAATATCTGACTTCCTGTTGGGCGGAGCTAATGACTGTAAATTAGAAAGTTGTCCGGATCGATAAGCACAATATACAGACCGAGTTTTGTGACTGTAGGTAAAACTAACCCCCCCACTTTTGTCAAAAGTAACACACTTCCTGCTGCCAGTTGGTGGCGCTATAACTTTGACTCACATTAGTTACATCCATGTGATCGCTCTCTTACAACAAACACGCTACTGAAGTTTCATCAAGATCAATTAATGTATGAAGATGTTATAACACATCGTGTTTCTTTTTTCTCGCCATAATTTCGTTTTCTCGCCACAGCCAAACTGTTCGAGATATCAAAAATCCGTCAGCAATTTAGTATCCTCAATGTCTTGACGTCATGCTGACCGAGTTTGGTTGCGATTGGATGAATTTTCTAGAAAGAGTGTTTCAAATTCCAGGGGCATGCATTTTCATACCACCCACAATAGCCGACTTCCTGTTGGACTGGCGTAAAACTTAGAGCACGAAAGTTGTTCGGCCCGATGAGATCTAAATGTGTACCGAGTTTCATATTATTACATGCAAGCGTGTTTGATATACGGACAAGTGTTTGAATCCCATTCCAGGGGGCGCTGTCGAGCCCCCCTGCCACGCCCGGGTACCAGCTTCAGCCCGGCCGCGGGTTCTAACCTGTGTGCAAAAGTTCAAGAGTTTTCGAGCACGTTAAGGGCCCCAAAAGTGCCCGAGATTTTGCACACAGCAGAGAAAGGGTTAAACTAAACTAGCCCCCCTCCTCACACACACACATACACAGATCCCCCCTCCCCTCCCCACCCCACACAGACAGACACACACACACAGAATAGCAGAGACAGAGAGAGACACAATTCACATTCAAACCACAATATCTGACTTTCTGTTGGTCGGAGCTAATGACTGTAAATTAGAAAGTTGTTCGGCTTGATAATATCAATATACACGCTGAGTTTTGTAACTGTAGGTAAAACTATAACTAAGTTATAACACACTTTATGCATCCTTTTTTAATCATAAATTCGTTTCCTCGCCACGGCCAAACCGTTCGAGATATCAAAAATCCGTCCGCAATTTAGCATCCTCCATGTCTTGACTTCATGCACACCGAGTTTCGTGGTCATCGGATGAATTCTCTGGGAGAAGTGTTTCAAATGCCAGAACATGCGTTTCCATACAGCCCATAATAGCCGACTTCCTGTTGGACTGGCGTAAAACTTAGAGCACGAAAGTTGTTCGGCCCGATGAGATCTACATGTGTACCGAGTTTCATATTATTACATGCAAGCGTGTTTGATATATGGACATGTTTTTGAATCCCATTCCAGGGGGCGCTGCCGAGCCCCCCTGCCACGCCCGGGTCCAGCTTCAGCGCGGCCCTAATGGCCGCAGGTTCTGACATTTGTGCAAAGTTTCAAGAGTTTTTGAGCACGTTAAGGCCCCCAAAGTGCCCAAAAGGTAGTAAAATAATAATAATAAAGAAGAAGAATAATAAAATATATATATATATATATATATATTATATATATATATATATATATATAAAAATAAATATAGCTGCAAGCAGCGATTAACGGGCCCAAGCGGTGGCACCGCCACCCTGGTGCCATTAGTTACACTAAAGGCACCGGGCTGGCCGCTGCCACCGGCTTGGGCCCTCCATCGCTGCTTGCAGCTATATTTATTTATATATATATATATCTATATATATATATATATATATATATATATATATATATAATATATATATATATATATATATATATATTATATATATATATATATAAAGCCGCCACCCCGTTGTCTTTCGGGTTCCTGTGCACGACGGGCAATAACGTAACCCCGCTTTGACTGTCGAGAAGAAGTCTGCTTTAGAGCTTGCATCAGTGTGAGTTAGAGGATGGATACCCGACCCGAGCCCGACGAGACCCGCCGGTACCCGACGGGCCGGGCCGGGTTCGGACAGATATTTAGAAATGATGTTCGGGTTCGGGTCGGGCTCGGTCACATCAGCGCGATAAGGCATTGAACATTTTAAATTTAAAACAGCTTATTATGTAGGTAGCCGATGTGCCTGATGCTTTCACTTGATGCAAACGTTCGTTTTTGTGATTAAAATACATGTAAAATATTACCATAACATCCGTCTTCCTGTGTGCGGACATTTGTTTATGTAGCCGTGACAACGAAACGCGTGCATAATGTGCGCGCGCCAGGTGTCAAGAGCGCTTGTTGCTCCGCGCGCTGATGCGCTTGTCCTGTTGACATTTCCGATTGCCTTCCTACAGTTGCTTAATAAAAGCGGGCTTTCCACACAAAAAAACGTACAATTGTCATTAGTATGAGAAAAAAATGGGATTTTAACTGTCGGGCTCGGGTCGGGCTCGAACATAAATATCTTTATGCCTGTCGGGCTCGGGTCGGGTTCGGTTACTGCTCTGTCGGACGCGGGCCGGGCTCGGACTGAAAAATTTGGCCCGATCCGCACTCTAGTGTGAGTCTTTCTGCTCCCCTCCAAACACACACAGAAAAGGGGGGGGCTGTCTGTGTGTGTGCCCTCCCTCCCTCCCTCCCCACACACACACACACACACACACACACACACACACAGAGAATGGCAGGGGGAACTCTGTCAGAGAGAGACAAAACCACATTCAAACCAAAATATCTGACTTCCTGTTGGTCGGAGCTAATGACTGTAAATGAGAAAGTTGTTCGGATCGATAAGCACAATATACAGACCGAGTTTTGTGACTGTAGGTAAAAATAACCCACCCACTTTAGTCAAAAGTATCTTAAAAGTAACACACTTCCTGCTGCCAGTTGGTGGCGCTATAACTTTGACTCACAATAGTCACATCCATGTGATCGCCCTCTTACAACAAACGCACTGCTGAAGTTTCATCAAGATCAATAAATGTATGAAGACGTTATAACACATTGTGTTTTTCTTTTCTCGCCATAACTTCGTTTCCTCGCCACGGCCAAACCGTTCGAGATATCAAAAATCCGTCCGCAATTTAGCGTCCTCAATGTCTTGACTTCATGCTGACCGAGTTTGGTGGCGATAAGATAATTTTTCTTGGAGGAGTATATCAAATTCCAGGGGCTTGCATTTTCATACAGCCCATAATAGCCGACTTCCTGTTGGACTGGCGTAAAACTTAGAGCACGAAAGTTGTTCGGCCCGATTAAATCTATATGTGTACCGAGTTTCATATTATTACATGCAAACGTGTTTGATATATGGACCAAGTTTTTCGGACCACGTTCAAGGGGGCGCTGTTGAGCTCCCCTGCCACGCCCGGGTACCAGCTTCAGCCCAGCCCTGATGGCCGCAGGTTCTGACCTGTGTGCAAAGTTTCAAGAGTTTTCGAGCACGTTAAGGGCCCCAAAAGTGCCCGAGAAGTCCCACACAGCAGAGAAAGGGTTAAAATAAAGCCCCCCCTCCTCTCTCACACACACAGACACTGAGAGAGACTGGCAAAATTCCCATCAAATCACATTCAAACCAAAATATCTGACTTCCTGTTGGTCGGAGCTAATGACTGTCAATTAGAAAGTTGTCCGGCTCGGGGAGATAAATATAAATACCGATTTTTGTTACTGTAGGTAAAACTAATACCCCATTTTTGACTAAAGGTGGCGCTACTGAGCCCCTCCACCGCGCCCGTTTCTGAAACTTCACACATGCCTAGTACCTAATAAATCTGATATGCATGTTGAGTTTCATGCAATTTGAAGCATGTTAAGAGCCTCAAATGCACCCAAAAAGAATATTAAAGTTTGATGCGTTGCCATGGCAACAGTATTTAAGATATCAATAATCCTTTCACAGGTCTACATCTGCCGTGTGTTTACATTATACAGATGAAGTTTGAAGCAAATCGGGTAAAAATAAGAGGGTGATTTCAAAGCATTTTGAAAGTGACACACTTCCTGCTGCCAGTTGGTGGCGCTATAACTTTGACTCACAATAGTCACATCCATGTGATCGGCCTCTTACAGCGAACACACTGCTGAAGTTTCATCAAGATCAGTTAATGTATGAGGATGTTATAACACACTTCCTGTTTCCAATATTCGCCATAAATTTGTTTCCTCGCCACGGCCAAACCGTTCGAGATATCAAAAATCCCCTCGCAATTTAGCATCCTCCATGTCTTGACTTCATGCACACCGAGTTTCGTGGTCATCCGATGAATTCTCTAGGACAAGTGTTTCAAATGCCAGAACATGCGTTTCCATACAGCCCATAATAGCCGACTTCCTGTTGGACTGGCGTAAAACTTAGAGCACGAAAGTTGTTCGGCCCGATGAGATCTATATGTGTACCGAGTTTCATATTATTACATGCAAGCGTGTTTGATATATGGACATGTTTTTGAATCCCATTCCAGGGGGCGCTGGCGAGCCCCCCTGCCACGCCCGGGTCCCAGCTTCAGTCGGGCCCTGATGGCCGCAGGTTCTGACATTTGTGCAAAGATTCAAGAGTTTTTGAGCACGTTAAGGCCCCCAAAAGTGCCCAAAAGGTAGTAAAATAATAATAATAATAATAAAGAAGAATAATAATCCGAAGAAAAACAATAGGGCCTTCGCCCTTTCAGGGCTTGGGCCCTAATAATAATAATAAATAATAATCCGAAGGAAAACAATAGGGCCTTCGCCTTTTCAAGGCTTGGGCCCTAATAATAAAGAAGAATAATCCGAAGGAAAACAATAGGGCCTTCGCCTTTTCAAGGCTTGGGCCCTAATAAATAATAATAATAGTTAAGAAGAATAATCCGGAGGAAAACAATAGGGCCTTCGCCTTTTCAAGGCTTGGGCCCTAATAATAAATAATAATCCGAAGGAAAACAATAGGGCCTTCGCCTTTTCAAGGCTTGGGCCCTAAATATAGCTGCAAGCAGCGATTACTGGCCCAAGCCGGTGGCACCAGTGGTGTAGTCTACGTGATACGCAGGTATACGCCGTATACCCACTAGGAAATGCCAAGTATTTCCATATACCCACTAAAAAAACCGTGAGGATACGTAACAACTTCGTTTTGTGACAGAACTTTCACACTTTCATTCATAAATTCACCGCGTCTGTGTTTGCAATGGACACAGATCAAATCGCGTGAATATTAAAAACTCAAAGAGACTGCAGTTGTTCAACGCGTCTCTGGGAATGAGCGCTCAATGTGTGCTCTACTACACACACACACACACTGAAGCAAGCGCGTGCTTGTGTCAGCGCTTCACTGTAGCTATGAGGACATGATGTAGGCTACACATGACACATGAACTTCATCACAGAGCTGCTATGAGAGTCACTTCATGAGAATTTCACCATTTCATTTGATAAAACTATCGTCATTCATTCGTATCATACACACACAGAAACTGTAATGTCTTTACGACAACCTGTCAAAATAAAAGTTCGGTATAAACTCAAAGAAATTATGAAAGAAATTGCACAGTAAATGTACTGTAAAATAATAATAATGATGAAATCTATTAAAACTTATTTTAAAAAGGAATATCACACAAGTTTTCATACATGTTTTAATTTAAACAGTAAACTTGCCAAAACAATAACACAATTTTCTTTCAAAAGCACCATTTCTAAAAGTAAATTTGTATTTGTGCCTATAATGTTTTATTTTTATTTTTTTTATTGTCAGCTGATAAAACCTGTGCTTCAGGGACCATATTCATATAACATCTAAGGCTAAATGTAGAAAATCAGTCCAGTCTCCTCAGCTGTAAATGTCATTGGCTGTTAAAGTCTTGTGTTGCTTATAATAAATTGACATGTTGATAACACTAGTCTCATAATGCTCTCAATTACATGTCGTTGCATACTGTATGCATTAGTGAGTGTGGTGGTGCTTATGTGGTGATGAGACGGGTTAGTATGAGACGGGTTAGGCGGGGGGTGGGGGGGGGGGGTCACAGTATACTCACTACAAAAAACTAGACTACACCACTGGGTGGCACCGCCACCCCGGTGCCTTTAGTTGCACTAAAGGCACCGAGGTGGCGGTGCCACCGGCTTGGGCCCTCCATCGCTGCTTGCAGCTATATTTATATATATATATATATATATATATATATATATATATATATATATATATATATATATATATAAACCGCCACCCCGGTGCCTTTAGGGTTCCTGTGCACGACGGGCAATAACGTAACTCCGCTTTGACTGTCGAGAAGAAGTCTGCTTTAGAGCTTGCATCAGTGTGGGTTCTGCAAAAGTGCGCATCGAGGGCACATATCAACCACAAAGTATGCGTGAGCACTCTTCTGAAACCTAAAATAAAAAATTAGACACCCTACAGTCTCATGGACTTAACGGACACATGAAATCAGCAGCCATTGTAAGTAGAGAACACCTAAAATTAATATGAAGTGTGGTATATATATTCATTGAAATTACTGTACTTTAAAACACTTGTTTAAAAGAAAAAACACATGTATACATAGTATAAAACACTAGATGGCACAATATACCTATTTTTAATAGAGTCTTTCTGCCCCCCTCCCCACACACACAGACACACACGGGGGGGGGGGGGGGGGGGGGGGGTCAGACAGACAGACGGACACACACACACGCACAAACACACAGAATGGCAGGGGGAACTCTGTCAGAGAGAGACAAAACCACATTCAAACCAAAATATCTGACTTCCTGTTGGTCGGAGCTAATGACTGTAAATGAGAAAGTTGTCCGGCTCGATGTGCACAAAATACATACCGAGTTTTGTGACTGTAGGTAAAAATAACCCCCCCACTTTAGTCAAAAGCATCTTGAAAGTAACACACTTCCTGCTGCCAGTTGGTGGCGCTATAACTTTGACTCACATTAGTTACATCCATGTGATCGGCCTCTTACAAAAAACACACTACTGAAGTTTCATCAAGATCAGTTAATGTATGAAGACGTTATAACACATCGTGTTTCTCTTTTCTCGCCATAAATTAGTTTCCTCGCCACGGCCAAACCGTTCGAGATATCAAAAATCCGTCCGCAATTTAGCATCCTCAATGTCTTGACTTCATGCTGACCGAGTTTGGTGGCGATCGAAATAATTTTCTAGGAGGAGTATATAAAATTCCAGGGGGATTCGTTTTTTAACAACCCATAATAGCCGACTTCCTGTTGGACTGGCGTAAAACTTAGAGCACGAAAGTTGTTCGGCCCAATTAAATCTATATGTGTACCGAGTTTCATATTATTACATGCAAACGTGTTTGATATATGGACCAAGTTTTCGGACCACGTTCAAGGGGGCGCTGTTGAGCTCCCCTGCCACGCCCGGGTACCAGCTTCAGGCCGGCCCTGATGGCCGCAGGTTCTGACCTGTGTGCAAAGTTTCAAGAGTTTTTGAGCACGTTAAGGGCCCCAAAAGTGCCCGAGAAGTCCCACACAGCAGAGAAAGGGTTAAAATAAAGCCCCCCTCCTCTCTCACACACACAGACACTGAGAGAGACTGGCAAAATTCCCATCAAATCACATTCAAACCAAAATATCTGACTTCCTGTTGGTCGGAGCTAATGACTGTCAATTAGAAAGTTGTCCGGCTCGGGGAGATAAATATAGATACCGATTTTTGTTACTGTAGGTAAAACTAATACCCCATTTTTGACTAAAGGTGGCGCTACTGAGCCCCTTACCACGCCCGTTTCTGAAACTTTGCACAAGTGTACTAGGCCATAAATGTAAAGTGTCTGTCGAGTTTCATGCAATTTCAAGTATGCTAAGAGTCTCAAAAACTTTAAAAAAGAATATTAAAGTTTGATGCGTTGCCATGGCAACAGTATTTAAGATATCAATAATCCTTTCACAGGTCTACATCTGTCGTGTGTTTACATTATACAGATGAAGTTTGAAGCAAATCGGTAAAAATAAGAGGGTGATTTCAAAGCATTTTGAAAGTGACACACTTCCTGCTGCCAGTTGGTGGCGCTATAACTTTGACTCACAATAGTCACATCCATGTGATCGGCCTCTTACAGCGAACACACTGCTGAAGTTTCATCAAGATCAGTTAATGTATGAGGATGTTATAACACACTTCCTGTTTCCAATATTCGCCATAAATTTGTTTCCTCGCCACGGCCAAACCGTTCGAGATATCAAAAATCCCCTCGCAATTTATCATCCTCCATGTCTTGACTTCATGCACACCGAGTTTCGTGGTCATCCGATGAATTCTCTAGGACAAGTGTTTCAAATGCCAGAACATGCGTTTCCATACAGCCCATAATAACCGACTTCCTGTTGGACTGGCGTAAAACTTAGAGCACGATAGTTGTTCGGCCCGATGAGATCTATACGTGTACCGAGTTTCATATTATTACATGCAAGCGTGTTTGATGTATGGACATGTTTTTGAATCCCATTCCAGGGGGCGCTGGCGAGCCCCCCTGCCACGCCCGGGTACCAGCTTCAGTCCGGCCCTGATGGCCGCAGGTTCTGACATTTGTGCAAAGTTTCAAGAGTTTTTGAGCACGTTAAGGCCCCCAAAAGTGCCCAAAAGGTAGTACAATAATAATAATAATAATAAATAAATATATATATATATATATATATATATATATATAAATATAGCTGCAAGCAGCGATTACGGGCCCAAGCCGGTGGCACCGCCACCCTGGTGCCTTTAGTTACACTAAAGGCACCGGGGTGGCGGTGCCCCCGGCTTGGGCCCTCCATCGCTGCTTGCAGCTATATTTATATATATATATATATATATATATATATATATATATAAGCCGCCACCCCGTTGCCTTTCGGGTTCCTGTGCACGACGGGCAATAACGTAACCCGCTTTGACTGTCGAGAGGGCAATATAGCCCTATGTATCACTCGATTTTATTTAACCAAATGTTTTTTTAACAAAATATGTTATTTATCTGATTCATCCAACCCTATACTGCACTCTTTTACTAATACTATATCATATTTCATCGTTTTCATGTCTTGCCCTCAAACATATCTGTTTAATCTGCTTATTTTTAAGTTACACATAATACATTGATTGAAAAAGAAACTCAAACTTTTTGTTTATGATAATATTATTTGATACAGAAAGAAATAAGTGAGACTGTGGGAGTGAGGGGAGGGTAATGACAGCCAAAGGGAGACAGAGACAGATAACTTTTGAAACTAAAAAAATGACATCCTAACTTTGATAATGTTTAAATATACATAAAAATGCAGCATATCATTAATTGAAATTAGTGTACTTTAAAACACTTGTTTAAAATAAAAAAACACATTTATACATAGTATAAAACACTAGATGGCACAATTGTTCATAGTCTTTCTGCTCCCCTCCCCACACACACAGACAGGGGGGCTGTCTGTGTGTGTGCCCTCCCTCCCCACACAGACACACACAGGGGGGGCTGTCTATGTGTGTGTGTGTGTGCCCTCCCTCCCCTCCCCACACAGACACAGACACACACAGACACACACACACACACACACAGACACACACACACACACACACACACACACACACACACACACACACACACACACACACATAATGGCTGGGGGAACTCTGTCAGAGAGAGGCAGAGAGAGACAAAACCACATTCAAACCAAAATATCTGACTTCCTGTTGGTCGGAGCTAATGACTGTAAATCAGAAAGTTGTCCGGCTCGATGTGCACAATATACATGCCAAGTTTTGTGACTGTAGGTAAAACTAACCCCCCCACTTTTGTCAAAAGTAACACACTTCCTGCTGCCAGTTGGTGGCGCTATAACTTTGACTCACATTAGTTACATCCATGTGATCGGCCTCTTACAACAAACACGCTACTGAAGTTTCATCAAGATCAATTAATGTATGAAGACGTTATAACACATCGTGTTTCCCTTTTCTCGCCATAATTTCGTTTCCTCGCCACGGCCAAACTGTTCGAGATATCAAAAATCCGTCAGCAATTTAGTATCCTCAATGTCTTTACTTCATGCTGACCGAGTTTGGTTGCGATTGGATGAATTTTCTAGAAAGAGTGTTTCAAATTCCAGGGTCATGCGTTTTCATACCAATCACAATAGCCGACTTCCTGTTGGGCTGGCGTAAAACTTAGAGCACGAAAGTTGTTCGGCCCGATGAGATCTAAATGTGTACCGAGTTTCATATTATTACATGCAAGCGTGTTTGATATACGGACAAGTGTTTGAATCCCATTCCAGGGGGCGCTGCCGAGCCCCCCTGCCACGCCCGGGTACCAGCTTCAGCCCGGCCCTGATGGTTCTGACCTGTGTGCAAAATTTCAAGAGTTTTCGAGCACGTTAAGGGCCCCAAAAGTGCCCGAGATTTTGCACACAGCAGAGAAAGGGTTAAACTAAACTAGCCCCCCTCCTCACACACACACACACACACACACACACACACACACACACACATACACAGATCCCCCCCTCCCCTCCCCACCCCACACAGACAGACAAACACACAGAGAAAGGCAGAGAGACAGAGAGAGACACAATCCACATTCAAACCACAATATCTGACTTTCTGTTGGTCGGAGCTAATGACTGTAAATTAGAAAGTTGTTCGGCTTGATAAGATCAAAACACACGCTGAGTTTTGTAACTGTAGGTAAAACTATAACTAAGTTATAACACTTTATGCATCCTTTTTTAATCATAAATTCGTTTCCTCGCCACGGCCAAACCGTTCGAGATATCAAAAATCCGTCCGCAATTTAGCATCCTCCATGTCTTGACTTCATGCACACCGAGTTTCGTGGTCATCGGATGAATTCTCTGGGAGAAGTGTTTCAAATGCCAGAACATGCGTTTCCATACAGCCCATAATAGCCGACTTCCTGTTGGACTGGCGTAAAACTTAGAGCACGAAAGTTGTTCGGCCCGATGAGATCTATATGTGTACCGAGTTTCATATTATTACATGCAAGCGTGTTTGATATATGGACATGTTTTTGAATCCCATTCCAGGGGACGCTGCCGAGCCCCCCTGCCACGCCCGGGTCCCAGCTTCAGCGCGGCCCTAATGGCCGCAGGTTCTGACATTTGTGCAAAGTTTCAAGAGTTTTTGAGCACGTTAAGGCCCCCAAAAGTGCCCAAAAGGTAGTAAAATAATAATAATAAAGAATAATAATAATAATAATAATAAATAATAATCCTAAGAAAAACAATAGGGCCTTCGCCTTTTCAAGGCTTGGGCCCTAATAATCCGAAGAAAAACAATAGGGCCTTCGCCTTTTCAAGGCTTGGGCCCTAATAATAATAATAATAGTTAAGAAGAATAATCCTTTGGAAAACAATAGGGCCTTCGCCTTTTCAAGGCTTGGGCCCTAATAATCCGAAGAAAAACAATAGGGCCTTCGCCTTTTCAAGGCTTGGGCCCTAATAATTGTATATTCTAATAGTTAAAGCTGCAGTCCGGCACTTTTTTGGGTTTAAAAATATCAAAAAATACATTTTTGAAAAAAAACGTAACCAGACAGTGTTCAAAACGATCTGCTTGCCTTACCTCGATTCAAAACGGTAAGCTTGTAATAATAAATTTAATTCCAGTGGTACTGGTGGATTTCCGCGGGAATTTCGAGCATGTCTTTGCGTCATTACGTCACTTCTGTACACATAGAGAAGGAGTCTTGGCTATTATAGCGTGTGTGGATGATGGTGGAGATTTAGCTTAGCACTTGGTATGGCGGATCCCGAAAGTTTAAAGCGACAATCACCAGTGACAACTGGAGATTCACCAGTTGTAAAACCCAAAGACTTCGGACTTCAGAAAATATATATTTTTCATGTTTTGACGTGATATAAGCAATTGTTAGATTTAATCAGCATGCTATATTCAGCAGCACGAATTTGGTCAGAACAAACGTGAATGTTACTTACTTGTTCAGATGACATTTTTCGATGAAAATTCTAACTGTGCGTTCACACCGGACGCGAATAGCGCGTCAAATTCGCGCCTGCCGCGTCTAGTTTGACGCTTGATCACTTTGTGTCCATTCGCGCGTCAAGAGCGAAATGAACGCGCGTAAAAACAAATTTGAGGCGAAATTTACGCGCGTCAGAGGCGAAAGTTTCAAAAGTTTCGAAACCCATTGACTGCCATCTTTTTACAAGATGTGTGATCTTGATAGATCATTTATCGAGAGAGTCACCGCTCTGTATTTGCTCTGGAGAGCAGAACAGCGGCGTAGGGGTCATTGTCGCCGTATTTGGGTCCACCAGACCCTTCGGAGGCGGACCCAGTTTGGCGAGTTTCACCATTTGCTCCAGGAGCTGCGCCTGGATGACGGCCGCTTTCAGCGGTACTTCCGCCTGTCTCGCACACAGTTTGATGACCTGCTGTCCCGCATCGGAGCGAGGATCACCCTCCAGGACACCAACTACAGGCGATCTATCCCAGCTGCGGAGCGCCTGTCCATCTGTCTTCGGTTAGTAAATGTATGATACTTTAAATACAGTATATTCAATATGCTAACATATGCTATGGTATCAATGTTCTTTAAAAACTGTGGTAACGTTAGGCTACGGATACCACTGTTGGTGCTCTAGTGATACTCAGTTAACTATAACCTAAGACATAACCTAGAAATTAAAATATTATCTTGGCAGACGTAACGTTAATACTGTCATGTTTTTCTGTAAACACAGTGATCTTTCTAGTGATACTGAGTTAACTGCTAACGTTATAACCTAGACATTAAAATATTCTCTTGGCAGACGTGATACTGTCATTGTGACATCCTAAAATATGTCAATTTGTGGTTCTGGGTGAAATTTCTTTTATTTTATTTGCTCATTTTAATAGAGCATTATTTGGGTCTGAGAGATCGGGACTTTTATTTTAAAAAGTGAACTGAGGACTGTGACGGAGGAGCTGTAACGTCATTGCGCCGGCGCCCTCACACACAGCTGCTGGAGATTATGTGCGACGCATAGGCTACGCGTTTGCTTCTGTCTCTTAAAATTTTCCTGTTTTCACAGGTATGCCTTTCGCAACAACTAAACAATATGCATATGAGTTATGTGAGATCTTTGTGTATGTTCATGGTGTAAATATTTTGTGCATAAATGTTCTGGTTGGTGAAAATAGTGAATGTGTGTAGATTGTCCGCCATTTTGTGGACGCTGTGATATTTATGTAGGCCTAACTCGTGTAATGCATTATATTCAATTCATACAGGCTCCAGTTACCAGGTATAGCGTTCATTTATTAGTTAACTTGTATTAAATTTGTGTATTGGTTGATTAGAGTTCATGTGTATAAATATCCATGTATTTCTCCAGCCAAATGTTTCAAACAGCCATTTCAGTGCAAACTGTAAGTTAATACTGTTCTATTTCCTGGCAATTCAGAGGTAACAAACTAATGCTAATGTAACATGATGGCAGTGCTGATTTTAAAATCAGTAACTATAATGTTTACGTATGGGTTACATATATTTCTCGAGTTTCTAGGCCTTACATGTTTAGTCATGTGTTGATTTTATATAAAATACCCTTTGGCTCATTCTGAGTAGATTTAAAGGAGCCATGTGAAAAGCTATAATGTATAATTTTGTGTGGAGAAAAAAAAGGAAAATGTAAATGTGAAATGTGCATTGTTGTGATAATAGAGAAAATGAAAGAATGACACTTATGCACTAATTAGAAAAAAAATACTTTATTTGAAAACAATGTGGAAAAAAACCCAATTAAATAGACAGTTGCTGGAGATTATGTGCGACGCACACACGTTTGCTTCGGTCTCTTCAATTTTCCCTGTTTTCACAGGACTTTCTAATCTGTAAACAAGGTTTTCTGCACGGGGCCTGCAACATCATGTTCTTCTGTATAAACACAGTGATCTTTCTAGTGATACTGACTGAGTTAACTGCTATAACCTAGAAATTAAATATCTCTATCTGTAAGCAATAGTGCTTGATTATTGGCATTTTAATATACCATAAAGCATTTAATAGTATACTTGTTGAATATGAAACTACAAGTGTACTTGTAATAATATTTATAACAATGTTTTCTAGGTTTCTTGCCACTGGGGACTCATTCAGGACGATAGCGTCCAGCTACAGGGTTGGTGTCTCCACAGTGTGCCAGATCGTTGCCCAGGTAGTGACTGCCATCTGGGACTGCCTTGTGGAGGGCTACATGGCTGTGCCCACCACCGATGACTGGAGGTCCATCGCAGAGGGGTTTCAGGAGCGGTGGAACTTCCCTCTGTGCGTTGGAGCGGTGGATGGGAAGCATGTGGTGATAAAGGCACCCCCCAACTCAGGATCCCAGTTCCACAACTACAAGGGAACGTTCTCCACCGTTCTACTTGCAGTTTACACAACATGCACATGTATTAAGTTTAAACTCTGAGTCACTAACCTTTGCAAAATTACAGGTTTTCCATGTTTGTATACAAGTTTTTTTTTTTTTTTTTATAAATAAATGGAGCCAGCCTCCAAAAGTAATTAACCTTTTTTTGTTGTTGTTGGTTGTCTACATTTGTTGTGGCAAAAATGTCTTTTTAAACATCATCACTGCGTAAGAGACACTCTGAATCAAATTAGATTTTATAAAATGATTTATTCTTGCAAGAAGTTCCCCGTCAGCCGTCACCACACAGAAGTTACACTGTGAAGTGAGTGAGACCCAGAAGTGGAGGGCTGCGCACATTTTATACCCATTTCAAGGTCTTCAGTTGCTCTTCCTAGTAGTTTTCCACAGACCAAGGACTCATTACTGATAGCTTCAATTTATCACTAGTTGACCCTTAAGCCCCCACCCAAACTAGATGACCTCTGACCTCTGCCCAGCCGTTCTCAGTGTCTCACTCCTTCACTTCAGGTGTATAAACATACATTCATTTCATAAACAGAATCTTCTCTCACTACAAGTGAGAGACACACATGTGACATTCTTTGAATCATCTATATTTTACTAAAGAGAAATGAATATCATAAAATTGCCATCACACATTACAATGATGTTTCATATAATCTATATTTAGATATGGAATAAATAGCATTAAATACAAAATGAATACGTCTCGTATATTAAAAAAACAAGTTATGTGATAAAATATTAGCTTTGTTGTGCATAGAACCACACCAGGCATTTAAACAGATTGTAAAATGATTTATAAAGGAAAATTGTAAAAGAAATAGTAAGAACAGAAAAAAATTTTAGAGACAGGAATAAAAAGGGGCTGGGGAGACAGGAGAAGGAGATATGGTTCAAAATCAAAATCTCTGATATGGTTCTGTCAAGAAAATATTAAATATTAATACGACACATTGGTCTCTCTCTGACAAAAAGTATACTCTGAGATTGCTGATGACAGTACAGTAGGCCTATCCACAGCGACGCGGCAGCGACAGGTTCTCCTCAATACATTGTGTTCATCGGATTCTAGCCGATTGTGAAGCTCCTTTGAATCTGAAGCGGGTGTTTAAAAAAAACTGTGAAACTCGAGATTTGAGAGTCTGTTGTTTATCAGTTCTTGAGCTTGTGTGAGGCGTTCCAGTCGCTTCTTTAGATCAGCTCTCCCGCGTCCTCGCTCTGAGTCTTCATTCAGCAGTTGGACCACATCTGCCCCGTTCCTCAATTCTAGCATCTGATGCCGCAATGTCTTAGCAGCATCCTTCAGCATGAAGAGAATTATCAGCATGGGCACATAGGGCCCTATCTTGCACCCAGCGCAATTGACTTTGAACACCGACGCATGTATCATTCCTATTTTGCACCCGCGCACAGCGGACTTTTCCCTCCACAGACGCACGTCGGTAAATTAGGAAATGAACTTGCGCTCGCGGGGGCGGTTCAGCGCAAAGAGAAGGCGTGTTCCGGCGCAAAACTTCCAGGGCTCTATTTTCCAGTTTTAGAAAGCAATTGCGCCATTGACTAGGAAAAAAACAGTCTAAAGACAGTGGCGCGTTGTGCGTTAGTGATATGGTATTTTAAGGGCGCGTGCTTGGCCATAATGTTAACGCGCATCCACTTTGATTCTCTAATATAAACAGATGCAGCAGTTTTCATTTTTGCAAATCATACATTATTACAAGGAAAAATATTAACACACGAGGGAAATCATTGTTGTGTCCATGAAGATGTGAAAAATATCTATCTAGATAAAAAAAATAAAAAAATCTAGATTAGGCTACACATTTACTACCCAAAATATACGCCTGTTTAACCGAAGCTAATTTGGGTGGGTTTCTCCCATCATCCCCAATGTCACTTCTCTGTGTTTTACAGCCCTGACGAGAACGTCGGTTTCCTCGGCTGTGAACCGCTCCTGGCGTGCGCTGGCAAATCCGCCGTTATAATAGCAATCCGCCACGGAACAAGCGCGCATGCTCTTAAAGGGAATGTGAGAGGACGCTCTGATTGGTTTATTTCACGTTACGCCCAAACCACACCTATGAATAATGAAGCTACTTCAGACCAACCCCTTTTAGATTTGCGTCGGGCGCAAGAGTCGTTTATCCCTCTGGGAAAATAGCAACAGCGCTGGGATCCGCCCACAAAGTTACTTGCGCTTTGCACTTTGACACTTGCGTTTCAGATCGTTAAAATAGGGCCCATAGTCTGTAAGGCGTTGATAGACAATCTACAGCGAGGCAGGACATGGAAAAATAAAGATAATTAATCCCTTCCCTTTACAGAGATATCTATGGTGAAACTCTTGTTGCAATGCACCTGAATTTTGTGGTTTGGTTGCACATACTCAATTTGAAATTATTATTAACTGATCATTGATCTGATCATGAAAAATAAAAGTTCCTGGTAAAACCAAAATAGGGTTTTTTACATTGATTTCTTATGAAGACCCTTTTTGGTTCCTTGAAGAACTTGTCAGTAAAAATATGTACGGCAATTGGTTGAAGACTCACTGAAGCATTGCATCACTTGTGCCTCATAAGCAACCACCCACGTCATCAATACTCTCATCAATACTCTTCAAGAAGAAGATTTATCTGCCCATGGTAGTTGGTTTATATATTAGAATTTGTTGTGTTCATTGAATGGATTATTCTCATTTTCTCAGGGTGAGCATAATACCATTTCAGAAGGGTGTAGCTCTGTGTACCTGCTTCATTACGAGCGAGGACATATACTGCCCTCACACACTTAAGTCCATTAAGTTCTTGAGCTTTCAGCATGCTCACTGAATGCTTATCGACTCATCTAATTATCCACACTGAAAAAACTTCAGGGTGAAAGTGTTTTGGTCTCATTTCTCCTTCTTTTTGAGGAAGGAAAGAAGGAAGGGAGATCAGCTAACCCCCAAGGATTTATATCCAAGTCCGGAGACTCGCATTGAGATTTCGGTTAGCTTGGATGAGGATGATGTTTTGTCCTCAACTTCTGAGGAGCTTGCAGGCGGTCCAACTGACATGCCTCCCCCGAGTGGGCAGGAAGCGCATCCATCTCTGGCTTATACAGAGTTGTTTGATGTGATTTCATGTGCTGTTGACAAGTCGAAGCTGCACTGGGAGGTACAAGCTCAACTACAGTCAAAGTCCAAGTTGAATAAGTGCTTTCTGGCTGGCCAAATTACCTATCCATCTGTTTCTGACTTCACCACCATTTCTAAGATGGCGGAGGGGGAGTTCTCAGAGATTCCAGCAATTGAGGATACTCCCGTGACTAATCTTTCGCCATCATCTGTGTTGTCTTGGAAGTCACAGCCTACTATTCTGTGCAAGAGTTGTAGGACCATGTGGTCCCTTATTGGCAACTCATACATGGTTTCTGGTCCAGCTGAATGATTATTTCTGCTCAACAAGCAACATTGTGCATCAACCACATGGCAAACTCTAATACTTTTTCATATACTGTTTACTTTTCCTTTGGCCTAGAAAGTAGTTATTTCCTCAGAGGAATGCGCCAGGGAGGGGCTGTCGCGAGGAGCATTAGTTCTGGAAACCAGTTCCAGGTGGGCCATTATGGGGCTACCAAGAGGACCTGTTCCGCGTCCTCCCTGACTTTGCACAATGTCTTTGCTAGTAGGCTCACTGGGGGAAACACATACTTGCGTAGGGCCTGGGGCCAGCTGTGACCCAGTGCATCTGAACCGACTGTCCCTTGGTCAGAGAGTAAAACAACTGGCAGTGGGACGTTTCTGGAGAGGCGAACAAATTCAAGCAGTTCAACACTGACTGGACACACTCCTCTGTGAGGTGTGCCGACTGTGAGACTGTGAGTCCAACTCCATACTGAGAAAAGAGATCCTCTGCACGGGGGCGAGTTTGATCTTTTCCCTGTGGAGACTGAGCACCATGTCCCTATGTTCGCACACCTTATCTTGAGTCTGTGCTGGAATAAGCCAGTCGTCGAGATAGTTGAGAATGTGAACGCCGTGTTCTCTCAGGGGAACAAGGGGAACAAGGGGCGCCTCCACGACTTTCGTAAAGACGCGGGGAGACAGGGACAGGCCGAAAGGGCAGGACCTGGTACTGATATGCTCGACCCTCAAACTCAGAGCGCAGAAACTGTAAAACCCCGACCTCATATAGGGACTGGCTCTATCGCGTCCTTCACCAGTAGGACTGCGATCTCCGTCCGCAAGAAATAGGTATCGGCCATTTTCACAGACATGAAATGGATGCCGCTGAAATTGGGGGGACGTCAAACTGAATCGCATAGCCGAGCCTGATAGTCCTAATGAGCCAGCGAGAGGGGCTGGGAAGAGCTAACCAGGCTTCCAGCAAGGGCTGGAACCACAGGCATACCCGCAGCAGGACAGCGAGGTGGAACACAGGTAACGAGGTCTGAGTGCGTGGCACGACACTTACCTGGTTCCACCATTAGGAAGAGGGTGTGTGAGAAAGTCTAGAGACAGAGGAGGATGAGAGTGGTGTGGTTTTACGTGAGCCACTGCTCTTTGTGCCCTCTTGGGACCCAGACATAGAGGAAATTGGGTACCGCTGGTTTTGAGGCCAGCGGCGGAACAGAAAGAAATCAAAACCACAAATTTACCACCCAGCCCTCCTCCAGGGGAGGGAGAGAAGCTTGTCTCTTCATCTTCCGAATGGCAACTTCCTCCAACTACAGGTTGCCTGTCTCAGGGCCGCTTTGCCTTACGTTTTCCGCTTGGCTTAGCAGGCGCCTGGATGGGCTGGGCACAACGCAGCTTAGGTGGAGGCTGCTGCTGCTGTGTGGAAGCGGGGGTGCAACACATATTTTATGGCCTCAATCTGCTTCTGGGCGGCCGAAAACTGCTGGGTGCAGCTCTCAACCGCATCGCTGAAGAGGCCGGCCTGGCAGACAGGGGAATTTAGGAACCGTGTCTTGTCGGCATCATGCATGTAGGAGCCATAAGGCTATTAATAATGTTACTCAATGTCATGGCTGTATGTAACTATTTTTCTGTACTCCCACTGTGGTAAAGGGAAATAATTGCACCCCTTTTGGGGATTTCCTGAAGGTAGCCATCTTAAACAGGAAGTGATGTGGCAAGGGGCACGGGGGAAGAGAGACAGTTTTTTTTTTACCAACATTACACTACACTGCTTGTTTTGGAAGGAGAGTTTTGTCTTTAAGTTTTCACCTTTTTTGTTACAATGAAGTTCCAGTCTTGTTAAACAGGCGTAGCATCAAATATACTTTCCCTCACAGAAGTGGCTAAAGAAGGAAAGGAAGTCACTACAAATCATGTCAGCAAGGCACAGTCAAAAGTAGACCACCAGCGTGGATTTACTACAAGGTAAGTCATTCGTAGATGCAGGCCAGTGCCAGATGGGTTGATTCTTTGCAACTTTGTTTGGCCCCTGACCACGATCCTTTGTTTAACTTCCATAATTTCAACTCAGCGAGTGACAATACTTTAAAATATATATATATAAGCACAATGTTTCTCAAGGATCTCAAGGTATGTTGGTCCCTAGTTTTCAAATCTAATTTATTTTGTCACATTGCATCAAGATCATCTCCTTCTTCTACTTGTATGGTATTGAGTACACTGATTAATGTCATTAATGCGAAGATTTGAACAGCAGTGTCACGATCATCAGCTGGAGTGCCCTTGATAGCCACCAGAGGGCACTCCACCCCGGACTATTGCCACACCATCTCAGACTACATTACCCATAACCCACTACCCGGACTAATCAACCATGATTGTTAACAGCTGTCTCTCATTAGCTCATTACCTCACACTATATAAGCCTGTATCTCAGTCATTACTTGTGAAGTCTTGTCTAGTGTTACTCTCTGCTTCTCTGAGCATTTTCAGGTTCTTGCCGCTGTCTTCCTGTGCTTGACCCTAGTAATGGCAAAATTAGGCTTCCTGAAGCACTGAGACCTTTCTGCCCATTGCTTCACCAAAAGGTTAATTACTCGAAGCTTCATTCATTATTGCTCACTAGTGACACCTAGCTACTGTGCAAAGAAATAGCAGACCAATAAATTAATACTGAATCAATGACCTGAGCAGACATTTGTCCATTGCCTGGGTCAAATAAAATATGTTTCTCTTTCTGTCTTAATTTACTTGTGCAGAGACAACTGTCACACACAGTTCATTAATTATTCATTAATTGTTTGGATAGTGACAGTAGGAACAACAAAAGTGAGACTGTGTTGAGTGCAGTGCTTATGGTGGAGGGAGTGTAATAACGCAAATTGCAACAGAAAAGTGTGGGGTGGGAAAGGTTAAGAATTGTTTCTGGTGTGTTTTGTGCATTGAACTGTTACTAGTTTTAGTGTAGTGTTGTACTTATGGGACTATGGAATTAGAGGAACAAACTGCAACACTGCAGTTTGTGGTGGGTGAAGGAAGGATCACACATTATTTTTATTGAGGAACATAATTTTTTCAAGTTTGTTGGGGCTTTCCTCTTCTTGGACAGAACCTCTCCAGCCTTGGAAAAGATCCTTTCGCATGGAACAGAGGATGCGGGGGAACATAAAAATGTCAGTGCCAGCTGGTATAAATGAGGATACAGATGTTTATGTTGAGCCCAATATACAAGTGGATCCTCAGATCTTGTGAGATTCATTTTGGATAAATATCGGTCCACTTCTACAGTAGCATCTGCTGTTGCACTTGAGCTCATTCTACTGTGATCCACCGTGCTATCCAGCAGATGCCAAAGGTCACCTAATAATAGAGGTACAAAGAAAAAACTCAATTAACAATGGTTCACAGTAATAATCACAACAAAGACATATACTATTTACTGTTTGAAGATTGAACAGCTTCTGAAGAGGCTGGCAGCTGACCATGGAGACCAGAACTTCTGATCACAGTAACACATTCAGATTTTAATCTTGATATAGCTTCTTGCAGTTTCCCTTGACTCAAGAATCCCAGTTTTTTTTTAAATCTGGGATCCAATAACATGGGTATGGTCATCACACTTATTGATTCCAAATGAACTGCGTGTTCCCTGACCCTCCGTCCAAGGCTGTCACCCAGCTGCCTTGTTAAGTTGGACTTAAGGCCTTCTAGCTTACTCATTACAGCACGATTAAGCATTTTCATCAAAGGTATCACTTTGGAGGCAGACACCCTTTTCTCTCATTGAAGCTACTGATGTCATCAAAAGATTTCCTCACAATAAGGTTTAGAGCATGTGCAACATGATATCATGTTGGCTGCATGCAGCATCAGTTACCAGGCACTTCACTTTATCCTTTATGCCCCACTCCTCCATGAGCTTGATATGTCCAGTATCCAAGTTCTCAGCAGTATGGGTCTTAGGGAAATGCTCTACACCTGGTAAAATATTGCAGAGCTTGTCATTGTCATCTATAAAATGGCAAGTTACTGCAAGGAAGGCATCCATGTTTAACGATGTCCACATGTCAGAGGTAAGGCTTATAGCCCCAACTTTCTGCAACTGCTCTCTGGCCTTCTCCTTAGCCTCCTTGTATTTATGCTCAAACATGGCCTTCAAACCCTGTGGATAAAAATAAATGTAGATAATCTTACTTTTGACTTCTTAAATAATGATGAATCACTTTATTAATCACATACCATTCGAGTTGGGATAACATAAGTGGGATCCAACACATGCAGAAGCTCCTTAAATCCATCTTCATCCACAATGGAAAAGGGTTGGGAGTCCTTGATGACCATGTACACCAGGGCCTCATTTACCATTTCTTTTTTGGAATCTATAATCAAATAAAATGTAGGTGTATTGTAGGAACCTAAAATATAATTTAGATAATGTTTATTATTGTTATTATTATTAATTACTTTGACTACTGTGTGGATTGTTATTAGTCTGTACATGCTCGTGCAGTGCTCGATAATGCCTGAGCATGGAGGAGGTGTTATTGCTGTATGGCATCTCCTTTAGGCACAGCAAACATTTCTCCTAGAAACATAAACAAATAGACATGAAATATAATACCTTACAGCCTTATAGTGAGTATTATTATTATATCAAGACAGTAAAACAATAATAATACACATACCTTATTGTGACCAACCATTTAAAGGGCACCTATTATGGAATTTTGAAATTTACCTTTCATGTAGTGTGTAACATAGATCTAAGTGAACAAAAACATCCTGCAAAGTTTGAAATGTGAAAGTGCACCGTATATAAAGTTATTGTCTTTCAAAAGTAAGAGTCGACTCTGAGTCATTTTTATGAATCGTTAGAAGACCGAAGCTTTTTCTCTGACTAGATGACGTCAACTTGTCAAGTTATTTGAATACGATACGCCCACTTCTTGCGCTCCAAGGCCAGGGAAAATATCATGGCGACGAGCCGCTGTGTTCTGAAGTGCGACTCAAAAGCAAACTTTTTTCATCTGCCCAAGGAGGAGCATTTGAAGAATAAGTGGCTACAATTCATATAACTATACCACAGAAGTATAGTCCGAGCCTTGTGCTTTGTTCGCGCCATTTTGAAGACGATTGCTTTACCAACTTAAATGCACTCAAACTTGGATTCGCGAGCCGTCTGATATTGAAGGAAGGTTCAGTTCCAAGTGTATTTGCATCAGCTTCCTCCTCCGTATCACAACCTGTAAGTGTTATTAATAATTGTTGCTTTTATGTTTTATGTAGCATGCTTAATAATTATTTTGTTTGTTGTGTAACGTTAAGCACCGTTTAGCTTCTAGGTCTTCAATGACAATTGTATTGAGATAGCCTATGTGAAGTGTTTGTCGTTGTTTTCGGAGTTGTCTTAAAGAATAGAGTAATACCTCGTAGTAACGTAACTACATTTAATTTTTTTTATTTTTGTTAAAACGTTATGTTTATGCATCGGGCTAACGCAAACAAACACTGATTGTGCTTTTACTATATGAACTCTGGGCTATGCTCGCTAACATAACATTACATTCTTTATCTTATTTTTAGTTTTTTACTACAAACTACAAAGCAGTGGACTATAATAATTATTATAACACAATTTAATTGATAAAAGCATCATTGTACTCCGTGTTAAACAATAAGTATTATCTCTGTAAACACTGCTGGGTCATCTGACCAATCACCGCAGATTAGCGTCGCGCAAAGGAGGGGTTTTGAAAATGAGTCGTTAAACGAATCATTTGGGAGTCGGTGAGCAAATCAGGTAAAAATAAATGCATATTATACGACAACAAAAGTGTTTTTTGTCATTGCATGCATGTAAAACTGTTGTTGGGGACTCCCTAAACAACATTAGGAACATTTTAAATGTCATAATAGGTGCCCTTTAAAAAAACTCCCAGACAGGGGAGGATTTCCTCTTTCTTGCTGGCTCCATTACAAGGAAAAAGGAAGAGGTCACAAAAAGCTAACACATCCAAAAGGGCAATCCAAATCAAAAGGCAGTCCAGTCCAAATCCAAAAAACTAAAGCAATCCAAATAATCGTATCTATTAATATAACAATACTATAATATACCTACTATAATTAATAATAACAATATACTATAACTAATCTAACCTGATATAATCTAATAATATACAGCCCTAACACATATATGTCATGATTCTGCCATCTAGTCCTTGTCTTTCTTAAGTCTTGAGGCAGGATCATGACAGACCCATGTTTTATGTGCAAACACATGGCCTTGTTGGGCCATGTGCTTGTGTTGTCTCATCTTCTAGCCCCACCCTCCTTGTTATCCTTGTTTTGTCATTATTGCTTTACCTGTGTCACCTGTATGTTATCCTCGTTTAGTCATTATTGCTTTACCTGTCTCACCTGTTTTGTTATCATTAGTCTCCCTATTTAATCCCCTTGTGTTTGCTGTCCTGTGTCGGTTCATTGTTAATCCTTGTCAAACCTATGTCAGTCTGTGAGTATCTTGTCAAGAGCTGTTGTCCTGTTACGCTATTACCAGTATTAGTTATTTGTTTCTTGTAGTTACCTGTCTCAGTCTAGTTAGTCTCCATTGTCATATCTTGTTCTCCATATCTTGTTTTGCCCCCTCGTGGGCTTTGTTTTCCCTGTTATTTGTATAATAAATCGTGTTGCCTTGACTACTGTCTGCAATTGGGTTCATCCTTCCTCATCATCATAACAGAATGAACCGACCAAAGAAGAACCCAGCAGACAGTATGTCCTCCCAGCGACAATCGGAGTTCCGTGAACAATGCTGGTTGTCGTCTCCCACCGACAGAGAGTGGGTCAACTTTCCGGTCCCGCCCGAGGGTGAGTGGATCCTGAAGAATTATGCCCGACTCTGGGATCATTTCTCCCAGGAGGATCCACAGACTTCTTCCTCGGGATCTCCACCGTCTGCCTGTGATCCAGGAGAGTCGCATCTTAGGCGTTGTTACGCAGGAGGAACAAGGGTGCCCCACTTCGACTCCTAAAGCGTCATCCGCCCCTGTAAGTCTCCGCGGCAAGCGAGGGAGACGGATCTCGTGGGAGTCTGCTTCGGAGTCTTCAGCGACGGAGTCAACCCTGCCAGAGTCTCTCCTCCCAGCACCAGTTACGGTCCCTGCTGAGCTTCCCCTACTGGTCACAAGCCCGGTTTTGGTCTCTGCTCCGCGGCCAAGGAGAAAGAGGAAGAAGGGAGCTTTCTGTCCTCCATCTCTGTCTCCTCCAGAGCCCGCTTCAGTCAACGCTGTTCCAGAGCCCGCTTCAGTCAACGCTGTTCCAGAGCCCGCTTCAGTCAACGCTGTTCCAGAGCCCGCTTCAGTCAACGCTGTTCCAGAGCCCGCTTCAGTCAACGCTGTTCCAGAGCCCGCTTCAGTCAACGCTGTTCCAGAGCCCGCTTCAGTCAACGCTGTTCCAGAGCCCGCTTCAGTCAACGCTGTTCCAGAGCCCGCTTCAGTCAACGCTGTTCCAGAGCCCGCTTCAGTCAACGCTGTTCCAGAGCCCGCTTCAGTCAACGCTGTTCCAGAGCCCGCTTCAGTCAACGCTGTTCCAGAGCCCGCTTCAGTCAACGCTGTTCCAGTGCCGGCAGCAGAGAGGGTTGCTCATGAGTCTGCAGTCGTGAGAGCTGAAGAGAGAGCCGCGGCCGATTCTGCTGCTAAAGCAGTGTTACAGTCGGTTTCAGCTAGTCAGGAGATGCCGGTCGTCATTGCTGCCAAGACCCTGTCTGATTATTTGTCACGTCTCGTCAGAATCCTAGAAGTCCCTGTCAAGCCTGTCTTGTCCCCAGACCCCGTGCCTAGAGCTGCAGAGATCGCTGTTCCTGAGTCGGTTGTAGTGAACGCAAATCTTGAATCGGACATGAGAAGCGCATCTTCCGAGTCTGATGTGAGGAGCGCTGGTTCTGATTCGTCTGCAGAATTCTATGACCCCGTTCCAGCTCTGCAGCCTGCTGCTGCATTGCCTCTCTCCACTGCCCAGCCACCTACTACATCCCCTGTCTTGAGTCCTGCTTCATCTCCTACTGTTTCCCCCATCAAGATTCGTCCCGTATCGTCGCCCCCTGTTGTCCCTATCAAGACTCCTATCAAGTCGCCTTGTGTTTCCCCGGTCAGCCCTGTCTGCACTCAGCCCCGAACTGTTTCCCCCAAGACTGTTCCTCATGTGTCCCCTTCCAAGTCTGCCCGGATTCCTCGCCCTCAACCCTCACCCCGTAAACCCAAGACCACAGTCCCACCCACCCACCCTGGACATTCCCCTATGAACTCTCTTGTTCCTCCGCCCCCCCTCCAGTGTTTGTTATTTTTATTGTTGCACCCCAACCCTGTCGTTGTGTTTTCGTGTCTGCCCTTATTGTTGTTTGTCATGTTTAGTTGGTTTGTGTCTTTGTCTCAGTCTGTCATGTCCCGTGTTTGATGTCTCCTTGAGGAGCGTCTGGTAGCCGCTCCTTAAGGTGGGGGTTCTGTCATGATTCTGCCATCTAGTCCTTGTCTTTCTTAAGTCTTGAGGCAGGATCATGACAGACCCATGTTTTATGTGCAAACACATGGCCTTGTTGGGCCATGTGCTTGTGTTGTCTCATCTTCTAGCCCCACCCTCCTTGTTATCCTCGTTTTGTCATTATTGCTTTACCTGTGTCACCTGTATGTTATCCTCGTTTAGTCATTATTGCTTTACCTGTCTCACCTGTTTTGTTATCATTAGTCTCCCTATTTAATCCCCTTGTGTTTGCTGTCCTGTGTCGGTTCATTGTTAATCCTTGTCAAACCTATGTCAGTCTGAGTATCTTGTCAAGAGCTGTTGTCCTGTTACGCTATTACCAGTATTAGTTATTTGTTTCTTGTAGTTACCTGTCTCAGTCTAGTTAGTCTCCATTGTCATATCTTGTTCTCCATATCTTGTTTTGCCCCCTCGTGGGCTTTGTTTTCCCTGTTATTTGTATAATAAATCGTGTTGCCTTGACTACTGTCTGCAATTGGGTTCATCCTTCCTCATCATCATAACAATATATGACACGATAACGACGACGACACAACTATCTAACTCTAACTCTGACTCACTGACTCACTGACTCTCTGACTCTCTGACTCTCTGACTCTCTGACTCTACTAACACTGATTCAACTACTCCTAACAACACCCACAAGGTGGCGTGAGTTTCGAACCCCCTTTATCCGGAAACGTCACTCAGACCGAACCGATGTCGTGTCCACACAAACCGAGGCCTCGTTTGTCATCAGTCACGTGATTTCCACGTTAACAACACAAGCCTCGAATTGCAGCTTCATCTGGAACGCCCCTTTTTTCTCGAGACAAGCTCCGACGCCTCGGTTCAAATGTCACATCACTACTTGACCCTTTGCCTGTATTTGGATTATGATTATGGATTGTTCAATAAAAGCTACATTTGGATCACCAAACTTTCAAGTCTCTGAGCAGTTTGAAACAGAGTACTTCGCCATGCACAGATTCAGCAGCCGAGTCCCAAACCCAGATCCACCGTGGATCCACCAGTTTAACTTGTTCGTTTACAGCTAGGCTGTAAACCTGGCTCCTATGGAGGGGCCACGAAGGCTGATCCACCCCGGCCGCCTGCACAGCCTGATCCACCCTGATCCACCCTGTTCCCCTAAACTTCTTCTGTCTCCAGTCTTTCCTCCTCCCCTCCACCCCTCCACCCCTCCAACCCACCCCTTGGCCCGCCTCTGCTCCGCCTCCCTCCTGAACTTTTCTGACCACATTAGGAGAGTCTAGAAGGCACTCCATGGGAGGGGGGCTATGTCACGATCATCAGCTGGAGTGCCCTTGATACCACCAGAGGGCACTCCACCATCAACCATGATTGTTAACAGCTGTCTCATTAGCTCATTACCTCACCCTATATAAGCCTGTACTTTCATTGTGAAGTCTTGCCTTGTGTTATTCTGCATCTCGGAGCATTCTGGTTTTATGTTTTATGTTGATTTTTGCCTGTGTCCCCTGCCTCTTTTTTTGGGGGGGGACTGCCTTCCTGTGCTTGACCCTTTGCCTGTATTTGGATCACAATTCTGGATTACTCAATAGAAGCTGCATTTGGAGGTGGTTTGAAAAGGGATTCCAATCATATTTTTACAGAGTATCAGTCAGGACACTCTGGCTGCTCAAATTGGATTTCAAATGGTCTTTTACATCACTCTTGCTACATAACGCTATTGTCAAAACCGGTGACTGAAATACCGGAAGTATTTATATGGTGTTCAAATGGTATGTCCAAAGATTTCGGTCATGACTAGAGCACGGAACATCACAATATATACCAGTCGCCTCTGTCACAAAGGGTGTTCTTGTGTGGTGGAGTTCTGCACCGTGACTTCACAGCAAACTTATTTGGAGAGCGAGTGTGACGACACACCAACTCAGGTTAGGACCCAGTTGCGAGTATTTATTCTCAAAAATGAAAGCAGGTGGGTAAACAGTTAAGTAGGCTTTAACAAAAGGGGTAGATGCCAACAGATGAGTAAAACAGGTAACAGTCACTTTTCTTCTTGTGGGTTAACAGAAGGTATAGCCAGACCACGCAATGCCTTATGTCAGCTAAAAGATATTATAATCAACACAGTACCTGAAAGGAAGCCAGTGCAAAGACGCCAAAATAGGGGTAATGTGATCAATGACCCAGGTCCAAGGCAAGATTCTGGCTGCCCAATTTGACAGATATTGTAATTTGTTTAGAAAGGATTTAGAAACTCCAGCAAGGAGTGCATTACAATGTCCAATATGAGAGAAGCATATAGAACAGAATGGACAATAAACATGCAATATTTCTGAGATAAAATAAAAGTCTTAACAATGTTTTGCAGGTGGGGCTCAAATGTCAGGCCAACATCAAACATTGAACCGATGAACTAATAAATGCAATGCTAGTTAATTGGATAACATCTGTGTCAAATGCATACATGTTCTTGCATGGCTTCGGACATAATTAGTTTTATGAATTATAGTTCAGTGGCATAAACTACTGTCAGGCTGTTGTGGAAACAGACTTTCTTAGTTGCATTTTAACTAATTATATTGTCCTAAATGTTATGAAATATGCTAAAACACACTTTTCCAGACTGCCCTAGTTTAGTATGGCTGTCAATAAACCAGTAAAGTCATTCTTCAGTTTGGTTTCACTTTATTTTTTATCTTTAATATCACAATGCGTATCATCATATGATATCATTATATTGTAAACGTCTCATGATTCTGTAATTAACCCTATAAAGCCTGACATGAAATACAGTAACACAATTATTTCATATTTTCTGGTTGAGTATTATATTTGATACATCAGGATTATGTCATAGAGTGCAGTGAGAAAATGGAGCTAATAATCGAGGAGGAAAAAACAGAGATACTGGAGATTATCAGTGTCTCAGGCTGTAAGCAGTGGAAGATGAATGGATGGATGGATGGTTGGATGGACCCTGGGGAAACTTAACATATTTATTTGTGACACTAGGTTTGGAACCGTTTCTTATTGGATAACATCTGCATCCATCCCATCTATTCTGACACTTTTCCCACATGCTTGTGCATGTGTTAGAGGTATCCAGAAAGTATTTTTTGATTAATATTATACTGATTGTCCTTACACTTTGAGCCAATTTTTATCGTTTTAAATCGTATTAATCTTATCTTTTATACATATTATGTCATGTTTTTACCCATCAAAAATAAGACACTCAGATTTAAAAAACAAACAAAACAAGCCGTTTGAAAACAATAAATCTTTATTAGCATATCTAATATGTAACTATTAATACATTAGATTTGTGCAACAGAAACATATTGTAACTAGTAGACCATTTCAGATATGGAAAATTAAATAACTTTTAAAATAGAGCCATTGAATGTATATATTTAATAATCCCTATCATTTTGATTCTACGGTTCATACTGTAAGTGCAAGATTAAAAGAAGGAAGCTAAATAAGAAACATAATATACAATTAACATATAAAAAAACATAAATATGCCCTACATTCCAAATAGAAATACTCTTCCAACAGAATAGAGGTAATACAGCAATCAAAGATGGTTCAAAAGATATTTTCCACATCAGGTTTGGTATGATTCTAATGGTAATAACACTTGAGTTAAGCTCAGCATTCTCATTGTGCCTGCAATGTTTAGTGAATGATGCTCTGCATGGGGACATATAGCTCGGAGGTCACTAAACATCTGCAAAACACAAAGAACACAGATAATAAATAGCATTCTTCATTTTTGTCACATTTTCACTTTTGCAATGACTTAGCAATTACACCATCTTTTGATCGTCCCGTAACCCGAAAGCATGAAATCTGCGAATAGATGTCAACAAAGAATATAACATTAATCAATGACAATGACCCTTCAATGTGAATAAAACATGTTTGGATAATAAACGGCACATGGAAGTGTGTGAGATCCTCTATTATTCCTTAAACAACCTTCGAACCTATAATTCAGGAAAATCAAAGGCATTTAGAAGAGTAAACGTGAACTTGTAAACCTTTCTTAAAATACATTTCTGAATGTAAGAGAAGCATTTTAGGGTTTGTCGACTTTAGGATTGATAACTTAGTGAAGAAGTCCAAAAATGTACAAAAATACAATGCAGTGGACAAAGTGAAGCCTAGCATTTTGCAAAAGATGCCAAAATTCATTTTCTAATTCATTTCAAAATTCAGTAATTCAAAATGACTAAAGTCATAAATATATATTGGACAGTTTTTTTTAAAAACATGGTATGGAGCCTTAAAGGTGATGTATGTAATTAATTCAAAGCTAAAATAAATTCCTTTCCCAGATTTTTTATTTTTGAAACACTGACCCAGAAATGTCAGCAGGAATGAAAACATCACACATTATCAAGCAAGCACTACCCAAGGCTGTGTACTTTTATGCCAGTTGCTTTTACAACATGATGGAGGTGGGACTATCCATTTGTTTGACCAATGACAGAAGCAGAAGTGTTTTAGAAACCTTTTTAAAAACAGTCATTACTTTTGCAGTTCTGTTTGGTGTCACTAGTGGCACAGAATGGACATGCTATTAGGATTTGATCCTTTTCTTCATTCTAATGAGATCCAGTCATCTTGGGCCTTTACTTCTCTTTTGGATTTGTTCCTCCTCTGATAGGATTGTAACCCAGTTACGACCTACACAAGTTTCTAAGTTATCATTCTTCTACAAGAGCAGTAGGCAGCCATTACCAACAGAGCGAGAGGTTTTTAATAGTAGAAGGAATGCCAGGTAGACCAGAAACGAATGATTGTCTTTTATATCCAATCATTGCACAGAAAAAAAGAAGAAAAAAAACGGACACCCTTGTGAAAAAAAGTGCAGTTCAGCATTCGTTTGAAAGGAGTTGACCTGCTTAAGTCTAAACTGAATGTTTACGGACACTTAATTGCATGTTAATTGCAATTAAATTAAAATGATTTATTAGCTTAACCGTGATTAGCTGAACTTAAGTAGGACTTAAGTAAATTTTTATATGTAATTTCATAATTGCTTCTATATCGTCTTTGAAATATGGTTAACTGACAGATGTACTGGCAAACATATGGTAAACGAGAAACATACTTTTAGGGCATTTCTATTGAAACGTGTATGCTGTATAAATAAATATATTTGTAATTAAGAAGTTGCAATTTAGTGCATTTAAAATATATTAACTTTAAATGTAATATCAAATAACACAATCAAGTGCTTTACATGTGACTTAGTAGCCTATGTAAGTGGAAACATGAAAACAAGCGTAGTTCTGTAAAGCACGACAAAAGATGATTAAAGCATGATTTACAATGTACACTTTAATATGAAATTATTACAAAGTGCCCCTTTTAAACGAACTTAAGTTATGCAGCAGTCATGAAAGTGTGCTCTTGGTAACTACACTTAAGTGGCTTTTATTTCATCAATATTGTATTATCTGCAAATACAGTTTTTTAAAAATAAATGTACTTTTAAGATTTGAAGTACACTACATGTGCACATTCAATACAATTAAGCACACTTCTTTTTTCACAAGGGCAAGAGAAAAGATTCCAGCTTTCCAATATGATCACACAAATTAGCCCATAACTTTTTCAGGCGACTGCTGGATGTCTGCTCCTGTGAATTGTCTTCAGTGCGGCCCAAGTTTCTTTGTCTATCTGGCAGATGTTTGGTTGAGTCCTGAAACGGTTGCGTTCTAAGCGCTTTGTTTTCTTATAAAAGCACGCAAAAGCTGGACATTTACAGTACATACTGTGACTTCAGGTTCAGCCCAGGGTTTCTGTCCAGTGTAGGCGAACATGCCGATGGTTCAAACCCTTCTCTGTTTGGGCTTTTTCCAGCCTAGCCCTCCCCGGGCAAGAAAGTCTCGACAGTTCTCTCGCCATCACGTCTCGCACGAGTCTATCTCTCAGCGCTGATCTTGTATCGGAGGATGAAGTAGGCGATGAGACGAAACGACACAAAGAAGATGCCCAGCACGATGAAGTCCAAGTAGAGCTTTGCATTCTCGACATCCAGCTCCTTCAAAATGGCTTCTGACTTCTGGAAGTGGCACGTCTCGTCTTTGTCGCAGTGCAGGTCCTCGCGGTCAAGCCCGTATATGGACAGAATGACTCCTTCAAAACCATATCTGAAAGTCAGAGGACAACCGATTTAGAAAAGGACCACTTAAGATGTCCAATGTTTTTTGGTATACAATTTTGTTTAATTGTACAGCTCTATGGAATACTTGTCTCTGATTGGTCAAATGAAGCATTCTGTTGTCAAATATTTTGTATTTTGACCACTATCCACTACACTAAGTCTACTACATTGTGCCTATGTAGGGCTGCATAACGATTAATCGCAACTAATCGTTTGCAGAATAAAAGTTTTTTGTTTACATCATATATGTGTGTGTACTGTGTATAATAATTATGTATAAATAAATACACAAACATGCATGTATAATTTATTAATCGTTAATCGTTTATTCTGCAAACGATTAGTTGCGATTAATCGTTATGCAGCCCTAGTTGCAAGTCTTTCATATCTCTTTGTATTTGCATAGTAAAATTTGAATTGATAATATCATGATAATTTATTTACTTATTGGTAATAAGTAGTATTAAATAATCCTAAAATAAAATATCAATCAAACAATCACTATAATAAACCTCTTTATGATGAGTGTACTTCATCTTACTGTACTTATGACAACATGAAATTATATTTGTAGCACATTTAATCTTTGTAATGAGATGTAAAACATAATCTTGAGCAGGAAACAATGTTATAATGTTATGTAAAAGAGTTGAACACCCTTGTGAAAAAAGAAGTGTGCTTAATTGTATTGAATGTGCACTTGTAGTGTACTTCAAATCTTAAAAGTATATTAAAAACTATTACTTGTAGATTATATGATATTAATGAAATAAAATGGTCATAGTGAAATAAAGTGAGTACACTATCATGACTGTTTCTTAACACACTTAAGCACACTTTTGTGTCAAATTAAGAATTTTACTTTAAAGTAGCCTACATTTTAAACATTGTTTTAGTAATATTTTGTCATGCTTTAAAGAAGCACACTTATGTTGATGTGTTGATTGACATACTAACACATATGTAAAGTACTTGATTGTAATTTTAACTGTAGTTAACATTTAACTTATTTGATATTACAAGTTAAATATTTATATATAGTAAAAATGCAACTGCTATCATTACAAATGTGCAATAACAAACTTGTATGTCATGTTTAAATACATACAGTATCATACAAGTTTCAATAGAAATAGTATGCTATGTTTTACTATAAATCCTTGCCAATACATTTGGCAGTACACTTTAACATATTTCAAAATGATTCAAATTATGAAATGACATATAAAGATGTACTTAAGTCCTACGATGGGTCAAAAAGCACTCTAGTAAAAGTTCAGTAAATAGCATTTAATATAAAGTCTATTTCATTATTAAAATCTATTTCACAAGGGCACATCCAACTCTGTGAAACTGTGATATTGCTGGTTAATCATTTCGTCTTTAGGTATAACTAATTCAAGTAAGAATTTCTGTTCATGTACCAAATTTCAAATAATTCAGATGAATGATTTGGCACATACAGAATCTATCATATCTTAACATTGAACTGAAAGCTGTAATGAGCATTTCCTGAGGTTCCCTTACCTGACATAGGAAATGTATGACATCCATTGGAGGTATTTTGGGATGGTGTCAAAACTGACAAAGAAGCCTGAAAATAGCAGCACGGGGATGGCTGTCACGGGACCAACAAAAGTTGCTACCTGTCAAGCAAACACAATACTGCATCAGACAAAAGTGTACATTTTCTGTAAATGGCTTTGAAGATTGATTGATAATGAGGCAAATTATTTTGATAAAATCAGGTATATGACAGAACATTACAGGACAAGAAAGAAGTAGAGGTATACTTGTAATGACGTGGATGCTGCTCCTATCAGTAGTCCCAACGACTGTGCAACCAGTGACGTGAGTGTCCCCAAAGCCAGGAAAAGAATGAAACGGACCGCATCTGAAGGTTGAGAAGTCATCCAGTACACTATACTGCAGTACGCCACTGGGAACACCACCTGTGAGGCAGAAAGCAAGTGTTTTGAAGTATCTCCTTTCAAAGAAAAAACTAGCAATTTGACTTTTTTGTTCACAAGTCAATGTTACAAAATTGCTTAGTGGCCTTGAAAATAGATACAGAGAATATCTCCTCGTGGAGTGACTTTGCTTTGCAACTTTGTAAACCTTTTTCATGCTCAAATATCAACATTATACACACTTAAGAAAGACGAAAATGTAAAAAAAGCACAATAGGATCTCTTTAGGATACAAAAAAAAAAAAACCATTTTGTCAGGTTAATGTAAAATTATTGTAGAAACACTGGAATATATCTGATGGGGAAACGCAAAGCCCACTTATGTAATGTTGCAGCGGGATTTGTCCATATTGTGCAAATAGTGATTTGACCTGAAAAGCAAATCCTCTTGAAGCTCCAATAACATGTTTATGCCATAACCATCTTAGTGATTCCCCTTTTTGTTCCACGTTTATCCTGTTATGTGTATGTACTCAATCTAAACCGTATTCTCATCCACTATGTGAATCATCTCAAAAGAGCAAGCTACTTCTCAACTGTTTTATTTGTTCCCTGTTACCTGAAACGGGACGTCCGCCATTGTTTTGGCCAAGTAGTACGCCTTCAGACTGTACCAGTAATTTAGATGTTCTCTCAAAAAGACGCCCATCTCAAGTGGAACTACAACAACAGTCAGAAAGAACGGATTAGCATCCATAGAATATAAATATCATGTTTTTTTCAGTGTTGCAAAGTACAGTAAATGTGCATTAAAGTCTTTCTTGTGTGAGGAATATAATGGACCTTTTTACACAAATTGCACAGACTCACAGGTGAGAACGGTGGGCATCAAAGCTGCGAACATGAGGAACAACATGGAGAAGAACAGGAAGCCAGAGTTGCTAAGGACTTTCTTGGCCTCATTGCCGATGCCCAGGTACAACAGACCGATGAGAATCCCAATCCCAAGATGAGATATGATGCGCAAGTGAGTCAACACCTAAACAGAGAAGAATCATTCTCAAATCAAGCTTATGATCCTTCTGAATTTACAATCAGATTTGATTTTTTTATTTATTTAGGATATACATCTATTTTATTAAGTAGAATTAAAATATAATTCAATTCTGATGACAAACCACTGCAAGTGTATATTCTAATATTTCAGGTTCTAAATGATAACCGTTCAATATGAAAATCCTATGTAATCATTGACACAATATGAGCTATTTACACAAGAAATGGTGATTTGTGTTCCATTTATACATATTTTGGTCACGCTTTACATTAAGGTTCATTAGTTAACATTAGTTAATGCATTAATTAACATGAACTTATCATGCGCATTACATTTGTTACTGTATTTGTTAATGTTAGTTAATAAAAATACAGCTGTTCATTGTTTGTTCATGTTAGTTTACAGTGCATTAACTAATACAAGATTTTAATAAAGTAAATTAATTATATTTACAAACCCAACCATTGGTTTTAAAACTTAATTAAAACATTTAAACCAATGATTGCGTTTGACCCAAACATGGGTTGAAACTACGCAGCATTTTTTAGAGTATAATAATAATTATAATAATAATAATAAAATGGAAAACACTTAATTTCCCAGACTGACACAATTTGGACTAATGCAATCCAGCTGTTGTTAGACATGACCTTGAAACGTAATTGGGATTAAAGATAGTTTTTATTCACATCATTATATAACACTAATGTAAACGCACCTAACCCTGGTTGTAAGCCTAAACTTGACATTAGTTATAAATGTGTCCCTCAAATCTGATGATTGATATTCCAATTAACCAATCAGATTTGATGGACAAGTTTACAGTTAATGATCCAGGAACATGTTGCACTTGGTGAAACCAGGTTCTCCATCTGATGCTCTTCATGACATATGTTGGCTGTGCTGTGTATGTGTCACTAAACGTCCCCACTAGGTGGCGGTGCAGCTTACCGAGTCTCTCAGGATGCTAAGAAAAGTTCTCTTGAAAAGGATGCAAAACTGCGTCAAGCAGCTGGCAGAAAAACTATGGCAACCCTCCGACGACGAGGCGTCCTAAAGAAAATAGGTTCAATTATTACATCTCTCGTGCTAAATTATCTGAGCCAAAAAATACAGAGATGCATGTCTCTCATATGACGTAACACCCACTGCATCATGTTACGTAAAGGCTTCACATGTGTCTGTACATACCTCATCAGATGGTCTGTGCCACAGGAAGGGGTTATGGACCCCATTACCATTCATTTCACTTTTGTAGTCTTTCTCACAGTTCCGTTCCTGGACAGCCGTCACCAGCCGAGCCGTCTGGTCACCGTATTCACCAGAGGCCACTTCCATTACTGGAGAAAAGACGACAAACACTCTCAGACTCGGTTGAGCTGCGTCATGTATTGAGAATGCAGATGCAGATTATTTTCGTTCTCTGGATTGTGCTCAGTATATTATTTATTCATATATAGATGGCGTCCAAAAAACCCAGTTTGCATCTGTCTGGAAAACTTTAAAAAAAACTGTAACAAAAATGAAACTATATAATATATAATAAAAGACATCCTTGCTGAATAGAAGTATTTACTTATTTCTATTAAAAACCTTTAATATCATCATATTGTTTTAGAAAAAATAGAAATTAATACTTCTATTCAGCAAGGATGCACTCAAAAGTAACAGTAAAGATTTTTGCATTGTTACAATATATATATATATGATTGTAAAGCACTTTGGGTGTACAGTAGTACATATGAAAGCGCTATATAAATGCCTCATTATATATATATATATATATATATATATATATATATATATATATATATATATATATATAAAAATAAATGCTGTTCTTTTGAAATTTCTATTCATCAAAGAATCCTGAAAAAATGTATCAGTTTCTATGAAAACATTAGGCAGCATTAATTTTCGAAATGAGCGGCAAATCATCATATTAAAATGATTTCTGAAGGATCATGTGACAATGATGCTAAAAATTCATCTTTATAAATTCTTTCAAATTTTAATAATACTTCACTATATAAGCAGGAGACTTCATCAAAAACATTTTTAAAAATCATACCAACCCCAACATTTTATTAAATTCATTAAAATAGTTTCTGACGGTAAATTTTCACTTGTAAAATTTGAAATGAATAGATGCGCAAGTCACTGAGCTTTTTTTGTGTCAGATTTGATTCACTCGTGTAACTTCTGAAAGCAAGGGCCCAGCAATTCCCGAAAAAAAGTTGTGCTATTTATTTATTTGTTTGCTCATTTTGGACCTCTGTACACTGAGGGTGTCGTTTTCTTACCGAAGTCTGCAGGGTTGTGATAGGTGGGACAGTTGAGTCCCAGTTCTCTGAGATGCGGGATTAAGCTTAACACTTTTCCTCGGTAAATACACTGGCCTTGACTGAGGACATACAGCTGGAGAAAAAAAAAACACCACACCAAGAACCAAGAATGAGGTGTGACAGGCAGTAAAAAACGTCGCAAACACAAATCAGAGTGTAAAACAGTGATCACCTTATCGAAGAGCTCGAAGACTTTAGCGCTGGGCTGGTGGATTGTGCATATGACTGTCCGTCCACCCCGAGCGAGAGCCTTCATCAGCGAGACCACCTGGAAGCAGGAGGAGCTGTCCAGTCCACTGAAGGCCGAGAGAAAACAGCGGTCACAACGGCAGTAGCACACACACATTCACAAGCTGTGGTGCTCCGATGCAGACAAGGTTCAAGTCTGTAACGATTATTATGTACAGATTTCCTTTCCTCCTTTTTCTTCTAAGAAATTATCAAGTTTATCAATACTTTCCATTCTAATAGAATTGTATTATATTACAGTATTAAACTTATCCCATGCTCGTGAGAAACTATTGCTATAAAAGTTTTTTTAGCGTGCTCATGCATTACAATTTCGGTTTTATCTATACTGTCTATAACATATTTCCTTTGTGTGTCACTGCCATTTTACTATGAACAAAATGGATGTGTAACGGAGGCCAGCTAGTAGTCGCTGTGCGAGTCTTTAGCCTCCTTGTTAGAACGCCTGACTCTCACGCCGGAGACCCGGGTTTGAGGCCCGCACAGAGCGGGGCGAGTAGGACCCGGGTGGAGGGGTTATATTGGTGCCGTGACCCGGGTGGGAGTGAGGTTAAGGGGGGTGAGTGTAACGGAGGCCAGCTAGTAGTCACTGTGCGAGTAAACCTCACTCCTCTGATATCAATCGGCGCTCTAGCGACAGACGCTGGAGGCTGCAGCCTCCTTGTTAGCACGCCGGAGACCCGGGTTTGAGGCCCGCACAGAGCGGGGCGAGTAGGACCCGGGTGGAGGGGTTATATTGGTGCCGTGACCCGGGTGGGAGTGAGGTTTAGGGGGGTGAGTGTAACGGAGGCCAGCTAGTAGTTACTGTGCGAGTAAACCTCACTCCTCTAATATCAATAGGCGCTCTAGCGACAGACGCTGGAGGCTGCAGCCTCCTTGTTAGCACGCCGGAGACCCGGGTTTGAGGCCCACACAGAGCGGGGCTAGGACCCAGGTGGAGGGGTTACAGATGCACATGAATTATTAAAGATCTGTTTGCTCAAAATGTGGCTTTCGGCAGTATACCGCTAATATCATGCGCCGTGATACAAAATTGCTCTAAATGTAGCCTTTGTTAGGGCAGAATAAGCTTTCTCATATCAAGGCCTTATGTCCACTTTAAAGGAATAGTTCACTTAAAAGTAAAAATTCTGTCATCATTTACTCACCCTCAAGTTGTTTCAAACCTGTATGCTTTTCTTTATTTCGTTGAACACAAAAAAATATTTTTTTGTAGAGTATGGTTAACCAAACAGTTGATGGACCCCCCTTTTTCCCCCCTACTGTGGAAGTCAATGGGGTCCATCAACTGTCTGGTTACCCACATTCTTTACAATATCTTCGTTTGTGTTCAACACAAAAACTAACTTTATTTTCTAAAATAACTACCGGTACAACTGAAAATAACGAGAACAACAACAACAAATAATAATAACAAAAACGACATATACCTATTTAACTATTTAATGATACGAAAATAACACTGATACTTATTATTTTTGTATTTACTATATGATAATTTAGCATACTTCTGCAATACATAACAATGTGTCCTTGCGATATCACTTAAGTGTCAAGTCAGAGGGCTGGACAAGGTTAAAGAGGTGAGATTAAATCCTAATCTTGACCTCGCTCTATCAAAGCCATATTAGACGCTGGATAAAGTGGAAGATTAAGTGTCCTTTTTAAAAGGACAGGATAATACTTTAGTAGCTGTCGATATAGCAGTGCATTCAAATAATATCATAGCACATGCTACACGCAATTTGCTAATTGGATATTTATCTAATGCACAGGGAAATATTATTCCTTTGAGCCATTAAAGTGTCCACTTAACCAAACACAGCTCTGTGACATCTTATATTAATGATAATGGTCCTGGTCTTATGCAACCTATAGAAGCTGATGCCACATGTTTTGATTTCCATGAAGGAGAATCTGTTTATCCTTGGATAAGCATGGTAATCGTATAAATGCGATTTACAAAGTATTGTTTTAAGCCGAATTGACTTTAGTATGCGCTCTCCAGAGAATCAGAGAGTCGTTTTTGTTCTTAGAGGGTAAAAGCCCGGGAGAGAAACGAAAGCTTAATAGAGTCCGTAGAGACCAGGTCTCAACGGTCCCATCTGGGCAAAGCCTGTAAGTGAATATGCAATGAAATTGCATTCGCGCATTACAAGGACATAACAGAGAAACCTCATGGGTAACAGCTTTTCAACAAGAGATATATTTGGCTCAGGAACGTCACTTCGCTTTATGGCCATGCATTATATATCACTGTAAAACATGTTTTTTTTGTCATTTTAGTGGTAAAAGACTGTTAATGGTAAGTTGCCTTGTTATATACAGTGGAAAATCTGTAGAACCAATGGGACATTTCATTAAATTTTCCTGTAAAATACTGTTAAATGTGCAGATTTTGAAAGTAAAACCAATCAATCCTCTTATACTTTACAGTGAAAAAGCACATTCTCACAATTCCCTGATTGACACTTTACATTTGATGGTATATTAAAGGTGCTGTATGGAGTTTTCAGCAGCATCTAGCGGTGATGTTTCAGATTGCAACCAATACGTTTACAAGCGAGTGCTCGTGCGTGTGCTTTCTTTTGTTTTTTATTATTATGTGGAGTTTGTGTTGGAGTCTGTGTTGTGCTAGTCGTTTCCTAGTATTAGCAGACTCCATGTCATAAAGTTGCAGTGTCGTCGCTGTTGAGTGCAAAGTCAGTAGACGAGACGAGAGGCGAGACGCTCGGGAGCGCGCATGCAGGTCTCAGTCACGTCACTGGATTTCGCGGCAAATCCGACCCGGAGACTTCACATAGAAATAGGAATACTTGCTTTCAGAGGTAATAGCAAAACCAGCCAAGTGGATCATTTTATTGTGAGATTACAACCCCTTCACACACAGGTAATAAAAAATGGATTCATTTTAGTAGAAAAACTCAATACAGCACCTTTAATTTAAATAGGTACTTTTCCAGTTAATTTTTGTTATAATTGATGTACTGTTACATCTTATTTTGTTAAATTAATGTTTATTGTATTATTTTAGAGTCATGTGTGTTATCATGATAGTTTTTTGTGGTTGTGTGTGCATGACACTTCTATGTGTATTTATTTCAGCTTGTTCATCATGTGTCTCCTTTACCAACTGCATTATTATGGTGGCTATCAGTATATTATACAGGTAAACAACAGATTTTATTACTTTAGATGGAATAGTAACATTATATCAGTTAAATGTGCAGTAAGAGATTTCTGAGAAAGGCGGTTGTAAGTGGATCAGATCGAGCACCACAACACACTTGTAGCCAATCAGCAGTTGGGGGCGTGTCCACTCGTGATGGGGGAGGAGAGAAAGTGAGCCAATCAGCAGTTGGGGGCGTGTCACTCGTGATGGGGGAGGAGAGAGAAGTTTGAAAAAAGACTGTAGAAAGAGAGATGGCTGAGAGACATTACAAAAGAGAAAAGGTCAGAGGAATATCACTGGGAAAAAAAGGGGTTAAGATCAGACAAGAGCTTTAGAGCCCGCATTAATATTAGAAAAGCTTTCCAGCGCTGGAGAGACCTAAACGGGAAGGCCTTAAAAAATGCAGAGGTTGTGTTGTTTCTGCTCCAGACGTGAGTAACAGATATGTTAGACAATATATGCTGTTGTTGTAATGTTAGCTATAGTAACAGGACAGTTTGGAGTGTCATTGCATTATTTTGCAGCATTATTTTTGCTTCATTTCAGCAATAATAAAGAGACATCCACTTTCGCATTGAGTGTTCATGCATTTTAGGGGCAGAGCAATGAAGGGAGGGGTGTGTTTGTTCGGGTTGGTTTTCAAATATCAACAGTGTTTCTCAGAAATCGCTTACTGCACCTTTAATGAAATATATAGTTTTTTTTTAATGAAAATTTAAGGTCAGTTTCGTTAAACCTAAAATGTTCCTGCTGTGCTTTTTAAGGTAAAGTTCAGGCACTTACGGTGCCTTTTTAATTTTTTAACCATAAATTTAATTTGTTTATTTTTTTTACAGTGTAATGTGTGTACATGGAGGGGCTCACCTGGTGGGCTCATCAAAAAACATGACGGGCGGGTTGTTGACGAGCTCCAGGGCGATGGCCAAGCGCTTCCTCTGGCCTCCGGACAGGTTGGATGTGCGCGTCTTGGCACATTCTAACAAGCCGAGTGCAGTCAGGATTTCCCGTACCTAGAACAACAGCATGTCATGTGGAATAAGGACTGGAATAAGGACAATGCATGCACATGCACCTACACATCTACACTACCGGTCAAAAGTTTGTGGTCGGTAAGAATTTTTAATGTTTTTTTTTTTTTTTTCATTTATTTGATCAAAATACAGTAAAATAGATATATTGTGAAATATTTGTATTACAAATAACAGTTTTTTTATTTCAGTATTTTTTTAAATGTGATGTAAGGTTGAATTTTCAGCATCATAACTCAGTCTTCAGTGTCACATGATCCTTCAGAAATCTATGCTGATTTGCTGCTCAAGAAACATTTCTGATCATTATCAAAGTTGAATGTTGAACAACTTATTATTTTTGCTGCTTATTATTTTTGTGCAAACTGTGATATATTTTTTTATGATACTTTGATGAATAGAAGGATAAATACCATTTATTTTAAACCGAATTCTAATGTGACAAGTCTTTGCTGTTACTTTTGCTCAATTTAATGCACCCTTACTGAATAAAAGTATTTATTTCTTTCCCAAAAACAACAAAAAAAAAAACATTTTGAACGGTAGTGTACACGTTAACTGTAAGTTCACCAGTTAGGACACATTCCTGAAACAGCATCCGTGTCGGTCATGCAACAACAATATTATAAGCCAATCAGGTCACGTTTAAGGCACCCATGGCTGACCTTTAGCATAAAGATTAGTCCGTACGTACATAACCGGGTGAGAAACTTCACACGGCTCTCGCTTACCATTTCACGTCTGCCTTCATCCTTTTCCTGGAGTTTGAGATTAGCTGATACCTGAGAAGGCAGAGTGAGTGATTTAGATCATGATGAGCATTAGCCGATAACAGAGGGATTTACATCAACTCAACAACACAACAACAGCAATTACACGAGACATATTCCTGTGAAACTAGCGGTGACAGCTAATTATATGTTTATTTTTAAGTTTGTGTACGTTACATTTACCATGAGGTAATGTGCTTGCTTTTAATAATGTTCTTTTCTTAACTAAATATTAAACAAATAGTAACAAAAGCTACACGCAATGTAAAACTAATTTTATGTATTACTTGAGTAATTTGGGTTACACTTTATTTTAAGGTGTCATTGTTACAGTGTAATTATACATGTAAGTACTGAGTAATATTAATGAACTACATGCACTTACTATAGGGTTAGGGTAGGATTCGGATTTGGATGAGGGTTAGTTCATCATAATTTACTGTTATTACTACGGTAAGTACATGTAACATATGTAACAAGGACACTGTAAAATAAAGTGTTACCGTAATTTTTACTGTACTTGAGTACTACTTAAAGTAAATGCTTGTGCTTTTACTTAATGCTATTTGCAACAATATTTACTCTTTACAATTTCATCTACCCTGAAGTGTGCTGTACTAAATGTGCACTCATAGTGTACTTCAAATCTTAAAATTATATATTCTAAACTGTACTTACAAATACCAATGAAATAAAATGTATGCTAAAGTGTACTTCTTTTTGACAAGGGCAGACCTTCAGAGCAGCCATTAGTTTACTTGTCATCATATCTGACAATGAATGTAAATTTTACAGAAAATATGTTAGGACATTGGGTTCAGTGGACAGTCATGACAAATTGCATTGTTTGATTAATTCATTTTCCTGAATGACTTTGAAAATGTCTGTAGTTAGAAGCATTTTTATAACACTTTTTTTGTACTTTTGAATTTTTATATAAATAAATGTGGAAACTTCAACTATATCTTTACTCAAGTACCTTTAGCTCCAGATACTTGAGACTTTTAATTGAATGGGGATTCCAGCATGCACTAATGCGGCTCAATGAGATGATCTCAGCAGACACGTACCATCATGGCTTCCTGTACGGTGAGGTGTGGCAGTAACATGTCGTCCTGCATGATGTAGCAGGACACTTTCCTGAAAGATCGCAGATCTCTGGGCTGCCCGTTTATCAGGATCTCCCCCTTCATGCCCGTTTCCCTGTGTGATGAAGCACATCCTCACTGTCTTTTGTAACGTCAACACAGAACAACCATTTATGGTCTCCCCCACATGTCAAGTAATTGCTGTATTCATTCAGCATCAACACTCAGACATATTGCTTTAGCATCAACACTGAGACATAATTGCTTCAGGCATTCTTAATTTGTAAACTGCTTTGCATAAAAGTATCTGCAAAAATAATACATTTAAATAAGTAATGAACAGCTTCCAGTGGAAGATACAAAAAAAATAACCCAAATGTATAATGATTGTGCTGGATGTGTCAACACTTTCATGGCAATTCGTAACGATTTTAGGTTTCGGCGAATTGGTGGCGAAATCGTATAAATACGTGTTTGTACAATCTGCTTATGCCCCACTAAGGGTTGGGGGTTTGCACTCTTAAAGAAATAATCAATTTTAAATGTAAGTAAATGTAAGTTTTTTAGCTTATAGTAATGTGTTAGCCTTAAGGTTATGAATAAGCTGGTGTGTTCCAAAACAATGTCAAAATTGTTCAAAACTAAGCATTCAAAACTCACTTCCGCTAAAATGTATCATGGATTTTTATGACATCATATCTTCTGTCCAATCAAATGCTCTCTAGAATATAAAGCTCCGCCCCCTATGCTATAAACACCACCTGGCCAAAGCGACCGTTGACACGTCGCGGAGCAATATGGGTTGGAGAAGTGTATTCGGTTGCTCAAACGCTCCAGTTTTATTCCGTTTTCCAACTGTACTTTAATTAAGAATGAAATGGCTAGAATTTATTCACACCTCTACTATTGAATCCAGTGTATCATCAGCGCTCCGATTCGCTTCCATGGGGCTGTCAAGTATGACCTGTAGTCTGTGAGGTTAACTAAACGCTATTGGCTATTTGAAAAGGGGGAGGAGCCATTCAATATGTCCCGCCTTAGCTTCTGTTTCAGTGGAAATTACGTCAACACTTCAAACAAAGCTGCGCTTTCCAAGACACTTAAGGTTCTATATGAGAAGAAATGTCTTAAATGATTGGCAATACTATCATGTTTAACGGGTTACCAATTTGCCTAAATGTAAAAGAGTTAGTGCTGGAAGCTTCATGTGGTCATACTAACCTATAACCCGCTAGAATGTTCATTAACGTAGACTTCCCAGCTCCCGAGGGTCCCATGATGGCCACCAAAGCGCCGCTGGAGAAGTTCCCAGAGATCCCTTTCAGGAGAGTCTTGTAACCTGAGACAAGGAGGAACAGAGAAAGAGCCGTGTGAGAAACCTTCCACAGTCCGGACAATAAGCACAATGAGAACCTGAGCTGCTCCTCCCAATCATGTGATGACCCTGCCAAAATCCCATTCAAGTTCTCCTGCTTACATAATGGTCAGTTTGAAAAGGGATATTTGTTTGTTCACTGTGGGTTTCTGAACATTTCCAGGTGAATGAACATGTTTGCTGGTATCTATGGATAAACCCTGTTCTTATCTCGATCTGACCTGTTCCTCTCAGTGTACCTTTTTGTCTATAACTTTAAAAGAATAATGGGCTGATGCTATAACCTTTCTACAATACCTATTCATTTTCTTTTGTCAGGGTGTATAATGCATTCTTCACCATATTACGCTGCTTTGTGTGCAGATTTGTAAGCAACATTGCTCTGTAGGTTCTTGACACTATAGCCCCAAAGAGCATTTGAACGTTTACTTACTTAAAGTGTATGAATTTTATTAGTTCATTACAATTTTTGGTTGCATTAGACTACAAGAGCGACATGTCCCATTAAGTTAATAAATAAAGAGTCCAAATGTTTTGAAACAAGCACGCAAAATTACTAGAAAACAAGCATTTGTTTAACTGCATTTTTTAAATTCAAAATCTTAAAGTTACTGAGATAAAGTAAAGTCCCCTTTCAGACACGTCAGTTCACTCGCCAGCCATCTTGAAAACGCTCTCGGCAGCTGCTTTCATTCATGCTAAATCTACTACTTAAATCACTTATTATGTCCCTTTTCACAAGATGTAAAATAAGTGTTAAGCAAGTGTATGTGAAGTTTTAGCTCAAAATACCCCACAGATAATTTTTTACAGCATGTTAAATTTTGATTTTTGGGGGGCTGAGAAAAACGCACCATTTTAGTGTCTCTCCTTTAAAAGTTAATTAGATGCGGTTCCACGCACAGGGGGCGGAGCCTAACCAGCTCGCCTCAGAGCCAGGACAATCTCATCTCACAGAAAGATGATGATATCAAAACAGAAACTCAAAGTAACGGTGTTTGAGTCGGACAATAATGCCCACAGAGCTAGAGAATATAAAGTGCTCGCTCTCACTTTCATTTCTGCCGCGATCAGTAACGTTAGTCCTGTCGCTCCGGAGACTGTACGCTGGATCATGAGAGTAGTTGTACTGATCAATCCTCGAGTAACAACGAGAGTAAATGAAGACTGCTACATTTATTCTAACATCCAAAAAACGAAACACCTCAATCGCTTTCGGAGACATTCTACTGCTTCTCCAGCGTCGAAACAATGGCGGACTGTGTCCAGCTCACTCAGGGCGGGTCTATGCTCAAACTACAGTGTCAATCAACAGTCGTGGGCGGGGCTTGTGCAATTCTATGTCACATTGCATTGATTCTGAGAACGGCTCGTTCTGAGACAGTGCTTATGATTTATGGTGATTTTTAAAAAAAACACTGGTTGTATTTTTATCATTATAGGGTGGTTGTGTATACACACTGCCAACACACATTTATGTTCAAACACCATGTAAAAGTGAATTTTGTGCCTTTAAAGTGCCCTTTAAAAAAAAATACTATTATACATTTTAAATCAGTAATAGAATCTGAATTGTACAGCATTGTTTGTATATTTGTTTCCATCTGACTCATATGCAGAGTAGAGCAGAGTGCAATTTATGTTTTATAAACTGAAAAATCTATATTCATGAAATGTTTGCTTGAAATGTTTGAGTTTGAAATTATTATCCCGAGAAAAAAAAACCTCTGCTTTTAGTTTCACAGCTTCAAATGATTGCAATGTGCTACAAAAGTCATTGAAAATGGAGTCATTTATTTCAATCTCTGCACTTAAAAAACTATTAGGGAGTGTTTTTATCACAACTTGTGAATGTTTTAAATGAATGTGTGTGTGTGTGTGTGTGTGTGTGTGTGTGTGTGTGTGTGTGTGTGTGTGTGTGTGTGTGTGTGTGTGTGTGTGTGTGTGTTGTAATATGCTAGTATGTCCTTCAGGAGATCTTAATTCTCCTACCAGGCTGTCGTTGAAAATAAACTTGTTCTTAAGTGACTTACCTGGTTAAATAATAAATATTATTATATAATAAATACATAATAATGTGTGGGGTTGTGCTATCTTTCATAGGATTATGTTATCTAATGCACTGACATCTGTACATTTTAAGTACCAGTAAATAGTTTTTGGGATGATTATAAAGCCTTGTGAAAAATAAGTGTACTAGTCGTGTACTTTAAATATTAACTTTTTTAAAACAACTGTAACTGCATATAGTGTTTCGTGATAATGAAATAAAATGCCACTTAAGTGTACTTTGTAATATTATCAAATTTTACTTTAAAGTAGTCAATAATCGTATCCCTTTGATCACTAATTTTTGATCACAAAATGACACATCTAAACGTTTTTTTTTTTCTGTGAACTTTTTTTCATGCCTAAAAATAGCTTGCATGTGTTTGGTTCACCGCAGTTTTAAAGAGAAAATTATCAGCAATGGTGTTGACTTATGAATATGCACATGGTTTGTCTTAAGGCGAGACATGGCAGGCAGGTTTTTTTTCACTGGTCAATTTTGAGATTTTGGCCTATTTGTCTTTAATAACATGTCTTCTTTCAGACTTGTGGTGAAAAGTCCAAAATACACATTTAGGTCTTTATTTCACTACACTTTGTCTATTTGCGTCTGTAGATTTCTCTGAAATGCAACAAAAGTTGGCGTTCTAAATCAGCGCGCTGCTCCGCGATCTCTCTCTGCTTCCTTTTAAGCATATTAAAAACACATAGACATATAAACATCATTAAAGTACATTTTAAGTGTTTTACTAATCTTGTATAATGATTTAAAGAAGTACACTTATTTTGATGCGTTGACTAACACTAAAGCACATGAAAGTACTTGAAAGTATTTTAATGTAATATATTTTAAACTGAATTGCAGCTTTATCACAAATGTGTAATATTTCCATATACGTTTCAATAGAAATTACATTAAAATATATTTCAGTTTTACCATAAATACTTGTCAGTATGACGTAGAGCACTTTACTCATATTTCAAATACAATAGAGATTTATTAACAATAGTAGTTTAGGTAACACAGTATTTTACAGTGTCCTTGTTACGTTACATGTACTTACCGTAGTAATAACAGTAAATTATGATGAACTAACCCTCAACCAAATCCGAATCCTACCCTAACCCTATAGTAAGTACATGTAGTTACTTATTATTACTCAGTACTTAAATGTATAATTACACTGTAACAATGACACCTTAAAATAAAGTGTAACCAAAGTTTATTAAACTACACAAAGATGCACTTACGTCTGACTCTAAAGTTCAGCTAATCGCATTTAAAATAATTTTACACTACAATACATTTTCATTGAATTGCAATTAACATGCACTGAGTTGGGAAATGTTTTGTGTACGGAAAAGAGGACATCTACAGGATGACCGATCGTAACCTGTTATTTATCCAGTGTCTGCGGCTGAGATGCTAATCCAGTTGATTGCAGTGGCTGCCAGCTTAATTGGATTGTGCTTACAATCCGTCAGAGCAATACACAAATACCTCTGACCTTCTCTGTCCTCTTTTAGCGCAGGATCCCATGGCTTCTCCCTCTGATCATGCGCTATAGTAACCCCACCAAAGGCGCATCACACTACACTGTAAAAAATTATTGTGATTTTAACGGTAAAAGACTGTAAAAATGCTACAGTGAAAACCTGTTAATTGGTTAACAGAAAGTTTCCTTACTATATACGGTAAATAACTGTGATAGATCTAATGGTACATTTAACGTAATTTTACTGTAAATTACCTTTAAATTTACAGTTTTTGAAAGTTAAAAAGAACAAATCGTATAATTTACAGTGAAAAAACTTAAATTGACATTCCCACAATTCCATGCGTAGTTTTTTTCTTATCAGTGATGTACATTAGGGTTTTATGTTACATTTAATGTTGTAAAATTCATATTTATTGCGTTTTTTAAAATGTAATGTGTGTTACTATGATGGTGTTTAATGTTTGTGTGAATCACACTGTGCAGCTTCTATATATTAGTATTAACTGCTTGTGATGAGCTTTGATTGATCATGTGACTCTCATCACTGCTGTGATTGGTGGTTGTCAGCGTACTACAATGGTACAAACAGATATTAATACTTCAATAGATATTAACATTATATCAGAGAGTGAAATACGGTTTATTACTGTAAATTTGAAGTTAGGTCTGTAAAACCTAAAATGTTGCTACCGTATTTTATACGGTAAATTTCTGGCAACCGCAGCTGCCAGTATTTTACTGTAAATTTACCAGATATTTTTTTACAGTGTATTTATTTCTGAAATGGAAGAGCATGGTCTCTAGGTGAAGCCAGCTGGTAAGCAAATAAAGGCAGGATGGTTTTGCTTGGCGCACCTAACGTGTGCTGCATGTCAACAGAGGAGAGAGATTTCCCTGGCCACGAGGGACAAGGGTTACTTTGAGTCACGATCAAGTGTGCTGTATGATAACATCACTGTTTTATTTGCACCACGACTTAACGCCCCGATATACTTCAAGCTATACTTCAAGTGTGACGCCATTTCAGGCCAAAACCAACTTTCCGGAAAACATTCAAATTGCTTGGCAAACACAAATTCCAATGACCTGTGGGGTTAGATGCAAGTTTGACCGGTAGTCAAATGAAGTGCCGACAAACATTCGCATCCCACGTGACCAATGAAGAGCGTCAGCAATGTACTTAACATTCATGTTCATTTTGTATTGAGACTTCCACTGGTCCATGATTATATAACACAGAAAATAAAGTCGAGTCATTATGATTTCAGCCGCATTATTTTTATTCCCCCCCCCCCCCCCCCCCCCCCACAATTATCTAATGTATGACTGTAACTTTCAGCTTTATATGACTTTGTCTTTTTCACTTTATTTTAAAAAATTTTTTTGTCAAATACATTTTTTTCTTGCGCAATTTCAGCTGCACAAAAACAGTCAGTTGTTATGCTTAATGTTGCAAACTGGTATTTGTCATAATTTTATTTTAATTCATCAATCTCATAAACACACTGGTTTGTAGCAATTAGTTTTACCGTTAAGTGCACTTTGTTGTTTTTTACCTATGCGGCTAATAAATCGGACGTATCGCATATTCATATTAAATAGCTTACTTCTGCGTTGAAGAATAAGGTGGACAGACTAAAACAAAATGGTTTCTTCATTTTATGACTATAGAAAAACCTACCACCTATAGAACAAGATCATACTGGCTAGTCTACGCAAACAAATAAGTACCATCGTATTATTATGATTTCTTATGGTTTACAGCGGTATACGTTAGTAGAGTCATGGTATCAGATTTTAATTCTATGGTATTTTGAAAAGTACTGAAATTGACATATCATGGTCTCTACATACATGGCACTTCCAAGAACGCCATGATGGTACTTGGCCAAAACACCATTGTAGCGCCAGAAAAACATGCCCAAAAAACATATTAGTACCATGCTAATGTTTGTAAGTGTTTAGACATTTACCATGTACAGTCGAACATGCGCCGTGCTGATACCATGGTATACTTATGAGTACCATGTAGATGCCAGAGAACATGTCAATCATTCAGTGGCATGGTATACAGTATATATTACAGTACGTACTTTTCACTGATTATAAGGAGATACGAAACATGGCAGTGCAGAACTTTGCATGGATCGTGTTCAACATCATTGTCAATGCTGAATCATGCTCTTGGCGACAATTTACCGTATAGTTATTTAGACATAACTCCTTATCTATTTGTTACAGTGCAGGTTCAATGCCTCCTTATCTATTAGTTACAGGGCAGGGAAATAAGTTTTGGAAAGAGCTTGCTAAGTGTTTCTGTGCTGTAGCATATACATCAGTTGATTTATTGCAATACTAATAAAAAGTGCCATTCAAAACAACACTGATTCCCCTTCCAGTGTTACAGACCGATATTTTGACCTTTTTTGACCTATGTAGGCAGATCTCATTGGGTAATTGAGCCAAAGCTATTAGGCCTCCTTGGCAAACACCTCACTTTCTCTACAGCAGGTTTGCACATGTTGTTCTCTCAGCGTGAAATCTGGGAGATACTACTACAGCGAAAATCATCAGCCAGGGTGAAGAAATACTAAAGGAGGAGGAGAGGAGACACCACCGAGTTCACTTTGGTCTGGTTCATGCTTCAGTTGGCTAGGCATTGATGTTATTTTCTGTGACATTTTCACCCCTACCGGAGGTTACTCAAGGCTGTGCGAGGTTCTTTAAATGCTATTAAAAGCTCGACTAAAACAAACATCGTGCAGAAGTTAGTCTAAGGCATGCATAAAGTACACAGAATATGAGTTTCAAGCTACAGCATTCTTATATGCACATTGCAAGTACTCAAATTGACATGGAAAGCACCCATACACAGTTTTTAAGCAAATGCTAATGACCCAGTTTACACATGCAAGTCTTTTTTTATATATATGGTAGCTAAACAGCCCATATACAAAGAGAAGAGAACATGCATATACCCATATATCTCTTTTAAAAACTTAGTGTGTGATTAATTTCGCTTCCTTTTCACCAGGGACACCTTCACAGGGTTTGAGTAATGATGAATAGCTTTTCTCTGTGCTGACCAGGTGACCTTCAAATAGCTATAAAGTTGTGGTCATGTGACCTTGACAGATGAGTCGTCACAACTTTTCAGGTCACAGAAACGACACCGGAAACAGACCGATCACGGATTGCACTATTAGATATGCATGATACAATCATTGGCAATGAATCCATAATGTTCAAATTATTCCAATGTTTCCAATGAGGCCCCAATATTTGGAAGAAATCTGATGACAACATCAAGATTCAACTAATTCAACAAATTCAAACTTTTATGTAAAATGTAATGTACGTCTACTGCCAGGGTCATACGTCTAAGCATGTTAACAGAATACTTTATTTTGCAGAACAGGTACAATAAATGAAATAATAAATTAGCTAAACTGAGTGTCACTGTACGCCGACCCTTGCCAGCTGTTATATTATCAATATATACAACGTATAAGAGAAAATGTAGCTGAAAATTATCTCATAAACACATAAACACAGTCAGCAACACTGATCTATAAACTTTTGTTTAAAACATTTAAATACACATGCAGATAACATTTAGACTATTTCATAATAAAGTGCAATTTTTTATGTTAATTTAGTAGATCCTGTGAACATGTGATGTGTTATGATACGTGATGAAGACGGGAAAGTCAGGGTTGATCAGAACAGAGACACGTGCATGTTGTTTGTTATTTTTCAGCGATTGAATATGGAGTTGACAATCTACATCCAGGATATTCTGCCAAGTTATGCCTCTCGACAGAAGTGTGTGCCTCCTCCTCCTCTCGCACGAGCATCTCTCATTAGCAGCCTTATCTTCACAAGTGCACAGCTGACGGTTTCTTCCTTCTCCGCAGCTCAAGGCGGAGGTTACTGCAGTTTATTGACCGATAGTAACCGGCTGTTAGAGCCGCTGCTCTCTCTTTCCTCTCAGTATGGATTACAAAGATTTGTTAGACAGCTCAAAGGCCCGGTTTCGATGGCAATCAATTGATAATAAACAGCCCGTCGCTCTCGATTCCTTTTCAGTAAAGCAAAGCTGGAATCATATCGCTAACATGTCATGGACTTGCTTAAAGTCAACATGAAATCAAAACCGTCCCTGCTGTATGTAATTTCCTATACATGTTTAAGGTGTAAATGATGAATAAGGTGCACAATTATTCCACAGAAACCAAAAAAGAAACAGTATATTACTAATACTGTTGTTTCTTCTGTAAGTAGCATATACCGTGTTAATGTGTATGCATTGAATACATAAATGAGCAACTAAATCTGCCTTAAAGTGCAGTGCAGAGCAAAGTACACTAGGGCTGCAACAACTATATATATCGATACAATCGATTATTATCGATAATGAAAATAATTGAAAATGAATTTGACTCGGAAACCATCAGTCAGTCACGTGGCTTTACAGTAGTGAATAGACAATTTCTATGGACAAAACGCACATTGAAAACAGCGAAGGACACAGAGTGCGCTGCTGTGTGAAAGGAACATGATCCGAGTTGTCCGAAACATGAGAACGTGATTCAAACTAAAGCATTTAATCCTGCATGTTGTTTATTTTTCAGTGAAAATAGTCATTTATAATAAATGCAAATAGTTGAACTTAAGAGCGCTTTTTTGACCCAAGTAGGACTATTTCATAATTACTTCTATTGTCTTTGAAAAATGGTTAAAGTGTACTGACGAATATATTGACAAAAATGTATTTAAACAGTTGCTGGACCCCATTGACTACCATAGTATGAAAAAAAATACTATGGAAGTCAATGAGGTCCATTAACTGTGTGGTTAACCATATTCTGCAAAATATCTTCTTTTGTGTTACACGGAAAAAAGAAAATCAGGTTTGGAACAGGATGCGGCTGAATAAATGCTGATGTTTTGGTGAACTATCCCTTTAAAGAAGATTTAAACTTTAAATTTTCAGTGATGCCCGCAGTTGGAATCATCATCATAAAAAAAGAGCTTATATTTTATATGCATAATTATATTTTAGTGCTCAAATTATATTATTGATGAACAATTTCTTTTAAGAAGCAGGTTAGATGTTCTCAGTTGACTGGAAATTCTCAGAGCAAAACTGTACATTTCTCTGACTAAGCATTGGGAAACAAAACACACAATTAATAAAAATATTACTGACGTTTTGAACTGGGTTGACTCTTTGTTTGGAGGGAAGGAAACATTTTAGAAAATAAGTGTTTACCAAATTCTACATTATTATTGGTTAATTTTGCTTTCTAAAGACTGGTCAGAGATCATGAGATTTATTTCGAATTTCGATAAGTTATTATTTACTTTATGGCAGTGGCTATTTGCACTAAGTGTCAATGCTGAATCATGCCTAGATGTATAGGCTACAATTAGCCACACCAAGGGCCAGATTTACTAGCAGCTTGCGCCAGTGAAAACACTCTTTTGGCGTTAAAAAAACATTTTTTAGGAATTACTAAAGACTTACTTAAGGATAGTTTTTAAACCAAGGTGATTTACTAAGGTTTGCGCTCATCAATTTACAATTTACGCCAGTATTTACCGCCCAAACAAAGCAAGTCTTAAACCAAACGCTGACTGGTAGATTGTGTTGGTCATTATGGAAATGATCCGGCTGCGTCTGTGTTCTTTAAAGTTCAGTATAGATCACGGGCTGAACTTTCCACTCCCATCGGCACTGTTTTGGAATTGAGTGCTTTGCTAATTTGCCCTGTTTAGTAAATCTGGCCCTAAGGCAGCATTTACATTACATGGTTCAAGTGACCCAATTCCAATTTTTCCTCCCATGTGGCACAGATTGGACGTGGCCCATGAATGTGTAAGCAGGAAAAGAGCGCATGGATTCCCATATTCTCAGAGCGGTTTCAGGCCTCATTCGTACGTGGAAATAAATCTAAATGAATAGGATACGTGCATCTGCATGTGAGCGGACTGATCGGATAATTCCCTGTCAACGCGAGTCGTACGTCATTGAAAAAGCGTCAGAGGCGAATGACATCAACTCAGGTGGACACCAACCGTGATCACATGACTCTTTTCAATGGCGCAATGGAGGACGAAGCCTCAATCCAATGTTTTGCTGACCTTTAGAGCTTGTGTTATCGTTTCATCTGGGTCCATTGCAAATCACGCCATTTTTCCTTTTTGACCCAGGTCAATATGTCTACCTTGGGTCGTTTCACCAAGTGTATACAGTAAATGCAGATACCGGACATGGGTCACTTTTAAAAGAAGATGTATGCTGGCCATCAAAAAAATATAGTCAACGGATATAGTCAACAATTCAGAATTGGGCATCAAAACCTGCAGTGTAAATATAGTACAAATAGAGTTAAATCCTATTTACATGTAAATAGTGGAAGATACTACTGTATATTTGCACCTCAGTGTATTGCAATATCGTGTAGAACACTAAGCAATGATAACAACATAATTAGTGTATGTGATTATATTTATTAAAATCATGAATGGATGCTGCCATATTGGGACATTACTTGTCCCTGTCCCTAACTCCATGCCCTACCCTATAAACACTTTACTTCCACTGTTTGACGCTTTTTTTCAACTTTTCGAATATCATCTTAATTTTTATTTAAAATAAACGCCTCTCTGAGCTGATATGCGATTGGAAAACGGAGAAGAATTAGTTCCGAAAAAGGCAGATTCGAACTTTCGGTCGCCTTACTCTCCACTCCACGATCCTGTTATCAGCGTGATTTCTTTTGTAATTGTGTAATAGTGGGAGGAGTTAGTGTAAATATCCTCTGCCCACAAGCTGGGCTTTTTGTACTTGCTGTATATACTTATTTTATTGGATCATTTTGATATAATTTAATATTTTATCAAATACAAGACAGCATTGCAGTCTCTCGCTTTATCAATTAAATTTAGATATATTAGATCACTATTCATTCGTCTTAGCAGAAGGGATGGGTAACACTGAGCAGTGAATGAGCACATCTAAAAATACTTCTGAGCTATAGGGGGAAATGTGAAAAATACAACCTGACAAGTGACAAAATAATTAAATAAAAAAGCAGGAAAACACAAACAAAAAAACAGATTGTAGGATGAAAAGAGCCCATCTCTTGGGCTGAACTCTGCCTTCTGGCTTGGGTCACCGTGATTTTGCTGAGTTAGATGCGGTCCTGGGTCAACATAAAATGTCCTAACCCTATCCCTATTCCTAAACCCATAACTTCTCCCTAAAACCAGAGGGAAATGATAGTGAATAACACTGATGTAGAAGCACATAACCCTGGTTGTAAGCTTAAACTTACATTAACTGTAAACTTGTCCTTCAAATCTGATTGGTTGATTGGAATGTTGTTCCCGGATCAATGAAGATGTTGTCCTTGGTGAACTCACATTCAGGATTTTCTGCCAGTGACAAAACTGCTGCTAATGAACATTTGCTGTATTCCAAGACATTTAAAACCAAACTACAATCCAGATGTTAGCCTAATGAAGACATCACTGTCCATAAAAAATAAATAAAATAAAAACCCTGATCCTTTAAGGTGAACGTAAAAAAAAAAGAGCAAAGCCAAGGCAAAGCGGACAGCTGGGCGGTTATGTCAACCGAAGTGCTTAATTAATGAATTCACTTCAGAGGATAACATCCTCAGACATTCTCAGGATAACATCCAGCAAAAAGGACATTTTTGAAAAAAACTAAAAGCCTAAAACCACTCTTGGCTAATCCATTCAACATCCTACACTCTCCATATCACATGACAATTTATATCTGTATCCGAAACAAATCATTCCCCCTGCAATCAATCCAATTCCCAGAATATTTCCAATAGAAACCAACAAATCCCCTTGCAGCAAATTAAATGAAAACATCCGGCAAGATTAGTTCATTAGTGCAGACATGGACTTTCTCATTAACATTAGTTTGTAGTATGCTTTTAAAACACATATTATAGACATACATTTACTGTGTCCATATCAGTTTAAAAAAAAAAAATCACAGTAAACTACTATTAACTTTTCCAACTATCCTACGCGAGATGGATTTAAATACAGTATGTTGCAGATTTTTTTTTAAATATGAAAGATGTAATGGAGTGCACAAAGACATATACAGTATGTGAGTCCCTATGTTTGTGAAAAAGAAGTTCACCTTAGCATACTTTTTAACAGAGCACCTATTATAGAAATAATATACTTTAAAAGAATATACGAACTGAATGTGATGTTTTCAGACAGAATATGATTCTTTTTCAGAATATGATGTTTTCAAATGGAAATATATTATAGTTTAAATTGATAGTAAATGTAATTAGCTGAATAGTGAACTTTGGTCAATTAAAATATGGTCAATTAAAATATACTGTATCATCATTTATTTTGAGACTTGTATGTCATGTGTGTCACATTTGTAATGATGAAGTCGCAATTGAGTAAATTAATATTTTCTAAAGTGTATTACGTGAAATGTACTATTACTTATATTTACTTGTGTGCTTTAGTTATGTAACACAATAAAGTGTATGTTAAAGCACAACCTTTACACAACCTCTTCAAAAATGACATTTAAAGTGCTTCGGGGCTTGAAGTGTCAAACATTACCTTTTTTCCTCCACCACGGGCCTTCAGGAACCGAGTACGAGAGGTCTTTGAATTCGATGTTGACTGCGGGTCTGCGGGGGAGATATGAAAACCGCTGGGCTTCGGTCAGATTGTTCTCAACTTTTTTCAGGTGTCCGTGCAACAGTGGCGTTTGCTGACTGCCGACAGGCTTGGATATCATTTCATCAATGGACACACACACGGTTCTAGGGTCTAGCATGAGATCCGGAGGTCCATTGGTATTCTGAGGATGGAAAGAGAGAACGCTTATGTAATACACCGCAGCCTTGAGGGAAAAGACCGGAGGATTGTACTTAGAACTCAAACTTGACTTAGAACTCAAAATTTCTGCAGGCAAATTTCTGATGTTCAGAGTCAAGTGTCAAGTATAAAAGTATAAAATATCAGTATCAAGGATAAAATGAACAAGTGTAAGAAGTGTATTAATACACACACACACACACACACACACACACACACACACACACACACACACACACACATACACACGGTTTCCATGTATTATGGGGACATATAATGATTTTTATACTGTACAAACTGTATATTCTCTCCCATTAAACTAACCCTAAATCTACCCATCACACAAAACTTGTTTTGCACTTTTTTTTTTGCATTTTTACATTTTCAATAAACATTGCTTAGTATGATTTTTATGATTGTTTCCTCATGGGGGCCAAAAAAAAAAAAAATGTTTCCATGAGGTCAGAATTTACTGGTTTTGACTATATTTGTGGTCCCCATAACATAGGTAATACCAGGAACACACACACACACACACACACACACACCCTAAATTTGTTGTAAATTTGTACATACCAATAAAAAGTAGCAATGTCTCTTGTAAACAATTATATATGGTATATTTCAAAGTAAGTACATCGGAGTACCATGGTATATCGAAGGACCATGCATTTGCTCTCTAATGCCATTACTGTACTACTGACAGTATTTTTTATTTTATTTTTGTATTAAGAAGAATAAGCAATAAGCATCAACACCACATATAACATATATGTATAGTAATATGTAGCATAAAATAAAAGTTTATCAGAAATGCATGTGAAATATAAAGAGAGACAACCTCTCTCTCTCTCTCTCTCTCTAACCACACACGGCAGATGAGGTTACTATCGGACAAAGCTTATTCTAAGCTCAGAGGAAAAACAAAAACAGTGATGGCTAAATGTGAGTTTAATGCAGTAATGTGTTCCTCCATATTAAAACTGTATGATGTAATATAAAAGGATATTAAAACATCATCATCACAAATGAAATTGTAAGAATTTACCAAATTAGTGCTGGCATATACGTTTTTCTATTTATATATTAAATGTATATTTATATTCAACATTTAGCAACTTATCATGCATTAGAAATATCTTTGCATTGGTATGCAGTCTGACACCAGGACAGTCATGTGAAGACCTGACTATCTGTGCACGGAGTCAGTAAAGAGGGTTACTCGGGTTCACTAATATCAATCAAGCATGTTTTAAACATAGTTTATTAACGCAGCTAAATGTGTTAAGTATTAAATGGTTAAATAAAAAATGTATACATATATATATAATATATATATATATGTATATTTTTTTTATTGTTGACTATAGGCCTATATATATATATATATATATATATATATATATTACACACACACATATATACATGCATACATATAGATAAATAGATATCAATGAGATAACAATCTTACCATTATGATGGAGTTGGTGACTGCAGTATTGTTGACTGAAAAGGCTGCCATAAGACATGCCATTCCTTTAAAATGTGCAGCGACTAAATCCGATTCTGGCCAATGCAGTGAGATCTCGCATTTGTTTGGTCCTCAGCGGCTCCTCCGAGTCTTTCACGCGCTCCTCGCGATGTTATTGTTTACAAGAGCCGTACCTGCGCGCGGTGTTCAGAAGGTGACGTCACCATAACCGTGCGGTCAGGACAGGACAAGACACACACACGGGACGCGTTTTTGCGATGAAAGGGAACACACGACACGGGGAAAAATCGGTGAGGTCTTGAGGTGCGTTTTAAAAAGCGGAACTGTTTTCAATAAACGTCGTCTAACGCTAAATAAACGGACGCTAAATAGAACGTAATAAAGCCTAGTCAGTAGCCTAAGCTATAATATTGTATATAGGCTATATATATATATATAGGCTAGTATATTTTATATATGTAGGCTATCTATATTTTATCAATTCCATAGATAGAAGTTCAATATAGCCAAATAGCCTATGCCTTGTTCAACTTTTCATTCTACCAATGCAGAATGCACTAAGAACAGATTTAAGGCACATGTACACCCTCTGGTGGACAGACATCATTATCATTTTATGCCCATTTCATTGAGAGAGAGAGAGAAAAAAAGGGCTGTTCAGTTGGTATGGTTCTTTACCCAACAGTGTTGAAACCAGTGTGTGTGTGAGTGCGTGTGAATGGGGTGTGTACGTGTAGAGAGAAAGGGTCCTGGTCACAAGGTCCTGCATGTGAGCTGCTATAGCCGCTGATGTGGGTCCTGAATAGTAGATTTTTGCTGACAACGTTTCTGGCCGTACACAGTTGCACAACTACCTGTTTTTCCAACTACCTGTTTTCCAATGGGTTTCCACTGCAGAAACACACACATAAGGAGTGTTAAATGAGGTCATTCAACATTACTATCGACTATTTTTAAATTAACAACAATAGTTCTATCAGCATTGATTCTGATCAGGTCTTAGCGTAAAATGGCGTATTATGCATATGGCCAGTAGTTGGCGATGTAACTTTGCAAAGATTTAGGGAACACTCTTTTTGGCCGATCATTTACACGACAACGGCGTTTTTGGGGGCCTGAAAACACGACTCTTGACGGGTTTCAAAGTACAATTTTTTAAAAACGATACTGTTATCACCTCCGATACTGTTTTTATACAAAAAAAAAAAAAAAAAAAGAATGCACATTTGTCAAAACTGTGATGTCTCATGCATTACATGTTCAGTTTCTTTACAAAGTGTCATCGCCAAATACTGGTCTGGCAGCAGAATACAGGTTTATAGTCTTTTCCGCGGATCCGTATGTAAACCATAGATATAGCCTATGCCAACGTGCCAAGAGTCAAATGTGGCATCTACATATACATATGTATGGTGTAAACGCCCCCCTAGTGTACAGTAAAGGGAAAATGACCCATAACTTATGCAAAACTATGCAAAATGTAGCATAAGTAGGTAGAAAGAATGAATGAAAGACATGTATTTTGAGTTGCAATGTCAAACATTAATAAACATACAATAAAAATAGTTCATAAAGCATTATACCAAATTATACAGAGCCATCAAATAATTTTTTTTTCAACTTTATGTAATCTTGCATATATATCCTTAAAATCATATACATTTTACACCTGCAACCTGTGTAATATTGAAATTGAACCATTTGGCTACACTTTATTTTAAGGTGTCCTGTGATACCTATACATTTAAAGTTATATTAATTGACTACATGTACTGGGTTTGCTTTGGATAAGCTGCATGTAATTACGCATCATTAGTTATCACTATAGAGCATGTGACAAGGACCCTGTAAAATAATGTGTTATCAATATTTCCTGAGACAATTATACACAACACGTGTCAGTGGCCAAAAGTGATGTCCGGAGGGGTTATTAGTTTTGAATGACTATAAATTTGATTAAACCATCAACATATGGGTAAAATATTTTATAATTCTTTAAATATTTTGAACATGACGAAAAAACAAAACACTGAACTTGGTCAATGTATTTAACTGACAAAATGATTTGACCAAAAAAAAAAAAACTACAGGTTTTATGTTACTATGCAAAAAAGCATACACTGATTACAACAAAATCAGTTATTAATATGTTGTTGGCTCTCTCATTTGTTTTTTTGTATGACAGCCTGGCCAAAAAATGATGTCGACACAATTCGTCATGTTTCATATCACAAACAAAACAAATGACTACACAATATGCTGACACGCATGCTTTAACAAACGTGTAATAATATTTTGGCCACTGAGGCACTGAAAGAAAAGACCCGCGGCTACAATGCAACATTACATCAGTAAATTCCAATGCATTACATAACATGCCCATTATACTTTTTAAGGGCTCATTTTTCACGCTTTTTCAAACATTAAACATTTTACCAATAGACCCTTAAGTATCGATTATTATAAAACAATCAAATCAGTCCTTATAATTGATCCAAACATATTCCTTTCTTTCTTTGCATGCTGGGCATAACAAGTTATGAAACTGTAGACAATCTCTTCTCTACGGGTAAATTACTTTTTTAAAATGTTGCTGGGATTAGAACAAAAAAAAAAAAAAAATGCATACATAATCTCACAGCTGATGCAGATAAAGGAATGAAAAGTCTGTTATTGACTAGACTAGTCCCTCCCCTCGAGGCCGGCTGCTGTACAGTATAAATGAGTGGTCAGCCGGAGAGACGGAGATGCTACAACATGAGGGCACTGGGACTGATGATGATGATGATGACTCTGCTGCTGCTGTCAGCGAGTCAAGGTACTTTTACATTGCAATATGCAGTCGCTACTACAACTGGTCTGGATATTAATGCTAGTATTAACAATGCTGATGTGCATTGGCAGATTGATAGCATTAGACAGTTATGACTGTTGGACAGGTATGAATTGTGCATGATGACTGTTGTTTATCTCCCGACAGCCAATGACACGGAGGTGCAGGGATGGACCTGTGGATATCGAGGACTGTGCAGGAAGCACTGCTATGCGCAGGAGTACATGATTGGCTATCATGGTTGTCCCCGAAGATACAGGTACTGAAACGTTCTGCGTAAATTACATTTGTTTTATAGTTTTTGTACAACATCAAAATATTCGCAAATATTCACTTACAATGGAAGTCTATGGGACAATATATACTACTTGCCCCATAGACTTCCATTGTAAATGCCAACAATCGCACGGCAATTCGTAACTATTTTGCGTTTTGTCGAATTGATGGTTGTTCACACCAAGGATGGTAACTATAATGATAATTAATGCTGGGTTTTAACTTATTAATTACATGTAATGTGGGTTACGCAATCACATTCCAAAAATGAAGTACTTATAATTCAATTATATTATGTTTTAAAATACTCATGATCAGACTATAGTTACGTTTTGTTGATTACAGTATTACACATTATTTTCACAATGGTGGTCAATTACTCATTTGAATTATCCCTCATTGAGACATTTTTACTTTCCATGTATTACTTTCTTTGGAAGGCGTTTGTCTTTCAAAACACGTTAAAATTTACAAATTCACATAACTTCATATTTACATGCAATGCAGGAATTCCTCAACTTTTTTTGTGAGCTGAACCTCGTAGACCTAATATATTTACTTGAATTATTCCCTGAGATTTTAACCGAACAAGTTAGGTCAATAATAAAAATAATAGATAATACAATTATGTTCAAGTTCGATTAATATGGTACAAGATTATATTATTCAAATTAATGTGATAAACGAATAAGGTCAAAAGTAATCAAAACAGTAGTTCGATTACATTACTGTAAATGTGTCATGTAGGCCTAATGGATTACGTCACTGACTACAATTGTTGTCATGTAATTTTGGAACCAGCAAACGACTAATTTGTAAGTAATCTGCTTAGTACTGTCGATAATGATAAAGATAGTTCTGGAAACCGTTCTCAATGTGTTAGAACAGTAGAATCCACACCACAACTATAACGGCACAGAGAAACGATATGGCTGGAATCACTTTCAGAACAATTTTTTTTCCCAGCTGATGAAAGATAAAAACATAGACAGCCAATCAGAATCCATCCTGCTTTAAAGAGCTCGAGCAATTAAAGCGGCAGTCAACAAAACCCGCAGCATCGCTTGTAATAAACAGAGCGTTATCGTTTTGTTGGTGCGGACGCTAATATTATCGCTTTGGTGATCTTAATAGTTGTCGTTCTTTGTGTGAACGGGCCTTAATTCAAAGTATAAATTTGTCCAATCTTATTCATGCATTTTCATACGTTCGCCCCAGTAAAGGTTAGGTTTGGGTTAAGGGTGGACTTTCATGCTTTTTTTCTAATAATCATACGAATTCATACGAAATCGCCACCTTGTAACTCAGTTATATGGTTGAAGTTGGTAAGTGGATACCTGTCAATGCATTATTATTTTATTTTTTTACTAGTAACCTGAAATATTTCTGCCGAAAAAAGTAACACAAATAATAGATATTCTAACCAAATATTTGTATTCTCACTTTCTAGGTGCTGTGCTTTGCGCTTTTAACCTTTCTGAAGAAGCTCCTGCTCATCAAGACTGGACGCAGAACCTCTTCTGTCACAGAATATAAGAAATGCTGTGTTGATCTCCGAATGATAGCATAAAGGTGCGGCCATATTGGTGAAATTTTGTGTGCAATATTGCCAATAGCGTAGAGATGTATGAAGCACAGCTTGAAGTAGAAGTAACATTCAAACCTTTCTGTTGGTCAGCAAATTTGTATGACCAACTTGAACACAAAACTCACGACCGCGCTGATTCTTTTACTGGAATCTGCCTGATTTTTACCCGACTTCGCTCGCGAGATTTCACCGAGCAACAGTAAATGTGGCCGCACCTCAAGAACGAGTTATGCTGTAAAATGTAACCAACAGTTTGCATTATTCTCACCAAAACCATCACCTGACATAAGACTGAGTAAGAAAGCAGCAAAACTTACACCTAAAGATATATATCCACATTTTGTTTGTCAAAAGGATCAGCAATGTGTACTCAAAAAATCTATATTTAGATGATGATGATTATTATTATTAGACTGGTCCCTTTATACATGCAGTATATTTGTTTGTGATTTGCTCTAACTGGATTAGTGGAGTGAAAGCAGCTCAGCGTGGGTCTCCGCAATATGACCAGCATTGAGCAACAAGAGTTCACTGACCCACATATCTCACGGCAAGGCGACAACCCCTTCCGTACACAGAGGGCAAATGCAAGTTCGACGTCCTTTAACAGTTGGGTCATGAAGCAGCTGGATTGCTGAATACTTTCAGTGTTGTACTTAATGGTGTTTCAACTGAATAAAATCAATCTTTTAAAAAAAACACACACGTCTATATAGTTTCTTCAGAATGTCAGAGTTGTGTCCAATTGAAGATGCCTACTTTTGACAGTTATAATAACATTTATCATACATGAGGCCGGTCAACCCCTTGTGTTATGCAATGATACACTGTTAAAAAGAAAGGTACATTGTATCCATTCCACAAATGGTTCTTTATGGTGGAAAACAAGTTTCTTTAGATTATTAAAATGCTCTTCAAATGAAGAAAACAATGTTCACTGAAAGTTTCTTCAATGGAACAAAATGGTTCTTCGGCATCATTGCAAACAATCTCTTTGTAAGAGTGAATGTAAAATGTACATATGTTCTCGAAACCAATCCTGATGATTTGATTTAAAAAGGGACGTGTTTTTAAGTAAATGTCAGCCTTTGAAATCGGCTCTATTCAGATTGAAATGGTCCACAGTTCAAAAGGGGGAGTGTTATCCTCATTGTTTGCGGTGTTTTCATGAGTTGGTGGAGGCACGTGCATGAACACTTTATTGGACGGGGCCAAATGTGAGTCATTCCATCAATGTGCATATAAGTCGGGCACAATGGGACGAAGCCCCACAGATCTGTTTACACAGGCTCTGCCATCACAATAATGTCTAGGCCACGGACTCGCTTTGACAGGATAAAAGTGACCAAATGTTATTTGTGGCATCTCATCCCCAATAGTAGCATGTGGTCAATGCAATGACCTGCGGAACTGCATATGACTTAACATGCAAACCTCAGTCGATTTTAAAGATGCAATGCATTGGCGACAGATCTTTTCTCCAGTATTGTGACATACATCGGAGTAAAAAAGGGCTATGGAAGAGAAAAAAAAGGACAGGGTTATAGATTGTTGACTGGATGGAGGCAAGACGAAATGCGAGCTTGCAGTCGACAGGGAGAAAAGAGGTTTAGGAGAACTACATGATTGGAGAAGTCCATTACATGTCAACTCAACCTTTGGTTGGTTGGTTTGATTTTGCTTTCTGGTGAAAGAAATGCATAAATGAAGCCAAAATATTAAATGCCATGAATATTTACTGTCAAATCCATTATTTTGTAAAGGGGGCCAAAGTGACAATTACAGGAGGGGGAAATAGCTATTTTAAATCACTATTATTTTTGGTATATTAGTAAAATCTATTGACTTTAGCAATCTGTTACATTATATGCCAATAATGACAGTTCAAAAATGGGAAAAAGCACTACATTTCCCCTTCAAGTTTGCAAATCTGGAACTCAAGAAGTATAAAGATATCCTTCTATCACTTTAGATTTTGGTTCTTACCAAAAATGTTTTGGTATCTTCATTTTTAAGACCCTATATCCCACAATTTAAGGCCCACAATCCCAAAGATATGGGAATTTCAGTGTGGCCCCACTATTTATGTTTGTCTGTCTTAAATATAAAATTTCAGCAGGGAAAGCTTCTGAAATGTGGTTGCTTTGACACAAAATGACCATATTTTGAAGTGAATGACTATCGATTTCACTGAAATATGGTCTTTTATTCCAATTACATATGCATGTGTACACAAGTCAATATTATGGTTTCTGTAGAAAACTTATCTGGCACATGCTAGTATTAACTGGAATTCAGGGTTATGTAAACACAACATTATGTAACAAAACATCCTGCACACACATCTGAACGTGGTTTTAGGTGAAACGAGACACAGATGGTTGTGTAAAATCAAAACTGTTTTTATTGGAATATTTACTATATTATATTAGTGGATATTCAAAATCTGAAAAATAAAAATAGCAATATTTTGTATACTTGCTTAAACTGAATGTTGCACCGGTTTTCATATTCATTTATTTATCATTGGAGTATTCTTGTCATGTAAATGATCGGTCCTTTGCAGAAACGCTTGATCAGAATATGAACCCTGATTAGAAAATGAGCAAACGGTCAATCACAAAAGCGTCAAACAAATTTGGCAAATGTCCCTGAAATAATGACAGCAAAACACAAATGTAAAAATGCCTTACTTTATTTTTTAATTTTTTTGTTGTTTTGTTTGAGAATAACAGGCACATACAATATGGGTAGCTAAAGCTGAATATCATTAGACAAAAACCGTGAAGAAGTCCCTGTGGATTTCAGCAGGCCTAATATTTCACAATATGGAGAAACAAACTGCAACCAGATGTACGGCTCTAAACTTTTCAAAATAAATTAAGATAATCTATATGAAAATGGCTGTTGACAGAAAACCAGGAAATTCAGGTCTATTCACTCCTGAGTGTGAAAAACAGGTCAAGACTGATCCGATGCTCACAACACAAAAAAAACAGGGAACATAAAACGGTTATCCCTGGTTCAAGCATAAATGGCCAAACATAAACGTATCAAAGCGGTAGGGGGACAACACAACAGATGGACAGGTCATTTCTTTGCTTTTCGTTGTCCTTTAAAGCCTAAACCGATAAAATTCAGAATAGGGAAAAAAAAAAAAAAAAAATCTGCAGATTGAACAGACATTTAATAAGGCTCTATATATACACGGGTGCTCAGATGTACAAAAATCTGCTTGTTTCAGACACAACGCTTCACAAGGCGTCGTGAAATGTGGGAGCACTAATGTAGATCACCTCTGATCCAAAAACACTCCTGAAGGAAGGAGGGACTCATTTTATGAAAATATAAATATTCTTCCAATATCTAAAACTGAACTGCTGATTACCAGAAAAAAAAATATTATGGAAACTATTTCTTTAGAGTGAGTGTTAAATACATTGATATTGAAGAACACTTTTTCTTATCTATGCATATGGTAGAAATGCCTGGCTTTTTTTCTTTATAAAGAGCAATAAACTGAGACACCGGTTACTTGCATTTTAAAAACAAAACATGGCTGACAAAAAAGAAAATTGGACAAAATAGGTTTTATTTAGCATTAGCAATAAAAAAAAAACACTGTGCTGACCTTACGTAATGTTAGAGCTGAGCTAAACTGTGATAACACTCACTAGCCTGAATAACATCTGTGTTTTGTCCCACTACAGCCACCGTTACTGCGTGCGCTGGGTCGCTGAAGGCCTGCGCCGCCAGTTTCGACTGACCGTTACTTCGTCTTCTTCTCTGTGGCCAATGTGTCGTGAAGCTTTGAGACATATTTTTCAAATTGGTCCATCACCAGCGTCCCGTTCTCGTCGAAGAACACCCCGACCGACTTTGTAAACTCCGTCTCTCTGAACAGCTTGGTTTTCCCGTCAGTGAAGGACACTCTTAACGTATACTGGTCATCAAACCTAACGGACACAAGCCATTTAGTACTATAGTAAACCACAGTATCAAACTTTTTTTCCCCTGAGGAATGGCATTTCTAATAGGGTGGAGCTTCAACACAAAATTCACGATTAGATTTCAAATTCACTTTTTTTACAATCGGATAGCAGTTCGATCAGAGAAAACAGGAAGTGAGCAGGTGTAAACAAGCCCTAAAACAGTGCTTCTCAAACCTGTCCTGGTGACCGCCGACCATTAAACATTTTGTAAGTCTCCCTCATCTAGCAAACCTGATTCAACTCTCAAGCAAGACTTGAATTTGGTGATAAGCGCAAGACTGTCTAATAAGAGAAACATCCATAAACAGTGCAGTGGTAGGGGGTTCCCACGACATGTTTGAGAAGCACTGGACTAAACGATTGCTTTTTAAAAAAAATTGATTTTAGCAATCTATATTGGTTCATCAAAATGAAAAATTTAGATGATCAAGAAAAATCGACCTTCCAACCCATCACTAGTTGCTAGGGTGTTCTGCACTGCACTGATGTTTAGAGGACAATTCTTCAAAAGGAGCCATCTCTGGAAAACAGTCTCAACTAGTCGAGCCACGAACGTCGTGCTAAGTGAGCTGAACTGTGACTTTCACCTATCGACCAGCTCACTTAGCACGGCGTTCGTTGCTCGACTAGTTGAGACTGTTTTCCAAGATGGCTCCTGCCTGTATGTATACGCGTAATGTACTGTCTTTATAAAGTATCTTCTTATTAAACTGTCTGTACACACAAAGTTCTCAATGCTTCGGTTTGCATGTAGGGACCCTCATTATGCTACCGTGTTAATGTGAGGCTATTTTGAGCCTTGTCAACTTATATTCGATACCTAATATACTAGCGTTATAAGCTAATCTGTTTTTAGAGATAAAACTCTTTACATTCGATTATCATGAAAACACATCCCAGAGAACAATCGACTCGGTAACCATGTGTTATTAACACCTGGGTTAATTTTGCGCTGGAATTGTTCTTTAACAGTTAAGACCCCGATATACTTCAAACGAAATCTGAACTGGTGTGGAAAAAAAACCATAAAATACAATCAAGCAAACCCCATACAGTATTAAAATCGCTACATATCATAGTTTAGAAGGTTATAGTGTGTGTTGTTTGTTTTCTCTTTAACTTCCTTCAGCTCTTTTCATGTTTGGGGGGTCGGATTGTACAAATTATGAAATATTCGATATCCCAATTTTGCATATCGTCCAGACAACAATTTGGATATTATCGTACAATATATCGCACACCTCTATCAGTGGTATTAACTAGCGATTTCTTTTTACTTATAAGCTAATCAGTTTTTAGAGATAAAACTCTTTACATTCGATTATCATGAAAACACATCCCAGAGAACAATCGACTCGGTAACCATGTGTTATTAACCCCTGGGTTCATTTTGCGCCGAAATTGTCCTTTAACATTTAAGACCCCGATATACTTAAAACGAAATCTGAACTGGTGTGACGTTATTTCGAACAAAATCAGGCCAAAACTAAGTTTGTTTGGAGTTTGGGAAGATGTTTCGAACTCCAAACAAACTTAGTTTTGGCCTGATTTTGTTCTAAATTACCTCACACCAGTTCATTCTTGGATTTCGCTCCGAATTCTTGGAAGAGTTCGCTCCGGCATGTAAACGCCTTCAAACTATCATTGGTCCGTTGCGATGACATAATAGTTAGGCGTGTCTCTGAGGCTCTGTCTTCTTTAACGTGGAAATCTTCTCCGGTTCATTTCTTCTGTTTAGTCCGTCAAGGTCAGACGTCCACGAGTGAAAACATGAGCTTGACATTCTAAACTAAATTTCTAATTATTTTTCATGCTTAAAGGGGTGGTATAATGCCATTTTCACAAGATGTAAAATACATCTCTGATGTCCCCAGAGTGTGTGTGTGAAGTTTTAGCACAAAATACCCCACAGACATTTTTATATAGCATGTAAAACTTTTTGAGGATTTGCAAAAACGCATCGTTTTGTGTCTGTCCCTTTAAATAAAAATGAGCTGCTGCAGAGGGCGGGGTTTCAAGAGCTCGTGTGTTAGCAGCTGCGATTACCACACGCAGACACACTAAGATGACAGAAACTGTTCTGTCTTTAATGTTAAAACAGAGTCAGACAAAGATGGAGAGACTCAAGAAGAAGTGACAACATGTAGAAGCAACAGGACGTCTCTGAATGGTTAACTGATGTGGAGTTAACTCTCTTCAATTAGCATATTCTGTCATGGTAATCTATAAGTCGCTCGTATAGGAACTGTTGTGAGATGCACACAGAGGGACTTTCTATTGCATGTGAAAAGATGGATGCTAAAGTTTGAGCTGACTCACAAATGTGCTCGACTACAACAACTTTTCCTCTTCTCAACATGGACTGTGTGTTCAGGGGGCGGGGCTTATGTAAACTTTAGGGTTGCTGATGTCACTAACCCGGAGGAATGTCGTGTAGTCCCTACCAGTTGTAGTTGTAGTCCTTAAAAGCAAATATCTTCCTTTGCTTTGAACGTTGTAACTTTGCAGATGTTGTTTATGCTCAAACAGCAACATTACACACTAACTAAAGTTAGAAAAGTGAAATCATACTCAACCACCCCTTTAATATAGTAAATCTGTGCTTTATAAATAAACGTGACTTGACTGCTGAGTTGCAGAATTTTTTTGTCATTTTTGCAGCGCGTTTATTTTAGGAAAGAGCACAGAACATATTTAAATATTCATCTAAAAGCCTCTCGGCAGTGTGGGCTGCGTCACTATATCGCTGGTCATGCATTTCAAACTTCTTTTAAAGAACGTTTATCGGGATCTTTATGGTAAGAGTTTGTTTGATCACCACTAATAAATAGAAGAGAGAGAGAAAAAAAAAATCACCTTTTTAGGCTAGAGGACAGCTGCCAATTGTGATCTGGGTCCATTCCAGCTGGGTCCTTCTGCAAGGCCACAAGGAAGATGTTCCTCTCTTTGTAAGAAGTGTACAGGGTCAAAATCCCCATCATTATGAAGTATGTGTTGATCTGTTAAGGACAAGAACTGAAGCAGTGCCCAATTTACATTCATTTACATTGTCAAACCGTTGCGTCTCTATTGCGTTTCGAGTTTGCTCAATGAAGGATATGAAACAACACAACATGCCAGCACGGGCTTGGACTCTGGGAACGGGTGGAGGTAATCCCAAATTAAAGCTACAATGGCGAAAAGGCAGGAGATCGTGCAAATGAACAGACGTCCATCCACCAAGTTGAAGTTCTCAATGTAGCCATATTTTTCAATCAGCACCTATGGGGGAGAAAAACGTAGATTTAAAAACTCATCTAATGGACATAACCAGTATAAAAACAAAGTATGCAAATAAATCACTCAAGAAACCACATAAATAGATCTACACACACATAATCGGGCAAATGTTTGGAACAATTACGATTTTTCAATGAAAGAAGTCTCTTCTGCACACCAAGGCTGCATTTATTTGATTTGAAAATACAGTAAAACTTATTAATATTGTGAAATAATATTACTATTTTAAATAATTTATAACCAAGTTAATATATTGTTAAATGCAATTTATTCAGTGTCATATGATCCTTCAGAAATAATTCTGATATGATTTGCTGCTCAGTTATTATTGATACGATTATCATCCATTTAAAAACAGTTTTGCTGCTTAATATATTTATATTTTTTTGTTTTGTTTTTTTTTACATTTATGGTCACTTTCGATCAATATAATGCGTCTTAGCTGAATACAATTATTAGTTAGATAATAAGAAATGTTTCTAGGAGCAGCAAATCATCATATTAGAAAGATTTCTGAAAAACAATGTGACTGAAGACTGGAGTAATGATGCTGAAAATACAGCTCTGATCAGCTTTTTATTTTTAATTGTACTAACATTTCAACATACAGTACCAGTCCAAAAGTTTGGAAATCAGTGTTTTAAAGAAATGCTCATCAAGCCTGCATTTATTTGATCAAAAATACAGAGAAAAAAAAAAGTAATATTGGGTAATAATATTATGATTTAAAATAACGGTTTTCTATTTTAATGTACTTTAAAATATGATTTATTCATGCGATTAAAGCTGAATTTTCAGCATCATTACTCCAGTCTTCAGTGTCACATAATCCTTCAGAAATCATTCAAATATGATCAAATATGATCAAATATGATCAATGTTGAAAACAGCTGTGCTGCTTAATATTTTTACCCGTGATACTTTTTCAGGATTCTTTGATAGAATAAATGCTGTTCTTTTTAAAAAACGTATTCAAGCAGAAATAGTTTCTAACAATATACGCTAACGTTCAAAAGTTTGAGGTCATTAATTTTTTTCTCTTTTTTGAAATAAATTAATAATTTTCTTTAGCAATGATGTGTTAATTTGACAAAAAGTAATAGCAAAGATGTATATTGTTAGAAGAGATTTCTATTTTGAATAAACCTTTTTATTTTGTTCAAAACTGTTTCCAACATTGATAATAACTGACTATCAAATCAGCATTATTTTAAACTGTAATTATATGTAACAATATATATTTTTTTTAGATAAAATAAATACAGGCTTGATGAACATAAGAAACTTCTTTCAAAAACATTAAATAGTAATGTTCCCAAACTTTTAACCGGTGTATGTGTAATATGAAATATATTAGCTAGGCCTATATAATATATATATATATATATATATATATATATATATATATATATATATATATATATATATATATACACACAGACCTTCTTCGCTGCATCATCTAGAGAGTTCTTCACAGCTGCACCATCCCATTTGTCGATCTTCACTGGCTTTTCATCAATCCTCCACTGAAACACATGCAATATGATTTTAGCAAGCCACACTGTCAAGCCAAATAGAGTATTTAATATTTTAATATGTGCAAGATAGGTATGCAAACTCAACATAGTGCTACACCGTTTAAGCTAAATTAATATGTCTGTGCTGCTACTGAATTGACAGCTTAAATAAACGTCTTTATAAGATTATATTATAGTTAGTAGTTTGAATTGAATGTGATGAAATGCAATTAAATGCCTCTATTAGACTACATCTTATACTTGCATTGCCTTCAGTGGCTGGACTCCGTAACATATGGTTGCAACTTGTGTATCATGAATCTTTGAATAAATCCCTCAAAAACGCCTCAAGTTATTGATCTAAATCAGCCCACAGCTCCTGAACTATCATCTGGCATATTACTGAACAGAAAGTTATCACTTTCAGCCAAATCATGTATGCTTTTTTACGTGTATATGTAAAAAATTGAACCTGCATCACTACTGACTGGTTGTTGGAACACATTAACAACAAGTCTAACAAATGACAAAGAAAATAATCAAAAACAATAAAAAAAACATCTTTAAATTATATATTTTAAAAAAAGGGCTAACGTTTACAGCAATTACAGGTATTTGGGGGATTTCTGATTTTAAATAACTTGCATAATAGTGCATATAACGTTAATATAGATTTCCTGAATAACGATGGTATGTTAGTATTTAGGCAGATTTGCCTTTTATATTATATGGGGATTTTTATTTTAAAGTTTGTGCATTTGTATCCAGTTTGCTTTATTTAAAATTATTGTAAACCAGCTTCTGATAACGCGACTGAAAACCACCAATTTGAAATACTATGTGTCAGATCACAATTAACAAGGAAGTCACAGTAAAAATGTCTTGTCCATTTTGACCGAAATGGAAACCAAATAAAACGTTAAGTTAACGTGACCTCCTGACTGGAAATAAAATGACACGGTGCATGCGAAAGGAAATGAGGAGCATAACACAATATTGTGTGCAACATAGTGCAATGCTGTGTAATCTTCTGTATCTAGACATTTAAACGGCATTCGACAGTTTTCAATACACATGATAAGTAACAATTTGTACACGATTCGCGTGCATTCATTTACAAGTTTCACATTTTATCTCCTGACACGCAAACGAGCGCCATGGTCGCATCAACATCCACGTCCGAATAACGAAAGATTGCGAAAGATGAAATATGTAAAAAAAAAAAATATTAATAAACTACGCTGTGCTCTCAAGACTCATAACATCCCATAAAAGGAGATATACAATAAAGGTGTATTACTTTTTCCAGTAGACCATTCTTTCCGTTCCTCGCCGCCATCTTTTCTTCCTGTTCATTTGTTCTGACCTGGGCGAGTGTGATTGGCTAAAATCACTTAAAAACCGTCCAATCGAAATGGGTCTGAAACAGGGAAACAGCGGCAGTGGTGTCTGACGTCAAAGGGGGCGGGGCCGCAGTGGTGACGTTCAACCCCATGCACTGAAACCAGTACACATAAAAATGTAAATTATCATGTGAAAATAAAAACCTGTGATCTTTATTGGCACGGAGATCACAACACACAAGGTAATAAGGTAAACTAAACTTACTGATTTTCCCGCCCTAACGTAACATGACAGCCGCAAATCCTGTCTTCTCTATGCGCCGCCCACTTCGGGACTTCATGGTGTATTTCTGTACGTGTGCTTGCACACGTTTGCACTTTGCAGTCATTATGGTTATTACAGGCATACAGGCAGCAACCTTTCAAACAAATATATCTGGAAATAAGCCTTTATTTCTGCTTTTCTTCTTGAATCCCAGAGCATGTTTCCCACACGATTCAAGGTTTCCACAAAGATGATACCTTTAGAGATCTACCCCATTCAGCACCTTCATTAGCAGATAGCTTTTTGCAGAGGTGTTTACCACGTTATGAAATAAGGGTGAATACCTCTAGTTCATATTTATTTTTTATCTCCTTTTATTAATTGGATACGATTCTGGAAACTTGATTTTCTTCAATAAAAATAAAAAAATACGGAACGAGGACTAGCAAATGTATCAATTGATATTTTGTTTGTTGTTGTTGATAATGAACACCCTCAGAAGAATAGACTACATTCTGTCATTAGGAAGCAATGCATATGTTTAAAGGTGCAGTAAGCGATTTCTCAAAAATGTTGTTGATATTTGAAATCACCAAAAACAAACACACCCCATCTTGAAAGCTCCGCCCCCAAATTCACAAACAAGTTATGCAACACAACACAGGCACTGAAGGCTGATTTATACTTCTGCGTCGGGTGTACGCCGTAGTGTACGTCGTAGGCTACGCAAGTAGGAGATGGCGTCGTGAGCATTTATACTTCTGCGTTTATGTCTGCGTTGCTCTGCAGTTACATCGCCGAAACGCTAGTTGGCGGGGGCGGGTTTTAATGCTCCACTGTGTATAGATTCCTCGTGGCTGTTTTGATTTGGCTACTACAAGCAATGGCGACTGAAAGAGAGCGGATCATGTTGGAGCTGGAGCTTATCGAGTTGGAAAAAAAGTCAATTTTAGTGAAATTTCTGAATTTACAGAACTTCTGAATTTAAAAATGGCGGGCGGTGCAGAAGAACACGCCGGAAACGCGTAGGAGGAAGAGCAATGCTACCAAGCCGACCAATCACAGATCTTGCGGTCCGCGTCGTCGTGACGTGTAGTTACATTTTTGAGGAGGTGCGCGTCAGGGTACGGCGTATGGTACACGTCTATGCGTATGCTACGCCGTATACTGCGCGCACCCGACGCAGAAGTATAAATTGGCCTTGAGTGTGTACTCCTCTTACTGCTGATTGGGAAAGTGTGTTTTGCCGCTCAGTCCGATCCACTTTCAACAGCATTTCTCAGAAATCGCTTAACACACCTTTAAAAACAAACAAAATCTTTAGTTTAAATACTTATATAAAAAAAAAAAAGGAAAAAACTTGCTTGCAAATTCTGAATGAATGCTACATTATTTAATTCCTGCTCCTAGTGTTTTGTTGACAGAAACCGGAAAATCATGTATAAAGGCAATGTTTAAAAAGATGACATTGTTACAAAGTACTGCTCAAATAAATATAATGTGTTCTTTACATCTCCACAGAATTCATACATATGCCACATTCTCTTTCAAATCCAGCAATACCTTTCGACAATGGAAGACAATCCGAATCCTTCGGAAGCCAGTCAGAAACAATCCCTAATAACATCTTTGCATCAGTTTCAAGATCAATATAGGCAAGTCATATTTCCAAAATAGTACAGTAATGCATACAAATCTATTTATCTTCTCCAATAGTACAGCTGGCAACCTACACAGAACTTAAATAAAGGAAAACAAAAAGGAAAGACTGCGTGATTGCAGAAATCAGGCATGTTGGCACATTACAAAGAAGTATACAGGATAGAAATAATCTGTCTGTGATAAAAATGAGTTCAGGGTACAAAGTAGGCAACAGTAAATGTATGTGCATATAGATGTGGTCCAACTGAATGTGTCTTTTTACAGCAAAAGTAACATGATTAAAGCTTTCTTGGCTGACACAAGTCACACAATAGATCTCTCTAGTAAATAAAGCCTAATAGATAAAGTTGTGAAATGAAAGTAGCCCTTGAGAGTGGCGTCTCGCCGAAGCTAAAAGTGAAACATGTAGAAACTCCCCCCAAAAAATACAATGACAGAAACCAATGTCTTAAATAATATCCACAAATTTGTTTTGCCAGTTGCCGAATCAAGTAAGCATGCATTATTTTTCGTTGTGGCGTTATATGCACAGCTTTTGCAGAAGTATTCAAATGCAGTTACTTTATATCCTCTTAACCAGATTAATTATATTTTATTTAGATTACAGTTTGGAGAGTTTTGTCTAAAACACTAGAGAAAAACAAAAAAACAAAAAAATAAGCTAGGATTAGTTTAAATAATTAAAGTAAAAATAAAACGATCAGATTTCTTTACAAATCTTAATGGTCAACATTGTCACACAATGCATTTTAACATCCCAAACTATTGTATAGCTATTTTACTTAAAGGTAAAAAAAAAGAAAAATGTTTGCAGTTAGGCCCGAAACATACTCTACACAAACATGTGACCGCAAGCGCTTTCTAAACTCTTTCTTTCGAGTTTGATTTCAAATGATAAAATGTGTGACAACAACACAAGTGTTGCATTCCCAGCACTGCCACAAGGGGTGCTATAGCAGGTATTAGCATAAACCGTAATCTGTGATCAGTTTTCTCTGGTGAACCACTTACCACCTCCTTTGATTTTATTTTCCATTAATTTTCCTCATTTACTAAATATAACAATGCAAACTCTTTACCATACATATTTGTAGGCTATATAAGGAGATACCAACCTGAACCGCTCTACCATTAGAGAAAGCATTAAGTTACTGAACTGCTTTACGAGTTTTACGACAGTCAATCACTGTCTGCGGATGCCATATCAATACAATTGTCCATGTCTTCTATAAATAAGCAATTTTTGTTTTTTATTGTAAACTCCAAAAATAGTTTAACAAATGTATAGGCCTAATGCGAGTGTTACGCTTTTTTTTTTTGTATCCTTAGATGTCTGTCTTAAAGGAACATGTCGACTTTTTGGGACTTTAGCTTATTCACTGTATCCCCCAGAGTTAGATAAGTCCATAGAATACATAGGCTTCTCATCTCTGTGCGTGCCGTAACTCTGTCTGACGCACCCACCGCTAGCCTAGCTTAGCACAAAGACTGGAGGTAAACGGCTCCAGCTAGCATACTGCTCCCAATAAGTGACAAAATAACGTGTACAACAGTGTGTACAAATAACAAGGTCACATGAGACACAGCCATCTTCTAATATACATACTGGGAACTATAACACTGCTACTTCTGCTGAGTGATTAGCGCAACGCTCTGAGCGAACTCTCTGCTCCTCACCACGGGGCTTCTCAGGTGCTGCGAGCAAATCACTTCTGAGAATATAGTTCCCAGTATGTATACAGTTAGAAGATGGCTGTGTCTCATGTGACCTTGTTATTTGTACACACTGTGACTATACAAATCACAACATGTAAATAGGAAAATGTTGGCGTTATTTTGTCACTTATTGGGAGCAGTATGCTAGCTGGAGCTGTTTACCTCCAGTCTTTGTGCTAAGCTAGGCTAGCGGTGGGTGCGTCAGACAGAGTTACGGCACGCACGGAGATGAGGAGCCTATGTATGTACTTATCTAACTCTGGGGGACACGGTGAATAAGCTAAAGTCCCAAAAAGTCAGCGTGTTCTTTTAAAGCGGTTCATAGCTAGCTAACTAAAAATAATACATCCTGATTAATGGCACAAACATTGGAAGGCAACTCTATGGCTGCCTTGAGTACTACGGTTTGTTTCCTTCCCAGTACTTAAGAATGCAGGAAACAGGTTACACACAAACAAGACTGCGCTCTTGCAAACTGTTGACCAAGCATTGGCGTCTATGCGCTTGTGTAGAGTAGTTTTCTGACCTAAGGCTACAATTTTTCTCTTCCCCACTCAAATCATTCACAAAAAAATATATATATTCGTACGAGTTGTTTGATAGATTGATACATCAAGATAAAACTTCCCAGGCCACTGGAAACAAGAAACTCCAGAGAAAAGGGGTTATGCTACACCTTTGTACAAAACACCTTCTGTTTTAACAAATGTCCTATGATAACTTTAAAACATGCAAACAAACTTCATGAGGAGCTATTGTGATTGTGATGAGCACAAAGAGATTGAAAGGAGTACTATTGTCTCTGGCTTGAAGTACTAAAAAGCCTTTTAAAAGAGTTCTTACATATAGTTCTGTATGTATGTCACGTCCCCCAAACAACATAAACCTAGTTTCCTCTTTTTGAGTAGTAGAAGCCAGTTAAACAGTAACAGAGCTGGAAACAAAACACTGCAGCTTTGAATCCCCATGAATGGGAAAGTTGCCGAGAGCCCACTCCTGTCCTGCGACCATTGCCCTTGAGCAAAGGCACTTAACCCCAGGTTGCTCTAGTCTAGGTGGACTCGGATGAAACACTTTGGATGAAACACATCTGTTAAATGGCAAGTCGAAAAAGTAAATACCTTATCTTGCACTACTCATCCAGATGTTAGAAAGCCTCTATAGTGCCTAAGCAAAGAAAACGTTTGCAACTGTTATGAATCACTACGATAAAACACTACTATAACCGTAAGTCCCTTTAACAGCTATAGTTCAAGTGCTCATTTCTTTTGGAGATTCTTCCTGATCGGCGTGTATTGTGTCCTACCATCCCATCTTTCGTGGCCCAGGACCTGAGTTCGTATTTGTTACGACTTGCTTTGTGCCTGTCCATTTTTTGGCATTCTCTGTCAAACTGTCTTTGTAGCTTCAGTGCCAGTTCTCGGTCCACCTTTTCCTGATTCATTCGCCGGACAATCAGATCATCGAGCCTGTCGCAGGCATTGCAGCCATCGGCCCGAGATATTTTTGCCTGGAGGTTCTCTTCCAAGTGTTTGGTTTTGTGGCTTCTCTTTTTGCCCCTTCTTGAGGTAGGTCTGTTAAGTACACAGCTCCTGGTGCTAGGCTCGTTTATTAAGTTCTCAGGGTCTACAGTACCTGGATTACAATGTCCAGCGAGTTTATCCAACATCGGTGCACACGTTTCTGTGGGTTCACAGAGTGCTTCACATCTGCTACGCCTTTTTGGGGATGAAGTATCTGCAATAGTTTGAGTTGTCGACCTGACATGAGCGCTAACTGGCAGTGTATCTTCCTCTTTGTTACACTGATCAAATATAAGCCGTCGTTTATTACAGACTACAAGTTTATCCTTCTGATCCTTAGACCCTTTGGCACTTGACTCACAAATGCACTGATGATCCTTCAAGCCGTCCGTGGCTACAGCACAGCTGCAGAGTCGGCTGTCCCGTTCTTCTACGGGACTCAGTTTATGGCTAGAATCCTCTGCGATCGGACTTGTGACTGTACCTTTTGAGGTCACCTTGATGCTCTGACGATCAACTTCAATCTGCTTCCACTTCTGCAAGATGGTGGGGCTGGCCTCGTAGCTTGTGGACTTCTGCAGAGTGCGCGTCAAGTTCCTAGGGGTCGACTTCACGATCGTAGGCTCCAAGAGACGACCGTCGGGCAACCTTTTGGGTGGCGTGCACGGCGAGCAGACGATAGGCTTGAAATGGTTGAGTTCTTCCGATATGCTATCATTGCTCTCGGGGCTAATGGACCTCTCTGGTTTCGTTTGAAGCACAACAGAAACGGAAGAGGTGTGGATGCCCCGCCAGTGGTGTCTCTTATCTAGGCTCAGTACCGGAGCTGAAAAAGACAGACTGTTCTCCGAGGAGAGAAGGATTCCAGCGTTGTAACTATGAGTGATGCTTGCCTAGAGCGGGGAAAGAGTGGGAGAGTAGCATCACTGACAATAAAAATTACTGATTCACTGGAAAATGTGACTTTTGTCAAGACTACCACTAGCTGCGTTTACATGGACCCTTATAATCGGATTGAAGGCTCAATCCGATTGAAAAACCTTCATGTAAACACCTTAATTGATCCGATTGAGCTCGATCCGATTTAAATTTCGATCGGATTGAAAGGGGTGGTTTATTCCTTTTGTAATCCGATCAAGAGAACATGTAAACACTTAATCGGACTGAAAACCAAATCTGAAAGGAATGCGCATGTGCAATGACGTAGAAATGACGTAATGACGTATGACGCACTGTTGTTTTTGAAGGGAAGATGGCGTGCGGTAAGCAAAATTGGTCTGTAGCGTTTATATACTATCTATGGTCTGTAGCAGAGACCACGTTGTTGCTGAATATTTTGAAGGAAGAAAAAGCAGTTGAAAGATTAGACGGTCGCAAGACACGCAATAATGACTTGTTCAAGCAGGTTTTTGAAAAACTTAAAACAGCTGGAATTAACAGGTCAGTCGAGCAAATAAAAAATGGTAAGAGGGTGGCTGTTAATTATGCACATCGTGGAACGGCGGCGGGAATCGTCTAGTGCACTGATTGTGCGTAACTGCGCATGTCTAAAACGATCAAATCAGATGTAAAGCTTGTGACATGTAAACGCGCACATCAACCCGATTACTTTATTTGTCGTCCATGTAAACACCTTGTTCGGATTCTTTAATCGGATTGATTTCATTCGGATTGAGCCACGTAAACGCAGCTACTGATTGCAACAACAGTTAATTCCCTACTCCAGGGGTGTCAAACTGTGCTTCTGAAGGACCAAGGTCTGGCAGAGATTAGCTCCTACCTGCCCTAAAACACTCTCTTGGAATAGGGCCCAATAATTTTGCGGACGGAATCGCGAAATTGGCGAATTAACGCGGAATTTCGCGGAATTTTAGATATTTGGAATGGAATTCTGTTTTTGTGTGGGAGAAGAATGTATGTCTGGGGAAAATGCAGACCGGGGGAAGCAAATCTGGGCGACACAACCCCTCCCGTCATTTCTGATCGCGGGATCGCTTCAGTCGATTTAACCTGATTTCTATGGTTGAATGAGGGCTTATGAAACTATAAGCCACGCCCATTCTGAACGCGCAAATTTGCGTTGAAGTGCTGAAATGTCAATCACTCATCACTGTAACCTAATTACGTCCTATTACTTTGGAAAGAAATGTTATTTATCTGACCATAAGATGATTAAAGTTTATTTTAATTCATGCTGACGACACTCGTTGAAAGAGTAGGCAAAAATGTGGAGCAATGATTCGCGGAAGCAACTGTGTGTATAGTCCATTGCACATAGAAGCGTGGATTCATAGAGAAATTAGAAAAAGTGAGATAACGTTGTCATAGAATAGTTTTAAATAATACAATTTTGTTAAATACTAAACATAGTTTCGAGTTTCAGTTCGAGTCTTTTCGTATCCGTTCGGAAAATGCACATTTATTGACCCGAGGCCACTAATACCGAACCCGACCCATGTCCAAGGCACTCGACGAAGTTTTGGACCCGAACCCCCTTGGATCTCGGGTCGGACCTCAGGTTTTCAGATCCAAATGGACCCGCGAAGACCTCTAGTTCACGTCCTCGGAATCAGAATTATGCATTTCTACAGCAACACTATCAACGGCTAAATGAATTTGGAGCGGTCACGTGGTACAAGTCAGAACAAGCTCTCAGAAAATTCTGAATTTAACAAGATGTAATTACATGTTCTACGAGGACGTGAACTCTTTTTACAAGTCGAAATCTTGAAATTACGGTAAGTCAACCATGGCGTGAACACACCTATACAATAAAAAAAGCTGTGGGTTTGACAATTAGGAACGCACAAGATTCATTTTAAGGTGTGGAAAAAAGTCAGTTGTTAAACCGAATGGCAATATATTGGATTTCTAAAAGCACAAATGGACCTACATGAAATTCTCAATTTAGTGCATTGCAGAAGATGTTAAAAATCATTTGTCATTATCTGCACTGAAATCTGTTAGGCTGTTTTCTGGCGCAGGGAAAACCCAAGCGTTTCAGCCCAGTAAGGCTGGTTCGATCCCCAAAGAAGAAAAAAACGCACTTAAGCCAAAAGCATACTTCCTGTGTCACTGCGGGAAATGAAGTACACCTCAGCCTTTAAACTTAGGTTTCTCTATAGGACACAGTTCTTCAAATCTGGCCCTAGAGGTCCACTGTGCTTTGTTCAAACTTGCCCGCTTGTAATTTTCTAGTAATCCTGAAGACCTTGATTAGCTTGTTCATGTGCGTTTAATTAGGGTTGGACCTACACTAAACTGTTTTGGATAAATGTGTCTTCTAAATGGTTGCTTACTAAAATATATACATATTTTTTCAGCACTCTGAAGTGAAGTTGAGAGCCACATATATTTCTTAGAACAGGACTGGTGTTTTATCTAACAATACAACAAATTAGACTGATGATTTACACATTCAGGCAATAACTGAAGTATTATACCTTGTCAGGAACAGCATGATGTGTGTGAACTCTGCTTTTTCCTCTGCCATCCTCAGAGTCCGTACAGCTCCTGCTCCTCTGAACCGCACTGCTATGAAGACAACTGTAATGCAGCACAATGATGGGATGGATGTGTATCTCTATGTAACACCTCAAAATGTTATATTAATTGAGGGAAGCATCACAATTAAGTTCAAACAACATAATTTGCTTGACACTTTTGGCCACTACATAATTTGTATGCCTCTATGTTTTATTTTCATAGTTTTGAGATGTGGAAAATGGTCATAATAAGGAATAATTTTAGCATGTTAGTGTTTTCCAGGTCCCCCGTTCTAGATACAATGAAAAAACATATATGTCTACCACTAGTAGCTAATACATACTAAGCACATAAATACATTTTAAATATAAAGTAAATATGTAAAGTGCAATACCCTCTATTGAAAGCAGGGGAGCATCTTGTTTTTCGTACAAATGCTGAGACGTGTCTGGTCCTCTTTCCCACCGGCTCCTCGTTCTCAGAGTCTGACACTCCACAGAACTGAAACACAGTAACTACAGTGTGAGACGGATGAGCAAATGTTATTCAGCAGTAGCAAAATAGTTAATAATAGAAATATGCCAAGTTGTGAAGTATATGAAGTAACTGTATGTGTGCATGCTTGTTTACACCCAGCTTAGGGCCAAGTAGGAAACAACGAAGAAGAGTTTTGGACATACAGGATATTGACAATGTTTGAGCATCCCACACTCTTCCTTTCTATGGATTTTTTTCTTTCTCTCTTCAGTTTCTTCACTGCATCCACCCTGAAAAATAACCCTGTGCTTTATATATACACATATACTGTATGCAACTGTATTTCACGCTATAAGGAGAACAAGCTAAACAAGATCATTAGAAATCAAAAGTTATTTTTACCTAAATGCCAAATAAGTGCAGGCCATCATTTAAATCCCTTATGAAAGATGTTTGTGAACTTTTCCACTTTGTTGGAACAATAGTAATTGTATCAAATGTTTCATGAAGTTCATTTCAAAAATAGCATGGCATATGTCCAAGAACATTGTAATACTATCATTTTTATTTGTAAATGTAAGCTAAAAATAATGCCATATGAGAAAATGGCAATGAAAAGTGCAAAAAAATGGACTCAGTAGTGTCATGCCTCTGTAACTTACCTTCATCTTTTGTTTCTCATAGTCTTGACGCATTTCTCCAGGCTTATGAATTGGCACAGGGGCACGGAAAATTTCTAAGAGATGAAAACATAAACATAAGAAATCACACACACACAAAAAAAAATAGACAATATGGCCAATTGGCTTACCTTTTTCCTAACACAAAGTCAAACTCACTAATGGGACCAAACCATGACAAACACATTTGATGCTCTCTAGAATCTCAGTTCAGTCACTAGCTCCGCCCACTGACACACACATGCCTGGACAAGTTACCACTCAGTTTCACAAACAGCCAGGTTAGGAAGAGGATACCACACTAGAATGTCTTGTCTTGTAAGTCATAGCGAAAACTAAAACTTGAATAATGTTTTTTTTTTATATAAAACAAATTCTTGAATTCGTTTTAATACTTTATAAAGTCTAAATTATTAAATCACGTATTCATTATGTTGACCACGTTCTGATGGTCATAAACTTGATTTGTTATTCATATGCAAATGAATAAATAAATAACAATATTTTTAATTGGAATTAGGGGGGGGGGGGGGATTTGTCAGTAGTCTGTAGAATAAGTAAAAATATATATATATATATTTTACTCAAACAGATACATATAAAGAATGAATACAGAGAAACTGCTAATTATGCAGTGGTGTCTTATTCTTTCCCCAGAGCTGTCTGTATACAAAAAAATAAAAGTACCCTATATTTTACGTGTTTGATCAAATTAACCACTAAAATCGTCTTTAATTGTGTTTTTTCCAAGTTAAAAACGCAACGCGACTATTAATTTGTAGACACACAAGACCAAACGTAGCGCAGACAGTCCTGGCTGTGTGAAGTGTGTGCGTGTGTGTGTGTAAACGCCCCCAAAACACTGCTGTTTTCTTCCAGATTACAGTTCCCTGTTTTAAAAATAACATTTATGTTTCATATCCTTGAAAATAGAAACACTCGATAATAAAATAGAACTTGTTATTGTGGAGTTATTTGGTCAAACGGTCATCTGAGCTGAAATCACTGAAGGTGTAAAACTGTCTGCCATGTCATTCGGCGATTCCTCCAAGCGTAAACAATGATTTCAAACTCATGATTATGTAATATTCATCCAGTCACACTGACTAACCCCCGTCCGCGATCTCCCCGTCCCTCTGCTCCATCCTCCGCTTGCATCTCTCCGGGTGACTGAGGCGGACCAGCTCCCACAGCTCGGTGTTGACCAGGCTCTTCTCCCGGGACTGCTTGCGGGCCCAGCTGGACACCCGCAGCCGGCACAGCGGACAGCACAGGCTGATCAGCTTCACCGTCCGCTGGAAGCAGTGCAGGCACACCGAGTGTCCGCAGGGCATCGTCACCGGCTCCAGGAGTATCTCCGAGCACACCGGACACCGGGCCTCCTCCAGAGACAGCGGAGCGGCGTGAGCGCCAGGCCTGGTTTTGCCTCTCTGTCCCAGTCCAGTGGATTTGGCGGACCCCACCGCCGCCATCTTCGTTGGTATGAACCCGAGTCTGGGTTTGAAAACAAGCCCCGCCCTATCGTGACGTCACGTGCAGCGGTGGAACTTTTTTTCTTATTTTTTTATAGTCTATGGGTGGAACGACAATTTATTTGATTTTTATATTTTCATTATTATTTTATACACTAGTCACAGAGAACTTAACTTAATAAAATAAAATAAAAAATATATATATATATATATATATTTATTTATTTATTTTTATAATATATATAATAATATAAATATATATAATAAATACTGTACAAAAGTTTGGAACTCACTATTTTTAATGTGTTTGAAAGAAGTCTCATCAAGCCTGCATTTATACTTTTTTGATGAATAAAAAGTTTTAAAAGAACAGCATTTATTTAAAATATAAATATTTTGTAACAATATACACAACCATTCAAAAGTTTGGGGTCATTATTTTCTTTCTTTCTTTCTTTCTTTCTTTCTTTCTTTCTTTCTTTCTTTCTTTCTTTCTTTCTTTCTTTTTTTGAAACTTTATATGAATTATATGAAACTTTTTTGAAAGACATATAATACTTTTATTCAGCAAGGATGTGTAAAAATTATTTTAAAAAAATGATAGTAAAGATTTCTATTGTCAGAAGAGATTTCTATTAAATTAATTATGTTATTTACTTTTTAATTCATCAATGAATCCTAAAAAAAAAAGTATCACAGATTCCAAACAGATATGAAGCAGCACAAATGTTTTCAACATTGATAATAATCAGAAATGTTTCTTGAGTTTAAAATAATCATCAGAATTATTTCTGAAGGATCATGTGACTGAAGACTGAAATTATGTGGAAAAAAACAACTTTAAATCACAGAAATAAATTACATTTTAAAGTATATTAAAATATAAAACCATTATTTACATTTGTAATAATATTTCACAATATCTAAAAAAAAATCTCTATTTTTGATTTCATTTTTTACACTGCTTTTTCTTGATGTAAAGTTTAGTTTAGTCAGTAGCGCACCAAACCAGTAGATGGCAGTAATGCATCACGCTTCCGCTTTCTCCGCCCTCAGGAGCTGAAGTAGAATGAGTCCGTACTGGCCGTACTGGCAGCACTGCAGCGCGTACAGTAAGAAGAATGTCCTTTAACACAACTTGTGTTCTTACTGTACACGCTCATAAAGCATAGATGGAAATCTCTACATTATGAGCGCACAACATCATATTATGTTGGAACTTGCTGTTGTTATCATATTTGTATTCGGTGCACCCTCTTTTAAAACTGGTGTGAAATAAGGACATTACCAGTTATGGATTTCTCCGAAAATCTATCTGATTAATTGCAGATTAATTATCAGTTCGGGCCATACCAGTATATGGTTGATAAATAGCATACATTAAATGTAAAAAATAAGAAGTTGTTTGTATTTATTGCTACCTGCATGTATTATACCCAGCGTGATTCCATAAAACAGGATTCTTGTTTATGAAATAATGAAAAAAAAGTTACATTACTTTGAAGAAGAAAAAAATACACTGCGTGAAACTGCTTTCATTGCTTCACGGTGTCATGCCAACCTTGAATTATGTTTGTTTTATGGACAAATTAAGTTTAAAATATGAAATAAAATTAAAATATGGAACTAATTGTGACCTTGTTTTCCATCCATGCTTCAAAGGCTCAAGTTCACAATGTCAGTCGGTAAGGCTGCTGTCAAGGTGCTGCATTTAGGGAGGATTTCCTACGGTCGTGCCTTGAAGATACAGCAGCTGCACATAAAGCAACATCTGGATCCGTCAAGCATCAGCCCGAACACTTTATTACTGTGTGAACATGAGCCTGTGTACACCATTGGCATCAGACAGGCTCCTTACCCTCCCGAGGAGGAGCGGAGACTCAAAGGCCTGGGCGCAGACTTCTTCCGCACCAACCGAGGCGGTCTAATAACTTTCCATGGACCTGGTCAGTTAGTGTGTTATCCCGTCCTCAACCTGGGCTGCTTTAAGAAGAGTGTGAGATGGTACGTGTGTGAACTGGAAAGGACTGTGATCAAGATGTGCAGTAAATTTGGGATCAACGCCTCCACTTCTCCAGATACAGGCGTCTGGGTGGGCAACAACAAGATTTGTGCAATTGGTAAGTAACTTTTAGTTTGTTTCCTTTTTCCCTATTTAGGCAGCATATAAGGCTTGCGCTCAAAATGTTTTGGCTCATCTGTGTGTATACATATATATATTTATATATACACTACCATACAAAAGTTTGGGGTGGCTACAACCTTTTTTAGGTTTTTGAAAGAAGTTTAACCGAGGCTGCATTGATTTGATTAAAAATACAGTAAAATAGCAATACTGTGGATTGGAATAATATTACAATATAAATAAACGTTGAAATATTTTAAAATTAAAAATGTTTTATCCTTCAGAAATCACTCTAATACGCTTATTTGGATCTCGTAAAACATTTCTTATTATTATCAGTGTTGAAAGTTGTGCTGCTTAATATTTGTGGAAACCATGATATAGCCTATTTATTTTTTGTTCCAGGATACTTAATGTTTAAAAGAACTGCAAAAAAAGTATTTACAGTCACTTTTGATCAATATAATGCATTTTTGCAAAGTATTGAAGCCTGTTTCCACCACAGAACATTTTAAAAGTTATTTTTATCTCACAATTGCATTTAATATCTCACAATTCTGACTTTATAACACGCAATTGTGAGTTTATATCTTGCAATTCTGACTTTATAACTCACAATTGTGACTTTATATCTCACAATTCTGACTTTATAACTCACAATTGTGACTTTATATCACCCAATTCTGACTTTATAACTCACAATTGTGACTTTATATCACCCAATTCTGACTTTATAACTCACAATTGCTATTTTGAGATAAAAAGTCAGAAATGTGAGATGTAAACTCGCAATTGTGAGAAAAAAAGTACAAATTGTGGGGTCAAAATTCGCATTTACCTTTTTTATTTTTTATTCTGTGGCGGAAACAAGCTTCCATAGCAAAGTTTTAATTTCTGTAAAGATACAAGTAAAAATCTTAGTCTTAAAATCTGTAGAATGTTCCCAAAAGCATTTTCATTGTCACAATTTGATTGGTCACCTAAAAAAAGTGAATTTTATTTTATCATATAATTTCTTTGTATAAAATGTTTCAACAATATATTTCCAGCTTTAAATGGAGAAGAAGAAAAAAATCAGGACCCCACTATATATTTTGTACAAATAAAGTTCAAGAGAAGAATGTGATCAAGTGTTTTGTTGGTAACTGTCTTGTTTTGCAGGTATCCACTGTGGAAGATACATCACCTCTCATGGTTTGGCTCTTAACTGCAACACAGACATGAGTTGGTTTGACAACATTGTGCCATGTGGGATTGTGGGAAAAGGTGTGACCTCACTGAGCCGAGAGCTGGGACGGGATGTCTCGTCTGAAGAGGCCATACCAAAACTGCTGGAAGCCTTTACTGAACAATTTAACTGCACTTTAACATATAATGGTAGCTTCAGTTGAAACACTTCTTAATTGTAAACATTAGCCTTTTTTAATCAACAAATGTGTAAATTTGTCTGCGTTTAATGTTATTAAAAAGAATTGCATTTTGCATTGTCAATTTATCTTCCCATACAAATATTTTGGTGGTGCCATGGTACAGTGATGGTTTCAGATGGTAATACTGAATGCTTGCTATATCAATGTACCATGCTATTACTACATGGTACCCCAAGGAGTGACCAATATGAACAATAAAGACCAGGAGTTGCAGTTCACATTTCCAAAGGCAGAAGTGAGCAATAGATCAATGAGTTTTAGGATCCAACCTTGAACTAACTTAAAATATAGAAACACTAATATTAGGCATATGCAAAATCAATTAAGGGTCATCTTTGCAAATAAGATTCTGATTGGTCATGAGTGTAGATAATTCTAGAAAATTTCTAAAGGCTGTTATTTAAATGAACTAATTGATTACCTTTCGACACTAGCCTGGCAAGCCAGACCTACATCAAGATGTTATGTCTGGCAACTCACCATTGGGATGGCTCAACCCGAGGGTCGGGATAAACTATTGTCTTTCAAATTCCCTCTGCACCTAGATAGCGCTAAAACCAACCAGAGCAATGAAGAAGGTGACGTAGTCAGAGCGGCAAAGATCCGGTCCAGCAAAACTCTGAACACTTCTTCCTGTTTTAAGAATGACTTAAGTGCCGTTCTTTGCTCTTTTCTCAAAGAAAAGCTTAACTCCAAGTCCTCCAGAGTCGCGGCCAAAGCCGATTCAAAAGACCGCTGTTTGCCAGCAGCAGCAGCCATTCTTTGTTTTCAATTCTTTGTTGCCAACTATTTTTAAAGGAAAGTAGCTAATGCCTTCCCTAAAATCGCTAAATGACGCTAGATGACGTCATGCGTCAATTAGCATATTCATGACATCGCGTCATACTTGCGTTCTGCTTGCCTAATGTGTTTTCTCTAAATGAATGCTCACATACTGTATTTATTCGGCTATATTATATTATATTATATTATATATAGCCGAATGTAAAATAAAGCTGTTCTCATTTCCTATATATTTTTTGTAAGACAATATGAATAGCTATGATATAGGCCTAGTGAATGACTAAATTTTTGTATAGGCCTATGGAAATTTATCTGAATTGAGAGAGTTCGGGAACCGGAGGAACTAAAGCTCTGTGACACTTGCTAGACTACCCTCGCTGCAAAATAAATGTTGCTGCCGCTAGGGTGCGTCTAGATTTCTAGGCTATTTCGATACACTATATTCTTGATTTATATGCAAAACAGACATCCGAACAATGTCAATCCAGGAGGGCTGGATTGTCACAACATTAAAACCACTTGCCTAATATCATGTAGGTCCCAAAACAGCTCTGATCGAACGAGGCATGGACTCCACAAGACCTCTGAACGTGTCCTGTGGTGTTAAGGCACCAAGACAAGTTGCGAGATGGGAATTGCAAGGCCTCCAGGATCGGATTTGTTGGTCCGGCACATCCCTCAGATGCTCAGTCAGATTGAGATCTGGGGAATTTGGAGGCCAAACCAAAACCTTAAATTTTTTGTCATTTTCTCGAACCATTCCTGAAATGTTTTGCAGTGTGGCATGGTGCAGGATCCTGCTGAAAGGCCACTGCCATCAGGGAACACCATTGACATTTAGGGGTGTCCGTGGTCTGCAACAATCTTCATGTAGACTGTGGGCTGTGGCATAAACAATGTGTGTCAAAGTAACATCCACATGAATGGCAGTACTCAATGCCTTCTGCCTTCTTCCCTCAGTGCATCCTGCTGCCATCTCCTCCCCAGGTAAATGATGCACATACACTCGGACATCCAATAGATCGAAAATAAAACGTGATCCACCTGACCAGGCAAGCTTCTTTCATTTCTCCGTGGTCTAGTTCTGATGCTCGCACACTCACCTATCATCCCCCTCTGATTTTAGGGATAAGTTATGGGTAGGGTTAGGTTTAGGGGTAGGGATATTGTTAGGACTACGTTTTTGGTCAGAACTGTTGTTCCAGGATAAAAAAATAATAATATGTTGATCCAGGAAGTGTCTCACTTGGCAAAATCACTGTGACTCTGCGGCTACACAGACAAATACTCATCAAACTTGCGATGTACTGTGTGTTCTGACACTTTTCTATCATGAGTAGCATTACGTTTTTCAGCAATTTGAGCTACAGTTGCTCTACAGTGTGATCAGACCATGACGGACTAGCCTTCACTTCCCACGTGTGTTTTAATCAGATCACAAGTAGACATGGGAGACACATTTCCGTTCACACCTGTTTTTTTGTTTTTTTATCAATCTCTTTTGTCCACTTTCAACCACTTGATTTCTTTGAGGGGAGGGTCTATGGGCTTTTTTCAGATCTTTTGATCTAATGGACGAAATATGCTCACGCAAATTACACATGAACGGGACTAGACGCGACGGAGATCAGCAGCTTTCGTCTATGCTCTGATAGCCTCAAGACCACGTGGAATTAAGTGAGTGCATGTTAAGCCTGGTTCACACGGGACGATTTTAAAATTGTCGGCCAATTTTCCAAACCTGAGAGACCCCACACACGGCGATAAAAAATCACGGGTCTAACAGTTTTGGTCGTACAGTGTGTGGTGCGCAACCACACGGCAAAATCAACACATCACACACAAACCGATTTGACTCCCGAGTATTCCCAGGTCAGACAGGAAATCTCGCAAAATCCCTCGAGATCAAACGTGACTTCAGAGTAAACAATCATGGCGGACGAAGATGATGCAGTGGCGGTAGTTTGTTTTTAACTGAAAAAAAAAAAAAAACGTTATCCTCCATCTCCGACGTCCACCGGACTTTCTGGTGCGCCATGCCGCCGTCTGTTTTGATTTTGTTTCCCGATGCTTCCTCGCCGCCTCGTCACCTCGCTTTCTGATTGGCTACACGCCACAGTCCACAAGCTGCGTGCTCGTTTGTCCCCGGGGGACACCACACACGAGGAGAAATCGGGCCAAAAAAATCCAACAAGTTGGATATCCCCGATTTGAGATCGGAGCGGTCCCGACGTCCTTCCGAGCAGACAAGAGCAGTCTTAACACACCACACACGGCAGGAATATCTGATCAGATTATTTTACGATAATCGGAGCATCCTTAAGATTGTCGGAAGAGGTGAATCGGGGCAAAAATCGGCCTAATTATCCTGCCGTGTGAACCAGCCTTTAGAAGTCAGGAATGGAGAGAACATTGTGCTTCGTACATTTTTCATCTTCAAACCAAACAAGGGTCTCCAGCTGACAAAGTTTAAATCCTGTCTTGCTAGAGCGCTTCGCATAATGTTTACACGTTAGTCAGTAACATGTTATAGGTTCATAAATGCCAATAAATAGATTTTTTAAACCTCATATGAGATTTATGACTCCCATGAAGGCCTGATGATGCCACCAGAGGGCCTCCTCATAAAAAAAGTGCCTTGATGTGAATGTCTAAAGCCAGGTGAGACAGCTTCACATGATTATTTCAGTCTGTCAACTTCCAAATTCACAAGTTCCATTTTTTTTTCTCTGTCCAACTTTTACTTTGTGTGAAAACAGTGGCAAATTTTACGAGCTGTAATTATGTTTTTGGAGCAGCTCTCTGTAAAGACTTTATTTTTGTAAACATGATTTATATTCTGTCAGGCTTGTGGAAATGGCAGGCCTGTGGTGGACCAGCAGTGATTTATAGGTGTTTTTTCCTTCTGATCATGGGTGGACGGCTATCAAAAGGACGGGCGCTGGATTCAATTACACGTCCTGTCCTCTACAGACGGTGTGTGTCCTTGGGGCCAAAATCTTGTGATTACATTTGTACCTGCTGAAATGTCACCTTTTGAAGCAAAGACTGATTATTATACGGGATGGCATCTGTCTCTGCTTTTGATCGCTACCAAGAAAAAAAAAGGTTTCATATAATTTCACGACAAGAATCAGCCGTTTAGGTTTTGGCCTAGGCATTGTTGCATGAAGTAATAAAGGAACAGTTCACCCCAAAATTTAAATGATGTCATAATTTATTCACCTTGTTTGCTGACTTTTGTTTTCTGCATTTTCACTTAAAATGAGAGTTTTTGAAGAATTTCTTCAGCTCTTTTCCAGTCAATAACAGTTGTGAACCTTCAACAATAACAAAAAAGCACGCTCAAATATAGTCCATACTTGTGTTTTATTCCAAAACATTGCTTCATATATGCCATATTTAATTTAAGAGCCATGGTGGAGTTTCCCAATTAATAATGAACTTGAGTATCGGTATGTTCGAGTATGGATTTATAAGAGTTGTAATGCAGCACTATGGACTACTTTTTTATTGCTTTTTGGAGGTTGACAGATGTTGTTGCTTTGAACTAAAAACCTTTGGTAGTGTTTTTTTTTTTTTTTTGTAGATCAAAGAGCTGTGTGAAGACTGAGTGAACTGTTCTTTTAAATGAAAGGTATTTACGAACTTCAACCAATAGATGGCAGTGCTTCGATGCATAATGGTTTTGAATAGGGGTTGTGATGATGGATTAGCAAAAGACAGTTCTGTAGGATTTGTAGTGTTGTAATGTGGAGAAAAGCCTGTATCATATATGCGTATGCTTTGCTTTGGAATTAACCTTTTGTGAATTCATTGATTTTCATGTTCATCTATCAAGTGACGAAATCATACTGGACAACAATGACTAAGGTAACAATGATTAAGGTAACAATGACTTTATCTGTGTGAAGTATGAACATGTTGTGCATTCATATGCCAAGACATGGAAAGTAAAGACTGATGCCATAGGAGAAAGCTGTTTTCATTAACTTCTCTAACCCCTTCCTGCCAGGTAGATTTCCTTTGTTCTGTTTTATTGATTGTGGCCACTTGATCATTAATTACCTATTCATATGCAAGCCAGGACAGTTATGTATAGGCTAATTGAAGTATGTGGTATCGGACCAAGCAATAAATTGATTGTCACCCCAGGAATGTGCATAAAAAGAAACCCTCTATTGATTCACTCCATCACAACAGTAAAGACTGTGGGGGGAAAGTGGTCTAAAAGCATGACGTTATCATCACCAAGCTGACCAGCTGGAACATCTTTTTATTGGGCAATAAGGATGAGAATTTGACAGTACAAACAGGACACAGCCTGATACAAAATAAGTTTGTAAGAGGAGAGCTGCACTTAAAGGCAACCCTAAATACAGCCTGTCCTCGGGATTTTTAATGGCCCTCTAGAGGATTCCAGCTCAGCAGTCAGCTTTAATGCAGTAACAAACAAGAACACTGCTATCCTTTGCAATGTGCGATGGTCACGCCGTCCCCTCGTCTCAAATGCTCTCATTGACGGCTAGTTATTTAGAGACAGGCACTGTGATTGGATCAGGAAGCACCAGCACTAGGACGTCCTTTTCCTCCTGGAGAGAGCGCTAAAGAAAGCTTGAGCGAGAGGCAGTCAAAGACCTTGTTCTGTCACCCCAGCTCTCTAGGTCAGACCATCTGGATGACAATTTTCAATGACTTGCTGTAATGAAAGAAAAACTTCATAATATATTTTATTATTTTCCCTTTTTTGAAGATTTCTTTTAAGTGCAAGCTCACCATATTGCGCATCTTTCAAAATATTTCAAAGCCCTTTCATACTTTTACTAAATCTGCAGTTCGATTCAAAGTCCAATATCTGCCGGACACTCAAGGTGGCGTTTAAGGAAACGGAACGGAAAATGTTAGCATTCAATTATCAACAAAGAAAGAGTATTTATGCGTTCACACCATGTTGCAAATTAGCATAATTACCATAAGAAAACACCTGGACGTTCTTCTCAGGGCTTTCTCAGGGAGTATGTTTTTAATTTATTTTCAGATTATTCTTGCATTAAGACATTAACAATAATCAATTGGAATTGACCGTTCGCAAAACCCCGCCCTCGAACGGTTCTCGTCCAATCCTAGCTCAGCAACTGTAACTAAGGAGAAGGACCTCCGTCAAACATTCCTATTTCAGCAAGATAGTGCAACGATGCGCCTATGGCAGTGAGGTCTGCACGGGCTTAAAACTTGCTGTATTTTATGATTGCTTGCAACTATTATAAAAAAATAGGCTAACGTTACATGTACAAACACCGTTTCACTGCGGCACAGCGGCCCCCTCATCAGTCAGCAAACAAGAGAGAAAAAAGAGAAAAAGCACGGACTTACTAATTACGAAACTTTGATGTGGTTGAACAGGTACACAGTCACAAATTCCTCTGGACCTCAAGCATTAAACTTTAAAACAAAGTTCGCGCAGTTGCACAACTATTTACACAAATATATCCTTCTCAGTCGGCTGAGTCATGAATGAAGAGAACCGCATCGAGAGTTAATGGTTTCAGCGCGTCCTTTGATTGCAGTGTTGTGACTGAAATAGCGCGCGCGGGAGCACATGCGCAAAACAGTTTTGTAAAATGATATATGATCAAATAAAAATGATTGATAAATAATTTTACAAAACTGTTTAGTGCATGTGATCCCGTGCGCTATTATGGCTATACTTTCTGTCGTGCCCTGGAGGATATGTCTGATGCATTACTCCAAAACCAATCACTTAATGTATGGAGCTCAACCCAGCCATGGCTATGGTTCTCAATTGTTTGACGGGCGTAGTAACAATAACTAAGGGGCGTGGCTTTTGCGAACGGTCAATTCTTAAACAGAAATATAACTATATTTTACGGCTGAAGCTGCTGCCATTTTGAGTCTCTCAGAAAAGTCTCTACAAGGACATGAATGATTTTTACAAGTCGGAATCTCGTAATTACAGTAATTCCCACATGGTGTGAATGCATAGGAACCATTGACTCACCAATGCATTTTACTTGTTAAAAAGTGAGTGTTTACCATGTGTCAAGTCAAGTCACTGTTATGTGCACACCCATGTCTTGGTAAAATTATTAAAAGTTTTTCCAAGTAGGACGTTGGGAAATACAACAGTCTGGCCCAGTGTTGCCACATTGTGAACCAACTAATTAGTGCATTAGTGCAAAGTTTTTTCCAAAACGAATTTTTCCAACTTCCACTCAACTTTCATTTTCCTTCAGTACGTCTGGGCTTGCGGTATATTCTTGGGTTTTCGCCGATAAACTTTTTACCGGTCCAATCAGCGAACAGAGGGAGTGGTTGAGACCGATGACATTGACGTTGTGCGCTAGTTTGAGTTGACATACGTTACGAGACTCACGACCAAACGTTAGCGATTGGTTATGGCAGATCCAGAGTGACTCTGGGCAGATCCAATAGTTTTAAACTTCAACCGAGTACCCGCCTTTAAGGAAGTTAACGCTTGTCAGTGGCCAGACTCTGTACAAATTAAATGTATGATAGTCTGTGCGCTACTGTGCTGACAACATTTATGCGCAATGTATTTATACACTAGTGGATACTAGCCCAAAGTATTCTCTAATTTGTACATGGACACTAGGATATATAGCGAGATGCAAATGTCGTCATCAACATACAGTAGGACATGCGTACTTTTCTCACGTGTGCCTTGAACTTTTATTATTTTTCTTGTACTTAATAGTGGGTCCACAAGGTGGCAACACTAGATTGGCCTGTTATTTAATAGTCCAAAATGAAAGAGAATGGAAAATACAGACTTTAAAATATATATACTTTTTTTTACACATCGGAATCTCGCAATTACTTCAATTCCAACATGGCATGAACACATGGTGACCTTGACTCACTAATGCATTTACATGTTCAAAATATAATGTTTATCATTTGACGTCACACACACGTCTTGGTGAGACATTCCAAGTTTGAACTTTAAATGCCGTTCTGTTGCAGTTTTAGCAAGTTAGAAATCCTGATTTTCCTAGTTGAATGTTATGCAGCATAAGTTCTCTTGTAAGGATCACTCACTGTAATAGTGGAAGTAGCTGTGAGCCATATAGATGGTGTATGTGTGAAAACTCTCCTCAAATCAGCCATCACGAGAAGCAGGAGGATGTGAAAATGATGCCACGACCGGTGCTGCAGGCATAAGCCGTAGTGTGGAAACACTCTGTTATCCTTGCTCTACTCTGGGTTCATGAGCAGCAGGGGTTTAGTTGATGCCCGGAGGGAAGAAGTGAGTGTCAAGAGAGTTTAATGAAGAAGCTGGAAAGTGGTGCTTTTCATCGATCTTTACACATTGAGAACAATGGGTGCGCCAAAATAGACCCTAGCTAGCACACTTACAGTCAGAACTGTAGCCAGCAAACACAGCATAAACGAGACTTTGCAATGTATGACATGTCCCCGGATCAACATCATCTGCTGAGAATTCCTATGACTGTCCCTTCACATAAAGTACAATTAAACTGCACTAGCATCAAATGACTACTTTCAAACAGGTTTCCCAAACATTCTCCTCTTTACTTTTAGTTTTCCAACATTTAAACTTAAAGGAAACATTTTGAAAACCCCTAAATCCTAAACCCAAAGTATACGTTCAGTTTAGCATAGCCGTACAGCCGTCATATACAATAGTCAATTTCATAGCATGGTTGACTCATTCTCACTAGAAAGATTAATCTTTGTCCAGTGTCTGCACTATTTCTCTCCAGAAGTTATGTTCGCTGAATCCGAAATGGTGCTCCATTTAGTTTGAAACTTACTTTGTGGCCATTAAAACAGAATGGTCTATAGTATAAATGTGTGAATTAAATTCAGACAAACTACATCAGCCATTTTGTCACTGTCATGTGACCTATGGACTTCACCGCCATTCACAAATCCTCTGCCGTGGTGTCATGGGAGAGTAAAGGGAACTATATGGTTATCCGGACCACACGTGTGTCTTTTAGTCCCGTATAGTCCGTATAGTCATCCCTGATTGGTCTTAACCCCAGTGACGGGTCGGTTTAGGGGCGGGGTTAGGGGTAGGCCATCGTATGATTGGTCTTAACCCCAGTGACGGATAGGTTTAGGGGCGGGGTTAGGGGTAGGCCATTGTATGATTGGTCTTAACCCCAGTGACGGGTAGGTTTAGGGGCGGGGCTAGGGATAGGCCATCGTATGATTGGTCTTAACCCCAGTGACGGGTAGGTTTAGGGGCGGGGTTAGGGGTAGGCCATCGTGTGGTCCGGATAACCGTATAGTACCTAGTAAAGTGTCGATTGTATGCACACTTCTGAATTTTGGCAAAGTTGGTCTATTATTATTCGAATACTGTATTCGGACAAATTACTCTGTTGGCGTATACTGGTATTTTTTTCATATATAGCAGGAAAGCATTCGATTTTGTTTTTGTTTTTCGTTTCTTTTTTCAACTGTACAACAGCCTGGCCTAGTGTTGCCACCTTGTGGAGCACATAATTAGTACATACACAGTATGCAGGGCTAGATATTCAGGCTGCATGAGTATGGTGACAACATTTGCACACACTGTTCAAATTCCCTAGTGCACACCCCAAAGTATACTCTGATTTTTATTTGTACACTAGGGTATATAACGCAGTGCAAATGTCATCATCAACATTGTACAGTTTTCTCACACATGCACCTTGATTTGTTGGTCAAGTTGGTTTGTTGGTCAAGTTTGTCACACGGTGGCAACACTAGACTTGCCTGTGTTTTCACAGTTCAAAAAGAAACGGAAGTTATGAAACAACAACAATAAATGACTGGAGACCACAACAACAATAGATGCTTGCGTTGACAAGTAACAAGTATGGTACGAGGCGGTCAAGAAATACACGCAACTCAAGTTTAAAAGAGTCCAAAGACATTTTTAACATTCTAAACAAAGTAGTGCCTACTTTGGTATTAAGCCTTACCCTAAAACCTGAATGTTGTTCCAGGATCAACAAGGATGTTGATCCAGGAACACACTACTTGGTGAAATCACAGTCGCCTGAAGGGACTCCTCCTTCCAAAGAAATGACTTTGATTTGATGTGGTTTGTAGATAATGAATGGTGAAAAATGAGGCTAGTCACAAACAAGGTTTGTGCTACTTACAGCATAGAGACAGAGGAATAAAACGAGTGGTTGCACCGTTGTAGGAGGGATTTCTTTTTCCAAACCACTGTGGTTATGCAGCAGTGTGTGCAACATGCTGTTAGAACAGGGGTGCTACTCCTATTTTTGGGCTGTTGAGCTGTCACTGGTTAGTTTGACAGGAAAGCTGTAAGGGAGGGTGGATGAGGGAGTGAGGGCAAATGTGAAAGTGAGCAGCACTTTGAAAATGAGCTTCACGAGGTGTCATACATTGAAATGGACGAAGAGAATTTTCAATTGGATTAGAAAGCCTACATGTGGGAATGTGCTTGTACTCACATACTCGCTCCTGGAGGCCCATTAGCCACAGCCGAGGAGCCGTCATTGATCTGTGCACCTCCAGACTCCTTGTTGTCTGAATACAACATTATTGCAGTGAATTATTGGCATCGTACGCCATTAATTCTCTTATGTTTCACAATGAATCAAACATGCTGTCCCTATGGTCAATTACACCCTCATCTGCATTATGGTTTACTCAGGAAATAAATTGTGCATAAAGAAATAAATAAAAGCCTAACGCCATTTGGAACATGTTCTCTGAGCGATGGTACATTTATGAAGGATAAACAAGCCTTTGATTAATGTCTGAAATACAATCTGAGTTAAAGGTTAAGCGTCTAATTGTTAAATGTTAATATGTTTTCTCTTAACACGATTATGATGTTGAATCATTCTTGATGACGAAGGTAAAGACTGTGATTCTGTTTGTTCAAGCCAATGAGGTCTATGTTCAGACTGCCAGTCCAAATCCGATTCTGTGCATTTCCGATTGGAATCCGATCATATTTAGCGAGTCTGAACGACAAAAAAAAAAAAAACGTTTTCAGGCTAAGTTCACAGTCCAAAATCCGATTATTTGTGTATCTGATTAATGACTGGTTGACTGTACTCACTGTGTCTCACAAATGATCCGATTTGCATGTCCCGTGGCACTCTTTCGTTTTCCGGAATATCTGCATTGGTTTCTATGGCAATGATGTTGTGATGGTACAACAACAACAACAACAACCGCAACATGGAGGGGTTTGCATTACAGATGTTGTCTTATTTACAGCATGGCCATGTAGCCGCCGCGCTGGACTACTGCGTCTTCTGAGGCAGTGGCAGAAACGTAGAAGGCTGATACGTGTGGCTTTATTCTGTCGTCTTCATCAGTTTTAAAACATGTCTCTGTTATATTGTCATTTCCTGCTCGTCTGGCACTTTGCAACAACACAACTTTGTTTGACAGCATGAAATAAAGCCGTGCATACCAGCTGCCTCATAAGATGCAGCATTTGTCGCCTTTGGCTTTTGGCTTGCTTAGTTGGGGACATTTAATATTCAACAATATTATTGATCTGTCTGCATTGACACCATTATATGAGAACTGAACTGAGCTGGACGATGACATCACAGTTTTCTCCAGAGCGGCTATATACATAAATTAACTTAATTAATAACTTTTACAACAAAAATTAACCATCACTGAACTTACTTAAGTTTGACTATAATGTTATGTTCTTCTAGAAACAAACTTTGTTGCATTCTTTTACTGTTATCACTGTAAAGGAACATGCACACTGAGTACGAAATTCTCGTACGAATTTTTTGCACGTAAAAAAAAAAAAACCTCATGTTATGTCCAAAAATTATGATTTACACTCTACCTCCGAAACTTTCATCCATCATAAAAAATATTTTTTTTGCATCCATAGCAAGCATTTTAAAAGGTGTTTTGACAGTTCAGAGCCACCAAATGACGAATACGAAAAAATGCATATGAAAATGTCGGACACAATGTGCAAGGACCTTAAAGCCCCTACATGTTGCTGTTGTTGTTTTTGGTACCAACTCAACATTGCCATAGAAACCAATGCAGATATTCCGGGAAATTAAAAAGCGCCACGGGACACACATATCGGATGTGAACAGTTTGGACAGTCAACAATTTAGATCAGATTCCAATCAGATACACAAATAATCAAATTTGGTCTGACAGTGTGAACGTATACCTCAATGGCAGAAGCTTGGCTGGTGCAAGGCTATTCTGAAGTATGTGATTTAAATTCAGCCGTCTTTGCTTGGGCAGTCAATTCTGGACACATCAAAGGACACATTTGTAAATATCATGTGAGTAATCACACTGGAGCTGCTCCATTGACCTTGAAATGTGTGGCAAATTTTAGGTTGATTCAAAGGAAATGTAATATCTGAACTGGACTGAGAGCTATTGTGGATTTTAAAGTGGTGCATTGGCCTGTATTGCACATGGACACACGCATTCGCAGAAAACACCAAGGTTTAAATCCAAATTTATCCAAATGAGTTTGAAAGACTTTCTCCTAAAAACAGCACAGAAAACACAAAGATTCTGCAGATTACAATGGTTACGTCTCTGAGATTGCAAGTCATAAGTTTCAGTGCCAACGGTTTAAGGTATTTTATTCCACAGCATGGTTTCAGAGCAAGCTTCTTCTCTTTCTTTTTTTTCTTTTTCGGCTTTAGCTTGCCATTAATTCTCCTCTGGATGTTAATTTCACTGCCTGAAATCTTATTTGCATTTACCAGGGGATCTTGCTTAATTTTATGTGGCACACCAAATGATTGCATTATGCATACCTTAATACTGGTGATCATAACAGCGTCAGCTATATTAATACTAAATGAACACAGAATGTATTAACTGAGCACAAAATATATTTTAATAAGCACGTATTTTTGTTTTCATTTATTTTCCTTGCCTTTCATTTTCTTTTCACATAGCAAAAAAAAATCATATTAAAATGTCAATGCTGCTCTTTTTCAGAAAATTAAATTGAAAGGTGATCACTTTGTCAAGTCCAGTAAGGAATTTTACTTAGATGATTTAAAAAATAATAATAGATGATTAGGTAAACAAGAACTGTTCAACTAAACTAACTTGTTTATAGCGGTCAATGATGTGGTGCTATTTTTTTTGTCCTGTCTATTAATTTATTCAAAAGTACATTAGAATGCAAGTCATACATACAGTGACTTGAATAAACCTCTTCTATGATGAATTAAATTAAATTTTTATATTTTAAGGTGGTGTAAAAATACGGTCCAGATACCATTATAAAAAAAAACATTCTTGTATTGGAAGAATACTGTCACGTTTATGTTCAGTTTGTTTGTTTTCAGTCATTGCCTTCATTCCACCTGCCTGAGTTTGTCGTTTGTTTCTATGGTTACTGATTTGATTTCTCATTCTGTTCAGCTGTGCCCTTTGTTAATCCCCTGAGGCTGTTTACACGACACCGTTTTCAAATAAAAACGTTAAACTTTCTATGAGTTTCGGCCTTTCGTTTACACGATAATGTAGGGGTGGGCAGATCGAGGCTTCGTGAAACACTGAAACAGTAAATGTGCCGTATTGTGTCAAGGCTTCGAAACAATCCGACACCCGTCTCCACGGTGACCCCTAGTGGTCAGAACAGTGTAAATGCAACAAAACCCTGGGCCAAACATGCACAAAAACACATTTTTACAAATCTATTGCAAAAATTTTTATTGATAGTAAAATCTTTCAATTGGAATTATCTAATCATCTTATAAGATTATCAAGTGTATATATGTTATCTTATAAATTGTCAGGGTTTGTTTTGTTTGTTCTATGAATGGCTCAGCTAAACAGGCCAATAAGACTCTAAAACCATTATTCATTTTATTTAAACTAATGTCTAATTAAAACGTCTACAAATGTATAAAACTGATCAGAGATCAGGTAAATCCCACAGACACTTGTTCATTGGTTCTCAGTGACGCCTCATGATTCATGGGTTGACAGAGATCATCGCACCCAGTGGTGAACCATTGAAATTTCGAAGTGTTTCGAAACAGTTATGACGTAATGAAACCTCAAAACTGAAATCACGTGACTCTGGCTGTTTGATACACGCTCCGAACCATTGATTCGGAACAAACGATTCGTAAAGGCTTCGAAGCTTTATGAAGCAGTGTTTTGAAATTGCCATCACTACGATAATGGCGTTTTGGGTTCCTGAAAATGCAATGTTTTGAGAATATCGTTTTTTTTATTCGTTTTCCTGGATCCGTGTGAATGGAGATCGTTTTTTACGTTGATCTGATTGGTTACAAGGTCGTTTGTGACGTCAGAAACACCAGCGATTTCAAACCGCGTTTTTGAGACTGTCTTTGGTTCACTGCAGTTTTAAGGAGAAAATACTCAGCAATGCTGTCAACTTATGAATTTGCACATGGTTTGTCTTAAAGAACATTAAAAACACCACATAGACATATAAACAACATTAAAAGCTGGATTTTGACCACAGGGGGACTTTAATCTTTTTTTACTGCCAAAACAGAGATTGCATTCAATGAGTTACAACATAAAACCAAGAAGTATTTAAAGATTTGTTTTAATCCTCCACCGTCTTTCAAGGACAATGCGCAATAAGACTTCCCACATAACTCCACATTTATCTGCAGTCTGTGGAGGCGTCCCTCTGGTCTGACACACCCACTCAAAGGAAGTGCTATTTCTGCTGGGTTTTATTTCACATGTTCAGGTGAACGCAGTGCCACAGCAGAACCCTTTCCCGCCATGGAGTTGTGTTTTTCAGTGTGTCAGTACAAAAGCAGCCAAGCATGGGATTGGGGGTTCTGGTCGGGCTAGATCCTGTAATTGGACTGGTGCGTACAGGCCCATCACTGGTGGTCAGGGTCGAGCGGCCTGTCAATCAAAGTGGCCGGCCTGTGGTGTTAGTATTCAAGCACAGTGCTTGTGGGTGAATGGAAAGGAGAAAAGGGGGCAGGACTTGGTCTGCAATGGCAAGGATGGAAGACACATCAGCATGCAGTGTAAAATGTAGGTTTAAATGAGGCAAAGTGGAGGATGACGAGTTCTGATGAGAAATAACTCTCCCGAGCTGCTGCTTTTTGTCAGATGAAAAGAAATGCAATGTTCTCTAACCTACAAAACATTCTCAGCCTTCATAAACAACACTACAATCGCCCATATTGATTAGACGTACCAATTCTGGAAAGTGTCACGCGGAGAGAGACTCATATAAAACCCCTCAGCCTGTCAAATTAAAACGAGATATGACTCTCCGGCGAGGTTGCAAAAGTGCAGCAGAATGAGCGGGTTTCTGCAGAGAGCATCTTGCCCCTCTTTTTTTGTCTGTGAATCAGGAAGGGCTTATTCTTTCTTCAGGACGATCGATTACCAATCCTGTCTTAAATAGACATTAACTGGGTGGGAGAAAGCTTGGTCTGCCGCTTTTGCCCTTTGAGGATTCAAGGTGCACAAGAGCTCACGAAGAATAATTTCTCCCGTTTAGAGTTTCCCGGGGCTCTCTTGGTCACAAAAGCAGACTTTTGACTATCCGCATGATGTCTGGTCCACTTCGCAACAGAACCACTCATTTAGACAGGAAGAGTCACCTTATTTAGGCCAATAGGGGCACCTCAACCGATGAGGGCTGGGCAGTGGCTCTAGTTTCCATGTTGGGTTGGTCATGTTTTATGGGGACTTTCCATAGAAAAGATGATTTTTATACTGAACAAATTGAATGTTCTATCCCATAAACCTACCACTAACCGATGTATTTTAACGTGATCTCATGAGTGTTTGTATGTTTTTTTTTCTACAACAATATAGCCTACATTTACATATTTTTGCATTGACAAAAAAAATAAAGTATTGACAGTTGGTTATGTTTAGCTCTGGGATAAAGTAAAGGATTTGTAAAAATTATGAGGAAAACTTAATACTAATGTAATTAATGTCCAATTAAGTTTGGTTCAAGCAATTCATTTTCCAATTTTCTGTGACTAAAATGAGAACTATTTATGGTTAATAAGTTGTTAACAAAGCACAAAATCATTATCTGACTCTTTACCGATGAGCTAATTAAATAATAATAATTGTGTTAATTACAGTGACAATGAATGAACTAATTTGTGTATTATGAATTTAGACTATTAATGTATTAACACTGTAGAGACTACTGTTTATAAATTATGTTTTAACATAACATTAAAAAGTGTAAAGGAAAAGTGATGTGACAGTGGTAAACATGCCTCTGTCAACATTGCAAATCTTTTCTTTGTAGCTTTGTCAGTTAAAAAAAAATAAAGGTTCAAAAGAATGAACAACTCACAGATTATGGTTTTTATTTCATTTTACAAAATGTCCCGACTTTTCTGGAAATGGGGCTTGTACATGTAAAGTACTTGATTACAAGTTTTAATCGCAAACAGTTTACTGTAACTCGAAGAAACAACCAAAAGGGATAACAATAAACTAAATTAAACACAGGTGTGAAAAAAAACAAAAAACAAACATGGTAACAGAGAAAAACAGGAAATTAATGGATTCATGTCTTGCGGTTACACATCTGTCCTCCATCCCTTCAGCTCCACCATGCTCTGGCTCCACCGTTGTCCTCAGTCGCACTGGCTCCACTGCGGTCTTCTGGATCCCCACCTCCTCCTTGGTCCCATGAGCCGACAGCTCCAAATTTGGCCCTCCAGTCGTGCAGAGTCACCATGGCCCAATATATCCCCGGCTCCGTCTGGATCTCCAACGAGGTAGGCTCCATCACAAGAGATCACATCCCTGGTTCCCTCTCCCAAGCCTCCACCATGGAACATCATGCTGGCTGTGGCCAGGGTCATTACCTGAACCCATCTGCTCCTGGCTCCTGCCTCCATCCACTCCCACATGGACTGTTGTGTTTCCCCCTGACTGTGTTTGTTCCTGTCCTGTCCTCCTCCAGAGCCCCCACCCTCCCCCTCCGATGGACCTTGTACAGGGCAAGGACTCACCTTTCCAGAGAGAGAGAGAGGGGGGGGGGGGGGGGGGCATTATGTCAGGATTATGTTCTGTTGAGTGTGTTTGACCTAGTTTCCCAGTCTGTGTCAGTTTTATTCTGTTCACTTGGTGTTCGATAATTATCTCATAAGTTCCCTCGTTTAGTCATATATATATATTCCCTGTTTTGTTCAGTCCTTTGTCCTTTCTCATCAGTTTTACATGGTTGTATTATTCTGTTTCCTGAGCTTTCCTTGGCTTTTGGATTTATTTGATTAAAGAGTGTTTTTGCTGATCTCCTTCGTCTTTGTGCGCTTTATACAGCCACCCGTGCCGTGACAGTAGGAATGTTGTATGTAGTATACATCAGTCATAACAGACTGTGGGCTCACCGCGCAGCTGTAAAGAGGCTGAAAAGAGTTATCGCTGTGAATTAAAGAGGTGACCTCCATTCTTTTTTACCCTCTATCTTTAATCTATCTCTGATGCTTAGTTCCCACTTTTATGTGATTGCATTTAGTAGGATCTATTATTAGGCATACACTTTAGCTGCTGAAGCGCTTAGCTTTAGCACTTGTTCTTGTTCAAGATTTGATTAAATGGGCAATACTGGAGAAAGGGCAGTGAAAGTAAATACATTCAGACTGAGTGGACTTGAAATGGGTTGCTGTCATTGTTTGAAGAGCGTGACATAGTGACGCACAACTCCAGCCTCCCTCCTTCAGGCAGCAGTTTTTCATTTCCCATCTCCCAGGCCAAACAGACTCGACTGGGCTTTGTGTCTGAGCATCTTTCCAAGCATTCTTTTTTATAAATAATCCCGGCAAATGGATCTTCCCTTCCCTCTGCTTTGTACTCTATGACACCATTCAAGGCCCCTTTAAGGCTCATTTTTATGATTTAGAAATGGCATGTTCCACCTCCCCCTAATCTTCAGCTAGAGGGCATTTCCACGGTTTACTCATATTGTGCATTGACACTTTCTTATTACCTACACGAAACAGAATTTGCAACCCATTTTACTTCTGTAATGAGATGCATTACTGACCAAAAACAGTCATTTCAAAGTGATATAACATCCCTATATGTATTGACACAATGACCTCTAGATGCATGCAAATATGTACTGTATATATGTATTTATACACTGTGAATCTATTTGTATGTATGCCAGTCTCTTCAAAGTTTTTTGTGTATACAAACAGTCAAGCGTTTTCTTCATTCCCTTACGTTAGTTGTTATGGATACCAGTGAAAAAAGCTCATGCCTGTGCTGAGGCACACTGCCTCGTGTCGGTAGCAGTAAAGTGATGCATTTCCCTCATCAGTCTAATTAAACTAAGTGGCAGTCCTCTGAATACGGCTGTCTAGTGACATTGTTATAGTCTTTGCTTTCTGGTGGGGATTGATAGAGTGGATTCCAGTAAAGGATGCGTATAAGCCAGTCAAGCGAGCAATACAGGACATACTGCACCTGGGAGACATTCCTGTGACATGGTGACCTCTATATGGTGTCTGCTATACAATGACACCCAGACTGCGTCTGCTCACTGAGCAATTAAGTGAAGAAACAACACAATAGATTTTCCTCATGGCAATAAAATAAAGAACTGCCATGATTTCTCCAAGGATGCAATCGAGGCAGTGCAGTACATGTCAGAAAGAGGGAAATAAAGCAAAACAATTAGTGCACAATTTGAAATTAAATAGTGTGTAAAGGCCAATTCACACTGCACCGACAGACGCTGACCAACGGCAACAGACACTATGGGCCCTATTTTAACGATCTGAAACGCAAGTGTCAAAGCGCAAAGCGCAAGTAACTTTGTGGGCGGATCCCGGCGCTGTTGCTATTTTCCCGGCGGGATAAATGCCTCTTGCGCCCGGCGCAAATCTAAAAGGGGTTGGTCTGAAGTAGCTTCATTCACAAACACAGAGAAGTGACATTGGGGATGATGGGAGAAACCAACCCAAATTAGCTTCGGTTAAACAGGCGTATAATTTGGGTAAATGTGTAGCCTAATCTAGATTTTGTTTTTTTTTAATCTAGATATATCTTTTTCACATCTTCACGGACACAACAATGATTTCCCTCGTGTGTTAATATTTTTCCTTGTAATAATGTATGATTTGCAAAAATGAAAACTGCTGCGTCTGTTTATAATTATTAGAGAATCAAAGTGTATGCGCGCTAACACGCTACATTATGGCCAAGCACGCGCCCTTAAAATACCATATGACTAACGCGCAACGCGCCACTGTCTTTAGACTGTTTTTTTCCTGGTCAGTGGCGCAATTGCTTTCTAAAACTGGAAAATAGCTCCAGGGAAGTTTTGCGCCGGAACACGCCTCCTCTTTTCGCTGAACCGCCCCCGCGAGCGCAAGTTCATTCCCTAATTTACCGACGGGCGTCTGTGGAGGGAAAAGTCTGCTGTGCGCGGGTGCAAAATAGGAATAATACATGCGTCGGTGTTCAAAGTCAATTGCGCTGGGTGCAAGATAGGGCCCATTGTTGGTCTGTTAGCACTGTCTGCATCTGCTGCCATTGGTCTGTGCTTGTTTTCGCTAATTGAAGATGTTTAATCGACATTTGTCGGGTCGTGGAATGTCTGAGAAGTGAAGCACTGTAATTTGGCATTTGTCCGCGTTGGTTGGCGTCTGTCGGTGCAGTGTGTCTTTTGCCTTTCTCGAGCTCATTGTATTCTCAATGAAAAGTCATGTGAGATGTTATAAGTGTTATAATTGGCTGATTACCCTGTCAATCAATGGAAAAATCACCGCCTATCATATTGCGATTTTGCACAACAGGTTTGGGAATTCTGTGGGAGTTCAAAAGATTTTCCTTTTCTTTTTTTTCCGCACAGGTTCAAGTTGTTTGCGTTGACCAACATAAATCTGCTTGGTGTGAAAGTGACTACTTTATACAATGCAGATTGTTTCAAAGTAGCTTTACAGTGATAAAAGGGAAAGTAATGATTCAATGACACTGTGTGAAATTCATCAATTCTGAAATGAGTTCAATTCAGCTAAGAGGGCACGTATACAGAAGACAATAGTCTCATTATTCACTTTGAAGAGGAATCAACTATAAAGCAGCTCTGCAGAAGACACTACTGTCATCATCCAGCTCAATCCAGTTCACGTTTTGTTCTCATCCAATGTCAGTGCAGTCAAATCAATAATATTACTTTCTTGACTCGACTCCCTAACCATTTGACTTGCAGTTGTAATAAATCACAACACTTCATAAGCAAAGTTTCTTATTTTATAGGCTTTCTTCTGGCCGGTGGTTATGAGGCTTGGATGTTGACTCTTGTGTCTGTGTTTAATCCATTTCATTTTCATGGTTGGTTAAGATTGTATGAGCCTTTCTCGGATAATGGCCAACAACTCATCCACATCCCTGTTTGTGCCCTCATCCTCACCTTTGCTTGTCATTAACGGATAAAGCAAATGGCAGCATTTCAAGTGAAAATGTCGAGTCATCACATAGGAGTGATGAAGATGTAATCCCGCTACCTAATATAACACATCTCCCTTAATTTCAAGGCAATGTTCTTTTGATTGAGTCACATCAAATGCAGACAGATGAGATGAAAAACGTTGGACAAATGAAATGGCATTACTAATGAGGCAAGATGTGGGAAGAGCTAATGCAATCTCTCCATTTATTACTCTGCAGAGAACTGCCATGGGAAATCATAACACCTTCCGCCTGCCATGCTTGCGGTGAGCTCTAGCATTGTTCAGCATGATTAAAGGTACAGTATGCCTAAGTTATGTACAAGTTAGAGTTAGTGCAAAGTGGACTATCAAAATAAAGTGTAGCCAAAAATGGTGTTACCTGAAAATAAAATATAAAAAATGCATACTTTAACAAAAATTACTATTGTACCACAGTGTATTTCTTATACCAAAAGTTGACATGACATGAAAATCAGGTAAAAAACGCTTCTGCTTCCGGGCTCTCCTACAGCAGGATTTGTGTTGGTAGGTTTGAAGGGCTTGAACACTCCATGTCCCAGCGGGGGAGCCACACACACACACACACACAAAAAAACCTGTCAAGCCTTGTACTGCTTCTCTATCAGGCTACTGTCACCTGTGAATATTATGTTTTCCTTGAACAAGCTCAGGAATTAAATCACAAAATGGTTTTAAGCTTTATAATAATGCAGACAGTTTAAGAAATTGTAACTATCAATTGAAAATTGTTGTTGAATTAGTTTCATGATACAATGATTAATCAAATAATTGCAATTCATTTTATGATTATATTTATAATTTATAAACATTATTGTGACTGGCGAGCAAATCATGGAAAGTGGAGTTATAAGTCAATCTAAAATCATATAAGCCTCCAGTCCACAGCTATCCACGTAGGGGCCATCAACACAGGATGTGTTCTCTCATTATGTCTGCACTATTTTTAATTGGTCTATGTACGCATGTAGATTAACATCTTTGGCTGTTGTTTTTTTGTTTTGTTTTTTTCTTCACTTGAGCGTTTTATCTGTTTTTTCCCCCTCCATATACTTTGAAAAAAATGTCTTGAAACCTCTGCATTCTCTGTTTGTTATTAAAATTGTTTATTCCTGACCACTCCTCGAAATTCTCTTACTCAGTCTAATGAGCAATGCTTTTGAGAAGACTTTAGAAAGTTTGACCTCGGCCCTCCGCGGAGGTTAAGAACATTACAATTTTTAAAATATAATGAAGCATTTATTTATTTTTCCACAGAAAGAGAGAGAAATAAATTGCTAATGTTTTATTTGCAACCATTCTAGTCAGCTGTGAGGGTAGTATTGACCGGGGCAGGTCAAATAGCTCCTCAAGTCTCAACCTGTTTTTATATCAGATGAATCAATACTTTGACAAAGCATAAGATAACATGACGCAAGACCTTCTTATATAATGCAGAAGTCCTCATGTAGTCAATCATTTTATATATTGAAACTCTTTATCTTTGATCACCAAAATTACATAGGCCTATGTAAAAGTTTTTTCATTGAAAAAAAAAACTTCATGCCTTAAAATAGCTTAAATATAACTCTACACCCTTGTCTCATTTAGTATACGCGGTTCTATGAATATGTAAATTAGCCCCACCTCTGCTTACTCACTCAGCTCAGAGATCCACTGGTTGACGATCACACGTTGATCTGATTGGTTACAAGGTAGTGTGTGACGTCAGAAACACCAGCGATTTCAAACCGTGTTTTTGAGACTGTCTTTGGTTCACTGCAGTTTTTACATCAAAAATGTCACTTTTTTCGTTCTTGAAGTGAACTTTTCGCCTCTATGGTGATTAGATATTTACCCGGCAGGTATTTTTAGTACAGCGCCTAAACAAAATGTCACAGGAACGTACATTTTTGTGAAATCAACTTCAAATTTGGAACACACATCTTGGTTAGATATATGGCTTTGATTTTATAGTAAAATATATTTGGTAAAGTATATATTTTATATAAAATAAAAAATGTTTAGAGCAGTACATTTGATTTACAGTAAACTTCCATAACTTTTTCAAGCTTTCATTTTTTGTAGTGCTTTCACTTCAGCAATAATCGCTGTCTTCTTTAAACCAAACATACGTCTATATTCCAAAGCATTTTAGAATTACAACCATTTAAATTTGGAAAGTGCATTTTTCATGTCTATTCTCCAAAAGGGGGGTGACAGTTCAAAGAACAAAAAAAACAAAACAATACATTTTGTAGCTTTAACAAGGATTGATCTAATTAATTTAATTTTACTTTATTTCATTTATAACCGACAGTGAAGATTATAAATGATTGCTCGATTTATGTACCTGCATTATTGTCGAATTGAGAACTGTAAAGATTTTGGACCAAACTATATACGTTGTTGCATAATGAGAATGACCTCCATCTCTACATGCTGCCAACACAACTTCAGTCTGACATCTCAGGGCCATTCTCACATTTCTCTAACTTTTCATCTCTTTATTTCAACTTGGAAGTAATAATGGGTAACAAAAGTAGCAAGTGCAGAGAGGTTAAAGATCACTTCTTTCTTCAGCTAGAAGTTAACATTAAAGGAATCATTCACACGGAATGAAAATTCCAACCCAGGCTCATTGGAAAAATGTGCCTGTAGCGACATTTCTGCAATCAAGATTTTGCATTGATTCTTGCACATTTCACAACACCTTCAAAGTGAAATGTGTAGTGAGTTGTGCAAAAAAAAAAAAGCTGATTTAGTTTTATCCGAAACAGATGAATATGAATCAGGCCACGGTTTATATGCTGGTTGTTGCACTTGCGTGCTAAATTGTATTGAATGTGCACCTGTAGTGTAATTAAAACCTTAAAAGTATTTAAAAAAAATAAAAATAATTGGTACATGCAGATAATATAATATGAGTTAAATAAAAGGCCACTTGAATTAAAGAGTACATTTTTGTGACTTTTTCTTAACTCTTAACATACAAAGTATTGGCTACTTTTAAAAAGTGCACTTTTTAAATCATTATGTTTTGTAAAGCTTTAAAATAGTACTCTTGTTTTGAAGTGTTTACTAAGATGCTAATTAAAGCATATGTAATAATTTTGACTGTAGTGTGTTATTTGATATTACAGTTGGAGGTGATATTTAAATGTACTAAATTGTAACTTCATCATTACAAATATGTAATTACAAATATAGTTGAAATGCAAATTTCAATTGAAATACACCCAAAATTCGGACACTTCAAAACGTTCATAAAGAGATTGTAATATGAATCAAGCATCTATATTCTGTATGTTTGCTGATAGCCCTAAATATATCAGTATATGCACACCACTTCCTTATTTGCTTGATGGAGAACAAGCGGCTCCGTGGAACTGGCAGATGTAGGCCTGCCTGCCTGTCAGAAGTCCTGATGAATTATGTAGAGGACTATGCGAGCCAAGGTTGAGAGATAGATGGCCTCAGTGGACTTGACAATCGAGATCCAGCACAAGCACTAAACATTCAAGTCCACACCAAGATGTTCCACCGAACCGGGGAGGCTTCGCAATCCCCCGAGACAGTCCAGAAGCCAAGCACAGGCACGTGGAGAGAGATGGAAGAAGATAAAAGAGAAAACGTGTCAGGAGACCACACAGACAGACTCAGGGGAGAATGAAAGAGTCATATCTTACAAAGCAGTCCTCTAGCGTAGGTACATTACTCAATTGATGCCATGTTATCTGCAAGAGAGGGTAGTTTTGCTATTCAGTTCTGTTGGCTGTCACAGTCTAAAAAAAATCAAAAATAAAAACTAAGAGGCTTCAACAAATTGCTTTGGCGTATTCAGCTAAGCACTTGTCTGAAGATCTTCTCTCTCATTTTATATACTCAATTGTCTTGGGCTCTCAGTTTCACCTTTCGAGTATACAACTCTACAGAATGTTGTTTTTTGTTTCTGTAATATGTTATGTCACATATTCTTATATAACAAGTATATTTTTGTGTTGTCCTATAAGGTAATTTCCAACTATATCAAAGTAACAATCCACAGGCAGTGTTAGAGCCTATTAGGCTTGAGACCTCTTTTTTCTTTTTCTTTTTTTTTACCTCATGTCCCCTTCAAATCTGTGATTATGTGATCTCTCTTCACATTTTCTCCAACAGTGCCTGCAGTAATCTGTCTGTGGTAATGTCACTCTGGGTCCTCCCTGTAATACTAAAGCATTTAAAATGATCATTGCCTCTAGTCAGACGGCAGGGCTTGAAATGTTCAGCCTGGAGCGCTACCCAACGCACAAATCCAAATACGACACCACTGCTGATATACCGACAAAAATACAGAATTGTAATTGGTTTATTTTTAAATTGCCAGTGGGTCAAGAGTCACGACCTGCCACTCATAGAGCCAGAAATAATTATCTGAGATTTACTACTTTAAGATATATGTGGCTACCATTTGGACGTTTACAAATTATAAAACTATAAGATAAGTGTATTAAAGTGAGAAATATTCTTGGACTGTGTTAGGTTCTATCGATTAGGGACTATCAGCTATTGTGTCATTTCGTTCTGAATCTGTGTTCTGCTCTGTTGTGGGAAGTGTTTGTATGTATTTTGTCCAGGGAAGACTGATTGGTTCCTGCAGCCTGATTGTTACATTGGCCAGCTGACTTCCTGGTGTTCCATAAAATATCCTTATAACTTAGATAACTTAGGGAGTCATATTCCCTTCCATTCTCTTCCCATCCTTTCCCTTCCATTCCCTTCCATTCCCATCCAATTCCTTCCCCCTTCCCTTCCCTTCCGTTCCCTTCCATTCCCTCCCCATCCCTTCCTTTCCCATCCCATCCTTTCCTTTCATTTCCTTTCCCTTCCCTTCCTTTCCTTTCCTTTCCTTTCCTTTCCTTTCCTTTCCTTTCCTTTCCTTTCCTTTCCTTTCCTTTCCCTTCCCATCCCTTCATTTCCCATCCCATCCCTTCCCCTTCCCCTTCCCCTTCCATTTCCTTTCCCATCCCATCCATTCCCTTCCTTTCCTTTCCTTTCCTTTCCTTTCCCATCCTTTACTTTACTTTACTTTACTTTCCCTTCCCTTCCCTTCCCTTCCCTTCCCATCCCTTCCTTTCCTTTCCTTTCCTTTCCTTTCCTTTCCTTTCCCTTCCATTCCCTTCCCTTCCCTTCCCTTCCCTTCCATTTCATTTCATTTCATTTCATTTCATTTCCTTTCCTTTCCTTTCCCATCCCATCCCATCCCTTCCCTTCCCCTTCCCCTTCCATTTCATTTAATTTCCCATCCCATCCCATCCCATCCCATCCATTCCCTTCCCTTCCCTTCCCTTCCCTTCCCTTCCCTTATATATATATATATATATATATATATATATATATATATATATATAGATAGATAGCTTAGATAAAGCTATACATCTATCTAATTTATCTAATTGACAAATTTAGTTTTTCTTATCTCTTGCTTTTAATTGTCAAAGAAATAAATTACACTGCTGAACAACCACCAATTTGTATACAATCTTTCCCTATATTTTCATTATTACAATTATATGATTGGTTTAGGGATTTTATACAATGTAAAAAACATTTGTCAGTATAAAGCAGAAAATATATGTTATAGTTTCTATACTGTAATAAACGCTATGTCAATTACCACTGCATTATTCATATCCTCTTTTTTTATTTTTTATGAAATTACCCCAAGATGGCTTGAAAAACTAACACAGTCTCACCCCAAAACGTCACATACTGACGGGTCTTGACCATACGGCAACATATGACGAAAAGGGTACCCTTTAACGTCCATGTGTGACGATTCGGGTATGGTTGGGTTTAGGTATGCGTTAGGGTACCGCTAGGAGGCGCTGCTGGTGCGCTTATGTCTGCGTCTCATATTGACGTTATAGGGGAACCCTTTTCGTCGTATGTTGACGTATGGTCAAGACCCGTCAGTATATGACGTTTTGGGGTGAGACCGGGCTGGAAAAACAAATACATCTGATTGTATTGTCACAATCAGATGAAGGTATCTCAGGAGACAGGAAGTAAAGCTAAAACATTTGATTTGGATGTGCCTTGCTTGATGCCTTCCTACCTTGGAATGCGTCCTCCGAAGGCAGCATTTTTAAGCTTTCGGACGCAGCCCATATAAGGGGGTTCCTGGAACATAGGTTATTACTTCTATGAGTTCATTTTTGACTTTCTGTGAGAGAGTGCCCCCTGGCTTCCATTATGAATAAAACATACATTGAGAGAATTGCGCTCCATAATGTCCATTGCCTCTTTTGGATTAGAAGAAGTTCACAAATATCTATCTAGAGACTATCTTTTCTTTTTTTTAATTGAAATCTAGATTTATTCTCATTGGTCCATGAAACCCTTGAACACGGTTATCCGCAAAATGCAGGGGACGAATTGACTTTTTATTAAAAGTGCCTAGCGTATTCTACGCCCATGGATAAAAAGAATGATTGATTGATTGATAAATTTTCAGGCTTCATTGATAATCACACAAAGTCCACATTAACAATCTTACATAGTTATATTTGTATTAGAGCAGCCTCTATTAATGCGTTTTGTTAATCTCTCTGATATTTCTAAGGAGCTCAGCAAGCAGTACAAGAACAAGGCTGAGGACCTCATCCGTCAACTCTAGCCGCTGCTCCATTACAATGTTTAATTAAGGTCATTAATCCTGCTTATTTTTCATGAATTTCTCATTCGTTCCATCACAAACCCAGCCTAACTTCGCTGCGGGCACACACAGTTGTCTGGGGCGACATCCCTGTTAATTACAGTGAGTACTGTTTAAAACAGTCGGTTTCATTATAAAAAAATGCTGTAAATGAAGTCTTAGACATCATAGAGAGAACTCCTTGAGGTACCCTTGTGGCTCAGCACTGAAATCTGCTAATTGCTAACGTGGTTGCAAACAAAAAAAGAGTTGCACTCTGTCGAGATAGCTCCTGGGGTCGCTTCACGGCTCTCTAGCGGCTTTATGTATGCAAGAGGCAGCTTTTGCAGACGTCCCTGCAGGGTCTTGTGTGCGGCTCAGCCTGGCCCCAGGTCTCTGAATGAAAACGTAAAGGCTTCTCTAATTATTGATCAAAAGTCTGCCTCCAAGCCTGCAGACCCTTGATAAGTCTTTCTGACGTTTGCAGGGTTTGAGTCGAGTATTCTGCGGCAACACCTTAAGAGACCTTCATTCAAAGAAGAATAAATGATGGATATTTCAATTGTGCCTTTGTTGGTTTGTTCCTGTTTTGTCTTTGACATGGAGATTACTTGGCCATATTTTCACTCTGAAATTTCAGATTCATATTAAAATGCCTGTCAGCGGACAATCAAATCAGGGTCAGACTGACTAAATATGTCTTTAATGGGATATGTAGGGCATAAAGCTACTGATGTGAAAAGAAGGTCTGTTTCTTGTGAGCCATGAATACACATTTAAAAGATGAATAAATATCAAAAGTTTCCCCACAGTTTGCCAAACCCATCCCATCCCCAAACCCTGCTGTAAACATGTCAACTTACCATAGCAACTTAGCAATACAAATATATTTATATTGTTATTTTTTAACAGTTGTATAGATATATTTAGATCCCTTAACCCTATTTCTAAATGTAAACACAACCCACTTTTCAACAAATAAAAAAAAACATGTATTATATTAAACAATTATATATACAGTATATACAGTATTTAGTCACCAATCCCTCTACTGTCTCTAAAACTAACCCTAACCATTTCTTAAAGTCCCCCTGTTGTCAATAATAGTATCCCTTAAAACTTATCTTTGAACACCAAAATTACATATTTTTATGTTTTTTCCTTGAAAAAAAAACCTTCATGCCTTAAAATAGCTTGAATAGTACTCTACACCCTTACCTCATTTAGTACGCGGTTCTATGAAAATGTAAATTAGCCCCGCCTCCACTCACTCACACCAGCTCAGAGATCCACTCGGTGACGATCACATGTTGATCTGATTGGTTACAAGGTAGTTTGTGACGTCAGAAACACCAGCGATTTCAAACCGTGTTTTTGAGACTTTTGGTCTTTGGTTCACTGCAGTTTTAAAGAGAAAATACTCAGCAATGGTGTTGACTTATGAATTTGCACATGGTTTGTCTTAAAGCATATTAAAAACACCACACAGACATATAAACCACAGGGGGACTTTTGATGCTAATAGTTTTAAAGTTTAACTAAACAATATGTGTGATACCATGAGTTTAATGAGAAACGTGCTTACCCAATATAGAAGCTACTGAAATAGTCCAGTATTTTAATTAACTCATCCATCCCCATTTCTTTGTTTATACTTTTATTCCACATTACAGTAAAAAGAAAAATCTGGAGAAGAAGGTATTACATCTACTTCACCATAAATGACTGGATAAGCAGTACAGTGAATGACATCCAACCCAAAATGACAGCAGTTTCGTTCTGAAAGCTCTTCTTTCTTCTACCGTCAAAGATCTAATTTTCTCTGACAACGACATATCTCACAGTTATCCGTTTATAATGCTTCGGCTGATCTCACCCGCTGCTGACGATTGTGCCCTTTGAGTTCTCCTCGGCCTTGAGTAGCAGAGAGTTTTCAAGTGCTCTACCCATTCCTCACGCTGTGCTTTGTATTCACAACATGCTTTCATTGTGCTCAGATGAGATTCAGAGGATAATACAGGTCATTTTCTAGCTGAGTGCTTCACCAGAAGGAAACACCATTCTCTAAAAATACTCAATTGTACAGTCTGAGTTAGTAAAACAGATAAATATCATTATACTGTACATGAGTTAAAGGAAATTCAATTTTGGTATGTTTTAGCTTACCTGAAGTGCATCCAAGATGTAGGTGTCTTTGTCTCTGCAGTAGTTTCAATTTTGATATTTTTAGGTCAAACCGATCTTGTCTGTCAGTCATATAATGCAGGTATATAGGTACTGTATCCAAAAGCATGCAGAGATGTCTCTAATAGGATGCAGAGAAAAGTCCAAATTAAAAAATTCCCCATCGTAAGTGCACATTGATGGCCTAAGACACGAAACAAGCGGTTTGTGTGATAAAACGAAGAGTATTTATATCGTTTTTATCTCTTTTACTCAACGACGTCCAAGTGATCTGTTTACTTAGTCTGCGCAAGCACCGCAAGGCTCCGGAAGTGATCTCTCGCGCCCGTGTACGTCACTCATTGTTTACACCAGAACCTATGCACAGAAAAGAGATTGTAGGTAGGACGGCTAATTGAAATGGGACTAGTTTGCGCTTATCCGGGATGTTTAAAACGATGTAAAAAAATACATTTACGTAAGCTCGCGCGAACTCATCCGGGAGACCACTTCCGGAGCATTCCGGCGCTTTACGCCGCTTACGTGGACTAAGTAAACAGATCACTTGGACGTCGTTGAGTAAAAGAGATAAAAACGATATAAATACTCTTCGTTTTCTCACACAAACCGCTTGTTTCGTGTCTTAGGCCATCAATGTGCACTTACGATGGGGAATTTTTTTATTTGGACTTTTCTCTGCATGCTATTAGAGACATCTCTGCATCTCTGCATGCTTTTGGAGACAGTACCTATATACCTGCATTATATGACTGACAGACAAGAACGGTTTGACCTAAAAATATCAAAATTGAAACTACTGCAGAGACAAAGACACCTACATCTTGGGTGCACTCAGGGGCGCAACTACCCAGTGTCAGAGGGGTATGCAGCAACAAATTAGGCGCCCCCCACCCCCCAAACAAACAACAACAACAACAACAAAAAGTGTCCAATGTAATGAGTGAGGAACGAGTGAGAGTTAACATATAAAATAAGTAGAAAATTGCTATTTGTTAATAAAATTGAACTTTGTCCCTCTAGGGGGGTTCGGGGGCATGCCCCGAAAATTTTGTGCTTTTTAATGTTAAATTCATCAATCTGGTGCACTTTGAGAGTTCAAAATTAAAAGCTCCAACCCATATTCAGTGTGCAAATTAAACAAAGAAAAATGCAAACCTCTTTTAGTTACAGTGTCTGTCTACATTACACTACATAATAATAGTTATAATATTAATCCCTTGATAGTAATAGCCATATATTGTAAAACAAATGCACTGAAAAATAAAGGAAACTTTCATAATTAGTTTTGTACTAATTTATATACTTCACAATAAAGATGTGATTGGGTCAGCCCAGTGTCAATCAAGGAAAGAACCAATTAGCTGATAGCTGATCTAAGTGTTTCATGAAAAATTTCAGAAAAAAAACCTAACATTGACTTTTTTTTGACCAATGGATTACACCGTTGTGTTTTTGTGTTTTTTTTTTTTTTTCTTAACAGCCCATAAAACTCGAAGATGCTTTTAATTTTTTTATTTTTATTAATTGGCGATGCTGGGTTAGTGCACCCAGCATCGCCAATTAATAAAAATAAAAAAATTAAAAGCATCTTCAAGTTTTATGGGCTGTTAAGAAAAAAAAAAAAAAAAGTAGGCCTATTATAGATGTATCGGCCCAAAAAGGACCGGGAATCTCCCGGTAGCCCCGATGGCCAGTAGGCTATGCGTGGACGTCACACTTTAAATCCTACCTGTTGCCTTTCACCATCCACTTATTTAGCTGCTGTCTCATCAATTGACATGCCATCTCCCTTTTCAGTCTTTCTTTTTCTATCTTTAGCCCCGACAGCTTTTTTACTTTATCCATCTTTATCGACGACAACTCTACTCATTCCTGCTCGCTCAGCGCTCACGGCGCCCCCGCCCGCTCGCGATATTATCCCCCCTCTTCTAATTGAAAATTCTATGATGGAATCTTATGAGGGCGCCTACTCTAGCCAGTTAGTCCTCAGAGGGTTATATAACATTGAGGAAATTATTTAGAAACGCACAACAGCAGCTCACAAATAGAAATTCAAATTTAAAAAATATATATATATATATTTTTACCATCGCTTTGGCGCCCCCGCTGGTGCTGCCTCCTGGTGTATAGTATAGTTCATAAACCCCGCCCTCTACATGTAATGGGACATGAGAGAAAATGAAAGCTTTAGCGTAAGTTCTGCCAGGAAGACTCAATCAGCGTGTCACGTATTACTTCACTTCTAACCAATCATGTGCTAACACTCACAGTATAAAAGATCGGTAGGCTACTTACATTCGTCTGAGTTCGCAGATGCTGACGCTGCCAATTACCTCCATCTTCCCCAACCACCACCAAGATGGTACCCTCCCCTTCATCCTCCCCACCACCACTGGATGGTCCCGTTCCTTTACAAGGGTGTTGGCTGCGCCCCTGCCTTCGTCTTCAGGCAGGATATGCAGATTCACTATACGCTCGTTAAATCAATTTATCTCCCGAGTCTTTCTGGCTGAACTATCAAATTACAGTTCAAATCCTTTTTTTACAAAGATGGTATCTGTCATTTTAGGCATCATGCTGATGTTAGTTCAAGTGTTCGTTCTTTAAATAAGTATAGATTTAGTTAGTTATTTGATACTATAAAAATGGGGGTATGACATCATGCTTGACAGCTGAGATTGACAGCTTCTCTGAGTGAAGGAGTCACTGAGGCACCAACTGACTTTTTTTTTTTGGATCTTGGGGAGGAGGAGATTGGAGCTTTAACTTTAATTTCTTGTTGTTCTCAGTAAACTGTACAAAATTCTGAACAGGACCTTGATATCGCGGCTCCACTTCACGCTCACTACTGCACAGACTCGGGCTCCAAGTTCACTACTGCGCAGACTCAAGACTCAAGATGTCAGTGCCATATTGGGACACTGGCAGCTTCACTCATAGATATGTAGCTACGTAGATGCCACATTCGACCGCTCCAGACACGACGGTGCGCCTGCCATCTTGGAACGGTCAGCGTTCAGCGTCAGTACGAATCAATGATGCCACAACATTGCGTAGCTTCTGGTTGTGAAACCGCCAAGATTTTAATTCCCGAAAAATTGGGATAACCTTTTACAGGTGAGAATGTGTTGGTTTGTGATTTTAACTTAATATTACATGTTTTTACTATGGTAATTGGTAATTTTAATGTTTTTACTTTTATATGGTGACTTTGTAATGTCAGCTGATGCCTTAATCTTGTTGAATTGTGTTAGTTAAGCAAAATCATCTGCTGAGGTCTATTTCACATAGTTATTATATTCATACATGCGTCTAACTACGGTTCAACGCGATCGCCAATGTTTATGGACCACTCAATCTATTTATATATATATCTATGGCTTCACTGGAAGAGAGTGAAGGTGTGTCATCCATCTTTTTTTTACAGTCTTAGATCTAGGTAGGCAGCACCACATGTGTTGAAACAGAATGCGTTTGACAGAGAAGACATAGTTTCATTAATTGGATCCTCCATGTTCTCGCAAATTGCCACACAATTTGCATTCCAGCAGGTTCTTGCATATGCTCTCAGAGGTGACAAAAGCTTTGTGTGAATTCTGGCAAGCTTTTCACTAGCTAATGCTAATTTGATTTAACATTTTCCGTTGCTAGGTGACAGCATGTAACTGGCAGGCTATGTCTGACACCAAGAGATGAGTTAACACTATAACATTTTCACAAATGAGGTAGAATAGTATTAATAGATACATCTTGAATGAACTGATAGGCATTTCAGATATCTATATTAATTCTGGACTACATTTGAATATCTTTATCGTTCATTTAATAAATCCAGACTGAGTATTAAGTGGCGAAATAAAATAATAAAATCTTGAATATGCCAGTTGCTTTGGTGCAAGTATTTTTGAGGAGACATTGGCATAGGGACATGCAGATTTTTGGTTCTAGCACAATAAAAAACCCAATAAAACACTCAGTTCTTCATGTGAAAGCAGATCATTTTTATTTTATGGCAACCAGTGCTACTATAGAGAAATTAGAGAGGGGAACATCCGCTCCTTTCAGAAGAGGTCACTTATGGTCCATAAATAAAAATGTGTAACAAAGATTCATATTTGAAGGAGAATAATATTAGCACACAGTACTTGTAGTACAAAAAATTACACTTAATTCGTGGTTTTCATTATTGCATTTGCAATAATGATATTGTCAAAGGAAGGGCTCTCACTGACTGTCTCGGTCATATTCTAGACAGTAACCTTCTACAATCGTCTCACCCCTAAATAATTAGCCACCACTGTGCCCATACATGAATATGGATGTTGTTTGTCTGATAGAAGGGCACAGCTTGGCCTTTTGACCATTATGGGGCATCATGCCAGAATGTGGGATGGAGTAAAGTACTGTACTCATTCAGACTGCTGTATTTTCTTTACAATTTATGATTTTTGGCCACGGACACCTGTATGACTTGACACAATCTGAATAAATATAAAACATCTTATTAAACTTTGTACAAAAAGCCTACAAAGACAAAATCAGTTTGTAAAATAGATTTGTATCCAGCATGTTTTCAGCAAAGGTCATTGCTAGATTTAGTGCTCTAAAAAAGTGACCTATAAAGCAGAAGGCAACGATAGGCTTTATTTTCTATGGTTTTCATTGGTTGCTATAGTCAGCACGATGCTCCAAGGCTTTCTTACAACGGCTCAGAGCAGCTGCCAGTATATGCAAAGAAAGTTTGGAAAGCTAGAACATTTTGGCTGGGTTCATGAACATTATGACATCTAGCCAAGGCATGTATTGACATTGAGCAAAAATGAGTATTCCCAAAAAAGAAATGCATACAAAGATCTCTGAAATTACATTCAGACCGAGATGTATTCTACAAAAAAACACACACATTATAATTGGATTCCAAAACACAAATGGGTTTGGTTTGGAGTGTTTTTGTGAATGGGATTTCATGCATTTTATTGTATTGTATTGATTGTATTGATTTTTTTCTCTCTTTTTTTTCTTCTGCTTGTTGAAGTCAAATGTGAAATAGTCATCTGCCCATGAGCCATGAGATCAATTGCTCTTTTGAGTGAATGATCCTTTAGTGGTGAAAAAAAGGGAAGAAAAATGCATTTGATTTCATAAAAATGAAAAGCTTGGTGGTGTTCCATTATGGAGAGTGGCTAATACAGGTGATGTCCACTTATCTGAACATGGTAAAGGCCAGCAGGTGGAGGATGGCGAGCTCAGAGACATGCATTCTTCCTGTCAGACTAGATTTGGCTGTTGTCCATGAGTACCAGGATTTATTATTTCCTGATGACATAATAGACTTCCCTTTTTCCCAGATTAAATCTGGGACAGTCTTTAACTATTCAGACATGGGTGTAAAATCCAGACTCAGGATGACCTGAAAATTGCTCCAGATGTGTTAAAATAATTGAGGCATTATAGGATCCCTGTCAAAAGAAGGTGTTACAGAGATTTGATGTGAATTACTCATAATACAATTTCTTCATTGTTGGCAATTAACACTAATTTAGAGCAGTTACTTAATTAATTAATTGGTAAAAGAGATTAATATTAAATATTATCAATACTTAATGTTTTAACTAAATAAATGTAATATAAACGCAGCAAAAAAATAAACAGAGCCTTTTTAGGGTAATGTATTTGAAAGATTATATCCCTTTCGAAGGATCTCTACGCTGCATCTGACGTCAACACTATGGGGAACGCCTCGGTGTGATTCGGTCTGAAGCATGTGTGCAACTATTCCAATAATGATTAGTGCAAAATCAACCCGTGATGCATGACGGCGTACCATGAAATCCATAAAGGATACCCGGAACAAAGCAGTGTTAGCTTCTTTGTCTCCTGTGTCTCCCTCCCCTCACTATATTACGGATGGGGACACACATTATCTGTATGTAAGCTGCATGGGTGTGGAGCTTGCTCGTTCAGCTTTCGAGGGGGCTGACACTCAGTATGCTCTGATCCGCCTGTCTCTCTTTGATAAGAGTTGCCAGGTTTGCGCCCCTCGTGGTTCGGGTCTGGACGCGACAGCTCAGATCATGGGGGTCGCAGATAGAGCTTGCAGATGATTTTGAGACGGGCCCAGCCCTTTCTCAGCTCTAACCTGCGGGTTCTAGTGCATTTCTGAGTTCCAGAAGACCACTCTACGGCTTCTTCAGCCCAATGTAAGCGTTATTCCTCTCCGAGGAGGTTGATATTTTGAGCATCGAGGCAGGGGATTTAGAAGATTTGCCACCTCTATCCTCTGCTTACGAGGAGTTGGTGGAGGTTGTCACTCATGCAGTGGCCAAGTTAAACATTGATTGGTTAGCTGAGAAGTAAAACGCAACCTCCACGTCCATTCTTTCCAGACCTCCACACAAAGGTATCGAGGTCCTGATATAAGCAGTTTTCCCCCAGCATCTCTAGCCCTATGATCTCCATCTCTGCATCGATTGTAGGGATGATGGAGCATGGCAATGGGACGATCCCCGGGGTTGAAGAGACATTGGCATGCTATCTCTCTCCTGAGGCTGCATGGTCACTCAATGCCCTGACCCTTCCCACCAAGCCCTGTAGAACAACATCATCTTTGATGGGCAAGGTTAATATGCCAATGGCTCACCATGGCTGTCCTCCAGGCATACCAGGCTGTCCTTCTTAGGGACCCAGATGAAGGCGAGGGTGTTGGCAGCGCAATTAAAGAGATCCAGGCCACCAAGGAGATGGAGCATTGGCCGCTCCATGTCAGCATTGGTGGCTACTGAGAGGCTTTTTTGGCTGAAACTTTCAAGGATAAAGGTGAATGATAAATCGTTTCTATTGGATGCTCCGCTGTGTCCTCCTGGCCTCTTCGGGATGCAGTCAGTTTGGTCATCGACAGTTTCCAGGAGGCTAAGCGACAGTCGCGGCATTCCAAAGGTTCATCCCTCGCTGCCGGGGAGCAGAGTACACGGATGCCTTCAACGCACCATTAGGCAATGGGTCTTTGGGGAGAACCCTACCTCTTGGACTCAACTTCTGAGAAGTTCCTAACTTTAAAGATGGCTTTTCTGTTGGCGATTGTGTCCCTTAAGAGGGTGGGAGAGTTGCAAGCCCTGTCACTTGCCTCCCCCTGATTCATCCTGGGTATGGTCAAGACAATTTTGCACCCTAGACCGGGCTACATCCTTAAAGTTCAAACTAATATAGCTAATTCTATGATCTTCCAGGCCTTTCATCCTCCTCATTTCGTGTTGGTGGACTAAAAGAAGCTTAATTTGCTTTGCCCAGTTAGGGCCCTTACTTACGTCCAGCGGAGTGTTCAGTGGCATAAGACTGACCAGCTGCTGGTTTGCTTCAGTTCACCTAGGAAGGGTTCTCCAGCTTCCAAACAGACCATTAGTAAATTAATTGTGGAGGCTATCACAGAGGATCTTACCTGGGCCACCAACACCATGTCACTCTCCAAAAAGGCACAACAGCGCCTACACTTTCTCCGCCGGCTGAAAAGAGCTAGCCTTCCTACACCTATCCTAAACACATTTTACAGGGGCACCATCGAGAGCGTGCTGACCAGCTGCATCACTGTCTGGTACGGAAACTGCAATGCTGCTGACCGCAAGACCCTCCAGCGGACAGTGAACTCCGCTGCCAAGATCATTGGTGCCCCTCTCCCCTCCATCCAGGACATCTTTGTTATACGACGCTCCAGCAAAACAAATAGCATCGTTAAAGACTCCACCCATCCCTGCCACAGTCTTTTCCAGCTCCTACCATCAGGAAGACGGTATCGGAGCATCAGAGCCCACTCCACCAGACTGCTCAACAGCTTTTTCCCCCAGGCCGTGAGGGCCCTGAACTCAAAACACCCCGCCATCTTCTGAAACCTCATGCAAACCCCTCCTCTTGAAAACATACCAGATACCTCACAAACTATGCACTAGACACTTTACACTCACTGTTGCGTATGCATAAAAAGCAATCTATTTATGTTCATATGCTCATGCACTTTAAATTATTCTGTATTGTTCTTTAACCAGCTGCTTGACTAATTAATGTTTTTATTGCACATTCACAGTATGATGTGAAGCATTTTAGTCTGTATTCTACTTCACTGTTGTATGTCTGTATTAATTTTTATGTAGCGCCGTGGTCCTGCGAGGCACGACATTTCGTTCCACTAGATGTCCCCACATTTAGCGGAATGACAATAAATTGAACTTGAACTTGAACTTGATCTCTACAGCTTATGAGGCGCATGCCTTGTCTTCGCCTCTGGTCTTCCACGCTACTAAGAAGTATGTGATGCTGAGGGCTGGTCTTCCCTGCACATACTTAAAAGGTTGTATATCCTTTATAGCTTCATAGCAGGGTGACTGCGCCAATCAGGATTGGAATAGTTGCACACATGCTTCAGACACAGTCACGCTGAGGTGTTCCCCATAGTTTCAACATCAGACGCATCTCTAAAGTCACAGTCTTGATAACTTAGGACACTAAAGAGACCTTTAGTGTCAAACCACATGTAATCATATTACCCCCATGTCCGAGACGTGTTCGAGAACTTGCCAGTGTCTTGGTGGAAGAGTGGAGTAACATATCACAGCAAAAATTAACTGGCAAATCTGGCTCAGTCCATGAAGAAGAAATGGATTGCATTTCAAATTTCTACAAATTTCGTTTAAGTATAATAAATAAAACAAAAAGCAGAGGCAGATCAGAACATTTCATGAACAAAATCGCATTCTGTACATGGCAGACGGTGGAGCGTAGTCGAAAGCCGTGCGATAAAGGTCAGTAACCGGAATCCGTCAAGGAAACATTAACAAATCCAGAGGAGCAAAGAAACAAATGAGACTAAATAGCAGACAAATCAAAGGAAAAAAATAAACCGGTAACACATTTTTTTTTCTCTGTGCGACACTGTCTGTTCAAGAAGTGCTGAAATGTCAATTACTCATCATTAAAGTGATTTTGACTTACTTAGGACTTACGCTTATGGCTTATAACATTTGGCACAAAGTTAAAATATTTGTCATACCTGACAAAAAGATGTTCAACACTTTTCCTAGCGGTAAGGATTAAAGGATATCTGAATACTAAAATAAATATAGCTAACATTAGCATACACTAGTACTATAATTTACACAAGATCGCAAACTCCATGAATTATCAGCCAGCGTTATTCTGTCCCTTCAGTTAGACAGAACAAATAAATGACACATTAGACAAGGAAGTTGTAGGTTGTGTTTGAATAATTATATTTTTAGCTGAGGTAAATTAAACACAATTCTCTCGTATCCTTGCTCGATGAAGAATGAGACAACACAATGTTAAGTCGAATTTTAAAAGGCTGATTTTCACACTTCAGGGATGTGACGAGTACATATGTCGTCCAGTGGTTGTATAGATACCTTAGCCACAAACTTAAGCAATGGCCCTGCAACTGTGGTTTAATGTCAACATTGTGACAACACTGTAACAACCTTCACCACACAATGTAGTTATAGCAACCTTTTGGCCATGTTGTTAAAACGTTGTTAGAAGGTTGGGTACGCTGTGCCAGCGTTCTGTGTTTGCTGAGTGGTCACACCACATACTCACGGCGACTTCTGAATTGACCTCCTCTTTGTTCAGGAACTCATTATTCCAATTCTGTTTGCCATATGTGACACGTTCTGGCAAAATGAGTCGGAATGGGCACCGGCTAATTACGAGCTACAGACAAAACAAGTGAAATATGTCATAAACATGGCACAAATTCAATATTTCATCGATATATGACTGTTTTGTTATGCCTTTGACACAGTTAGGCCTCTTTCTTGCAGCCTGACATAATATAATATTGCAAAAATAACAGAATGTTGGGCAATGTCTGGCTTCTGACCATCGCCATTGTGCTGCAAAGGGATCGGGGATCTATTTGCAAAACAGCCTAATTTGTACCCGTGCTTGCTGGCAACAAATATGCTAATTTAGTTTGAAGTTGGAAAATAGCATTGGGTTTGGATAAGAAAACAGGGCCAGTTATAATAGATTACATGGTGCATTATGATAGTGTGCCTCACAGCATTTGAGTTGTGCCAATGCACATACCATATGTTGCTGCTCAATGATTGTAAATCTTGTTTAAGCTCAGAACCTTAAGCAACCCACTTGGGTAAATATGTATTATGAATCCCATGTCCAATCAACATTACCCTTGTTTTGTATGCTGGCAAAAACGATTAATCTTAATTTCAAGCCCATTTGATGCGGCCAAATAGATTAAGGCTCATGTTCATTATTATTTCACATAAAATGATGATTTAACCCCCCAAAATTACACAGCTGTACTGAAAACAATACACAGGATAGCAAGAGAATAGCTTTTCGGTGCTTGATCAGAAAAAATTATTTTCTCCTAGAATTAAATAACATCATATAGGTTTAAAACAATATTACTGGGTTTCCATCCAAACGTGAAGCAGATCTTTTCAAATTTCCCAAAAACAAAAAACAAACAAATGCAAATTAGGTGCATTTCCATCAAGTTGTGGGAGAGGATTACATCAGAATTTATTCAGCAACTGTGTTTCCATTCCCCATTATTTGCACAAGTCAAAAACCACCTAAAATGAACTTACATTTTTTTTTGTGTGAATTAAGGGATGTTTTTTCTCTAAATGTAGCATTTTCATTACTCGTTTCTGATGTGGTAGGCCTACTTCAAAATGCACTTAAAAACAGGGTGATGGAAACATAGCTAATAAGAGTGAGTAAATAATGACAGCTGCAGTAGTGTCTTTGTGGCCAGTCAGTCATCCACCACTGTTTTCAATTTATCTGGGCTCTGCTTTGGTAAACTCTGTCCTGCTGGTTTATCCTTATCTCTCTTCACCATGCAGAGTCCTTTTTTTGTCATCACATTTTGTCTGAGATGTTATATATCCATTGTCCAATTGTTTCCTAAAACGTGTGACGAGACACGAGATTGAGTTCACTTGAACGAGACAAGATTTTTACACAGTATTTTTAAGAAATACTCAATGATGAAATACATGATGCAAAAATAGTCTGCAGGTGCAATGTTTTGACTAATCATCTTCTAATGAATGTCCTTTCAGTTCTACTTTCTGAGTATGAATGATCATATACACTGACAGACAGCAATACTCAAGCACTGTAAAAAGTTTTACCACAAACTCATCTGACTGGCTTCTCTCCTGTATTCATGAATCTCTTCAGACCTTAGAACTGTACATGATTTATGAGCTTCTACAACTTTTGACCTCCTAACTGAACTCCTTTCCCCAAATTGATTATAGAAATAAAAATAGTAAAAATGAATAACACAGTTTTCTCTTAGTCTTATTTAAAGGCGACCTATTATGCCCCTTTTCACAAGATGTAATATAAGTCTCTGATGTCCCCAGAGTGTGTATATGAAGTTTTAGCTCAAAATACCCCACAGATAATTTTTTACAGCATGTTTAAATCGTCAGAACATGAAATCCACTGGGAGGAGTTGGATCCAGATCCAACTCCTCCCACTATATATACTTCGCCCCCATACCCCAGCCCCACCACCAGATGAACCAGCATATCGGTGATCACCATTGTTTGCTCTCATCAATGTAAGTCTATATTTTGATTAATAATATAGTCGAGATAGATTAATTATTTAGTGTGCGTCTTTAAGTAATGATCACACTTAAATATATGTTAAAGTTTTGACAGTGTCCATACTTTTTGATAACACCAAGACATGTTTAACTAGTCCGCTAAACTGGCATCCATTAATTGTAAGTTAGGTCGTTTGTAGCGTTAACGTTAGCACGCACGTGTAGAGGTGGCCTATCTATTTAGCTAAACTAATTAGCTTTGGATACTACTGTTGGTATGTTCATATGTTTATAGCTAGGGTAAGCTAACATGTGGTGTTGTCAGTTAGGTAGCTATCTAGTTAGCCAGGTTAGCCACGCTACCCACTAGCCAGGTTAGGCAAACACTGCACTCCAGGTATGCATTGTTAGTTGTTGCCATGGAGTGTTTTACATTCAATGATGAATTAAAACATTTAAAAAAATAATGAACATTTAAATATTTGCTTTCTTTGCTAACCCACAGGATATGGAGGTCGAGGAAGAAAGGGGGAACTTTTTAAAATAATATGTGAAGACACCCACCCAGACTTCTGCAGCGAGTTCTGCCAGATCTGTGCTGACCTGAAAGGATGAATAGTTAATTGTGAATGTCCGGTGGTTTCCCTGTAATGTTTGTGTCATTTCTGCGTGTGCTCCCAATGTAATTTCCTTATGTTTTGCCTTCAAAGTTTCCCTACTGTTTTCAAAATGTCTGTTTTACCTAGTGTGTTAATAAACGTGTTTTTTTTCCTATTTAATTGTGCTGGTAATGAATTGTTCATGCATTTATGTAAGTGAGATGCTCTTATGTTATGTAAATTAAGTCAGATTCCCTTGTGAAGTCATTTATAAGTTTAAAATTAGTGCTGCTATAATTTAGTCACTTACAGTTGCATAATCAGTGGAAAAGCACACATATTTTCTACATGAATTTAAATTTGATTTAATATTACTCAAAAGTAGACGCGCCTACTTATTAATATTATAATATTTGATTTAATATTTGAAATCAAAGTGCATGTGGACTACTGGGGTAAAAGATCAGCCAATCAAAGAATACATTTCTTTTTAAGAGATATTTATTCTTGCATGTAACAAGGAACTACATGCTTTTCAGGGAAGATTAAATGTAAGAATTTTTAATCAATCTTTTTGTTTTGGATTATAATTAAACGCTTTTTCCAAATGAAAAAAAAATTCACACAATGTACAAACTACAATGTTTGTAACTTTTTAAACTTCATTAAATAAGATTTGTTTTCAGCAAGTTTGTTTTTCTGTCAAAAGTCAAATCATCTTAATTTATATAGCGCTTTTAACAGTGTTGTTTCAAAGCAGCTTTACAGAGATAAACTTATAATTTAAGGAAATGGAGATGGTTTTGGCTTTATAGCAGTTCTTTAATACAATTATTTTCCAGCTAAAGTTAGTTTTGATTGATTCGCTTCCGTCGCAACGATCATTTGTTATTAAATTAGGTTCTTAAATTAGACGATACCGTTCTCTCTACACAGACTTTAAACGCGAACCTGTGAGAAACGCTAGGAACCTGTCGACCAATCAGAATGCAGTGGGAGGAAATCCAACTCCGCCCCTCGGATCTGGATCCAACTCCGCCCATCGGATCTGGATTTAACTCCGCCCCTTGGATCTGGATCCAACTCCGCCCCTTGGATCTTATGTACTGCATTGAGGTGCTACTGCACTTTTTGGGGCTCAGAAAAACACACCGTTTTAGTGTGTCTCCTTTAAATGCTAATGAGCTGCTGGTACACGGCACAGGGGGCCGCAGTGAACAATTTCAACTCACAGAAAGATGATAATATCAAAACAGAAACTCACAGTAACGGTGTTCATTTCGACTCGGACAATAATGCTTAGAGTCAGAGAATATGCTGTATGGAGTTGGAACAGGTATAGTTTAGTTTAATTACGTTATGTGTCATTGATTGTAGCCACTATTAATACATGCCTGCTGTAGGACCACGTCTGAATGATGACACAAAATATACTGATATACTGAGTTTAATAAAGTTTATTGTATGTCACAAAAGATGAAGCGTCAGTTTTACTCCAGAAAATCACTGTAAGAGCTGAGTAAACACAGTATAAGAAGTGCGTAAGTACATAAACAAATTTTGGTAGATTTGAGGGAGCATTTTCTTCAAAAACAGAATGAACCCACCTCGTCTTCAGCGGCTGGGTCAGATTTCAGGAGTAAATAGAGAGAGCTAACGTTAAGTGAATACATACATCTAGCCACAACACCTTCAACGCTTGGGAGACATTCTCATTAGTGCAGAAATGGCGGATGTGCACAACTCGCTGAGACCTCGATCAGAGCGGGTCTAAGTTAAAACGGCAGGGGCTGTCAACACTCGTGGGCGGGGCCTGTGGCTGTAGTGACGTCACTAAAGCCGCATTCTGAAAACAGGTTGTTGAGAGACACTGCTTATGATTTATGGGGTTTAAAAAAAAAGGAGTGTGTGGATTTTTACCACTGTAGGGTGGTTGTGTACACACACTGCCAACACACTTTCAAAATGCAGGGTATTGAAATTGCGTTTGAATGCATGCTCGCATTTTACTTTCGCTATCGTGATCGCGCATACTCTGTGAATAGGGAGCGGTGGTGCTAAGTGTGCATTCTAAAAGATAATAAATGTATCGGACACTTAGGGTCCTTTTTTAACAATCTAAGCGCATGGACTAAAGCGCTCAGCGCAAGTGCACTTATGCACTTTTGCTAGTTTAACGATGGGAAAACAGTCTAAAAGGGTTGTCCTTATTCTCTTAATGAGTAATGTGTGTGTGTTTTGGGCGTAATGTGCAATACACCAATCAGAGTCTCATCTCCCATTCCCTTTAAAAGCCAGTTCCGCTCACGCCATGGCGGATTCGCTATTTGCATGGTAGAATTTGCAAGCGGAAAGACTGAACATGTCTCCAGAGAGGTAACGGATCTGCTCGTTCGCGGGATTAAAGCTTGCCATCAGACCATCTACGGGACAAGCCGGATTACGCACCATATCTTTATGTACACAATAATAATATTTTACATTGTAATCCTTTTATTTTTATTATTTGGCATGTTTGTGTGCTGCTGCATGTCACTGTGCATGTAATAAGCAGAGTGTACACAAGTTGTGGATCCGCCTATAGGCACACAATACTAACACGGTCTTTAAATAACAAAAAATATATTGTGCAATTGACATTAGATCAGGTTAAATTTGCAGTCTATTTCAGTTGCCTCAAAATAGCAACGCCCAAACAATGCGCCTGAACACACCTCGTTTTCAGACCAGCACGCCCTTGGACGCACAAATGGGTGCAAATGCATTCCCACTGGAGACAAAGGTGATGGCAGCAGGTAAAATAGTTCCATAATATGTTTAGTTGAAGAGAGAAACTTTGGATGGAGCCCAACCTCCTCTAACAAGACAATAAATGTGCATTTCTAAAAATTTGGGGTATATTATCACCTTATAATTGAAAAATATAGATAGTGTTTAAAAAATATATTTTATTCTTACACGAACACATACATTCACCTCAGAAGGCCTTCATTTACCCCAACAGAGCTGTGTTGATTACTTTTATGATGGATGGAAGCACTTTGATGGACTTAGTAAATCATGGGGTAATTTTTATTTGTGGGTAAACCAACCCTTTAAATGTCAAGTCAAGTCTTTTATTGTCAGATGCACAGAACAACACACGGTTAACTGGCACTGAAATTCTTATGACAAGACACCGCATAGTAACCTGACATTACATAACATATAATATACTAGGTGCAAACAGTTAACTAAAGTGACAGTGGATAAATGACTAAAGAAAAGTGAAGAGAGATTATCATTGACCATTTAGGAGCATGATGGCCCTGTTGAAAAAACTGTTATCCAGTCTTTGTGTGCGGGCCCGGATGCTTCGGTATCGCCTACCTGAAGGCAGCAGGGTAAAAAGACTGAAGGATGGATGGTAACAGTCTCTTAGAATCCTGCCCGCTTTCTTGAGGCATCGTGTGTGGTAGATGTCCTGCAGGGCTGGGAGCTTTCTGCCGATGATGAACTCTGCAGACCTAACCACACTGGATTTTTCTGTCCCTGTCAATGCAGCTCTCATACCACACTGTGATACAGCCAGTCAGTGTGTTCTCAATTGTACATCTATAGAAGTTAGTGAGGATGACTGGGTCCATGCTGAACTTCTTCAGTCTCCTCAAGAAGAATAGGCGTTTCCGGGCCGCATTGACCACCTTGTCCGTGTGAGCAGACCAGGTAAGGTCATTTCTGAGGTTGACCCCGAGTAACTTACAACTGACATTTTCCACTACATATCCATTGATGTGCAGGGGTACATGCTCCTCGCTCTGTCTCCTCCTAAAGTCCACAATCATCTCCTTAGTTTTGCTGACATTGAGAGAGAGGTTGTTGTCATGGCACCATGTCACCAGAGTGTCGACCTCCTCTCTGTAGGCTGACTCATCTCCGTCAGAAATGCAGCCCACAATGGTTGTGTCGTCAGCAAACTTCACGATGAGGTTGGAACTGTGGTTTACTTCGCAGTCATGTGTAAACAGGGAGAACAATAGAGGGCTGAGCACACAGCCCTGGGGCGTGCCTGTGTTGGTGATCAGTGTGGATGAGGTGCGGACACCGATTATCACCACCTGTGGCCTCCCCGTCAGGAAGTTGTGGATCCACTTACATAGGGAGATGTTTAGTCCCAGATCCACGAGCTTGGTGACGAGTCTGGAGGGGATGATGGTGCTGAATGCAGAGCTGTAATCAATGAACAGCATTCTCACATACGTATTCCCCTTGTCCAGGTGGGAGAGAGCATCATCTGTAGACCTATTGGACCGAAATGCAAACTGCATAGGGTCCAGGGTGGGGGGCAACGAGGAGCAGATTAATGGTTTGACCAGCCGCTCAAAACACTTCATGGTGATAGAGTTCAGTGCTATCGGGCGATAGTCCTTCATGTCGGTGGCTTTGGTTTTCTTGGGCACATGGACGATGGTTGTCCTCTTGAAGCAGGTAGGGAGTACAGACAAACTTAGAGAGAGATTGAAGATGTCACTGAAGACCCCAGCTAAACAGTCAGCACAGCCCCTGAGGGCCCTACCTGATATGCCATCCGGACCAGGTGCCTTGCGGGGGTTGATCTTTTTAAAGCATAGCCTCACCTCAGCTTCAGTTAATATAGGCACGCCACTGGCTCGGCCTTCAGGCAGTTCCACTGCAATAGGTCACTGTCACTCTCGAAACGAGCATAGAAGTAATTTAGCTCGTCTGGTAGTATGACAGATGCCTGGGTCTCGCTACAACCTCTCCCTTTGTAGTCTGCAATGGCTTTAAGTCCGTACCACATATGCCTAGGGTCAGAGCCATGATAACTGGACTCCACCCTGGTTCTGTAAGACCTTTTCGCTGTTTTGATGGCCTTCCGAAGGTCATATCTGGCCTTCCTGTACAAATCAGGGTCCCCGGAGTTAAAGGCGGCAGCCCGGGCTCTTAGGTTATTCCGGACCCCAGCATCAACCCAGGGCTTCTGATTGGGAAAGGACCGAACAGACTTCTTAGGAACGATGTCCTCAATGCAGTGATGGATAAAGCTGGAAACAGTATCTGTATATTCGTTAATGTTCCCATCTGCTGCCTCTCTAAACATCAGCCAGTCAGTGGTCTCAAAACAATCCTGGAGAATCGCAACACTCTCATCACTCCATTTTTAAACACATTTTTAAAACTCATCTTTGATTACCAAAATGACATATTTAAAAAAAATGTTCCTTGGAAAAGTTCTTCACGCCTTAGAATTGCTTGAATATAACTACACTGTTGCCTCATTTAGTATACGTGGTTCTACGAATATGCAACATTTAGCCCCGCCTCCATTCACTCACACCAGTTCAGAAATCCACAAGTTGACGTGTTTTAACAGTTTAGAGAAATAATGCTTTTGAACTTTTTCATTGTGAAATCTATTATTTGCATTTGTCCCAATGGAGACAAAGGTGATGGCAGCAGGTAAAATAGTTCCATAAAATGTTTAGTTGACGAGAAAAACTTTGGATGGAGCCTGTCCTCCTCTGACAAGACAATAAATGTGCATTTCAATAAATTTGGGATATATTATTGCCTTATAATTTCAGGGCTAGGGTTAGGTTGGTTGGTTAATATTACAGCTAGAACATGACGGCTGCACAAATAGATTTTTAAATGCCAGTCACAGTTTTTATTTTATTTTTGCAATTTCAGGGATGAAAAAATAATAATACAGACATAACTGAAATGCAGGACACTATTTATGTATTGAGGGACGCACCAATTTCGGGAATGTCACCCTAAGTTGTCGTCTCTAAGAAACTTCCCACGAAAACTCAAAGAAAAAACGTTTCCATTTTTAGTACGTCGTTGTAGTGTAAACATACCCTGGAAATACAGGCCTTTTGCCATGAAAACCGCAAGATGTCAAAAAATATATATAAAATCCAGAATAGCCAAACCATCAAATAGCCTATAAAATTCAGCTAATGAAGGAGAAAACAAAGGCTAACTTCAGAATGAAATAAATTGTACTAGCATACTATTCAGAATTCAGCTCAATATGTGCTTTTGTGTATGTTCAAAAAGTGTGGAAAGTATACAAAAATTATAACAATTGTAAGAACCAATAGAATCACGCATTGCATAGACTCCCACTCATCCAAGTCTGGAGAATCATGACTGTTAATGAAGAGGGAGGGATTATCATTAATTAGCCAAAGTCTGTATGGTACAAAAAAACCAGAGGGCAGCATCTCAGCAGTGTGACTAGCTGTTGAACAATGGCAGGAAGTTGGTGTGCTCTTCAGTCTCTGGCACTTTAGCTGTGTCCCAATGTGAAGGCTACAGCCTCCGAAGTCCGTATTTGAAGGCCGATTGGCCGTATTTGAAGGCCGATTGCGTCACAGCGGCACGACGAAACGTCACAGCGGCGCGACGAAGGATGTCCCAATTCAAAGGCTGCACACCTGGAGGTCGCATTTTAAGGCCGATTGCGTCACCGCGGCTCGATGAAGGCTGTCCCAATTCAATTCGGCATCATCCAAAGGCCGTATTCGAAGGCCGGTTGAGTCATCGCGGCGCGACGAAGGCTACCCTGATTCAAAAGCGACGCCAAATGCACCCTTCATTTCCCCGTGAAAGAAAGGATGCATAAACGGATCCTTACGGCCTGATTCTATCCCATAAGCCATCGCGCGCCGGTGACGACAGCATTATTATTATAAAAAATGACGGCCGAGAGTTCGGTGGTGGACGGCAAATTCACATTTAAATGTAAGTATTATGTTTTCATTTACTCAAATAGCTAGTGAGTTAAAAGCCACAAGTTTTTCTTTCTTACAAACTTCATCTTAACTCATTCATCACCATTGCGTGGCTTCATTTGTAAGGTGGTATACAACTTGTCCTAATATTTAGTTTAATAATTGTTTCAGGGAGCAAGGAGCAGACATCTCAATTTATTAAATTGCAATTAAATAAATAAATTAAATACATTTTTATTGTAATATTTGCACTAGTCTGTCTCACTTGTGTATTATAAGAAATATCACTCACCCTATAAAGCCCACAACAATAAGAAAAGCAGTAGACAAGGCAATGGGGTTTTACTTTTATGTGTTTTTGTAGTGGTGTCATGCAAGCTACGTCTACAAAGGTTTTAACTATAAGGTTAAAACCTTTAACTATAATTTAAGGTTTTAATTTTTCATGTACCCTTTTCTGCTTTTTTATAGCAATTCTGGAGAAAATGGGTCTGCTGGGGAAGGTAATTAACTCTCATACAGGCCAAAAAAAAAGAAAAAAAAAAAAAAGAAAGTTAATACACACATCTTAGCTGAAATGTATTGTGCTGTTGTTTTTAACAAGCCATGGTTAATTTGCTCTGCCTTAGGATTGCAAGTGTCCTGGGACAGGTGAGGGTGTGAGTGGGAAACCCACTGCTGAAACTTGGCCCTGGTTTGTCCTCATGGATGAGGTGTTGGGACAGAGGCACTCCCTGTCCTCATTGCCTTAATCCCTGAGGACAAACCAGGGTCAAGTTCAGCAGTGGGTGCCCACGGTGAGGAGGAGCCAGAGGCACCAGCACGAGCACCAGCATCAGCACCGGCAGCACCAAGAAGAGACCGAGAGGACGAGTTTTTGACTTGATTAGAGAAGACATGGGACTGCAGAGGCGAGGAGAGCACAGGAGAGGATGGACAGGCAAAAGAGAGAGTTTTCTCTTCTTGAAAGAATGATTGAGAATATTATATATTTTTTTTTAAACTTATATTTTTTAAAAGGGAAAAAAATCTGTTTATTTATTTATTTTTATGCAACTTTAAATGTGTAAATAAAAGAAAATTCATTGCTCTGGACATAGTTTATTTTTGTAATGACAGTCATAATTTTTACATGAAACAAATGATTCTATACCTTTTTTCCCCCCAACTATTTACAACATACGTTAAAAAATCTCAAAATCAACATACACATTTAAATTTACAGTACATAAAATAAGAAAGAATGATGTAGACTTGTATTGAGCTGAGTGGGAGACCCTGGTGTGCTGCTGGACCGCGACAGGCTCCACAATAGAGCCCCTGGTAAGGCCTCCTGCTGGTGGGACTTCATCTGATGGTGTTTGAATGCATATTTCCACTATCCACTAAGTTTTCTACCAACCGGTTTGCAGGGCTGACTCATGAAATAAATATTGAGATACTTTATTACGCTTTATTAATAACCACTAATACCGCATTGGGGAAAAACTACTAGTCATATATTTCAAACCTTAGTAAAGCAAAATGATCTTGCATAACGTTACTCTAATGTAGGCCTAAAGGTCTCAAGAGTAAAAGTGTATTCTGCAGGGAAAAAACCTCCTTGTCATGAACGAAGTTTGTAGTTCCTTACTTACCACCACTGGTTATTTTGACAATGAAAGTAACAACATGTCCTATTGTCACAATATTAACAAGTTGTTGCTAACTACAGCTCCGTCCCATTTCAAAGGGCGCATCTGAAGCGCTCGGACCGGTGTAGCTTACGGACGATTGTCTTCAGTGACAGCTGCCGATGACGAGCGGGAGTAACATTCGCACTAGACTTTTTTATATTCAACTGGGTTTTATATTCAAATAGCGTTGAAAACCTGTGTAAATGTATGTACCAAGGTCCATTTATGTGCATAATAAAAAGAATACACTAGCCTATAAAATCGCATCAAAGTAATTATAAATGAACATTTGAACCTTCGTCTAAGCCGAAAGTACAAGACCTGAAACATCCTCACCATGTTCTCCAATGAAATATAAAACATAAAAATGGCAATAGCCAATTCTGGGTCCATAGCTGTGTACTCAAATATCAAATGAATTATCAGGATGGCTGTACTCTCGCACCGTTGCTTGGCGCCTGGAGCTGTAATCGGGAACACCTGGTTGCGCAATTAGGAAATTCCACGAAGGCTACAATCAAAGGACGCATAGGCTGCATAATTTGAAGTCCGCGGCCTTAGATTGATGCAGCCTTCACATTGGGACACAGCTTTTGTGTTTGGCTCTTTGCGTTCAGTCATGCTGTTCCACAGTGGAGTAATCTGCCCCAGAATCCTCAATCTCTGATGTTCCAGCAAACTGACCAGCGGTTTCAACAGCAAGCTAGTCAACAATTTCCTCGGCCAGTTCAGCAACAAACTAGTCAACAGTTTCCTCAGTCAGTTGTACAGCAAGCTAGTCAACAATTTCCTCGGCCAGTTCAACAGCAAGCTAGTCAACAGTTTCCTCAGTCAGTTCAACAGCAAGCTAATTGGCAGTTTCAACAGCAAGCTAGTCAACAGTTTCCTCAGTCAGTTCAACAGCAAGCTAATCGGCAGTTTCAACAGCAAGCTAGTCAACAGTTTCCTCAGTCAGTTCAACAGCAAGCTAGTCAACAGTTTCCTCAGTCAGTTCAACAGCAAGCTAGTCAACAGTTTCCTCAGTCAGTTCAACAGCAAGCTAGTCAACAGTTTCCTCAGTCAGTTCAACAGCAAGCTAGTCAACAGTTTCCTCAGTCAGTTCAAATTTTATTCTTACACGAACACATACATTCACCTCAGAAGGCCTTCATTTACCCCAACAGAGCTGTGTTGATTACTTTTATGATGGATGGAAGCACTTTGATGGACTTAGTAAATCATGGGGTAATTTTTATTTTTGGGTGAACCAACCCTTTAAATGTCAAGTATTTTATTGTCAGATGCACAGAACAACACACGGTTAACTGGCACTGAAATTCTTATGACAAGACACCGCATAGTAACCTGACATTACATAACATATAATATACTAGATGCAAACAGTTAACTAAAGTGACAGTGGATAAATGACTAAAGAAAAGTGAAGAGAGATTATCATTGACCATTTAGGAGCATGATGGCCCTGTTGAAAAAACTGTTATCCAGTCTTTGTGTGCGGGCCCGGATGCTTTGGTATCGCCTACCTGAAGGCAGCAGGGTAAAAAGACTGAAGGATGGATGGTAACAGTCTCTTAGAATCCTGCCCGCTTTCTTGAGGCATCGTGTGTGGTAGATGTCCTGGAGGGCTGGGAGCTTTCTGCCGATGATGAACTCTGCAGACCTAACCACACTGGATTTTTCTGTCCCTGTCAATGCAGCTCCCATACCACACTGTGATACAGCCAGTCAGTGTGTTCTCAATTGTACATCTATAGAAGTTAGTGAGGATGACTGGGTCCATGCTGAACTTCTTCAGTCTCCTCAAGAAGAATAGGCGTTTCCGGGCCGCATTGACCACCTTGTCCGTGTGAGCAGACCAGGTAAGGTCATTTCTGAGGTTGACCCCGAGTAACTTACAACTGACATTTTCCACTACATATCCATTGATGTGCAGGGGTACATGCTCCTCGCTCTGTCTCCTCCTAAAGTCCACAATCATCTCCTTAGTTTTGCTGACATTGAGAGAGAGGTTGTTGTCATGGCACCATGTCACCAGAGTGTCGACCTCCTCTCTGTAGGCTGACTCATTTCCGTCAGAAATGCAGCCCACAATGGTTGTGTCGTCAGCAAACTTCACGATGAGGTTGGAACTGTGGTTTACTTCGCAGTCATGTGTGAACAGGGAGAACAATAGAGGGCTGAGCACACAGCCCTGGGGCGTGCCTGTGTTGGTGATCAGTGTGGATGAGGTGCGGTCACCGATTATCACCACCTGTGGCCTCCCCGTCAGGAAGTTGTGGATCCACTTACATAGGGAGATGTTTAGTCCCAGATCCACGAGCTTGGTGACGAGTCTGGAGGGGATGATGGTGCTGAATGCAGAGCTGTAATCAATGAACAGCATTCTCACATACGTATTCCCCTTGTCCAGGTGGGAGAGAGCATCATCTGTAGACCTATTGGACCGAAATGCAAACTGCATAGGGTCCAGGGTGGGGGGCAACGAGGAGCAAATTAATGGTTTGACCAGCCGCTCAAAACACTTCATGGTGATAGAGTTCAGTGCTATCGGGCGATAGTCCTTCATGTCGGTGGCTTTGGTTTTCTTGGGCACATGGATGATGGTTGTCCTCTTGAAGCAGGTAGGGAGTACAGACAAACTTAGAGAGAGATTGAAGATGTCACTGAAGACCCCAGCTAAACGGTCAGCACAGCCCCTGAGGGCCCTACCTGATATGCCATCCGGACCAGGTGCCTTGCGGGGGTTGATCTTTTTAAAGCATAGCCTCACCTCAGCTTCAGTTAATATAGGTACGCCACTGGCTCGGCCTTCAGGCAGTTCCACTGCAATAGGTCACTGTCACTCTCGAAACGAGCATAGAAGTAATTTAGCTCGTCTGGTAGTATGACAGATGCCTGGGTCTCGCTACAACCTCTCCCTTTGTAGTCTGCAATGGCTTTAAGTCCATACCACATATGCCTAGGGTCAGAGCCATGATAACTGGACTCCACCCTGGTTCTGTAAGACCTTTTCGCTGTTTTGATGGCCTTCCGAAGGTCATATCTGGCCTTCCTGTACAAATCAGGGTCCCCGGAGTTAAAGGCGGCAGCCCGGGCTCTTAGGTTATTCCGGACCCCAGCATCAACCCAGGGCTTCTGATTGGGAAAGGACCGAACAGACTTCTTAGGAACGATGTCCTCAATGCAGTGATGGATAAAGCTGGAAACAGTATCTGTATATTCGTTAATGTTCCCATCTGCTGCCTCTCTAAACATCAGCCAGTCAGTGGTCTCAAAACAATCCTGGAGAATCGCAACACTCTCATCACTCCATTTTTAAACACATTTTTAAAACTCATCTTTGATTACCAAAATGACATATTTAAAAAAATGTTCCTTGGAAAAGTTCTTCACGCCTTAAAATTGCTTGAATATAACTACACTGTTGCCTCATTTAGTATACGTGGTTCTACGAATATGCAACAATTAGCCCCGCCTCCATTCACTCACACCAGTTCAGAAATCCACAAGTTGACGTGTTTTAACAGTTTAGAGAAATAATGCTTTTGAACTTTTTCATTGTGAAATCTATTATTTGCATTTGTCCCAATGGAGACAAAGGTGATGGCAGCAGGTAAAATAGTTCCATAATATGTTTAGTTGACGAGAAAAAACTTTGGATGGAGCCTGTCCTCCTCTGACAAGACAATAAATGTGCATTTCAATAAATTTGGGATATATTATTGCCTTATAATTTCAGGGCTAGGGTTAGGTTGGTTGGTTAATATTACAGCTAGAACATGACGGCTGCACAAATAGATTTTTAAATGCCAGTCACAGTTTTTATTTTATTTTTACAATTTCAGGGATGAAAAAATAATAATACAGACATAACTGAAATGCAGGACACTATTTATGTATTGAGGGACGCACCAATTTCGGGAATGTCACCCTAAGTTGTCGTCTCTAAGAAACTTCCCACGAAAACTCAAAGAAAAAAAGTTTCCATTTTTAGTACGTCGTTGTTGTGTAAACATACCCTGAAAATACAGGCCTTTTGCCATGAAAACCGCAAGATGTAAAAAAATAAAAAATAAAATCCAGAATAGCCAAACCATCAAATAGCCTATAAAATTCAGCTAATGAAGGAGAAAACAAAGGCTAACTTCAGAATGAAATAAATTGTACTAGCATACTATTCAGAATTCAGCTCAATATGTGCTTTTGTGTATGTTCAAAAAGTGTGGAAAGTATACAAAAATTATAACAATTGTAAGAACCAATAGAATCACGCATTGCATAGACTCCCACTCATGCAAGTCTGGAGAATCATGACTGTCAATGAAGAGGGAGGGATTATCATTAATTAGCCAAAGTCTGTATGGTACAAAAAAACCAGAGGACAGCATCTCAGCAGTGTGACTAGCTGTTGAACAATGGCAGGAAGTTGGTGTGCTCTTCAGTCTCTGGCACTTTGTGTTTGGCTCTTTGCGTTCAGTCATGCTGTTCCACAGTGGAGTAATCTGCCCCAGAATCCTCAATCTCTGATGTTCCAGCAAACTGACCAGCGGTTTCAACAGCAAGCTAGTCAACAATTTCCTCGGCCAGTTCAGCAACAAACTAGTCAACAGTTTCCTCAGTCAGTTGTACAGCAAGCTAGTCAACCGTTTCCTCAGTCAGTTCAACAGCAGGCTAGTCAACAGTTTCCTTGGCCAGTTCAACAGCAAGCTAGTCAACAATTTCCTCGGCCAGTTCAACAGCAAGCTAGTCAACAGTTTCCTCAGTCAGTTCAACAGCAAGCTAGTCAACAGTTTCCTCAGTCAGTTCAACAGCAAGCTAGTCAACAGTTTCCTCAGTCAGTTCAACAGCAAGCTAGTCAACAGTTTCCTCAGTCAGTTCAACAGCAAGCTAATCGGCAGTTTCCACAGCAAGCTAGTCAACAGTTTCCTCAGTCAGTTCAACAGCAAGCTAGTCAACAGTTTCCTCAGTCAGTTCAACAGCATGCTAGTCAACAGTTTCCTCAGTCAGTTCAACAGCAAGCTAGTCAACAGTTTCCTCAGTCAGTTCAACAGCAAGCTAGTCAACAGTTTCCTCAGTCAGTTCAACCGCAAGCTAGTCAGCAGTTTTCTCAGTTTCAGCCTAAGCAGCCAGTGGCACAGGCAGAGCCCCTTGACAAATGTGCTGTAGCTGATTATGAGCAGATCCAATGTGGACCACCTGGTATTACTGGTGCTGAGTGTGCAGCTATCAACTGCTGCTTTAATGGACAGCAATGTTACTATGGGAAGGCTGGTAAGATTGAGTCAATGCAAAGTGTTCATGTTAAACTGATTTTCAGCAATAACCTGCTCTTGTAACTCATTCCAGTGACTGTCCAGTGTATAAGAGATGGTCAGTTTGTGGTAGTGGTGGCTAGAGATGTTACGCTGCCTCGACTGAGCCTGGATTCTGTCCGTCTCTTGGGTGGAAGTGACCCATCTTGCAGTCCTGTGGGATCCACGCCTTTCTTTGCTATATACCAGTTCCCTGTCACTGCATGTGGCACGAGCATGATTGTGAGTAGCTGCTTGTGTTTTTTTTTCTGTGTGGCTTAGGATGGACTGGATGCCAACAGTGTTACTATTTGCAGGAGGACAGTGGATATGTGGTGTATGAAAACCGAATGATCTCCTCGTATGAAGTGGGTATTGGACCACTTGGTTCCATCACAAGGGACAGCCATTTTGAGTAGGTGACCTATGCTTTATCATAAATGTTAATCATTGACAACTGCTACAAGCTCATGGTTTGTCCAGGCTTCTCTTCCAGTGTAGGTACTCTGCTACTTCTGTGGAAGCTCTGGTTGTGGAGGTCAACAGTGTTCCTCCACCTCCACCAGTAGCTGCTCCTGGACCCCTCAGGGTTGAGCTTAGACTGGCAAATGGTCAATGTGTCACCAAAGGCTGTGCAGAAGGTAAGTGTTTGTCCCAAGTATAACTAACGCCTCTCAAACTCCAGGTTGCAGCAGTTTAGTTTAACACTGTATCCTCAGGGGATGAGGCGTACACATCCTACTACAGTGGTGCTGATTATCCAATTACAAAAGTCCTGCGAGAACCTGTGTATGTTGAGGTGCGCATTTTGGAGAGGACCGACCCCAACATTGTCCTGATGCTGGGACATTGCTGGGCGACACAAACCCCCAGTCCACTCAGTCTACCCCAATGGGACCTTCTGGTTGATGGGTGAGTAAGGCCATTCTTTATCCATGTGCTGTAAGGCTTTTCTGACTGCCTCTTTGCCTTTCAGATGCCCTTACCAGGATGATCGTTACCTGACCACATTGGTTCCAATGGCTGGATCTTCGGGTCTTCAGTTCCCAACCCACTACAAGCGCTTTGTTGTGAAGATGTTCACATTTGTAGATCCAGCATCACTGGCTCCTCTGCAGGAAACCGTATGCTCTGCAGCCTTACCTCAAGCCTTAATTTTAGTGCTTTTTATATTGAATTATATGGCTTAACCCTTTCCCCTCTGTTAGATCTTCATCCACTGCAGTACAGCGGTGTGCCATCCCTCTTCTGGCACCTGTGAGCAAAGCTGCACTAGGAAAAGTGAGTGCTTGCTGTAAATTGACTTCAGGAATAACATTTTATTTGAATGCCTCATGCTTCTATCACTTTTTTTTTTAGGAAGAGATGCGCACGTCAAGACCATCTCTAGTGGGCAAACTGTGGTGTCTAGTGGAGAAGTTATCCTGGTCATGTGAATTTAGTTTTTTAATAAACTTCCTGAAACTCAACATTAGTTTCTCTCTGGTATTGATTTCTGACTGGAGTTGGATGTTTCGTGATTGTTCTCAGTTTGATTTATAGGGCTGCACTACTAAACCCTTTTTATTTTGTGCAAAGAGGTTTTAGACTTGAACTAAATGGGCCAAGCTTCTACCCAAGCCATTTAACTTAACTATTTGCTAAGCTCTAGTTGCTATTTTGGGGCCCCTCAAATTAAGGGTTGTGTAACTTCTGATTGTGGCTTTACGTTTGACTTTATGGCTGGACTAACATAACTGCACGTATTGATACTCAAGCATGCCCAAGCCCCTGTAAGGTCACTTGTTGGCTTATTTTTTTTCTTCAGTCATGCAAGTATAGCATTATCTGGAATAAAATATGCATCAACCTGTACTTTTCCTTTTATCCCAAGTTTATTACTTTTTTTTTTTTCAGGATAGTCCTGGTAATGTTTGAGAAGTAGACTGCTTTAAGCATTAATCCCTTAACTATTATATCCACCCTAGGTTGCTGTCCAAGGCCTTGTTTACACCTAGTACTAAGCATAAAAAAAAAAATCCAATCACCAGTTAACTGGTAAATCCAAAAATGGTCGTTTTTGTTTGAGCTTGTCTACTTTTGATCACTTCTAGAGGTAGTCAAACATATTTAACCAGATTGCTTTCATAGAGTAGATGCTCATGTGTTTGAACATCTGCAAACGTAGACCCTCTCCTTTAAGAGATCAGGACAGAAGTGGACAAATGAGACCAATTAAAACGCCACATGTAAACCGGAATTTCTACTTGTGATCCGATCAACCAAAATGCACCTTAATAACGGGTGTGAACAGGGCTTGAAAGCATTGCATATGTGCCCATGCAAGAATTGCCCTTATGAGTTATTGAGTGTGCACTTTCACATGACTAGTTATTTGGTCTTAAAATCTCTCTGTAGTTAATGTTATCCCCTACAGGGATAGTTCACCCAATTATGAAATTTACCCTCTGATTTACTCGCCCTCAAATCATCCTCAGTGTATGTGACCTTCTTTCAGACGAACACAATCTGAGTTAAATGTCCCGGCTCTTCCAAGCTTTAGTCAAAGTTTAAATTTTAGTCGATAATGTTTAAAAAATATATTTTATTCTTACACGAACACATACATTCACCTCAGAAGGCCTTCATTTACCCCAACAGAGCTGTGTTGATTACTTTTATGATGGATGGAAGCACTTTGATGGACTTAGTAAATCATGGGGTAATTTTTATTTTTGGGTGAACCAACCCTTTAAATGTCAAGTCAAGTCTTTTATTGTCAGATGCACAGAACAACACACGGTTAACTGGCACTGAAATTCTTATGACAAGACACCGCATAGTAACCTGACATTACATAACATATAATATACTAGGTGCAAACAGTTAACTAAAGTGACAGTGGATAAATGACTAAAGAAAAGTGAAGAGAGATTATCATTGACCATTTAGGAGCATGATGGCCCTTTTGAAAAAACTGTTATCCAGTCTTTGTGTGCGGGCCCGGATGCTTCGGTATCGCCTACCTGAAGGCAGCAGGGTAAAAAGACTGAAGGATGGATGGTAACAGTCTCTTAGAATCCTGCCCGCTTTCTTGAGGCATCGTGTGTGGTAGATGTCCTGCAGGGCTGGGAGCTTTCTGCCGATGATGAACTCTGCAGACCTAACCACACTGGATTTTTCTGTCCCTGTCAATGCAGCTCCCATACCACACTGTGATACAGCCAGTCAGTGTGTTCTCAATTGTACATCTATAGAAGTTAGTGAGGATGACTGGGTCCATGCTGAACTTCTTCAGTCTCCTCAAGAAGAATAGGCGTTTCCGGGCCGCATTGACCACCTTGTCCGTGTGAGCAGACCAGGTAAGGTCATTTCTGAGGTTGACCCCGAGTAACTTACAACTGACATTTTCCACTACATATCCATTGATGTGCAGGGGTACATGCTCCTCGCTCTGTCTCCTCCTAAAGTCCACAATCATCTCCTTAGTTTTGCTGACATTGAGAGAGAGGTTGTTGTCATGGCACCATGTCACCAGAGTGTCGACCTCCTCTCTGTAGGCTGACTCATCTCCGTCAGAAATGCAGCCCACAATGGTTGTGTCGTCAGCAAACTTCACGATGAGGTTGGAACTGTGGTTTACTTCGCAGTCATGTGTGAACAGGGAGAACAATAGAGGGCTGAGCACACAGCCCTGGGGCGTGCCTGTGTTGGTGATCAGTGTGGATGAGGTGCGGTCACCGATTATCACCACCTGTGGCCTCCCCGTCAGGAAGTTGTGGATCCACTTACATAGGGAGATGTTTAGTCCCAGATCCACGAGCTTGGTGACGAGTCTGGAGGGGATGATGGTGCTGAATGCAGAGCTGTAATCAATGAACAGCATTCTCACATACGTATTTCCCTTGTCCAGGTGGGAGAGAGCATCATCTGTAGACCTATTGGACCGATATGCAAACTGCATAGGGTCCAGGGTGGGGGGTAACGAGGAGCAGATTAATGGTTTGACCAGCCGCTCAAAACACTTCATGGTGATAGAGTTCAGTGCTATCGGGCGATAGTCCTTCATGTCGGTGGCTTTGGTTTTCTTGGGCACATGGACGATGGTTGTCCTCTTGAAGCAGGTAGGGAGTACAGACAAACTTAGAGAGAGATTGAAGATGTCACTGAAGACCCCAGCTAAACAGTCAGCACAGCCCCTGAGGGCCCTACCTGATATGCCATCCGGACCAGGTGCCTTGTGGGGGTTGATCTTTTTAAAGCATAGCCTCACCTCAGCTTCAGTTAATATAGGCACGCCACTGGCTCGGCCTTCAGGCAGTTCCACTGGAATAGGTTCACTGTCCCTCTCGAAACGAGCATAGAAGTCATTTAGCTCGTCTAGTAGTATGACAGATGCCTGGGTCTCGCTACAACCTCTCCCTTTGTAGTCTGCAATGGCTTTAAGTCCGTACCACATATGCCTAGGGTCAGAGCCATGATAACTGGACTCCACCCTGGTTCTGTAAGACCTTTTCGCTGTTTTGATGGCCTTCCGAAGGTCATATCTGGCCTTCCTGTACAAATCAGGGTCCCCGGAGTTAGAGGCGGCAGCCCGGGCTCTTAGGTTATTCCGGACCCCAGCATCAACCCAGGGCTTCTGATTGGGAAAGGACCGAACAGACTTCTAAGGAACGATGTCCTCAATGCAGTGATGGATAAAGCTGGAAACAGTATCTGTATATTCGTTAATGTTCCCATCTGCTGCCTCTCTAAACATCAGCCAGTCAGTGGTCTCAAAACAATCCTGGAGAATCGCAACACTCTCATCACTCCATTTTTAAACACATTTTTAAAACTCATCTTTGATTACCAAAATGACATATTTAAAAAAATGTTCCTTGGAAAAGTTCTTCACGCCTTAAAATTGCTTGAATATAACTACACTGTTGCCTCATTTAGTATACGTGGTTCTACGAATATGCAACAATTAGCCCCGCCTCCATTCACTCACACCAGTTCAGAAATCCACAAGTTGACGTGTTTTAACAGTTTAGAGAAATAATGCTTTTGAACTTTTTCATTGTGAAATCTATTATTTGCATTTGTCCCAATGGAGACAAAGGTGATGGCAGCAGGTAAAATAGTTCCATAATATGTTTAGTTGACGAGAAAAAACTTTGGATGGAGCCTGTCCTCCTCTGACAAGACAATAAATGTGCATTTCAATAAATTTGGGATATATTATTGCCTTAAAATTTCAGGGCTAGGGTTAGGTTGGTTGGTTAATATTACAGCTAGAACATGACGGCTGCACAAATAGATTTTTAAATGCCAGTCACAGTTTTTATTTTATTTTTACAATTTCAGGGATGAAAAAATAATAATACAGACATAACTGAAATGCAGGACACTATTTATGTATTGAGGGACGCACCAATTTCGGGAATGTCACCCTAAGTTGTCGTCTCTAAGAAACTTCCCACGAAAACTCAAAGAAAAAAAGTTTCCATTTTTAGTACGTCGTTGTTGTGTAAACATACCCTGAAAATACAGGCCTTTTGCCATGAAAACCGCAAGATGTAAAAAAATAAAAATAAAATCCAGAATAGCCAAACCATCAAATAGCCTATAAAATTCAGCTAATGAAGGAGAAAACAAAGGCTAACTTCAGAATGAAATAAATTGTACTAGCATACTATTCAGAATTCAGCTCAATATGTGCTTTTGTGTATGTTCAAAAAGTGTGGAAAGTATACAAAAATTATAACAATTGTAAGAACCAATAGAATCACGCATTGCATAGACTCCCACTCATGCAAGTCTGGAGAATCATGACTGTTAATGAAGAGGGAGGGATTATCATTAATTAGCCAAAGTCTGTATGGTACAAAAAAACCAGAGGGCAGCATCTCAGCAGTGTGACTAGCTGTTGAACAATGGCAGGAAGTTGGTGTGCTCTTCAGTCTCTGGCACTTTGTGTTTGGCTCTTTGCGTTCAGTCATGCTGTTCCACAGTGGAGTAATCTGCCCCAGAATCCTCAATCTCTGATGTTCCAGCAAACTGACCAGCGGTTTCAACAGCAAGCTAGTCAACAATTTCCTCGGCCAGTTCAGCAACAAACTAGTCAACAGTTTCCTCAGTCAGTTGTACAGCAAGCTAGTCAACCGTTTCCTCAGTCAGTTCAACAGCAGGCTAGTCAACAGTTTCCTCGGCCAGTTCAACAGCAAGCTAGTCAACAATTTCCTCGGCCAGTTCAACAGCAAGCTAGTCAACAGTTTCCTCAGTCAGTTCAACAGCAAGCTAGTCAACAGTTTCCTCAGTCAGTTCAACAGCAAGCTAATCGGCAGTTTCAACAGCAAGCTAGTCAACAGTTTCCTCAGTCAGTTCAACAGCAAGCTAGTCAACAATTTCCTCGGCCAGTTCAACAGCAAGCTAGTCAACAGTTTCCTCAGTCAGTTCAACAGCAAGCTAATCGGCAGTTTCAACAGCAAGCTAGTCAACAGTTTCCTCAGTCAGTTCAACAGCAAGCTAGTCAACAGTTTCCTCAGTCAGTTCAACAGCATGCTAGTCAACAGTTTCCTCAGTCAGTTCAACAGCAAGCTAGTCAACAGTTTCCTCAGTCAGTTCAACAGCAAGCTAGTCAACAGTTTCCTCAGTCAGTTCAACCGCAAGCTAGTCAGCAGTTTTCTCAGTTTCAGCCTAAGCAGCCAGTGGCACAGGCAGAGCCCCTTGACAAATGTGCTGTAGCTGATTATGAGCAGATCCAATGTGGACCACCTGGTATTACTGGTGCTGAGTGTGCAGCTATCAACTGCTGCTTTAATGGACAGCAATGTTACTATGGGAAGGCTGGTAAGATTGAGTCAATGCAAAGTGTTCATGTTAAACTGATTTTCAGCAATAACCTGCTCTTGTAACTCATTCCAGTGACTGTCCAGTGTATAAGAGATGGTCAGTTTGTGGTAGTGGTGGCTAGAGATGTTACGCTGCCTCGACTGAGCCTGGATTCTGTCCGTCTCTTGGGTGGAAGTGACCCATCTTGCAGTCCTGTGGGATCCACGCCTTTCTTTGCTATATACCAGTTCCCTGTCACTGCATGTGGCACGAGCATGATTGTGAGTAGCTGCTTGTGTTTTTTTTTCTGTGTGGCTTAGGATGGACTGGATGCCAACAGTGTTACTATTTGCAGGAGGACAGTGGATATGTGGTGTATGAAAACCGAATGATCTCCTCGTATGAAGTGGGTATTGGACCACTTGGTTCCATCACAAGGGACAGCCATTTTGAGTAGGTGACCTATGCTTTATCATAAATGTTAATCATTGACAACTGCTACAAGCTCATGGTTTGTCCAGGCTTCTCTTCCAGTGTAGGTACTCTGCTACTTCTGTGGAAGCTCTGGTTGTGGAGGTCAACAGTGTTCCTCCACCTCCACCAGTAGCTGCTCCTGGACCCCTCAGGGTTGAGCTTAGACTGGCAAATGGTCAATGTGTCACCAAAGGCTGTGCAGAAGGTAAGTGTTTGTCCCAAGTATAACTAACGCCTCTCAAACTCCAGGTTGCAGCAGTTTAGTTTAACACTGTATCCTCAGGGGATGAGGCGTACACATCCTACTACAGTGGTGCTGATTATCCAATTACAAAAGTCCTGCGAGAACCTGTGTATGTTGAGGTGCGCATTTTGGAGAGGACCGACCCCAACATTGTCCTGATGCTGGGACATTGCTGGGCGACACAAACCCCCAGTCCACTCAGTCTACCCCAATGGGACCTTCTGGTTGATGGGTGAGTAAGGCCATTCTTTATCCATGTGCTGTAAGGCTTTTCTGACTGCCTCTTTGCCTTTCAGATGCCCTTACCAGGATGATCGTTACCTGACCACATTGGTTCCAATGGCTGGATCTTCGGGTCTTCAGTTCCCAACCCACTACAAGCGCTTTGTTGTGAAGATGTTCACATTTGTAGATCCAGCATCACTGGCTCCTCTGCAGGAAACCGTATGCTCTGCAGCCTTACCTCAAGCCTTAATTTTAGTGCTTTTTATATTGAATTATATGGCTTAACCCTTTCCCCTCTGTTAGATCTTCATCCACTGCAGTACAGCGGTGTGCCATCCCTCTTCTGGCACCTGTGAGCAAAGCTGCACTAGGAAAAGTGAGTGCTTGCTGTAAATTGACTTCAGGAATAACATTTTATTTGAATGCCTCATGCTTCTATCACTTTTTTTTTTAGGAAGAGATGCGCACGTCAAGACCATCTCTAGTGGGCAAACTGTGGTGTCTAGTGGAGAAGTTATCCTGGTCATGTGAATTTAGTTTTTTAATAAACTTCCTGAAACTCAACATTAGTTTCTCTCTGGTATTGATTTCTGACTGGAGTTGGATGTTTGGTGATTGTTCTCAGTTTGATTTATAGGGCTGCACTACTAAACCCTTTTTATTTTGTGCAAAGAGGTTTTAGACTTGAACTAAATGGGCCAAGCTTCTACCCAAGCCATTTAACTTAACTATTTGCTAAGCTCTAGTTGCTATTTTGGGGCCCCTCAAATTAAGGGTTGTGTAACTTCTGATTGTGGCTTTACGTTTGACTTTATGGCTGGACTAACATAACTGCACGTATTGATACTCAAGCATGCCCAAGCCCCTGTAAGGTCACTTGTTGGCTTATTTTTTTTCTTCAGTCATGCAAGTATAGCATTATCTGGAATAAAATATGCATCAACCTGTACTTTTCCTTTTATCCCAAGTTTATTACTTTTTTTTTTTTCAGGATAGTCCTGGTAATGTTTGAGAAGTAGACTGCTTTAAGCATTAATCCCTTAACTATTATATCCACCCTAGGTTGCTGTCCAAGGCCTTGTTTACACCTAGTACTAAGCATAAAAAATAAAAAAATCCAATCACCAGTTAACTGGTAAATCCAAAAATGGTCGTTTTTGTTTGAGCTTGTCTACTTTTGATCACTTCTAGAGGTAGTCAAACATATTTAACCAGATTGCTTTCATAGAGTAGATGCTCATGTGTTTGAACATCTGCAAACGTAGACCCTCTCCTTTAAGAGATCAGGACAGAAGTGGACAAATGAGACCAATTAAAACGCCACATGTAAACCGGAATTTCTACTTGTGATCCGATCAACCAAAATGCACCTTAATAACGGGTGTGAACAGGGCTTGAAAGCATTGCATATGTGCCCATGCAAGAATTGCCCTTATGAGTTATTGAGTGTGCACTTTCACATGACTAGTTATTTGGTCTTAAAATCTCTCTGTAGTTAATGTTATCCCCTACAGGGATAGTTCACCCAATTATGAAATTTACCCTCTGATTTACTCGCCCTCAAATCATCCTCAGTGTATGTGACCTTCTTTCAGACGAACACAATCTGAGTTAAATGTCCCGGCTCTTCCAAGCTTTAGTCAAAGTTTAAATTTTAGTCGATAATGTTTAAAAAATATATTTTTTATTCTTACACGAACACATACATTCACCTCAGAAGGCCTTCATTTACCCCAACAGAGCTGTGTTGATTACTTTTATGATGGATGGAAGCACTTTGATGGACTTAGTAAATCATGGGGTAATTTTTATTTTTGGGTGAACCAACCCTTTAAATGTCAAGTCAAGTCTTTTATTGTCAGATGCACAGAACAACACACGGTTAACTGGCACTGAAATTCTTATGACAAGACACCGCATAGTAACCTGACATTACATAACATATAATATACTAGGTGCAAACAGTTAACTAAAGTGACAGTGGATAAATGACTAAAGAAAAGTGAAGAGAGATTATCATTGACCATTTAGGAGCATGATGGCCCTTTTGAAAAAACTGTTATCCAGTCTTTGTGTGCGGGCCCGGATGCTTCGGTATCGCCTACCTGAAGGCAGCAGGGTAAAAAGACTGAAGGATGGATGGTAACAGTCTCTTAGAATCCTGCCCGCTTTCTTGAGGCATCGTGTGTGGTAGATGTCCTGCAGGGCTGGGAGCTTTCTGCCGATGATGAACTCTGCAGACCTAACCACACTGGATTTTTCTGTCCCTGTCAATGCAGCTCCCATACCACACTGTGATACAGCCAGTCAGTGTGTTCTCAATTGTACATCTATAGAAGTTAGTGAGGATGACTGGGTCCATGCTGAACTTCTTCAGTCTCCTCAAGAAGAATAGGCGTTTCCGGGCCGCATTGACCACCTTGTCCGTGTGAGCAGACCAGGTAAGGTCATTTCTGAGGTTGACCCCGAGTAACTTACAACTGACATTTTCCACTACATATCCATTGATGTGCAGGGGTACATGCTCCTCGCTCTGTCTCCTCCTAAAGTCCACAATCATCTCCTTAGTTTTGCTGACATTGAGAGAGAGGTTGTTGTCATGGCACCATGTCACCAGAGTGTCGACCTCCTCTCTGTAGGCTGACTCATCTCCGTCAGAAATGCAGCCCACAATGGTTGTGTCGTCAGCAAACTTCACGATGAGGTTGGAACTGTGGTTTACTTCGCAGTCATGTGTGAACAGGGAGAACAATAGAGGGCTGAGCACACAGCCCTGGGGCGTGCCTGTGTTGGTGATCAGTGTGGATGAGGTGCGGTCACCGATTATCACCACCTGTGGCCTCCCCGTCAGGAAGTTGTGGATCCACTTACATAGGGAGATGTTTAGTCCCAGATCCACGAGCTTGGTGACGAGTCTGGAGGGGATGATGGTGCTGAATGCAGAGCTGTAATCAATGAACAGCATTCTCACATACGTATTTCCCTTGTCCAGGTGGGAGAGAGCATCATCTGTAGACCTATTGGACCGATATGCAAACTGCATAGGGTCCAGGGTGGGGGGTAACGAGGAGCAGATTAATGGTTTGACCAGCCGCTCAAAACACTTCATGGTGATAGAGTTCAGTGCTATCGGGCGATAGTCCTTCATGTCGGTGGCTTTGGTTTTCTTGGGCACATGGACGATGGTTGTCCTCTTGAAGCAGGTAGGGAGTACAGACAAACTTAGAGAGAGATTGAAGATGTCACTGAAGACCCCAGCTAAACAGTCAGCACAGCCCCTGAGGGCCCTACCTGATATGCCATCCGGACCAGGTGCCTTGTGGGGGTTGATCTTTTTAAAGCATAGCCTCACCTCAGCTTCAGTTAATATAGGCACGCCACTGGCTCGGCCTTCAGGCAGTTCCACTGCAATAGGTTCACTGTCCCTCTCGAAACGAGCATAGAAGTCATTTAGCTCGTCTAGTAGTATGACAGATGCCTGGGTCTCGCTACAACCTCTCCCTTTGTAGTCTGCAATGGCTTTAAGTCCGTACCACATATGCCTAGGGTCAGAGCCATGATAACTGGACTCCACCCTGGTTCTGTAAGACCTTTTCGCTGTTTTGATGGCCTTCCGAAGGTCATATCTGGCCTTCCTGTACAAATCAGGGTCCCCGGAGTTAGAGGCGGCAGCCCGGGCTCTTAGGTTATTCCGGACCCCAGCATCAACCCAGGGCTTCTGATTGGGAAAGGACCGAACAGACTTCTAAGGAACGATGTCCTCAATGCAGTGATGGATAAAGCTGGAAACAGTATCTGTATATTCGTTAATGTTCCCATCTGCTGCCTCTCTAAACATCAGCCAGTCAGTGGTCTCAAAACAATCCTGGAGAATCGCAACACTCTCATCACTCCATTTTTAAACACATTTTTAAAACTCATCTTTGATTACCAAAATGACATATTTAAAAAAATGTTCCTTGGAAAAGTTCTTCACGCCTTAAAATTGCTTGAATATAACTACACTGTTGCCTCATTTAGTATACGTGGTTCTACGAATATGCAACAATTAGCCCCGCCTCCATTCACTCACACCAGTTCAGAAATCCACAAGTTGACGTGTTTTAACAGTTTAGAGAAATAATGCTTTTGAACTTTTTCATTGTGAAATCTATTATTTGCATTTGTCCCAATGGAGACAAAGGTGATGGCAGCAGGTAAAATAGTTCCATAATATGTTTAGTTGACGAGAAAAAACTTTGGATGGAGCCTGTCCTCCTCTGACAAGACAATAAATGTGCATTTCAATAAATTTGGGATATATTATTGCCTTAAAATTTCAGGGCTAGGGTTAGGTTGGTTGGTTAATATTACAGCTAGAACATGACGGCTGCACAAATAGATTTTTAAATGCCAGTCACAGTTTTTATTTTATTTTTACAATTTCAGGGATGAAAAAATAATAATACAGACATAACTGAAATGCAGGACACTATTTATGTATTGAGGGACGCACCAATTTCGGGAATGTCACCCTAAGTTGTCGTCTCTAAGAAACTTCCCACGAAAACTCAAAGAAAAAAAGTTTCCATTTTTAGTACGTCGTTGTTGTGTAAACATACCCTGAAAATACAGGCCTTTTGCCATGAAAACCGCAAGATGTAAAAAAATAAAAATAAAATCCAGAATAGCCAAACCATCAAATAGCCTATAAAATTCAGCTAATGAAGGAGAAAACAAAGGCTAACTTCAGAATGAAATAAATTGTACTAGCATACTATTCAGAATTCAGCTCAATATGTGCTTTTGTGTATGTTCAAAAAGTGTGGAAAGTATACAAAAATTATAACAATTGTAAGAACCAATAGAATCACGCATTGCATAGACTCCCACTCATGCAAGTCTGGAGAATCATGACTGTTAATGAAGAGGGAGGGATTATCATTAATTAGCCAAAGTCTGTATGGTACAAAAAAACCAGAGGGCAGCATCTCAGCAGTGTGACTAGCTGTTGAACAATGGCAGGAAGTTGGTGTGCTCTTCAGTCTCTGGCACTTTGTGTTTGGCTCTTTGCGTTCAGTCATGCTGTTCCACAGTGGAGTAATCTGCCCCAGAATCCTCAATCTCTGATGTTCCAGCAAACTGACCAGCGGTTTCAACAGCAAGCTAGTCAACAATTTCCTCGGCCAGTTCAGCAACAAACTAGTCAACAGTTTCCTCAGTCAGTTGTACAGCAAGCTAGTCAACCGTTTCCTCAGTCAGTTCAACAGCAGGCTAGTCAACAGTTTCCTCGGCCAGTTCAACAGCAAGCTAGTCAACAATTTCCTCGGCCAGTTCAACAGCAAGCTAGTCAACAGTTTCCTCAGTCAGTTCAACAGCAAGCTAGTCAACAGTTTCCTCAGTCAGTTCAACAGCAAGCTAATCGGCAGTTTCAACAGCAAGCTAGTCAACAGTTTCCTCAGTCAGTTCAACAGCAAGCTAGTCAACAATTTCCTCGGCCAGTTCAACAGCAAGCTAGTCAACAGTTTCCTCAGTCAGTTCAACAGCAAGCTAATCGGCAGTTTCAACAGCAAGCTAGTCAACAGTTTCCTCAGTCAGTTCAACAGCAAGCTAGTCAACAGTTTCCTCAGTCAGTTCAACAGCATGCTAGTCAACAGTTTCCTCAGTCAGTTCAACAGCAAGCTAGTCAACAGTTTCCTCAGTCAGTTCAACAGCAAGCTAGTCAACAGTTTCCTCAGTCAGTTCAACCGCAAGCTAGTCAGCAGTTTTCTCAGTTTCAGCCTAAGCAGCCAGTGGCACAGGCAGAGCCCCTTGACAAATGTGCTGTAGCTGATTATGAGCAGATCCAATGTGGACCACCTGGTATTACTGGTGCTGAGTGTGCAGCTATCAACTGCTGCTTTAATGGACAGCAATGTTACTATGGGAAGGCTGGTAAGATTGAGTCAATGCAAAGTGTTCATGTTAAACTGATTTTCAGCAATAACCTGCTCTTGTAACTCATTCCAGTGACTGTCCAGTGTATAAGAGATGGTCAGTTTGTGGTAGTGGTGGCTAGAGATGTTACGCTGCCTCGACTGAGCCTGGATTCTGTCCGTCTCTTGGGTGGAAGTGACCCATCTTGCAGTCCTGTGGGATCCACGCCTTTCTTTGCTATATACCAGTTCCCTGTCACTGCATGTGGCACGAGCATGATTGTGAGTAGCTGCTTGTGTTTTTTTTTCTGTGTGGCTTAGGATGGACTGGATGCCAACAGTGTTACTATTTGCAGGAGGACAGTGGATATGTGGTGTATGAAAACCGAATGATCTCCTCGTATGAAGTGGGTATTGGACCACTTGGTTCCATCACAAGGGACAGCCATTTTGAGTAGGTGACCTATGCTTTATCATAAATGTTAATCATTGACAACTGCTACAAGCTCATGGTTTGTCCAGGCTTCTCTTCCAGTGTAGGTACTCTGCTACTTCTGTGGAAGCTCTGGTTGTGGAGGTCAACAGTGTTCCTCCACCTCCACCAGTAGCTGCTCCTGGACCCCTCAGGGTTGAGCTTAGACTGGCAAATGGTCAATGTGTCACCAAAGGCTGTGCAGAAGGTAAGTGTTTGTCCCAAGTATAACTAACGCCTCTCAAACTCCAGGTTGCAGCAGTTTAGTTTAACACTGTATCCTCAGGGGATGAGGCGTACACATCCTACTACAGTGGTGCTGATTATCCAATTACAAAAGTCCTGCGAGAACCTGTGTATGTTGAGGTGCGCATTTTGGAGAGGACCGACCCCAACATTGTCCTGATGCTGGGACATTGCTGGGCGACACAAACCCCCAGTCCACTCAGTCTACCCCAATGGGACCTTCTGGTTGATGGGTGAGTAAGGCCATTCTTTATCCATGTGCTGTAAGGCTTTTCTGACTGCCTCTTTGCCTTTCAGATGCCCTTACCAGGATGATCGTTACCTGACCACATTGGTTCCAATGGCTGGATCTTCGGGTCTTCAGTTCCCAACCCACTACAAGCGCTTTGTTGTGAAGATGTTCACATTTGTAGATCCAGCATCACTGGCTCCTCTGCAGGAAACCGTATGCTCTGCAGCCTTACCTCAAGCCTTAATTTTAGTGCTTTTTATATTGAATTATATGGCTTAACCCTTTCCCCTCTGTTAGATCTTCATCCACTGCAGTACAGCGGTGTGCCATCCCTCTTCTGGCACCTGTGAGCAAAGCTGCACTAGGAAAAGTGAGTGCTTGCTGTAAATTGACTTCAGGAATAACATTTTATTTGAATGCCTCATGCTTCTATCACTTTTTTTTTTAGGAAGAGATGCGCACGTCAAGACCATCTCTAGTGGGCAAACTGTGGTGTCTAGTGGAGAAGTTATCCTGGTCATGTGAATTTAGTTTTTTAATAAACTTCCTGAAACTCAACATTAGTTTCTCTCTGGTATTGATTTCTGACTGGAGTTGGATGTTTCGTGATTGTTCTCAGTTTGATTTATAGGGCTGCACTACTAAACCCTTTTTATTTTGTGCAAAGAGGTTTTAGACTTGAACTAAATGGGCCAAGCTTCTACCCAAGCCATTTAACTTAACTATTTGCTAAGCTCTAGTTGCTATTTTGGGGCCCCTCAAATTAAGGGTTGTGTAACTTCTGATTGTGGCTTTACGTTTGACTTTATGGCTGGACTAACATAACTGCACGTATTGATACTCAAGCATGCCCAAGCCCCTGTAAGGTCACTTGTTGGCTTATTTTTTTTCTTCAGTCATGCAAGTATAGCATTATCTGGAATAAAATATGCATCAACCTGTACTTTTCCTTTTATCCCAAGTTTATTACTTTTTTTTTTTTCAGGATAGTCCTGGTAATGTTTGAGAAGTAGACTGCTTTAAGCATTAATCCCTTAACTATTATATCCACCCTAGGTTGCTGTCCAAGGCCTTGTTTACACCTAGTACTAAGCATAAAAAAAAAAAAATCCAATCACCAGTTAACTGGTATATCCAAAAATGGTCGTTTTTGTTTGAGCTTGTCTACTTTTGATCACTTCTAGAGGTAGTCAAACATATTTAACCAGATTGCTTTCATAGAGTAGATGCTCATGTGTTTGAACATCTGCAAACGTAGACCCTCTCCTTTAAGAGATCAGGACAGAAGTGGACAAATGAGACCAATTAAAACGCCACATGTAAACCGGAATTTCTACTTGTGTTCCGATCAACCAAAATGCACCTTAATAACGGGTGTGAACAGGGCTTGAAAGCATTGCATATGTGCCCATGCAAGAATTGCCCTTATGAGTTATTGAGTGTGCACTTTCACATGACTAGTTATTTGGTCTTAAAATCTCTCTGTAGTTAATGTTATCCCCTACAGGGATAGTTCACCCAATTATGAAATTTACCCTCTGATTTACTCGCCCTCAAATCATCCTCAGTGTATGTGACCTTCTTTCAGACGAACACAATCTGAGTTAAATGTCCCGGCTCTTCCAAGCTTTAGTCAAAGTTTAAATTTTAGTCGATAATGTTTAAAAAATATATTTTATTCTTACACGAACACATACATTCACCTCAGAAGGCCTTCATTTACCCCAACAGAGCTGTGTTGATTACTTTTATGATGGATGGAAGCACTTTGATGGACTTAGTAAATCATGGGGTAATTTTTATTTTTGGGTGAACCAACCCTTTAAATGTCAAGTCAAGTCTTTTATTGTCAGATGCACAGAACAACACACGGTTAACTGGCACTGAAATTCTTATGACAAGACACCGCATAGTAACCTGACATTACATAACATATAATATACTAGGTGCAAACAGTTAACTAAAGTGACAGTGGATAAATGACTAAAGAAAAGTGAAGAGAGATTATCATTGACCATTTAGGAGCATGATGGCCCTTTTGAAAAAACTGTTATCCAGTCTTTGTGTGCGGGCCCGGATGCTTCGGTATCGCCTACCTGAAGGCAGCAGGGTAAAAAGACTGAAGGATGGATGGTAACAGTCTCTTAGAATCCTGCCCGCTTTCTTGAGGCATCGTGTGTGGTAGATGTCCTGCAGGGCTGGGAGCTTTCTGCCGATGATGAACTCTGCAGACCTAACCACACTGGATTTTTCTGTCCCTGTCAATGCAGCTCCCATACCACACTGTGATACAGCCAGTCAGTGTGTTCTCAATTGTACATCTATAGAAGTTAGTGAGGATGACTGGGTCCATGCTGAACTTCTTCAGTCTCCTCAAGAAGAATAGGCGTTTCCGGGCCGCATTGACCACCTTGTCCGTGTGAGCAGACCAGGTAAGGTCATTTCTGAGGTTGACCCCGAGTAACTTACAACTGACATTTTCCACTACATATCCATTGATGTGCAGGGGTACATGCTCCTCGCTCTGTCTCCTCCTAAAGTCCACAATCATCTCCTTAGTTTTGCTGACATTGAGAGAGAGGTTGTTGTCATGGCACCATGTCACCAGAGTGTCGACCTCCTCTCTGTAGGCTGACTCATCTCCGTCAGAAATGCAGCCCACAATGGTTGTGTCGTCAGCAAACTTCACGATGAGGTTGGAACTGTGGTTTACTTCGCAGTCATGTGTGAACAGGGAGAACAATAGAGGGCTGAGCACACAGCCCTGGGGCGTGCCTGTGTTGGTGATCAGTGTGGATGAGGTGCGGTCACCGATTATCACCACCTGTGGCCTCCCCGTCAGGAAGTTGTGGATCCACTTACATAGGGAGATGTTTAGTCCCAGATCCACGAGCTTGGTGACGAGTCTGGAGGGGATGATGGTGCTGAATGCAGAGCTGTAATCAATGAACAGCATTCTCACATACGTATTTCCCTTGTCCAGGTGGGAGAGAGCATCATCTGTAGACCTATTGGACCGATATGCAAACTGCATAGGGTCCAGGGTGGGGGGTAACGAGGAGCAGATTAATGGTTTGACCAGCCGCTCAAAACACTTCATGGTGATAGAGTTCAGTGCTATCGGGCGATAGTCCTTCATGTCGGTGGCTTTGGTTTTCTTGGGCACATGGACGATGGTTGTCCTCTTGAAGCAGGTAGGGAGTACAGACAAACTTAGAGAGAGATTGAAGATGTCACTGAAGACCCCAGCTAAACAGTCAGCACAGCCCCTGAGGGCCCTACCTGATATGCCATCCGGACCAGGTGCCTTGTGGGGGTTGATCTTTTTAAAGCATAGCCTCACCTCAGCTTCAGTTAATATAGGCACGCCACTGGCTCGGCCTTCAGGCAGTTCCACTGCAATAGGTTCACTGTCCCTCTCGAAACGAGCATAGAAGTCATTTAGCTCGTCTAGTAGTATGACAGATGCCTGGGTCTCGCTACAACCTCTCCCTTTGTAGTCTGCAATGGCTTTAAGTCCGTACCACATATGCCTAGGGTCAGAGCCATGATAACTGGACTCCACCCTGGTTCTGTAAGACCTTTTCGCTGTTTTGATGGCCTTCCGAAGGTCATATCTGGCCTTCCTGTACAAATCAGGGTCCCCGGAGTTAGAGGCGGCAGCCCGGGCTCTTAGGTTATTCCGGACCCCAGCATCAACCCAGGGCTTCTGATTGGGAAAGGACCGAACAGACTTCTAAGGAACGATGTCCTCAATGCAGTGATGGATAAAGCTGGAAACAGTATCTGTATATTCGTTAATGTTCCCATCTGCTGCCTCTCTAAACATCAGCCAGTCAGTGGTCTCAAAACAATCCTGGAGAATCGCAACACTCTCATCACTCCATTTTTAAACACATTTTTAAAACTCATCTTTGATTACCAAAATGACATATTTAAAAAAATGTTCCTTGGAAAAGTTCTTCACGCCTTAAAATTGCTTGAATATAACTACACTGTTGCCTCATTTAGTATACGTGGTTCTACGAATATGCAACAATTAGCCCCGCCTCCATTCACTCACACCAGTTCAGAAATCCACAAGTTGACGTGTTTTAACAGTTTAGAGAAATAATGCTTTTGAACTTTTTCATTGTGAAATCTATTATTTGCATTTGTCCCAATGGAGACAAAGGTGATGGCAGCAGGTAAAATAGTTCCATAATATGTTTAGTTGACGAGAAAAAACTTTGGATGGAGCCTGTCCTCCTCTGACAAGACAATAAATGTGCATTTCAATAAATTTGGGATATATTATTGCCTTAAAATTTCAGGGCTAGGGTTAGGTTGGTTGGTTAATATTACAGCTAGAACATGACGGCTGCACAAATAGATTTTTAAATGCCAGTCACAGTTTTTATTTTATTTTTACAATTTCAGGGATGAAAAAATAATAATACAGACATAACTGAAATGCAGGACACTATTTATGTATTGAGGGACGCACCAATTTCGGGAATGTCACCCTAAGTTGTCGTCTCTAAGAAACTTCCCACGAAAACTCAAAGAAAAAAAGTTTCCATTTTTAGTACGTCGTTGTTGTGTAAACATACCCTGAAAATACAGGCCTTTTGCCATGAAAACCGCAAGATGTAAAAAAATAAAAATAAAATCCAGAATAGCCAAACCATCAAATAGCCTATAAAATTCAGCTAATGAAGGAGAAAACAAAGGCTAACTTCAGAATGAAATAAATTGTACTAGCATACTATTCAGAATTCAGCTCAATATGTGCTTTTGTGTATGTTCAAAAAGTGTGGAAAGTATACAAAAATTATAACAATTGTAAGAACCAATAGAATCACGCATTGCATAGACTCCCACTCATGCAAGTCTGGAGAATCATGACTGTTAATGAAGAGGGAGGGATTATCATTAATTAGCCAAAGTCTGTATGGTACAAAAAAACCAGAGGGCAGCATCTCAGCAGTGTGACTAGCTGTTGAACAATGGCAGGAAGTTGGTGTGCTCTTCAGTCTCTGGCACTTTGTGTTTGGCTCTTTGCGTTCAGTCATGCTGTTCCACAGTGGAGTAATCTGCCCCAGAATCCTCAATCTCTGATGTTCCAGCAAACTGACCAGCGGTTTCAACAGCAAGCTAGTCAACAATTTCCTCGGCCAGTTCAGCAACAAACTAGTCAACAGTTTCCTCAGTCAGTTGTACAGCAAGCTAGTCAACCGTTTCCTCAGTCAGTTCAACAGCAGGCTAGTCAACAGTTTCCTCGGCCAGTTCAACAGCAAGCTAGTCAACAATTTCCTCGGCCAGTTCAACAGCAAGCTAGTCAACAGTTTCCTCAGTCAGTTCAACAGCAAGCTAGTCAACAGTTTCCTCAGTCAGTTCAACAGCAAGCTAATCGGCAGTTTCAACAGCAAGCTAGTCAACAGTTTCCTCAATCAGTTCAACAGCAAGCTAGTCAACAATTTCCTCGGCCAGTTCAACAGCAAGCTAGTCAACAGTTTCCTCAGTCAGTTCAACAGCAAGCTAATCGGCAGTTTCAACAGCAAGCTAGTCAACAGTTTCCTCAGTCAGTTCAACAGCAAGCTAGTCAACAGTTTCCTCAGTCAGTTCAACAGCATGCTAGTCAACAGTTTCCTCAGTCAGTTCAACAGCAAGCTAGTCAACAGTTTCCTCAGTCAGTTCAACAGCAAGCTAGTCAACAGTTTCCTCAGTCAGTTCAACCGCAAGCTAGTCAGCAGTTTTCTCAGTTTCAGCCTAAGCAGCCAGTGGCACAGGCAGAGCCCCTTGACAAATGTGCTGTAGCTGATTATGAGCAGATCCAATGTGGACCACCTGGTATTACTGGTGCTGAGTGTGCAGCTATCAACTGCTGCTTTAATGGACAGCAATGTTACTATGGGAAGGCTGGTAAGATTGAGTCAATGCAAAGTGTTCATGTTAAACTGATTTTCAGCAATAACCTGCTCTTGTAACTCATTCCAGTGACTGTCCAGTGTATAAGAGATGGTCAGTTTGTGGTAGTGGTGGCTAGAGATGTTACGCTGCCTCGACTGAGCCTGGATTCTGTCCGTCTCTTGGGTGGAAGTGACCCATCTTGCAGTCCTGTGGGATCCACGCCTTTCTTTGCTATATACCAGTTCCCTGTCACTGCATGTGGCACGAGCATGATTGTGAGTAGCTGCTTGTGTTTTTTTTTCTGTGTGGCTTAGGATGGACTGGATGCCAACAGTGTTACTATTTGCAGGAGGACAGTGGATATGTGGTGTATGAAAACCGAATGATCTCCTCGTATGAAGTGGGTATTGGACCACTTGGTTCCATCACAAGGGACAGCCATTTTGAGTAGGTGACCTATGCTTTATCATAAATGTTAATCATTGACAACTGCTACAAGCTCATGGTTTGTCCAGGCTTCTCTTCCAGTGTAGGTACTCTGCTACTTCTGTGGAAGCTCTGGTTGTGGAGGTCAACAGTGTTCCTCCACCTCCACCAGTAGCTGCTCCTGGACCCCTCAGGGTTGAGCTTAGACTGGCAAATGGTCAATGTGTCACCAAAGGCTGTGCAGAAGGTAAGTGTTTGTCCCAAGTATAACTAACGCCTCTCAAACTCCAGGTTGCAGCAGTTTAGTTTAACACTGTATCCTCAGGGGATGAGGCGTACACATCCTACTACAGTGGTGCTGATTATCCAATTACAAAAGTCCTGCGAGAACCTGTGTATGTTGAGGTGCGCATTTTGGAGAGGACCGACCCCAACATTGTCCTGATGCTGGGACATTGCTGGGCGACACAAACCCCCAGTCCACTCAGTCTACCCCAATGGGACCTTCTGGTTGATGGGTGAGTAAGGCCATTCTTTATCCATGTGCTGTAAGGCTTTTCTGACTGCCTCTTTGCCTTTCAGATGCCCTTACCAGGATGATCGTTACCTGACCACATTGGTTCCAATGGCTGGATCTTCGGGTCTTCAGTTCCCAACCCACTACAAGCGCTTTGTTGTGAAGATGTTCACATTTGTAGATCCAGCATCACTGGCTCCTCTGCAGGAAACCGTATGCTCTGCAGCCTTACCTCAAGCCTTAATTTTAGTGCTTTTTATATTGAATTATATGGCTTAACCCTTTCCCCTCTGTTAGATCTTCATCCACTGCAGTACAGCGGTGTGCCATCCCTCTTCTGGCACCTGTGAGCAAAGCTGCACTAGGAAAAGTGAGTGCTTGCTGTAAATTGACTTCAGGAATAACATTTTATTTGAATGCCTCATGCTTCTATCACTTTTTTTTTTAGGAAGAGATGCGCACGTCAAGACCATCTCTAGTGGGCAAACTGTGGTGTCTAGTGGAGAAGTTATCCTGGTCATGTGAATTTAGTTTTTTAATAAACTTCCTGAAACTCAACATTAGTTTCTCTCTGGTATTGATTTCTGACTGGAGTTGGATGTTTCGTGATTGTTCTCAGTTTGATTTATAGGGCTGCACTACTAAACCCTTTTTATTTTGTGCAAAGAGGTTTTAGACTTGAACTAAATGGGCCAAGCTTCTACCCAAGCCATTTAACTTAACTATTTGCTAAGCTCTAGTTGCTATTTTGGGGCCCCTCAAATTAAGGGTTGTGTAACTTCTGATTGTGGCTTTACGTTTGACTTTATGGCTGGACTAACATAACTGCACGTATTGATACTCAAGCATGCCCAAGCCCCTGTAAGGTCACTTGTTGGCTTATTTTTTTTCTTCAGTCATGCAAGTATAGCATTATCTGGAATAAAATATGCATCAACCTGTACTTTTCCTTTTATCCCAAGTTTATTACTTTTTTTTTTTTCAGGATAGTCCTGGTAATGTTTGAGAAGTAGACTGCTTTAAGCATTAATCCCTTAACTATTATATCCACCCTAGGTTGCTGTCCAAGGCCTTGTTTACACCTAGTACTAAGCATAAAAAAAAAAAAATCCAATCACCAGTTAACTGGTAAATCCAAAAATGGTCGTTTTTGTTTGAGCTTGTCTACTTTTGATCACTTCTAGAGGTAGTCAAACATATTTAACCAGATTGCTTTCATAGAGTAGATGCTCATGTGTTTGAACATCTGCAAACGTAGACCCTCTCCTTTAAGAGATCAGGACAGAAGTGGACAAATGAGACCAATTAAAACGCCACATGTAAACCGGAATTTCTACTTGTGATCCGATCAACCAAAATGCACCTTAATAACGGGTGTGAACAGGGCTTGAAAGCATTGCATATGTGCCCATGCAAGAATTGCCCTTATGAGTTATTGAGTGTGCACTTTCACATGACTAGTTATTTGGTCTTAAAATCTCTCTGTAGTTAATGTTATCCCCTACAGGGATAGTTCACCCAATTATGAAATTTACCCTCTGATTTACTCGCCCTCAAATCATCCTCAGTGTATGTGACCTTTCAGACGAACACAATCTGAGTTAAATGTCCCGGCTCTTCCAAGCTTTAGTCAAAGTTTAAATTTTAGTCGATAATGTTTAAAAAATATATTTTATTCTTACACGAACACATACATTCACCTCAGAAGGCCTTCATTTACCCCAACAGAGCTGTGTTGATTACTTTTATGATGGATGGAAGCACTTTGATGGACTTAGTAAATCATGGGGTAATTTTTATTTTTGGGTGAACCAACCCTTTAAATGTCAAGTCAAGTCTTTTATTGTCAGATGCACAGAACAACACACGGTTAACTGGCACTGAAATTCTTATGACAAGACACCGCATAGTAACCTGACATTACATAACATATAATATACTAGGTGCAAACAGTTAACTAAAGTGACAGTGGATAAATGACTAAAGAAAAGTGAAGAGAGATTATCATTGACCATTTAGGAGCATGATGGCCCTTTTGAAAAAACTGTTATCCAGTCTTTGTGTGCGGGCCCGGATGCTTCGGTATCGCCTACCTGAAGGCAGCAGGGTAAAAAGACTGAAGGATGGATGGTAACAGTCTCTTAGAATCCTGCCCGCTTTCTTGAGGCATCGTGTGTGGTAGATGTCCTGCAGGGCTGGGAGCTTTCTGCCGATGATGAACTCTGCAGACCTAACCACACTGGATTTTTCTGTCCCTGTCAATGCAGCTCCCATACCACACTGTGATACAGCCAGTCAGTGTGTTCTCAATTGTACATCTATAGAAGTTAGTGAGGATGACTGGGTCCATGCTGAACTTCTTCAGTCTCCTCAAGAAGAATAGGCGTTTCCGGGCCGCATTGACCACCTTGTCCGTGTGAGCAGACCAGGTAAGGTAATTTCTGAGGTTGACCCCGAGTAACTTACAACTGACATTTTCCACTACATATCCATTGATGTGCAGGGGTACATGCTCCTCGCTCTGTCTCCTCCTAAAGTCCACAATCATCTCCTTAGTTTTGCTGACATTGAGGGAGAGGTTGTTGTCATGGCACCATGTCACCAGAGTGTCGACCTCCTCTCTGTAGGCTGACTCATCTCCGTCAGAAATGCAGCCCACAATGGTTGTGTCGTCAGCAAACTTCACGATGAGGTTGGAACTGTGGTTTACTTCGCAGTCATGTGTGAACAGGGAGAACAATAGAGGGCTGAGCACACAGCCCTGGGGCGTGCCTGTGTTGGTGATCAGTGTGGATGAGGTGCGGTCACCGATTATCACCACCTGTGGCCTCCCCGTCAGGAAGTTGTGGATCCACTTACATAGGGAGATGTTTAGTCCCAGATCCACGAGCTTGGTGACGAGTCTGGAGGGGATGATGGTGCTGAATGCAGAGCTGTAATCAATGAACAGCATTCTCACATACGTATTTCCCTTGTCCAGGTGGGAGAGAGCATCATCTGTAGACCTATTGGACCGATATGCAAACTGCATAGGGTCCAGGGTGGGGGGTAACGAGGAGCAGATTAATGGTTTGACCAGCCGCTCAAAACACTTCATGGTGATAGAGTTCAGTGCTATCGGGCGATAGTCCTTCATGTCGGTGGCTTTGGTTTTCTTGGGCACATGGACGATGGTTGTCCTCTTGAAGCAGGTAGGGAGTACAGACAAACTTAGAGAGAGATTGAAGATGTCACTGAAGACCCCAGCTAAACAGTCAGCACAGCCCCTGAGGGCCCTACCTGATATGCCATCCGGACCAGGTGCCTTGTGGGGGTTGATCTTTTTAAAGCATAGCCTCACCTCAGCTTCAGTTAATATAGGCACGCCACTGGCTCGGCCTTCAGGCAGTTCCACTGCAATAGGTTCACTGTCCCTCTCGAAACGAGCATAGAAGTCATTTAGCTCGTCTAGTAGTATGACAGATGCCTGGGTCTCGCTACAACCTCTCCCTTTGTAGTCTGCAATGGCTTTAAGTCCGTACCACATATGCCTAGGGTCAGAGCCATGATAACTGGACTCCACCCTGGTTCTGTAAGACCTTTTCGCTGTTTTGATGGCCTTCCGAAGGTCATATCTGGCCTTCCTGTACAAATCAGGGTCCCCGGAGTTAGAGGCGGCAGCCCGGGCTCTTAGGTTATTCCGGACCCCAGCATCAACCCAGGGCTTCTGATTGGGAAAGGACCGAACAGACTTCTAAGGAACGATGTCCTCAATGCAGTGATGGATAAAGCTGGAAACAGTATCTGTATATTCGTTAATGTTCCCATCTGCTGCCTCTCTAAACATCAGCCAGTCAGTGGTCTCAAAACAATCCTGGAGAATCGCAACACTCTCATCACTCCATTTTTAAACACATTTTTAAAACTCATCTTTGATTACCAAAATGACATATTTAAAAAAATGTTCCTTGGAAAAGTTCTTCACGCCTTAAAATTGCTTGAATATAACTACACTGTTGCCTCATTTAGTATACGTGGTTCTACGAATATGCAACAATTAGCCCCGCCTCCATTCACTCACACCAGTTCAGAAATCCACAAGTTGACGTGTTTTAACAGTTTAGAGAAATAATGCTTTTGAACTTTTTCATTGTGAAATCTATTATTTGCATTTGTCCCAATGGAGACAAAGGTGATGGCAGCAGGTAAAATAGTTCCATAATATGTTTAGTTGACGAGAAAAAACTTTGGATGGAGCCTGTCCTCCTCTGACAAGACAATAAATGTGCATTTCAATAAATTTGGGATATATTATTGCCTTAAAATTTCAGGGCTAGGGTTAGGTTGGTTGGTTAATATTACAGCTAGAACATGACGGCTGCACAAATAGATTTTTAAATGCCAGTCACAGTTTTTATTTTATTTTTACAATTTCAGGGATGAAAAAATAATAATACAGACATAACTGAAATGCAGGACACTATTTATGTATTGAGGGACGCACCAATTTCGGGAATGTCACCCTAAGTTGTCGTCTCTAAGAAACTTCCCACGAAAACTCAAAGAAAAAAAGTTTCCATTTTTAGTACGTCGTTGTTGTGTAAACATACCCTGAAAATACAGGCCTTTTGCCATGAAAACCGCAAGATGTAAAAAAATAAAAATAAAATCCAGAATAGCCAAACCATCAAATAGCCTATAAAATTCAGCTAATGAAGGAGAAAACAAAGGCTAACTTCAGAATGAAATAAATTGTACTAGCATACTATTCAGAATTCAGCTCAATATGTGCTTTTGTGTATGTTCAAAAAGTGTGGAAAGTATACAAAAATTATAACAATTGTAAGAACCAATAGAATCACGCATTGCATAGACTCCCACTCATGCAAGTCTGGAGAATCATGACTGTTAATGAAGAGGGAGGGATTATCATTAATTAGCCAAAGTCTGTATGGTACAAAAAAACCAGAGGGCAGCATCTCAGCAGTGTGACTAGCTGTTGAACAATGGCAGGAAGTTGGTGTGCTCTTCAGTCTCTGGCACTTTGTGTTTGGCTCTTTGCGTTCAGTCATGCTGTTCCACAGTGGAGTAATCTGCCCCAGAATCCTCAATCTCTGATGTTCCAGCAAACTGACCAGCGGTTTCAACAGCAAGCTAGTCAACAATTTCCTCGGCCAGTTCAGCAACAAACTAGTCAACAGTTTCCTCAGTCAGTTGTACAGCAAGCTAGTCAACCGTTTCCTCAGTCAGTTCAACAGCAGGCTAGTCAACAGTTTCCTCGGCCAGTTCAACAGCAAGCTAGTCAACAATTTCCTCGGCCAGTTCGACAGCAAGCTAGTCAACAGTTTCCTCAGTCAGTTCAACAGCAAGCTAGTCAACAGTTTCCTCAGTCAGTTCAACAGCAAGCTAGTCAACAATTTCCTCGGCCAGTTCAACAGCAAGCTAGTCAACAGTTTCCTCAGTCAGTTCAACAGCAAGCTAATCGGCAGTTTCAACAGCAAGCTAGTCAACAGTTTCCTCAGTCAGTTCAACAGCAAGCTAGTCAACAGTTTCCTCAGTCAGTTCAACAGCATGCTAGTCAACAGTTTCCTCAGTCAGTTCAACAGCAAGCTAGTCAACAGTTTCCTCAGTCAGTTCAACAGCAAGCTAGTCAACAGTTTCCTCAGTCAGTTCAACCGCAAGCTAGTCAGCAGTTTTCTCAGTTTCAGCCTAAGCAGCCAGTGGCACAGGCAGAGCCCCTTGACAAATGTGCTGTAGCTGATTATGAGCAGATCCAATGTGGACCACCTGGTATTACTGGTGCTGAGTGTGCAGCTATCAACTGCTGCTTTAATGGACAGCAATGTTACTATGGGAAGGCTGGTAAGATTGAGTCAATGCAAAGTGTTCATGTTAAACTGATTTTCAGCAATAACCTGCTCTTGTAACTCATTCCAGTGACTGTCCAGTGTATAAGAGATGGTCAGTTTGTGGTAGTGGTGGCTAGAGATGTTACGCTGCCTCGACTGAGCCTGGATTCTGTCCGTCTCTTGGGTGGAAGTGACCCATCTTGCAGTCCTGTGAGATCCACGCCTTTCTTTGCTATATACCAGTTCCCTGTCACTGCATGTGGCACGAGCATGATTGTGAGTAGCTGCTTGTGTTTTTTTTTCTGTGTGGCTTAGGATGGACTGGATGCCAACAGTGTTACTATTTGCAGGAGGACAGTGGATATGTGGTGTATGAAAACCAAATGATCTCCTCGTATGAAGTGGGTATTGGACCACTTGGTTCCATCACAAGGGACAGCCATTTTGAGTAGGTGACCTATGCTTTATCATAAATGTTAATCATTGACAACTGCTACAAGCTCATGGTTTGTCCAGGCTTCTCTTCCAGTGTAGGTACTCTGCTACTTCTGTGGAAGCTCTGGTTGTGGAGGTCAACAGTGTTCCTCCACCTCCACCAGTAGCTGCTCCTGGACCCCTCAGGGTTGAGCTTAGACTGGCAAATGGTCAATGTGTCACCAAAGGCTGTGCAGAAGGTAAGTGTTTGTCCCAAGTATAACTAACGCCTCTCAAACTCCAGGTTGCAGCAGTTTAGTTTAACACTGTATCCTCAGGGGATGAGGCGTACACATCCTACTACAGTGGTGCTGATTATCCAATTACAAAAGTCCTGCGAGAACCTGTGTATGTTGAGGTGCGCATTTTGGAGAGGACCGACCCCAACATTGTCCTGATGCTGGGACATTGCTGGGCGACACAAATCCCCAGTCCACTCAGTCTACCCCAATGGGACCTTCTGGTTGATGGGTGAGTAAGGCCATTCTTTATCCATGTGCTGTAAGGCTTTTCTGACTGCCTCTTTGCCTTTCAGATGCCCTTACCAGGATGATCGTTACCTGACCACATTGGTTCCAATGGCTGGATCTTCGGGTCTTCAGTTCCCAACCCACTACAAGCGCTTTGTTGTGAAGATGTTCACATTTGTAGATCCAGCATCACTGGCTCCTCTGCAGGAAACCGTATGCTCTGCAGCCTTACCTCAAGCCTTAATTTTAGTGCTTTTTATATTGAATTATATGGCTTAACCCTTTCCCCTCTGTTAGATCTTCATCCACTGCAGTACAGCGGTGTGCCATCCCTCTTCTGGCACCTGTGAGCAAAGCTGCACTAGGAAAAGTGAGTGCTTGCTGTAAATTGACTTCAGGAATAACATTTTATTTGAATGCCTCATGCTTCTATCACTTTTTTTTTTAGGAAGAGATGCGCACGTCAAGACCATCTCTAGTGGGCAAACTGTGGTGTCTAGTGGAGAAGTTATCCTGGTCATGTGAATTTAGTTTTTTAATAAACTTCCTGAAACTCAACATTAGTTTCTCTCTGGTATTGATTTCTGACTGGAGTTGGATGTTTCGTGATTGTTCTCAGTTTGATTTATAGGGCTGCACTACTAAACCCTTTTTATTTTGTGCAAAGAGGTTTTAGACTTGAACTAAATGGGCCAAGCTTCTACCCAAGCCATTTAACTTAACTATTTGCTAAGCTCTAGTTGCTATTTTGGGGCCCCTCAAATTAAGGGTTGTGTAACTTCTGATTGTGGCTTTACGTTTGACTTTATGGCTGGACTAACATAACTGCACGTATTGATACTCAAGCATGCCCAAGCCCCTGTAAGGTCACTTGTTGGCTTATTTTTTTTCTTCAGTCATGCAAGTATAGCATTATCTGGAATAAAATATGCATCAACCTGTACTTTTCCTTTTATCCCAAGTTTATTACTTTTTTTTTTTTCAGGATAGTCCTGGTAATGTTTGAGAAGTAGACTGCTTTAAGCATTAATCCCTTAACTATTATATCCACCCTAGGTTGCTGTCCAAGGCCTTGTTTACACCTAGTACTAAGCATAAAAAAAAAAAAAATCCAATCACCAGTTAACTGGTAAATCCAAAAATGGTCGTTTTTGTTTGAGCTTGTCTACTTTTGATCACTTCTAGAGGTAGTCAAACATATTTAACCAGATTGCTTTCATAGAGTAGATGCTCATGTGTTTGAACATCTGCAAACGTAGACCCTCTCCTTTAAGAGATCAGGACAGAAGTGGACAAATGAGACCAATTAAAACGCCACATGTAAACCGGAATTTCTACTTGTGATCCGATCAACCAAAATGCACCTTAATAACGGGTGTGAACAGGGCTTGAAAGCATTGCATATGTGCCCATGCAAGAATTGCCCTTATGAGTTATTGAGTGTGCACTTTCACATGACTAGTTATTTGGTCTTAAAATCTCTCTGTAGTTAATGTTATCCCCTACAGGGATAGTTCACCCAATTATGAAATTTACCCTCTGATTTACTCGCCCTCAAATCATCCTCAGTGTATGTGACCTTTCAGACGAACACAATCTGAGTTAAATGTCCCGGCTCTTCCAAGCTTTAGTCAAAGTTTAAATTTTAGTCGATAATGTTTAAAAAATATATTTTATTCTTACACGAACACATACATTCACCTCAGAAGGCCTTCATTTACCCCAACAGAGCTGTGTTGATTACTTTTATGATGGATGGAAGCACTTTGATGGACTTAGTAAATCATGGGGTAATTTTTATTTTTGGGTGAACCAACCCTTTAAATGTCAAGTCAAGTCTTTTATTGTCAGATGCACAGAACAACACACGGTTAACTGGCACTGAAATTCTTATGACAAGACACCGCATAGTAACCTGACATTACATAACATATAATATACTAGGTGCAAACAGTTAACTAAAGTGACAGTGGATAAATGACTAAAGAAAAGTGAAGAGAGATTATCATTGACCATTTAGGAGCATGATGGCCCTTTTGAAAAAACTGTTATCCAGTCTTTGTGTGCGGGCCCGGATGCTTCGGTATCGCCTACCTGAAGGCAGCAGGGTAAAAAGACTGAAGGATGGATGGTAACAGTCTCTTAGAATCCTGCCCGCTTTCTTGAGGCATCGTGTGTGGTAGATGTCCTGCAGGGCTGGGAGCTTTCTGCCGATGATGAACTCTGCAGACCTAACCACACTGGATTTTTCTGTCCCTGTCAATGCAGCTCCCATACCACACTGTGATACAGCCAGTCAGTGTGTTCTCAATTGTACATCTATAGAAGTTAGTGAGGATGACTGGGTCCATGCTGAACTTCTTCAGTCTCCTCAAGAAGAATAGGCGTTTCCGGGCCGCATTGACCACCTTGTCCGTGTGAGCAGACCAGGTAAGGTCATTTCTGAGGTTGACCCCGAGTAACTTACAACTGACATTTTCCACTACATATCCATTGATGTGCAGGGGTACATGCTCCTCGCTCTGTCTCCTCCTAAAGTCCACAATCATCTCCTTAGTTTTGCTGACATTGAGAGAGAGGTTGTTGTCATGGCACCATGTCACCAGAGTGTCGACCTCCTCTCTGTAGGCTGACTCATCTCCGTCAGAAATGCAGCCCACAATGGTTGTGTCGTCAGCAAACTTCACGATGAGGTTGGAACTGTGGTTTACTTCGCAGTCATGTGTGAACAGGGAGAACAATAGAGGGCTGAGCACACAGCCCTGGGGCGTGCCTGTGTTGGTGATCAGTGTGGATGAGGTGCGGTCACCGATTATCACCACCTGTGGCCTCCCCGTCAGGAAGTTGTGGATCCACTTACATAGGGAGATGTTTAGTCCCAGATCCACGAGCTTGGTGACGAGTCTGGAGGGGATGATGGTGCTGAATGCAGAGCTGTAATCAATGAACAGCATTCTCACATACGTATTTCCCTTGTCCAGGTGGGAGAGAGCATCATCTGTAGACCTATTGGACCGATATGCAAACTGCATAGGGTCCAGGGTGGGGGGTAACGAGGAGCAGATTAATGGTTTGACCAGCCGCTCAAAACACTTCATGGTGATAGAGTTCAGTGCTATCGGGCGATAGTCCTTCATGTCGGTGGCTTTGGTTTTCTTGGGCACATGGACGATGGTTGTCCTCTTGAAGCAGGTAGGGAGTACAGACAAACTTAGAGAGAGATTGAAGATGTCACTGAAGACCCCAGCTAAACAGTCAGCACAGCCCCTGAGGGCCCTACCTGATATGCCATCCGGACCAGGTGCCTTGTGGGGGTTGATCTTTTTAAAGCATAGCCTCACCTCAGCTTCAGTTAATATAGGCACGCCACTGGCTCGGCCTTCAGGCAGTTCCACTGCAATAGGTTCACTGTCCCTCTCGAAACGAGCATAGAAGTCATTTAGCTCGTCTAGTAGTATGACAGATGCCTGGGTCTCGCTACAACCTCTCCCTTTGTAGTCTGCAATGGCTTTAAGTCCGTACCACATATGCCTAGGGTCAGAGCCATGATAACTGGACTCCACCCTGGTTCTGTAAGACCTTTTCGCTGTTTTGATGGCCTTCCGAAGGTCATATCTGGCCTTCCTGTACAAATCAGGGTCCCCGGAGTTAGAGGCGGCAGCCCGGGCTCTTAGGTTATTCCGGACCCCAGCATCAACCCAGGGCTTCTGATTGGGAAAGGACCGAACAGACTTCTAAGGAACGATGTCCTCAATGCAGTGATGGATAAAGCTGGAAACAGTATCTGTATATTCGTTAATGTTCCCATCTGCTGCCTCTCTAAACATCAGCCAGTCAGTGGTCTCAAAACAATCCTGGAGAATCGCAACACTCTCATCACTCCATTTTTAAACACATTTTTAAAACTCATCTTTGATTACCAAAATGACATATTTAAAAAAATGTTCCTTGGAAAAGTTCTTCACGCCTTAAAATTGCTTGAATATAACTACACTGTTGCCTCATTTAGTATACGTGGTTCTACGAATATGCAACAATTAGCCCCGCCTCCATTCACTCACACCAGTTCAGAAATCCACAAGTTGACGTGTTTTAACAGTTTAGAGAAATAATGCTTTTGAACTTTTTCATTGTGAAATCTATTATTTGCATTTGTCCCAATGGAGACAAAGGTGATGGCAGCAGGTAAAATAGTTCCATAATATGTTTAGTTGACGAGAAAAAACTTTGGATGGAGCCTGTCCTCCTCTGACAAGACAATAAATGTGCATTTCAATAAATTTGGGATATATTATTGCCTTAAAATTTCAGGGCTAGGGTTAGGTTGGTTGGTTAATATTACAGCTAGAACATGACGGCTGCACAAATAGATTTTTAAATGCCAGTCACAGTTTTTATTTTATTTTTACAATTTCAGGGATGAAAAAATAATAATACAGACATAACTGAAATGCAGGACACTATTTATGTATTGAGGGACGCACCAATTTCGGGAATGTCACCCTAAGTTGTCGTCTCTAAGAAACTTCCCACGAAAACTCAAAGAAAAAAAGTTTCCATTTTTAGTACGTCGTTGTTGTGTAAACATACCCTGAAAATACAGGCCTTTTGCCATGAAAACCGCAAGATGTAAAAAAATAAAAATAAAATCCAGAATAGCCAAACCATCAAATAGCCTATAAAATTCAGCTAATGAAGGAGAAAACAAAGGCTAACTTCAGAATGAAATAAATTGTACTAGCATACTATTCAGAATTCAGCTCAATATGTGCTTTTGTGTATGTTCAAAAAGTGTGGAAAGTATACAAAAATTATAACAATTGTAAGAACCAATAGAATCACGCATTGCATAGACTCCCACTCATGCAAGTCTGGAGAATCATGACTGTTAATGAAGAGGGAGGGATTATCATTAATTAGCCAAAGTCTGTATGGTACAAAAAAACCAGAGGGCAGCATCTCAGCAGTGTGACTAGCTGTTGAACAATGGCAGGAAGTTGGTGTGCTCTTCAGTCTCTGGCACTTTGTGTTTGGCTCTTTGCGTTCAGTCATGCTGTTCCACAGTGGAGTAATCTGCCCCAGAATCCTCAATCTCTGATGTTCCAGCAAACTGACCAGCGGTTTCAACAGCAAGCTAGTCAACAATTTCCTCGGCCAGTTCAGCAACAAACTAGTCAACAGTTTCCTCAGTCAGTTGTACAGCAAGCTAGTCAACCGTTTCCTCAGTCAGTTCAACAGCAGGCTAGTCAACAGTTTCCTCGGCCAGTTCAACAGCAAGCTAGTCAACAATTTCCTCGGCCAGTTCAACAGCAAGCTAGTCAACAGTTTCCTCAGTCAGTTCAACAGCAAGCTAGTCAACAGTTTCCTCAGTCAGTTCAACAGCAAGCTAATCGGCAGTTTCAACAGCAAGGTAGTCAACAGTTTCCTCAGTCAGTTCAACAGCAAGCTAGTCAACAATTTCCTCGGCCAGTTCAACAGCAAGCTAGTCAACAGTTTCCTCAGTCAGTTCAACAGCAAGCTAATCGGCAGTTTCAACAGCAAGCTAGTCAACAGTTTCCTCAGTCAGTTCAACAGCAAGCTAGTCAACAGTTTCCTCAGTCAGTTCAACAGCATGCTAGTCAACAGTTTCCTCAGTCAGTTCAACAGCAAGCTAGTCAACAGTTTCCTCAGTCAGTTCAACAGCAAGCTAGTCAACAGTTTCCTCAGTCAGTTCAACCGCAAGCTAGTCAGCAGTTTTCTCAGTTTCAGCCTAAGCAGCCAGTGGCACAGGCAGAGCCCCTTGACAAATGTGCTGTAGCTGATTATGAGCAGATCCAATGTGGACCACCTGGTATTACTGGTGCTGAGTGTGCAGCTATCAACTGCTGCTTTAATGGACAGCAATGTTACTATGGGAAGGCTGGTAAGATTGAGTCAATGCAAAGTGTTCATGTTAAACTGATTTTCAGCAATAACCTGCTCTTGTAACTCATTCCAGTGACTGTCCAGTGTATAAGAGATGGTCAGTTTGTGGTAGTGGTGGCTAGAGATGTTACGCTGCCTCGACTGAGCCTGGATTCTGTCCGTCTCTTGGGTGGAAGTGACCCATCTTGCAGTCCTGTGGGATCCACGCCTTTCTTTGCTATATACCAGTTCCCTGTCACTGCATGTGGCACGAGCATGATTGTGAGTAGCTGCTTGTGTTTTTTTTTCTGTGTGGCTTAGGATGGACTGGATGCCAACAGTGTTACTATTTGCAGGAGGACAGTGGATATGTGGTGTATGAAAACCGAATGATCTCCTCGTATGAAGTGGGTATTGGACCACTTGGTTCCATCACAAGGGACAGCCATTTTGAGTAGGTGACCTATGCTTTATCATAAATGTTAATCATTGACAACTGCTACAAGCTCATGGTTTGTCCAGGCTTCTCTTCCAGTGTAGGTACTCTGCTACTTCTGTGGAAGCTCTGGTTGTGGAGGTCAACAGTGTTCCTCCACCTCCACCAGTAGCTGCTCCTGGACCCCTCAGGGTTGAGCTTAGACTGGCAAATGGTCAATGTGTCACCAAAGGCTGTGCAGAAGGTAAGTGTTTGTCCCAAGTATAACTAACGCCTCTCAAACTCCAGGTTGCAGCAGTTTAGTTTAACACTGTATCCTCAGGGGATGAGGCGTACACATCCTACTACAGTGGTGCTGATTATCCAATTACAAAAGTCCTGCGAGAACCTGTGTATGTTGAGGTGCGCATTTTGGAGAGGACCGACCCCAACATTGTCCTGATGCTGGGACATTGCTGGGCGACACAAACCCCCAGTCCACTCAGTCTACCCCAATGGGACCTTCTGGTTGATGGGTGAGTAAGGCCATTCTTTATCCATGTGCTGTAAGGCTTTTCTGACTGCCTCTTTGCCTTTCAGATGCCCTTACCAGGATGATCGTTACCTGACCACATTGGTTCCAATGGCTGGATCTTCGGGTCTTCAGTTCCCAACCCACTACAAGCGCTTTGTTGTGAAGATGTTCACATTTGTAGATCCAGCATCACTGGCTCCTCTGCAGGAAACCGTATGCTCTGCAGCCTTACCTCAAGCCTTAATTTTAGTGCTTTTTATATTGAATTATATGGCTTAACCCTTTCCCCTCTGTTAGATCTTCATCCACTGCAGTACAGCGGTGTGCCATCCCTCTTCTGGCACCTGTGAGCAAAGCTGCACTAGGAAAAGTGAGTGCTTGCTGTAAATTGACTTCAGGAATAACATTTTATTTGAATGCCTCATGCTTCTATCACTTTTTTTTTTAGGAAGAGATGCGCACGTCAAGACCATCTCTAGTGGGCAAACTGTGGTGTCTAGTGGAGAAGTTATCCTGGTCATGTGAATTTAGTTTTTTAATAAACTTCCTGAAACTCAACATTAGTTTCTCTCTGGTATTGATTTCTGACTGGAGTTGGATGTTTCGTGATTGTTCTCAGTTTGATTTATAGGGCTGCACTACTAAACCCTTTTTATTTTGTGCAAAGAGGTTTTAGACTTGAACTAAATGGGCCAAGCTTCTACCCAAGCCATTTAACTTAACTATTTGCTAAGCTCTAGTTGCTATTTTGGGGCCCCTCAAATTAAGGGTTGTGTAACTTCTGATTGTGGCTTTACGTTTGACTTTATGGCTGGACTAACATAACTGCACGTATTGATACTCAAGCATGCCCAAGCCCCTGTAAGGTCACTTGTTGGCTTATTTTTTTTCTTCAGTCATGCAAGTATAGCATTATCTGGAATAAAATATGCATCAACCTGTACTTTTCCTTTTATCCCAAGTTTATTACTTTTTTTTTTTTCAGGATAGTCCTGGTAATGTTTGAGAAGTAGACTGCTTTAAGCATTAATCCCTTAACTATTATATCCACCCTAGGTTGCTGTCCAAGGCCTTGTTTACACCTAGTACTAAGCATAAAAAAAAAAAAATCCAATCACCAGTTAACTGGTAAATCCAAAAATGGTCGTTTTTGTTTGAGCTTGTCTACTTTTGATCACTTCTAGAGGTAGTCAAACATATTTAACCAGATTGCTTTCATAGAGTAGATGCTCATGTGTTTGAACATCTGCAAACGTAGACCCTCTCCTTTAAGAGATCAGGACAGAAGTGGACAAATGAGACCAATTAAAACGCCACATGTAAACCGGAATTTCTACTTGTGATCCGATCAACCAAAATGCACCTTAATAACGGGTGTGAACAGGGCTTGAAAACATTGCATATGTGCCCATGCAAGAATTGCCCTTATGAGTTATTGAGTGTGCACTTTCACATGACTAGTTATTTGGTCTTAAAATCTCTCTGTAGTTAATGTTATCCCCTACAGGGATAGTTCACCCAATTATGAAATTTACCCTCTGATTTACTCGCCCTCAAATCATCCTCAGTGTATGTGACCTTTCAGACGAACACAATCTGAGTTAAATGTCCCGGCTCTTCCAAGCTTTAGTCAAAGTTTAAATTTTAGTCGATAATGTTTAAAAAATATATTTTATTCTTACACGAACACATACATTCACCTCAGAAGGCCTTCATTTACCCCAACAGAGCTGTGTTGATTACTTTTATGATGGATGGAAGCACTTTGATGGACTTAGTAAATCATGGGGTAATTTTTATTTTTGGGTGAACCAACCCTTTAAATGTCAAGTCAAGTCTTTTATTGTCAGATGCACAGAACAACACACGGTTAACTGGCACTGAAATTCTTATGACAAGACACCGCATAGTAACCTGACATTACATAACATATAATATACTAGGTGCAAACAGTTAACTAAAGTGACAGTGGATAAATGACTAAAGAAAAGTGAAGAGAGATTATCATTGACCATTTAGGAGCATGATGGCCCTTTTGAAAAAACTGTTATCCAGTCTTTGTGTGCGGGCCCGGATGCTTCGGTATCGCCTACCTGAAGGCAGCAGGGTAAAAAGACTGAAGGATGGATGGTAACAGTCTCTTAGAATCCTGCCCGCTTTCTTGAGGCATCGTGTGTGGTAGATGTCCTGCAGGGCTGGGAGCTTTCTGCCGATGATGAACTCTGCAGACCTAACCACACTGGATTTTTCTGTCCCTGTCAATGCAGCTCCCATACCACACTGTGATACAGCCAGTCAGTGTGTTCTCAATTGTACATCTATAGAAGTTAGTGAGGATGACTGGGTCCATGCTGAACTTCTTCAGTCTCCTCAAGAAGAATAGGCGTTTCCGGGCCGCATTGACCACCTTGTCCGTGTGAGCAGACCAGGTAAGGTCATTTCTGAGGTTGACCCCGAGTAACTTACAACTGACATTTTCCACTACATATCCATTGATGTGCAGGGGTACATGCTCCTCGCTCTGTCTCCTCCTAAAGTCCACAATCATCTCCTTAGTTTTGCTGACATTGAGAGAGAGGTTGTTGTCATGGCACCATGTCACCAGAGTGTCGACCTCCTCTCTGTAGGCTGACTCATCTCCGTCAGAAATGCAGCCCACAATGGTTGTGTCGTCAGCAAACTTCACGATGAGGTTGGAACTGTGGTTTACTTCGCAGTCATGTGTGAACAGGGAGAACAATAGAGGGCTGAGCACACAGCCCTGGGGCGTGCCTGTGTTTTGGTGATCAGTGTGGATGAGGTGCGGTCACCGATTATCACCACCTGTGGCCTCCCCGTCAGGAAGTTGTGGATCCACTTACATAGGGAGATGTTTAGTCCCAGATCCACGAGCTTGGTGACGAGTCTGGAGGGGATGATGGTGCTGAATGCAGAGCTGTAATCAATGAACAGCATTCTCACATACGTATTCCCCTTGTCCAGGTGGGAGAGAGCATCATCTGTAGACCTATTGGACCGATATGCAAACTGCATAGGGTCCAGGGTGGGGGGTAACGAGGAGCAGATTAATGGTTTGACCAGCCGCTCAAAACACTTCATGGTGATAGAGTTCAGTGCTATCGGGCGATAGTCCTTCATGTCGGTGGCTTTGGTTTTCTTGGGCACATGGACGATGGTTGTCCTCTTGAAGCAGGGGAGTACAGACAAACTTAGAGAGAGATTGAAGATGTCACTGAAGACCCCAGCTAAACAGTCAGCACAGCCCCTGAGGGCCCTACCTGATATGCCATCCGGACCAGGTGCCTTGTGGGGGTTGATCTTTTTAAAGCATAGCCTCACCTCAGCTTCAGTTAATATAGGCACGCCACTGGCTCGGCCTTCAGGCAGTTCCACTGCAATAGGTTCACTGTCCCTCTCGAAACGAGCATAGAAGTCATTTAGCTCGTCTAGTAGTATGACAGATGCCTGGGTCTCGCTACAACCTCTCCCTTTGTAGTCTGCAATGGCTTTAAGTCCGTACCACATATGCCTAGGGTCAGAGCCATGATAACTGGACTCCACCCTGGTTCTGTAAGACCTTTTCGCTGTTTTGATGGCCTTCCGAAGGTCATATCTGGCCTTCCTGTACAAATCAGGGTCCCCGGAGTTAGAGGCGGCAGCCCGGGCTCTTAGGTTATTCCGGACCCCAGCATCAACCCAGGGCTTCTGATTGGGAAAGGACCGAACAGACTTCTTAGGAACGATGTCCTCAATGCAGTGATGGATAAAGCTGGAAACAGTATCTGTATATTCGTTAATGTTCCCATCTGCTGCCTCTCTAAACATCAGCCAGTCAGTGGTCTCAAAACAATCCTGGAGAATCGCAACACTCTCATCACTCCATTTTTAAACACATTTTTAAAACTCATCTTTGATTACCAAAATGACATATTTAAAAAAATGTTCCTTGGAAAAGTTCTTCACGCCTTAAAATTGCTTGAATATAACTACACTGTTGCCTCATTTAGTATACGTGGTTCTACGAATATGCAACAATTAGCCCCGCCTCCATTCACTCACACCAGTTCAGAAATCCACAATTTGACGTGTTTTAACAGTTTAGAGAAATAATGCTTTTGAACTTTTTCATTGTGAAATCTATTATTTGCATTTGTCCCAATGGAGACAAAGGTGATGGCAGCAGGTAAAATAGTTCCATAATATGTTTAGTTGACGAGAAAAAACTTTGGATGGAGCCTGTCCTCCTCTGACAAGACAATAAATGTGCATTTCAATAAATTTGGGATATATTATTGCCTTATAATTTCAGGGCTAGGGTTAGGTTGGTTGGTTAATATTACAGCTAGAACATGACGGCTGCACAAATAGATTTTTAAATGCCAGTCACAGTTTTTATTTTATTTTTACAATTTCAGGGATGAAAAAATAATAATACAGACATAACTGAAATGCAGGACACTATTTATGTATTGAGGGACGCACCAATTTCGGGAATGTCACCCTAAGTTGTCGTCTCTAAGAAACTTCCCACGAAAACTCAAAGAAAAAAAGTTTCCATTTTTAGTACGTCGTTGTTGTGTAAACATACCCTGAAAATACAGGCCTTTTGCCATGAAAACCGCAAGATGTAAAAAAATAAAAAATAAAATCCAGAATAGCCAAACCATCAAATAGCCTATAAAATTCAGCTAATGAAGGAGAAAACAAAGGCTAACTTCAGAATGAAATAAATTGTACTAGCATACTATTCAGAATTCAGCTCAATATGTGCTTTTGTGTATGTTCAAAAAGTGTGGAAAGTATACAAAAATTATAACAATTGTAAGAACCAATAGAATCACGCATTGCATAGACTCCCACTCATGCAAGTCTGGAGAATCATGACTGTCAATGAAGAGGGAGGGATTATCATTAATTAGCCAAAGTCTGTATGGTACAAAAAAACCAGAGGACAGCATCTCAGCAGTGTGACTAGCTGTTGAACAATGGCAGGAAGTTGGTGTGCTCTTCAGTCTCTGGCACTTTGTGTTTGGCTCTTTGCGTTCAGTCATGCTGTTCCACAGTGGAGTAATCTGCCCCAGAATCCTCAATCTCTGATGTTCCAGCAAACTGACCAGCGGTTTCAACAGCAAGCTAGTCAACAATTTCCTCGGCCAGTTCAGCAACAAACTAGTCAACAGTTTCCTCAGTCAGTTGTACAGCAAGCTAGTCAACCGTTTCCTCAGTCAGTTCAACAGCAGGCTAGTCAACAGTTTCCTCGGCCAGTTCAACAGCAAGCTAGTCAACAATTTCCTCGGCCAGTTCAACAGCAAGCTAGTCAACAGTTTCCTCAGTCAGTTCAACAGCAAGCTAGTCAACAATTTCCTCGGCCAGTTCAACAGCAAGCTAGTCAACAGTTTCCTCAGTCAGTTCAACAGCAAGCTAATCGGCAGTTTCAACAGCAAGCTAGTCAACAGTTTCCTCAGTCAGTTCAACAGCAAGCTAGTCAACAGTTTCCTCAGTCAGTTCAACGGCATGCTAGTCAACAGTTTCCTCAGTCAGTTCAACAGCAAGCTAGTCAACAGTTTCCTCAGTCAGTTCAACAGCAAGCTAGTCAACAGTTTCCTCAGTCAGTTCAACCGCAAGCTAGTCAGCAGTTTTCTCAGTTTCAGCCTAAGCAGCCAGTGGCACAGGCAGAGCCCCTTGACAAATGTGCTGTAGCTGATTATGAGCAGATCCAATGTGGACCACCTGGTATTACTGGTGCTGAGTGTGCAGCTATCAACTGCTGCTTTAATGGACAGCAATGTTACTATGGGAAGGCTGGTAAGATTGAGTCAATGCAAAGTGTTCATGTTAAACTGATTTTCAGCAATAACCTGCTCTTGTAACTCATTCCAGTGACTGTCCAGTGTATAAGAGATGGTCAGTTTGTGGTAGTGGTGGCTAGAGATGTTACGCTGCCTCGACTGAGCCTGGATTCTGTCCGTCTCTTGGGTGGAAGTGACCCATCTTGCAGTCCTGTGGGATCCACGCCTTTCTTTGCTATATACCAGTTCCCTGTCACTGCATGTGGCACGAGCATGATTGTGAGTAGCTGCTTGTGTTTTTTTTTCTGTGTGGCTTAGGATGGACTGGATGCCAACAGTGTTACTATTTGCAGGAGGACAGTGGATATGTGGTGTATGAAAACCGAATGATCTCCTCGTATGAAGTGGGTATTGGACCACTTGGTTCCATCACAAGGGACAGCCATTTTGAGTAGGTGACCTATGCTTTATCATAAATGTTAATCATTGACAACTGCTACAAGCTCATGGTTTGTCCAGGCTTCTCTTCCAGTGTAGGTACTCTGCTACTTCTGTGGAAGCTCTGGTTGTGGAGGTCAACAGTGTTCCTCCACCTCCACCAGTAGCTGCTCCTGGACCCCTCAGGGTTGAGCTTAGACTGGCAAATGGTCAATGTGTCACCAAAGGCTGTGCAGAAGGTAAGTGTTTGTCCCAAGTATAACTAACGCCTCTCAAACTCCAGGTTGCAGCAGTTTAGTTTAACACTGTATCCTCAGGGGATGAGGCGTACACATCCTACTACAGTGGTGCTGATTATCCAATTACAAAAGTCCTGCGAGAACCTGTGTATGTTGAGGTGCGCATTTTGGAGAGGACCGACCCCAACATTGTCCTGATGCTGGGACATTGCTGGGCGACACAAACCCCCAGTCCACTCAGTCTACCCCAATGGGACCTTCTGGTTGATGGGTGAGTAAGGCCATTCTTTATCCATGTGCTGTAAGGCTTTTCTGACTGCCTCTTTGCCTTTCAGATGCCCTTACCAGGATGATCGTTACCTGACCACATTGGTTCCAATGGCTGGATCTTCGGGTCTTCAGTTCCCAACCCACTACAAGCGCTTTGTTGTGAAGATGTTCACATTTGTAGATCCAGCATCACTGGCTCCTCTGCAGGAAACCGTATGCTCTGCAGCCTTACCTCAAGCCTTAATTTTAGTGCTTTTTATATTGAATTATATGGCTTAACCCTTTCCCCTCTGTTAGATCTTCATCCACTGCAGTACAGCGGTGTGCCATCCCTCTTCTGGCACCTGTGAGCAAAGCTGCACTAGGAAAAGTGAGTGCTTGCTGTAAATTGACTTCAGGAATAACATTTTATTTGAATGCCTCATGCTTCTATCACTTTTTTTTTTAGGAAGAGATGCGCACGTCAAGACCATCTCTAGTGGGCAAACTGTGGTGTCTAGTGGAGAAGTTATCCTGGTCATGTGAATTTAGTTTTTTAATAAACTTCCTGAAACTCAACATTAGTTTCTCTCTGGTATTGATTTCTGACTGGAGTTGGATGTTTGGTGATTGTTCTCAGTTTGATTTATAGGGCTGCACTACTAAACCCTTTTTATTTTGTGCAAAGAGGTTTTAGACTTGAACTAAATGGGCCAAGCTTCTACCCAAGCCATTTAACTTAACTATTTGCTAAGCTCTAGTTGCTATTTTGGGGCCCCTCAAATTAAGGGTTGTGTAACTTCTGATTGTGGCTTTACGTTTGACTTTATGGCTGGACTAACATAACTGCACGTATTGATACTCAAGCATGCCCAAGCCCCTGTAAGGTCACTTGTTGGCTTATTTTTTTTCTTCAGTCATGCAAGTATAGCATTATCTGGAATAAAATATGCATCAACCTGTACTTTTCCTTTTATCCCAAGTTTATTACTTTTTTTTTTTTCAGGATAGTCCTGGTAATGTTTGAGAAGTAGACTGCTTTAAGCATTAATCCCTTAACTATTTTATCCACCCTAGGTTGCTGTCCAAGGCCTTGTTTACACCTAGTACTAAGCATAAAAAAAAAAAATCCAATCACCAGTTAACTGGTAAATCCAAAAATGGTCGTTTTTGTTTGAGCTTGTCTACTTTTGATCACTTCTAGAGGTAGTCAAACATATTTAACCAGATTGCTTTCATAGAGTAGATGCTCATGTGTTTGAACATCTGCAAACGTAGACCCTCTCCTTTAAGAGATCAGGACAGAAGTGGACAAATGAGACCAATTAAAACGCCACATGTAAACCGGAATTTCTACTTGTGATCCGATCAACCAAAATGCACCTTAATAACGGGTGTGAACAGGGCTTGAAAGCATTGCATATGTGCCCATGCAAGAATTGCCCTTATGAGTTATTGAGTGTGCACTTTCACATGACTAGTTATTTGGTCTTAAAATCTCTCTGTAGTTAATGTTATCCCCTACAGGGATAGTTCACCCAATTATGAAATTTACCCTCTGATTTACTCGCCCTCAAATCATCCTCAGTGTATGTGACCTTCTTTCAGACGAACACAATCTGAGTTAAATGTCCCGGCTCTTCCAAGCTTTAGTCAAAGTTTAAATTTTAGTCGATAATGTTTAAAAAATATATTTTATTCTTACACGAACACATACATTCACCTCAGAAGGCCTTCATTTACCCCAACAGAGCTGTGTTGATTACTTTTATGATGGATGGAAGCACTTTGATGGACTTAGTAAATCATGGGGTAATTTTTATTTTTGGGTGAACCAACCCTTTAAATGTCAAGTCAAGTCTTTTATTGTCAGATGCACAGAACAACACACGGTTAACTGGCACTGAAATTCTTATGACAAGACACCGCATAGTAACCTGACATTACATAACATATAATATACTAGGTGCAAACAGTTAACTAAAGTGACAGTGGATAAATGACTAAAGAAAAGTGAAGAGAGATTATCATTGACCATTTAGGAGCATGATGGCCCTTTTGAAAAAACTGTTATCCAGTCTTTGTGTGCGGGCCCGGATGCTTCGGTATCGCCTACCTGAAGGCAGCAGGGTAAAAAGACTGAAGGATGGATGGTAACAGTCTCTTAGAATCCTGCCCGCTTTCTTGAGGCATCGTGTGTGGTAGATGTCCTGCAGGGCTGGGAGCTTTCTGCCGATGATGAACTCTGCAGACCTAACCACACTGGATTTTTCTGTCCCTGTCAATGCAGCTCCCATACCACACTGTGATACAGCCAGTCAGTGTGTTCTCAATTGTACATCTATAGAAGTTAGTGAGGATGACTGGGTCCATGCTGAACTTCTTCAGTCTCCTCAAGAAGAATAGGCGTTTCCGGGCCGCATTGACCACCTTGTCCGTGTGAGCAGACCAGGTAAGGTCATTTCTGAGGTTGACCCCGAGTAACTTACAACTGACATTTTCCACTACATATCCATTGATGTGCAGGGGTACATGCTCCTCGCTCTGTCTCCTCCTAAAGTCCACAATCATCTCCTTAGTTTTGCTGACATTGAGAGAGAGGTTGTTGTCATGGCACCATGTCACCAGAGTGTCGACCTCCTCTCTGTAGGCTGACTCATCTCCGTCAGAAATGCAGCCCACAATGGTTGTGTCGTCAGCAAACTTCACGATGAGGTTGGAACTGTGGTTTACTTCGCAGTCATGTGTGAACAGGGAGAACAATAGAGGGCTGAGCACACAGCCCTGGGGCGTGCCTGTGTTTTGGTGATCAGTGTGGATGAGGTGCGGTCACCGATTATCACCACCTGTGGCCTCCCCGTCAGGAAGTTGTGGATCCACTTACATAGGGAGATGTTTAGTCCCAGATCCACGAGCTTGGTGACGAGTCTGGAGGGGATGATGGTGCTGAATGCAGAGCTGTAATCAATGAACAGCATTCTCACATACGTATTTCCCTTGTCCAGGTGGGAGAGAGCATCATCTGTAGACCTATTGGACCGATATGCAAACTGCATAGGGTCCAGGGTGGGGGGTAACGAGGAGCAGATTAATGGTTTGACCAGCCGCTCAAAACACTTCATGGTGATAGAGTTCAGTGCTATCGGGCGATAGTCCTTCATGTCGGTGGCTTTGGTTTTCTTGGGCACATGGACGATGGTTGTCCTCTTGAAGCAGGTAGGGAGTACAGACAAACTTAGAGAGAGATTGAAGATGTCACTGAAGACCCCAGCTAAACAGTCAGCACAGCCCCTGAGGGCCCTACCTGATATGCCATCCGGACCAGGTGCCTTGTGGGGGTTGATCTTTTTAAAGCATAGCCTCACCTCAGCTTCAGTTAATATAGGCACGCCACTGGCTCGGCCTTCAGGCAGTTCCACTGCAATAGGTTCACTGTCCCTCTCGAAACGAGCATAGAAGTCATTTAGCTCGTCTAGTAGTATGACAGATGCCTGGGTCTCGCTACAACCTCTCCCTTTGTAGTCTGCAATGGCTTTAAGTCCGTACCACATATGCCTAGGGTCAGAGCCATGATAACTGGACTCCACCCTGGTTCTGTAAGACCTTTTCGCTGTTTTGATGGCCTTCCGAAGGTCATATCTGGCCTTCCTGTACAAATCAGGGTCCCCGGAGTTAGAGGCGGCAGCCCGGGCTCTTAGGTTATTCCGGACCCCAGCATCAACCCAGGGCTTCTGATTGGGAAAGGACCGAACAGACTTCTAAGGAACGATGTCCTCAATGCAGTGATGGATAAAGCTGGAAACAGTATCTGTATATTCGTTAATGTTCCCATCTGCTGCCTCTCTAAACATCAGCCAGTCAGTGGTCTCAAAACAATCCTGGAGAATCGCAACACTCTCATCACTCCATTTTTAAACACATTTTTAAAACTCATCTTTGATTACCAAAATGACATATTTAAAAAAATGTTCCTTGGAAAAGTTCTTCACGCCTTAAAATTGCTTGAATATAACTACACTGTTGCCTCATTTAGTATACGTGGTTCTACGAATATGCAACAATTAGCCCCGCCTCCATTCACTCACACCAGTTCAGAAATCCACAAGTTGACGTGTTTTAACAGTTTAGAGAAATAATGCTTTTGAACTTTTTCATTGTGAAATCTATTATTTGCATTTGTCCCAATGGAGACAAAGGTGATGGCAGCAGGTAAAATAGTTCCATAATATGTTTAGTTGACGAGAAAAAACTTTGGATGGAGCCTGTCCTCCTCTGACAAGACAATAAATGTGCATTTCAATAAATTTGGGATATATTATTGCCTTAAAATTTCAGGGCTAGGGTTAGGTTGGTTGGTTAATATTACAGCTAGAACATGACGGCTGCACAAATAGATTTTTAAATGCCAGTCACAGTTTTTATTTTATTTTTACAATTTCAGGGATGAAAAAATAATAATACAGACATAACTGAAATGCAGGACACTATTTATGTATTGAGGGACGCACCAATTTCGGGAATGTCACCCTAAGTTGTCGTCTCTAAGAAACTTCCCACGAAAACTCAAAGAAAAAAAGTTTCCATTTTTAGTACGTCGTTGTTGTGTAAACATACCCTGAAAATACAGGCCTTTTGCCATGAAAACCGCAAGATGTAAAAAAATAAAAATAAAATCCAGAATAGCCAAACCATCAAATAGCCTATAAAATTCAGCTAATGAAGGAGAAAACAAAGGCTAACTTCAGAATGAAATAAATTGTACTAGCATACTATTCAGAATTCAGCTCAATATGTGCTTTTGTGTATGTTCAAAAAGTGTGGAAAGTATACAAAAATTATAACAATTGTAAGAACCAATAGAATCACGCATTGCATAGACTCCCACTCATGCAAGTCTGGAGAATCATGACTGTTAATGAAGAGGGAGGGATTATCATTAATTAGCCAAAGTCTGTATGGTACAAAAAAACCAGAGGGCAGCATCTCAGCAGTGTGACTAGCTGTTGAACAATGGCAGGAAGTTGGTGTGCTCTTCAGTCTCTGGCACTTTGTGTTTGGCTCTTTGCGTTCAGTCATGCTGTTCCACAGTGGAGTAATCTGCCCCAGAATCCTCAATCTCTGATGTTCCAGCAAACTGACCAGCGGTTTCAACAGCAAGCTAGTCAACAATTTCCTCGGCCAGTTCAGCAACAAACTAGTCAACAGTTTCCTCAGTCAGTTGTACAGCAAGCTAGTCAACCGTTTCCTCAGTCAGTTCAACAGCAGGCTAGTCAACAGTTTCCTCGGCCAGTTCAACAGCAAGCTAGTCAACAATTTCCTCGGCCAGTTCAACAGCAAGCTAGTCAACAGTTTCCTCAGTCAGTTCAACAGCAAGCTAGTCAACAGTTTCCTCAGTCAGTTCAACAGCAAGCTAATCGGCAGTTTCAACAGCAAGCTAGTCAACAGTTTCCTCAGTCAGTTCAACAGCAAGCTAGTCAACAATTTCCTCGGCCAGTTCAACAGCAAGCTAGTCAACAGTTTCCTCAGTCAGTTCAACAGCAAGCTAATCGGCAGTTTCAACAGCAAGCTAGTCAACAGTTTCCTCAGTCAGTTCAACAGCAAGCTAGTCAACAGTTTCCTCAGTCAGTTCAACAGCATGCTAGTCAACAGTTTCCTCAGTCAGTTCAACAGCAAGCTAGTCAACAGTTTCCTCAGTCAGTTCAACAGCAAGCTAGTCAACAGTTTCCTCAGTCAGTTCAACCGCAAGCTAGTCAGCAGTTTTCTCAGTTTCAGCCTAAGCAGCCAGTGGCACAGGCAGAGCCCCTTGACAAATGTGCTGTAGCTGATTATGAGCAGATCCAATGTGGACCACCTGGTATTACTGGTGCTGAGTGTGCAGCTATCAACTGCTGCTTTAATGGACAGCAATGTTACTATGGGAAGGCTGGTAAGATTGAGTCAATGCAAAGTGTTCATGTTAAACTGATTTTCAGCAATAACCTGCTCTTGTAACTCATTCCAGTGACTGTCCAGTGTATAAGAGATGGTCAGTTTGTGGTAGTGGTGGCTAGAGATGTTACGCTGCCTCGACTGAGCCTGGATTCTGTCCGTCTCTTGGGTGGAAGTGACCCATCTTGCAGTCCTGTGGGATCCACGCCTTTCTTTGCTATATACCAGTTCCCTGTCACTGCATGTGGCACGAGCATGATTGTGAGTAGCTGCTTGTGTTTTTTTTTCTGTGTGGCTTAGGATGGACTGGATGCCAACAGTGTTACTATTTGCAGGAGGACAGTGGATATGTGGTGTATGAAAACCGAATGATCTCCTCGTATGAAGTGGGTATTGGACCACTTGGTTCCATCACAAGGGACAGCCATTTTGAGTAGGTGACCTATGCTTTATCATAAATGTTAATCATTGACAACTGCTACAAGCTCATGGTTTGTCCAGGCTTCTCTTCCAGTGTAGGTACTCTGCTACTTCTGTGGAAGCTCTGGTTGTGGAGGTCAACAGTGTTCCTCCACCTCCACCAGTAGCTGCTCCTGGACCCCTCAGGGTTGAGCTTAGACTGGCAAATGGTCAATGTGTCACCAAAGGCTGTGCAGAAGGTAAGTGTTTGTCCCAAGTATAACTAACGCCTCTCAAACTCCAGGTTGCAGCAGTTTAGTTTAACACTGTATCCTCAGGGGATGAGGCGTACACATCCTACTACAGTGGTGCTGATTATCCAATTACAAAAGTCCTGCGAGAACCTGTGTATGTTGAGGTGCGCATTTTGGAGAGGACCGACCCCAACATTGTCCTGATGCTGGGACATTGCTGGGCGACAAACCCCCAGTCCACTCAGTCTACCCCAATGGGACCTTCTGGTTGATGGGTGAGTAAGGCCATTCTTTATCCATGTGCTGTAAGGCTTTTCTGACTGCCTCTTTGCCTTTCAGATGCCCTTACCAGGATGATCGTTACCTGACCACATTGGTTCCAATGGCTGGATCTTCGGGTCTTCAGTTCCCAACCCACTACAAGCGCTTTGTTGTGAAGATGTTCACATTTGTAGATCCAGCATCACTGGCTCCTCTGCAGGAAACCGTATGCTCTGCAGCCTTACCTCAAGCCTGAATTTTAGTGCTTTTTATATTGAATTATATGGCTTAACCCTTTCCCCTCTGTTAGATCTTCATCCACTGCAGTACAGCGGTGTGCCATCCCTCTTCTGGCACCTGTGAGCAAAGCTGCACTAGGAAAAGTGAGTGCTTGCTGTAAATTGACTTCAGGAATAACATTTTATTTGAATGCCTCATGCTTCTATCACTTTTTTTTTAGGAAGAGATGCGCACGTCAAGACCATCTCTAGTGGGCAAACTGTGGTGTCTAGTGGAGAAGTTATCCTGGTCATGTGAATTTAGTTTTTTAATAAACTTCCTGAAACTCAACATTAATTTCTCTCTGGTATTGATTTCTGACTGGAGTTGGATGTTTCGTGATTGTTCTCAGTTTGATTTATAGGGCTGCACTACTAAACCCTTTTTATTTTGTGCAAAGAGATTTTAGACTTGAACTAAATGGGCCAAGCTTCTACCCAAGCCATTTAACTTAACTATTTGCTAAGCTCTAGTTGCTATTTTGGGGCCCCTCAAATTAAGGGTTGTGTAACTTCTGATTGTGGCTTTACGTTTGACTTTATGGCTGGACTAACATAACTGCACGTATTGATACTCAAGCATGCCCAAGCCCCTGTAAGGTCACTTGTTGGCTTATTTTTTTTCTTCAGTCATGCAAGTATAGCATTATCTGGAATAAAATATGCATCAACCTGTACTTTTCCTTTTATCCCAAGTTTATTACTTTTTTTTTTTTCAGGATAGTCCTGGTAATGTTTGAGAAGTAGACTGCTTTAAGCATTAATCCCTTAACTATTATATCCACCCTAGGTTGCTGTCCAAGGCCTTGTTTACACCTAGTACTAAGCATAAAAAAAAAAAATCCAATCACCAGTTAACTGGTAAATCCCAAAATGGTCGTTTTTGTTTGAGCTTGTCTACTTTTGATCACTTCTAGAGGTAGTCAAACATATTTAACCAGATTGCTTTCATAGAGTAGATGCTCATGTGTTTGAACATCTGCAAACGTAGACCCTCTCCTTTAAGAGATCAGGACAGAAGTGGACAAATGAGACCAATTAAAACGCCACATGTAAACCGGAATTTCTACTTGTGATCCGATCAACCAAAATGCACCTTAATAACGGGTGTGAACAGGGCTTGAAAGCATTGCATATGTGCCCATGCAAGAATTGCCCTTATGAGTTATTGAGTGTGCACTTTCACATGACTAGTTATTTGGTCTTAAAATCTCTCTGTAGTTAATGTTATCCCCTACAGGGATAGTTCACCCAATTATGAAATTTACCCTCTGATTTACTCGCCCTCAAATCATCCTCAGTGTATGTGACCTTCTTTCAGACGAACACAATCTGAGTTAAATGTCCCGGCTCTTCCAAGCTTTAGTCAAAGTTTAAATTTTAGTCGATAATGTTTAAAAAATATATTTTATTCTTACACGAACACATACATTCACCTCAGAAGGCCTTCATTTACCCCAACAGAGCTGTGTTGATTACTTTTATGATGGATGGAAGCACTTTGATGGACTTAGTAAATCATGGGGTAATTTTTATTTTTGGGTGAACCAACCCTTTAAATGTCAAGTCAAGTCTTTTATTGTCAGATGCACAGAACAACACACGGTTAACTGGCACTGAAATTCTTATGACAAGACACCGCATAGTAACCTGACATTACATAACATATAATATACTAGGTGCAAACAGTTAACTAAAGTGACAGTGGATAAATGACTAAAGAAAAGTGAAGAGAGATTATCATTGACCATTTAGGAGCATGATGGCCCTTTTGAAAAAACTGTTATCCAGTCTTTGTGTGCGGGCCCGGATGCTTCGGTATCGCCTACCTGAAGGCAGCAGGGTAAAAAGACTGAAGGATGGATGGTAACAGTCTCTTAGAATCCTGCCCGCTTTCTTGAGGCATCGTGTGTGGTAGATGTCCTGCAGGGCTGGGAGCTTTCTGCCGATGATGAACTCTGCAGACCTAACCACACTGGATTTTTCTGTCCCTGTCAATGCAGCTCCCATACCACACTGTGATACAGCCAGTCAGTGTGTTCTCAATTGTACATCTATAGAAGTTAGTGAGGATGACTGGGTCCATGCTGAACTTCTTCAGTCTCCTCAAGAAGAATAGGCGTTTCCGGGCCGCATTGACCACCTTGTCCGTGTGAGCAGACCAGGTAAGGTCATTTCTGAGGTTGACCCCGAGTAACTTACAACTGACATTTTCCACTACATATCCATTGATGTGCAGGGGTACATGCTCCTCGCTCTGTCTCCTCCTAAAGTCCACAATCATCTCCTTAGTTTTGCTGACATTGAGAGAGAGGTTGTTGTCATGGCACCATGTCACCAGAGTGTCGACCTCCTCTCTGTAGGCTGACTCATCTCCGTCAGAAATGCAGCCCACAATGGTTGTGTCGTCAGCAAACTTCACGATGAGGTTGGAACTGTGGTTTACTTCGCAGTCATGTGTGAACAGGGAGAACAATAGAGGGCTGAGCACACAGCCCTGGGGCGTGCCTGTGTTTTGGTGATCAGTGTGGATGAGGTGCGGTCACCGATTATCACCACCTGTGGCCTCCCCGTCAGGAAGTTGTGGATCCACTTACATAGGGAGATGTTTAGTCCCAGATCCACGAGCTTGGTGACGAGTCTGGAGGGGATGATGGTGCTGAATGCAGAGCTGTAATCAATGAACAGCATTCTCACATACGTATTCCCCTTGTCCAGGTGGGAGAGAGCATCATCTGTAGACCTATTGGACCGATATGCAAACTGCATAGGGTCCAGGGTGGGGGGTAACGAGGAGCAGATTAATGGTTTGACCAGCCGCTCAAAACACTTCATGGTGATAGAGTTCAGTGCTATCGGGCGATAGTCCTTCATGTCGGTGGCTTTGGTTTTCTTGGGCACATGGACGATGGTTGTCCTCTTGAAGCAGGTAGGGAGTACAGACAAACTTAGAGAGAGATTGAAGATGTCACTGAAGACCCCAGCTAAACAGTCAGCACAGCCCCTGAGGGCCCTACCTGATATGCCATCCGGACCAGGTGCCTTGTGGGGGTTGATCTTTTTAAAGCATAGCCTCACCTCAGCTTCAGTTAATATAGGCACGCCACTGGCTCGGCCTTCAGGCAGTTCCACTGCAATAGGTTCACTGTCCCTCTCGAAACGAGCATAGAAGTCATTTAGCTCGTCTAGTAGTATGACAGATGCCTGGGTCTCGCTACAACCTCTCCCTTTGTAGTCTGCAATGGCTTTAAGTCCGTACCACATATGCCTAGGGTCAGAGCCATGATAACTGGACTCCACCCTGGTTCTGTAAGACCTTTTCGCTGTTTTGATGGCCTTCCGAAGGTCATATCTGGCCTTCCTGTACAAATCAGGGTCCCCGGAGTTAGAGGCGGCAGCCCGGGCTCTTAGGTTATTCCGGACCCCAGCATCAACCCAGGGCTTCTGATTGGGAAAGGACCGAACAGACTTCTTAGGAACGATGTCCTCAATGCAGTGATGGATAAAGCTGGAAACAGTATCTGTATATTCGTTAATGTTCCCATCTGCTGCCTCTCTAAACATCAGCCAGTCAGTGGTCTCAAAACAATCCTGGAGAATCGCAACACTCTCATCACTCCATTTTTAAACACATTTTTAAAACTCATCTTTGATTACCAAAATGACATATTTAAAAAAATGTTCCTTGGAAAAGTTCTTCACGCCTTAAAATTGCTTGAATATAACTACACTGTTGCCTCATTTAGTATACGTGGTTCTACGAATATGCAACAATTAGCCCCGCCTCCATTCACTCACACCAGTTCAGAAATCCACAAGTTGACGTGTTTTAACAGTTTAGAGAAATAATGCTTTTGAACTTTTTCATTGTGAAATCTATTATTTGCATTTGTCCCAATGGAGACAAAGGTGATGGCAGCAGGTAAAATAGTTCCATAATATGTTTAGTTGACGAGAAAAAACTTTGGATGGAGCCTGTCCTCCTCTGACAAGACAATAAATGTGCATTTCAATAAATTTGGGATATATTATTGCCTTAAAATTTCAGGGCTAGGGTTAGGTTGGTTGGTTAATATTACAGCTAGAACATGACGGCTGCACAAATAGATTTTTAAATGCCAGTCACAGTTTTTATTTTATTTTTACAATTTCAGGGATGAAAAAATAATAATACAGACATAACTGAAATGCAGGACACTATTTATGTATTGAGGGACGCACCAATTTCGGGAATGTCACCCTAAGTTGTCGTCTCTAAGAAACTTCCCACGAAAACTCAAAGAAAAAAAGTTTCCATTTTTAGTACGTCGTTGTTGTGCAAACATACCCTGAAAATACAGGCCTTTTGCCATGAAAACCGCAAGATGTAAAAAAAAATATATAAAATCCAGAATAGCCAAACCATCAAATAGCCTATAAAATTCAGCTAATGAAGGAGAAAACAAAGGCTAACTTCAGAATGAAATAAATTGTACTAGCATACTATTCAGAATTCAGCTCAATATGTGCTTTTGTGTATGTTCAAAAAGTGTGGAAAGTATACAAAAATTATAACAATTGTAAGAACCAATAGAATCACGCATTGCATAGACTCCCACTCATGCAAGTCTGGAGAATCATGACTGTTAATGAAGAGGGAGGGATTATCATTAATTAGCCAAAGTCTGTATGGTACAAAAAAACCAGAGGGCAGCATCTCAGCAGTGTGACTAGCTGTTGAACAATGGCAGGAAGTTGGTGTGCTCTTCAGTCTCTGGCACTTTGTGTTTGGCTCTTTGCGTTCAGTCATGCTGTTCCACAGTGGAGTAATCTGCCCCAGAATCCTCAATCTCTGATGTTCCAGCAAACTGACCAGCGGTTTCAACAGCAAGCTAGTCAACAATTTCCTCGGCCAGTTCAGCAACAAACTAGTCAACGGTTTCCTCAGTCAGTTGTACAGCAAGCTAGTCAACCGTTTCCTCAGTCAGTTCAACAGCAGGCTAGTCAACAGTTTCCTCGGCCAGTTCAACAGCAAGCTAGTCAACAGTTTCCTCAGTCAGTTCAACAGCAAGCTAGTCAACAGTTTCCTCAGTCAGTTCAACAGCAAGCTAATCGGCAGTTTCAACAGCAAGCTAGTCAACAGTTTCCTCAGTCAGTTCAACAGCAAGCTAGTCAACAGTTTCCTCAGTCAGTTCAACAGCAAGCTAGTCAACAGTTTCCTCAGTCAGTTCAACCGCAAGCTAGTCAGCAGTTTTCTCAGTTTCAGCCTAAGCAGCCAGTGGCACAGGCAGAGCCCCTTGACAAATGTGCTGTAGCTGATTATGAGCAGATCCAATGTGGACCACCTGGTATTACTGGTGCTGAGTGTGCAGCTATCAACTGCTGCTTTAATGGACAGCAATGTTACTATGGGAAGGCTGGTAAGATTGAGTCAATGCAAAGTGTTCATGTTAAACTGATTTTCAGCAATAACCTGCTCTTGTAACTCATTCCAGTGACTGTCCAGTGTATAAGAGATGGTCAGTTTGTGGTAGTGGTGGCTAGAGATGTTACGCTGCCTCGACTGAGCCTGGATTCTGTCCGTCTCTTGGGTGGAAGTGACCCATCTTGCAGTCCTGTGGGATCCACGCCTTTCTTTGCTATATACCAGTTCCCTGTCACTGCATGTGGCACGAGCATGATTGTGAGTAGCTGCTTGTGTTTTTTTTTTCTGTGTGGCTTAGGATGGACTGGATGCCAACAGTGTTACTATTTGCAGGAGGACAGTGGATATGTGGTGTATGAAAACCGAATGATCTCCTCGTATGAAGTGGGTATTGGACCACTTGGTTCCATCACAAGGGACAGCCATTTTGAGTAGGTGACCTATGCTTTATCATAAATGTTAATCATTGACAACTGCTACAAGCTCATGGTTTGTCCAGGCTTCTCTTCCAGTGTAGGTACTCTGCTACTTCTGTGGAAGCTCTGGTTGTGGAGGTCAACAGTGTTCCTCCACCTCCACCAGTAGCTGCTCCTGGACCCCTCAGGGTTGAGCTTAGACTGGCAAATGGTCAATGTGTCACCAAAGGCTGTGCAGAAGGTAAGTGTTTGTCCCAAGTATAACTAACGCCTCTCAAACTCCAGGTTGCAGCAGTTTAGTTTAACACTGTATCCTCAGGGGATGAGGCGTACACATCCTACTACAGTGGTGCTGATTATCCAATTACAAAAGTCCTGCGAGAACCTGTGTATGTTGAGGTGCGCATTTTGGAGAGGACCGACCCCAACATTGTCCTGATGCTGGGACATTGCTGGGCGACACAAACCCCCAGTCCACTCAGTCTACCCCAATGGGACCTTCTGGTTGATGGGTGAGTAAGGCCATTCTTTATCCATGTGCTGTAAGGCTTTTCTGACTGCCTCTTTGCCTTTCAGATGCCCTTACCAGGATGATCGTTACCTGACCACATTGGTTCCAATGGCTGGATCTTCGGGTCTTCAGTTCCCAACCCACTACAAGCGCTTTGTTGTGAAGATGTTCACATTTGTAGATCCAGCATCACTGGCTCCTCTGCAGGAAACCGTATGCTCTGCAGCCTTACCTCAAGCCTTAATTTTAGTGCTTTTTATATTGAATTATATGGCTTAACCCTTTCCCCTCTGTTAGATCTTCATCCACTGCAGTACAGCGGTGTGCCATCCCTCTTCTGGCACCTGTGAGCAAAGCTGCACTAGGAAAAGTGAGTGCTTGCTGTAAATTGACTTCAGGAATAACATTTTATTTGAATGCCTCATGCTTCTATCACTTTTTTTTTTAGGAAGAGATGCGCACGTCAAGACCATCTCTAGTGGGCAAACTGTGGTGTCTAGTGGAGAAGTTATCCTGGTCATGTGAATTTAGTTTTTTAATAAACTTCCTGAAACTCAACATTAGTTTCTCTCTGGTATTGATTTCTGACTGGAGTTGGATGTTTCGTGATTGTTCTCAGTTTGATTTATAGGGCTGCACTACTAAACCCTTTTTATTTTGTGCAAAGAGGTTTTAGACTTGAACTAAATGGGCCAAGCTTCTACCCAAGCCATTTAACTTAACTATTTGCTAAGCTCTAGTTGCTATTTTGGGGCCCCTCAAATTAAGGGTTGTGTAACTTCTGATTGTGGCTTTACGTTTGACTTTATGGCTGGACTAACATAACTGCACGTATTGATACTCAAGCATGCCCAAGCCCCTGTAAGGTCACTTGTTGGCTTATTTTTTTTCTTCAGTCATGCAAGTATAGCATTATCTGGAATAAAATATGCATCAACCTGTACTTTTCCTTTTATCCCAAGTTTATTACTTTTTTTTTTTTCAGGATAGTCCTGGTAATGTTTGAGAAGTAGACTGCTTTAAGCATTAATCCCTTAACTATTATATCCACCCTAGGTTGCTGTCCAAGGCCTTGTTTACACCTAGTACTAAGCATAAAAAAAAAAAAATCCAATCACCAGTTAACTGGTAAATCCAAAAATGGTCGTTTTTGTTTGAGCTTGTCTACTTTTGATCACTTCTAGAGGTAGTCAAACATATTTAACCAGATTGCTTTCATAGAGTAGATGCTCATGTGTTTGAACATCTGCAAACGTAGACCCTCTCCTTTAAGAGATCAGGACAGAAGTGGACAAATGAGACCAATTAAAACGCCACATGTAAACCGGAATTTCTACTTGTGATCCGATCAACCAAAATGCACCTTAATAACGGGTGTGAACAGGGCTTGAAAGCATTGCATATGTGCCCATGCAAGAATTGCCCTTATGAGTTATTGAGTGTGCACTTTCACATGACTAGTTATTTGGTCTTAAAATCTCTCTGTAGTTAATGTTATCCCCTACAGGGATAGTTCACCCAATTATGAAATTTACCCTCTGATTTACTCGCCCTCAAATCATCCTCAGTGTATGTGACCTTCTTTCAGACGAACACAATCTGAGTTAAATGTCCCGGCTCTTCCAAGCTTTAGTCAAAGTTTAAATTTTAGTCGATAATGTTTAAAAAATATATTTTATTCTTACACGAACACATACATTCACCTCAGAAGGCCTTCATTTACCCCAACAGAGCTGTGTTGATTACTTTTATGATGGATGGAAGCACTTTGATGGACTTAGTAAATCATGGGGTAATTTTTATTTTTGGGTGAACCAACCCTTTAAATGTCAAGTCAAGTCTTTTATTGTCAGATGCACAGAACAACACACGGTTAACTGGCACTGAAATTCTTATGACAAGACACCGCATAGTAACCTGACATTACATAACATATAATATACTAGGTGCAAACAGTTAACTAAAGTGACAGTGGATAAATGACTAAAGAAAAGTGAAGAGAGATTATCATTGACCATTTAGGAGCATGATGGCCCTTTTGAAAAAACTGTTATCCAGTCTTTGTGTGCGGGCCCGGATGCTTCGGTATCGCCTACCTGAAGGCAGCAGGGTAAAAAGACTGAAGGATGGATGGTAACAGTCTCTTAGAATCCTGCCCGCTTTCTTGAGGCATCGTGTGTGGTAGATGTCCTGCAGGGCTGGGAGCTTTCTGCCGATGATGAACTCTGCAGACCTAACCACACTGGATTTTTCTGTCCCTGTCAATGCAGCTCCCATACCACACTGTGATACAGCCAGTCAGTGTGTTCTCAATTGTACATCTATAGAAGTTAGTGAGGATGACTGGGTCCATGCTGAACTTCTTCAGTCTCCTCAAGAAGAATAGGCGTTTCCGGGCCGCATTGACCACCTTGTCCGTGTGAGCAGACCAGGTAAGGTCATTTCTGAGGTTGACCCCGAGTAACTTACAACTGACATTTTCCACTACATATCCATTGATGTGCAGGGGTACATGCTCCTCGCTCTGTCTCCTCCTAAAGTCCACAATCATCTCCTTAGTTTTGCTGACATTGAGAGAGAGGTTGTTGTCATGGCACCATGTCACCAGAGTGTCGACCTCCTCTCTGTAGGCTGACTCATCTCCGTCAGAAATGCAGCCCACAATGGTTGTGTCGTCAGCAAACTTCACGATGAGGTTGGAACTGTGGTTTACTTCGCAGTCATGTGTGAACAGGGAGAACAATAGAGGGCTGAGCACACAGCCCTGGGGCGTGCCTGTGTTTTGGTGATCAGTGTGGATGAGGTGCGGTCACCGATTATCACCACCTGTGGCCTCCCCGTCAGGAAGTTGTGGATCCACTTACATAGGGAGATGTTTAGTCCCAGATCCACGAGCTTGGTGACGAGTCTGGAGGGGATGATGGTGCTGAATGCAGAGCTGTAATCAATGAACAGCATTCTCACATACGTATTTCCCTTGTCCAGGTGGGAGAGAGCATCATCTGTAGACCTATTGGACCGATATGCAAACTGCATAGGGTCCAGGGTGGGGGGTAACGAGGAGCAGATTAATGGTTTGACCAGCCGCTCAAAACACTTCATGGTGATAGAGTTCAGTGCTATCGGGCGATAGTCCTTCATGTCGGTGGCTTTGGTTTTCTTGGGCACATGGACGATGGTTGTCCTCTTGAAGCAGGTAGGGAGTACAGACAAACTTAGAGAGAGATTGAAGATGTCACTGAAGACCCCAGCTAAACAGTCAGCACAGCCCCTGAGGGCCCTACCTGATATGCCATCCGGACCAGGTGCCTTGTGGGGGTTGATCTTTTTAAAGCATAGCCTCACCTCAGCTTCAGTTAATATAGGCACGCCACTGGCTCGGCCTTCAGGCAGTTCCACTGCAATAGGTTCACTGTCCCTCTCGAAACGAGCATAGAAGTCATTTAGCTCGTCTAGTAGTATGACAGATGCCTGGGTCTCGCTACAACCTCTCCCTTTGTAGTCTGCAATGGCTTTAAGTCCGTACCACATATGCCTAGGGTCAGAGCCATGATAACTGGACTCCACCCTGGTTCTGTAAGACCTTTTCGCTGTTTTGATGGCCTTCCGAAGGTCATATCTGGCCTTCCTGTACAAATCAGGGTCCCCGGAGTTAGAGGCGGCAGCCCGGGCTCTTAGGTTATTCCGGACCCCAGCATCAACCCAGGGCTTCTGATTGGGAAAGGACCGAACAGACTTCTAAGGAACGATGTCCTCAATGCAGTGATGGATAAAGCTGGAAACAGTATCTGTATATTCGTTAATGTTCCCATCTGCTGCCTCTCTAAACATCAGCCAGTCAGTGGTCTCAAAACAATCCTGGAGAATCGCAACACTCTCATCACTCCATTTTTAAACACATTTTTAAAACTCATCTTTGATTACCAAAATGACATATTTAAAAAAATGTTCCTTGGAAAAGTTCTTCACGCCTTAAAATTGCTTGAATATAACTACACTGTTGCCTCATTTAGTATACGTGGTTCTACGAATATGCAACAATTAGCCCCGCCTCCATTCACTCACACCAGTTCAGAAATCCACAAGTTGACGTGTTTTAACAGTTTAGAGAAATAATGCTTTTGAACTTTTTCATTGTGAAATCTATTATTTGCATTTGTCCCAATGGAGACAAAGGTGATGGCAGCAGGTAAAATAGTTCCATAATATGTTTAGTTGACGAGAAAAAACTTTGGATGGAGCCTGTCCTCCTCTGACAAGACAATAAATGTGCATTTCAATAAATTTGGGATATATTATTGCCTTAAAATTTCAGGGCTAGGGTTAGGTTGGTTGGTTAATATTACAGCTAGAACATGACGGCTGCACAAATAGATTTTTAAATGCCAGTCACAGTTTTTATTTTATTTTTACAATTTCAGGGATGAAAAAATAATAATACAGACATAACTGAAATGCAGGACACTATTTATGTATTGAGGGACGCACCAATTTCGGGAATGTCACCCTAAGTTGTCGTCTCTAAGAAACTTCCCACGAAAACTCAAAGAAAAAAAGTTTCCATTTTTAGTACGTCGTTGTTGTGTAAACATACCCTGAAAATACAGGCCTTTTGCCATGAAAACCGCAAGATGTAAAAAAATAAAAATAAAATCCAGAATAGCCAAACCATCAAATAGCCTATAAAATTCAGCTAATGAAGGAGAAAACAAAGGCTAACTTCAGAATGAAATAAATTGTACTAGCATACTATTCAGAATTCAGCTCAATATGTGCTTTTGTGTATGTTCAAAAAGTGTGGAAAGTATACAAAAATTATAACAATTGTAAGAACCAATAGAATCACGCATTGCATAGACTCCCACTCATGCAAGTCTGGAGAATCATGACTGTTAATGAAGAGGGAGGGATTATCATTAATTAGCCAAAGTCTGTATGGTACAAAAAAACCAGAGGGCAGCATCTCAGCAGTGTGACTAGCTGTTGAACAATGGCAGGAAGTTGGTGTGCTCTTCAGTCTCTGGCACTTTGTGTTTGGCTCTTTGCGTTCAGTCATGCTGTTCCACAGTGGAGTAATCTGCCCCAGAATCCTCAATCTCTGATGTTCCAGCAAACTGACCAGCGGTTTCAACAGCAAGCTAGTCAACAATTTCCTCGGCCAGTTCAGCAACAAACTAGTCAACAGTTTCCTCAGTCAGTTGTACAGCAAGCTAGTCAACCGTTTCCTCAGTCAGTTCAACAGCAGGCTAGTCAACAGTTTCCTCGGCCAGTTCAACAGCAAGCTAGTCAACAATTTCCTCGGCCAGTTCAACAGCAAGCTAGTCAACAGTTTCCTCAGTCAGTTCAACAGCAAGCTAGTCAACAGTTTCCTCAGTCAGTTCAACAGCAAGCTAATCGGCAGTTTCAACAGCAAGCTAGTCAACAGTTTCCTCAGTCAGTTCAACAGCAAGCTAGTCAACAATTTCCTCGGCCAGTTCAACAGCAAGCTAGTCAACAGTTTCCTCAGTCAGTTCAACAGCAAGCTAATCGGCAGTTTCAACAGCAAGCTAGTCAACAGTTTCCTCAGTCAGTTCAACAGCAAGCTAGTCAACAGTTTCCTCAGTCAGTTCAACAGCATGCTAGTCAACAGTTTCCTCAGTCAGTTCAACAGCAAGCTAGTCAACAGTTTCCTCAGTCAGTTCAACAGCAAGCTAGTCAACAGTTTCCTCAGTCAGTTCAACCGCAAGCTAGTCAGCAGTTTTCTCAGTTTCAGCCTAAGCAGCCAGTGGCACAGGCAGAGCCCCTTGACAAATGTGCTGTAGCTGATTATGAGCAGATCCAATGTGGACCACCTGGTATTACTGGTGCTGAGTGTGCAGCTATCAACTGCTGCTTTAATGGACAGCAATGTTACTATGGGAAGGCTGGTAAGATTGAGTCAATGCAAAGTGTTCATGTTAAACTGATTTTCAGCAATAACCTGCTCTTGTAACTCATTCCAGTGACTGTCCAGTGTATAAGAGATGGTCAGTTTGTGGTAGTGGTGGCTAGAGATGTTACGCTGCCTCGACTGAGCCTGGATTCTGTCCGTCTCTTGGGTGGAAGTGACCCATCTTGCAGTCCTGTGGGATCCACGCCTTTCTTTGCTATATACCAGTTCCCTGTCACTGCATGTGGCACGAGCATGATTGTGAGTAGCTGCTTGTGTTTTTTTTTCTGTGTGGCTTAGGATGGACTGGATGCCAACAGTGTTACTATTTGCAGGAGGACAGTGGATATGTGGTGTATGAAAACCGAATGATCTCCTCGTATGAAGTGGGTATTGGACCACTTGGTTCCATCACAAGGGACAGCCATTTTGAGTAGGTGACCTATGCTGTATCATAAATGTTAATCATTGACAACTGCTACAAGCTCATGGTTTGTCCAGGCTTCTCTTCCAGTGTAGGTACTCTGCTACTTCTGTGGAAGCTCTGGTTGTGGAGGTCAACAGTGTTCCTCCACCTCCACCAGTAGCTGCTCCTGGACCCCTCAGGGTTGAGCTTAGACTGGCAAATGGTCAATGTGTCACCAAAGGCTGTGCAGAAGGTAAGTGTTTGTCCCAAGTATAACTAACGCCTCTCATACTCCAGGTTGCAGCAGTTTAGTTTAACACTGTATCCTCAGGGGATGAGGCGTACACATCCTACTACAGTGGTGCTGATTATCCAATTACAAAAGTCCTGCGAGAACCTGTGTATGTTGAGGTGCGCATTTTGGAGGACCGACCCCAACATTGTCCTGATGCTGGGACATTGCTGGGCGACACAAACCCCCAGTCCACTCAGTCTACCCCAATGGGACCTTCTGGTTGATGGGTGAGTAAGGCCATTCTTTATCCATGTGCTGTAAGGCTTTTCTGACTGCCTCTTTGCCTTTCAGATGCCCTTACCAGGATGATCGTTACCTGACCACATTGGTTCCAATGGCTGGATCTTCGGGTCTTCAGTTCCCAACCCACTACAAGCGCTTTGTTGTGAAGATGTTCACATTTGTAGATCCAGCATCACTGGCTCCTCTGCAGGAAACCGTATGCTCTGCAGCCTTACCTCAAGCCTTAATTTTAGTGCTTTTTATATTGAATTATATGGCTTAACCCTTTCCCCTCTGTTAGATCTTCATCCACTGCAGTACAGCGGTGTGCCATCCCTCTTCTGGCACCTGTGAGCAAAGCTGCACTAGGAAAAGTGAGTGCTTGCTGTAAATTGACTTCAGGAATAACATTTTATTTGAATGCCTCATGCTTCTATCACTTTTTTTTTTAGGAAGAGATGCGCACGTCAAGACCATCTCTAGTGGGCAAACTGTGGTGTCTAGTGGAGAAGTTATCCTGGTCATGTGAATTTAGTTTTTTAATAAACTTCCTGAAACTCAACATTAGTTTCTCTCTGGTATTGATTTCTGACTGGAGTTGGATGTTTCGTGATTGTTCTCAGTTTGATTTATAGGGCTGCACTACTAAACCCTTTTTATTTTGTGCAAAGAGGTTTTAGACTTGAACTAAACGGGCCAAGCTTCTACCCAAGCCATTTAACTTTAACTATTTGCTGAGCTCTAGTTGCTATCTTGGGGCCCCTCAAATTAAGGGTTGTGTAACTTCTGATGTGGCTTTACATTTGACTTTATGGCAGGACTAACATAACTGTACGTATTGATACTCAAGCATGCCCAAGCCCCTGTAAGGTCACTTGTTGGCTTTTTTTTTTCTTCAGTAATGCAAGTATAGCATTATGTGGAATAAAATATGCATCAACCTGTACTTTTCCTTTTATCCCCTAGTTTATTACCTTTTTTTTCAGGATAGTCCCAGTAATGTTTGAGAAGTAGACTGCTTTAAGCATTAATCCCTTAACTATTATATCCACACTAGGTTGCTGTCCAAGGTCTTGTTTACACCTAGTACTAAGCATTTAAAAAAAAAAATCCAATCACCAGTTAACTGGTAAATACAAAAATGTTTTTATTTATTTTTTAGCTTGTCTATTTGATCACTTTCAGAGTTAGTCAAACACATTTAACCAGATTTTTTTCATAGTGAATATGCTCATATGTTTGAGATGGTCAAAACATTGTCTACTCTACCGCCTATTGACCTAATACCTAAACATAATAGGAGTGATTTAAACTTGCTGGCTTAAGACCAAGGCTGCGTTCGAAACCGCATACTTCCCTATATTGTAGGGATAAAGAGTAGGCGAGCGAAACGTATGTACAATCATAAGAGTAGACGAGAATTACCTGGGTGACGTACTAATTCTCGCGAGATTCGGACGTACGCATACTAAGTGCGTTCGAATATGCCTACTTTCCTACTAGGATAAAACAATACGTGAAAGTACGTTCGAAACATCAGTACTCATAAAAGAGGCGGTGAGGAGTTCCCAGATGGCTTACTGCTTCCAGCCAGATTCTCGAGTGCAGTCCGATGGATACTCTTCTATCCCAGGAGGCCACGGGAGAGCATACGTCATTATCAAACATCACGGAGATCAGCGACGTGGGTGTTTTCAAATGTGAGTAAACATGGTTCCTTGTGTTAATTTTATGTGTTGAACTACTGTAGATTCAACTTTTTAATTGTTGAAATTAAAGGAGTTAGATCGTATAGTTGTGAATGTGCTGTAAAAACATGTTTTATGTTTAGTTAGCTAACAGGGGAGCTCCAGCAAGCTTTCAGAAAACTTCAGAATAAATCAAGATGTAACATTTATTTGTCAGGTATAAATGTATCATGCCAATTACACAAGTAATTAAAAGCCAATTCAGAAATAATAGATGCATGACATACATTTCTCATAGATGACTCTAAAAGTAAGCAATGCATTCCTGACAGAGACACACAGAGGTGTGTGAGTGTTTTCCAACGGGAGAACACTGACACAGCACTGTATGGGGGTTTTCCTGGTTACAGGATCCCAAAGACAGCTGTTACCTAGCCTTAAATACCCAGACCAGAACAAAAGGGTTGTGCCAATATTTTCAGAGTTTGTTTTGGGTCAGTTCCTGTACCCCAGGGGGAGCACCTGGTCTCGGGGGAGTGGGGGGATATCTTGAAGAGACATCACCTAAAGAGGAACAAAGGATTCTCCTAAGTTCTTAATCTTTCTAATATTACCAATGACTGCAATGAAATTAAGACCATTTTACCAATCGCACTGAGACATCTAAAATGATACCAAACATGAAAAGGCAAAAACAATAGATTTACAAGATGCATCATATGTGATATATAGGCATTCTTAGTGAACTTTTGGTGACTTGACTCAGGGGGAGAGGGGGATGCAGAGATAAGGGAAAAGTGTTTGGACAGGACAATGTCCAATGCTCTGTCTTTGCGATCTTCTGTCCAGGGTGCGTTTTATGGCTATATTGCAGGGTGAGTTTTATTTTAACAGGAAAATCAGTTCTTACAGACGACCCCTGGCCCCTTGGGGCAGATTTAGATCAGGCCTAAGGGGACATTTTTTGGACATTTTCCTGTTTCCACATTTTCAGTGTGATTCTCTGAGTGTTCATATGACTGACACCTGTAGTTAGTCGATGACTGCAGAAATCAAGTAGTCACCTGAAATAACAGCATTAAGACAGGTTGAGCAAAAATGAAAACACGGCAGAATACAATTCTGTGACACAGTCCCTTTAAGTGTAGGCGTACTGTGCTAGTGGATGCTGCAGCAGCTGGATTGGATGTCATATCCTCTTGGCCGGGTTTGCTTTCACCTGCACTTGGTTTCGATGGTATTCAGTCTGTGGAATGACTCGTTGCATCAAGTCTGTTTGCGTTGGTCAGCATGATCAGAAAGTGTCAGTGGAAAGTGTCATTTTAACGCTTTGCGGAAACATCTGTGTCCTCCCTAGGATGTTAAAGGATGTTAATTTTAACTGACCCTTTGAGAAGTCCTCGGTCACCTTCAAGCAGAAGGTTTGGTTTGCCGGGCAGGGCAGAACTCCATCGTTGAAGGAATCTTTTCACTGATGATGCTCCATTGCGTGTAAGACACCTGAACAACTTCTGAATGACCATGCAATAATCAAATATGGATGTATTTGTGGTTATTGTAAGATGAGAAAAAAGTTATTGGATAAACACAAGAACAAAAAATAACAAGACATAATGTACTCAAAAGTGCGAACCTCAAATGTTAAAAGTGCGAGTGGTAAATAAGGTCTCTTTTTCAGAATCATATATTTAGTGAGTTGGTCTAATTTGATCACCAAATTCTTCACTGCCACAGTGATCTGGTAGTGGAATTTAGACTTGGTCTGGATAAAGTAAGGAAGGGTAGCAGAAAGTCAGCATAGCTAGTATATTTACCAGCGGTATGCATAATTAAAATATATAACATCATTAAACATGGAAATACACAATTTCATAATTATAAAATTGTCTGCATTAGTTGTTTTAAGTGCAAATTCATTAATGAAACATAAGGTTTTAATATGTTAAATTAGAGGATGAAACTCTCTAGTTTAACTTTTGCAATGATCCTCTGTGCATTTGATGTACATGCTATGTCACACTCAATAATGCAGGTCTGACTGGGAATTGTATAGTTGGCCAATAGAAATGCCTGCATTTTAGATCTAACTGTTGAGATAATTTTTTATTGTCATTAGTCATTTGTTGGAAACTAGGGGGCCCTCCTGGTTTGCAACAACGCTAACGACTGGACATAATAAACATTTTTTCCGAAGACCAGATGTATTGATGAATAGGTCTCAATTAGATTTTATATGTGGAATTTAAACCAATTGATGTGTGACCATAGTCATGCCCATGTTCTATGCACCTCAGTGTTTACATACAGAAAATTATTGAAATGAAATTATTAAAATAATTTCCCTTGTTCTATATGTATGAAGGTAAATTATGTATTACAGATTTGCATGATGTGAATAATTTTGGCCTGGATAGTCTTATGATCTACGCCAGGTAGAGATATTTTAAGATTGTTGTAGTGATGATGTATATGTTTATGTATAGGAGATGGGTGGTGTCTATCCTACCATAATTTGTGTTGCAAAATTTAGTTCCGGTGCTACACCGGGAGGCCACATACAATAGCTACTTCTGTAGTGTTATGAGGTGTGAGTGGCCGCTTGAAGTTTCTCCACCCCCATCTCCTACATGTAAAGTTGTGTGTGTCCTGCTTGAAACAGGCGGGACCAGACCCTTGCGGAATCTGGTTCTGAAGAACGGCAGTTGTCAGCCTGTAAGGGAGCTGGACCTAGAGAGGAAAACACAGTTAATCTGGACCCTTTCAACAAATTACATTGAGATATATGATCTATCTCATTATTTATTTGATGGCCTTAGCCAGACAGTTGTTACTAGTGGCTTTGATCTGTTAAGATTTTATGCCATTTAGAGAAAATTTGTTTTAGTTTACAAAGACAAGTATCATTATCATGATCATGTCTTTGCAAAGAAAAGGTCAATTAAACTGTGTGATAATGGTCAGATCTGACTGCTATTGCAGTTAATCTCACACAGTATGCTGTGTTGTGAGTATTAGGACACCCAGGTCTGCTGGGGAAATCTCATGTTGTTTATTTACAGTAGCCAGATCTGTGTTCAGAGCAATTAGATCACCAGGTGTGGTGTTGTGATTGTTTGTTTAGCCTTTGGAATTTATGGTGCCATTCAAACTCTTGACCATGTGGATCTCTGTGGTCCATACTGTTGTTAACACTTGCACCACTTTGTTTGTGGTTTTGTTGCAAGAGAAAATTAAAACTTGTACCTCCCCGTGTTACTGGGTTGAAGATCTATTAGATCAAATTTAAATCATCTTGTGGCTTTGGATGGATATTCAAGACATGGTAATCAGGTTGATCATTTTAGTTGGTACATACTGGATATTGTAGTTTTTCTCATTAAAGATTCTTGCACAAATAGAAGGTTAAGAAGTTCTTTCTCATTCATTCTTCATTTCAGTTTCCTTCCTTACCAATACTTTCTCTAACCATTTATTATCTCCTTCCTCCAAACAATTCTCACTCCCTACATGCACATACCATCTTTCTACCTTCTGATTCTTTCCATTCTTCTTCAATATGCTTTCCTCTTCTAAACCAATGCTGAATCATCAAGAGATTAAAGCCATTCCTGGCCATTATAATATCATATATTACAATCTGGTCATAATATAAAATATATTCTATAAAATTGTATACATCAAAACAAATTTTATTTACTGGTCACTGGGGTCTCTACTGAGTAATTTGTCCAGACTGACTTGTTATCATCTCACTGATCTTTTAGAAGGCATTTGGCCCTGCAGCTCCAGCGATGCTGGCATGAGCATTGTGTGCACAGCAATAAACCAAACTGGAAACCAGTTATAGCTGCTTTGATGCTGTGAACCTTGAATGCACTGCAAGCACTGAGAAACATGGGTCAAATCATTGCTCAATTTAAAGATTTTTGTGACTACAAAACAGAATTGGACACAATTTTCTTGTTTTAGGCTGCGATGTTATTAATTGCATTCTTTTAAGAATCTATTTGAATATGAAAGAAAGGTTGGAATAAAGGGTCTGATGGAGGGCGCCAAGATTGTTTTATGGTTTGTTACTTTTGTCAGTCTCATTTGAGACCTCGAAAAACATACAAGAGTGCATATTGCAAAGTCTGATATAAGACCAAATGAAAAGATCTATCAGGCCTGGCTACAAGCCTCTTAGTGACACAATAATTGTCATTATATGCATCAGTTTTCAAATTTAGCGTATTTCTCTGAATTTCAGTCTCTAGGACTTCTGCCTGGCAGCTGTTCTCTAGGACTGAGAGATCATTTTCCCAGATCATTTCTTTTGAAATATTCTAATTTCATTGGACTGTTTTGTCCAACTTTACCTTTCACACACCAAGGATTCAAGTGGGACATTTACTTGTTATCTTTTAGCTCATCATATCACAAGTGTGACCATTTTCTTATTTGTAGTGTTGCAATGTTGCAACAATCATAAATAATCAAATGTAACAATATTATTTACTTCATTTAAGTTTTTAGTTTACATCCCTCTGTTGAATACCAGAATAAATTTTGAATGAAGTTATTCTAATTTAGGTTTCATCTCTTGTTGCCTGGGCAAACAAGGAGGTATTTAAAGTTAAAGCAAGGGAATATAATTTATCATCTATGCTGCCGCTACAATGTCCCTGGCATGTGGTTTTATCTCATTCTCAAGCCCCACCGGATTTTGCGTTCTCCGGTCTAACTGGGTATGCCGACCCATTCTATACATGTGTCTATATGAGGTGCGTCTGAATTTTCCCTCAACACTTCTAAAAAGGCAAAAAGAATTGACTTACCACAACGGCTGAAGAAAGAGAAGGGAAGCCTCTTACTTGTTGCAATTCCCAATATTTCGCTGAAAAAACACTCGCAATCTGGAGATCATGGAGGGCCTGTCACCACTTTGTAAGGACCACCCATTGGCCCAACGACGGAATCCAACGGGGTGGGCGAAGGGATAATGCGTGTATATCTTTCCAGCGCTCCAGTGAAGTTCACTTAATTTATTAGAATTTAGTTTGAATATTACTTTAGCTCTACGCTTAATCTGACTCCAGTTTCAAGTGATAATCAAATTTAGATGGTGTTTCTTATTAGAAAATAGTCATAAATATTGATTATGAATTAATTTAGATCTTTGGTTATTCAGAGTTTCTTATCTTTCATTTATTTATTCATTATGGACCCAATGCCGCACAGAGATCACGTCGGCCACGTCGTGTTTCTCACGGACACAAAACTTGTCAGTTCTGAAGTTAGTCAGAGGATGTAGGGTTAGCTAATACCTCTTAAGTCGGTTGCCTACTGCTCACTCATACAAAAGAGTGTAGTTGATTTTAGCCATTTCCATACAACTTGCTAAATCAGTAATAGACAGAAATCAAAAGGTCTTCAAGATGACGTGCCTACTGCTCCATTCATACATGCGCCTTTAGTTTGACCTATCCTGCAAGATTTGCGGTAGCACCAGCCTCCTATAATTTACTAAAATAATGATTTCAGAAAACTTCAGAATAAATCAAGATGTAACATTTATTTGTCAGGTATAAATGTATCATGCCAATTACACAAGTAATTAAAAGCCAATTCAGAAATAATAGATGCATGACATACATTTCTCAAAGATGACTCTAAAAGTAAGCAATGCATTCCTGACAGAGACACACAGAGGTGTGTGAGTGTTTTCCAACGGGAGAACACTGACACAGCACTGTATGGGGGTTTTCCTGGTTACAGGATCCCAAAGACAGCTCTGTTACCTAGCCTTAAATACCCAGACCAGAACAAAAGGGTTGTGCCAATATTTTCAGAGTTTGTTTTGGGTCAGTTCCTGTACCCCAGGGGGAGCACCTGGTCTCGGGGGAGTGGGGGGATATCTTGAAGAGACATCACCCAAAGAGGAACAAAGGATTCTCCTAAGTTCTTAATCTTTCTAATATTACCAATGACTGCAATGAAATTAAGACCATTTTACCAATCGCACTGAGACATCTAAAATTATACCAAACATGAAAAGGCAAAAACAATAGATTTACAAGATACATCATATGTGATATATAGGCATTCTTAGTGAACTTTTGGTGACTTGACTCAGGGGGAGAGGGGGATGCAGAGATAAGGGAAAAGTGTTTGGACAGGACAATGTCCTATGCTCTGTCTTTGCGATCTTCTGTCCAGGGTGCGTTTTATGGCTATATTGCAGGGTGAGTTTTATTTTAACAGGAAAATCAGTTCTTACACTGTTAAAATGACTGCTTTTGTATTATGTTTGTTTATTTTTGTAGGATCTTCTGAAATGTCAGCAGACTGGTGTGAGCACTGAGGATGAAGACCTCAGAGCTGAATCCTGGAGATGGTGCCATGGATGAGACCATCACTCCATCTGCCCCTATATTGCCTCAGATTGTGAAGCGCAGAGCAGCACAGCAACAACCTCAGGTACGAAGGCATGGCTCAAGGTCAGCTGATTAATCAGAATAAAGCTGCAGAATGGGAACAGCTGTGTTGAGATGGCAGTAGGATGTGGGGTTCAGCGCCTGTAAATACATGCTTGTAGTTTGAATAAAGCTTTGTTTCGTGTGTTGTTGATTTGTATATCCATTTGTTTATTGTGATGGTTACTTTTATTTGTTCTTCTACTAATTTATACATGTTTCTTATTGTTGTCAGTATATCAAATATAATTTAATGTATGCATTAATTCATTGCTTGACTGAAAATGTAGATGTTACACTGCATTTATCTAGTGTGTATTCATGCATTAGCTATGTCATGACAAAACAAATTACATTTTGCTTGATTTATTAAATTATATCATTTTCAGTATATAGCCTAAAAAAAGTTATATAAAGTATTGGTCAGCATTTAATATTATTTTATGTTTTTGGGGTGGGCTAGAAATGCAAATCGCTCTGAGGTAAGATCAAAGATACCAAAGTTGTATCTAACAATGAACAATCATAATGATAGAAAACAAAGATCATGGGTTTGTATATACATCATAATATGATAGTTTATACACTGGAAAAAATAACAATGATAAGGCTAAATATCTTTAAATAGTTAATAATACATACATTCTTTTTTTTTTTTTGTTATTTATAAGCCCGAGAAATTAAACGATAGGTAAATTCATCAAGAAAAAGAGGAAAACTTAGAGACAATATTTGGATTTAAAACAAATAAATTAACAACATATTCATGAGATGATGATTTTTGGGGTTTCTCAATAAATTATATAGTTATAAGGATAAAACTGTGGGTCACATTACTAGGGTTTAAAATATAAAAAACTTAAATCAACCCTAAATGCATTCACAAAATAAATGGGCAGTTGTTTCTTAAACAATACCAGGAAATGAGCAAGTTTCATCAATATCAAGATATGTACAGATAGATTAATTAAATGTGTTGTTCATATAAATAGTTTTTGTGCTTGTGATAACGCGTCGTAGGTCACATGATAACGTCAACATGGCAGATCATGTACGGCTCGCATTCATACTTAACGAGATTTGGCTATAAAGTACCTACTCTTTTAGCGCTCGTTGAGTAAGTACTTATTGAAATGAACCCTCTGGGGACCAATGTGTTTTTGGGGTCCTTGAGATGTCCTGACATGCCCTGACATTTGTGATTTTTTTTCAGTTGCTTATAAACATATTAATGGCAAAGATGTAATTACACTCTATTTATCACAAACAGGGATACCATGTGAGCAACATACATGTACATGTTTGTATTTTTGAGAGAATAATGTTTATGCATGGTTATTCAAAAAACAAGAAATGAAAGTGTCTAAAATAACGCCACAAAACACATAGTAAATATGTGTTCACAATACTTTTTAGTAATGGAAGTTATCGCCTAGAGTTTTTCCTTCAAAATGATCTGAAAATCATCTTGCCTAATCATTCACATAAAACTACATTGATTTACATTTTGTACAACACTTTTTGTTTGGAAAGGCAATATGCACAATGACGTTGGATCGTCCTTTGGAATAAGAACGATCCAACACCATCATGAATAGTAAGTGGTTCACACCTGAGAAGACAATGGCCTGCATAAGACCCAGCATAATGACCCTGCATAATGAGCCTTTCATTCAGGTGTGTCACACAAGAAAGAATGTGAGGACGAAATAATATATATATATATATATATATATATACACAAATATAAATGAAAGTCAAAAGCATATTTTTATTACATAGTCATACCTGGAAACAAATCCTGTTCAAATAGGCTATATGAACCATTTTTTTTCTTTTCTTTTTTCACAATTATTTTTTTATACATGCAAATTGTATAATATCCAAGGTAAACATTTCTAGTAATTGTGCAGTTAATTCTCATACTGTATTTTCAGAAAGTTTTGGAATACATCCTCTGCCCAAAATGTGTCACTAATAAAAAACAATAATAAATAATTTAATGAGAAGGCTTATATTGACCTATAAAGATTATTTTACATCTACCTTGTAAATATATGTTTTGCTATTTTATTAAAAAGTGTTCACATGTAAATCAACAACAGTTACAATTTTAACAATATTTCAAGTGTAATATTTATTTTTTAAAGTATCATACATATTTAAAAGTTAAGGATTCATTAGTTTGATATAGCCTAACTTACATTGGAACAAACACTATAACATCTTAGTTGATGAGTTTATTTTTGAAACATAAAACATACTATATATTTAACATATGAGCAGAAACTGGCTAACAAAAGCTTATTTGATGTCTATTTTACAGTAAAAACTTTATAGTCTATCCAAAACTAGTCAGCAACGGCGCGCATATATGCCGTTCATTCATCACACACAGAAACGCGATTCATATTTAAACAGCCTTTTTGCGGTTTACAGACACTATTCCATATCGCGATTAGAACAAAGCATATAAGAATAAAAAACGTACTACTAATCCTCAACTGGATCCATTGCTCCTCGAAGTGAAACCAGCACTTCTGAGGTAAGTTTCCCAGGATTATTCCTCACAGCCTTGCAAGATGACAGTACATTCATCTGATTAAACTTGATGTGTTTTATCGAGCTGATGTGGCCGGTTTGCATGTTTGCATGTATTTCCTCAGATCATTTGCGTTTGAATAGCGCGCGCTCTCCGTGGGCGTGGTCACATTAAAAGATAACTAGCTATAATGAGCTGAAATGAGAACTCGCTCTTTTTATATAGATTACATAAACAGATGATATTTGTTTTAGTTTTGAATTAGATCATTTAAAAGTACACACTTAAATGATTATAAAGATATATTGCTCATGCCTGGGTGAATAGTATTCGCTGAGTTTTGTTTATGTTTAGAGACGTGTGTCAGGGTGTGACAAAGATCAGAATGGGACTAAGTTCCTTGCGAATGCAGTTTGATTGAGAAATCTCCAGTGAACATCCGTCTCTATGCACTGCGAATCTGTTGCCATGGCAGCGAGGCCAATTGCCTGAGTGACAGCAGGTGTGGGGTAATTACAGGGAACGCTGTGAGAGGGACACAGATCTAGATGGGGCTTTAAAAACAGAGAGGAAGCAGACTGAGGTGTGGTTCTCCTCCCCGCCTGGGGGTTCTCCTCCCGTGAGATACTGTGTTTGTCGGCGGGTTGCTCTTTTTATTGAGGCTGGGCTGTGGAGCGGGTGAAGGTCAAAGCTGAGAAGTAGAAAGAAGAGAGTGAATGATTTGTCAGCGAAAACTCAAGGAATATCGTAATACAGCCAGCGTCCAACTCATTCCTTCGAGACAACCTGGCTCCGTTAGTGTGGACTGTTTCATATACTGTTAAACTTTGCTGTATTGTTCCAGTGCCCAGCCAAGTGGCGCGTTTCGCTCAAAGTGCCCTCCCCGCCTTGTGGTCTCCACACGCCCCTATTGGAAGCCTCTGCCCTGTTCAGAAAGAGAGGAGGTATGTCAGCTGAATGTTTCATATACTGTTGAATAGCCAACCCGTACTGTATTGTTCCAGTGCACAGCCAAAGTGGAGCGTTCCGCTCAAAGTGTCCTCCCCGCCTGGTGGTCTCCACACGCCTCCATTTGAAGTATCTGCCCTAAACGGAAAGAGAGAAGGTATTTCAGCTGAATGTTTCATATACTGTCGAACAGTTAAACCTTGCTGTATCGTTCCAGTGACTCGCTGGCCCCCACACCTGAGTACCTACCTCTGGAGTAACACCAGTGACTCGCTTCGCCCCCGCATCTGCATACCTACCTGGCTCCAGCCCGAATGGGGTTCGTATGACCACGACCCCCTCTGAAAAGAGTACTTACCTAGTGACCTACCTGGACGGCGCGAGTATTCCCCCTGATCCTCCTTCAACGAGCCGCCGGCCCGCCACGATTGTTCCTCCCCTCCTGTCTCAGGAGGTCCAGAGACTATTGAACCGCCCCTGGCGGCAAGCAGAAGATTTTAATTTAGGACTTTTCCAATATACCATTTTTAACTTAATAAAGAAACCTGTTATTGTTTTACTTCCTTGTCTGTCTGGTCCTTGACACGTTCCTCGGGGTGGTTCCCGGTTGTCAGGGGTGGGTGCAGTCTGGCTTGGCCCGCCCCGACCTGTGACGCGTGCACTAGAAAAAAAGTTCACGGAGACGGAGAGGCAGAAATCACACCCTGCAATCAATTTTATCCTTTAAACCTGTCCTGGGAATGCCCACCACTGCACACTTTGTCTCCCTCATCTAACACACCTAATTAAATTAATCAGCTCATTAGTAGCTACTGCAATATTTTAATTTAATGTGTTAAATGAGGGGGACTGGGGCATGACCACAGGGGTTGGACAAGACGGAGTAAAGCTGGAGCAGGAGACCATGGGGGTTATAGCAGAATGAGGAGTCTTGAGAGAGCCTGCCAAACGTGGGATCATGGTGAGGCGGGCAGAGATACCACCACAAAGTAAATTTTTTTGGGAGAACCAGGGTGTAGTAGATGAAACTGGAAGAGGGAGAGGGCACTATGGCTACTATGGCAGTGCTAGTGACGTAAGAGACACATTCTGTGGTGCAATGGCCTTCCAGGCTGAGATGAGTTGGCGAGGAATGGCAGCCGTGGCCGACCCGAGGGAGCGAGGACTGGTCCCCGTGGCCAAGATGAAGGAATGGCACCGCTGGTTGATACGAAGGAGAGAAGGGTGGCCTCCATTCTTGCAATCACTGGACTCTGTTGTGCCAAGTGATTTTGAAGATGATTTGATGTCAAAATAAACATTTTAGCCTGGACCAGGGCCCTTAGAATCATCCTAATCTGTCTCCAGAAAACTGTAATGTCTGGTCAACCTAGTATAGATTGCTCCATGCATGTTAATGCAAGGCTGTGCAAATTGTGTTCAGGTTAATTTTTGGGCGTGTTTGGGCAGTTGCCTAATTTGCATAATTACTTTAATTAACAGGGTGCATAATAATTAATGTAAACATCTCATGCAAATAAATGAGACTATTAGTGGCTGCAATTAATTTTTTTGTGAATTCTCCCTATATATGTTTCATCGGTTTGATAATAAATCAAAAAATGTTGACCACATTAAATCTGGCCTTCAGAAAGTATTTATGCCTCACATTTACTTTGGGCTAATTTGTGGACGATGATGATTTAGCAGAGCAGTCTGCTCATACATCTGTTTACCCAAACACGCTCTCAGACAACCCAACGGCCCATCAGCAGGGAAGTGTTAGGATATGAATTTTCTTGCTCGCTGACAGGACATCTAGTTAAGCACCCTGGGAGCAGCCATCATTGTTATTGTGTGGTGTGATTTCTCAGATGAGAGCCTCAGCTATCGCAATGGTCCTGCCTGCTGACATGCATTAGTCATGCATCAGTTCAAAGAGATTGTGCCTGGTTATGGAGGCTGTCAGTCATGCCTTATTGAGAAATCTACTAATTAATTGGATTTTCTGCAATATTGGACGTTTAAATCCAATGACATAACAGATGGCACATTGAAAGCTTGATATTGTATATCAGTCCAATGAGAAATACTGGTATACATTATGCACATAACTGTGGGTCAGTATGTTGATTCCACTAGAAGACAATATTTCTGCCAAACGATATTATTCATGTTTATTACTACATACTAATACTACAAATTATATTAAATATTATACTAATATATAGTAATATATGTTATTATTTTTAATTTATGTTAAAACACTTGTCGTCTCTTGTGCCTAGCAGATATTGTATATAATTTTTTATTATTTTTTTTATTACACCCTTCACACTTCTGTGTATCACTGATGTGCAACACAAACCAAAATTCATTATAAACTATTTGGATATAATTTTCCATGGATTTTTGCAGCTTTTGTACTTACGTCCACAAAATAATCTTGATAATCAAATCTATTTTCTATTATCCCTCTGGCAGCAATGCCAATATTCTGCACTTCAGTGAATCACGACGAAACAGGGAAATCAATCTTCCCGGCTCTCCTACAATTCACCTTTTGAATATCATGTGCCTTCAAAGTCATTATATTGAGCTTGATATATATAGGCCTATACATAGTTTGAGCAGGACTGAAAATAGGTACTACAATAAATTCTGTTCTCTGAAATAAGGTCAAATGGTGTCTTGGTTTGTTGCCTCAATCAATTCCCAATAGATAAAATCAAGGCATTTTCCTTCTCACTGAATATTCTGTTTCATGTTGACTTTAAAGTATTTATGACCTTTCCTCAATAAAAGAACACTGTTTGAGGCATTTACACATTCACAAAATGGAAGCACTCAATTTACACTAAAGACAACTCTCTTACACTTAATTTTTAAACATGTTTCTGAAATATTCTGACTGCTTAAATGTACAAAGTTCTGTCATGTAACTCTAGATGGCGCAGGCTGATAGGTCCTTAAAGGGGGGGTAAAATACTTAGTTTCAGTCAATCTCATGTTAATCTTGAGTACCTATAGAGTAATAGTGTGTCCTTCATATCTCCAAAAAGTCTTTAGTTTCATCATATTTATAAAATAAAAATACAGCTTTCCGATTCTATCCGGAAAAAGCCGAGGTCCTTGATTCTGGGCGTGGGCGGAGCTATAGAGTCAAGTGGGAGCGCGTGATACCGTTGTACTTGCATGAATGGGGTGTTTTATCACTGGGACCGCGCCAGGTTTTAATTGCAACCGGTTTGCAAATCCAGCGACGGCCTGGGCCTTGTTAATAAAACATTCGTCACTGAAATGACCAGAACACAAAACCGCACTTGCCGAACTCCTTTGCTGTCCCGGAAATACAAACTGCATCCACTGTTCCAGTAACACTGGGTTCTTTGGGAAGCTGAACAAGGTAAACTTCCCTCCCTCACATCCCAAAACACACTTTTTTGGAAACATTCTTGACATCAACCATTCCTATTTAGCGCTGCTGATGATGATTTCCGGTAGTAGCGCGTCGATGAGCGCGGTCTTTCTCTCCTCTGGTCGACGTGTGCGTGAACGCGCTTTTCCGAGAGCAATGCTCATATAAGGAGTTCCACTCTGGTCTACGTCATTAGATCTACGATAGAAAAAAACCAGCCGAAACGTGTTGCAACCCGGAAGTATGATTTTTAGCACAGAAATTCTCTGTTATTCGTTCAAAATAACTTTTCAAACTTTGGCCATTATTAGCATGAGAATCCATCTCTTTAACACTGTAAACAACTCTGAATACATGAAACACCATTGTACCCCCCCTTTAACTCAACCTGCTCACAATCGCATAATTTTTTTATAGGGCACAGCTGATTGGTTCCTGCATCAGTAGTTGTATGAGCTTGCTATTCAACTTTCAAATACTTGGTCAGCGTATGCTGTAGCAGTTTGCAGTGTGCTTTCAGAAACCCTCCACCTTCCTCCAGCTCCACCTGTATAGATCTGCTACAGGTATTTCATGTACACTATATAGTACAGCAGCAGCATGTCTTGCTCACAGCAGCGTGTCGTGTATGTATTGGCAGTAGCAAGTCTTGTTATATAAATATATATATATGCTCTGAGTATTTCAGAAACTGCTGATCTACTGGGATTTTCAGTAACAGGCAACAGTAACTCAAATAAGCACTCGTTATAACCGAGGTCTGCAGAAGAGCATCTGTGAACACACAACACGTCCAGCGTTGAAGCAGAAGAAGACACACCGGTGTCACTCCTGTCAGCTGAGAACAGCAAACTGAGGCTACAATTCCCACCGACTCACACTCTTTTCTTGAGTGTAGTGGAGTCATGTTCAACTAATTGCATTTAATTTAAAATTAAACTATAATACATTTCCATTTAATTGTAATTAACATTTAAGTGTTACATTCAGTGTATTCTTCTAAATTATAGCCTATTATTTATTGAATAATTATAAAGTATGCTAAAGTGTACTTCTTTTTCACAAGGGTTTGAAGCTGCTGGTGTAAGGTGTTTTATTCAAGTGCATCATTACTCAAGCCTGACTTGCAATTGTACAGTTTCTGTAACCTGACACGCCTGTACAGTAAAGCTAACTCGCATTTATCGACAGGCACGCTGATCCTCAGGGGTGGCACTTTACTTTTTGATGACACATTTGCCTTGCGGTGGTTGACTGAATATGTAATTTGTTGTGAGTGGTGCCCACACACTCTTTTGGACGGTCCACCCACTCTCGCTCGCTCGTTCTCAGATGTCTCACATCTATTAAGAGACCACGGTCCTGTTTGGGGACCTACACGCGAGGTAAACATTAAAGGGAATGGAGGAACTGTTAGCTACAGGCTAACACTGACACTAACTCCCACATCTTAACATTTAGCATATAACAGTGGATTCTGAGGTCACAGCATGCATACCAGCAGATGAGCATCGGGAGGTCAAGGGCAACATGCATTTCTCTTCCCACACATATACGTTCTGATCATAAAAGACAGCGGATGATGTATCCCAGAGCGAAGCATGTGATTTGGTATGATATGTTTTATTTTCACATCCCTTATTGTACTGGGATGAAACATTTTGCATAGGACCAAGAAATACATCAATTCTTATGTTGTGGATTTTTTCTGATTCATTTGTTTAAAAATATTAGGTATTTACCATCTGTAATTTCATGTTTTATCCATTTACTTAAGTCAACATGCGTCAACACAGTCATGTGTACTGTCGTTTTAATACTTAAATATTAGCCAAAAAAGTGAACTTTTCCAGAATGTTCTCTTTGTTCGAACTCCCGAAACAAACCCCAAGCAAACTACATTTTGGCCTGATTTAATTCGAAATGACATCACACCAATTAATTCTTCGATTTTGCTTACAGTAGGCTATATCATGGCCTTTAAAGGAGCTTAGTTTGAATGTCTAAAGTGGACAATTAAAAATGAGCAAATTAGCCTATTCCCAATTTATATGTACATTATAATAAATATGTCTATTCAAATACATCAATATTAAATATTATTTATGAGTGCTTAACCCTATCCCTAAACCGAAACAGAATAGCCACTTTAAAAAACAAAAACAAAAAACAAGCAGGACGTACAGTGACAATTTTTTTCTTCATAATACAATTATATACACAATCCCTCTTCTATTTCTAAACCTAACAATTTCTTTAAAAAATATGTACAGTATAACGGAAAAAAAAGAACAAGTTTAATCACAATAATTTATCCCAAACTGTGGTAAAGTGGGGAAATTGTATTTGGGATTTATGAGAAATGTTTTTTATTCTGTAGTCCATGGCAGTAATCATGTTCTGACCGCCATCTTAAGACCATTTAGTCGATTGTAATCATGTTGCCTGAGGGTCATTGTAAGCAGTAGTATTTATTGAGGCAGTTGAATAAGCATATGAATAAGTGTAATTGAATAACATTTAGGTGTTATTTTAAGCAAAAAATGGCATTAAAAAACATCTCCCATATTGAAAGTACATTATCAAGTAAACAGATTTCACCTTTACTAGAGGTATCTGCAGTTGTAATAGCAGTTAGAAAAATAATCATTCCTCCAGTCTTCACATGCAATAATTCTCTGATATGATGATTTGGAGGAAGAAATAATTATTTTTACTGTCAATGATTTTGCTGCTTTTTGTGACATTGAAACGTTTGGCGTATGATTTTGTTAAAAAATAAATAAAAGATTTATTTGTAAAAGATTTACAATGTAATAAGACATATTACATTGATCAAAAGTGAGAGTAAATATTAATGTTACAAAAAAAATGCTGTATGTAAAACTTTCTGTTCGTCAAAGAATCATGAAAAAAATATGGTTTCCACAAAAGTATTAATAGAATAAGAATTACGTGTACCAATAACAATTGATATATTGAGCTGCAAATCAGCATATTAGAATGATTTCTGAATGATCATGTGACTCAAGACTGCAGAAATTATGCTGAAAATTCATCTTTGTATCTCAGGAATAAATTAATTTCTAAAACATATTCAAATTGAAAACAGTTATTTTAAATTGTAATGACATTTAACCATTTTACTGTATTTACTGTATTTATTACAGCCTTATTAAGCAGAACATTATTTCCAAAGCATTCAAAATAGTGTTTATTTCAAACTTTTGACCAGTATATATAGCCTACATTAAGGATTAGAGATACAAAAAGTTGAATTAGTTGTTTTATACGGCAATATATTGCATCAAGCCTTCTAAATGAATGACTTCAATTGAAATTGAGACTTTAAAACTATTGAGAGATCATGGTGTGCTTCTTTGGATGATAAATAATTCTCAGCATTTTTTAGAGCTTTTAGTTCTTAAGTTAATGACCGTTTTTTTTTTTTATCTACCCATGCCTTGTCACAGAGAAAAGTATGACTGGCTTTCCACTCACCTGGAAACCTCACAGATGCAAATGTGGTTCAAAAAGTAGACAACATAATAGCAGGCATCTCAACCATGTACCCACTGTTTAACATTAGCTGAACATTTCCCAGCTTTCAGTTTTAAAAGCAAGACCCGGGTGGTTAGGGAGCTGAGAAGCCTCTTCACTTCTTATTAGCGTTGTCATGGAAACCAGGCATGGAAAGGGGGCCGATAAGCACAGGGGTGCTGTGGCATGGAAGTGTGGAAGACAGGTGTGACGGTTTCTCGGTATTCAGCTTAGCATGGAACATTCCAACTTCTTCAGTAAGGTTCCTTTTTAAAGCTAACCTCATATGTTAACCACAGTATTTCTTTCCATTGTTTAATGTTATACTTAAAGTATTTTTTTTAAAGGGGTGGTTGATTATGATTTCACTTTTCTAACTTCAGTTAGTAGTTGAATGAAAAGTTGGCTTCAATTTGAAAACATGAAAGAGGGGATGAATTCTCCTGTACGCAGAAGGGAGTTTGAGGCGGACTGCCACTGGACTAAGAATCTTGGTCACAGCGAACGGGCCGATCTTGGGGGCTAACTTGTTACAAACGGAGTGGAGAGGAATGTTCTTGGAAGAAAGCCACACTTTTTGACCCGCAACGTATACGGGAGGGTTCGACCGGTGGCGATCGGCCTGAGCCTTCGTGCGGGCTCCCACCTGGAGGAGAGTCTCGCGGGCTCTTCTCCACGTGTGGCGGACCTCTGGACGAACACGTGAGCAGAGGGGACCGTGACTTCAGATTCTAGACTGGGAAAAATAGGTGGCTGGTACCCTACACTACATTCAAATGCCTTGGTCCTACATTCAGCGGCATACGTTACTGTAACGCGTTACACACAACACTGCCCGTGGATGACACTGGTAATGAGTTGTGTGCGTACTCATCCCATGAGAGTTTCTGGCTCAAGGAGGAAGGATTCTGCAAAACTAAACATCGCAACTCGGGCGGAGACGTTACCCCTTCAAAAAGCCGAATGGACCTTCGACTCGATCTCCCATGTGAGTGTGGAGACAATGAGTCTCTCGGGTAAAATGCATTTGGCAGTGAACGGGCGTTCGGAACAATCAAAAATACAAGACAAAGCATCGGGCTTGATGTTTTTAGAACCCGGACGATACAAATCAGATACTGAATCCATGAACTGTGACAGAGTAGTCTGAAAATAGTCGAGCACATTTGTGAGTCTGCTCAAGCTATCGCATCCATCTTTTCCCATTTATTGCAATACAGTATGTAACAAAAATGCAATAGCATGTCACTATGTAGGCATCTTATAACAGTTCCGATTTATAGATCCTTGAAAGAATATGCTAATCAATGACTTGATGATAGTTAACTCCACATCAGCAACATAAATTCATCAACTTACCATTCAGAAATGTAGTGTTACATTCTACATGTTGTCACTTTTTCTTGAGTCTCTTCATCATTGTCCGACTTCAACATAAAAGGCAGGACAGTTTCTAACATTTTAGTGGTGTCTGCGTGAGGTAATCGGAACTGCTAACACACACACGTACGCACACACACACACACACACACACACGAGCTGTTGATGCTCCGCACTCTGTGCCGGGAACGCAGCTCATTTGTATTTAAAGGGACAGTCAATGCAGCTGTGCTCTGTATGCCCTTGTGAGAAAAGAAGTGCACTTAATTGTGTTGACTGTGCACTTGTAGTGTACTTCAAATAAATATATCGGTGGTGAGCAGTGACTTTTTTTTAACCAGGTATGTTGAGTGGAGCGTTGTCAAAAATGCACCTGGTGCAGATACGTTGGATGGGTTCATAATAACCAAGACACCCGCGTTCACTGTAGACAGAGTGTTACTGCTCAGCTGCTTACTCTGATGACACATACTGTAGCAACACAGGTAAAGTATTCAGGATTGACCTTTTATTATTATACATTTACCTGTTGATGCCTTCACAAGCATCCTTAAAAGCTGTTGTGTTGTGTTTGGGTTGAGGGAGGCAATATGCATGAAAGGAGCATTTGTAAAATATGCTGTGTTTTTGTAATTCCGCTCAGTGGCTCTGATGTTGCAGAAACTAGGCTACATTTAAATTCAACGTTTTATTTTGCTGATTGTCATCTTTAAAAATATACTAACCTAGGTCTGTATTGGAAAGCATTCATGAATTACAACCACTTATTTTCATATGTCAAAAAATGGGGGTTAACATTTAACAGGACAAAGAGCATTTTAAATGTAATAATCTTTTGCTGTGTTTTGAAGAAGTAGCCTACACTTATTTTTGTCATAAATTATCCATTGACAGGAAGTAGTCCAAACCCAAGTGCAGTTTATTGAATAAACAACAACAAACAGATACAGCAAACTTGGACCGTGAAGCAGTGAATGAGACCATGCACCGTGAAGCAGAGACAGGCCTGGACTGTGAAGCAGTGGACGAGACCATGGAGTATCATGTTAACCTGAACTGTGGAGCAGTGGATGAAACCATGGAGTATCAGGTGGATATGGTGAAGCCAGTGGAAATAAAGTCCAGCAGGGCTGAGCTGGCGGAGGATATAACCACCGCAACAGATCAGAAGACCACTGTCCATAGCCATAGAGAATTCGACAGGAGTAATGACGAATGCTGCCTCATCTAGAGAAGTGTGTGCAGCCCACATATACAGGACAGCAGTGGCAATTACCATAAATAGCGTAGACAGCAGAATGACCTCCAGGATCACTGGACTCGGAACTACCAAGCTAGATGCTCTGCGACTGCCTAGTCACTCTCAGGCATTAGGTAGTTCATGAAATCCCAAAGTCCATTGCAAAATATGCCTTTTAATGCAGATTTACACACCAAACCACACCACATCAAATCCACAACAAACTCCTCAACATATATATCTATATGGTAGAATTCCCCTGGCATAGTCGAAGGGGAACAACTGCTGGTTCATGGTTGCAGTCGTGTATTCTGTCACAAAGGATACAATGACAGCGAGTAGTCCGAACCTAAGTGCAGTTTATTAAACAATACAGATACGAAACTAACATAAGATGGTGACTGGATCTGACTAGCACAGACTTGAACTTGGTTTGAACAGACATGACATTCACAAATTCACACTTACAAATAAGTCAGATAGAATAAATTATATGCATATTTGGCGTGATGTCCGAGGAGAGGGCTCAGGGCTCGGTATTTGGCCCGAACCCAGAGTACTCCCCCCGTATTCCTGGCTGTGGGAGGAAAAAGCCAAGAGTGAGGTGTCGGGGTGGTGGGGGGATGATGAAAAACTGTCAAGGAATGAGACGACTGAGTGCACATATATATGCTTCCTCTCATGCTGATGGGATAGACATGATTGATTGTCGATGACAAGTTAATTGGATTGATTATTTGAACGTGCTCCTCTCGAACTTTGTTTAATGAAACATCATTGAGACTCACCAACAGCAGATGGACACAAGCAATACACGACAAGGAAACATGGCAAACATGAGGGATTAAATACATGGACATGGGGAAACACGTGACAAGAACAACCGGTGAACAGACGGAACTCCTGAAGACAGATGAACAGCGGAAGCACATGACAGGTTTACATGAGGGGAACAGGGAACCATGTTGGGTTTTCATGTTTTATGGGGACTTTCCACATGATTTAATACTGTGCAGACTGTATATTCTATCACCTACCCCTAAACATACCCATCACAGAAAACTTTCTGCATTTCTAGATTTTCATAAAACATCACTTATGGTTTTTTCCTTACGGGGACCAAAAGATTTCCCCACAAGGACAAGGATTTTGGATATTGCCATCTTTTTTGTCCCCATAACGGGTTTACCAGGAAACACGCACAATATATGCATTTGAGATGATCGTCATTCAATTTTTGTGGATACCTGTAGTTAATTAAAGGAATTCATTTACAGATTAAAATGATGCCATCGTTTCATCAACCTCCTGTCAAACCAAATCCTGTAAAACAGAATTTTTGTTTTCATTTTTTCACAAGATCATGGCGACAGCCAGACATTCTGTAGCGGCCTTTAAATAAAAACTGAACCGAATCAAACAAAAATATTTGCAGCAATGCCCACAGCTGTGCTCCTACAGTTTTTGCTTGCTGATGGGTAAAATGCCGCTCTCAGAGATGAAAGTCACTGGATTATATTTTAGTGTTTGTTTTCCTCGGTGTAGTCAATAGAGCTAACACTCTCCAAACATTTGACCTGTCAATTTTGGGCTTTAGTTTTAAGCCTAGTAAACACTATCCTTCAAGCTAGAGGTCATACACCAGCACTTATCAAGTCCAATATACCAATATATATATATATTCATGGTTGCAGTCGTGTATTCTGGTTGCAGTCCAGGGTTCATGGTTCATGGTTGCAGTCTGGGTTGATATATATATATATATATATATATATATATATATATATATATATCAGAGGTCGCATTAACAAAACAAAACAAAAAACGTTTTTTTAGCATTGAAAACTGAAGTCCGTCCGTCAATGTGACAGATTTACACTGAGGGTGATCTATTTAACTTGCAACTGTAATTCCCACCCCTGTACAGTTGGTGGCGAGTGCGCTCCAGTGTGGCAGCAGAGCATGACATAACGTGACAGATTGTTTAAAGTTTGTTTTACTGACATTGTTTTACTATGGTTGAAACACTGATTGAGCGATTACATGAGACATGACAAAGATTTCACTAAATTCTTTCAATGTATGCCGAGATGTTTATGCTCGTCTATTTTAAAATAAGCAGATTTGTAATAGTTATCAGGCTTAGAAGCAAGCCTGGTAACCATGGCAAAAAACTGTTGTAGTTATATAAGAATAATCAAGATTTGATTTATGAGTGTTGCTTATGCCCTTTGCAGAAAAAAAAAAAAGAAAAAAAAAAGTTTTAACATGACTTTAGTTTTAGTCATGTTTACATGACTTGACACATCAACATGTTCAGCATAAACGAAAGCTTTAGCTTAAGTTCTGCCGGGAAGACTCAATTGTTACGTGACTTATTACCTTCTCATCTATCCAATCGTGTTCTAATACTTGTGGTATAAAAGATCGGTACTTACACATGTCTGAGTTAGCAGATGCTGACGCTTTCATTGACCTCCATCCTCCCCACCACCACCACCAGGACGGTCCCTTCCCATACCTCCCAGGGGGTCGGCTGCGGAGTCCGGACCCTCAGATTGTGAGCTACGGACTGGGCCTACGCCAAAGAACTTTATATCATAATATTGCTTGCTGGGCTGTTAATAAATGTATAATTGTTTCAGTATTTATTCTCCCGAGTCTTTCTGGTAGAACTGATTTTAGACTCAATGACAGGGGTCAACAGTATTGCATGACAAGCACACCAGGCAATTCCTACACAGCAAGAACACTATTTAAAACGGTTTGAATCCTATATAAATGCTGATTTCTGATCATATCCTTATAGGGATAATATAGTACAGGTCTTGCAACAAAAAAAAGGATAGCGAGTATTTGAAACAGCACAGTCCCTTGCTGATATATGCGTTATAGGCCAGACATCTAAAGAGGCACCAACTGTTGCCTTTAGAAAATTGAGTTAGGTAGACTGTTTACAAAAAAAGTGAATATAGAAGTCCCATGACAGTGTGCATCCCCAGGCGTCAGCGCTGAACATTCAGGAATTCAAGTAAAGATAAATTATACATAAACTTTGATTAAATCAACAATGCCTGAGGAAAAGGTAGAATAACCCAGAGTTTATCTCACTTTCCCACAGCAACTACTTTGCAGAATATTAAGCATTGCACACATATTGCACTAGAAAATCATGCGTCATGTGCAGCAACCTGAGATTTGGATCTGAACTTGCTTGTGATTTAATGCATTCAGAATTAGAGATTGATTCAACATCACGTCATTTCAGATGGTGGTGGTTTAAAGATTTCTTTAGTGAGGGAAAATGCATCTGAACCTTTTCTAGGGTTATCTTATTCGTATTGAATATCCACCCGTAAAATTTGGAAGTACCTTTGCGAGGGGGCTGACCAAGCTATAATCAGACATTTTCACTTGTTATATAACTGAATATAATTATTAAAGCTCAAGTATCCAAAATAAGTGGAATGTTTCGAACAATAAAGGAACATTTCCGGTTCAATACAAACTAACTCTTTCCACGCCAACATTTTTTATTTATTTTTTTGCCTGCAAGAACCAGCATTTTTGATCATTTCCACAAAACAATTGAATTCACAATTATGTTTGTTTTCGTACGGTGACTTTTAGTTTGTATTTCATCAGTTCCTGTTTTCCTTTGTTCGTTTTCCGTTGCTCGTTTGTTACCATGTCACCGTCATTAAGAGTGCATTATGTTTGGTTCAGCTGTGTGTGATTAAGTACCTTGTATGTATATTTACTTAAGTTCCGTTTTCTTCTCTGTTCGTTGTAATAAATTACAATTTTTGTAATAAATCAAATATTGTTTTATGACCATCTTCGTGTTCTGTGGATTTGAGCGTTACAGAACAACCAACCCCTAAATGGATTTTGCTGCGCGATTTGCTGTTGTGGCACAAAAGAGCCACAACAGCAAACAAGATTTTAGTTTATATACTGAGGAGTTCTGCCATCTCGCCATCACCTGCCTCTTCGACGACGAGACCCTGAAGTCATTGTTCTGGATCGGGGCAAATTATCACCATCCCGTTGACCTGCCATACACCACTGATCTGAACTGTAGGGATGCCATCATTAGGTGTCTGGAGAGTGTCTTGCCCCGGTCCAGAGCACAGCCAGACCCAGTGCCCGAATCAACACCATCGGCCACAGAGAATTTGTGTTTGCCCGCCACAGACGGAGAGCTACCACCCGCCGCGACGCCTCAACCAGAGCCAGAGGAGAAGAGAACTGATCTAAGCTGACCCTCACCCTGGAAGTAGAGCTCCATCGTGAGTCTGACCAGGGGTGTGAGCCCACGATATCAGTGGACGAGGGAGTACTGAGTACAGAAAATGAGGACTGGCTAATAGACTTCAGTGAGGAAGTATTGATTCCCACCCTACCCCACCCAATACCTTCATCATTGCTGTTTCTGGACAGCACTAATGATAATGTATGAACTATGATTACTTCATTTCATCGATTTGCATGGAATGTGTTATTCTTACCGTTGTTTTGTCAAGTTTTGTGGTCCTCCAGCCCCGCCGCTTCCTGAATGTCGCCATGCGCCGTCTCCGGGGTGTCTCTGTGACTGTGTGACTCTGTGTACATTCTGTGAATACATGCATGGCTTCATAACACTTAATATTTCAAATCAGAATCACAGGCATATATGTTTAGCGGGTAACTGGATTCATTAGCTCTGCAATTTTATGCTGATCCAAATCCCAGATTTATTTGTATCCCACATGAACAAATAAGCATATAAAAAGGGATCTGTACAGATTGTACCATTATACTGTTTGCTTGATGTATGAAGTCTCAAACAAGGCATTGAATAACATCATCAATCACTAAGTATTCACATAACACATTAATAACTGGCCCTCCAGACCATTTCATCTCTGACTGAACTCCTATTCTATCTGCAGTCATCTGGATAAATAGAACTTTAATGGCAAATGCCAACCTTCCGAGGATTGTGACTGCAAATTCCCCTTCTGGCTAATTACGAAGTGAGAGTATTATGTTTATGTTTTATGATCTCTTTCAAAAATTAGTAAGTAGTTCACCCAAAAATGAAACATCTGTCATAATTTGCTAAACCCCGTGTTGTTCCAAGCTCGTATGATTTTATTTGAACTGTAGGCCAGTGAAAGGCTTATGATTAATGATATGAAAAAAAAAATTATACTTCTAGATACAATTCATGCTTACCAGTTTCAATCTGTTTGGTCTAAAAGCAAATAACACTTCCCACAGAAATAAATAAATAAGTAAATAAAGTATTTAGTTGAAACAGAATTTTAGCTTTACACCAGATTTTTGACGTGCAGTCAGAATACTGGCTATAGCTTTTCTGACTGCAAAAATTGTTGTAGGTTCTATTCATTTGCTATGCTTTTTTTTTTTTTCTTGGTACATCAAATAAATTATGCTGCATACCATATATCATAGACATCACAATAAACATTAAGGATAGGGCTGGGCAAAACAAAATGTATTTTTCAATTAATCGTTTATTAATTAGTGTGGATGATTCAAAATTAATTCTCAAATGGCATGAATCATTTTTTCATATTTATTTATCTCTCACCGGTTTCCTAAACTGTTAGGCTTGCAGCCTCCATGTTACAGCTAATGCTGTGAGATTTTATGTTTGTTTTATCTTAAACAAAAACAGGTTATACAATAACCTGATCCTGTTTGATCAAGGCATGCGACTGTTTTGCGATTTTTTTCTTCAATTTTTCATCTTGCATCAAAATCCTGTCTAATCGTTGTATGCATTTGGAATATAGAGTTGGGTTCTGTTTTAATTTACCCAAGTTTACCTAAAATAAAAATAGTTTAATATACAGGGTTGTGGCTCTTAATTTCTTTTGATTAATTAACACTTGTAAACTTATGTTCACTGTTCTTTTTTTATAAATATAGGATTTTTATTAAATCTATAATCGAAATCGAATCGAATTAGAACATCTGAATCGATATCCAGCCCTAATTAAGGACTTTATAGTAAGTAAATTATTTTAAGTTAAAATTCAAAAAGAAATATAGGATATTTGTTTGTATGGTACACTGTAAAAAATGTGGCTGCGATTAGTTATAACAACTTAAAATTTGTTGAGATAACTTAAATATCCAACTTAACTAAACTAAACTAAATTTAACTAAACTTAATATTTTAAGTAAAGCATGGACACATACTTTTTAAAGTTGAAGCAATGTTGGATTTTAAGTTGTGATAAATAATCGCAGCAATTTTTTTACAGTGTAAAATGAAGTTGTAAAAAGCCAACAAATTACTATAAGTAACATTTTGACTTATGTCTGTTTAAAATAAATTGATTAAGAATGGTGTGGTCTGCATAATCACGTTATCATTAAGAAGAATACGAGAGCAAGTGTGGCTGAACCTATTTCAAAGGAAACACAAAAAATAATAAAGACAAACTAAAAGTCCTTAAACATGAAACTAAAAACAACAACAGAATGTGACAATGTTTTTGTCTCAGGGAAAATAACCATTTTCATTCATATTAAATCAAACATTAAGATTTGAAGCAAACCATAAACATAATGAGAAATGAATACATTTGGCTGTTAATAATTTTCAGTGTATCAAGTGACTCAACTAAACTCAAGAATATCTAATGATCCTTATCTATGTTTGTCAATTACAGTGATTCGTTCCCTCCAGATGTTTCATAAAACCAGCCAATCAGATTATAACTGCTCATTTCAACCGACACTTGCCATTTTTTGTGTGCCATATGCATCTGGCAGTCAGTAAACACACCGTGGGTGTGGATGCCATCTGAGGCTGAGGCTGGGTGACATTTCCTCATTTACATTCCAATGGCATTTTGGACAAACTCACAGCGAATAAATCATTACAATTTTAATCACAAAAGCTTCCTTTATTAGCTGAACTGTTGTCCAAGTGTGCAATAAACAGCAATATGAATAATTATATCTGCCTTATTACCTTGTACGATACAACAGCAGCATATTTTTGTTACAAGACAAACTCAAAAATAGATCACATAGGGTCATTGTGATTCTGCAAAGCTCCTGAGTTAACATATTTTGTTGATCCCAGAACAACATTCCTGTCTAAAAATATGTCTTTAATCATAACCCTATCCCTACCCATAACTTCTCCCTAGGTGAATAACACTGATGTAGAAGCACATAACCCTGGTTGTAAGCCTAAACTTGACAGAAACAGTAAAATTGTCCTTCAAATCTGATTGAATATATGATTATCTCATTTGCATTAGATTTTGCATAGCTGATCTTAGTTAAAAACAAATAATCTCTCAATTTATTAGTTGAATTCAGAATAAAGTTTACCTTAAAGGGCCCCTATTATGGAATTTTGAAATGTACCTTTCATGTAGTGTGTAACATAGATCTAAGTGAACAAAAACATCCTGCAAAGTTTGAAATATGAAAGTGCACCGTATATAAAGTTATTGCCTTTCAAAAGTAAGAGTCGACTCTGACGGTCCCTACACACCGGACGGCGGACGCGAATAGCGCGTCAGGCGCGAGTGATTTCATCACTCGTGTAACGCGTCTTTGCATTGACTTAACATTGAAATCACTCGCGCCTGACGCGCTATTCGCGTCCGGTGTGAACGCACCATGAGTCATATTTATGAATCGTTAGAAGACCGAAGCTTTTTCTCTGACTAGATGACGTCAACTTGTCAAGCTATTTGAATACGATACGCCCACTTATTGCGCTCCAAGGCAAACTTGAAAACATCATGGCGACGAGACGCTGTGTTCTGAAGTGCGACACAAAAGCTAACTTTTTTCATCTGCCCAAGGAGGAGCATTTGAAGACTAAGTGGCTACAATTCACTATACCACTGATATTGAAGGAAGGTTCAGTTCCAAGTGTATTTGGATCAGCTTCCTCCTCCGTATCACAACCTGTAAGTGTTATTAATAATTGTTGCTTTTATATTTTATGTAGCATGCTTAATAATGATTTTGTTTGTTGTGTAAGCACCGTTTAGCTTCTAGGTCTTCAATGGCAATTGTATTGAGATATGTGAAGTGTTTGTCGTTGTTTTCGGAGTTGTCTTAAAGAATAGAGTAATACCTCGTAGTAACGTAACTGCATTTTAATTTTTTTGTAAAAACGTTATGTTTATGCATCGGGCTAACGCAAACAAAGACTGATTGTGCATTTACAATATGAACTCTGGGCTATGCTCGCTAACATAACATTAAATTCTTTATCTTATTTTTATTTTTTTTACTACAAACTAAAGCAGTGGACTATAATCATTATTATAACACGATTTAATTGATAAAAGCATCATTGTACTCCGTGTTAAACAATAAGTATTATCTCTGTAAACACTGCTGGGTCATCTGACCAATCAACGCAGATTAGCGTCGCGCAAAGGAGGGGTTTGGAAAAATGAGTCGTTGAACGAATCAGGTAAAAATAAATGCATATTATACGACAACAAAAGTGTTTTTTGTCATTGCATGCATGTAAAACTGTTGTTGGGGACTCCCTAAACAACATTAGGAACATTTTAAATGTCATAATAGGTGTCCTTTAATACTTCCAGAGGAACAACTGGGTAACACTTTACAATAAGGTTCATTAGTTAATGTATTAACTAACATGAACTAACCATGAGCAATGCATTGGTTACTGTATTTGTTCATCTTTGTTAACATTAGTTAATAGAAATAAAGCTGTTCATTGTTTGCAATTCATTATTAGTTCGTGTTAACTAATGTAGTTAACTAATGTTAACTAACGAACCTTATTGTAAAGTGTTACCAACAACTGTTTATATGTCTATATAAGATAACTTATTACAATAGTCACATAGTTAGCTCTAACTAACATAATAGCAACAACTCAGTCACTTTATCCATTCAGTTGTTAGTTACTCTTGCCTATCCTTTTGTTAATACAATATTTGTGTGTCTTCCTCATGTTGATAATACAGGAAGAGGCTCTACAAGATAACAATATATCACAAATCCCTTAGATTGGTCAGACGACGAACTTCTTCCAGTTTATAGCATTCTAATTCAGTCAATTACCATAAATCACCACAAATGTACCATACTCACACTGTATTTCCATTAATATTTTGGATGATGCAAGTTAAATTTATTTCTATGTTTAGCAATACATTCACATTTGCTCTTAAGGACGCATCTTACCTCATCTTCCATACTCCATTTTAATAGAAAAAAAGAGCGGCGTGCAAAGAAAATAAAATGTTCTCTCCTTGCCCGCCAGCCCATTATACACAAGTTCAACACCTCCAGAGTTAATGACACTTTTGAATACTGAAATTGCTTGTCTATATTTAAAAAGTGCTTTTGTGTTGCTTCTATTAGGTCAGACACTCACTGTTATTTTCTCTCCTAGTGATTTTCATGCGCCCATGAATTCCAGCCCAGCTATTTCTGGTGACCATGGCAACTGGCTTGTTGTGGGTTTCGGCTAAATGCAGATGTTATAATGGATTAAATGTAATGGCAGATATTTTGGAACCCGAACCTATTTTCTGTCATTACCGAACAGGGTGATGTGTAAGATTAGGAAAGTAGCTAAATCATCAAATGAAATTCATCCATGATAACCTTCATCATATACCAGTTAACTTGATTTACTCACAGTCATGAGCTTCCAAATTCATATTTTCTGTCTTCAGTGGAATACAAAAAACTATCATAAAAGTAGTCAGTTCTACTTGAACGCTACAGTATTCCAAGTGTTCTGGATAATGATTGATTGGAATAGTTAGTTATGCTTATGAATCCTTGGAACATAAACTGATGTGACAATCACAAACCGATGTCCTGTGTATATTTTGTCAGTGGTAGATCGAGTCATCTGTCATCTATGAAACTTCCAGATATGACACACTGGAACATGACAGATGTTGATGTGATTGAGTTTTAATATTTTTGTTTTTTAACCTAATTAGCATGTCTACTCTAGTTTTAACCATCACTCGGATATAGAAATCGATCTTAATTTGCTTCTGGAAATATACCCTGCATGAAAAGAGTGATATGTCCAGATGAAATTCACGCTGAGTGCCTGTATAATCTTGTCCATCTATCATAAATAAAAAAAAGATATACAGTACAATAATATTAAGAGAGTTTATTTCCACAGACCCCCTGCAATAATGTCATGGACCCCAGGTTTGTCGACATTCTTTTGGAAACGCTTGAAATAATGAACTTCATTTTCTTTGTGTCCTGGAGAATGATGTTATATGGAAGTAAAATATTCAGTCACACACAAATGTTGATGAGACTTGCGCTCATAAGAAATGATGAATCATTTCCCCCAGGCAACCAATTTTCAGTGTCACTCTGTCTCTATTGGAGAATTACTGTAATTATGCAATTATGTGTCAAATGGGGATATATCACGAATAAATACCAAACCATTCTTTTTTTTTCTTCACACGTTAAGAAAATTACACAAAAAACTTGAATAAACACAGCTTTAAAAATGGTGCCAAAATGTCATTTGCTCCTTTATTACCTTTTAATAGCATTCATTTTATGTACCATCTTACCCATTCCATCTCTTTTCAACCTCGTTTCTATTCAGTTATTTAGCTTTTTAACCCCATGCATAAATAATACTGAAATTATCCATATGAGTCATAGCCAATGAGTAAGAGTTTACAATGAGCCTAAAATGTATTCATCATGATTTTAAAAGTGTTTTCCCCTTTAAACCTTTTACGAGCTCTTTGCATAAACACCACTGTTAAATTTTTCCCCCCAAACTAATTAATAATTGTATGGCTGAATAAAATTAGTAAATGGTACATTTAGTATACCATTAATTTTTCAAAAGTGGCATTAGGCATTTATAACTTTACTAAACATTTTCATTTCATAGAAATGCTGTTATTTTAAATGTTATATTCAACAACAACAAAAAATCCTAAAAACAAAACAAAATGGTATCCACAAAATATAATATGCAGCAATAACTATTTTCAACTATTGACAATAATGTGAAATGTTTCTTGAGCACCATAAGCGCATTAGTATGATTTCTGAAGGATCATGTGACACTGACGACTAGAGTAATAATAGAAGACATTTGGAAATCACGTTCCAGAGAATCACAAAGTCCCCCTATCGCATTCTTGGGCGGGGGTTCCCCTTTCTGGGGGCAGAGGGATATCCTTTGGCACCAGGGCATGTCTGGAAGTGCAGAAGAAAACAATATTGTAGGGGCACACATTGAGAATTTGATCCCATTTTTGTTAAATCATTGACACGTTGTACTATTCAATAGCCCCTTTCACATGAGCAATCCCGGTAAATTACCATAAAATTGCAAGAATGTCTTTACCGGTTAATACACAAATATGCTGTTCACACAAGCAACGGCGTTCTGGCTTTTTACCGGTAAGAGACCATTCACACATCAGCAGCAAAATACCGGCAAAATCTGTGGTGTCAGTCATCAGAAATGATCTTAATAATTTAATAACGCTGCACCGTTCTCTTCCTTCACCCACATGAGAAGTGCTTTAATTAAACCATCTGTTCAATTTGATAAAATATTTGACGTCTGAGTGAAAGGCATAACGGATGATCAAACAGAATGTGCTTTTGCTCTTAAAAACAGGAGACACGGATGATAGTTTCCAACTGCAGAGCCGCAACGCCGATGAATGGAAAAGGCGACTGGGTCTCGAGCGCGACACGCTGAGAAAAAGAAGAAGTGGAGCAACGGACCATCTAGCGCATAATTAAATTGTAAAACTATTAAAAAGGTTACTGTAAACAGCGCAGAGTAATTACGTCATCTCCGCAAGAAATTGAATTGGCCCAAAGCAGACTTCTTAAATCAGCGCGTTCTGACGTTGTACGTGATCATGCCGGTAATCTTCATTCTGCGTTCACACCAATAATTTACTGGTAATGTTACAAATACAAATTCCCTTAGGCTGTAAATTGCCGGAACCAATTTACCGTTATTTTTGAAAAGCTCCTGTTCACACATGATCTCTTACCGGTAATTAATAGGTAAAGACTATATAGCTGCGTCCAAAAACACATACGTCCCTGCTATATAGTAGACAAAAAACTGTATGTGACAAAAGCAGTATGTCCAAATTTACTGTACTGATGAAAGAGTGCAAAAAAGTATCTGGGTGGCCTATTACTTCTAGCGAGATTCTGGAGTGCATATGATACTTTATAGAGCATACTTTTTTTAATAGCCCTGAAGTAATTACTCCAATTCAAAATAAGTAACTACTCAAGAGAGTATGCGATTTAGGACGCAGCCTATGTGCTAAAAAACGGCTAATGCCTAAAAAAGGGGCTAATGCCTTATTTTCATGAATGAATACATTGTGGGAAAGGATTAGAACCTGGCCACAGTTTACCCAAAACAAGGGAAATAATTAACATGTCAGCTTATTCTAACCCTAACCCTACCAGTCGACTGATACTTTACTAACACTCTAATGAGAGTTAGTAGACACGTAGCTGCAGTACTTGTACTTAGTATACTTGTAATCAACAGAATGTGTTAAAGGGACCATTAAAATAAAGTGAAACCAATTTTTTTTAGCTTGTAATGTGTGGACCTCCGTAAATATCAGCATTTTGGAACTTCGATCGGTCAATTAAATTTAAGCATCAGATCTAGCTGTAGTATATTTTATAATCACAGCATCCTACAACCGACACCATAGCCCAACTAGTCAAATGTCATTATCTGGAACTGGCAATAAAACAAAGTCATAAAATATTTTGAAGGAATCTTTATGCAGAGATTCAGATGAATTGGTTTATCATTTAATTAAACCAGTTAACCTAATAAGCTACTGTCACCGCTAAGAGAGTGGTCCAGTCCTTGCCAACCCAGGGCTTCAGATTATTTAGCAATGATGCCAAGACCATTCCTTGGAAGCCCCACTAGCTTCTTAAATGCCAAGCTGGTTATAGCTCATCTGGACAATGTGGATTTGGCTGAAAGTGGCATTAATAACTTATGCGCTCAGTATTCCTGGCCACTCTATCAATCAGTTTAGGGACAGCAGAAAGCTTGGGTAATTTGCCTGTGTCCAATTGAGGGTAATTGGACTGAACTCTGGGCCAAATCGAGGATCAATAGAGTGGAAGATATAAAGCAACACACCATTTGGTGTGGCTAGATAGCATGCCCACATTCATCTACCAGATTTATTTAGCTCCACCCTGCAATAATCGCTGCTGCAGAATAATAGGCATGCACCAGGAGCACAGCTGACAGCGTGGGAAAGCTGCACCTGCTTCCTGTTGCAGGCCATCACTGTGGCCATAAATTCTTATTTAAGCTTCCTAGAAAGTCTGTAACAGGGTTGATGTGTAGCACATGTGCGGTATCTTTTCTCAAACAGGTATGTGACAGATCTGGGCCACCTAGGACAACAGCCCTTGCCTCTAGTTGAGGAGGTGTCTGCCCCTTCATAAAAACCAATGAAGGAACACATTTATCTTCAGACCCACGGATGCTCCTCGTTACTGTCTGGATCTTTTTTTTAAATCAGTATTACAAAAAACACGTAAATTAACAAAACTGGAGGTTGTTCGATTTTTTTTTTTTTTCAGAAAAGTTTGAAAGTGTAGGCCTACACATCCTGATCTTGATTTAAACTGGGATTTTTTTATACATAGAGTTAGTTCATTATAATTATAATTATCATTATAAATTGGGTTTTTGTAACATATGAACAAACCACATAAAACCTGAATTTCTGATATTATAAGAGAGTTATTGACTTTGACACAAAAATGCTTAAAGTGTGCAGCCGAATGTAGTGGCAAACAATTATGGTAAAATATGCTTTAATATAATTTCTATTTAAATGTCATGTCATGTATTTAACGCTCTGTTGTTTTCACTATTTTTGACCGAAAAAATATTATGTTTCTTTTTTTTTCTTTTTTAACTTCATCGGAATGTTACGTCATTTTGTAAAGGTTTTTACAAAAAAAACGTGATTTGAAAAGGTTTAATGGTCCTGAATTTTTTTTTTTTTTTTACATTTGTGCTCCTTGTGGTCAAAAGTGACCCTATTGAAAATGAATGGGAAACTTCATCTTGTGGAAACGTTTGGTACTGCGCCCAAACAAACTCTTACTTGATGTCATGATTGCTGTCTTGTGTTTTAGTGAGTCTTGGGGCACATTTATACAACACCAATGCACTAAAAATGGAAAATTATTTCCTTTGTGGTGTTCGTGTACAGGCGACAACATTGTCAAAACGATCCCCGTAAAGAAAGACTTAAGACTTAATAAAATAAAAAAATACATTCATGTAAATAAAATATAGATAAATAAAAGAGGCTCAGTAGCTTCTGCAGCACGAACACAGGCATGTAGTCCGCAGTTGTTACGTGACAAAATGCAGGATCCGCCTACTCGATACAACATGTTTGCATATACAGCTAAATGTATATTCCTTAGGCCTTGTCCTCTGTGTGGACAAGGCCTAAGGAAGACAGGAAATAAACTCAGGAACTGAGAACACATAAAACTAAACCAAAACAGAACATTAACGTTGACATTTACGTTACTGACTAAAGGTTTTTTTGTTTTTTTGTCATGTAATTGGACTACAATTTGTAAGTGATCTACCAAGCACTGTCTATGTGATTAAACTCCGGGGAATTGCCTGTCCAAGAATCCAACATTTCAAAGTAATAACCTCCGAGCCACTTCATTATCACTCTTGCCTTGGGATATCAGAGAAAATATCTTTGCACTTTGACTCTGCTGTTCAATCCTTGTACTTCCTGCATTTCCTTGATGTTTTCCTTGGAGATAAGTGGCTTCTTTGCTGCCCTTCTAGACACCAGGCCGTTGTCCAAAAGTGTTCGCCTCACTGTGTGTTTGTGCAGATGCACAAAAAGGGAATCTCACTAAATATAACTCACAACCAAACATTGACGATACCAGACACAGAACTAAGGAAACTCAGGGCTTAAATACAGGGTGAGATTAATCAAAGTGCACAGGAACAGGTATGTGGAAATAATTAACAGTTACGGAGACTAACTGTACAGAATGAAAATAAAACCAATACACAACAAACACATTGCAACTGTAAGTGCTCAATACAATTACAGTACACGTCTTTTCTTTAGCTAAACTATTGCAAGTTTCCCCTTTTTTTTAAAGAATTTCATCTTAATCATGCCTTTTGTTCATTTTGATGTTAGCCTCAAAAATATCAAAATTAATTTTAAACCTGTAATTATCATGCCTAAGGCCGTGTGTCCACCAAAGCGTTTTTAGCCAGCTGAAAACGCTAGGCGCTCTGCTGAAAACGCCGAGCTGCAGGCAACGCTTTTTTTTTTCAGTTGAGACGCATCGTTACTATGATACAGAATATCCGTTGGTCCGTGTGGTATTAGTCCCGCCCCTCCTCCACTGTGATTGGACGGTTGAAAAAACACTTTGGTGGACACACGGCCTTAGCGTGTATGAATCATATTTATGTATGCATCAACATTGAATCAAATAAGCTATACAACATGATAAGGCTTTCATTGTGTGGGTGTTACTGTAAATGTTTTCCATTTCAGATTTATTTTCTATTTTCATTTCTTCCCTCTGTAGGCTATGATATGTGACGTACATTTTAATGCAAATATACAACATTAGTCTGTAATACACAATGTTTAATTATTCCTGAAAAGAATATAGATATAATTCAGAAGTGACATAATTATATTCAAGACATTGCACTACCGCTTTTCTGTATCATTAATATAACGTACCTGCCCTCATTTTTTGAGAAATAAAGCCGACAGTCAGTTAAAAAGATCCTCAACACATATAAGCACTGTTTCCTTCTGTGAGAGAGGTTTTAATTCAGGTAGCACACTTTTTCTCGTGCAAATGCAAGAAGAGGGGGCTGGGGGGAAGAAGAGCATGAATAATTTACCAGAAGAAATGATGCAGAATCTAAAACGCTGTGGGAAAGTAGGGTTTGGTAATGCTGTTGACCTCCAAGGCATGAAAACATAACAACCACAGGAATATTGCTCACAAAGCCCAAGTCCAATGATTGCTTCTGGGATATCATTTATGGCAAGAGAGGGTGATATAATAACCCACTATGCTAAATAATTGCTTTTCTTTTGCAAAAAAAGAATCTCTAAGGAGCATTCAGATATTTGCTTTGTCAGGCATTACATGTTTTCGGTTCAGGCAAAGGCTGGCACTGACTTTTCTGATACTCTTAATGTAAAAGTTGCTTTAAACAGCTCAAAGTGAGTCAGAATGGGAAAAGTATTAATTAGCTGACTACTTCACACTAGTTTGCATTGACAGTAACCTCGGGATTGCATCTTGTGAGAGATAATTCGTTTACCCACTTATTCGGCTGAGTTTCGTTTTGCGTCAGCATTAAAACAGATTTTTATACAATAGACCATTTAGGTTAGGTCACAGTTGAGTTGTTAATCAAATTGCATTCAAGAAATATTCTGCAGATACAAAGCAAATAGGGAATAACAGTGAAAGTGCTGATGCCACAATTTAATCTCTCGACTTTTTGTAAACGAGTCTTAGATTTTGTCTCTAAAATTAGAGCAAGAAAAATGATTGTTCTTTGTTTTTTTTTGTTTTTTTATTGCTTTAAAGGCATAGTTCACAGAAAATGAAAAATCAATCATCATTTACTCACGCTCATGTCCCTCAGAACCTGACTTTTTTTCTTCTTCTGTGAAACCAAAATGAGCTTTTTTTTAGCTAAATGTCCAAGCTTAGTCTGTTCCTCAAACAAAAGTTGTCACATGGCTTTAGAAGACTTGAAATATGTAACCTTTATTGTGCTCTTTAGAGCTTTACAGCACCTGATCTTTATATCCTCGTGGACCCAGGAATAGACTTGTGTGCTCTGTAGTGTACATTATATTTTAGTGAAACGTTTCAAGGTTTTACCATGCCAACAACTTCTCCTTGGTCTTTAAAAACGACTGACATTAATTTAGTGATCAAATGTAGCACTCTTATGGGAACATGATAATATTTTGTAATTATAATTTAAATCTGACTAATTGCATTGATTTAAATGTATACTTTAGAGGACACCAGGACATTTTGGAAGACACAGTGAATAGGGAAATAAATGATGTCAATTTTCCAATGAAATATTAGATATTATTAATGTTGCCAGTTATTACTCCCATTATTACACTTATTTTTTTCATTCCATGTTGCTCCAATACACACTAATATGCAAATTAGATACAGTGTAGATACATTGTATTGAATGGGAAAACCAATTTATTTCTCAGGTTCTCAGGAGGATATGTGATTTCATAATTCTATTGTCTTTAAAATATGGCTAAAGCTAACCGCTGAAATTACTTGCAAGCATTTATGGTAAACTAAAATATACTTTAATATCATTCCTGTGTAATATTTAAATATATTAATAATTAAATTTTTCAATTTTTTACTTTACTTTAAAAAATAGTACTTATGAAAATGATATACTTTAAAAGAATATGAACTGAATGTCATCATCAATCATCATTATGCTCATGTCTCTTGTAACCAGCATGACTTTCTTCTGTGGGTCTAAAATTAGCTCTTTGTTGCTGAATGTCCTTAAACTAACTTATAGATTTAGAGGTAGTGCATAAGTCATATTTTATGAAACTTTTATGGTGTTTGTTCTCTTGTTAGAGCTTGACAGCACATTATCACCATGTCTTCCTTGTATGGAAGAGAGCAGCATGAACATTGTTAAAAACTTATTTTGTGTGATCCCCCTGGGGTCGGCGATCACACTGTTTAATTCACACCATTTAATTTTACAGGTCAATATTCATATAATAGGTTCAAGCAACAAAACAACATATGGATGAGTCATTTGATCTTTAATGTAACGCAATGCAGTTTTGCTTAAATTGGTTGCCTCCATTAAATAAAGAAGGGGAAGAAGTAGAACGATGCTGCAGCTCTGGGTGACTTTTGCAGTCTGTGATGGCATCTTTACGGGCTGGAATCTGCTGTTTATGAGCCTGACAGTGTGCTGATTCAGCTAATCCTGGTGCTTTACCAATATTCAGGTGTTTTATTAACACCCTCAGGATGTGCACCTCTACAATAAGTGCAGGCCAGGAGCATCATGCCCAGGCTTTCCAGAGATACTTAGCTACTTACATTTGAGGAAAACCTGCTGAAGAAGTACATATTACTTTATATAAAGCAGTGTACTGAAAACATAATACAGTGAATCACAAAGACATGCCGTTTTCCTTATAATGATACGCTTGACATGTGGTCTTCTACTTATTTCTCCGTTTCTCGGACTCCTCAATTGGCCCTTTCAGACAAGATCCCTCTTTCCATAGTCATCAGCCGTATCCAATGGTCTCTTGATGATCAGATTGCAGAAGCCAGTCCGAACACGCTCCACCGGGAGGTCCTGATGGAAAAATGTATGTTCCATCCTCCATTTGCGTTTCTATCATGGACTCTGGACTCCCTTGGCTCCCTCTCTCTCTTGCTCCTCCGTAAAGGTTATTGGTGGCCTGATATCTCAGGAAGTTCAAATTGAATCAAATCAAAATGTATTTATAGAGCACAATAAAAACAAAAGTAGTTGATCACAGAGCTGTACAAAACCGTTGCTAAAAATAGACATTAAAAAATTATAGGTTTTTAACTTAATTTAAATTGAGATTCTGATTAAAGTAATCTGAGGGAAACCAGAAGACTACTCCGAAGTTTTGACCCAGCAATAGGAAAAAGCAGTTTTAATCTAGATCTCGGGACCATCAACAATCTTTGCTCAGAAGACCACACCTTTTAATCCTAGAACTCAAGGTAAACCTGATCTATTCCTGTGCCATGAACAACAAGGTACTGGATGTGACAGATCATCTGGCACAGTGGAATCCCAGATGTAGATGGTTGGAAAATGAAATCTATGACTTAATGTGGATGTCAAAACCATAATTGTCAGGATTCACTGGAAATAACAGGACCCAAGTGCAGAGATGGGCAGTGAAGGAGATTTATTAACAATAGAGCGTGTAACAATGTGTAACAGTTGCACAGTCCAGAGAAAGTCCAGAGGGCTAGACAGGAGACGCGGGCACAGGATTGAGCAGCCTGGGAACCAGCCATTAGTAAAGTCTAAGGATGCAGGACAGGACTCGAACACACACAGACACACAACACAACAGGGGAGAAACAAGACAAGAACAAAACCACTAAAACATTAAATAAGTACAAGGCTGGACAAACACTGGAGTTAATATAAGGGAAGAAAACTAACAAAGGACTAAAGTAAAACAAGTTTACAACAGGAGAAAGCAGGGTATTAGATAAATGTAAACCCTGGCTATATAATACATCAAAGAGAACAATACTAAATCTATAAATCTGAGAAACAGAACCAAACAAAAACTAGAATAGATCAAGTAAAACAAGAAAACTGAAGAAGACTAAGGGGGCAAAATAAATGAATCAGAATAAATTCTCAAATGATACTTTAAGATCTTGAATTAAATTTATTTCCATACATTCATGTTGGTTCTGTTCCGTTTACCCCAAGGGGGGTTATTGCTGCTCTTATCCATGCTTGGCTGATAGATTATCAAATTATGTATTTGATGAAGTGTATTTTCATGTTATAATCATGCAATGATGCAACATTAACTTTGCTTTTAAGCTTAAAGGAACCGTATGTAAGAAATGTATTTCAATTAATCATAAAATGGCCCTGATATGCCAGTACACATTAAGAAATCAAGTTCATTTCAAATACTTATATCACTGACAACAGCAGTCCGGCCAGGATATTGTCATTTAAAAGTGAAGTTGCAGCCCTCAACTGATGTTGATGTTGTCATGTTGTGTTTTGGCCTGATGCGAAACCCTCCACCTATCTACCAATCACGATAGTGTTTCGGCATCCGGGTTGCCAGCTCTGCTCTAGTCTTGCCATTGGAAGCTCCTTGTAGCAGCCTACGTTCCTGCTGGATCCTGCAGCCTATCTGGCAACCTCGAGTCAGGGGGGAGGGGGAGGGGATACACTGCTCCACAGTAATTTGAAAGTGATTGCAGTACCAGTTTTGGCCACAATCTTACATACGGTTCCTTTAAACTATATAAAAAAGTAATAATAATAATAATTGTTAGTCCACCCACAATTGGGATGTCAAATTAAACTTGACAATGGAAATAATTCACAATTACTTCAGTTGGGAACTCGCACTGCATCGATGACGCTTTGGGAACACCTCTGCTTTATTGCATCCGAAGCATGAGTCAACTAGTCAAATGGCGAGACGGAACATCACAGACGGGTGACGTCACGACCGGGAAAGCTTAAAATCACATCCGGAAAGATCTACGTTAGCTTCTGTGCCTCAGCAAGCGTTCTGTGTCAAACTGTGTGTCTTATTTATTGTTTTCTGTCCCGATATAGTGCAGTACACAAAACACAAAAGTATGGCGAATAATCAGACATTCAAATCGTGTGCTTCTCCCTGCCCTCGCATCCTTACACGACTTGTGGGTTATGTGTTTGGGAGCGGATAATGCTTTGTTAGCCTTCGAGGGGGCTGACTGTAAGCATTGTCAGATGCTGCTGCTTTGCACAGTCCGCTCCCGCCTGTCACTTCTCAAAGAAAGTGTTCAGGCTCACGTTCCTCACGGTTCCTCGGGGCAACCTGAGCAGTTCTCCGAGCTGATGGGTCACAACAAGGGGCCATAGGGCTACATTATGGCAATATTGATTCAATTGCATTATTCCTTCAACGTGAATGATTCAACCCCTGCTCTCCACCACTGAAGTGATTTCAGCATTTATTTGGGTAGCAGCACATAGTTTTTACCGTTGGATGAAAACTTAAAGTCCCACTGTTGTCAATAATTGTATTTGAATCCATTAAAACACATCTTTGATCACCAAAATTACATATTTAAAGTTTGTTTGTTTTATTATATACAATTATTCCTGCCTTAAAATAGCTTGAATGCAACTCTTCACTCTTGTTTCGTTTAGTATACGTGGGATACCGTGAATATGCTAATTTGTCTTGCCTCAACTCAGTCCCGCCAGCTCAGAGATTCACTCCGCCAACTTACTCAGGTAAACGCTGCACAATGGTATCATTCTTTAAACGTCAGACACATAATGGTAATTCATTTAGGGTGATCTATAGGGTGAGTTTTGTTCCAATTTAGATTAGAATATATTATTCTGTATATTTTCAAATATACTGTTAAAGGAACACTCCGACTTTTTGGGACTTTAGTCTATTCACCTTATCCCCCAGAGTTAGATAAGTCCACACTATACCTTTTTCATCTCCGTGCGTGCTATAAGTCTGTTTGACGCACCCACCGCTAGCCTAGCTTAGCACAAAGACTGGATGTAAATGGTTGCAGCTAGCATACTAATCCAAATAAGTGACAAAATAAAACAAACATTTTCCTATTTACATGTTGTGATTTGTATAGTCACAGTGTACAAAAAACAAAGTCACATGAGACACAGACATATTTTAACCGTATAAATACTGGGAACTATATTCTCTGAAGGTGAAGCACTGCTACTTGAGCGGAGAGATAACCGCAGCACCTGAGACACGCCGTTGTGAGGCGCAGAGAGTTCGTTCAGAGTTTGGGTAACAGAGTCAGCAATTTATAAATAGTAAAAGCGTAGTTTACAATCATGGATGTTCGCTGTATTGTAAAGAGCTGTGACAATAAACAGGGGAGACCATGGTAATACCATGATGTTTCATAGAATTCCAACTAAAAACGCTGACCGGATGAAGAAATGGCAGCTTGCTCTGGATATTGATCAAAACACACCTAATGAGATTATCAAGGGGACATTATGTTTGCTCGGTACATTTCACTGAGGACGACTATTTAAAAAAAATGGAATTTGCCACAAGGACCTTGAAACGTGTGCTGAAGGATACGGCCATCCCATCGATATCACATAACGTTACAGGACAAAGTGGAGCGGCTGCGGTAAGTGTTCCGTTATATTTTTAAATGTTTAGCCTAACGTTACTGTAACAGTGCCATTATCTAACTTAGATATAATGTAACGTTAGTGACACTATTATATGAATAGGGTGGTAACTACTATTGCAGTTGTTTACGGGCTCCATGTATCCCCTGTAATGTTAGTATTGTTGCCTCGAACGCGCTCTGTCGTCCCAGTAACACTTGAGCGTAGCTAGAGGTCACGTATAGTCACGTTGGTTTTGTTGACAGAAGAAACAACGGCGCGTCTCAGGTGCTGCGGTTATCACTCCGCCCAAGTAGCAGTGCTTCGCCTTCAGGGAATATAGTTCCCAGTATTTATACGGTTAAAATATGTCTGTGTCTCATGTGACTTTGTTTTTTGTACACTCTGTGACTATACAAATCACAACATGTAAATAGGAAAATGTTTGTTTTATTTTGTCACTTATTTGGATTAGTATGCTAGCTGCAACCATTTACATCCAGTCTTTGTGCTAAGCTAGGCTAGCGGTGGGTGCGTCAAACAGACTTATAGCACGCACGGAGATGAAAAAGGTATGTGGACTTATCTAACTCTGGGGGATAAGGTGAATAGGCTAAAGTCCCAAAAAGTCGGAGTGTTCCTTTAAACTATTTATATTGATCATTCATATATAGGGAAATACATTTTCTTTTCAGAAGGGTAATGTTACTATGATATTGTAAGCCTGTCTCAGCCATAGCTCCTCTAATCTTAAATGTTCCATTATAAAATACAATCATTTTTATAATAAAGGCTTTTAATATCCAGCACACACCGTAAGATCCCTCGGTATAGCCTAACATTTTATGTAGCAGTGTACAGGCTAGCCCTGAAATTATAAGGCGATAATACACCCCAAATTTAGTGAAATACATTTATTGTAATATGTTCAATTCAATTCAATTCAAGTTTATTTGTATAGCGCTTTTCACAATACATATTGTTTCAAAGCAGCTTTACAGAAAATGCATTTCAAGAATGTACAAACAAAAATACAGTTAGTTAATCATAAATTTAGGGCATAACATATCGCCGGCGTTGGGTCGTCTATTCACAGGCGTCGAGTCGTCTCTTCACAGGTGTTAGGGCATCTGAAGTCTCCATGAGAGGCTGGATACATAACTACAGCTGGCGAACTCTATTTGACAGGCGTCCCGAGATGATAACAAAAAAGGCAGATGGGAAATAATTAGCGTAGCTGCTGTTCATAATATGAATGCATTTGATCTGATTTAACTGTAGTATAAAAGGTACGATGCATTATGTGAATGCTTGGCTAAAGAGATGCGTCTTTAGTCTAGTTTTAAACTGGGAGAGCGAGTCTGAGCCTCGGACAATATCAGGAAGGCTATTCCAGAGTTTAGGAGCTAGATGTGAAAACGCCCTCCCTCCTTTAGTGGACTTAGTTATCCTAGGTACGACCAGAAGCCTTGAATTTAGCGATCTTAAAGAGCGCGATGGATTGTAGGGTGATAGAAGATCCCTTAAATACACAGGAGCTAAACCATTTAGGGCTTTATAGTCAGTAACAATACTTTGTAATTGATACGGAACTTAATAGGTAACCAGTGTAGAGATGATAAAATTGGTGTTATATGATCATATTTTCTTGACCTAGTAAGAACTCTAGTGGCTGCATTTTGGACTAACTGTAGCTTGTTTACGGAGGATGCAGGACAACCAGCTAATAAAGCATTACAGTAATCTAGTCTCGAGGTCATGAATGCATGAACTAACTTTTCTGCATCAGAAACAGAGAGCATGTTACGTAGCTTAGCAATGTTTCTAAGGTGGAAAAAGGCTGTTCTTGTGACATTTGAAATATGATTTTCAAAAGACAAGTTGCGGTCTAGTATGACACCCAGGTCTTTTACTGTAGAGGATAAAGTAACAGGACGTCCATCTAGATTAAGGTTGTATTGTAAGAGGTTTTGTGGGCAGTTTTTTGGACCAATCAGTAATACCTCCGTTTTATCTGAATTTAATAGAAGAAAATTACACGTCATCCAATATTTTATATCTTTAACGCTCTCTGTCATTTTAGATAATTTAGTGTTATCATCTGGTTGTGATGAAATATATAATTGAGTGTCATCAGCATAACAGTGGAAACTTATTCCATGTTTTCTTATAATTTTACCAAGTGGCAGCATATATATTGAGAATAGCAGGGGGCCTAATACAGATCCTTGCGGCAATCCATAATTTACTGACGTTATCTTTGATTTTTCCCCATTTAAATGGACAAAATGGTAACGGTCTGATAGGTATGATCTAAACCAGCTTAATGCCTGTCCCTGAACACCAGTGTAATTTTGAAGTCGATCTAAGAGTATTTTATGATCTATAGTGTCGAACGCAGCACTAAGATCGAGTAAAACTAGTATTGAGATACACCCTTGGTCAGAAGCTAAAAGTAAATAATTTGTAATTTTAACGAGTGCAGTTTCTGTGCTATGATGTGGCCTGAATCCAGACTGAAATTTTTCATAGATATCGTTTTCTTGCAAGAAAGAGCACAGTTGAGCGGACACAACTTTCTCTAGTATTTTAGACATAGATGGAAGATTTGAAATGGGTCTGTAATTTGCTAGGTTATTTGGATCTAATTGTGGTTTCTTAATTAGAGGTTTTATAACTGCCAGCTTGAACGTTTTTGGAACGTGACCTAAAGATAGAGACGAGTTAATAATATTGAGAAGAGGCTCTTCCACTACAAGTAACACTTCTTTCAGTAGTTTAGTGGGTATTGGATCTAATAAACATGTTGTTGGTTTAGATGCAGTGATAAGTTTATTTAGCTCTTCCTGTCCTATAGTTGTAAAGCGCTGTAGTTGTTCTTGAGGGGCGATAATTGAGGCTGAATCATAAGACGCTGTCAAAGATTGTACATTTACAATTGTATTTCTGATGCTTTCTATTTTCTCAGAGAAGAAATTCATGAAATCATTACTATTAAAATGTAACGGAATATTTTGGTCAGGTGATGTCTGTTTATTTGTTAGTCTAGCCACGGTGCTAAATAAAAACCTTGGATTATTTTGGTTGTTTTCAATTAGTTTGCGGAGATGCTCAGCCCTGGCTGCTTTTAGAGCCTTTTTATAACGTGACATACTGTCTTTCCACGCGATTCTAAAGACCTCTAAATTTGTTTGTTTCCATTTGCGCTCTAAGTTACGAGTTTCTCTCTTGATAACATGCGTAGCACTGTTGTACCATGGTGCTTTAGTTTTCTCTCTAACCTTTTTTAATCAAATTGGTGCAACAATTTCTAATGTACTAGAGAGAATGATGCTCATACTGCTAGTCATTATGTCACGGGGTGACGAAAGCGAAGCGAAACTGAGTTCCCGCTGGAATTATGTTCCGCCCGGACCGGTGTTACGGTAACACCGGCCCACTTCCGGGTTGCGCGTTATGTCACCATAACAGCGCTAATGACGGATTGACATCTGGTGCGGAGGGTTAGATGTTGGGATCTGCGCGAGGATTATAGAGGCGGAGTAACCGTATAAAAAGGAAGTGCAGAGACCAGGAAGTGGTTGATCCCCACGGGGTGATTCCCACGGGTTGTTCGTTCTTCCGGTCGTTATTCCTGGTTGTCCTTTTCTTCGGATGTGTTCCCCTGAGAGAAGTGGATCTCTTTGACGGTTGGGCTGGCGTGCTAAGGCATCTGAGGATTGTTGCGGGGTTTGGCCGTTCGGCTGTGCGGCAGATATAACAGCGATCGAGTGGAGATACTGAGGACGGAAAGAGAGTGAGTTACGAGGACCAAGTGCAGACCAAGCCACGCCATTATCATCTGAGGGAAGATAAGTAATATGATCGGGAATTTTATCGAATGCATGTACCTGCACTGAGATTGACATAACGTTGTGAAGTGGATTGATCACGAGGGTTGTATCATCGGAGAGTGTGTAGATTAAGGGATCCGTTGAACTCTCGTCTTCTCCTTCGAGTGTGGGCAAGGAAACGCTTGGTCCCCGGGTCAGTAAGGAGGCATTCGCACTTCCTCGCTACTGGGTGGGACTCCAGCCTGACAGTGGAAGGAGCAATCGTTGGGTGAGTGCTGGCTCTATTTGTCACTAAGAGTGGATATGCAGTGCCTGAAGTGGTATGTTTGCACAAGACATTGCTTGAAGTGAAGTTTCAGGGTGTGGGGAATATATGCAGAGTTAATGCCATACGCTCACCATCTCGGAAGCCCACCACTGTCACCGTAACAAAACAATCCAGGCGTTCAGTGTGAAGATCCTCCCTACCTGCTGGAAGATCGTGTGTATATGTATTAACTTACTCTGCTGTGTAGATTGAAGGATCCTCCTGGTCAAGCGCTGTATGTGATGTCGCCGTGAGAGAGAGGTGGACACCAGAGTTATTCCTTTCCTCGTCTGGACCGAAGCATCTCCCAGCCGTAAGCCCCAGCACTCGTTCAAAGAACATATCCCTGTTGTTGAACTACTTACTCGGCTGTGCAGATTATGTGATGTCGCTGTGAAGAGAGGTGGACACCAGAGTCATTCCTTTCCTCGTCTGGACCGAAGCATCTCCCAGCCGTAAGCCCCAGCACTCGTTCAAAGAACATATACCTGTTGTTGAACTACTTACCCTGCTGTGCAGATTGAAGGATCCTCCTGGTCGAGCGCTGTATGTGATGCTGCTGTGAAGAGAGGTGGACACCAGAGTTATTCCTTTCCTCGTCTGGATCGAAGCATCTCCCAGTCGTTAGCCCCCTCATTCATTCCAAGAACATATACCTGTTGTTGAACTACTTACTCTGCTGTGCAGATTGAAGGATCCTCCTGGCCCACGCCGTATGTGATGTCGCTGTGAAAAGAGGTGGACATAAGAAATATTCCTTGCATCGTCTTGACTAAAGCAGCTACAAGTCTACTTACCAGGATACTCCCCCACTCAGTGGACGGGTGGCCGACTCCTCTTTTCCCTGACCGGCCACGCACAGGCACGAGCTGCCGAAGGGAACTCCACGCCCTCCCGGCATCCGCGGTCCGATCCCGTTCTGGTTGGGAGACACAGAATTAACACTGAGACTTTTAATTGATTTTAACAAAATAAACCTTGTAAACTTTTATTCTCTCGTCTGTCTGGTTTTCCTGGTACGCTCCTCGAGGTGGTCCTGGGTTTCAGGGGTGGGTGCAGTCTGGCTTGACCCCCCCGACCTGTGACAATTTCCTCTAGCTCATCTGTTTGTTTGGGTTCACTGAGGAGCGGATAGATCAGGTAAGCTATTCAAGAATCTATCTACAGTGGTTGGAAGGATTGTTCTGCCTGGTCAATAACGCGGCGCAACATGACACATTTCAGCCGTACGTAGTATGCAAGTTACCATGTAATGATCAGTGACGTCATCACTTTGCGGTATAATATCTATATCGGTTGGATCGGTTCCATATGATATAATTAAATCTAGAGCATGATTAAGACGATGAGTGGGACCACTAACGTTTTGCTTGACCCCAAAGGAGTTTAATAAATCTGTAAACGCAGCCCCTAACGCATCATTTGTGTTATCAACGTGTATGTTGAAATCTCTAACAATTATTGCCTTATCGACATTGACTAATAGATCTGAGAGAAAATCTGCAAACTCTTTTAGGAAATCCGCATAGGGCCCTGGAGGTCTATATACAGTTGCCAAGGCTAGAGATAATAGTGATTTCTTTCTTACATCTAGGAGCATAACATTTAGCACAAGTACTTCAAACGAATTAAACCTGTGACCTGTTTTCTGAGTAACATTAAGAATATCTCTATAGATTGTTGCAACACCGCCGCCACGACCAATCAGACGGGGCTCATGCTTATAACAGTATCCGGGCGGAGTGGACTCATTAAGACCGAAGTAATCATTTGGTTTAAGCCAGGTTTCAGTAAGACAAAGTACATCGAAGCTATTATCTGTGACCATTTCATTTATAATAACCGCCTTAGGTGTAAGCGACCTAATGTTTAGAAGACCTAGCTTTAGACATAGTTTTTGTTCACTAATATTGAGATTTTCTGGTTTAATCACAATTAGATTTTTCTTAGATCCTGCAGTAGATTTATTATTTGGCCTCACTAAACGAGGAATAGACACAGTTTCTATATAGTGTTCTACACTGGTACTTATATCACTAAATTTGGGACAGCAAAGAATGTGATTTGGACTTTGACTTACTAGTCATATGGTGTGTAACGTCTTGGAGATGTTGTCCGACAGAACAGCCGCTCCGATTCTGCTGGGGTGCAGGCCATCAGCACGGTAGAGCCTAGGTCGCTCCCAGAACAGATTCCAATTATTTACAAAGAGCAGTCTCTGTTCATTACACCATGACATTAACCATTAATTTAGTGCAAACAATCTACTGAACCTTTCTTGTCCATGTCGGTACGTGGGAAGCGGTCCAGACACGACGATCTTTGCTTCAGGCGATGTTCTGCATACCGTCTCGATCAGGCTCCTGTAGTCCCTCTTCAGAACCTCCGTCTGCCGCAGCCTGATGTCGTTCACCCCCGCGTGCAGCACGACAGCTCCGACGCGCTCGTCACCGTTCAGGATCTCGGGGACCTGCGCAGCGACATCGAGAACACGAGCACCAGGAAAGCAGTGAGTGCGCACCATACCTTTACCTGAGGTAGCGCGGACATGCCGGACGATGGAACTGCCGATGATCACAGCGTCGTCGCGATCCGTCTCGCAAAGAGGGGAGAAGCGGTTCCGGGGGGAGATCTCGTAGACCGGGAGGGGCAGAGAGGTCCTTGCTCTGGTCCTGGCTCTTGTCTTCCGCTGTGGAATCATCCAGGGTCCATGGTGCTGTGTCGGGGTGAACGAAACCAGGGGTGCTCGGGTCCTGTGCAGAGAAATACACGGAGTAGAGGAGGCCGGAGTCGAAAAGTTACTAACCACTGACTTGTGGTGATCGGCGCGTGATGCTTCAAGCGCTGATCGTCGGTCTCGCAGCTCGGCCTGCCTCCCCAGCAGATCACGGATCTGCTTCTCCACGGACTCCAGCTCCAACCGCACCGAATGCAGCTCAAACGTGTCCTCACCTGCACTCAGAGGTAGACACACATCCGATATATTCGCCATTATAGCAGATGAACAATAAATTAGCAGTGATACTACCAATATCACTACTAATTTAGGACTGGAATCATGGATAGAACCCGTATCCTTTCAGTGATACGAGTGTAAATAAGACAATCGATAGGCGAGGGCCGCGAGACCACGCGTGCAACGCTAGCGGGCTAACGTTAAAGATAGTAACGGAAGTTCGGAAAGTTCGGAAGTTATGTGTCTTGTCAAAGGAGGGTGGGCTCCATCAAAAGCTTTTCTCTTCCCCTAAACATATTATGGAACTATTTTACCTGCTGCCATCACCTTTGTCTCCAGTGGACAAATACAATTGATTTCACAATGTCTCTAAACTGTTAAACTTTCAATCAACAGAGGACAACTTTGTAACTTAAAGTTTCCCTGTGGTGAAAATCAAGCTTTTAATGTTGTTTATGTCTTTGTGTTGTTTTTTTCAATATGCTTCGAGACAAACCCAGCCCTAAGTTCAGTCAGGTTCTTCTCCAGTATGTGGAACCACTGGCGTTTTAGCCTATGTGTAAACGTGATATTGTGGATTTTTTGTTCCCTTTTTTTCTTTGTCTTTGTATTTGTCTGTGTTATCTTTTGTTTACTAGACCTTGTGTGTCCTTAAACGGTTAGTTCACCCAAAAATTATTTACTTACCCTCATGTTGTTCCAACCCCGTAATACTTTCGTTCAGCTTCGGAACACAAATCAAGATACTTGGATGAAATCTGAGAGCTGGCTCACTCCTTCATAGGCTGCTAGGTAATCGATATCTGCCATCCCAGAAAAGTTAGTAAAGACATTGTTAAAATAATCCAAGTGACTTCAGTGGCTCAACCTTAAGTTTATCAAGCAACGAGAATGCTTTTTGGGCACAAGAAAATGCAGTACACCAATAAATATGTTCTCACCCTTTACTCATCTTTTACCCTTATGCCATCCAAGATGCATACGACTTTCCTTCAGATTAACACAAATAAAGGTTTTTAGACAAATACAAAATTACATCTCTGGAAATACATATATAATGCAAGCTCATGTGTTTCTAAAAGTTGTAGCATCAAACAGCAAACAGCCCAGTCATTTTTACACCATTATTACAAAAAGGTGTATGTTCTCACTAAATTGCTCCCAAATTTAAGATTGTTGTATCATAATAGTATAATACGTACCCCTTAGTTCTATAATACAGTATACATCATTTTTAAATGATCTTGGCTGTCCCTTTGTTTCCCAAACTTTACATATTGTTCCCTTATACTTACATGTAAGCACTTTATAAGTACACTAATTACTTAAAGTTACGGTGTAAATTTGTCTTAATTACATAGTACTTTCCGGGTTGTAATCTAAAGAGTTATCTTTTTTATTTTTATTATGTCCTTTTGGTAATCAAAGAAGAGTTTTAAAGGGTTGTTCACCCAAAAATGAAAATTACAACGCGAGCTCTCACGGGACTTCAGCTAGCCGTCTAAAACTATGTAGGTGAATTTAAACAACGGCTAAGTTGCTAAAGGCATCTTGTTGTCATCTGAGGACCCTGTTCAGTTGGACAGACATTTTAATTGCATTTTGTGTCTGTTAAGAGGCACAATAACACCATTTATGAAAATGCCCCCATAACTGCCCTTTTAGCTGAGTGGGAGCTCTGGGAATTAGCGGTAGCAGCTCCGTGTTGCAAGTGTAGTGGGACGCACTGCTGCGTCCAATTAACCTAATGCGTTCGGCCGTGAGTTCAATCATAACGATGCGGGACCATATAAAAAGGGTTTAGAGTCACTGTTTACGTGTGAGTGTCGTCTGCGTGGTGCGTCATTGCCCGGGCAACGCCCCTGCCAGTTCCTCATCAGTTCTCGCTTGGAGGTATGTGTTTGGCTGACTAGTTAAACAGAGATGCGTGATTTTTTTAATGTAAACAACGATTCCGTTTTAGCCTTGAGGATAAATTGCGGCTGTGGGCTGTTGGCAGCTGCTACTCTCCTTTGGCGTTCCTCATGACGTGGTTTTGTGTGCGCGTGACGCGGACGCGCGACTTATGAAATGAAGGTATGTAAAATTAACTATTGAGTGGCGCTCCCTTTTTGGACTGCAAGTATATGTGTTATGTTTATATTTTAGGAGGAATAGACTGGTCAGTGACACCTGTGGGGCAACGCTGTTTAACGCTGCTGCTTTGTACACTCGGATTCCTGCTGTGTTGTAACGTTACTCCGGACTCTTCCGGGCAATAACATTTTGCATCAACACGTGCACTCTATTTATGCGACTTGTGTGACGCCTGCTCTACAGTACTCATCCTTGTGATCGCTGGGTTGTTTCTCCAACTAGTCTTTCAAATTGTGTGATTTGCTGTTTATATATATTTACTGTGTATTTATTTATGAATGTTTTGGTTTGTCTGTTTCTTCTGAAAGTATTGTTAGAAGAATAGTTTTTTTATTATATTATGTATTTTCGTGTCCTTGTTATATGTTGAGACCAGTGCAGTCATTTCTGCTCTCATTACAGGAGCCGAGGCTTCGGTGCAGGCCGCTAGTAGGCCCTCACGTGCTGTGGTGGAGGTTTTGTCACTGAGTGCTGTGCGTTCATGCTTGACCGTATTGGAGTGTGTGTGATACCTGTGCACAGGGTGGTAAGAGTGATTTATAGGGGCCTTGTGCTCACTAAAGTAGTGTACCTGCCATGGTTAAGCCTCGGCTTCCTCCTTGACTTCGAGTGTTGAGTGTTGCATGATGACCCAGTCTTTAATGTTGTCTTAAGATTGCTGCTGACTACAATAAAATCTTTTGTATTTTTGTATCCACGTCTCTGGCCCTTCCTCGATAACAACGTTCCTGTGTCCTTTTTGTGGGTCATTAAATTCATAAGTATTGGTATTTCCCTGTTAAACAGGGTGGCGTAGTCGTGCATATTTAGAGGTAGTTTGCACCTCTTAAGGCCCCGCTACACAAGCACCAATTCGGTTCGTTTTTTTTGCATAGACCGTACTCAAATATATAACAATCAAGATTAACTTAAAAAATTGCCCGGAGTTCTCCTTTAAGCATAATTGCGCCACTAAGGTGGACATCTTGAAAAATGGCCGCCCGTGGAGACTGCTCATGCCAATTTTCACGCTTGTAACAAACTCAACGATTATATCACTTAGCCGCTCACTATTGGGATAAAAGGAAAAGTGCAGGTTGACAGATTTTACACCAGATAGTGCTATACTTGAGCCAACAAGTGACATTACAGGGACTCGGGCATGCTTGAGAACTAATATGTGCAGTTACGTTAGTCTAGCCATTTAGTCAAATGTAAAGCCACAGAAAAGTTACACAACCCTTAATTTGATACCATGTGAAACAAGAACAGGGGCCCCAAGTTAGCAACTAGAGCTTGGCAAATAGTTAAATTAAACGAACTATATGGACCAAGCTTCTGCCCAAGCCAAGTCTAGAACCTCACTGCACAAGATAAAAGGTTTAGTAGAGCAGCCCTATAAGTCAAACTGAGAACAGTCACGAAACATCCAACACCAGTCAGAAATCAATACCAAAGAGTAACTAATGTTGAGTTTCAGGAAGTTTATTAAAAAACTAAATTCACATGACCAGGATAACTTCTCCACTAGACACCACAGTTTGCCCACTAGAAATGGTCTTGACGTGCACATCTCTTCCTGTAAAAAGTAATAGAAGCATGAGGCATTTAAATAATTGTTCCTAAAGTCAATTTACAGCAAGCACTCACTTTTCCTAGTGCAGCTTTGCTCACAGGTGCCAGAAGAGGGATGGCACACCGCTGTACTACAGTGGATGAATATCTAACAGAAGGGAAAGGGTTAAGCCATATAATTCACTATAAAAAGCACTAATATTAACGCTTGAGGTAGGGCTGTGGAGCATACAGTTTCCTGCAGAGGAGCCAGTGATGCTGGATCTACAAATGTGAACATCTTCACAACAAAGCGCTTGTAGTGGGTTGGGAACTGAAGACCCGAAGATCCAGCCATTGGAACCAATGTGGTCAGGTAACGATCATCCTGGTAAGGGCATCTGAAAGGCAAAGAGGCATTCAGAAAAGCCTTACAGCACATGGATAGACTGGCCTTACTCACCCATCAACCAGAAGGTCCCATTGGGGTAGACTGAGTGGACTAGGGGTTTGTGTCGCCCAGCAATGTCTCAGCATCAGGACAATGTTGGGGTCGGTCCTCTCCAAAATGCGCACCTCAACATACACAGGTTCTCGCAGGACTTTTGTAATTGGATAATCAGCTCCACTGTAGTAGGATGTGTACGCCTCATCCCCTGAGGATACAGTGTTAAACTAAACTGCTGCAACCCTGAGTTTGAGAGGCGTTAGTTATACTTGGGACAAACACTTACCTTCTGCACAGCCTTTAGTGACACATTGACCATTTGCCAGTCTAAGCTCAACCCTGAGGGGTCCAGGAGCAGCTACTGGTGGAGGTGGAGGAACACTGTTGACCTCCACAAGCAGAGCTTCCACAGAAGTAGCAGAGTACCTACACTGGAAGAGAAGCCTGGACAAACCATGAGCTTGTAGCAGTTGTCAATGATTAACATTTATGATAAAGCATAGGTCACCTACTCAAAATGGCTGTCCCTTGTGATGGAACCAAGTGGTCCAATACCCACTTCATACGAGGAGATCATTCGGTTTTCATACACCACATATCCACTGTCCTCCTGCAAATAGTAACACTGTTGGCATCCAGTCCATCCTAAGCCACACAGAAAAAAAAAACACAAGCAGCTACTCACAATCATGCTCGTGCCACATGCAGTGACAGGGAACTGGTATATAGCAAAGAAAGGTGTGGATCCCACAGGACTGCAAGATGGGTCACTTCCACCCAAGAGACGGACAGAATCCAGGCTCAGACGAGGCAGCGTAACATCTCTAGCCACCACTACCACAAACTGACCGTCTCTTATACACTGGACAGTCACTGGAATGAGTTACAAGAGCAGGTTATTGATGAAAATCAGTTTAACATGAACACTTTGCATTGACTCAATCTTACCAGCCTTCCCATAGTAACATTGCTGTCCATTAAAGCAGCAGTTGATAGCTGCACACTCAGCACCACTGATACCAGGTGGCCCACATTGGATCTGCTCAGAATCAGCTACAGCACATTTGTCAAGGGGCTCTGCCTGTGCCACTGGCTGCTTAGGCTGAATCTGAGAAAACTGCTGACTAGCTTGCGGTTGAACTGACTGTGGAAACTGTGGACTAGATTGCTGTTGAACTGACTGAGGAAACTGTTGACTAGCTTGCTGTTGAACTGGCCGAGGAAACTGTTGACTAGCTTGCTGTAGAACTGACTGAGGAAACTGTTGACTAGTTTGTTGCTGAACTGGCCGAGGAAATTGTTGACTAGCTTGCTGTTGAACTGACTGAGGAAACTGTTGACTAGCTTGCTGTTGAACTGACTGAGGAAACTGTTGACTAGCTTGCTGTTGAACTGACTGAGGAAACTGTTGACTAGCTTGCTGTTGAACTGGCCGAGGAAACTGTTGACTAGCTTGCTGTAGAACTGACTGAGGAAACTGTTGACTAGCTTGCTGTTGAACTGATGGAGCAAACTGTTGACTAGTTTGTTGCTGAACTGGCCAAGGAAATTGTTGACTAGCTTGCTGTTGAACTGACTGAGGAAACTGTTGACTAGCTTGCTGTTGAAACCGCTGGTCAGTTTGCTGGAACATCAGAGTTTGAGGATTCTGGGGCAGATTACTCCACTGTGGAACAGCATGACTGAACGCAAAGAGCCAAACACAAAGTGCCAGAGACTGAAGAGCACACCAACTTCCTGCCATTGTTCAACAGCTAGTCACACTGCTGAGATGCTGCCCTTTGTTTTTTTTGTACCATACAGACTTTGGCTAATTAATGATAATCCCTCCCTCTTCATTAACAGTCATGATTCGCCAGACTTGCATGAGTGGGAGTCTATGCAATGCGTGATTCTATTGGTTCTTACAATTATTATAATTTTTGTATTCTTTCCACACTTTTTGAACATACACAAAAGCACATATTGAGCTGAATTCTGAATAGTATGCTAGTACAATTTATTTCATTCTGAAGTCAGCCTTTGTTTTCTCCTTTCTTTAGCTAAATTTTATAGGCTATTTGATGGTTTTGCTATTCTGGATTTTATTTTATTTGTTTTCATCTTGCGGTTTTCATGGCAAAAGGCCTGAATATTCAGGGTATGTTTACACAACAACAACGTACTAAAAATGGAAACGTTTTTTCTTTGAGTTTTCGTGGGCAGACGACAAGTTAGGGTGACAGTCCCGAAATTGGTGCGTCCCTCAATACATAAATAGTGTCCCGCATTTCAGTTATGAACAGTTTTTTTGTTTTATTTTATTTTATTTTCCAAACTGTGATTCTGGAAGATTTTATAATTTTTTAGGGCTGTCTGATTGGTAGAGATTTTGAAGGGGAATGGGAGAGCTTCACTCCGACGAGGCGAGTGAAGATTAGCTATACTATGGAGAGTATAGAGGTTCGCTGTTTGTTCAAAACAGCAAAAGTGAAACGTGCTCTATGGGGGGCCCATTGGGCTATACTGGTGAAAGACACCACCCCAGTAGAGGACGTCCCTGGATTAGGTCCAGTGGCACCGTAAACCTGCTCAATCACTTCCATCTCAGATAGGGGTGATTATTAATTATCAGGGCTGTCTGATTGGAAGAGATTTTGAAGGGGAACGGGAGAGCTTCACTCCGACGAGGCGAGTGAAGATTATCTATACTACGGAGAGTATAGAGATTCGCTGTTTGTTTAAAACAGCAAAAGTGAAACGTGCTCTGTGGGGGCCCATTGGGCAATACTGGTGTAAGACACCACCCCAGCAGAGGACGTCCCTGGAATGTAGGTCCAGTGGCACCGCAAACCTGCTCAATCACTTCCATCTCAGACACGGTTTTAATTATTCTTATTTCTTTTGATTATTTTAATTTCTTCTATGTAAAGCACTTTGAATTACCACTGTTTAGCTTTGCATTTACTGAATGAGCACTGTGCCACTGTTCGTCCGACTGTTTGCACTGTATTTTATTTTCTAAACTGTTTTAATTGTTCTTATTTCTTTTATTATCTATGTAATTATTTTAATTTCTTCTATGTAAAGCACTTTGAATTACCACTGTGAAATGTGAAATGTGCTATATAAATAAACTTGCCTTGCCTTGCCTTATGTCTGTATTAATATTTTTTCATCCCTGAAATTGCAATACTACAGTAAGAAATATTATAAAAACTGTGACTGGCATTTAAAAATCTATTTGTGCAGCCGTCATGTTCTAGCTGTAATATTAACCAACCAACCTAAACCTAGCCCTGAAATTATAAGGCGATAATATATCCCAAATTTATTGAAATGCACATTTATTGTCTTGTCAGAGGAGGATGGGCTCCATCCAAACTTTTTCTCGTCAACTAAACATATTATGGAACTTTTTTACCTGCTGCCATCACCTTTGTCTCCATTGGGACAAATGCAAATAATAGATTTCACAATGAAAAAGTTAAAAAGCATTATTTCTCTAAACTGTTAAAACACGTCAACTTGTGGATTTCTGAACTGGAATGGAGGCGGGGCTAATTGTTGCATATTCGTAGAACCACGTATACTAAATGAGGCAACAGTGTAGTTAAATTCAAGCAATTTTAAGGCGTGAAGAACTTTTCCAAGGAACATTTTTTTAAATATGTCATTTTGGTAATCAAAGATGAGTTTTAAAAATGTGTTTAAAAATGGAGTGATGAGAGTGTTGAGATTCTCCAGGATTGTTTTGAGACCACTGACTGGCTGATTGGCAGCAGATGGGAACATTAACGAATATACAGATACTGTTTCCAGCTTTATCCATCACTGCATTGAGGACATCGTTCCTAAGAAGTCTGTTCGGTCCTTTCCCAATCAGAAGCCCTGGGTTGATGCTGGGGTCCGGAATAACCTAAGAGCCCGGGCTGCCGCCTTTAACTCCGAGGACCCTGATTTATACAGGAAGGCCAGATATGACATTCGGAAGGCCATCAAAACACCGAAAAGGTCTTACAGAACCAGGGTGGAGTGCAGTTATCATGGCTCTGACCCTAGGCATATGTGGTACGGACTTAAAGCCATTACAGACTACAAAGGGAGAGGTTGTAGCGAGACCCAGGCATCTGTCATACTACCAGACGAGCTAAATAACTTCTATGCTCGTTTCGAGAGGGACAGTGAACCTATTGCAGTGGAACTGCCTGAAGGCCGAGCCAGTGGCGTGCCTATATTAACTGAAGCTGAGGTGAGGCTATGCTTTAAAAAGATCAACCCCCGCAAGGCACCTGGTCCGGATGGCATATCAGGTAGGGCCCTCAGGGGCACCATTTAGCTGGGGTCTTCAGTGACATCTTCAATCTCTCTCTAAGTTTGTCTGTACTCCCTACCTGCTTCAAGAGGACAACCATCGTCCATGTGCCCAAGAAAACCAAAGCCACCGGCATGAAGGACTATCGCCCGATAGCACTGACCTCTATCACCACGAAGTGTTTTGAGCGGCTGGTCAAACTATTAATCTGCTCCTCGTTGCCCCCCACCCTGGACCCTATACAGTTTGCATATCGGTCCAATAGGTCTACAGATGATGCTATCGCCCTGACCATGCACACCGCTCTCTCCCACCTGGACAAGGGGAATACGTATGTGAGAATGCTGTTCATTGATTACAGCTCTGCATTCAGCACCATCATCCCCTCCAGACTCGTCACCAAGCTCGTGGATCTGGGACTAAACATCTCCCTATGTAAGTGGATCCACAACTTCCTGACGGGGAGGCCACAGGTGGTGATAATCGGTGACCGCACCTCATCCACACTGATCACCAACACAGGCACGCCCCAGGGTGTGTGCTCAGCCCTCTATTGTTCTCCCTGTGCACACATGACTGCGAAGTAAACCACAGTTCCAACCTCATCGTGAAGTTTGCTGACGACACAACCATTCTGGGCTGCATTTCTGACGGAGATGAGTCAGCCTACAGAGAGGAGGTCGACACTCTGGTGACATGGTGCCATGACAACAACCTCTCTCTCAATGTCAGCAAAACTAAGGAGATGATTGTGGACTTTAGGAGGAGACAGAGCGAGGAGCATGTACCCCTGCACATCAATGGATATGTAGTGGAAAATGTCAGTTGTAAGTTACTCGGGGTCAACCTCAGAAATGACCTTACCTGGTCTGCTCACACGGACAAGGTGGTCAATGCGGCCCGGAAACGCCTATTCTTCTTGAGGAGACTGAAGAAGTTCAGCATGGACCCAGTCATCCTCACTAACTTCTATAGATGTAAAATTGAGAACACACTGACTGGCTGTATCACAGTGTGGTATGGGAGCTGCATTGACAGGGACAGAAAAATCCAGTGTGGCTAGGTCTGCAGGGTTCATCATCGGCAGGAAGCTCCCAGCCCTACAGGACGACTACCACACACAATGCCTCAAGAAAGCGGGCAGGATTCTAAGAGACCGTTACCATCCATCCTTCAATCTTTTTACCCTGCTGCCTTCAGGTAGGCGATACCGAAGCATCCGGGCCCGCACACAAAGACTGGATAACAGTTTTTTTCAAAAGGGCCATCAGGCTCCTAAATGGACAATGATCATCTCTCTTCACTTTCCTTTAGTCATTTATACACTGTCACTTTAGTTAACTGTTTGCACCTAGTATATTATATGTTATGTAATGTCAGGTTACTATGTGGTGTCTTGTCATAAGAATTTCAGTGCCAGTTAACCGTGTGTTGTTCTGTGCATCTGACAATAAAAGACTTGACATTTAAAGGGTTGGTTCACCCCAAAATAAAAATTACCCCATGATTTACTAAGTCCATCAAAGTGCTTCCATCCATCATAAAAGTAATCAACACAGCTCTGTGGGGGTAAATGACGGCCTTCTGAGGTGAATGTGTGTTTGTGTAAGAATAACATATTTTTTTAAACACTTCCGACTAAAATTTAAACTTTGACTAAAGCTTGGAAGAGCCGGGACATTTAACATAACTCAGATTGCGTTCGTCTGAAAGAAGGTCACATACACTTAGAATGATTTGAGGGTGAGTAAATCAAAGGGTAAATTTCATAATTGGGTGAACTATCACTGTAAGGGATAACATTAACTACAGAGAGACTTTAAGACCAAATAACTAGTCATGTGTAAGTGCACACTCACAAACTCATAAGGGCAATTCTTGCATGGGCACATATGCAATGTTTTCAAGCCCTGTTCACACCCGTTATTAAGGTGCATTTTGGTTGATTGGATCACAAGTAGAAATTCCTGTTTACATCTGGCGTTTTAATTGGTCTCATTTGTCCACTTCTGTCCTGATCTCTTAAAGGAGAGGGTCTACATTTGCAGATCTTCAAACACATGAGCATCTACTATATGAAAGCAATCTGGTTAAATATGTTTGACTACCTCTAGGAGTGGTCAAAAATAGACAAGCTCAAACAAAAACCACCATTTTTGGATTTACCAGTTAACTGGTGATTGGATTTTTTTTTTATGCTTAGTACTAAGTGTAAACAAGGCCTTGGACAGCAACCTAGGGTGGATATAATAGTTAAGGGATTAATGCTTAAAGCAGTCTACTTCTCAAACATTACTAGGACTATCCTGAAAAAAAAAGGTAATAAACTTGGGATAAAAGGACAAGTACAGGTTGATGCATATTTTATTCCAGATAATGCTATTCTTGCATGACTGAAGAAAAAAAAGCCAACAAGTGACCTTACAGGGGATTGGCCATGCTTGAGTATCACTACGGGCAGTTATGTTAGTCCAGCCATAAATCAAATGTTAAGCCACAATCAGAAGTTACACAACCCTTAATTTGAGGGGCCCCAAGACAGCAACTAGAGCTTAGCAAATAATTAAGTTAAATGGCTTGGGTAGAAGCTTGGCCCATGTAGTTCAAGTCTAAAACCTCTTTGCACAAAAATAAAAAGGGTTTAGTAGTACAGCCCTATAAATCAAACTGAGAAACATCCAACTCCAGTCAGAAATCAATGCCAAAGAGAAACTAATGTTGAGTTTCAGGAAGTTTATTGAAAACACTAAATTCACATGACCAGGATAACTTTTCCACTAGACACCACAGTTTGCCCACTAGAGATGGTCTTGACGTGCGCATCTCTTCCTAAAAAAGAGTGATAGAAGCATGAGGCATTCAAATAAAATGTTATTCCTGAAGTCAATTTACAGCAAGCACTCACTTTTCCTAGTGCAGCTTTGCTCACAGGTGCCAGAAGAGGGATGGCACACCGCTGTACTACAGTGGATGAAGATCTAACAGAGGGGAAAGGGTTAAGCCATAATTCAATATAAAAAGCACTAAAATTAAGGCTTGAGGTAAGGCTGCAGAGCATACGGTTTCCTGCAGAGGAGCCAGTGATGCTGGATCTACAAATGTGAACATCTTCACAACAAAGCGCTTGTAGTGGGTTGGGAACTGAAGACCCGAAGATCCAGCCATTGGAACCAATGTGGTCAGGTAACGATCATCCTGGTAAGGGCATCTGAAAGGCAAAGAGGCATTCAGAAAAGCCTTACAGCACATGGATAAAGACTGGCCTTACTCACCCATCAACCAGAAGGTCCCATTGGGGTAGACTGAGTGGACTGGGGGTTTGTGTCGCCCAGCAATGTCCCAGCATCAGGACAATGTTGGGGTCGGTCCTCTCCAAAATGCGCACCTCAACATACACAGGTTCCCGCAGGACTTTTGTAATTGGATAATCAGCACCACTGTAGTAGGATGTGTACGCCTCATCCCCTGAGGATACAGTGTTAAACTAAACTGCTGCAACCTGGAGTTTGAGAGGTGTTAGTTATACTTGGGACAAACACTTACCTTCTGCACAGCCTTTAGTGACACATTGACCATTTGCCAGTCTAAGCTCAACCCTGAGGGGTCCAGGAGCAGCTACTGGTGGAGGTGGAGGAACACTGTTGACCTCCACAACCAGAGCTTCCACAGAAGTAGCAGAGTACCTACACTGGAAGAGAAGCCTGGACAAACCATGAGCTTGTAGCAGTTGTCAATGATTAACATTTATGATAAAGCATAGGTCACCTACTCAAAATGGCTGTCCCTTGTGATGGAACCAAGTGGTCCAATACCCACTTCATACGAGGAGATCATTCGGTTTTCATACACCACATATCCACTGTCCTCCTGCAAATAGTAACACTGTTGGCATCCAGTCCATCCTAACCCACACATTAAAAAAAAAACACAAGCAGCTACTCACAATCATGCTCGTGCCACATGCAGTGACAGGGAACTGGTATATAGCAAAGAAAGGTGTGGATCCCACAGGACTGCAAGATGGGTCACTTCCACCCAAGAGACGGACAGAATCCAGGCTCAGTCGAGGCAGCGTCACATCTCTAGCCACCACTACCACAAACTGACCATCTCTTATACACTGGACAGTCACTGGAATGAGTTACAAGAGCAGGTTATTGATGAAAATCAGTTTAACATGAACACTTTGCATTGACTCAATCTTACCAGCCTTCCCATAGTAACATTGCTGTCCATTAAAGCAGCAGTTGATAGCTGCACACTCAGCACCACTAATACCAGGTGGTCCACATTGGATCTGCTCAGAATCAGCTACAGCACATTTGTCAAGGGGCTCTGCCTGTGCCACTTGCTGCTTAGGCTGAAACTGAGAAAATTGCTGACTAGCTTGTGGTTGAATTGACTGAGGAAACTGTTGACTAGCTTGCTGTTGAACTGAAAAAGGAAACTGTTGACTAGCTTGCTGTTGAACTGACTGAGGAAACTGTTGACTAGCTTGCTGTTGAACTGAAAAAGGAAACTGTTGACTAGCTTGCTGTTGAACTGACTGAGGAAACTGTTGACTAGCTTGCTGTTGAACTGACTGAGGAAATTGTTGACTAGCTTGCGGTTGAAACTGCCGATTAGCTTGCTGTTGAACTGACTGAGGAAACTGTTGACTAGCTTGCTGTTGAACTGACTGAGGAAACTGTTGACTAGCTTGCTGTTGAACTGACTGAGGAAATTGTTGACTAGCTTGCGGTTGAAACTGCCGATTAGCTTGCTGTTGAACTGACTGAGGAAACTGTTGACTAGCTTGCTGTTGAACTGACTGAGGAAACTGTTGACTAGCTTGCTGTTGAACTGACTGAGGAAACGATTGACTAGCTTGCTGTTGAACTGACTGAGGAAACGGTTGACTAGCTTGCTGTTGAACTGACTGAGGAAACTGTTGACTAGCTTGCTGTTGAACTGGCCGAGGAAACTGTTGACTAGCTTGCTGTTGAACTGACTGAGGAAACTGTTGACTAGCTTGCTGTTGAAACTGCCGATTAGCTTGCTGTTGAACTGACTGAGGAAGCTGTTGACTAGTTTGTTGCTGAACTGGCCGAGGAAATTGTTGACTAGCTTGCTGTTGAACTGACTGAGGAAACTGTTGACTAGCTTGCTGTTGAAACCGCTGGTCAGTTTGCTGGAACATCAGAGTTTGAGGATTCTGGGGCAGATTACTCCACTGTGGAACAGCATGACTGAACGCAAAGAGCCAAACACAAAGTGCCAGAGACTGAAGAGCACACCAACTTCCTGCCATTGTTCAACAGCTAGTCACACTGCTGAGATGCTGCCCTTTGGTTTTTTTGTACCATACAGACTTTGGCTAATTAATGATAATCCCTCCCTCTTCATTAACAGTCATGATTCTCCAGACTTGCATGAGTGGGAGTCTATGCAATGCGTGATTCTATTGGTTCTTACAATTATTATAATTTTTGTATTCTTTCCACACTTTTTGAACATACACAAAAGCACATATTGAGCTGAATTCTGAATAGTATGCTAGTACAATTTATTTCATTCTGAAGTCAGCCTTTGTTTTCTCCTTTCTTTAGCTAAATTTTATAGGCTATTTGATGGTTTGGCTATTCTGGATTTTATATATTTTTTTTTCATCTTGCGGTTTTCATGGCAAAAGGCCTGAATATTCAGGGTATGTTTACACAACAACAACGTACTAAAAAAGGAAACGTTTTTTCTTTGAGTTTTCGTGGGCAGACGACAACTTAGGGTGACAGTCCCGAAATTGGTGCGTCCCTCAATACATAAATAGTGTCCCGCATTTCAGTTATGTCTGTATTTTTTTTTTTCATCTCTGAAATTGCAATACTACAGTAAGAAATATAATAAAAACTGTGACTGGCATTTAAAAATCTATTTGTGCAGCCGTCATGTTCTAGCTGTAATATTAACCAACCAACCTAACCCTAGCCCTGAAATTATAAGGCGATAATATATCCCAAATTGATTGAAATGCACATTTATTGTCTTGTCAGAGGAGGATGGGCTCCATCCAAAGTTTTTCTCTTCAACTAAACATATTATTGAACTATTTTACCTGCTGCCATCACCTTTGTCTCCATTGGGACAAATGCAAATAATAGATTTCACAATGAAAAAGTTCAAAAGCATTATTTCTCTAAACTGTGAAAACACGTCAACTTGTGGATTTCTGAACTGGAATGGAGGCGGGGCTAATTGTTGCATATTCTTAGAACCACGTATACTAAATGAGGCAACAGTGTAGTTACATTCAAGCAATTTTAAGGCGTGAATAACCTTTCCAAGGAACACTTTTTTTTTTTATATTTAATTTTGTTAATCAAAGATGAGTTTTAAAAATGTGTTTAAAAATGGAGTGATGAGAGTGTTGCGATTCTCCAGGATTGTTTTGAGACAACTGAACTGGCTGATGTTTAGAGAGGCAGCAGATGGGAACATTAACGAATATACAGATACTGTTTCCAGCTTTATCCATCACTGTGTAGCAGGTTACAGCTGTCTGGCCAAATGGCAATTAATTTGCGGTGCTGTGAGTGGCGCTGGGCAGTTAACAGTGAGCCAACCGTGATGGTAGAGTCCCTATATAAATCGGGACTTTTCTTTTGACAAGCGACGTCATTGACATGCGACTGTTGTCCTGTCTACCTGCCGGCCTATCTGTCTGATGTCTGTCTTGGTCTCCCCCTTGGTCATCTATTCTGTGGTAGCGTCGCAGGTAGGACTAGCTCTGGTTCTTTTTTTTCCACTCCTTTAACTTTGTAACTGGGGCTTATATGGAATGTTTTAATTTTAGAAGCCCCATTGCGGCAGTAGCCCTGTTATCAGCTGAGGGCGTGCCCGGTTATCGGCGATCAGAGCCTGGGGCCGTGACTCAATGCTATTTATCAAAGGTATGTGACTACAATGAGTAATAGATAAATGTTACTGTAGGATGTGTTTATAAGTAGACATTTTTGTGTATTTCAGGAAGAGGCTTTCTAGCCGGGGGGTAGCTGCCAGTGGGCGACATCAGTTCCGAACATCTGCTGTTTTGCTTACGTTTTAATGTCACGATTTGTTCACGGATATAACACGCTAACGTCAACAACTGCGGCTGCCTTTGCACCCGGGACCTAGAATTAGTGGAACCGTGGTTTGCTCAAGTTAATCGGCAGCTTCCTGGTGATCTCTTTCCTCCTGCTATACCGTGAATTAGTTTCATTGAACATCATATAGCCAGTTTCATGGTTTAAGTGTTGAGTGTTTGATGGACTGACACCACTGACTGTAATTGTTTTGGTCTATATTTTATAGGCTCATTGTTGTTTTGTTTGTTTATTTAAACTCTTGTATGGAAGCCTTTTTCTGCTGCTGATATACAAGAGCGTTATTCCTGATTTATTTGGGTTGATTATTTATTTGTTTTCATTTGTCTACCCCGACCAAAGATCGCTAACTGGGGGTTTACCAGTGTATTGCAATTGTTGTGTGTAATTCAGGTTGATTTTCACGTGTTTGTCTTTTGTCCAGGTGCTGAAGACCGCCAGTGGGAGCAGTGCCCCTTGCGGTGGTGGGTCCCGTGGTGTGTGCAGTGGTTGTGTGTGCACCAAGTGTGATCATTTCCCTTGTAGTGCGTGGGTGTGACATTCAGCACGTGTGAGTGGGGTGTTGTGTTATGGATGCTCATTGCTCGGGCCACTAGCCTCCCACTGGTAAGTTTCAGCCCTATCTTCACCTCTTTGGTTGTGTGTGTGTGTGTGTGCATTGTGACTAGAGTATATTGTGTGTTTGTTATTTGATTTGGTGTCAAATACATTCTATTTGCGGTGAAATTTGTATTATATGTTGGTTGTGAAATCTTGAATCGTTGGAGTGACTCTGGTGTGCATGGCTCCATTGGTTTTACATTTTTATAAAAAGTAAAAAGAAAAATTAATAATAATAAAAATATATTTTTGTATTCAACCACTGTCTCTGGCTGATCCATTCACGAACCTGAGTGCCTTGTTAGCGAAAAGTCACTAAGTCTTTGGGTGTAAGTCCCATTGTGGCGTAGTCTGCTAGTTGTCTGGGTCTAAGCCCAGTTAAATCTATTCCACCTGCCGACATCGTTCCTAAGAAGTCTGTTCGGTCCTTTACCAATCAGAAGCCCTGGGTTGATGCTGGGGTCCGGAATAACCTAAGAGCCCGGGCTGCCGCCTTTAACTCCGGGGACCCTGATTTGTACAGGAAGGCCAGATATGACCTTCGGAAGGCCATCAAAACAGCGAAAAGGTCTTACAGAACCAGGGTGGAGTCCAGTTATCATGGCTCTGACCCTAGGCATATGTGGTACGGACTTAAAGCCATTACAGACTACAAAGGGAGAGGTTGTAGCGAGACCCAGGCATCTGTCATACTACCAGACGAGCTAAATGACTTCTATGCTCGTTTCGAGAGGGACAGTGAACCCATTGCAGTGGAACTGCCTGAAGGCCGAGCCAGTGGCGTGCCTATATTAACTGAAGCTGAGGTGAGGCTATGCTTTAAAAAGATCAACCCCCGCAAGGCACCTGGTCCGGATGGCATATCAGGTAGGGCCCTCAGGGGCTGTGCTGACCATTTAGCTGGGGTCTTCACTGACATCTTCAATCTCTCTCTAAGTTTGTCTGTACTCCCTACCTGCTTCAAGAGGACAACCATCGTCCCTGTGCCCAAGAAAAGCAAAGCCACCGACATGAAGGACTATCGCCCGATAGCACTGACCTCTATCACCATGAAGTGTTTTGAGCGGCTGGTCAAACCATTAATCTGCTCCTCGTTGCCCCCCACCCTGGACCCTATGCAGTTTGCATATCGGTCCAATAGGTCTACAGATGATGCTATCGCCCTGACCATTTTATTTAACCTTTATTTAACCAGGTTTGTCTCATTGAGATATAGAATCTCTTTTTCAAGAGAGACCTGGCCAAGATTGCAGAACAAATTAGATCACACAATCACAAAACAAACACAAAAAGGGCAAAGAGTACTCAAGTGCATTTCAAAATAAAAGTGCCATTACTTAAAACATTTGCACATGTGGATGGACTCATGTTCTATAGATTTAACATAACGTTTAAAATCATTCAAGGAAACTAGACACTGTAGTTTAAGTGTTTTCTGTAGGTCATTCCAAGTCGAAGGTCCAAAAAACATGAAAGCCTTTTTGAAAAACTCTGTCCGGGCTTGAGGTACATTCAATGAGAGAATTTTCTGGGACCGTAAACCATAAGTACTCTGTGTAAAAGAAAGAAATTCGGATATGTAGCATGGTAGTCTGCCTATGATGCCCTTATAAATAAAAATATAAAGGTGAGTAAGCCGGCGATATGACAGAGAGGGCAAATTCACTGTGGAGTAAAGTGTACAGTGATGAGTGAGGGGTCTGCAATTTGAAATAAACCTTAAAGCTCCATGAAACACAGCATCCAACATCTGAAGACACTTTGATGGGGCATTCATATACAACAGATCACCATAGTCAATCATTGAGAGAAATGTAGCCTCGGCTATCCTTTTTCTGGCAGAATAAGTAAAACAAGATTTGTTCCTAAAGAAAAAAACTAGCTTCAATTTCAACTTTTTCACTAAATTCTGTATATGAAGCTTAAAAGAAAGATGATCATCAATTAAAAATCCTAAATATTTATAAGATGAAACTACCTCAATTGTTTTACCCTGATAAGTAACAATATTTAGATCTAACTAATTTTTCCTTGAGTTTGAACCATGCACACTGCTCTCTCCCACCTGGACAAGGGGAATACGTATGTGAGAATGCTGTTCATTGATTACAGCTCTTTATTCAGCACCATCATCCCCTCCAGACTCGTCTCCAAGCTCGTGGATCTGGGACTAAACATCTCCCTATGTAAGTGGATCCACAACTTCCTGACGGGGAGGCCACAGGTGGTGATAATCGGTGACCGCACCTCATCCACACTGATCACCAACACAGGCACGCCCCAGGGCTGTGTGCTCAGCCCTCTATTGTTCTCCCTGTTCACAGATGACTGCGAAGTAAACCACAGTTCCAACCTCATTGTGAAGTTTGCTGACGACACATTCATTGTGGGCTGCATTTCTGACAGAGATGAGTCAGCCTACAGAGAGGAGGTCGACACTCTGGTGACATGGTGCCATGACAACAACCTCTCTCTCAATGTCAGCAAAACTAAGGAGATGATTGTGGACTTTAGGAGGAGACAGAGCGAGGAGCATGTACCCCTGCACATCAATGGACATGTAGTGGAAAAGGTCGGTTGTTTTAAGTTACTCGGGGGCAACATCAGCAATGACCTTACCTGGTCTGCTCACACGGACAAGGTGGTCAAAGCGGCCCGGAAACGCCTATTCTTCTTGAGGAGACTGAAGAAGTTCGGCATGGACCCAGTCATCCTCACTAACTTCTATAGATGTACAATTGAGAACACACTGACTGGCTGTATCACAGTGTGGTATGGGAACTGCATTGACAGGGACAGAGAAATCCTACGCAGTGTGGTTAGGTCTGCAGGGTTCATCATCGGCAGGAAGCTCCCAGCCCTACAGGACGACTACCACACACAATGCCTCAAGAAAGCGGGCAGGATTCTAAGAGACCGTTACCATCCATCCTTCAATCTTTTTACCCTGCTGCCTTCAGGTAGGCGATACCGAAGCATCCGGGCCCGCACACAAAGACTGGATAACAGTTTTTTCAAAAGGGCCATCAGGCTCCTAAATGGACAATGATCATCTCTCTTCACTTTCCTTTAGTCATTTATACACTGTCACTTTAGTTAACTGTTTGCACCTAGTATATTATATGTTATGTAATGTCAGGTTACTATGCGGTGTCTTGTCATAAGAATTTCAGTGCCAGTTAATCGTGTGTTGTTCTGTGCATCTGACAATAAAAGACTTGACATTTAAAGGGTTGGTTCACCCCAAAATAAAAATTACCCCATGATTTACTAAGTCCATCAAAGTGCTTCCATCCATCATAAAAGTAATCAACACAGCTCTGTGGGGGTAAATGAAGGCCTTCTGAGGTGAATGTGTGTTTCTGTAAGAATTTTTTAAACACTTCCGACTAAAATTTAAACTTTGACTAAAGCTTGGAAGAGCCGGGACATTTAACATACCTCAGATTGTGTTCGTCTGAAAGAAGGTCACATACACTTAGGATGATTTGAGGGTGAGTAAATCAGAGGGTAAATTTCATAATTGGGTGAACTATCCCTGTAAGGGATAACATTAACTACAGAGAGACTTTAAGACCAAATAACTAGTCATGTGTAAGTTCACACTCACGAACTCATAAGGGCAATTCTTGCATGGGCACATATGCAATGTTTTCAAGCCCTGTTCACACCCGTTATTAAGGTGCATTTTGGTTGATTGGATCACAAGTAGAAATTCCTGTTTACATCTGGCGTTTTAATTGGTCTCATTTGTCCACTTCTGTCCTGATCTCTTAAAGGAGAGGGTCTACATTTGCAGATCTTCAAACACATGAGCATCTACTCTATGAAAGCAATCTGGTTAAAAATGTTTGACTACCTCTAGGAGTGGTCAAAAATAGACAAGCTCAAACAAAAACCACCATTTTTGGATTTACCAGTTAACTGGTGATTGGATTTTTTTTTTTTTTTATGCTTAGTACTAGGTGTAAACAAGGCCTTGGACAGCAACCTAGGGTGGATATAATAGTTAAGGGATTAATGCTTAAAGCAGTCTACTTCTCAAACATTACTAGGACTATCCTGAAAAAAAAGGTAATAAACTTGGGATAAAAGGACAAGTACAGGTTGATGCATATTTTATTCCAGATAATGCTATTCTTGCATGACTGAAGAAAAAAAAGCCAACAAGTGACCTTACAGGGGATTGGCCATGCTTGAGTATCACTACGGGCAGTTATGTTAGTCCAGCCATAAATCAAATGTTAAGCCACAATCAGAAGTTACACAACCCTTAATTTGAGGGGCCCCAAGACAGCAACTAGAGCTTAGCAAATAATTAAGTTAAATGGTTTGGGTAGAAGCTTGGCCCATGTAGTTCAAGTCTAAAACCTCTTTGCACAAAAATAAAAAGGGTTTAGTAGTACAGCCCTATAAATCAAACTGAGAAACATCCAACTCCAGTCAGAAATCAATACCAAAGAGAAACTAATGTTGAGTTTCAGGAAGTTTATTGAAAACACTAAATTCACATGACCAGGATAACTTTTCCACTAGACACCACAGTTTGCCCACTAGAGATGGTCTTGACGTGCGCATCTCTTCCTAAAAAAAAAAAAAAAAAAAAGTGATAGAAGCATGAGGCATTTAAATAAAAATGTTATTCCTGAAGTCAATTTACAGCAAGCACTCACTTTTCCTAGTGCAGCTTTGCTCACAGGTGCCAGAAGAGGGATGGCACACCGCTGTACTACAGTGGATGAAGATCTAACAGAGGGGAAAGGGTTAAGCCATATAATTCAATATAAAAAGCACTAAAATTAAGGCTTGAGGTAAGGCTGCAGAGCATACGGTGTCCTGCAGAGGAGCCAGTGATGCTGGATCTACAAATGTGAACATCTTCACAACAAAGCGCTTGTAGTGGGTTGGGAACTGAAGACCCGAAGATCCAGCCATTGGAACCAATGTGGTCAGGTAACGATCATCCTGGTAAGGGCATCTGAAAGGCAAAGAGGCATTCAGAAAAGCCTTACAGCACATGGATAAAGACTGGCCTTACTCACCCATCAACCAGAAGGTCCCATTGGGGTAGACTGAGTGGACTGGGGGTTTGTGTCGCCCAGCAATGTCCCAGCATCAGGACAATGTTGGGGTCGGTCCTCTCCAAAATGCGCACCTCAACATACACAGGTTCCCGCAGGACTTTTGTAATTGGATAATCAGCTCCACTGTAGTAGGATGTGTACGCCTCATCCCCTGAGGATACAATGTTAAACTAAACTGCTGCAACCTGGAGTTTGAGAGGCGTTAGTTATACTTGGGACAAACACTTACCTTCTGCACAGCCTTTAGTGACACATTGACCATTTGCCAGTCTAAGCTCAACCCTGAGGGGTCCAGGAGCAGCTACTGGTGGAGGTGGAGGAACACTGTTGACCTCCACAAGCAGAGCTTCCACAGAAGTAGCAGAGTACCTACACTGGAAGAGAAGCCTGGACAAACCATGAGCTTGTAGCAGTTGTCAATGATTAACATTTATGATAAAGCATAGGTCACCTACTCAAAATGGCTGTCCCTTGTGATGGAACCAAGTGGTCCAATACCCACTTCATACGAGGAGATCATTCGGTTTTCATACACCACATATCCACTGTCCTCCTGCAAATAGTAACACTGTTGGCATCCAAGTCCATCCTAACCCACACATTAAAAAAAACACAAGCAGCTACTCACAATCATGCTCGTGCCACATGCAGTGACAGGGAACTGGTATATAGCAAAGAAAGGTGTGGATCCCACAGGACTGCAAGATGGGTCACTTCCACCCAAGAGACGGACAGAATCCAGGCTCAGTCGAGGCAGCGTAACATCTCTAGCCACCACTACCACAAACTGACCATCTCTTATACACTGGACAGTCACTGGAATGAGTTACAAGAGCAGGTTATTGATGAAAATCAGTTTAACATGAACACTTTGCATTGACTCAATCTTACCAGCCTTCCCATAGTAACATTGCTGTCCATTAAAGCAGCAGTTGATAGCTGCACACTCAGCACCACTAATACCAGGTGGTCCACATTGGATCTGCTCAGAATCAGCTACAGCACATTTGTCAAGGGGCTCTGCCTGTGCCACTGGCTGCTTAGGCTGAAACTGAGAAAACTGCTGACTAGCTTGTGGTTGAATTGACTGAGGAAACTGTTGACTAGCTTGCTGTTGAACTGACTGAGGAAACTGTTGACTAGCTTGCTGTTGAACTGACTGAGGAAACTGTTGACTAGCTTGCGGTTGAAACTGCCGATTAGCTTGCTGTTGAACTGACTGAGGAAACTGTTGACTAGCTTGCTGTTGAACTGACTGAGGAAACTGTTGACTAGCTTGCTGTTGAACTGGCCGAGGAAATTGTTGACTAGCTTGCTGTTGAACTGATTGAGGAAACGGTTGACTAGCTTGCTGTTGAACTGACTGAGGAAACTGTTGACTAGCTTGCTGTTGAACTGGCCGAGGAAACTGTTGACTAGCTTGCTGTTGAACTGACTGAGGAAACTGTTGACTAGCTTGCTGTTGAAACTGCCGATTAGCTTGCTGTAGAACTGACTGAGGAAGCTGTTGACTAGTTTGTTGCTGAACTGGCCGAGGAAATTGTTGACTAGCTTGCTGTTGAACTGACTGAGGAAACTGTTGACTAGCTTGCTGTTGAAACCGCTGGTCAGTTTGCTGGAACATCAGAGTTTGAGGATTCTGGGGCAGATTACTCCACTGTGGAACAGCATGACTGAACGCAAAGAGCCAAACACAAAGTGCCAGAGACTGAAGAGCACACCAACTTCCTGCCATTGTTCAACAGCTAGTCACACTGCTGAGATGCTGCCCTTTGGTTTTTTTGTACCACACAGACTTTGGCTAATTAATGATAATCCCTCCCTCTTCATTAACATTCATGATTCTCCAGACTTGCATGAGTGGGAGTCTATGCAATGCGTGATTCTATTGGTTCTTACAATTATTATAATTTTTGTATTCTTTCCACACTTTTTGAACATACACAAAAGCACATATTGAGCTGAATTCTGAATAGTATGCTAGTACAATTTATTTCATTCTGAAGTCAGCCTTTGTTTTCTCCTTCATTAGCTAAATTTTATAGGCTATTTGATGGTTTGGCTATTCTGGATTTTATATATTTTTTTTTCATCTTGCGGTTTTCATGGCAAAAGGCCTGAATATTCAGGGTATGTTTACACAACAACAACGTACTAAAAATGGAAACGTTTTTTCTTTGAGTTTTCGTGGGCAGACGACAACTTAGGGTGACAGTCCCGAAATTGGTGCGTCCCTCAATACATAAATAGTGTCCCGCATTTCAGTTATGTCGCAATCACAAAACAAACACAAAAAGGGCAAAGACTACTCAAGTGTATTTCAAAATAAAAGTGCCATTACTTAAAACATTTGCACATGTGGATGGACTCATGTTCTATAGATTTAACATAACGTTTAAAATCATTCAAGGAAACTAGACACTGTAGTTTAAGTGTTTTCTGTAGGTCATTCCAAGTCGAAGGTCCAAAAAACATGAAAGCCTTTTTGAAAAACTCTGTCCGGGCTTGAGGTACATTCAATGAGAGAATTTTCTGGGACCGTAAACCATAAGTACTCTGTGTAAAAGAAAGAAATTCGGATATGTAGCATGGTAGTCTGCCTATGATGCCCTTATAAATAAAAATATAAAGGTGAGTAAGCCGGCGATTTGACAGAGAGGGCAAATTCACTGTGGAGTAAAGTGTACAGTGATGAGTGAGGGGTCTGCAATTTGAAATAAACCTTAAAGCTCCATGAAACACAGCATCCAACATCTGAAGACACTTTGATGGGGCATTCATATACAACAGATCACCATAGTCAATCATTGAGAGAAATGTAGCCTCGACTATCCTTTTTCTGGCAGAATAAGTAAAACAAGATTTGTTCCTAAAGAAAAAAACTAGCTTCAATTTCAACTTTTTCACTAAATTCTGTATATGAAGCTTAAAAGAAAGATGATCATCAATTAAAAATCCTAAATATTTATAAGATGAAACTACCTCAATTGTTTTACCCTGATAAGTAACAATATTTAGATCTAACTCATTTTTCCTTGAGTTTGAACCATGCACACTGCTCTCTCCCACCTGGACAAGGGGAATACGTATGTGAGAATGCTGTTCATTGATTACAGCTCTTTATTCAGCACCATCATCCCCTCCAGACTCGTCTCCAAGCTCGTGGATCTGGGACTAAACATCTCCCTATGTAAGTGGATCCACAACTTCCTGACGGGGAGGCCACAGGTGGTGATAATCGGTGACCGCACCTCATCCACACTGATCACCAACACAGGCACGCCCCAGGGCTGTGTGCTCAGCCCTCTATTGTTCTCCCTGTTCACAGATGACTGCGAAGTAAACCACAGTTACAACCTCATTGTGAAGTTTGCTGACGACACATTCATTGTGGGCTGCATTTCTGACAGAGATGAGTCAGCCTACAGAGAGGAGGTCGACACTCTGGTGACATGGTGCCATGACAACAACCTCTCTCTCAATATCAGAAAAACTAAGGAGTTGATTGTGGACTTTAGGAGGAGACAGAGGGAGGAGCATGCACCCCTGCACATCAATGGACATGTAGTGGAAAAGGTCGGTTGTTTTAAGTTACTCGGGGGCAACATCAGCAATGACCTTACCTGGTCTGCTCACACGGACAAGGTGGTCAAAGCGGCCCGGAAACGCCTATTCTTCTTGAGGAGACTGAAGAAGTTCGGCATGGACCCAGTCATCCTCACTAACTTCTATAGATGTACAATTGAGAACACACTGACTGGCTGTATCACAGTGTGGTATGGGAACTGCATTGACAGGGACAGAGAAATCCTACGCAGTGTGGTTGGGTCTGCAGGGTTCATCATCGGCAGGAAGCTCCCAGCCCTACAGGACGACTACCACACACAATGCCTCAAGAAAGCGGGCAGGATTCTAAGAGACCGTTACCATCCATCCTTCAATCTTTTTACCCTGCTGCCTTCAGGTAGGCGATACCGAAGCATCCGGGCCCGCACACAAAGACTGGATAAGTTTTTTTCAAAAGGGCCATCAGACTCCTAAATGGACAATGATCATCTCTCTTCACTTTCCTTTAGTCATTTATACACTGTCACTTTAGTTAACTGTTTGCACCTAGTATATTATATGTTATGTAATGTCAGGTTACTATGCGGTGTCTTGTCATAAGAATTTCAGTGCCAGTTAATCGTGTGTTGTTCTGTGCATCTGACAATAAAAGACTTGACATTTAAAGGGTTGGTTCACCCCAAAATAAAAATTACCCCATGATTTACTAAGTCCATCAAAGTGCTTCCATCCATCATAAAAGTAATCAACACAGCTCTGTGGGGGTAAATGAAGGCCTTCTGAGGTGAATGTGTGTTTGTGTAAGAATAACATATTTTTTTAAACACTTCCGACTAAAATTTAAACTTTGACTAAAGCTTGGAAGAGCCGGGACATTTAACATAACTCAGATTGTGTTCGTCTGAAAGAAGGTCACATACACTTAGGATGATTTGAGGGTGAGTAAATCAGAGGGTAAATTTCATAATTGGGTGAACTATCCCTGTAAGGGATAACATTAACTACAGAGAGACTTTAAGACCAAATAACTAGTCATGTGTAAGTGCACACTCACAAACTCATAAGGGCAATTCTTGCATGGGCACATATGCAATGTTTTCAAGCCCTGTTCACACCCGTTATTAAGGTGCATTTTGGTTGATTGGATCACAAGTAGAAATTCCTTTTTACATCTGGCGTTTTAATTGGTCTCATTTGTCCACTTCTGTCCTGATCTATTAAAGGAGAGGGTCTACATTTGCAGATCTTCAAACACATGAGCATCTACTCTATGAAATCAATCTGGTTAAATATGTTTGACTACCTCTAGGAGTGGTCAAAAATAGACAAGCTCAAACAAAAACCACCATTTTTGGATTTACCAGTTAACTGGTGATTGGATTTTTTTTTTTTATGCTTAGTACTAGGTGTAAACAAGGCCTTGGACAGCAACCTAGGGTGGATATAATAGTTAAGGGATTAATGCTTAAAGCAGTCTACTTCTCAAACATTACTAGGACTATCCTGAAAAAAAAGGTAATAAACTTGGGATAAAAGGACAAGTACAGGTTGATGCATATTTTATTCCAGATAATGCTATTCTTGCATGACTGAAGAAAAAAAAGCCAACAAGTGACCTTACAGGGGATTGGCCATGCTTGAGTATCACTACGGGCAGTTATGTTAGTCCAGCCATAAATCAAATGTTAAGCCACAATCAGAAGTTACACAACCCTTAATTTGAGGGGCCCCAAGACAGCAACTAGAGCTTAGCAAATAATTAAGTTAAATGGCTTGGGTAGAAGCTTGGCCCATGTAGTTCAAGTCTAAAACCTCTTTGCACAAAAATAAAAAGGGTTTAGTAGTACAGCCCTATAAATCAAACTGAGAAACATCCAACTCCAGTCAGAAATCAATACCAAAGAGAAACTAATGTTGAGTTTCAGGAAGTTTATTGAAAACACTAAATTCACATGACCAGGATAACTTTTCCACTAGACACCACAGTTTGCCCACTAGAGATGGTCTTGACGTGCGCATCTCTTCCTAAAAAAGAGTGATAGAAGCATGAGGCATTCAAATAAAATGTTATTCCTGAAGTCAATTTACAGCAAGCACTCACTTTTCCTAGTGCAGCTTTGCTCACAGGTGCCAGAAGAGGGATGGCACACCGCTGTACTACAGTGGATGAAGATCTAACAGAGGGGAAAGGGTTAAGCCATAATTCAATATAAAAAGCACTAAAATTAAGGCTTGAGGTAAGGCTGCAGAGCATACGGTTTCCTGCAGAGGAGCCAGTGATGCTGGATCTACAAATGTGAACATCTTCACAACAAAGCGCTTGTAGTGGGTTGGGAACTGAAGACCCGAAGATCCAGCCATTGGAACCAATGTGGTCAGGTAACGATCATCCTGGTAAGGGCATCTGAAAGGCAAAGAGGCATTCAGAAAAGCCTTACAGCACATGGATAAAGACTGGCCTTACTCACCCATCAACCAGAAGGTCCCATTGGGGTAGACTGAGTGGACTGGGGGTTTGTGTCGCCCAGCAATGTCCCAGCATCAGGACAATGTTGGGGTCGGTCCTCTCCAAAATGCGCACCTCAACATACACAGGTTCCCGCAGGACTTTTGTAATTGGATAATCAGCACCACTGTAGTAGGATGTGTACGCCTCATCCCCTGAGGATACAGTGTTAAACTAAACTGCTGCAACCTGGAGTTTGAGAGGCGTTAGTTATACTTGGGACAAACACTTACCTTCTGCACAGCCTTTAGTGACACATTGACCATTTGCCAGTCTAAGCTCAACCCTGAGGGGTCCAGGAGCAGCTACTGGTGGAGGTGGAGGAACACTGTTGACCTCCACAACCAGAGCTTCCACAGAAGTAGCAGAGTACCTACACTGGAAGAGAAGCCTGGACAAACCATGAGCTTGTAGCAGTTGTCAATGATTAACATTTATGATAAAGCATAGGTCACCTACTCAAAATGGCTGTCCCTTGTGATGGAACCAAGTGGTCCAATACCCACTTCATACGAGGAGATCATTCGGTTTTCATACACCACATATCCACTGTCCTCCTGCAAATAGTAACACTGTTGGCATCCAGTCCATCCTAACCCACACATAAAAAAAAAACACAAGCAGCTACTCACAATCATGCTCGTGCCACATGCAGTGACAGGGAACTGGTATATAGCAAAGAAAGGTGTGGATCCCACAGGACTGCAAGATGGGTCACTTCCACCCAAGAGACGGACAGAATCCAGGCTCAGTCGAGGCAGCGTCACATCTCTAGCCACCACTACCACAAACTGACCATCTCTTATACACTGGACAGTCACTGGAATGAGTTACAAGAGCAGGTTATTGATGAAAATCAGTTTAACATGAACACTTTGCATTGACTCAATCTTACCAGCCTTCCCATAGTAACATTGCTGTCCATTAAAGCAGCAGTTGATAGCTGCACACTCAGCACCACTAATACCAGGTGGTCCACATTGGATCTGCTCAGAATCAGCTACAGCACATTTGTCAAGGGGCTCTGCCTGTGCCACTGGATGCTTAGGCTGAAACTGAGAAAACTGCTGACTAGCTTGTGGTTGAATTGACTGAGGAAACTGTTGACTAGCTTGCTGTTGAACTGAAAAAGGAAACTGTTGACTAGCTTGCTGTTGAACTGACTGAGGAAACTGTTGACTAGCTTGCTGTTGAACTGGCCGAGGAAATTGTTGACTAGCTTGCGGTTGAAACTGCCGATTAGCTTGCTGTTGAACTGACTGAGGAAACTGTTGACTAGCTTGCTGTTGAACTGACTGAGGAAACTGTTGACTAGCTTGCTGTTGAACTGACTGAGGAAACGGTTGACTAGCTTGCTGTTGAACTGACTGAGGAAACGGTTGACTAGCTTGCTGTTGAACTGACTGAGGAAACTGTTGACTAGCTTGCTGTTGAACTGGCCGAGGAAACTGTTGACTAGCTTGCTGTTGAACTGACTGAGGAAACTGTTGACTAGCTTGCTGTTGAAACTGCCGATTAGCTTGCTGTAGAACTGACTGAGGAAGCTGTTGACTAGTTTGTTGCTGAACTGGCCGAGGAAATTGTTGACTAGCTTGCTGTTGAACTGACTGAGGAAACTGTTGACTAGCTTGCTGTTGAAACCGCTGGTCAGTTTGCTGGAACATCAGAGTTTGAGGATTCTGGGGCAGATTACTCCACTGTGGAACAGCATGACTGAACGCAAAGAGCCAAACACAAAGTGCCAGAGACTGAAGAGCACACCAACTTCCTGCCATTGTTCAACAGTTAGTCACACTGCTGAGATGCTGCCCTTTGGTTTTTTTGTACCATACAGACTTTGGCTAATTAATGATAATCCCTCCCTCTTCATTAACAGTCATGATTCTCCAGACTTGCATGAGTGGGAGTCTATGCAATGCGTGATTCTATTGGTTCTTACAATTATTATAATTTTTGTATTCTTTCCACACTTTTTGAACATACACAAAAGCACATATTGAGCTGAATTCTGAATAGTATGCTAGTACAATTTATTTCATTCTGAAGTCAGCCTTTGTTTTCTCCTTTCTTTAGCTAAATTTTATAGGCTATTTGATGGTTTGGCTATTCTGGATTTTATATATATTTTTTTTCATCTTGCGGTTTTCATGGCAAAAGGCCTGAATATTCAGGGTATGTTTACACAACAACAACGTACTAAAAATGGAAACGTTTTTTCTTTGAGTTTTCGTGGGCAGACGACAACTTAGGGTGACAGTCCCGAAATTGGTGCGTCCCTCAATACATAAATAGTGTCCCGCATTTCAGTTATGTCTGTATTTTTTTTTTCATCTCTGAAATTGCAATACTACAGTAAGAAATATAATAAAAACTGTGACTGGCATTTAAAAATCTATTTGTGCAGCCGTCATGTTCTAGCTGTAATATTAACCAACCAACCTAACCCTAGCCCTGAAATTATAAGGCGATAATATATCCCAAATTGATTGAAATGCACATTTATTGTCTTGTCAGAGGAGGATGGGCTCCATCCAAAGTTTTTCTCTTCAACTAAACATATTATTGAACTATTTTACCTGCTGCCATCACCTTTGTCTCCATTGGGACAAATGCAAATAATAGATTTCACAATGAAAAAGTTCAAAAGCATTATTTCTCTAAACTGTGAAAACACGTCAACTTGTGGATTTCTGAACTGGAATGGAGGCGGGGCTAATTGTTGCATATTCTTAGAACCACGTATACTAAATGAGGCAACAGTGTAGTTACATTCAAGCAATTTTAAGGCGTGAATAACTTTTCCAAGGAACACTTTTTTTTAATATTTAATTTTGTTAATCAAAGATGAGTTTTAAAAATGTGTTTAAAAATGGAGTGATGAGAGTGTTGCGATTCTCCAGGATTGTTTTGAGACAACTGAACTGGCTGATGTTTAGAGAGGCAGCAGATGGGAACATTAACGAATATACAGATACTGTTTCCAGCTTTATCCATCACTGTGTAGCAGGTTACAGCTGTCTGGCCAAATGGCAATTAATTTGCGGTGCTGTGAGTGGCGCTGGGCAGTTAACAGTGAGCCAACCGTGATGGTAGAGTCCCTATATAAATCGGGACTTTTCTTTTGACAAGCGACGTCATTGACATGCGACTGTTGTCCTGTCTACCTGCCGGCCTATCTGTCTGATGTCTGTCTTGGTCTCCCCCTTGGTCATCTATTCTGTGGTAGCGTCGCAGGTAGGACTAGCTCTGGTTCTTTTTTTTCCACTCCTTTAACTTTGTAACTGGGGCTTATATGGAATGTTTTAATTTTAGAAGCCCCGTTGCGGCAGTAGCCCTGTTATCAGCTGAGGGCGTGCCCGGTTATCGGCGATCAGAGCCTGGGGCCGTGACTCAATGCTATTTATCAAAGGTATGTGACTACAATGAGTAATAGATAAATGTTACTGTAGGATGTGTTTATAAGTAGACATTTTTGTGTATTTCAGGAAGAGGCTTTCTAGCCGGGGGGTAGCTGCCAGTGGGCGACATCAGTTCCGAACATCTGCTGTTTTGCTTACGATTTAATGTCACGATTTGTTCACGGATATAACACGCTAACGTCAACAACTGCGGCTGCCTTTGCACCCGGGACCTAGAATTAGTGGAACCGTGGTTTGCTCAAGTTAATCGGCAGCTTCCTGGTGATCTCTTTCCTCCTGCTATACCGTGAATTAGTTTCATTGAACATCATATAGCCAGTTTCATGGTTTAAGTGTTGAGTGTTTGATGGACTGACACCACTGACTGTAATTGTTTTGGTCTATATTTTATAGGCTCATTGTTGTTTTGTTTGTTTATTTAAACTCTTGTATGGAAGCCTTTTTCTGCTGCTGATATACAAGAGCGTTATTCCTGATTTATTTGGGTTGATTATTTATTTGTTTTCATTTGTCTACCCCGACCAAAGATCGCTAACTGGGGGTTTACCAGTGTATTGCAATTGTTGTGTGTAATTCAGGTTGATTTTCACGTGTTTGTCTTTTGTCCAGGTGCTGAAGACCGCCAGTGGGAGCAGTGCCCCTTGCGGTGGTGGGTCCCGTGGTGTGTGCAGTGGTTGTGTGTGCACCAAGTGTGATCATTTCCCTTGTAGTGCGTGGGTGTGACATTCAGCACGTGTGAGTGGGGTGTTGTGTTATGGATGCTCATTGCTCGGGCCACTAGCCTCCCACTGGTAAGTTTCAGCCCTATCTTCACCTCTTTGGTTGTGTGTGTGTATGTGTGCATTGTGACTAGAGTATATTGTGTGTTTGTTATTTGATTTGGTGTCAAATACATTCTATTTGCGGTGAAATTTGTATTATATGTTGGTTGTGAAATCTTGAATCGTTGGAGTGACTCTGGTGTGCATGGCTCCATTGGTTTTACATTTTTATAAAAAGTAAAAAGAAAAATTAATAATAATAAAAATATATTTTTGTATTCAACCACTGTCTCTGGCTGATCCATTCACGAACCTGAGTGCCTTGTTAGCGAAAAGTCACTAAGTCTTTGGGTGTAAGTCCCATTGTGGCGTAGTCTGCTAGTTGTCTGGGTCTAAGCCCAGTTAAATCTATTCCACCTGCCGACATCGTTCCTAAGAAGTCTGTTCGGTCCTTTACCAATCAGAAGCCCTGGGTTGATGCTGGGGTCCGGAATAACCTAAGAGCCCGGGCTGCCGCCTTTAACTCCGGGGACCCTGATTTGTACAGGAAGGCCAGATATGACCTTCGGAAGGCCATCAAAACAGCGAAAAGGTCTTACAGAACCAGGGTGGAGTCCAGTTATCATGGCTCTGACCCTAGGCATATGTGGTACGGACTTAAAGCCATTACAGACTACAAAGGGAGAGGTTGTAGCGAGACCCAGGCATCTGTCATACTACCAGACGAGCTAAATGACTTCTATGCTCGTTTCGAGAGGGACAGTGAACCCATTGCAGTGGAACTGCCTGAAGGCCGAGCCAGTGGCGTGCCTATATTAACTGAAGCTGAGGTGAGGCTATGCTTTAAAAAGATCAACCCCCGCAAGGCACCTGGTCCGGATGGCATATCAGGTAGGGCCCTCAGGGGCTGTGCTGACTGTTTAGCTGGGGTCTTCACTGACATCTTCAATCTCTCTCTAAGTTTGTCTGTACTCCCTACCTGCTTCAAGAGGACAACCATCGTCCCTGTGCCCAAGAAAAGCAAAGCCACCGACATGAAGGACTATCGCCCGATAGCACTGACCTCTATCACCATGAAGTGTTTTGAGCGGCTGGTCAAACCATTAATCTGCTCCTCGTTGCTCCCCACCCTGGACCCTATGCAGTTTGCATATCGGTCCAATAGGTCTACAGATGATGCTATCGCCCTGACCATTTTATTTAACCTTTATTTAACCAGGTTTGTCTCATTGAGATATAGAATCTCTTTTTCAAGAGAGACCTGGCCAAGATTGCAGAACAAATTAGATCACACAATCACAAAACAAACACAAAAAGGGCAAAGAGTACTCAAGTGCATTTCAAAATAAAAGTGCCATTACTTAAAACATTTGCACATGTGGATGGACTCATGTTCTATAGATTTAACATAACGTTTAAAATCATTCAAGGAAACTAGACACTGTAGTTTAAGTGTTTTCTGTAGGTCATTCCAAGTCGAAGGTCCAAAAAACATGAAAGCCTTTTTGAAAAACTCTGTCCGGGCTTGAGGTACATTCAATGAGAGAATTTTCTGGGACCGTAAACCATAAGTACTCTGTGTAAAAGAAAGAAATTTGGATATGTAGCATGGTAGTCTGCCTATGATGCCCTTATAAATAAAAATATAAAGGTGAGTAAGCCGGCGATTTGACAGAGAGGGCAAATTCACTGTGGAGTAAAGTGTACAGTGATGAGTGAGGGGTCTGCAATTTGAAATAAACCTTAAAGCTCCATGAAACACAGCATCCAACATCTGAAGACACTTTGATGGGGCATTCATATACAACAGATCACCATAGTCAATCATTGAGAGAAATGTAGCCTCGGCTATCCTTTTTCTGGCAGAATAAGTAAACAAGATTTGTTCCTAAAGAAAAAAACTAGCTTCAATTTCAACTTTTTCACTAAATTCTGTATATGAAGCTTAAAAGAAAGATGATCATCAATTAAAAATCCTAAATATTTATAAGATGAAACTACCTCAATTGTTTTACCCTGATAAGTAACAATATTTAGATCTAACTCATTTTTCCTTGAGTTTGAACCATGCACACTGCTCTCTCCCACCTGGACAAGGGGAATACGTATGTGAGAATGCTGTTCATTGATTACAGCTCTTTATTCAGCACCATCATCCCCTCCAGACTCGTCTCCAAGCTCGTGGATCTGGGACTAAACATCTCCCTATGTAAGTGGATCCACAACTTCCTGACGGGGAGGCCACAGGTGGTGATAATCGGTGACCGCACCTCATCCACACTGATCACCAACACAGGCACGCCCCAGGGCTGTGTGCTCAGCCCTCTATTGTTCTCCCTGTTCACAGATGACTGCGAAGTAAACCACAGTTCCAACCTCATTGTGAAGTTTGCTGACGACACATTCATTGTGGGCTGCATTTCTGACAGAGATGAGTCAGCCTACAGAGAGGAGGTCGACACTCTGGTGACATGGTGCCATGACAACAACCTCTCTCTCAATGTCAGCAAAACTAAGGAGATGATTGTGGACTTTAGGAGGAGACAGAGCGAGGAGCATGTACCCCTGCACATCAATGGACATGTAGTGGAAAAGGTCGGTTGTTTTAAGTTACTCGGGGGCAACATCAGCAATGACCTTACCTGGTCTGCTCACACGGACAAGGTGGTCCAAGCGGCCCGGAAACGCCTATTCTTCTTGAGGAGACTGAAGAAGTTCGGCATGGACCCAGTCATCCTCACTAACTTCTATAGATGTACAATTGAGAACACACTGACTGGCTGTATCACAGTGTGGTATGGGAACTGCATTGACAGGGACAGAGAAATCCTACGCAGTGTGGTTAGGTCTGCAGGGTTCATCATCGGCAGGAAGCTCCCAGCCCTACAGGACGACTACCACACACAATGCCTCAAGAAAGCGGGCAGGATTCTAAGAGACCGTTACCATCCATCCTTCAATCTTTTTACCCTGCTGCCTTCAGGTAGGCGATACCGAAGCATCCGGGCCCGCACACAAAGACTGGATAACAGTTTTTTCAAAAGGGCCATCAGGCTCCTAAATGGACAATGATCATCTCTCTTCACTTTCCTTTAGTCATTTATACACTGTCACTTTAGTTAACTGTTTGCACCTAGTATATTATATGTTATGTAATGTCAGGTTACTATGCGGTGTCTTGTCATAAGAATTTCAGTGCCAGTTAATCGTGTGTTGTTCTGTGCATCTGACAATAAAAGACTTGACATTTAAAGGGTTGGTTCACCCCAAAATAAAAATTACCCCATGATTTACTAAGTCCATCAAAGTGCTTCCATCCATCATAAAAGTAATCAACACAGCTCTGTGGGGGTAAATGAAGGCCTTCTGAGGTGAATGTGTGTTTCTGTAAGAATAACATTTTTTTAAACACTTCCGACTAAAATTTAAACTTTGACTAAAGCTTGGAAGAGCCGGGACATTTAACATAACTCAGATTGTGTTCGTCTGAAAGAAGGTCACATACACTTAGGATGATTTGAGGGTGAGTAAATCAGAGGGTAAATTTCATAATTGGGTGAACTATCCCTGTAGGGGATAACATTAACTACAGAGAGACTTTAAGACCAAATAACTAGTCATGTGTAAGTTCACACTCACGAACTCATAAGGGCAATTCTTGCATGGGCACATATGCAATGTTTTCAAGCCCTGTTCACACCCGTTATTAAGGTGCATTTTGGTTGATTGGATCACAAGTAGAAATTCCTGTTTACATCTGGCGTTTTAATTGGTCTCATTTGTCCACTTCTGTCCTGATCTCTTAAAGGAGAGGGTCTACATTTGCAGATCTTCAAACACATGAGCATCTACTCTATGAAAGCAATCTGGTTAAAAATGTTTGACTACCTCTAGGAGTGGTCAAAAATAGACAAGCTCAAACAAAAACCACCATTTTTGGATTTACCAGTTAACTGGTGATTGGATTTTTTTTTTTTTTATGCTTAGTACTAGGTGTAAACAAGGCCTTGGACAGCAACCTAGGGTGGATATAATAGTTAAGGGATTAATGCTTAAAGCAGTCTACTTCTCAAACATTACTAGGACTATCCTGAAAAAAAAAGGTAATAAACTTGGGATAAAAGGACAAGTACAGGTTGATGCATATTTTATTCCAGATAATGCTATTCTTGCATGACTGAAGAAAAAAAAGCCAACAAGTGACCTTACAGGGGATTGGCCATGCTTTAGTATCACTACGGGCAGTTATGTTAGTCCAGCCATAAATCAAATGTTAAGCCACAATCAGAAGTTACACAACCCTTAATTTGAGGGGCCCCAAGACAGCAACTAGAGCTTAGCAAATAATTAAGTTAAATGGTTTGGGTAGAAGCTTGGCCCATGTAGTTCAAGTCTAAAACCTCTTTGCACAAAAATAAAAAGGGTTTAGTAGTACAGCCCTATAAATCAAACTGAGAAACATCCAACTCCAGTCAGAAATCAATACCAAAGAGAAACTAATGTTGAGTTTCAGGAAGTTTATTGAAAACACTAAATTCACATGACCAGGATAACTTTTCCACTAGACACCACAGTTTGCCCACTAGAGATGGTCTTGACGTGCGCATCTCTTCCTAAAAAAAAAAAAAAAAAAGTGAGAAGCATGAGGCATTTAAATAAAATGTTATTCCTGAAGTCAATTTACAGCAAGCACTCACTTTTCCTAGTGCAGCTTTGCTCACAGGTGCCAGAAGAGGGATGGCACACCGCTGTACTACAGTGGATGAAGATCTAACAGAGGGGAAAGGGTTAAGCCATATAATTCAATATAAAAAGCACTAAAATTAAGGCTTGAGGTAAGGCTGCAGAGCATACGGTTTCCTGCAGAGGAGCCAGTGATGCTGGATCTACAAATGTGAACATCTTCACAACAAAGCGCTTGTAGTGGGTTGGGAACTGAAGACCCGAAGATCCAGCCATTGGAACCAATGTGGTCAGGTAACGATCATCCTGGTAAGGGCATCTGAAAGGCAAAGAGGCATTCAGAAAAGCCTTACAGCACATGGATAAAGACTGGCCTTACTCACCCATCAACCAGAAGGTCCCATTGGGGTAGACTGAGTGGACTGGGGGTTTGTGTCGCCCAGCAATGTCCCAGCATCAGGACAATGTTGGGGTCGGTCCTCTCCAAAATGCGCACCTCAACATACACAGGTTCCCGCAGGACTTTTGTAATTGGATAATCAGCTCCACTGTAGTAGGATGTGTACGCCTCATCCCCTGAGGATACAATGTTAAACTAAACTGCTGCAACCTGGAGTTTGAGAGGCGTTAGTTATACTTGGGACAAACACTTACCTTCTGCACAGCCTTTAGTGACACATTGACCATTTGCCAGTCTAAGCTCAACCCTGAGGGGTCCAGGAGCAGCTACTGGTGGAGGTGGAGGAACACTGTTGACCTCCACAAGCAGAGCTTCCACAGAAGTAGCAGAGTACCTACACTGGAAGAGAAGCCTGGACAAACCATGAGCTTGTAGCAGTTGTCAATGATTAACATTTATGATAAAGCATAGGTCACCTACTCAAAATGGCTGTCCCTTGTGATGGAACCAAGTGGTCCAATACCCACTTCATACGAGGAGATCATTCGGTTTTCATACACCACATATCCACTGTCCTCCTGCAAATAGTAACACTGTTGGCATCCAGTCCATCCTAACCCACACATTAAAAAAAAACACAAGCAGCTACTCACAATCATGCTTGTGCCACATGCAGTGACAGGGAACTGGTATATAGCAAAGAAAGGTGTGGATCCCACAGGACTGCAAGATGGGTCACTTCCACCCAAGAGACGGACAGAATCCAGGCTCAGTCGAGGCAGCGTAACATCTCTAGCCACCACTACCACAAACTGACCATCTCTTATACACTGGACAGTCACTGGAATGAGTTACAAGAGCAGGTTATTGATGAAAATCAGTTTAACATGAACACTTTGCATTGACTCAATCTTACTAGCCTTCCCATAGTAACATTGCTGTCCATTAAAGCAGCAGTTGATAGCTGCACACTCAGCACCACTAATACCAGGTGGTCCACATTGGATCTGCTCAGAATCAGCTACAGCACATTTGTCAAGGGGCTCTGCCTGTGCCACTGGCTGCTTAGGCTGAAACTGAGAAAACTGCTGACTAGCTTGTGGTTGAAATGACTGAGGAAACTGTTGACTAGCTTGCTGTTGAACTGACTGAGGAAACTGTTGACTAGCTTGCTGTTGAACTGACTGAGGAAACTGTTGACTAGCTTGCTGTTGAACTGACTGAGGAAACTGTTGACTAGCTTGCGGTTGAAACTGCCGATTAGCTTGCTGTTGAACTGACTGAGGAAACTGTTGACTAGCTTGCTGTTGAACTGACTGAGGAAACTGTTGACTAGCTTGCTGTTGAACTGGCCGAGGAAATTGTTGACTAGCTTGCTGTTGAACTGACTGAGGAAACTGTTGACTAGCTTGCTGTTGAACTGACTGAGGAAACTGTTGACTAGCTTGCTGTTGAACTGGCCGAGGAAACTGTTGACTAGCTTGCTGTTGAACTGACTGAGGAAACTGTTGACTAGCTTGCTGTTGAAACTGCCGATTAGCTTGCTGCAGAACTGACTGAGGAAGCTGTTGACTAGTTTGTTGCTGAACTGGCCGAGGAAATTGTTGACTAGCTTGCTGTTGAACTGACTGAGGAAACTGTTGACTAGCTTGCTGTTGAAACCGCTGGTCAGTTTGCTGGAACATCAGAGTTTGAGGATTCTGGGGCAGATTACTCCACTGTGGAACAGCATGACTGAACGCAAAGAGCCAAACACAAAGTGCCAGAGACTGAAGAGCACACCAACTTCCTGCCATTGTTCAACAGCTAGTCACACTGCTGAGATGCTGTCCTTTGGTTTTTTTTGTACCATACAGACTTTGGCTAATTAATGATAATCCCTCCCTCTTCATTAACAGTCATGATTCTCCAGACTTGCATGAGTGGGAGTCTATGCAATGCGTGATTCTATTGGTTCTTACAATTATTATAATATTTGTATTCTTTCCACACTTTTTGAACATACACAAAAGCACATATTGAGCTGAATTATGAATTGTATGCTAGTACAATTTATTTCATTCTGAAGTCAGCCTTTGTTTTCTCCTTCATTAGCTAAATTTTATAGGCTATTTGATGGTTTGGCTATTCTGGATTTTATATATTTTTTTTTCATCTTGCGGTTTTCATGGCAAAAGGCCTGAATATTCAGGGTATGTTTACACAACAACAACGTACTAAAAATGGAAACGTTTTTTCTTTGAGTTTTCGTGGGCAGACGACAACTTAGGGTGACAGTCCCGAAATTGGTGCGTCCCTCAATACATAAATAGTGTCCCGCATTTCAGTTATGTCGCAATCACAAAACAAACACAAAAAGGGCAAAGACTACTCAAGTGTATTTCAAAATAAAAGTGCCATTACTTAAAACATTTGCACATGTGGATGGACTCATGTTCTATAGATTTAACATAACGTTTAAAATCATTCAAGGAAACTAGACACTGTAGTTTAAGTGTTTTCTGTAGGTCATTCCAAGTCGAAGGTCCAAAAAACATGAAAGCCTTTTTGAAAAACTCTGTCCGGGCTTGAGGTACATTCAATGAGAGAATTTTCTGGGACCGTAAACCATAAGTACTCTGTGTAAAAGAAAGAAATTCGGATATGTAGCATGGTAGTCTGCCTATGATGCCCTTATAAATAAAAATATAAAGGTGAGTAAGCCGGCGATTTGACAGAGAGGGCAAATTCACTGTGGAGTAAAGTGTACAGTGATGAGTGAGGGGTCTGCAATTTGAAATAAACCTTAAAGCTCCATGAAACACAGCATCCAACATCTGAAGACACTTTGATGGGGCATTCATATACAACAGATCACCATAGTCAATCATTGAGAGAAATGTAGCCTCGACTATCCTTTTTCTGGTAGAATAAGTAAAACAAGATTTGTTCCTAAAGAAAAAAACTAGCTTCAATTTCAACTTTTTCACTAAATTCTGTATATGAAGCTTAAAAGAAAGATGATCATCAATTAAAAATCCTAAATATTTATAAGATGAAACTACCTCAATTGTTTTACCCTGATAAGTAACAATATTTAGATCTAACTCATTTTTCCTTGAGTTTGAACCATGCACACTGCTCTCTCCCACCTGGACAAGGGGAATACGTATGTGAGAATGCTGTTCATTGATTACAGCTCTTTATTCAGCACCATCATCCCCTCCAGACTCGTCTCCAAGCTCGTGGATCTGGGACTAAACATCTCCCCATGTAAGTGGATCCACAACTTCCTGACGGGGAGGCCACAGGTGGTGATAATCGGTGACCGCACCTCATCCACACTGATCACCAACACAGGCACGCCCCAGGGCTGTGTGCTCAGCCCTCTATTGTTCTCCCTGTTCACAGATGACTGCGAAGTAAACCACAGTTACAACCTCATTGTGAAGTTTGCTGACGACACATTCATTGTGGGCTGCATTTCTGACAGAGATGAGTCAGCCTACAGAGAGGAGGTCGACACTCTGGTGACATGGTGCCATGACAACAACCTCTCTCTCAATATCAGAAAAACTAAGGAGTTGATTGTGGACTTTAGGAGGAGACAGAGGGAGGAGCATGCACCCCTGCACATCAATGGACATGTAGTGGAAAAGGTCGGTTGTTTTAAGTTACTCGGGGGCAACATCAGCAATGACCTTACCTGGTCTGCTCACACGGACAAGGTGGTCAAAGCGGCCCTGAAACGCCTATTCTTCTTGAGGAGACTGAAGAAGTTCGGCATGGACCCAGTCATCCTCACTAACTTCTATAGATGTACAATTGAGAACACACTGACTGGCTGTATCACAGTGTGGTATGGGAACTGCATTGACAGGGACAGAGAAATCCTACGCAGTGTGGTTAGGTCTGCAGGGTTCATCATCGGCAGGAAGCTCCCAGCCCTACAGGACGACTACCACACACAATGCCTCAAGAAAGCGGGCAGGATTCTAAGAGACCGTTACCATCCATCCATCAATCTTTTTACCCTGCTGCCTTCAGGTAGGCGATACCGAAGCATCCGGGCCCGCACACAAAGACTGGATACGTTTTTTTCAAAAGGGCCATCAGACTCCTAAATGGACAATGATCATCTCTCTTCACTTTCCTTTAGTCATTTATACACTGTCACTTTAGTTAACTGTTTGCACCTAGTATATTATATGTTATGTAATGTCAGGTTACTATGCGGTGTCTTGTCATAAGAATTTCAGTGCCAGTTAATCGTGTGTTGTTCTGTGCATCTGACAATAAAAGACTTGACATTTAAAGGGTTGGTTCACCCCAAAATAAAAATTACCCCATGATTTACTAAGTCCATCAAAGTGCTTCCATCCATCATAAAAGTAATCAACACAGCTCTGTGGGGGTAAATGAAGGCCTTCTGAGGTGAATGTGTGTTTGTGTAAGAATAACATATTTTTTTAAACACTTCCGACTAAAATTTAAACTTTGACTAAAGCTTGGAAGAGCCGGGACATTTAACATAACTCAGATTGTGTTCGTCTGAAAGAAGGTCAAATACACTTAGGATGATTTGAGGGTGAGTAAATCAGAGGGTAAATTTCATAATTGGGTGAACTATCCCTGTAAGGGATAACATTAACTACAGAGAGACTTTAAGACCAAATAACTAGTCATGTGTAAGTGCACACTCACTAACTCATAAGGGCAATTCTTGCATGGGCACATATGCAATGTTTTCAAGCCCTGTTCACACCCGTTATTAAGGTGCATTTTGGTTGATTGGATCACAAGTAGAAATTCCTGTTTACATCTGGCGTTTTAATTGGTCTCATTTGTCCACTTCTGTCCTGATCTCTTAAAGGAGAGGGTCTACATTTGCAGATCTTCAAACACATGAGCATCTACTCTATGAAAGCAATCTGGTTAAAAATGTTTGACTACCTCTAGGAGTGGTCAAAAATAGACAAGCTCAAACAAAAACCACCATTTTTGGATTTACCAGTTAACTGGTGATTGGATTTTATTTTTTTATGCTTAGTACTAGGTGTAAACAAGGCCTTGGACAGCAACCTAGGGTGGATATAATAGTTAAGGGATTAATGCTTAAAGCAGTCTACTTCTCAAACATTACTAGGACTATCCTGAAAAAAAAGGTAATAAACTTGGGATAAAAGGACAAGTACAGGTTGATGCATATTTTATTCCAGATAATGCTATTCTTGCATGACTGAAGAAAAAAAAGCCAACAAGTGACCTTACAGGGGATTGGCCATGCTTGAGTATCACTACGGGCAGTTATGTTAGTCCAGCCATAAATCAAATGTTAAGCCACAATCAGAAGTTAGACAACCCTTAATTTGAGGGGCCCCAAGACAGCAACTAGAGCTTAGCAAATAATTAAGTTAAATGGCTTGGGTAGAAGCTTGGCCCATGTAGTTCAAGTCTAAAACCTCTTTGCACAAAAATAAAAAGGGTTTAGTAGTACAGCCCTATAAATCAAACTGAGAAACATCCAACTCCAGTCAGAAATCAATACCAAAGAGAAACTAATGTTGAGTTTCAGGAAGTTTATTGAAAACACTAAATTCACATGACCAGGATAACTTTTCCACTAGACACCACAGTTTGCCCACTAGAGATGGTCTTGACGTGCACATCTCTTCCTAAAAAAAAAAAAAAAAAGTGATAGAAGCATGAGGCATTTAAATAAAAATGTTATTCCTGAAGTCAATTTACAGCAAGCACTCACTTTTCCTAGTGCAGCTTTGCTCACAGGTGCCAGAAGAGGGATGGCACACCGCTGTACTACAGTGGATGAAGATCTAACAGAGGGGAAAGGGTTAAGCCATAATTCAATATAAAAAGCACTAAAATTAAGGCTTGAGGTAAGGCTGCAGAGCATACGGTTTCCTGCAGAGGAGCCAGTGATGCTGGATCTACAAATGTGAACATCTTCACAACAAAGCGCTTGTAGTGGGTTGGGAACTGAAGACCCGAAGATCCAGCCATTGGAACCAATGTGGTCAGGTAACGATCATCCTGGTAAGGGCATCTGAAAGGCAAAGAGGCATTCAGAAAAGCCTTACAGCACATGGATAAAGACTGGCCTTACTCACCCATCAACCAGAAGGTCCCATTGGGGTAGACTGAGTGGACTGGGGGTTTGTGTCGCCCAGCAATGTCCCAGCATCAGGACAATGTTGGGGTCGGTCCTCTCCAAAATGCGCACCTCAACATACACAGGTTCCCGCAGGACTTTTGTAATTGGATAATCAGCACCACTGTAGTAGGATGTGTATGCCTCATCCCCTGAGGATACAGTGTTAAACTAAACTGCTGCAACCTGGAGTTTGAGAGGTGTTAGTTATACTTGGGACAAACACTTACCTTCTGCACAGCCTTTAGTGACACATTGACCATTTGCCAGTCTAAGCTCAACCCTGAGGGGTCCAGGAGCAGCTACTGGTGGAGGTGGAGGAACACTGTTGACCTCCACAACCAGAGCTTCCACAGAAGTAGCAGAGTACCTACACTGGAAGAGAAGCCTGGACAAACCATGAGCTTGTAGCAGTTGTCAATGATTAACATTTATGATAAAGCATAGGTCACCTACTCAAAATGGCTGTCCCTTGTGATGGAACCAAGTGGTCCAATACCCACTTCATACGAGGAGATCATTCGGTTTTCATACACCACATATCCACTGTCCTCCTGCAAATAGTAACACTGTTGGCATCCAGTCCATCCTAACCCACACATTAAAAAAAAACACAAGCAGCTACTCACAATCATGCTCGTGCCACATGCAGTGACAGGGAACTGGTATATAGCAAAGAAAGGTGTGGATCCCACAGGACTGCAAGATGGGTCACTTCCACCCAAGAGACGGACAGAATCCAGGCTCAGTCGAGGCAGCGTAACATCTCTAGCCACCACTACCACAAACTGACCATCTCTTATACACTGGACAGTCACTGGAATGAGTTACAAGAGCAGGTTATTGATGAAAATCAGTTTAACATGAACACTTTTTATTGACTCAATCTTACCAGCCTTCCCATAGTAACATTGCTGTCCATTAAAGCAGCAGTTGATAGCTGCACACTCAGCACCACTAATACCAGGTGGTCCACATTGGATCTGCTCAGAATCAGCTACAGCACATTTGTCAAGGGGCTCTGCCTGTGCCACTGGCTGCTTAGGCTGAAACTGAGAAAACTGCTGACTAGCTTGTGGTTGAATTGACTGAGGAAACTGTTGACTAGCTTGCTGTTGAACTGAAAAGGGAAACTGTTGACTAGCTTGCTGTTGAACTGACTGAGGAAACTGTTGACTAGCTTGCGGTTGAAACTGCCGATTAGCTTGCTGTTGAACTGACTGAGGAAACTGTTGACTAGCTTGCTGTTGAACTGACTGAGGAAACTGTTGACTAGCTTGCTGTTGAACTGGCCGAGGAAATTGTTGACTAGCTTGCTGTTGAACTGACTGAGGAAACGGTTGACTAGCTTGCTGTTGAACTGACTGAGGAAACTGTTGACTAGCTTGCTGTTGAAACTGCCGATTAGCTTGCTGTAGAACTGACTGAGGAAGCTGTTGACTAGTTTGTTGCTGAACTGGCCGAGGAAATTGTTGACTAGCTTGCTGTTGAAACCGCTGGTCAGTTTGCTGGAACATCAGAGTTTGAGGATTCTGGGGCAGATTACTCCACTGTGGAACAGCATGACTGAACGCAAAGAGCCAAACACAAAGTGCCAGAGACTGAAGAGCACACCAACTTCCTGCCATTGTTCAACAGCTAGTCACACTGCTGAGATGCTGCCCTTTGGTTTTTTTGTACCATACAGACTTTGGCTAATTAATGATAATCCCTCCCTCTTCATTAACAGTCATGATTCTCCAGACTTGCATGAGTGGGAGTCTATGCAATGCGTGATTCTATTGGTTCTTACAATTATTATAATTTTTGTATTCTTTCCACACTTTTTGAACATACACAAAAGCACATATTGAGCTGAATTCTGAATAGTATGCTAGTACAATTTATTTTATTCTGAAGTCAGCCTTTGTTTTCTCCTTTCTTTAGCTAAATTTTATAGGCTATTTGATGGTTTGGCTATTCTGGATTTTATATATTTTTTTTTCATCTTGCGGTTTTCATGGCAAAAGGCCTGAATATTCAGGGTATGTTTTACACAACAACAACGTACTAAAAATGGAAACGTTTTTTCTTTGAGTTTTCGTGGGCAGACGACAACTTAGGGTGACAGTCCCGAAATTGGTGCGTCCCTCAATACATAAATAGTGTCCCGCATTTCAGTTATGTCTGTATTTTTTTTTTTCATCTCTGAAATTGCAATACTACAGTAAGAAATATAATAAAAACTGTGACTGGCATTTAAAAATCTATTTGTGCAGCCGTCATGTTCTAGCTGTAATATTAACCAACCAACCTAACCCTAGCCCTGAAATTATAAGGCGATAATATATCCCAAATTGATTGAAATGCACATTTATTGTCTTGTCAGAGGAGGATGGGCTCCATCCAAAGTTTTTCTCTTCAACTAAACATATTATTGAACTATTTTACCTGCTGCCATCACCTTTGTCTCCATTGGGACAAATGCAAATAATAGATTTCACAATGAAAAAGTTCAAAAGCATTATTTCTCTAAACTGTGAAAACACGTCAACTTGTGGATTTCTGAACTGGAATGGAGGCGGGGCTAATTGTTGCATATTCTTAGAACCACGTATACTAAATGAGGCAACAGTGTAGTTACATTCAAGCAATTTTAAGGCGTGAATAACTTTTCCAAGGAACACTTTTTTTTAATATTTAATTTTGTTAATCAAAGATGAGTTTTAAAAATGTGTTTAAAAATGGAGTGATGAGAGTGTTGCGATTCTCCAGGATTGTTTTGAGACAACTGAACTGGCTGATGTTTAGAGAGGCAGCAGATGGGAACATTAACGAATATACAGATACTGTTTCCAGCTTTATCCATCACTGTGTAGCAGGTTACAGCTGTCTGGCCAAATGGCAATTAATTTGCGGTGCTGTGAGTGGCGCTGGGCAGTTAACAGTGAGCCAACCGTGATGGTAGAGTCCCTATAAAAATCGGGACTTTTCTTTTGACAAGCGACGTCATTGACATGCGACTGTTGTCCTGTCTACCTGCCGGCCTATCTGTCTGATGTCTGTCTTGGTCTCCCCCTTGGTCATCTATTCTGTGGTAGCGTCGCAGGTAGGACTAGCTCTGGTTCTTTTTTTTCCACTCCTTTAACTTTGTAACTGGGGCTTATATGGAATGTTTTAATTTTAGAAGCCCCGTTGCGGCAGTAGCCCTGTTATCAGCTGAGGGCGTGCCCGGTTATCGGCGATCAGAGCCTGGGGCCGTGACTCAATGCTATTTATCAAAGGTATGTGACTACAATGAGTAATAGATAAATGTTACTGTAGGATGTGTTTATAAGTAGACATTTTTGTGTATTTCAGGAAGAGGCTTTCTAGCCGGGGGGTAGCTGCCAGTGGGCGACATCAGTTCCGAACATCTGCTGTTTTGCTTACGTTTTAATGTCACGATTTGTTCACGGATATAACACGCTAACGTCAACAACTGCGGCTGCCTTTGCACCCGGGACCTAGAATTAGTGGAACCGTGGTTTGCTCAAGTTAATCGGCAGCTTCCTGGTGATCTCTTTCCTCCTGCTATACCGTGAATTAGTTTCATTGAACATCATATAGCCAGTTTCATGGTTTAAGTGTTGAGTGTTTGATGGACTGACACCACTGACTGTAATTGTTTTGGTCTATATTTTATAGGCTCATTGTTGTTTTGTTTGTTTATTTAAACTCTTGTATAGCTACAGCACATTTGTCAAGGGGCTCTGCCTGTGCCACTGGCTGCTTAGGCTGAAACTGAGAAAACTGCTGACTAGCTTGCGGTTGAACTGACTGAGGAAACTGTTGACTAGATTGCTGTTGAACTGACTGAGGAAACTGTTGACTAGATTGCTGTTGAACTGACTGAGGAAACGGTTGACTAGATTGCTGTTGAACTGACTGAGGAAACTGTTGACTAGATTGCTGTTGAACTGGCCGAGGAAACTGTTGACTAGCTTGCTGTTGAACTGACTGAGGAAACGGTTGACTAGATTGCTGTTGAACTGACGGAGGAAACGGTTGACTAGCTTGCTGTTGAACTGACTGAGGAAACTGTTGACTAGATTGCTGTTGAACTGACTGAGGAAACTGTTGACTAGATTGCTGTTGAACTGACTGAGGAAACTGTTGACTAGATTGCTGTTGAACTGACTGAGGAAACGGTTGACTAGCTTGCTGTTGAACTGACTGAGGAAACTGTTGACTAGATTGCTGTTGAACTGGCCGAGGAAACTGTTGACTAGATTGCTGTTGAACTGACTGAGGAAACGGTTGACTAGATTGCTGTTGAACTGACTGAGGAAACTGTTGACTAGCTTGCTGTTGAACTGGCCGAGGAAATTGTTGACTAGCTTGCTTTTGAAACTGCTGGTCAGTTTGCTGGAACATCAGAGTTTGAGGATTCTGGGGCAGATTACTCCACTGTGGAACAGCATGACTGAACGCAAAGAGCCAAACACAAAGTGCCAGAGACTGAAGAGCACACCAACCTCCTGCCATTGTTCAACAGCTAGTCATACTGTTGAGAAGCTGCCCTTTGGTCATTTTGTACCATACAGACTTTGGCTAATTAATGATAATCCCTCCCTCTTCATTAACAGTCATGATTCTCCAGACTTGCATGAGTGGGAGTCTATGCAACTGCGTGATTCTATTGGTTCTTACAATTTTTTTTTATTCTTTCCACACTTTTTGAACATACACAAAAGCTCATATGGAGCTGAATTCATAATAGTATGCTAGTACAATTTCATTCATTCTGAAGGCAGCCTTTGTTTTATCCTTCATTAGCTGAATGTTATAGGCTTTTTAATGTTTTGGCTATTCTGGATTTTTTTTTTTCTTTTAAACATCTTGGGGTTTTCATGGCAAAAGGCCTGTGTATTCAGGGTATGTTTACACAACAACGGCGTACTAAAAATGGAAATGTTTTTCCATACGGGGCAGACGACAACTCAGGGTGACAGTCTCGAAATTGGTGCATCCCGCAATACATAAATAGTGTCCCGCATTTCAGTTATGTCTGTATTATTATTTTTTCATCTCTGAAATTACAATACTAAGAAATATAATAAAAACTGTGACTGGCATTTAAAAATCTATTTGTGCAGCCGTCATGTTCTAGCTGTAAAAATAACCAACCAACGCAATCGTACAGATGATTACAACTAAATGGACAGCGCAAAGGAATAAGTGCTTGCCTCATCAAAGTCGGTAAACACAGCTAAACCAGCAAGGATTTTATTTCACATACTTTATAAGAACCTCAAGAGCTGCTCAAAGCTGCCCAATTTGATGATTTAAAAAATGTAATCATCCATCCTGATGGCAAATATTTCTAACGAACATGTTCAGATCCCGATGCTCGAGCGCCACCCACTGAAATGGTCGAGCACTTACGGAAAAATATTAAATATTCTTCATTCAATTTAACCTATAAAAAAAAATGTATTGCAACTTTCAGAAACAGTTTTTTTTCCTCACGTTAATAGGTCAATTAAGGCGGTTTCTATGGCGTTATTATAATCGGCATCAAGAGCGCATTGCGAGAGCGCATCAAATGCTCAAGCAGGAATCTCTCCGTTCAAAGGCGGATTCTCTTCTTGCACAAAAACTGGATGATTGGTCTCTATTCCGCCTAGATATTACATGTGCACGCTCAAACTTTGTCCTCCTGCATGTGCACTTGTGATTGTCTTCTCTCCAGGATTTAATGTTGCAAGAAGTGCAACATTGTACTATCAATATTTACATAGCACAATAGTAATCAAGTTAAGTCAGTTATTTATATTGCACTTTTTACAATACAGATTATTTCAAACGCCGCTTTACAGTGATAATAGGAAAATAACTCAACCATTTTTTTTTTTTTTTTTTGCTGTACAGCAGATCTAGAAGATATACTCCATAGCGTCATAGTCCAGCTTAAGTAAGTTTAGTGATGGTTAATTTTTGTTATTAATTTTTGTTATAAATTAATAAAAAAGTTATTAATTTTGTTAATTGACATATATACAATAGCTGATCTGGAGAAAACAGTGATGTCATCATCCAGCTCAGGTCAGTTCCCTTTAGAAAACGGTCATTTCGTATTGCGTAGCTATACACAGTGGGGAACTCATTTCCTTTCCTAGAGAATATTGAATCCTATATTTAAACCGCAGTGCAGCTGCACAACAAGCACAGAGAGCATCTAGCTCGCCCATTGGCTGTGCTGCAGCAACTGCACACCCAATGTCAGAGCACATCAGAGACCGCCAAAATGGATGGGGCTTATGGCTATAAGAGAACCCAAATTCACCATTATAGCAGATTTTCTCTCCTTCAGCGACACTTCGCGTCTCTGTCTCCTCTGAAGCCTTCGCCGTGGAAACAAGCCTTCTGCAGCTAGAACAAGCCCTGTGTACAGCAGACAGCGCCTTCACTCACCTGGAAGCTGCTTCTCTTCTGTCGCCGTTCTCCTGTGGCCATCCGGCAATCTATTATATCCTTTTTCTGCTACTGTGTGCTCGCCGCTGCGACACTCAGTCTAAAAGAGATATTTTGCGAACGTTGTTCCAAATGCCTCGCTCTTCATGCACCACGTGTGGATGCCTTCTGCACTAGGCCGACGGGCACACGGAGAGCGTCACATGCCTGGGGACCACCCATGCTAAAGCTGCACTCTTTGACGGAGGCTGCTCTCAGTGCGAGAGCATGTTTGTTTCAGTGCTGCGGACGCGGCCGAGGAAAAATAAGCGTCTTAGCCAACGGCAGCTTGAGCACATGGAGGTAAGCGAGTCCCCGCGTGCCTCGCTTTCTCCATCACAGTCTCCTTCACCGGTCCTGTTCACACAGGCGACCCTCTCTTCGAGCGGCGGGTCTTGTCTCCTTCGGCAGATCGGATGATGAACTTGATGACAGCCTCTCTATTGCTGCATCTGAGGAGGAGTGGTCAGGCTCTGTTGACTCCTCCCTTCTCTCACAGTCAGGTGCCAGTGCTACTGCTACCAGGACTAATTTGGATGCTGAGATGCTGAGCATCCTCACCACGGCTGTTGCTGACCTCGGGCTCGAGTGGGCCTCGCCTGAAGAGCCCCACAGAAGTCGGCTGGACGGATGGTTTCTGCCAGGGCACCAGCAGGCCCCCCGTCACAAACTAGCGCCTTTCTTCCCTGATGTCCACGACGAACTCACTAAAGCGTGGCGTGCTCCCTATTCAGCACGCACAAGCGATTCCACTTCCGCTACGCTCTCATCAGTTGACGGCAGCAGAAAAGGGATATGAGACAGTGATGCGCGGGTCAATAAACAACCCACACCCGACCTACGTTTTCAACTAACCCGCCCGCAACTCGGACAGCAAAAAATAAAAATAAAGTATTGTACCCGACCCGCTTCCAGACCCGCATTTTTTAAAAGTAGTAAATGCTCATCGTAGCGTCATTGGGCCATAGATGTAGGAGGGGTGGCGTAGGGCATCATACGCCCCCCATCAGTCTCCCTGCCCTATAATATCCATTAATCCAGCCTGTGGAGGAGAGAAATGTTTCAGGCCCTGACATTGTGCGCTCAGAGGTGCAGCGGCGAGAGCAGGCAGTTCTTGAGACGGCCCAACATTTTCTAATACTCCGGTGTCTAGATGCATATTATTGTAAACAGTTTATATATTATTGTCAACAGTTTCTGCGCCCACTTGCACCTCCTCGGACAGCAACGGGTTGCCTCGGCTGTCTTCTCAAATAGGTCTATAAAGGCCACCACTTCTTACTTGTCTCTGACCAAGATGGGTCCACAAGATGACGCAGAGGCCTTTATAGACCTATTTGAGAAGGCCTCCGAGTCATCTTTTGGACCCATCTTGGTCAGAGACAAGTAAGAAGGGGTGGCATGGGGTTCTGCAGCCTGAACCTCCCGGTTCATCCAGCTTTGGAAGAGCTCACAGTCCTCCTGCTGTGCCTGGAAGAGGGCATGAAAGCATTGCTCCTGATATTCCCTCATATCCAGAATCGCTTGACAGTTCACTTCTCCTCCCGGGTTTTGGCACCACTGTGACAAGGTTCACAGGAATGAGGAGAAGAAAGGGTCGGCTAAGGCAGACTCGTCTCTTTATTTAACAGTTTCCAAAAAAGCTAAATCACTAGCGTGGCTCACACTTCAACAATAACTCTCTTCTTGGTTGAAACTTCTCCCTCACCTTTGTCTGCCAGCCAGCAGCTTTTATTCTCTCCCCACGCCAAATACTGCAATGAGACACAGGTGTTAAAATCATGCCCCCTTGCCACATATATATAGATAGTTTTTATAAAAAAAAAAAAAAATCAGTTTTATTTTTTAGTTATTTTAGTACCTCATTTTAAACTAAATTAAGTGAGCCTTAAAAACGTTTGAAAAAGTTTACGTTTTTAATTTAAGTTAACATACTTTATTTCATAGTTTTCTTCGTGGTTTTAGCTTTAGTTAAATAGAAACTAATTATAAACCCCAATCTAGCTATAAACTGCTAATTGTTACAATTGGTTGACACAGAGATGAGGTGAGCAGGATCTATTTGCAGCATTAACAAACTCGTTATTAACAAACTCAAAAATAACAAAGGTTCTTAGGAGACTCAAGATTAAAACAACAGGAACAGAACAACCAGCTATATGCGACGAAGAAAGGACAAAGATTAAAACAAAACAGACTTAATATATTTTGACACAAACCAATGAACGAAATGAGAGACAGGTGCAGTACATTATTTTGCTTTAAAGGACAAGTTCGGTATTTTACACTTAAAGCCCTGTTTACAGATCGTATCTGATGAAATAGAACGGTTAAGATTAAAATTGAAACACATGCTGCTGTCGCGAGAATTTTAGGTTTGTTTAGCTTTTGTGGACCTATTTTGCCAAACGTGTCACACCCGTGATTCTTCCGTTGAGAGCTTGAATAATAGACACTCCAGCGGCGGAGTAATACCGCACCTCACACAGCACATTCAATACAAGTCATGGAGTTGGACAAAAACTACGATAAAACCTGTTGGAATGCATCTTTTTCAGCGATTTTTTTTGGAACCGTATCAGTGAACACCCCTGACCACTCGGTGAGTTTCACGTCTTTGTAAACGAAAGTTTAATGTGTTTTAGGAAGGAATCTTCCAGTGAACATAGACAACCATTGTGGGGATGAGGGGGGAAAGCGATATAAACCTAAAATTCTCGCGACAGCAGCATGTGTCCAAATTTTTATCTTAACCGTTCTATTTCATCAGATACGATCTGTAAACAGGGCTTTAAGTGTAAAATACCGAACTTGTCCTTTAAACATATTTACATCAAAAAAAATATTTCATGTTAACAAAAGAAACAGTGCAAAACCAAATAAGAATACAAGTCAAACTCAGACAAAACGGGACACCAATAGTGTGGATTCAGTCAGATTTTCAGAATAGAAAGTGCTGTTTATGTATATTCTTACAGATATATTATTCAGTAGGAATGTTTGAGTTGTTCATTCCAGTTTTTTTGTGTTGCTTCATAAAATTCTATATTTCAAAAGTCTGTCTTGATAAATAGGTTTAATAGGTTTATAGTTATATGTACATGTTTTTTTTCACTGTAAATATTAGATTAGTGCCAAAACGCTAATTTGCTATGCAGCACCACATTGCGTACTGTATGCATGCAGTTCAGATGCTGTAGCCTGTATTGGTTTGATATGATTACACAGAAATTTAAAAACAGAAATTATTATACATAAAGTTGAGTATATATTTTCATTTAAGTTTCATTTAAACTAAAGGACAGATGGGGACGATTGCATTGTTGGGGACAATTGCATTGTTTAGGACATTTCAGAATTGGCTTGAATCCTGAGGTGTACAGAAAATTGATACATTTTCAGTCTACTTCCAAAAAACCTTCTGCAGTGATGACCATGGAGATATTAGCATTTAAGCATGTCACCTTGAGATAATTTGATTGGTGCAGGCCGGAGATGCAGTGTCATTTGTCAAAACTACCACACAGCAAACACATCCACCATTGCCCTGTCTAATCCAACAGTCTGCTAGGCACTCATTTAGACTCATCTTTTTTTATATATATATATATAGTATATCAAAATATAATTCAGTGCTATGATTTTGTGTGAGAAAAAATGTCATATTTAACATATACAATTCTAGCTTCCGGCCAAACAGCCATACGCAGTCTCTACTTTCGCCTAAAGCGAAACTTGTAATGTCAGAAGTAGCGTAGTGCGTCATGACGTAGCGTAAATATCAGCAGTACGCCACATTACTCGTATACAGTTGCACTTTACGGAAGCTAGTTATTTTACTTGATAAAGTTTTTAATATGAATATTTGTCTCACACAAAATGCATCGCTTTGCTTCAGAAGGCCTTTATTAACCCCCGGAGCCGTGTGGCGAACTCTTATGATGGATAGATGCGCTTTTATGGACTTCAAAACAGAAACAGCAATGCAATGCCATTATAAAGCTTGGAAGAGCCAGGACATCGTTTATTTGACTGTCTGAAAGAAGAATGTCATAAACACCTAGGGGGTGAGAGGGAGTAAATCATGGGCTAATTTTCATTTTTGGGTGAACTATCCCTTTAAAGGGTGAACTATCCCTTTAAAATCCCTTTAAAGGGATAGTTCATTCATTTACTCAACCTCATGGGGTTTCAAACCTATTAGACTTTTGTTCATCATTGAAAGACAGTGTAACAGATAGTTTTAGTGAAACCAGAGAGATTTCTGTCCCTCCATTGAAAGTCCATTCCACCAAAACTTTCAACTGTCAAAGAGTTCATAAAGACAATGTAAAAGCAATCCAAATGAATCGAGCTGTTTAATCCAAGTCTCCTGAAGAGAAATATTTCCTTATATAATGAACATGGCAAACGGAAACTAACACATTCTTCTTGCTTAATGCACGGGAGCCAGTGAGGTTTGAATTGTTTAATAACATAGGCTACTTCTCTAACGAACGTATATGGGCGTCATATACTGACGCTTTTGACAAATCGTCTACATCCAACGCACATGGCACCCTTTACCCCCAATTTCCACCAGATGCGTTACGGCTGCGTTACGGCTCCGGCACGGCGGCGGAGTCAATCGGTTTCCATTAAAGTCAATGTGTGTATTTCCACTGAATGCAGAACAGCTGCGTTCCGACTCCGGCGATCCGCAGCCCTCCGGAGCTGATACGCAGAGCTTCTATTTTTGCCGGATGCCGGAGAGCTCCGCAGCACTACAGGGCAGAGTGCGCAGGACAGGAAGTCGAGCAAAAAACAGAACAAACCAAAACAAAATAAAAGATCCGTTTAATTTTCAAAATAAAATACACCGTGATCATGGCGGATCATATTTGGCGGGAAATTTGATGATCATTGCGGAAAACTGTTCCTGGTTTGGTGGTTCTGTTTATCGAAACTACATATCGCGCGATCACACGTGAATTAGCGAGATCTCGTTGGTCCTCGGCCGCAGCCGTTCTGCAACAAATCCGGACCTGGTGGGTATTGACGGACGACGGAACACGGAGCTGTCACGCAGCTGAGCCGTTCTGCAGCCGTTCCGCATCTGGTGGAAATTGGGGGTTAATATGAGACGCAGATAGATATGGGCCAGAAGGCGCCTCCTAGTGGTCTAACCCTACCCCAGACCTAAACCCAACCATAACCGAACAAAGCTCTCTGCGTCTCATATTGACGCTAAAGGGTGCCATGTGCGTTGGATGTAGACGATTTGTCAAAAGCGTCAGTATATGATGCCCAGATGAGAATGCGTTGGCAATACATACAGTGTCCCACTGTGTCATACTGTCATTGAAGAATTCAGAACAAATGCATTGTGGCATCTTTTTGTTGTTGTTTGGCTAATACTCATTTGACACCAAACACATTTGTTTCCATCCTTTAATCATCTCATCATGATGCAATCAGATTTTTTGATTATCTCAACATATATATATTTTTTCAATTTAATTTTTTTTTTTTGGTTTGTAATCATCTAACTCAAATAGCCTCATTCAGCCAATAAACTGAAGGCAACTGCAGATGTCTTATTCAAAATGAGTAAATAGCTCATTTAAATGAGTAATTCAAACAGTAGGCTACACTGTATAAACTATTATGACCAATACGTTATGGCAACATGTTTTTATTTTTCATTAACTATTCAAAATAACGTTGTACAAAAGAAATTAAACATTAAAGGGATAGTTCAGTTTGAAATGAAATTTTGGTATGTTTTAGCTTACCTGAAGTGCATCCAAGATGTAGGAGTCTTTGTCTCCGCAGTAGTTTCAATTTTGATATTTTTAGGTCAAACCGTTCTTGTCTGTCAGTCATATAATGCAGGTATATAGGTACTGTCTCCAAAAGCATGCAGAGATGCAGAGATTGTCTCTAATAGCATGCAGAGAAAAGTCCAAATTAAAAAATTCCCCATCGTAAGTGCACATTGATGCCCTTAGACACGAAACAAGCGGTTTGTGTGATAAAACGAACAGTAATTATATCGTTTGTATCTCTTTTACACAACCACGTCCATCTGATCTGTTTACTTAGTCTGCGCAAGCGGACGCCATCGATGTATAAAATATACATTTTATTATATAAAACGTATTGAGATTGAATCAAAAGGACCAAGATTGAGCGTGCACGCGCACTATCTCAGCGAGTCAGCGAGAGCAGAGCGAATTTTGAAAGCGCGACCCGACATTCGTGTGAGAGTGAAGGAAATTCGCCTGCGAAGAGATTCACTCTTGCGTATTAACATCCACTCAAGTGTTACAATAATACACTCTTGACAGTTGCCTCAAAAGAGCTATAGCTGAAGAAGAGAAGAATGTCGTGCCTGAAAGCTGGCGCGTTGCCACTGTCTGACATGTAGGCGATAAATTATTTCATGGCCAGACTCAGACATGCCATACACATAACGCTACAGCGCTCTGGGTAAATGCCTATGGTTAATGCATCCACATCCACACCCCCCGGTGGAACTGGTACGGTCCAACCGCGAGCAAAACACAGAGAAATGGAAAATCAGAGCAATGAGTAATTTTTTATGTTTGTTCAAATATCAGACTCGGACGCAACAACCCAAGCTTGTAGAATTGAAAATTGAACTCCGAAACAATTATCCGTTTGTGAATTATTCCAAAGAAATGGAAAATGAAAGTTTGAAGCCAATTTTTCATTTGGTTAATTTTGACGGTGCAAATTGAACAAAGAACTGCAAAGCGTTACACGGACCCACCCGGATTTATGTTGATCAAAACAGCATTCGCTGAATCATTAACGGAAATAGCTTGTCTCTGCATCTACTGTAAGTAAACTCGAAATTGAAGCCAGACGTTAGCCGTCGCTAACCTGATGCAAAACTTGTGGAAATGTACGAATCTGATAATCTACTTGGGAAAATAAATTTTAGAGTCAGTCAGAATAAAATCAAACATTTACAATTTATTGACCAGGTAATGAAGCAATAATCCAAAATCCATTTCATAAGAATAAAATCATCAGTTAATCATATCATAACAACAATTTAGAAATCAAGGAATTTGTAGAAATTATTACACCTTTAAGGGACACATCACTTTTCTCATATTTCATAACTTCTTTTAGCTTTTCATTATTGCTGGGAGACTGAGACCATTTTACCAGACACTTTAAATGAGACCAAACATATATAGTTACTTTTTTGTACACACATAACATTGCATGGGTTTTCAGTGAGTTCAGGTAAGGAGGAGAAGAGGGGGATATGATGAGACTGTAAGAGTAAGGTGTGAACTGCACGGTGTGCTGCGTCTCGGGTGTTGCTGTTACATAAGCGCAAAGAGGGAGTTCAAATGTTAATGTCTCAGGAGCAGTGGCGCCTCCAGAAATTTTTCATAGGGGTGGCCAGATGGGGCCACTTAAAATCTTGGGGTGGCACACCAAAACTATAAACCATAATTTCAGAATTGTATTCTACTGTTGTAGTAACCCATACGGAAATGTAATATATGACATATCCCTATATCGCTAGTGACGCCGTCATATATGTTAAATATAAGACAATATATTGCTATCACATATACATATCTCTACATATATGTTGATATAAATTTGCCATATTAAATGAGTATATTGACATATATTAATATGATGTATATGATTATTATTTATATAATACTGTATGTTTTGACCATATATGTCACCGATATGTATAATTTATATATGCCAAACTATTTACTATTTATTTCAAGTCTACAGATCAAGTCTACATATCCACATTTCATTTCAATTTCTATCTCATTATCCACATTTCATTTCAATTTCTATCTCATTTTCGAATCTTTTATAAATAAAATGTATTATTTATTATTATTTTACCTCTTCTTGACCAGCTCATAAAAACAAAACAAATACTACACAAATTCTATTTGAAAACTGATAATTATATATGTGACATGTATGTAAAAAAACACTATTATACATACATCAAATATATGGGCTGGTTTTATATGTCAATTGTTCCATTTTCTAATAGGTTTTATATATGGGCATATATATGGGTATATATATTTTATATATGTGGATATATTTCATATATGTATATTTCATATACCTAGGCTATGTACATATATTACATTTCCGTATGGGTAAACCGGCCTGAAGAAAACTATCAGAAAGACTTAAGGAAACTCCTACTGATATACTTTGGTTTATTGTGTTATATTTAACGGACAGTGCATCACGTTGCATGAATTTCTTAAATGAAATAAACAGAGTTCACAAGCAGGTTAATAATAATACACACACTCCATTTCATCATTGCAAATAACACATAGCCTATGACTCGACTGACAAAACTAAGAACTAACAGACACATGAAGTAAACTTGTGTGTAGTTTATAAAGTCCAACCTTGCACTTGTTGAAAACAATCTAAACTCTGTTTTTATGACGCAGCTCTTATTGATGCGACTTACCAGCAGCGAGAGATGTGAGACTCTGCTGGTGGTGACGTAGCTCCGCCCGCAATATCACGCACACAAATGCGAGTGATGCAACAGCCAATGTCGAGTTTTCCCAATTAATGCATGAATTTAACAGCATTATTTTAACTCTGTTACACATATACATGCACCAGCTAACGACGTTAGCTAGGTAACTCTTGTCAAAACATGTCAAAGACGCATCAAAAAGCTGTTGTAACAGTATACTGTAACCATTTGGCACTTAAAAAGCACGTCACGACACATAATTCCCCGTCTTCTTTTACTAAAGAATATTTTTTACTTATTTACTTACCGGTAGTCTTCGTCTTCTTTCTTAACTTCTTTTAAAATTGTTGACCGACGGGCACGCGCTGAGCTGTTGCTGTCTGAGCGCGCAACAGCGGCATGTACGGAGGGGCGGGGGAGGGGCGGGCTACTGTGTGCGATCGAAAGTCTAGATCAGCTTGCCTGCCTGGCTGTGCATTAGGGATGAAATGCATAACTGATGCTACTAAATTTTTTACTGGCCATTGGGGTGGCCAGTGGGGTGGCCAGGAGTCGGCCAGGGGTGGCCACGGCCACCCCTGGCCACCCCCTGGTGGCGCCATTGCTCAGGAGAGCCTTTTGTTTCTCGAGGGGGCGCTCAGACTAACTGGCACCCCGCCTTAAAGGCGCACAAATGGGTGCAAATGCATTTTCTATTTAAACAACAGGACGTGAAAATGATAACTGCGTCGGGCTCAAACTAGCAAAAAAAACGGTAACACTTTATTTCGATAGTCCACTTTAGACATTCTACTAACTATAAGTAACTTTGCAGCCACATGTCAACTAACTGTCATTAGAGAATTAGTAGACTGTCTGCTTAATATCTGCTAACACTTTATTTTGTTGGTCCCCCAACAGACATTCTACTTACTATAAGTAATTTGGCAACTACAAGTCAACTTATTCCCCTAACCCGAACCCTAACATAACCTAAAAGTCTATTGACAGTCTACCACAGTCTACTAATACTCGAATGACAGTTAGTTGACATGTAGGTGCAAAGTAACTTATAGTTAGTAGAATGTCTAAAGTGGACGGTAACACTTTACAATAAGGTTCGTTAGTTAACATTAGTTAACTACATTAGTTAACATGAACTAATAATGAATTGCACGTATACAGCATTTATTAATCTTTGTTCATGTTAATTTCAACATTTACTAATACTTTATTAAAATCTCGTGCACATTAGTTCATGCACTGTGAACTAACATGAACTAACAATGAACAGCTGTATTTCTATTAACTAACGTTAACAAACATGAACAAATACAGTAACAAATGTATTGCTCATGGTTAGTTCATGTTAGTTAATACATTAACTAATGAACCTTATTGTAAAGTGTTACCAAGTGGACTATCGAAATAAAGAGTAACCAAAAAAACTTGCATTGCGCCGGATGTATGATAAACCCTTGACGTTTAATTCACTGTGTTACTTGCCGTTTCTTTCTAATTATTTGCTAAATTTACTAGCAATTTCTGAGTGAAAAATGGTGTCCAAGTAAAGCCTAGACCATATTTGTGGATCAAAATGTCCCGTAAACTGGAAAATATGTAGTTAAAAAAATGTTGTGGCTTTTTTTTTCCTGTCAAGAAAGACTATAAGAGGCTATATGGATAGACAAAATGTAACTCCTTTTTATATAAAAACACAAAGTCAAATCCTGCCTCAAAGTCTACCATCCATCTAATCCTCTGTTAAGCTTCTGAAAGCAGGTCACCCTTCAGACTTGTTACCCAACAGTAAAATCCTTACAGGAGTTTTGAAGCCTTTATCACTGCCGTCTCAGGAACCTTCATTCCCTCCTGCCATCGTTGTTGTCTGGGACTCAGTCTGCTCCACTTTTGGCTCAAGGTCCTCTCGTGTCTCACCCATCCCAATGTGGCAGTTTTTCATGAGCTATGGCCTGCCAACAGGAGAGCATTCGACTCAATCTCAGCCTCTGACTTCTCCCTCAAGGCTGAGCGAGGAATATTATCTCTCCGTCTGTCCGGGAAGATGTCACATTGTCTGCGATCGTCGTGGTTATTAGAAGAGGATGATGGAAGGCTGGCGCTGAGTGAATTAAGTTTTAAATTGGCCCATAAGGTGTAGGCTCAGTGCAACCAAACTTAACCCGTTCTGGAAGAGTGATGGAGAAGAGCTAACGCTCAGTGCTGTGACAAAATAGAATTTCCAATGTGGGTTTAATTGGGTTTAAAACTGCTGATTTGCAGATTCTTCTCAATGGAATTTCATGCACGCATACAGTGAGTTATGGCATCTTTTACTAAACCTTCAGTCCTCATCTTTTTTTAAATTAGCTCTGTCTGTGATTCAAGAGAAGCTTCCGTAAGAATTTACAGGAGAATTCACATTCATTTTGGGTCCGCCGTGTTTGCCATCAGCAAATATAGTTTGACAACAATCCAAAGGCATCAAATTAAATGAGTTCACCCGCAAGAAAATAAAATGTTTTGAAGAACATTGGACCACATTCACTCTCAATGTTTTGACAAAAGCATTGATAATTTAAAAAAAAAATACCTTTTGTGTTTGAAGAAAGTCATACAAGTTTGAAATGACATGAGGGTAAATGATGACACCATTTACAGGTGAACCTATGTGTGTCAACAAACAACATACAAATTAGAAAATTATTTTGAATGGAGCGACAGCAATTAAAGCGACAGCAATTTCCCCTCCTTGCTCCATCACTCCACATTTTGTGATCGCTCCGCTCCAGCTCCGGGTTTTCAATTTCCTGTTCTGGCAGGTGAAGGAAATGGTGCTTTGAGCATTCACGAAGCAAAAGAAAACACAAATGCTTTGTTTTTCAAAAACTTGCTCCAGGCGGAATCACAGAACTCCTTCAAAAATGTAACGGTGGCTGTTTCAGAGGAACGAGAGTGGGATCCAGATGCAGCAAACATTTATTCAAAAAAACATAATAAAAGTAAATCCAGGCAAAATTGATAAATGCAGACAAGGGGCAAGGAAGGCAAACAAAACTGACAACAAGCACACACATAACATCCATAGAAGGACAATAGCAGACAAAGCACATGAGAAACACTTGGGTATATACACTCAAGGGAAGATTGGCGAGCAAGACACACCTGGGAACATTTATGAACTAATCAACAAGAAAAACTAAAGGACTACAAAACATGGCACAGAACAGGAAATAACATAAAAGTCCAAACAATACAATGGGGAACACAGGACAGGAATCATGACAAAAAGCTCAATCCACACTGATTAATACTGTGGTCTAGACTAGAAAACAGACATAGATTGATGCAAACAGTGTAATATCTACTAAATATTTTAAATATCTACTAAATACTAAATATGAGCCCTGGTGGAAAGCACTTTAGTCAATCAAATTTGAGGACCAGAACTAATGATTTGGTCACTTTATATTGGGTATCCTTAACTACTATGTACTTACTTCAAAAAATATGTTGTGTTCATGTTGTAATGCAAAACACCTTTGCTGCTATGGAGGTGGATCCAGGTAAGGTTAGGGACAGGTTTAGGTTTGATGGTATGGGTAGGTTTAAGGGTGCACTGTAAAAAATAATGTTTGCGTAAAATCAACAGTAACTTAATGGCAAAATAGCCAGCAAGCTTCTGTATGTTATGCCACAGTAAATTTACAAATATAACTAAATACAGTAGTTTTAAGCATAGGTCTATACTGTTATACATTATACTGTTTTGTTTTATTATTATTATTTTATTAATTTGACTCAAGTCACCTTCATGAGGGGAGGGGGGGGGGGGGGCTCAGATATTCTTAACAAAAACGTAGCCTATTAACTAAAATGTATCTTTGTATATTGCCAATAACATCAGAATAAAACATATAAAGCGATTTAAACAATTATAGTTAACCTACCATAGGCTACTCTTGCGGGCTTTCATCTTCATGATGCGTCTGATGGTCTGTCACAGAGCCGTTGTGTGAGGAGGTGTGTGGTTGTTTTTTGCGGTCAGTACTGTATTTATATTTACAGTAGGCTAATTTTCTCATAATGCATTTGATATATACAGTGACATGCTGTAAACAGCGTATACATTAAGAAAATGTTAAGAATACAGTAATAATGCTGTGAAAAATGACCAAATCCTGTGTGTGATTGTTTTTTGCTAATTTTCTCAGAATGCATTTAAAATATACAGTAACATCCTGTATTTCGATTCTACAGTAGAGATTTTTTGAGAAAACATTAATATTACTGTGAAAACAACAAACAATTTACAGTATGGGTTAAGGGGTAAGGGAAGGCTTAACAGAGTAATTGTAGATGTAATTACAGATATTAATTACAGATGTAATTACAAGCATGTAACATATAACATATATTTAAAAATATATGTTCAGGATTCTTTGATGAACAGAAAGTTCAAAATAACAGCATTTATTTGAAATGACCCCCATCTTTTGAACAGCAGTGTATGTATATCATGGGAGAATTGATGTTCTTTCAGTGATGGGAAATATAACCCAGAGATGTTATTTGTGGGTTCACTATATTTGTTTCCTGTGATGTTGAGCGCCACTGGGAGAGGAATAAGAGTGTGGTGTGCTCCAATGAAGCAAAAGACTGGGAATCTGCTGTCTCTGGAGATAAGGTGAGGGACTAATAGGCCTAATCCTCTATTAATCCATATACCATTGCCCAAAGTATAAATGCTGTTTGAATTCTACATGCATGACATGGTAGATAAAATGATAGGGTTCGGTTTCAAACCCTAGTGAGCTGCTTTCCATGCCAGGCTTATGAGTAAACAAAATGGGTGCTACTAATTTATCTGTCATGCTGTACAGTTCAGACACTCGCTGGAAGAAGGAATCGAAATCCAATAGAGTTTTATTTAAATTCACAAACAGAAGTCTTAGGGAATCACAGGAGAAATTGCACAACTGAACAGCTTAACCAAGACCAATACCACTGAAGGAGGTTATTGAGGGCTTATTATGCACAGCAAACAAAGGACTTACAAGACACACCTGAACAGAATACTCAAATCAACCAGAAACCATTGTAACAAACAGGGAGGGAACAGAGGATGACCGAACTAATTAACAAACTAGAGGCAAAGACAAAATAGAACAGACCAGGAAAACAAAACAGAACAAACACATGACAGTAACTTGATTTTTACTTCATTTTTAAGTTGTGTGAAAGTGCTGTTTTCAAAACAGTGTTGTTTTCCAGTAACAGGGTATTTTCCTGTTGATACTAGTGAGGCAGCATTACATGCAATATCGCTTTTGTCAAATTATATTGCTTTAAAATTGAGTGAACGTAAAGCTGAGTTCAGGCATGGCCTGGAGGACCAGGACTTTTTCCAGCAGGCCAGTTTGGTTGTCAAAACCACATTTATTTACAGTTTATGTTATTTATGGCATAAAGGGTATTCATAACCGTCTCTCATTCCAACCACCAGCGAATCAGCGCAAAAAAAGGGTTTAATTATGTTAGTATATTACTGTATGTGCAAACTGAACTATAAAATTTTTTATTGATTAATTGATCAGTAATGACATTATTTTATTTTATTTGCATTAATATCTAACACATTTTCAGCCATGCAGAATAATGAATATTGTTTTATTGTTGTCACAATTGCCCTGACCAGAAACACATCCACATCTGATGTTATCAGTCTACTGTCAACACTTTTTTTTATCATAGACGAGGATGAAATGAGAAAGGAGAAACAGGACATAGATAAAACTTATAGGGCCCTATTTTAACGATCTGAAACGCAAGTGTCAAAGTGCAAAGCGCAAGTAACTTTGTGGGTGGATCCCGGCGCTGTTGCTATTTTCCCGGCGGATAAACGACTCTTGCGCCCGACGCAAATCTAAAAGGGGTTGATCTGAAGTAGCTTCATTATTCATAGGTGTGGTTTGGGCGTAACGTGAAATAAACCAATCAGAGCGTCCTCTCACATTCCCTTTAAGAGCAGACGCGCTTGTTCCACGGCGGATTGCTATTATAACGGCAGATTTGCCTGCGCACGCCAGGAGCGGTTCACACAGCCGAGGAAACCGACGTTCTCGTCAGGGCCGTAAAACACAGAGAAGTGACATTGGGGATGATGGGAGAAACCCACCCAAATTAGGTTAAACAGGCGTATAATTTGGGTAGTAAATGTGTAGCCTAATCTAGATTTTTTTATTTTTTTATCTAGATAGATCTTTTTCACATCTTCACGGACACAACAATGATTTCCCTCGTGTGTTAATATTTTTCCTTGTAATAATGTATGATTTGCAAAAATGAAAACTGCTGCATCTGTTTATATTAGAGAATCAAAGTGGATGCGGGTTAACATTATGGCAAGCACGCGCCCTTAAAATACTACATCACTAACGCGCAACGCGCCACTGTCTTTAGACTGTTTTTTCCCTGGTCAGTTGCGCAATTGCTTTCTAAAACTGGAAAATAGCACCATTGAAGTTTTGCGCCGGAACACGCCTCCTCTTTGCGCTGAACCGCCCCCGCGAGCGCAAGTTTATTTCCTAATTTACCGACGTGCGTCTGTGGAGGGAAAAGTCCGCTGTGCGCGGGTGCAGAATAGGAATGATACATGCGTCGGTGTTCAAAGTCAATTGCGCTGGGTGCAAGATAGGGCCCATAGGCTATAAGAGTTTTATCACTCATACTTCATAATTCAGTCAATATTTATCTTGTCTTGTTCTTGGAACTCTCACACTATTACGGGTGATCTATGTTTCTTGTCTGTTTGGTTGGGTTTTACCAGTGTTAAGTCCATCTGTAGAGTGACACGCATGGTATTTCTATTTTCGTAAAAAAATAAAATATTAATGTTTAGCACTGTGTGTTCACAATGATCTGCATTATTTATGGACTATAATTTTTATTCTAGAAAAAAGTCTTTGAAATCCTTGCTTTTAGGAACTTAATTTAGATGTGTGTAAGACTGGAACAACTCGAAGAGAGGGCTCTCTCTGAGAGAACAAAGGAAATTAACATTTTGATCAAAAGGTAATAAGGTTTTTAAGAGTTTATAGAAAACTGGCACACAGAGGAGGGTAGGTCTCCAGACAAATGGTCTCCTACTCCCAAAAGGTGTCAACTCTGAATGTAAATTCCCATTGTTAGCAGATGTGTCCATGTAAAAGAAGTTTTATATATAATGAAATGCAACTAGAGGTTCGGGGCCTTTTTTAACTCAAAGTTGCCAAAAAAGCAAAGTTGTTTTTTTATCTCAAAGTTGCCATGATGCTAAGAGTGACCAAAACTCTTAGCATCATGTATTTTAATGTTAGGTTCACATCTTTTCTCTTTATTCTAGAGCATTCATTGTTATTGTATTGATTATCTTTGAACTGATTATGAAATTGGCATTATACTTTACCTGACATAATAAATTGTAAACATTTGATTTTATTAACAGACTCTAACATTGTTTTCACTAAAGAGTAAAACATTCGCTCACATTTAATGATGCGCAGATATCATTAAAACCTTTTAATTTATGGAGTCAGATGAAATAACAAGTTTAATACATGAGAAAATGTGTTCCATTTAATCAAAATTACTTTGCCAAGCGGAAAGACAGTAACTCGCAGATACCTTCACCCGCTGATTGGATGCCGACTCTGGGCCGATCGAGCCGGGCCTTACATGTGCTTCATTAAGAACATGTAGGGGTGTACAAACTTGTTCCACACAAAAATTGGCCTTTCTGTTTGTTTAAGCTATAACATTATACTAAATCATTGTTTATAATTTACATTCTAAACATAATTTTTCAAATTATATTAGCTTTTTTTTTTTATGTACACTGATGAAATGCCAATCCAAGTATGTCATACCCTTAAAAATAAAGAAAATATATAAATGTATTGAATATACACTTGTAGTGAACTTCAAATCTTAAAATTATATTTTTTAAATACTGTACTTGAAAGTGTACTTAGAGTACATTTTAAACCATTATGTTTTTATATAATTTTGTCATGCTTTAAAGAAGTATACTTATTTTGAGGTTGACCAAGGTACCAGAGCACAGGTAAAGCACTATACGATATAATCATTATAATTTTAACTATTTGTTATTTGATATTACATTTAAAGTTAATATATTTTAAATGTACTTACAAATGTGTAATTACACATATTAAATACATGACATACAAGTCTCAATAGAAATTACATTAAAGTATATTTTAGTTTATCACACTGTAGATGCTTGCCACTACATTCAGTAGTAAACTTTAACCATGCTTTTAAGACAACTGAAGCAATTATGATAAAGATGTACTTAAGTCTTACTTAAGTGAGTAAGAAAAAAACACTCTTAAGTTCAGCTCATTTAATTTAATATTGATTAAATTCATTCAATTAAGTATATTACACTTAAGTACACTGAACAAAAATTATAAACGCAATACTTTTGTTTTTGCCCCCATTTTTTATGAGCTGAACTCAAAGATCTAAGACTTTTTCTATGTACACAAAAGGCCTATTTCTCACAAATATTGTTCATCCGTCCTTCGGATGAGAGTAAAACCGAGGTCCTGACTCTCTGTGGTCATTAACAATCCCATGGCACTTATTGTAAAGAGTAGGGATGTAACCCCGGTGCCCTGGCCCTTATATTCCACCCATTGGCCCTTACCAATGGCCTCCTAATAATCCCCATCCACTGAATTGGCTCTATCACTCTCTCTCCTCTCCACCTATAGCTGGTGTGTGGTGAGCTCACTGGCGCCGTTGTATTGGATGCTGCACACTGGTGGTGGTTGAGGAGAGACCCCGACATCATTGTAAAGCGCTTTGGATGTACAGTGAAAGCGCTATATAAATGCCTCATTCTATTCTATTCTATTCACAAATATGTCTAAATCTGTGTTAGTGAGCACTTCTTCTTTGCCGAGATAATCCATCCACCTCACAGGTGTGACATATCAAGATGCAAACCAGTCTCTTCTTGTTGTCCCTAAAACACGGCTCAAGAGCAGAGGGGATCGAGCTTTCTCAGTCCCAGCCCCAAGACTGTGGAATTAATTGCCTCTTCATGTGAGATTGGCCCCCAGCCTTCCGGTTTTTAAATCGCAACTTAAAACACATTTTTATTCCTTGGCTTTTAATCCGGCATGAGAATTGTTGTACCGGTAATTGTCTGGTGTTGTATCCTGTCTATTTACTGTTTCATGTCAATGTACAGCACTTTGGTCTACATGGTTGTTTTAAAATGTGCTTTAGAAATAAAGTTGGTTTTGTATTGTATTGTAAACACTGAGAGAACAACAGTAGCTTAAGCATTCGCAAACACACGTTAACAAACAATAGCGGACAGGGAACTAACTCAAACTAAGGGCTTAAATACACAGAGAAAACAAACTGAGAAAATATGTCAAATGTCAGGCACATAAATGTAACATAACAAGTTTGCAAATATTTTGAATAAAAAAGGAAAAAACTAAATAAAAGTGACACTGTCAGACAGCAAAATTGTATCTGTCGTTCTAAAATAATGGTTGTGGACCCGAATACAGTAGAAAGAATAATCTAACCATGCCATGTCAACTGATGGAAAAGTCTCTCTTTATTATCATGTCAATTCTTACACATTTAACTCCAACTGTAGGGATGCTTTTTAACCCAAATGACCCATTAACATTTTTCTCTAAATATATTTGGCAATTTTATTCATTTATTATATTGCAATTTTATTTATTTATTATATTGCTACAAAAACATTTTTACATTTTAATAAAATACATTAAATACTGAATCAAATTAGCACAGAATCAACCTTGCATTGCTGATCGCGATCGCATCAAGTATCAGACAAACTTATGTTTAGGAAAGTGCTGGGGTAAGTTCTTGTGTCATCTAGTGGGTTGGAGGAGAAAAAAATTGAATAAGCCTTTTGCCCCGGTTCGCCTTTAGCTCCGTCCCAGCAAATACATTTACGATGTGGCAACGTCTGTGGCACGTTGCATTTCTGCTATGGCAACGTCGCTTTCTACGTTCTCGCAACATTGTAAAAACTTAGAAATGTAAGACGCGAAAAGGCTGTAGCAACGTTGTTGTGCGACATTCAGCAACTGAGAGATGACATTCTGATTTATTTTTATTTTTATATGCTATAGGCCTATAGATATCCCCCATTTAGCATTTATGTTTGGAGGTTAATTTTTAATTAGTCAGATGTTAGATAATTATATAATTTTTAAATATTGTTTATCATCATTATTATTATTATTTAATGGGGCTATGAGTAAATTAGCCTGCTAGTGTACAACACCTGCTAGTGTACACTTTGAAGAGTAAAAATGACAGAAGGTTTACATTAATTTCAATTTTATTCAAATATATGGTAATCAAATTGCACTTCCAAAAGTCATACATTTGTGAAAAAAAAAAATATATATATATATATATATATACAAATTTATTTTAAGTAAAATAAATAAAACATAAAAAGCAAAGATCAGAACATTTAATGTACAAAACCGGGTTCTGTACACGGCAGACGGGAGCGTAGTCGAAAGCTGGGCGATAACAGAATCAGTCCAGGAAACATCCACAAATCCAGAGGAGCAAAGAAACGAATGAGACTAAATAGCAGACAAAATAAAACAGTCCGAGAGCGAGGCTACATTAGTCACATTAGAAAATGAAGTTGTATTTAGCTGAGGTCAATTAAACGCAATACTCATGTATCCTTGCTTGATGAAGAATGAGAACACAATGAGCCCAACGGGCGGTTAACATTTAAAAGGCTGATTTTCGCGCTTCAGGGCAGTGACGAGTCAATACGATCTCATTAAAGTGCGTATCTATACCACAAATGCCATTTCTCGTACCATTTATACGCCAAAAATGTGTTTTTTTGCGTACATATGCTACACACTGAGTGGGGAGTGTGTGCATATTACACGCCATAAAGTGCGTATCGTATGCACGCGAAAACTGCGTATTAAAACTATTTAAATGGCATGAGAAATAACATTCGTCGTAGGCCTATAGATACGCACTTTCATGAGATCGGGCTGGACGAGTACATATGTAGTCCAGTGGTTGTCCAGACACCCAAGGCACAACCTTAAGCAATGGCCCTGAACAGTGGTTTAATGTCAACATTTTGTCAATGTTGTAAAAACCTTCACCACACAACGTAGTTATAGCAACCTTTTGGCCATGTTGTTAAAACGTTGTTAGAAGGTTGAGTACGTTGTGCCAACGTACTGTGTTTGCTGGGGTTGTACCATACACAAGCTGTAAAGATTTGATGATGATGAAAATGATTGTGTAGAACAATCTCTATAACTAGCGATGCTAATGCTAGTTTTTTGTTGCTAATGCTAAAGGACAACTGAATGGCACTTTAACTTAGCATGAGTATCGTCTGACAGTATCATTTTATGACCATGACTGCGTAAAATCAATAACCTTCATATAATACGCACAACAATACCGCAAATTGATGTGACTCTCTGTAAAGAAGCTAAATCTAATAGCCAGAAGTACATTTACTAAGAAAAGTAATGCCATGATAAAAAGGGAGATTCAGGCAACTTTACAGATCATAAGGATACGTCTTAATGATCTTTACTGACTGAAGGTTTGAAACCTGATTTGAGTCCTTGAGTAAAGTTCCTTAAGACAAATCCTGTTATCTTTGTTTTATTTGCAGCAATGATCATTTTATATTATAGAAAAACACAACATGAGTCCTTAATCATCTGATTTGCACACTTCGCGTACAGCCTGCAGGCAGAATGATGTGATTACATGCATGGAAAATGAAAGCACAACATCTTTTTAATGCACTTTGCATTTTACGGTCTCACTGGCCCCAAAACTCAATTAGCGACATGCATTTGCACATTGATCTGACCCACAACAGTGGATCTGTATTAAATATTCACAGGCACACACATATACACACAACGATCTCTCTGCAGCTGTGCGAGAGCCAGTTTTTACTAAAGTGATTTGTTGGCAGCGAAACATCAGAAAGCCCTTGGAAATTATAACAAATAGACCACTCGTAAAAATGCTTTTGCAGTTTTTCTTTTCATGACAAATTATACGGTAAGCATTACAAATTATCATCAATTTCAGACTGACTTTCTGTTTGTTTTCCAAGTTTAAATTCAATTCTGAATCCCGATTTTCAAAGTGGTTTAAAAGTTTTGAACCCCACTGTATGACTGTCACATCTGCCGTTATCTTGCACAGACTCTGCCTTAACAATCCATAGCACCATGACAACGGCATGAAATATGGATTGTTTGGATGCAGTCTGCGTTATATAAAGTGCCTTGCTCGGATTTATGGGTCACTTAGGGATGAGCTCATAATCCTAAACAGTTCTGAAAAGAGAGCAGGGAGACACAATCAGTGGTTAAGTTCTCACAAACTCCCACATTCATTCGTCCAGTTTCTCTGAGTAAATTGTTCATAATGGTTGGGTTTTCAAGTGGCCTGAAAAATGCATGAACTAAACTGTCAGGAGCATTTGCAGAGAATGTGAAAGTCTGACTCAATGTTAATTTCAGGGTTTACATAATTGATGGAGTCGAGGTGAAAGATCATTAATCTTCAGATAGCTCTCTTCATCAGAAAAATATTGTATATGTGCATGGCTTTCCCTATAGGGTCCTGCTTCTGAATTAATCAGTCTACCAAAAGCGACATAAAATATATAAATAAAACACTTTTAGTGAATACTAATACCTACTCACAAAACATGTTCTTGTATTTTTGCATATGATAATACTTGTTGTCACAGTTGTCATCAAAGCATGTGGCAATTTTAGGGAGTTCAAAGCCTCTTTCATCTGTAGTCAAACAGAACTGTCTGCCAGCATCTGAAATATTGTTCATGAATGTCAATGTATCTCTCATTTTATTCCATCTGTTTGCCACAATGGGGATCTGCTGAAACATGACAATTAAGCATTCATTTTTACCTTTGTTTTGATCACCTAAAGGAAACTGGTAATTGGCCACGGTTGTGTTAAAAGGGCTAATTATGAATCATTGTTCATTTTTTTTTCCTATAGGCCTTCCTGAAAAAGCAACGTATAATGACTTGAAGCAATAGTTTATCCCAAAATGCAAATTCCATCATAACTTACTCACCTTAATGCCATTCTGAACCCATACTGTATGAGTTTCTTACTTCTGTGCAATGCAAAAGGAGATTTGTTTTTCGTTGTTTTTCTTTGTGCCTTCAAAAGAATGCAAAAGTGCTGTATAATCATAATAATATCTAGCTCGTATGACTCCTACCAATTATTCAAATGTCATTCAATATCTCACTTTTAAAACAAGTGCTTATTACAAAAATAATATACTTTAAAGGATTTACTATTCCCTTTCAAGCAGTGTGTTATATACTGTAACTGTTTGTGAATTTAAAAGTTCTACAAAGTTGTAAAGTCGAAAGTGCAATAAATAAAGTTATTATCTCCCAAAAGAAGGAATCAACTCTGAATCGCCTAAACGAGTCATCTGTAATTTGAATCCCACTACGTTACAGTTCTACGTCAGATAAGACATTTGTGTAACGCCCGCCTATGTTGTATGTTGTCTGCTTGCGGAGAACTTGGCCCCCTCAAATCTCAACGTGGGTTCAACGCGGGACTCACAGAATGCTTGCTCTTGAAAGATGGGTCAGTTCACAGTTTATTTGGACCAACTTGCACCTCAGAATCACAACCTATAAGTATGAATAATTATTGATGTTTTTTCTACCTGGTGTTGAAAATATGTAGTTTTGTGTCTTATATTGTGTAATTTTCCGGCTAACCGGCTAACTCACATTATTACTGTCATAGAGGTTAGGTAAGGGTTAATGCCCGATGAGTAAAAGTAATGCCATGATAATGCCATTTAATGGACTTCGGCGGAGGCAACCGTCCTCCGCCTCGCCGTCGTCCATTAAAACCTGACAATGGACACCTCGAAGGGCATTAACCCGCTTATACCATGGTCACTTGCCAAATAACACATTTTTAAAACATTAGTTTATATTTTAATTCGTTTTACAATCGAAATCTAAAGTTACAAGTTACAAACAATAACTTGGTTTCGCCTGACGGTTTATTTAGGTGTCCTCTATCACTTTTTAACGGACACCCTGCAGCCAATCAGAATCGAGTATTCACCCAGACCATGGTATAATAAATAACAATTGACAGTAAAGACGATTTGGATGTAATGAAGACCAAGTTCCAGTGAAATATCTTCATAATCCCCTATGATGTCTTTACGTCCTTCATTGTGTGTATTCTGAGTGGCAGTTGCTCTCTGCAGATGATGAGGTTATGGTACGTGACAGCATCTGAAATACACAATCGAGTTTAGAGTTACATTGTGTCTCTTCCATGTGTTCATGTAGGACAAAATTAGCAAAAATGGACAGAATGAGCCCTTTACCATGTTAAAAGGAAAAAGAGATATAAAGTCATGGTATGCTTTTATGTTTTAGTTTTTTTGACTGGGTATTTTTAGGCATAAAGTAAAAAAAAAAAAAAAAAAAAAAAAAAATTATATATATATATATATAACCATATCTCTGTTACTTTGTGGAGAAGAGAAGATGAGTATCCTTTAACTGAACAGAGCTGCACACACTTACATGTTATGTTAAATCAAATTAAAAAGAGAAAAATACATGATTGTTAGGAAATGATTGTTACAATTTTTAAAGTTATAATTTATTTTATAGACATTTTAAGAAAGAAATCATTTACCTGTTAAGAGTATGTTGACAGTCTGTGTATTAACTGTAGCTGAGCTCCAGAAAATCACTAATGAGGAGGCTTTGACAGTTACAGATTTGAAAAACAAAAAGGCGGGAATAAAGAACCCTAAACTCTAACACAATGAACCATTTCAGCATATAAAGGGTTCTTCAGGACAATACCGTACTAATGCGTGTAAATAACCTTTAAAGAACCAAGCATCAAGTCAACACATCAAAATAAGTGTACTTCTCTAAAGCTTATAAAAGATTGTTTAAACAATGATTCATTTTATGAACTCTACTGTATATTATCTGCAAGTACACTTTTTAACTTTTAATATTTTAAGTACACTACAAGTTCACATTCAGTACAATTAAGTGCACTTCTGTGGACTGTTAAACACTGACTAATTTTCCAGGCTGTTGCTCACACAAAACAAGACGACTTGGAATATTGCACACAAGGGAATTTGAAATGTGCATGGCTCTCCATCTTTAAGAATTTGAAACAAATTAAATATGTAAATATTGTTTTTGTTTAGTGGTTGCAGCTGCTTACAGGGCGACTCATTCAGATGAAACCTACACACACACACATACAAACATATATTTTATTTTATTTTTCAAAAATTAGGCATGGCTTTTTTTTTTTTTTTTTTACTTTGAAGCGCAGGGACCGCTGTTGATTAGAACACAGCACGAGAGGTTTCTGAGGAGGTGCTTGAAGCTTCTCAGCTGGATGGGTCCAATCTTAGTCATCACACTTATGGGACGCTTGTATGTGTCGACTGACATAAGAGGAAGTTGTGGCACCCACTTCGCATTAGTCATCAGTGGCCTCCTCTTTTAACACCTACTAATAAACACTTTAATAAACATAAATCAACAAAAACAAGTAAAAACCTCACAAAGTCACATTTAACCTCTGTAAGGGCCTGTTTATATTAAATATATTGTTTTAAAGATTTGATTGGAACTAAAAATGCTTCCCCTGGGTCAAACTTGCAGGAATAAAATGCTTTTGGATAAAAGCATCTCAAATGTTAATATACATTACCATTAAAAAGACTTTGGGGTCAGTGAGATTTTTTTTGAAAGAAGTATCTTATGATCACCAAGGCTGCATTTATTTGATAAAAATAATACATTAAAAACAGGAACATTTTGAAAAGTTATTGCAATTTAAATACCTGTTTTCTGTTTTGAATGTGCTGCTAATTATCTCGGTTATGTGTGTAACCCCTCGTTCCCTGAAGGAGGGAACGGAGAGGTGAGTCGGACGTACCGTACTGGGGTGCGTTTCCGTACAACTATAACTCGCTGCTTCACTACCATAGTACGATGCATCGTTTCGAAAAATCATCTAGCTAGTCACGATTGTTTCCTGAAACCATGTTGTCGCAAAGTGGTCGTTCAACCACCTTGGTTTATGACGTCACGCAAGATAAGAACTTATTAAGTCCATATGTCATGTAAACTAGAAACTCTGCTTCTGACCACAGCTCGAGAACTGTCGTTCCAACCACACAAGTTTGTAATGTTGTTTGCGAATGCTCGATGGAACGATGGTTTCGGGAAACACCGACTC